>NC_044549.1:70974398-72174398 GCF_007565055.1 Rhinopithecus roxellana | reverse complement strand
CTCTAGGATTTTTAAATTCCTTTAGGAATGAATTATTGGAATGGAAGAGGTGAGACACAGAGCCATAAATTTGGAAGAGCCCTTCCTGATCAGCTAACAAATTTCTCTCCCATTTTTTTGGGTGGTAAAACTAAAGCCCAGAGAAGGCATGTGACTTGACAAAGATGAGTTTCCAAACTACAAAGTGGATTTCAGGGCTTTTTTTTTTTTTTTTTTTTTTTTTTTTTTTTTTGTAAGCTTGTGATGCAAGTAGAATATACCTACAAAAAACTTACGAGTAGCAACTGTAAAACTCAACACAACTCATAAACACATCCAGGCAACCAGCACCCAGATCAGGAAGCAGAACAATCTTGGTCCTGACAAAGCCTTCATAATGCACCCAAGCTGCTACTACTTCCTAAGGGTAACAACTATTCAACCTTCTAGTATCATGTGTTATTTTTGCCTTTTTTTGAACTCTCAATAAATGGAATTAGAGTGCGTTATGTTTGAGTCAGTCTTCCTTCATTCACCACTGTCAATGAGATTCATCTATTGTTACATTTCATTTTAATGCATTGCTTTTCATTGCTATATGTCATTCTTTTGTGTGAATATAGTAGACAATTCATCTTTTCAACCACCGATGGACATTTAGGTAGTTTTCAGTTTAGGCCTCTTAATAGTGCCACTAAGGTTATTCCTGTACATGTCGTTTGTGAATATATGTATAATTGGATTGGGTTTTACTCCTACTTTGTGTCTAATGTTGCTCCCCAAAAATGTTAATAGAAGCAACTATCAAAATTGTGTGCAGGTGTTTGAGGTGTGTGAGATTGTCCCTGCATGCATTCCTGTCTGTGCCAACTGTCCAAAGGGGACCATTTGAGGAATAACAGTAGCCTCATGACAGCCACCAATAAAACATTTGTGGTTGGGACTATTTGCAAGTACTCTCAAAATCCAGAATAATCAGCTGACATTTTGTTTATCTCAAATTGTGAGTGATTTCATTATTAGCTTTTATTTTTATTTATTTTTAATTACAAGTAATATATAAATTCCTTCTTGTTCCATACACATGCTTAACAGTAATACTAATGCGAGAATATTGGTATCATGATTCCAAGGATTTTGGTCTGTTCATCACAGGGTAGCATCAGTGCCTGGCAGAGAAGGTGCTAAATAATATTTGTTGAATGATGGGTGGTTCTCTTGACTATTGCTCACCATCCCTAGAACTTCCCCAGAAGTAGTCTCCTCTTTGAGTCTTTTGTGTACCTCTGCACTCTTTTTTCTATACACTGGTGTGTGTGTGTGTGTGCGCACGCATAATTTGATGATGCCGTGCTGTATGGGTTTTCTAAATTAACAGTATATCTTATGCATTTTATTTGTTGTCAGTCATAGAAATTTACCTTTTCATGAGCTGTGTAATACTCCATGGTATGGACATATTACATTTCTACGATTTCCAGCTTTTGGCCCTATAAATTATGCTGCAGTGAACACTTTTGTGAATATAAGTGTTTCCTGGTGGTAGATAGCAAGAACTAGAATTGCTGGCTCACAGGGGGTATATATTTTTAATTGTTTCAAATCACCTTCCAAAATAGCCATTCCAATTCATCCTTTCATTGGCAGTCTATGGAAGTACCTGCTTCTCCTCACATTCGCTATGATCGATACTATCAAAACTCAGAAGTTTTTCCCAAAATGATATGTAAAACACATCATTTAGTTTTAATTCCCTTCCATACAACTGATGTTGGGCATCTTTTTGTATATTTGTGAATGAAGTGCAAGTTTGACTTAAGCTTGCTGCAAAGATCAAATGCATAGGAGTAGGTGAAGCCTGCCATTCCCTATCAAGGTACCTCTTTATGGCCATGTTCTTTATCCTGATTGTCACGGCTGTTAAGAATCCTAGATAATCCCTAGATTTTTCTCCACTCAAATGCTATGAGTATACAAAAGTAATTTAAACATTTCTTCAGAATCCCAGGGGGCAGACAGGAGGGCATCTTGACCTATCCAATTTAGCCTTGGTACAATGCAAAACATTTGGAGAATGAACTTTCCAGTTAATTATTCTAGTGCTTTCTCTTTGTACCAGGAAATAGAAGAAGAAAAAATGTGCTATGAGGTTTAACTATCTGCCACCATAAGGAGTCTCAAACTGCAACAAAACCTGCAATGAGCACTTTGATTATATTCCTGAATATTGGATTCATTACCTAACCAACATTAAGGGCAAAGGTTCCAGAGGCTAACTGCCCAGACTTTAATCCTGGTCTTTGCTGGTTTGCAAGCTCAGGCATGTTGAATGAAGTTTGGGAGCTTCTGTTTCTTTCATTTTCTATCAGATAGAGCAAATAATAAAACCCACTTGATGAAATCATTGAGAAGACTAATTGGTCAATATAAATGAAAGGTGCTTAGCACAAAGCCTGGTACATATTCAGTATTCAATACAGGTTGTTATTGGTAAGGTTCGTTTTGATTGGATCTTTGATCAAGGTTTGAATTGGAACTTAGAAAATGTTCAGTTCTTTTCTGCTCTTACACTGGGGAAGAAGATCACTCTGGTGTGCCCTCCACAGTTCATCTATCAGTTTATCCTTACTTGGGATAGAACAGGCCACTCTGGCTTTTGTTGTTGATTTTATACACAGCTCCTTGCAGGTTTTAGTTTAGGACATGGAAATTAGTATATAACAAATGAACCTGCCAGGATGCTGAATCTCATAGGAATTTTTACCAGGAGCATAAATTGACACAAGTTTCTCAGGCCTTGACTTCATAAGCCCTTTGCTGATATTTTTGGTGGCAATCTAACACCTTGCCAGAAAGTGTCTTCAGTTTGAACAAAATGAAAAAAGATGGGCTTAATTCCAATAACAGACCCAGCAAGGCCAGAAGTTGGTTCCAATTTTTATTGTCTCATAAGAACCTTCTAGGCCCTGACTCAGAACTTCTCCATATCTGCCTTGCATTCACGATAGAATAACCAGAGACTCACAGGGAGGGAATCCTGAGAGTATGAAGTCAGGCCCCAGCTGCCTTTCTTCTCAGCTTCCCCAAAGTTCGTGTTCCTTGAGGTCCAACCACTGTTGATTTTGGTGATGGGGCTGAGTTAATACCCAAGGGGCTGCACGGTGCCATTTGAGAAACACTGAGAAAATACTCTCATCCCATCTCATCACCACTCATTCCAGAACAGGCTGTTCATGTGGAATTCCTGCCCTGTGAAAATTCTAAAGAGGTTAAGATGCATCTTCAATGAGAATCTTGGAAAATATGAGTGTTTCTGAGAAGACTGACATGTGAAATTATTGTTACTCCATCAATACTTCATGTATTCATTCATGCAGTTATTCCCCCTCTCTTTGGAGGACTTACCCAGTGACTGACATGATGCGATAGACCAAGGGGACAGCAGTTAACAAGGCACACATAGTTCTTTCCCTATGTAGCTCCATCTAATGGGGAGACAGACATTGGACAAGCAAATATATCAAAGTGTGATGAATGTAAAGGAGGAACCAGGAAAGGCCCCAAAGGTCTAGGGGTTTGGCCTTGACTCTAAGCAACCTGGATCATCTCTCCCACTGTGTGAGTCTACACCATCATGGATGCTATCATACATGCTGCCCCAAGTGAGGATTTTATCTGCTGTAGGGCACCGGAGCATGCAGCCAGCTCTGGACTCCAGAGCAATTTATTAAGGTCTCATTACAAGGTCACTCTTGGGGTCCCTGTCACAGGATCACCTTGTAGGTGAAATAATTATATAATGAGGCTTTTCTGCACATTCATCTTGGAGTAAACTTAAATCCAAGGTGAGACAGAGAAAAAGAAGGTGAGAGAGAGGAGAGAGAACAATAGAGACATAGGCACGAGAGAGAGACAGAGGTAGGGTAGGGTGTGATCATCCTATACCTGTAAATGAATCTGGTATCAAGCACCCTTTCCTTGTCAGGGAAAAAACATGAGAGCTTGACTCTGGACACTTGGACATGAATCATACTCTCATCATTCACTGGCTTTGACTTTGGACAAGTTACTGAGCTGCTGTGGTCTCTGATTCCTCGTTTGAAAAATAGGGATTTAAATCACCACATCCCATTAACTAGGTTGTTTTGATGCTTGACTGAGATTAAATAAATTAATGGCCATGAACAGTGCCTTCAAAACATGAACATATTTTAATAAATACAAGCTGTCCTCATACTATATAAGTATTTAATATATGTATGTACAGTGGGTACAAGGAACAGAATCTATGCCTTTGGGCTTGCCTTGGGGTCATAGGGTGGACTGAGGCTGTGAAACTCCAGGCTACCCAGAGAGAATTCTACCATCCTTCTCCCAGCTGCTGCTGCTTCATTATTTCCAAAGTATATTTCTGTGGTGCTCCTAACTTTCAGAGCACTCATGTCATTTCACATTCATGCCTAAATGTCTTGGTAGAATTTTTTATTGAACGACCAAATTCACTCAAGCAACCCACTTCTTTTCCTTGCAGACTTCTAAGTGGATGTCATTTACTTACAATATTTATATTGTATTATATTTATATTTTCATGAGTTTACTGCTCATGAAGCTGGAGACAGAATACAAGTGTAGGCTGGGTAGAATTGCCTTCAGCAAGTCCCCTTAGATGACGTGCTCCTCATGTCCACAAGAAGGAGGAATTGCAGCATGAGGGAATGAGGTCAGATTTGGGGAAGACCATTGATGAGAGCCACATTTGCCAAGTCAAGAATGAGACTCCAACAAGTTTAAGAACAGTTCCTTCAAAAGCATGCTAGGAAGATGCTTAGCCTCTAGCACCCGGGGTTCCACCATTCCTTGGTGAAAGAGCAATGCTCTTAGGGAGACGAGGGCAATGAACTTCCAGAAACCTTGCATTTTTCTGACATTTGCAAATGGTATAGCTCTTAGGAACTGCGTCTCCACATCTGTCTGCTATCACCACTAAAGAAAGAAATGTCAAAACCATGTAAAAGAAAATTGAGGATGTGTAAGACAGAATGCAACACAGGGAGAACTGAGCAGGTCAACCAGGCCGCCTACAGGTGTGAGCACCCACACTCAGCATCCTTGTCTCAGGGAGCAGTGCAGGGCGACTTCTTCAAGTCAGGGCTGGCTGGCTTTGTGCAAAAGTGAAAGGAATATAATCTATACCTTTGAGGTTGGCTTGGGGGCTGTGCATCTTCACTCAGCAGCCCTCAGCCTCCCCATACTGTTTGTCAGTCCAAGAAAGAATGGAAGCATTGTGGTAGTCAAAGGAGCAGGGGCTCTTTGACATGATGCTATAGACGAAGGGGACAGAGAAATGGAGTTTAAATTCCGGTCCCATCACTTACTAACTGATCTTGAACAATCTCAGTTTTTTAAAAATTATTTTTATAGACACACAGTCTCCCTCTGTCACCCAGCCTCGGGTGCAGTAGCAGAGTCATAGCTCACCATAACCTCAAACTGCTGGGCTCAAGCAATTGCCCTGCCTCGGCCTCCAGGGTAGCTGGGACTATAGGTGTGTGCCATCATGCTTGGCTAATATTTTAATTTTTTGTAGAAATGGGGGTCTTGCTATGTTACCCAGGCTTGTCTCAAAACTCCTGGCTTCAAATTATACCCCTGCCTTAACCTTTCAAAGTGCCTGGATTACAGGCATGAGCCACTGTGCCCAACTTGGATAATCTTTTTTATTCTTGCTGAGTCTCGATTTCCTTATCTGAAAAAATGAAGATTACATTATTCTTATAGGGTTCAATTAGAAATTATGGATAAAGTGCTTAGCACAGCCCCTCAGACATAGTAGGTGCTTAATCAATAGTAGTTTTATTCACTCACTCATCCATCCAATCATTTTAAGGAGGCAGCCCAAACGTGGCATAATATAGCATAAAGACCTCTTACAAGTCTTCCCTTCTTTCTGCAAATGTGACTTGATCATCAAGGCCTGTTCAGACCACTTTGTTTAAACTGGAAACTTGCATCACAGATGCCATGTGCATAGTCTCCCACCCACTCCCCATCCTTTTTGTACTGCCCGTTTTTTTCCCCATAGCACTATCTCTTTTTTTTTTTTTTTTTTTTTGAGATGAAGTTTTGCTCTTGTTGCCCAGGCTGGAGTGCAATGGTGCCATCTCGGCTCACTCAACCTCCACCTCTTGGGGTCAAGTAATTCCCCTGCCTCAGCCTCCCAAGTAGCTGGGATTACAAGCATGCGCCATCACACCCAGCTAATTTTGTATTTTTAGTACAGACGGGGTTTCTCCATGATGGTTAGGCTGGTCTCGAACTCCCGACCTCAGGTGATCTGCCCGCCTTGGCCTCCCAAAGTGCTGGGATTACAGGCGTGAGCCACCATGCCTGGCCTAGCACTATCACTTTCTAACAGATCACAGAACTTAGATTTGGCCTGTCTCCTCCTGACAGAATCTAAGTACCACAAGAACATGTGTCTTTGTCTGTAATATATTCCTTGCAATAAGAAAACAACAACAACAAAAAATGGTACATACAAGGTGAACAATAAATATTGGTTGAATGTGCTAAGGCAGGCTCTGAAATCATTGATTAAACCTGGTTCCAATGTTGGTCTTGCCTCATACAGATGTTTGTAACATTTGGTGTATTACTCTTAGCTTCACTTTTCTCCCCTGATGATACTGATGATGATGATTTCAATCCCTTGGAGTACAAAGAACTAAATGAGATAATGTCTGTAAAGCACTAGAAACAGCATCTGGGGTCTAATAACTGCTAACTAAATGAAAGCTATTAAAATGAAAACTTTCATATTTCTTGATTTTCATGCTAGTGTAGACACACAAGCACTCATCCAGTCATTCCCAAAATCATTCATACCTAGTCTTATTCTGAACTGCTTTCCCCAGTGTGTGTTAAGCAACCAATAATGTGAATTCCACCTCCCTTCTGTGCCCCTCCAGTCACCCATTTCCTGAGAATTACAGACAGCATGATGGCCAATGAGGAAATCCAGAGATTATCACAGATATTTGGCCCTATCATGCTTGACTAGTGCTGGGATCCAGACCGTGTTACTGCTCACAAGTTTATCATCAGCAAATCATATGACTCCCGTGGATCTATCTTGCAGTGGATAGATCTTGCAAAACCATGGTGACTGCTTTCAAGGAGTTTATCAACCAAAATTTTCTCAAGAGTAGAACAAGGCCAACAGAGCCATCTTAGTCTGCAAATGTGTGTGTGTGCGTGCGTGTGCGTGCATGTGCGCGGATTACATCCGTGGAGACTGAGGGCGTATAAGAGACAGACAGGTCTCTAGCTCATTCTAGCTGACAGAGACAGCCTGCCATTTCTTCCTAGATCCTGCCCCCCTAATATAAAACTTTAAGGCAGAAAAATACAACAAATTACAAACAAGTCCTGTAGACTAAGTTCAAATCTCGGCTCTGTTGTGTGTCTTTGGGTAAAACACCTGGCCTCTCTGAAGATGAATTAATAAATTAGAGATAGGATCTCACTCTGTTACCCAGGCTAGAGTGCACCGGCATAATCATAGTTCACTGCATCCTCAAACTCCTGGGCTTAAGCGATCCTCCCACCTCAGTCTCCCAAGTAGTTGGGGCTACAGGCATGCACCACCAAAGCCTGGCTAATTTTATTTTTATTATTTTTTATTTTCTAGAGATGGAGCCTTACTCTGTTGGCAAGGCTGTTATTGAACTTCTGGTCTCAAGTGATCCTCCCATCTTAGCCTCCAGAGTGGCTGGGATTACAGGCATCAGCCACAGCACCTGGCCTGAAAATAATTATAACAGGCAACATGTGTTGCATACTTACTATATGCCAGATGCTTTACATATATTGGTCATTTGTTCAGCCATTTGTTTAACCAATGTTTATTGAGTGCCACTTTCACACCAGGTGCTGTGGATACTGCAGTGAACAGGACAGCCCAACTTTCTATCTTATTGAACTTTGGTAGTGGAGACAGAAAGCAAGTAATCCATTGCACATCTCTTTAATCATAATTAGATATTCATTAAAGAACGTGAATTAAGCCTCAAACTACTTGATCAATGAATTGTGATCATTGTCACAAAGTAGGAGTGCATGAAGTGTTCTCTGAAAATGTATCATGGGAGGATGGGTGGCTGGACTGGTCTGAAAGCTCAGTCAAGCCTTTTTAGGAGAAATGACATTTTAATTATAAAATTGAAGGATGAAGAGGGTTAGCTGTGTAGTCCCATTTTGCAGATGAAGAAACTGAAGGTTAGAGAAGTTACATTACTTGTTCAAAAAACCACAGTTAGCATTTGATGGATTTCAAATTTGGAGACTGGTTTTTCTGATTCAAATCTGTGGTTCTTTCTATCAGGCTAGTGTTCTTAGACTGAAGTACATGTCAAAATTAACATGAAGGACTTCTGCAAAATCTGCGTGCTAGGGTTCCTTCAAGAGATTCTGATTCAGGTTGAGGGTAATGGCTCTTGCCTATAATCCCTGTACTTTGAGTGGGAGGATCACTTGAGGCTAGGAGTTTGAGATCAGCCTGGGCAACATAGCAAGACCCTATTTCTACAATTTTTTTTTTTTTTTTAATAGCAGGGCATGGTGGCACACACCTGTAATCCCAGCTACTCAGGAAGTGGGGACAGGAAGATTACTTGAGCTCAGGAGTTGGAGGCTGCAGTGAACTATGTGCATGCCACTGCACTCCAGCCTGGGCAACACAGTGAGATCTTGTCTCAATTTAAAAAGAGAGAGATTCAGACTCAGTAGATCCAGGGAAACAAGGAAAGTGAAGGCAGATTTAAAAGAGCTTCCCAAGTGATTGGGATGCAAAACTCTAATAACACTACTGTCTAGATCTTTCTGCCTCTCTACCCCAGGACTTAGTGACAGCATAACATTTTGCAAGAAAACACCACTGGCAATGAAGGCTCCACCCTATCACTACTGGTCTGTGTAATCTAAAGGAAGTTTCACATTCTCTGGTCCTCAGTCTCTCCACGAGAATATGAGTCCATTCAGTACTTCCCAGTCCTGACTATACATTAGAATCAACTGGAAAGCTTAAAAAAAAAAAACATTCCTGTGCCCCACTTCCAAACAACTGCTCCAGAATCTCTGGGGAAAGGACCCAGGCAGAGATATTTACTAGAAGTTTCCATTTGATTTAGCACTAAATGATCTCAGAGGTCCCCTCTGACTTAGAAATCCTCTGTGTCTACAAAATCCTTCATCCCCTCCTGCCTGAAGAATCGAGAATGAGGGAGACATGACGGAAGCTCAGCTTAGGGGGCGGGGAATGGGGGAGCAATGCATTGCCAAGACCTGCTGCTCCACGCTGGCAGTGTCTTTGTGAAAGTAGTAACCTTTTTTTTCTGACTGATTTATGTGACAGTTGGAAAGCAGTCCCCAGAACAGCCTGTTCCTCCCCTCAGCGCTATTAACATAAATATGTGCATGGGGCCTTCAGCTCCTGCTTCTCTCTGTGTACAGGAGGCTTAAGGGGCCTTGAAAGCTGGAGGCCGAAGAGAAATCAGAGGAGAGGAAGTGTTGTTAGAGGCACAAGAATGAAAAGGGGAAAAGGACAGGACGTTGCTAAGAGACAATGTCAAGCTGGGCCATGGGATTAACAGTCAGTATCAAAGCAAGTACTTAATGGTATGTTCTTCTAGTAGGGCCTTTTCCAAGCACGAGCGAAGGGTGAGATTATCAAAGTAATTCCATTCCAAATCGGGTGTAAAAGTCCCCTTTCCTTCTTGGGTAGGACCAAAATGTTAAGTGAAAATTAAGAGATTTGTTTTAAAAATTATATCTTCCAGCTTGGGGTAAACTGGATTTTTCACTGTGGAATTTCTCTGGGTCTTTAATATGCTAATAAGCATTGAGAGTCGCTGAGAGTAAGTCGGAATTTGCACACATGCTGAAATAATTTGCAACCTTTTTATTTAGAGGGCTCAAGTATTTTCCAAGACATATTTGGACAGCCCAGTTATAAAAAACAACTAATATAATATTTAATAATACTGTGCTAATTGTCTGACATGAATTATTTCATTTAATCTAAATGACGACCCTATGAGTGAGATTCTTTTGTTTCCTTCTTTGCACAGATGGAGAAATTAAGGCATTGAAAGGTTAAGTAACTTGCCCCAGATGACACAGCAAGTGGACAATTGAGGAAATGTGGGCCCTGGAGTTGAATCAGGATCTAGATTCAAATCTTGGTCCTGTCATTTGCAGGAGGGACATGTTTAAGCAAGTTAACTAACCACTCTGAGCCTCGGTTTCCTAACTGCAAAGTGGAGAGAACAAAATGTACCTTGGAGAGATGCTGCAATTAGCAATAGTGTATATAAAGCATATAGTAAATATCCCATAAATAGTTATAGATATCATTGTCATCTTTTATTTAATGTTCATAAAGGGGAGTTTATAGTGGTAAACTGAAAAGAATATATGTTTTGGTTAAATAATGAAAAAAAAAATCAGCAGTAGAATTAGACATGTATCACTCTTGCTATTTTGGGGGCCAAACCTGCTTCTTCTCAATCACCAGCGGGCATTGAAGCATCCTCTTTGGGGCATATAAAGGGAGATGTGGCAGGCTTGGGGGTCTTGTGGGGTGGAGTTGTGATTGGGACCAGGGGTTTGGGGAGGAATTGTTGCCTCCTATCTGGCTGACCATCAGGGTCCTTGAGGAGCTTGTTAAAACATATTTCTAAGCCCTGGCCCTGGTGCTTCTGAGTCCACGGGTCTGTGACAGCTCCTGGGAATACATAGCTTGTGAGAACCTCCAGCTGATTCTGAATATTGGCCTGCTTTTAAAACCACTGGACCTGATGAAGACTTGGAAAACCTTCCTGCTCAGTTACCCAGAGAGGACTCAGAGGAGCCTGCTATGGTTATTTTCAGAGTCCAGTGAGTCTGTGGCCTTTCTTTGAGCAAGAATCCAATATCATGGCAATTGAGGAACAAATTTTCTCTATGCTTTGTGGTCAGTACAGTGGCCTGGGTAGGTGAGACAAAGGACTGTGTGAGAGGTGGTTCATTAATGATAATAGCATAGTCTTGGGCACCAGACAGGCCTGGGTTCAAATCCCAGCTCTGAGTAAGGGAGGGAGATATGCCACTATTCATTTGGGACAGTGGCAATAGCATAAGGAACATGGTGGGTGTGTGCCCACCTTGGATAGCCATGATCTTATGAATCGTTTCTCTCTGTGCTGTCACGTTCATGATACAAGTGAGAAGCCCAACAATATCTTGAATTGCATTTTAGTAATTGTTTTCAAGACAACAGGAAATAAAAACATTTCTGTATTGTTATATATTGACGTATTTTCTTTTCTTGAATAAAATGCAAGTGAGTAGTATATTAGTGGCTGGCTATAAATCTTTTTTCCTTTTATACCAGAGAGTTATTTTCTTTATTATTATTATACTTTAAGTTCTAGGGTACATGTGCACAACGTGCAGGTTTGTTACATATATATACATGTGCCATGTTGGTGTGCTGCACCCATTAACTCATTTACATTAGGTATATCTCCTAATGCTGTCCCTCTCCGCTACCCCCTCCCCACAATAGGACCTGGTGTGTGATGCTCCCCTGCCTGTGTGTAAGTGATCTCATCGTTCAATTCCCACCTATGAGTGAGAACATGCGGTATTTGGTTTTCTGTTCTTGCTATAGTTTGCTGAGAATGATGGTTTCCAGCTGCATCCATGTCCCTACAAAGGACACGAACTCATCCTTTTTTATGGCTGCATAGTATTCCATGGTGTATATGTGCCACATTTAGTCTGTCACTGATGGACATTTGAGTTGACTCCAAGTCTTTGCTATTGTGAATAGTATCGCAATAAACATACATGTGCATGTGTCTTTATAGCAGCATGACTTATAATCCTTTGGGTACATCCCCAGTAATGGGATGGCTGGGTCAAATGATATTTATAGTTCTAGATCCTTGAGGAATCGCCACACTGTTTTCCACAATGGGTGAACTAGTTTACAGTACCACCAACAGTGTAAAAGTGTTCCTATTTCTCCATATCCTCTCCAGCACCTGTTGTTTCCTGATTTTTTAATGATTGCCATTCTAACTGGTGTGAGATGGTATCTCACTGTGGTTTTGATTTGCATTTCTCTGATGGCCAGTGATGATGAGCATTTTTTCATGTGTCTGTTGGCTGTATGAATGTCTTCTTTTGAGAAGTGTCTATTCATTTCCTTTGCCCACTTTTTGATGGGGTTGTTTTTTTCTTGTAAATTTGATTGAGTTCTTTATAGGTTCTGGATATTAGCCTTTTGTTAGATGAGTAGATTGCAAAAATTTTCTCCCATTCTGTAGTTTGCCTGTTCACTCTGATGGTAGTTTCTTTTGCTGTGCAGAAGCTCTTTAGTTTAATTAGATCCCATTTGTTAATTTTGGCTTTTGTTGCCGTTGCTTGAAGTCCTTGCCCATGCCTATGTCCTGAATGGTACTACCTAGGTTTTCTTCTAGGGTTTTATGGTATTAGGTCTAACATTTAAGTCTCTAATCCATCTTGAATTAATTTTCGTATAAGGAGTAAGGAAAGGATCCAGTTTCAGCTTTCTACTTATGGCTAGCCAATTTTCCCAGCATCATTTATTAAATAGGGAATCCTTTCCCCATTTCTTGTTTTTGTCAGGTTTGTCAAAGATCAGATGGCTGTAGATGTGTGGTGTTATTTCTGAGGGCTCTGTTCTGTTCCATTGGTCTATATCTCTGTTTTGGTACCAGTACCATGCTGTTTTGGTTACTGTAGCCTTGTAGTATAGTTTGAAGTCAGGTAGCTTGATGCCTCCAGCTTTGTTCTTTTGGCTTAGGATTGTCTTGGCAATGCAGGGTCTTTTTTGGTTCCATATGAACTTTAAAGCAGTTTTTTTCCAATTCTGTGAAGAAAGTCATTGGTAGCTTGATGGGGATGGCATTGAATCTATAAATTGCCTTGGGCAGTATGGCCATTTTCACAATATTGATTCTTCCTATCCATGAGCATGGTATGTTCTTCCATTTGTTTGTGTCCTCTTTGATTTCACTGAGCAGTGGTTTGTAGTTCTCCTTTACATCCCTTGTTAGTTGGATTCCTAGGTATTTTATTCTCTTTGAAGCTATTGTGAATGGGAGTTCATTCATGGTTTGGCTCTCTGTCTGTTACTGGTGTGTAAGAATGCTTGTGATTTTTGCACATTGATTTTGTATCCTGAGACTTTGCTGAAGTTGCTTATCAGCTTAAGGAGATTTTGGGCTGAGACAATGGGGTTTTCTAAATATACAGTCATGTCATCTGTAAACAGGGACAATTTGACTTCTTCTTTTCCTAACTGAATACCCTTTATTTCTTTCTCTTGCCTGATTGCCCTAGCCAGAACTTCCAACACTGTGTTGAATAGGAGTGGTGAGAGAGGGCATTCCTGTTTTGTGCCAGTTTTCAAAGGGAATGCTTCCAATTTTTTCTCATTCAGTAAGATATTGACTGTGGGTTTGTCATAAATAGCTCTTACTATTTTGAGATACGTTCCATCAATACTGAATTTATTGAGCGTTTTTTAGCATGAAGGGCTGTTGAATTTTGTCAGAGGCCTTTTCTGCATCTATTGAGATAATCATGTGGTTTTTGTCTTTGGTTCTGTTTATATGCTGGATTACGTTTATTGATTTGCCTATGTTGAACCACCCTTGCATCCCAGGGATGAAGCCCACTTGATCATGGTGGATAAGCTTTTTGATGTGCTGCTGAATCTGGTTTGCCAGTATTTTATTGAGGATTTTTGCATCGATGTTCATCAGGGATATTGGTCTAAAATTCTCTTTTGGTTGTATCTCTGTCAGGCTTTAGTATCAGGATGATGTTGGCCTCTTGAAATGAGTTAGGGAGGATTTCTTCTTTTTCTATTGATTGGAATAGTTTCAGAAGGAATGGTATCAACTCCTCCTTGTACCTCTGGTAGAATTCGGCTGTGAATCCATCTGGTCCTGGACTTTTTTTGGTTGGTATGCTATTAATTATTGCCTCAATTTCAGAGCCTGCTTTTGGACTCTTCAGGTATTCAACTTCTTCCTGGTTTAGTCTTGGGAGAGTGTAAGTGTCCAGGAAATTATCCATTTCTTCTAGGTTTTCTAGTTGATTAGCGTAGAGGTGTTTATAGTATTCTCTGATGGTAGTTTGTATTTCTGTGGAGTCGGTGGTGATATCCCCTTTATCATTTTTTATTGCCATCTATTTGATTCCTCTCTCTTTTTTTCTTTATTAGTCTTGCTAGCGGTCTATCAATTTTTTTGATCTTTTCAAAAAACCAACTCCTGGATTCATTGATTTTTTGGAGGGTTTTTTGTGTCTCTATCTCCTTCAGTTCTTCTCTGATCTTAGTTATTTCTTGCCTTCTGCTAGCTTTTGAATGTGTTTGCTCTTGCTTCTCTAGTTCTTTTAATTGTGATGTTAGGGTGTCAATTTTAGATCTTTCCAGCTTTCTCTTGTGGGCATTTAGTGCTATAAATTTCCCTGTGCACACTGCTTTAAATGTGTCCCAAAGATTCTGATATGTTGTGTCTTCGTTCTCATTGGTTTCAAAGAACATCTTTATTTCTGCCTTCATTTCATTATGTACCCAGTAGTTATTCAGGAGCGGGTTGTTCAGTTTCCATGTAGTTGAGCGGTTTTGATTGAGTTTCTTAGTCCTGAGTTCTAGTTTGATTGCACTGTGGTCTGAGAGACAGTTTGTTATGATTTCTGTTCTTGTACATTTGCTGAAGAGTGCTTTACTTCCAACTATGTGGTCAATTTTGGAATAAGTGCAATGTGGTGCTGAGAAGGATGTATATTCTGTTGATTTGGGGTGGTTTAAATTAATCTTGATTTCACTATCAAACAGACCGATAATTCACTAAGATATTTCATTTTTTTCTTAAAGTGATGATTTCAGGCCTCCTAAATATTTATACCAGCCTTTTCTTCTTAGGGAGAAAGAGAGAGGGCTAACCTTGGCCACTGTTGTCAGCTTATAGTTTTAACATACTCCTTACAATATTTCATACTTGGAAATTAAATTCTTCTTTAAAATATCGCTATAATAAAGTATGTTCTGAAAAAAAATCAGTCTCGGCACTTCCTCTTGCTAGCTGTGCTGTCAGAGGCAATATTCTTAAACTCTCTGAACCTTAGTTTCTTCATCTGTAATTCAAGAATAGCTCTGTTCCCAATTTTAATAGGTTTCTAGAAGGATTAAGTAAGAGAACTCAAATCAAGTACTGGTAAAAGCCCTGGCACATAATAAAGGCTTAGTAAACCATTGCAGTCATTATCATTTTGTCCAAATTCAGTTTACTTATAATCTGTATGTCTGTGGACAAATCACTGTGCCCTCATGTGTGTCAATTTCCTCATTTGGGACATAGGAATAATGATACCTAACCACAGTGTTGTTGTAAACATTAAACAAGAGATTACTACATGTAAAACACCTAGCACCACACTTGATGTGCCAAAAGTATTTAACAGATGCTAGCTGATGTTATTTTTAAGACTGACAGGTGTTCTTTTTACTTGGGTCTCTTAAGTTATTCATTCATTTGAAAACACATGTCAGGAACCTCCAATATGAAAGAAAGCACTTGATATAAATTCTTCTTCATGCATTCGGCCACCCTAAAAACACAGTGCTTTAAATGTATGATGTTACCGCTTTCTGCTTGTAGGAGAGCATCCCAGGAGAAGGCAGAGTCCAGGAAGCAGATGTCGGGAAGCAAATTCTGAACTCATCAAGTCCCATAGTCCCTTTATCTATGGACCTTCTGCCAACATCTTCTGTAAGGTACGTTCTTTTACCCATGGTCGAGTACCACTGTGCACCATCCTAGGTACTAAGGACAGAGTGATAAACTAATAGGCATGATCTCTGCCCTCATGGAGGTTCTAGGCAAGAGAAAGGACTCCCCTTTTCTTGGAGTGCAGAGGCTGGAAGTTAAGGGGTATATTCAACAGAGGTCTGACAGGCGAGTGAAAATGACATGTTTAAAGAACTGAAAGAAAGTAAGTATGGTGAAACTTGACAGGAGAGAGGGGTTGTGGAGAGAAGAGATTGGAGAGGTAAATGTAGGTCCCGTATGCAGGGTCTTCAAAGCAAAGGACATTAAGAACCCACTGCAAGGTTTTGAGCAGAAAGTGGCATAATCAGATTTGGGTTTTAGAAAGACTACTCTGGCTGCCTTGCAGGGAAGACAAAAAAGTATGTGTGGAGTGGGATAGAGGAGGCATACTTAAGTTTTCTTATGTCTGATGGCACAATAATTGCTCCATCATC
Source organism: Rhinopithecus roxellana (assembly GCF_007565055.1). Taxonomy (NCBI): domain Eukaryota; kingdom Metazoa; phylum Chordata; class Mammalia; order Primates; family Cercopithecidae; genus Rhinopithecus; species Rhinopithecus roxellana. Next base: position 72,158,073 of record NC_044549.1, on the reverse strand, counting down.
TGGGGTTGAACCCAAGGGAAGTTGGGGAGGTTCCTACCTGAGCAGGAGAGTGTAATGTCAAATATGGCCGTCACTTACTGGCATTGAGAAATATGAGGTATGGTACTCAGTAGATATTACATGTGTTTTTTATGGTGGGCCAACAGTCCCCACCTCCTGCTAGTCACACTCATATAATCCACTCTTCTTGAGGGTGGACTGGATCTAGTGACTTCCTTCTAGTGAGCAGAATACAGCAAACATAATGAGATGTCGCTTCCACACTTATGTTTAAAAAGACTGTGGCTTCCACTTTGTGGCATTCTCTCTGTTGCTGTCACTTACTTGGTCTGATGAAGCTCTCTATGGAGAGGCCCACATAGCAAGGAATTGAGGGCATTCTCCAGTGATCAGCCAGTGACTACTGAAGGTTTCAGTCCAACAACCTATGAGGAACTGAATCCTGCCAGCAATCAATGACTGGGTCAGGAAATGGATCCAGCCCCAGTTGAGAGGATTATAGCTCTAGCTGGCACCTTCCCTGTAGCCTGGGCAAGACCCTGAAACAGGATCCAGGTAAGCTGTGCCTGGCTTCCTGACCCACAGAAACTGAGAGATACGAAATATGTGTTGTTTTAGGATGCTAAGTTTTAGGGTAATTTGTTGCACAGCAACATAGAACTAAGACACATTATATTCTGATGTCACAGAAAGCAAGAGAGGTACAGTATTGAGAAAAGGAAGTGACTAACATTGTCAAATGTGGCAGGGAGATCAAAAGATTACCCAGGGTCATAAGGAACGAGAAAGCATTAAGTCTGACAAGTAGGCAGGTAGCACGATTTGCAAGGAAGCAGTGAGAGTATGATGGGTGGGCTGGGGTAGAAAAGGTAGGAGGCAAGTCATCCATGGGTTTATGTTTAGATCTTATGTGATGCAACCCAATTTAAAGCACCATTACTGCTGCAGGTGGAAGTATGATCTTGTGAGGACGAATAATGTGATCTGTTTTGCTTTCTATTTCTTGTTCAAATTCTTGCTTCAATCTTACGATCCTGAGCTTCTAAAAACTCTCCAAAAGGCATCTATTAATGAATTTAGCATCTGGCTTTCCAGTGCTGATCCAACTTCTTCATTCTGTTTCTCTGGATTCTGTTCCCAGTGATACACTTCCTGTGCCCCTGAAGTGCGTCTTTTCTACACATGATCTGGTGTTTTTGGAGCCAACTTGGGAACAATGTGGAAAATCTATCCATGGTGACCCGGGAGTGTGAAGTCTTGATAGAGAATCAAGTTCAAGTTGCTTGAATTTTTACCTAGGAAAAACTTAATGGGCTGTCACATGACACCCCAGGTATCTCCCCTCTCTCTAGCCTTAACTGTTCCCATTTAGCTCAGAGCAGGGGATTTGGAGACAACACTTAATTGGTGTGTGGCTTTGAGGAAATGACTTTACCTTTCTGAGCATCAGTTTCCTCTACTGCAAAATGTTGGTAGTAATATATCTTTCTCATGGGGTTGTTCTGAGGAGAATGAAAGGAGCTGACATGTATAAGTAGCTGAGCAAGAGCTTAGCACAAACCCTTTTCTGAACCTCTTGCTGCCGTGATACAGCAGCTAACCTCGAGTTTGCTTACCTGTATGGCCAACTCAGAAGCATTCTAGAGGCTGCCAGGCCAGCTGCCTGAAACATGTCATAAACAGCCAGGGGAGGCAATTTGCTTTCAAAGAGAAACAGACAGAAGGAGTCAAAACAAGACTGTGAGCAGTGGGTCCACCCCCGAGCCAGGACAAATTTGGCACTTGGCAGTAGCAACAGCAAGATGTGCACCGCCCAGAGAGTATGCCTCTGCAGGACCTCACAAGTTCAGGACCGTCCTGAAACCTGTATTCTTCACATGCTTGTGGAAAAGATCTGTCAGGGTTACCCATGGAACCTGGACTGACCTATTTTTTAAAACTAGAGTAGCTTGGAATTACCTTGCTATAATTTTTTTTTTTTTTAATGCCATAAAGGCCTATACCTCCTTCTGTCAACAGAGTTTGTTTTCTCTCTTTCATTCTCTCTTGAGAGGTGTGGAACAGATGCCAGGGCTGCCTGAGGAAAGTATGCGGGACACTAAACAGCTGTCGCCAGCACTTCACGGCACTAAAACTTAAAAAATGACTTGATGCTGGCTGCTGGCATATGAGTTGCCATGCAAGAGTCTTCCCTAGGATACTTATTTTTGTGTTTTGTTTCTTAGAGATAGTTATTGAGTTCCTGGAACATAGATCCTGGCCTCCTACCCTGGATTATAATGTGGCTGGCTCCATTTCATTGTTGAGTTTGAGGGTACCTAACTGATTGCCTCTTCAGAGAGGTCCTCCCTGTTAGCCCTATCTAAGCTCTTATTCCAATCCCCTTCATGGTTACTCGCTCTCTCAATAACCTGTTATACTGTTGTCTCAGTACTATCTGACATCATTTGTTTATACTTATAGCAGTAAGTTGTCCATTGCTCCCCCTAGAATATAGCTCAGTGTAGGCAGCAATTTCATCCAACCCATTCATCTGTATATCCTCACCTACCCTATGGTGAAGGAATGATTATTATTATCTCCATTTTACAGATGAGGAAACTCAGGCTCAAATAAATCAGATAGGTTTCCCAAGTTCATAGAACTAGTGACTGGTAGAACCAGGATTAAGATCAGGAAATATGGCTGCACTGTACAGTATGGTAGCCACTAGCCACATATGACTACTGAGCACTTGAACTGTAGCTACTCCAAATTGAGATGTGATATATACTGGATTCAGTATGGAATACCTACTGGATTTTGAAGACTCAGTATAAGAAATTTTTAAAAATATCTCATTAATTTTTATATTAAATGATGAAATGATAATTTTTTATATACTGGGTTAAGCAGAATATTAAGATTAATCTCAATTATTTCTTTTTACTTACTAAAATGTGGTTACTAGAATTCTTAAAATTACATATGTGGCTCAAGTTGTATTTCCACTGGACAGCATTGGTCTGTACCTTTAATCACTTCACAGAGTATGACCTGAAATGTCAGTAGACCTGAAATAATAGTGTCTCTATTAGTGCTAATGGTAACAGTAAAATTCAGACAGTCATCCAATTTTGAATTCCCTTTTCTGCCTTCTAAAGTTCAACTGTTAAAAAATAAAAGCAGTTGTTCTTTAACCCACATACGTTAGGTATCTACTCTAGGCAGACCACTGTGCAAGGTGCTTCTTAATGCAGTTAGAACCTGAATTAATCAGGAAGGGACAGAAACCTAACCTGAACTACCTTTAGTAAAAGAATAAAATGGGATGCTTAGTTGAAAGTCTTGGGGTAGCTCATATATTTCAAGGATGAGTTGAATGAACAATACCAGAGATGGGACTCATAATCCACTCTCTCCCTCTCTCAGTTCTACCTCTTTCTGAGTGTTGGCTCTATTTCTTATATCACCTTTTTCCCATGGCCAGAGTCAGGATTGATGGCAGCTTCCAGGCTCACCTCTTCCCAGTTTCATCACCAGAGTCAAAGTGTACCTCTGGTGTCAACTTCAGCCAGGACTCACATTGGCCTATGTTGATCACGTGGGGTCTCTTGGGCCAATCCTCCATGGGGCATGATGACTGGCCCAGTTGGGTCACTTCCTCACCCATGTAAACAAGGGGTGTGTTAAACTGATAGGCAACTCTCATTAAAACCAAAGGATTGAAGTCAAGGAAAGAATAATTTCCCAACTCAAAGAGGATTCTTTCTTGATGAGAGGAGATAGGCTGAATATACAGAATGATGGATTCTCAAAGTCTTTCTTGATGTCATTGTCTTCTTTGTGGGAATGAATTTGAGAAATTATGAAAGTCTTGGTTAAAAGTAAAAATAAAGACATCAGTGCTGAGGCTCCTAAGATATTAGAGAAATTCGTTAGAAAAATACAAAGAGCATAGAAGTCCTTTTGTTGAGGGCATACAGAAATAAATAAGCATTTCAAGCATGAAGATCCCTGTAAAGGTGCCTGCCTTGGCTGGCAGCGGTAGGTCAAACCTGTAATGCCAGCACTTTGAGAGGCCAAAGCAGAAGGATTGCTTGAGGCCAGGAGTTAAAGACCAGCCTGGGCAACATAGTGAGACTTCTTCTCTACAAAGAAAATAAAAACATTAGCCAGGCATGGTGGCAGGCACCTGTAGTTCCAGCTAATCGGGCTGAGGTGGAAAGGTGGCTTGAACTCAGAAGGTTGAGGCTGAAGTCAGCCACGATCACCTCATTTCACTATGGGAAGGAAAGGGAAGAAAACACACACTAGCCTAAGCAACAGGGCGAGACCCTGTCTCTAAAACACAAAGCGCCTGGATGCCTTTGTCCGTTATGACTATGTTCAAGAAGGCAACTACTGAATGCAAATACCGGAACAATGAATGTACTCGACTTCTTATCATTGTTGGAATATTGCTGCTAACAATGTATTGAGTATTAACAGTGCAGAACATAGTATTAAGAACAGTTCCGGTCTAGCAGATGAACAATCTTATATAGGTAATAATTTCTGTTGAACAATGTGCCCCTGAAAAATCCCTTTAGAGGAACTAAAAACTCCCACTCACAGTCAAAATGTCTCCCTTTTTCTCAGAAAGGAGATTTGTTGGTTTTTGTAGAAGAAAAAGTGGTTCTTCCTCATTCAGGATTCAAATCCCCCATTTTCAGCCTCATGATGTAAAGCTGTCAGCCTTATTGTCATCTAATCACCAACTCCAACGTCCAGGAGCTTATCTTTCCTTTTTTACTTAGTCGTGGGAGTGACGTTTGGACACATTTCATTAAAACTGAGAAAAAGAGGGCTTCAGAACTTGAAACATAATTCAGGTTGAATATGCAGCCACTAAAGAGATCTTGGAATAATTTATAAGCCAATCCGTCCATGCCTGGGGAACCCAATGGGTATCTTGAAATACATTTATATCTACATCTATGTGAGCTTCATAGAGATATTTTTTAAAAGTGTGTGCTCATATTCATTATATTTTTCTTTATTTCTGGAAGATATAGTATGAGTTTACCCTCTTATTTTCTTTCTGGTTGGCTACTCAGTCGCACAAAGACCAAGATGTGAAACTCTAACTTTTCAGTCCAGATGATAAGGTCTTACCTAAACTGGAGGGGCAGAAAGAGCTGCTCTTTTGCTATGCATGCCTGAAGCATTATAAAAATAAGAGTCAGGTTTCTTGTCTGGAAAGATCTCATTGCAGGGGAAAAGGGCAGGGAGGCGAGTTGTCTTAGGAGGTAACTTGGGGCTGCTGTACATTGTACCTAATCATCACCTTTGCAGGAGTCTCTGAGTCCATATTTCCACTACCTCACCTTCTCTGTGCTTCCTGGAAGCCAAGGACAGGTGGGCACAAGAGACAGCCTTTATAGAAATAGAGTGAAATGAGTTTCCTTTAGAAGTGTGCTGTGGTCAGAGAAAACTTGGGAGTTGTGTTTGTATCAGTACTCATTACAGTTTTTCTAGGTGATTTGTAGCAAATGAATGCTTTACACAAATCATTAAAAATTAGTTATCTAATGTATGTAACATCTTTGGAATGAAGATCAATAGATACATTTTTTAAAATGGGGGATACTGGTTAGGAGATGTGTTTTCCTCCTTGCAAACTTTCATGTTTAATTGAATCTGTAAATTAAACTTTTTTACCCTTCTCATTTTAAATCCTGGCTAACTGGTACCTGGGCTTTCTGGCACAAGATGCGAATCTACATTTCTAGCTTTGCAGGTAGTGGTAACTCATTGTTATAACTGAATGGGAGGGAAGAGAAAACACACAAAAAAGTTCTCCATCTTACTGAAGAACACAGAATGTCATTTTTGGAACAGTCAGCAATTTCTAGTTAAACATTGCCAGGTTTGTCTTAAAGGGACCATTACATAATCTTGTTTGTGTTCATTTATAATTTTTGTATCTGAGGTTATTTCAGATCATAAGAAAGGAATGGAATTGATTGTTCATACAAATAGCTGACTGTCCCTTGTAATTATTTGTTTGCCTGCGTAAGATGACATTTATGATGCCAATGGTCGTAAGAGAGGAATACCCACTTCACAATATTCCTTGAACCATTCACTTTAATTTTGGACACTGAAAGAAACCAGAGCTGTTAGCAATAAAATTATCTGTTAAACTTTTTCTGTTCTATTTCAGACGTTTTTCCTATGCTATCAGATTTAAGAGAAGGTTTCTTCTAAGATGTGCCCCATAACTATGCCTTGATGTTCTGGGAATCTGGAAAAAGAATAATGTACTTGTCTTTATCCAGAACTGAAAGAAAAAATAATTTGGTATTAAATGACTAAAACTTTTCTTCTAATAATAAGCACTGAGCCATGTGGATCTCAGTTATCAGTAACTCCCAAATTATAGGGCAAGTAGTTCAGGATTTGGAGTTCCCCATCATATACCCACCTCATGGCCTTTGTGCATGCTGTTCCCTCTTACCTACAACTCCCTCCCCACTCTCATTTCTTCGAACATCTCCTACTCATCACTTCTCAATTTAATATCACTTCCCTGACATTGACTAGTTCTCACAGCATACTATAATTTTTCTTATGAAAATTTATAATTCAATAATAAGGTAAGTATTTATAGAAGACAACTGCTTTCTCTCCATTCTTGATTCACATCCCCCATTTTCAGCCTCATGATATAAAGTTGTCAACCTTTTTTTCATCTTATCACTACCTCCAATATCCAAGAGCTTATCTTTCCTTTGTCACTTCATCAGGAGTTACTATTGGGACAGTAACTATTCATTGGGACAGTTGAATATTGGGACAGTTACTATTAAGCAGAGGTAGCTACAGTGCCAAGTACTGTGCCTCACACATAGTAGGTAATCTATAAAAATTTTATTGATGGAATGAATCAATTCACTGATGTTCCATTTAGTTCTGGGGCAAAGGATCTCAAGCTTAGAAATAACTTGGGTGTAGATCCAAGCTAGATCCCAGACATCCCTTAGAGGTCAAATTGTCCATCCTTTTCCTCCAGACAAAGTTGTAGCTGGTCCTGTGATTATTCAAAACTTCCAACTCACAATCCAGGCTTTGATAGCTTCTACCAAAGTACCATCTCTGCTCAACACTGCTTCCAATGCAAGCTCTGAAAACTGTCAGCATATATTCGTGCCTAAGGGAACCAACCTTCAAGATGGCCTCCAGTAACCCTCACCTCCTCTCAGTTACTCCTTTGTACATTTCCCTCCTAATGATTTAAGGCTGGTCTATGCTGACTTCTGAAGCTATTACATGACTTCAGGGCTAGGTAATAAAAGAAGGAATTGCAGCTCCTGCCTCAGTCTCTTAGATAAGCAGCTTTGCCAACATCTAGTCATTATGCTGAAAGACACATAAGCAGCCCTGTGGAAAGTCCCATGTGGAAAGAAACTGAGGCTTCCACCAGCACCATCTTGCAGCCATGTGAGCAAGCCACCTAGGAAGTGGATCCTCCAGCCCCAGAGTTACCTAAGAACACTAAGCTCATAGTCTCATTGACCCAGGTAGAAATAGAAATACAATGGAGATGGTTTCAGATGCTTTGTATCTTGTCAATATCCTCTTCAGAAGATAGAAAGGCAAGAAAGTTATTTTTGCTCATCGTATGTTGGTTGAGAAATCATACAATGAATATTCATTACAACTAGAGTGATGCAATAAATTCCCTATTCCCTCTCTATTCATTTAAAACCAGCTTCTTGGGTTAATTTTAGGTTCAAAAGCTTTAATCCATTCAGCAAGCTTTTCTTTATATGTTTCACAATTATTTTCTAATGCTCAGAATACTTCAGTCAAAAGTGGCCCTATAAATTCTTCTTCACTTGGCAAACAGACTCTATATTTTCTTTCAAGAGAAATTTATGTTTTCTCAAACTTCAGTCACGTAAAGTACAGGCCAGACACAGCCACGGACAGAGGAATAAACGTGATCTTTGTGAATGCCAACACAAAGTACCTTATTCCATTAAAAATGGTGGAAGGTGGGTCTCATCTACTTTTGGCATGAAAAATATTGGGTGTTATGTGGATGCCTCATGCCCTGTGCATTTGGTCCCATTTTGTATTACTAAACACTTCTGCCTTCTTCTTATTTTCATTTTTCATTCTTTCTAGCAAGAAGTCTTATTTTCCTTTCTGTCCTTTAGGCTTGCCTTGGCAGGGAGCACCTGTTTATTTGTCAAGGATGTCCTGGCCAGCCTGTCCTCCTAGAGACCCCACATTATGTCCCATGCTTCAGGGTCAGTAGTCATTTGATTTGTTCCTTTTATAGTTGTATCTTTATTTTCTTATTATAATAATACCTGCTTATTATAAAGATAAATACCAAACAATACAGAAAGATATAAGGCAGAAAAAAATCACTTCTGTTCCTTATGGTTAATAGTTTGAGTTTAGGCTTTTATGGTGTTAGAAATAAATTTTCGGTGCTGCAAAAGAAATAGCACTCGAACATAAATTTAATTTCTCAGCAAGGCAATTTTACTTCTATAAAAGTGTGGGTCTCACAGATTGAGCAATGGTGAGAGCACACTTGAACAAGGGAGGGGAAGGGGTTCTTATCCTAATGCAGCTAATCTCTACTGCTGTGTCTTTCACTTATTGGCTAGGGTTGGACCACACAGTCTAAGCTAATTCCGATTGGCTGTTTTAAAGACAGCATGGGTACGAGCCAGAGAGGTGGGGTGAGTAGGAAGGACAGTTACAGAACAGGTGACTAAAGGTGACTCAGGTCAGAGTAGGTGTGACTAGGGGTGACTCAGGACGGAGTAGGTGACCAGGGGGGACTCAGAATGGAGGTAGGTGATAGAAGCTAGGAGGGGGTTTACTGAAACTAGGGGCAAGAAGATGTAAAGAATGAGGAAGTTACACTTTAAAATGAAGAACAAAGAACAGGGGAGCTAAACATACTGATACATTGGTTCTTTGGAGAGGATCTCAGAACTCATCGTACTCTACAATCTATGGGCTAAAACCTTTGAAGAGGAATTTATTATATCCTACAATGTTGTTTTTTTCTTTTGTGAGTATGTATTTATGTATAAAGAAACTGTTTCCATAAATGGAATCATTTAATCGTATTCTGTAACTTACACATGTTTTAGCAATATGTTGGGGACATATTCACGTAATAGCAATGTCATACTTTATTGCCTTATTTAGGTGCTAGAGAAGTTCTCAAAAGAGCACCATGAGACAGTTACTATTAATGGTCCCATTTTATAAATGAAGCAATTGAGTCTTAGAGAGCTTAAGTGACTTGCCTGATGCCACAAAACTCACAGGAGGGAGCTGGAATTCAGCCTCCAGATGTAAGGGTCTAAAATCTTAGCTGCTACACATGTCAGTGTTTAGAAATGCAGCTCTTGCTCTTGAGAGTAGTACATACCACTAATGCCCTTCACATGTGCCATGTACCTTCACTGGCCTTCTGCTCTAGACCCTTGACTTGTTTCCCTTTCCTCTCCTGTGTACCCCTCCAATTTACTGTTCCTTTTGTCTACTTTCCCAAGCTTGTTACATTTTTGCTTTATTTGTTCACTCTGAATAGCATTTCCCTTCTCTCGGGGTGTGTTTTGATCTTAATAAACTGGTATTAGGCTGGTTTTGACAATGACGGGGAGAAGTTGAGGGCTTTATACAATTTGGGAGTCCTATTAAAGACTCCTACAAACCCTATTATCTTAGGAATCAGTAGATTTAATGAATAATGTTTCCGTTTTTCCCTCCTACTCTAATTTTGATTCTGCTCATTCCTAACCCGGTCACTGTCTCCTCCTGAACTTTTACTAACAATGCCTTGGGTGTGTCCATGAAGCTCTTAAATTCTCTTCCCAAGAAAGAGAAGGAAGAAAAGCATCATTATGTGTGGGCTAGAGTGTGTCAGGGGGGATGGTAGGGGAACCGGGGGCACAAAGAGGTGAACCCACTGGGCTTGGTTTAAGGACTAGGAAGCCAGGGTAACGGCCCTCCTAAATCTGTACTGTGTCATGATCCAAGGGCACGCCCAGCCTCAACCCAGTCGTTTGGCCTATGAGAACACTGTCTGAGAATGAAACCTAAACCCTCAAAGAAAAGGCAGGACTTAAGGCCTCATTGCTGGCACACAGCAGCGTGCAGTTTTCCTCCTGTGGGAAGCAACAGACCATCACAGCAACCACAGGATGTTGGAAATGGTGGCTTCGCAACTGGCTTGGTGGCAGAGAGTTTCAGGCTCCTCACAGTGCACCCTCTTTTTTTATAAGTGGCAGTTAGGCAGCAGCAGGCTGCAGCCTCTGAACCATCACATCTCAGATGAATTCCATTTCTGGGAGTTACCAAATGGTCCTTATAGAGTAGCATTAATCACACAGCAGTCATAGTTGACTATTTTTTCACTGTAGCTGTAAAGATAAAGGTATTGAGCAGGAGGAGATGATCATAAGTAGCTACTAGGTATGGCATTGAATGTTAGCTGCAGTTGACCAATAGTGGCTGCCCAAAGTAATGTGTATATATAAGGATTCTGCAGTCACTTCCAGACTCAAAGGGAAACAGCTCCATAATCAACTAGTAATGTCTGCAGTAGCCATGGGTAAAGAGCATGGTAGCATGTGTGCATCATGTATTTGTCATAAGAATAGGTTATGGAATGGTAAAGATCTTCCCAAGGTGTCTGGAACATTAAAACTTTACAGTAAATGGGAATTATGCAGACATATCACTGAGGGTTATAGCACCATAAAATATTACCGGGGCCAAGGGAAAAACAAGTATGTTGATAATCCTATTGCTAAATGTAATAGTGATTTTGAAGATGCCTTTTCCTTTTCTTGATACTGACTGGTTTTACTATTCTAGGTGACTGTGCCTTAAGTTTTAGGATGTGTCCTGCCATTAACAGAAGTTGAGGCTAGGCTCCAAACTCCTACCTTGACAAATATGTTCTTTGTTATAAAACCTGGTATGCAATAACAAGGCTCACATACTCACTACAGGTGAAGATGTGAAGATCCACTTTATTTTAGTTGTACACCCTTTGGGCAAATTGTGTAAGGGTCCTGAGGCTCAGTTTTCTCATTAATTAAATGAGTATATTTAATTTACAGGATTGTCATGAGATGACATTTAGATAATCTAATCTTCGTGAAAAAGCTGCAGAGATACTATTCTACGGTATCAACATTTTCATAATTGTTATTCTATTTATGCATATAACTTCTGAATTTCCTTGGGCTAGAGGAACAACTGAAAACAAATGTCCAGACCTCAAAATAACAATAGTGGTAGGAGTTACCACTTACTCATTTACTAAGGCCCACTCAGGACTGGGAACTAGATTAGTTCCTACCTTATCATTTAAGGGCAGGGTTGCCAGGAAAAATATAGGATGTCCAGTTAGTTTTAATTTTAATTTCAGATAAATAATCATTGGGACATATTTATATTTTTAAAACTATTTGTCATTTATTTGAAAATCAAACTCAACCAGGCATCATTTTTAAAATATAAACAATAGCAACTAAGCAGTAGCTATAATCTAGTATAATCTAGGGCTTATGAGAATAATTTTTTGTTTTTTTTCTTTTTTTGAGATGGAGTCTTGTTCTGTCACCCAGGCTGGAGTGCAGTGGCACGATCTCAGCTCACTGCAAGCTCCAGTTCCTGGGTTCACACCATTCTCCTGCCTCAGCCTCCCAAGTAGCTGGGACTACAGGTGCAGGTTCACTGCAAGCTCCGGTTCCCAGCTTCACACCATTCTGCTGCCTCAGCCTCCCAAGTAGTTGAAACTACAGGTGCCTGCCACCAACCCTGGCTAATTTTTTATTGTTGTTGTTTGTTTTTTTTTTAGTAGAGATGGGGTTTCACCATGTAAGCCAGGATGGTCTCAAAATCCTGACCTCATGATCCGCCCACCTCGGCCTCCCAAAGTGCTGAGATTACAGGCGTGAGCCACCACGCCTGGCCGCCTTGTGAGAGTATTAAGAGTTTGTGAACATAAATTACTTAGGAGAGTGACACTCGCGTAGTAAGCATGTTATAAATGTTAGCAATTAGAGAGATGACCCCATATCAAGGTTACAAGGAGAGGCACTGGAGCCAGACAGCCTGCACCAAATCGCAGCTGGGCCACTTATTAGCCGGGTGACCTAGGGCAGATACTTTACCCCTCCATGCTTGAGTTTCCTCATCTAGAAGATGGGGAGAATGACAGTCCCTTCCTCATAGGGCTGTTGTGAGTGCCACTGAGTTAATATGTGTGAAGGTTTCAGAAAAGCACCCAAGACAGTGAAAGGCTCCAAAAATGATAGCTCTTACGATATTACTGTCATTGCTGTTCTTATCTGTTTAACTGGTCCTAAGATTTGAGTATTTGTGCTTACTGTAATAGAAGAATCCATACCTGCTGTCTACCAGAAAGGTTTGGGACAATTAGGAAAGTGTTACCTCATCCCCAATTCACACAGGACATAAACAAGACCATAGAGGCTACTAACTTGCCTAAGGTCATATGGCCAAAGCTGGGGTTCAGATCCCTGACTGTCTGACTCTAAAACTGAATTTCTTTCCACTCCTCTGAGGAGCTGAGATCTGTGATCTATGAGCTGGCAATAACACTATTAGATGTGTGAGCATTTCGTAAATTCTGGAAAATGCTATCTAAATATTAGAATAATATTATAGTTCATTATGTTTATTTATATAAAAAAATCGAAATGCTCTAAAGCATTTTGTCACCGTTGTTCTTCTTGTTGCCTGAGGTGAACAGAGCAGGGATTATTGTCACCCCTAGGTGGCAGGTGGGGAGTCAGAATCCAGGGAGGTGAAGTGACTTGTTCCGAGTCACCCAGCAGAATAAGGAGGAGCGGGAATGACCAACATCCTTGGTTTCAAAGTCCATGTTTGTTTTCCGGCCTGTGTCATTTCCTTCATTTTAAACACATTTCTCCATTAGAGCTTCCACCATGGTCTACTTTGGTTGTTATTAAGTATGGCATCCACATCCAAAGACAACTCAAGTGTTCTGTCTTAGAAAAGTTCCCCCATGTTGGATTTTTTTCCCAGTTTATCTTCAAAATAATAAAAACAAAGAATTCACAAATCCAGGGGAAGGATTAGCAAAATAAACTTTGCTGTTATTTTTGAGCTATAAGGAGAGCAAGTAAGCACCATAATTATTAGCAAATGTTCCATAGCCTGCATTATCTCATCATGCTAATTATAAAGCAAAAGCCACTTCACCTCCGATTTTCTTTAGAAATTACAGGTATAGGCCGGGCACGGTGGCTCACGCCTGTAATCCCAGTACTTTGGGAGGTAGAGGTGGGCGGATCACCTGAGGTCAGGAGTTTGAGACCAGCCTGACCAACATGGAGAAACCCCATCTCTACTAAAAATACAAAACTAGCCAGTCATGGTGGTGCATGTCTGTAATCCCAGCTACTTGGGAGGCTGAAGCAGGAGAATCACTTGAACCTGGGAGACAGAAGCTGTGGTGAGCCAAGATCGTGCCATTGCACTACAGCCTGGGCAACAAGAGGGAAACTCCATCTCAAAAAATAAAGAAACAAAATCACAGGTATAATTCCTACCATGTTCTTACAGCATCTTAAATGTTCAGTCATACTCCAAATGGTCATTTCGCAGCTGAACATATTCTGTGAATCTGTTTTTGGATTCCTGAATCTATTGCCCATGCAGTGTGTCTCTAGATCACTATTAGTGTGTGTATATATATATATATATTTTTTTTTTTTTTTTTTTTTTTTTTTTTTTGAGATGGAGTCTGGCTCTGTCGCCCAGGCTGGAGTGCAGTGGCCCGATCTCAGCTCACTGCAAGCTCTGCCTCCTGGGCTTATGCCATTCTCCTGCCTCAGCCTCCCGAGTAGCTGGGACTACAGGCGCCCGCCACCTCGCCCAGCTAGTTTTTTGTATTTTTTTAGTAGAGACGGGGTTTCACCGTGTTAGCCAGGACAGTCTCGATCTCCTGACCTCGTGATCCGCCCATCTCGGCCTCCCAAAGTGCTGGGATTACAGGCTTGAGCCACCGCGCCCGGCCTACACTATTAGTATATTATATGCCCATCCTTAAATTTCTTTTCACTTAAGAAAAAGGTAGTAAGATGTTTATGGAAAAAGCTGATTTTAGAGACTTTAAGAGGAAAGGGCTGTGAAAGACCAGGCAGGAGTCCAAGCTGACCTAAGACCAAAGTCTATCAAAGCTGAGTGTCTCCAGCCTGGCAGCATGGCGCTGAGCAGGAAAGGAGCTGACAATCGGTATATGTCACGGGATAGTTTCTTGCCCTGTGAAATTCTTCCTGCGGGGCAGAGGATGGTGGAGGGGGGCAGTGGGAGGCAGCAGAAATTCTCTATCCTCTCTCAGAAACACTTGGAAGGTAATCATAGCCAGTAAATTTTATAACACAATCAGGAAGGAAAAAGGTGTTAAAATTTGTAGATCAAGGCCCCTTTTATTGTTAAAAAAAAAAAAAAAAAAAAAAACTACGTATGCAAGAAAATAAGAGGAAAGAAAGACTGAAAGGATGTATACACAAATGGAAGGGGTGTTCCTTCTGGAAGGCTGGCCAAAATTGCTTTACTTGCAAGTAATAGCATGTCAACTGGAACTAGCTTGAGCAGAAATAAAATAAGAGAAAGTACATTCACTTATATAATTTTTTGGCTCATATACAGAGGCTACTAATTTCACATATGACTAGATCCAGGTCTTCTGTCTTTGGGGATCTCTCACTCCTCACCCTTCTTTGTCTCTATCCAGAAAGCTGTTCTCTATTCTTCACCATGGGAAGCTTCAAACTTGTTAATCATATGTCTTCCTGGTTCCAAAAGAAAAAGATCATCTTTCAGTAGCTCCAACAAAAGTTCCAGAGGAGAGTTTGGTCCATTGGTCCATGCCTGCATCTGGGTCATCTTCACGAAAACCATGTGGATCAAGCAGGATTGCTACGTAATCAGAATTGGTTCCCAAAAGGGAGGAATGCAGGCACATAAAAATCATACATCCTCTACTCTGTGATTTTCATCTGCTTTTGCTAGACTATTTTAATATAATTTTAATGAACCTATATTATTTTATAATAAGGTTTAAACATTTTAAAATTATTTTGAAAGATACTGTGATGTAGAACAAAGGATCTAGGAGATTCTAAGCACCCAGGAGATACTATACTTCTAATGCCTACAAATGCCTTTCAAGAAAATGGACACCAGTTTACCTACAGCATAAACCATCAGAGTTTGCCCAAGACAGCCTGCTACCCTGGCTACAGTTAGTGGGAGGGGAGATAATCACCCTAATCTGATGAAAATAGCACTGTCCTGTTTACTTGTGTTAACTCATTTAAATTTCTCATAAAATCTATCACTGGTAGGTACCACTGATATACACCTTTTACAGATTAGGAAACTGAGGCCCACAGAGATGAAGCAATCTGCCCAAGGTAAGTATAAGTAAGAGATGAAGCTCACGCTCAAATAGAGCTTCTGTCTAGGGGGTTGTTGAAAACAAGATACCAAGGAAAGGACCCAGAAGTAAAGGGAACTGTCAAAGGCAAAGGTAGTAAAGACGGGAGAATGAAGCTTCTTTGGAGGGGATGTCAAAACACCCAGTGCTCAGAACTGTTATTGTAGCCTGAAAGACAAGGGCCCATTGTTTTAGCGCCTCATGAGCTGTTTTCCTGTCCTGTTCACTTCCCTGTTCCTCTTCATAATACTCCATCGTCTGACATAGTGTGGTCTCTTCCTCACAGCCTGAAAAAGCCCAACTCATGAGTGTGACAAGGGACACATGTAGTCCTGCATGCCTCTAGTTGGCCTAACTAACTGCCATCAAGTGAGAGAAAGCCAGTGAGCCTTTTCATTTCTCTTCCCTTGTTCTCCTGAAGTTTCTTGTTTGAACATCTCTTCTGACACAGATTTCATTCGGCCTGGTATTACCAGGTGGTCAGATGTTTCCTTCTGCAAGACATCATCTTTAGAATAGGACCTGTGCTTAACTCATTCCTGTATGAGTTCAGTTCTCAACACATACCAGGGGCCTAATAACCTCTTGTGACATAAAACTGAGGTTTGTCTAGGTCCCCAATGGTGATCCCATAGATGACAGATCTCTGCAAGAATGTCTCTCCAGAGACCAAGAGTTGCCCTCTTCTTCCTTCTCTTCTCCTGGCCTTGACCTTGCCAGATAGTAAAGAATCAGCCTTCTTTTCCATACAGAACTAATTGCACTCCCAACACAGATCCTTTAATATTGTCCTCAGGGGCCAGGCCCGGGTGAAGCTTTGTGGCTGCACCACTGGGAATCCTGCCTCCAGAACCACTGACTAGTGGTCCACAAGAGAACTGCCTGGAGGATGCCTTCAGGGCTAGATAGAGGTCACTCACTGGCAAGATCAGATTTTGTACACTCCTTCCAATAAGAAGTAGCCCCCAGCAAGACTGTTCCCTGTTTCTTTAAACTACTGCCTTTTGGCACTGGGACACAGGGCCTTTGAAGCGCAGGTTGACATTCAGCTTTTGGAGACTGGTTGTAATTTGTGAGGCCACTGGAGATCTTGGTGGAAGATGCCAAAGAACAAGATGAGACCATTGGCATGGCCCCATGGAGAAAGACCTAGATGAATTTCCTTCTGAGGGTTCCTCTGACATCTAGGAATGCAGGAGCATCACTGGGTGTTCACCAAATGTTCTTAGATACTTTTTAAAGCTGTTTATTAAGATCAAGGAAATGGAAGACAAAATACGTCAAATTTCCACCCAATAATTTCTGGCTGCAGCCTTCCTTGCTAATCTTTTCTAACCTTACCCTGCCCTTCACTTATAGTACTGCAAGTTCTTCTTTTCATTCCTCAAATATTCTAGTCTTGTTCCCATCACAGGGCCTTTGCACTTGCTGTTTCCTCCTCCTGAGATGCCTTTCGTTCTGACCCACTGCATCAAGTAAGTGCCAGCTCATATTTCACCTTCTCAGAGATGCCATTCTGGATCACTCAACCTAAAGTAATTCTCTCCCAGCTGCATTCTCCCACATTATCCTGTTCATAATCCCACCAGCTACAATGATTTTCTCTGTTGGTTTGTTGACATTATCTGACTTCACCAACATGTAAGTTCCTTAAGAGCAGGATCCTAGTAGCTCGATGTCAATGTCACCATCCATAAGGCTCAGTTACTATGCCATTCTCTCTGCCTCTGGCTGTGGGAAAGATGACTTTCCTCTTTCACAGACAGATCAAGTTAGAGCCTGGATCTTAGTTTGGAGCCTTAGAAGCCTTTTTGATGTAGCATCCCACAAGCTATGATTTTCCAGGGTTATTTCTACTGAGCCTTGAGATTTATTTGTTTGTCATTTGGTGGCATTTACAGGAATTCCTTTTGGAGTTTGACCAGCTATAGCGTAATGTTGGCTCTGTGTGTCTAACTAAATGATAGCTTCTTGAAATTCATGGAACTGCTCAGATGTCTTGGGCATTCTGTTTTCCAAATTATGTTCCTCAAGTACTAGTTCCTCAGGTATTACTGGGTGTCCCCCATGAAAAACAAAAAGGCAGAGGGGAACATCTGTGCAACAGACATTGTCCCATTAGTCTCTCCTCAGCACTCACAGTTCCTGTGCATGATGACTCAAGTGCTCTGTTGGAAGCAACTGCTAGTCTCAGCTTAAAGTTGTTCTTGGGGTGCCAGGCAGGGCAGACTGAAAGTGACAGTGAGTTAGCACCCCTGGAAGCAGCCCTCGGTTTATGACTGATGAAGGCTGTTAGATACTCGGCATCCTCACTCCTCCTGTAAACACCTCTGAGGCGTGTTCTTCCTAGCCATCCCTAACAAGATTGAGTACCAGCTGTCCACAAAGGTAAAACTTGTTCTTAATATACCCTAGGTCAGTGTCCTGCCCTTTCCAATTTCACTTTCTGTCTCCCCTTATAGTACTTCCTACAAATTGACCTCCCAAATAAAACTCCTTCCACTTAAATCTTTATTTCAGGATCTGCTTCTGGCACATTGTAGTGTAAGACAGCATTCTACAGCCAAACATGGCCAAATAAACTTAGAAAGAATCAAGCAAAGTCACATTATTTTCTTTCCTTTTTTTTTTTTTTTTTTTTTTTTTCCTTTTTTCCCCTGCAGGACCTCTCTGCTTCTCTAATGTGCTAATATGCATTGTGAAATTCCATTTCCTTTATTTGGCTGTGGAGTTCCAGGGGATGGTGTCCTTTTTCACAAGGAAGTGTGCGGAATCAGTGAGCCTTAGAGAAACACACGTTAGGAAGCATTTATTCCACTCCTCCACCAAAATATATATTTGGGGACAGTTCTGTGGACTTGAAGCTTCATGTTGTCAAAGAAGTAGTTTGAATGCAATAGCACTACCTCCAAAGCCCTCCACAGCTTCTCTTGGCAAAAATGGCATGTGCAGATCCAAGCTTCTGTTCTGAAAGGAACACAGAACGGACGAGGCTTTCAAAGACCCTTCCTTCCTAAAGTTACAGTTTAATTGAGAAATTTCACTCATCTCTTCTTCTTCCCCGTTGGTCATGCTGAAGGTCACAGAATTAGAACTGAGCTGATGGGAACGGACCATATTAATGGTTAAAGAATTGAGAAGGATATTTACTAATAAGTCAGTCATCCACACTGTGGAGGGGGGATATGGATGTGAGGGAATCATGTTGTCTCCCTCCAGCAAGGAGAGGTGGGTGTTGAACTCATAGTTACAAAATGAACTAATCCCCATCTAAAAAGTGCTCTAAATGAAAGTGCAGGTTGCCAAGAAAATATATGTCAAGAGCACTAAGAAGGCTTCCTGAAGCAAGTGGCATTTAGAAGAAGGAGTGAGTGTTGTGAGGCAGCGCTAAGGCTGGGGATGCTAAGGACTCAGACTTTCAGAGGAGTGACCAATGGGACCTGACTTCCAAAGGCTAGTTGAAAAGTGTGGAACCTCAGTCTGGTGATGTGGGCATGGCTAGATCAAGTGCATGTACTTACTTTGTGAGCTGAAGTATTAAACATTCCTTAGTCTCTGTTCATACCCTCATCTGCAAAGTAGGAATAACAATGGTACCAGCCTCATAGGGTTATAAGGATTAAGTGAAATTAATATATGTAAGGCCCTTAGCAAATTGCCTGCTATGTAGCAGATGCTCAATGAATGTTATTGTATTATTAATTTATATATTGTTCATACTTATTCAGTGGGAGAACCAGGATTTAAACTCAGGTCTTTCTAACTTGAGTCTCCACTATTAACTACCATGACGTGTATCCTGGGTTGATTTTATGTAATTTCACAAAGAAGGTTTTGTGGATTATTATGTGACCCTTGAACAGCCTAAGTTTTTAAAAATATTTAGGAATTAAGTATATACAAAAATGGTCACAAGAGTTTTAGTAACAAAATGCATTCTGCAAAAGTTTATACACTATGAATCACAATTTTATTTTTTAAAAAATTAAGAATAGATTAAAAAAATTATTGTTAGATCATGGAATTGTGGGTGATTTTCAAAAAATAATCTTTAATAAAGCTCTTATGATCACCCAAAAGCTGAAAAGCCTGCTGAAGTTCCAGGTTTCCTTCTTGGCCCATTACTTAGGAATTACTCATTTCCCCATTTTTGGAAAAAAAAAAAAAAATGCATGTATATAGGACCCACTTCCTACCAGGAATTGATGTAAAAAAACTATGAATCAAGCTTGAAAAAGAATTAAGGCTAGTTAACTGTGCTTCCGGGCCTATTTTAAAAGGAAAGGGATGCTTTTTCACTTTTAAGGGAATTCAGTGAAAAAGTACAGGAGTGGTCCATTTCCAGTCCTGGCAAGCAGATCAATGCTCAGAGCATCTGTGGATCAACTGGCTGGCACAAAAACAGAGCGGCTAGATTAGCTTCATCACCTTATTCAGTGGCTTAGCTCAAATGCTTAAGGCATTTTTCAGAGCGCAGTGGACCCCGGACTGGGCTTGGATAACACCTTAGAATTATTAAAGAAATCATATATGCACCTTGGTTTTTGTCCCAGAGAGAAAATATGAGCACCAAGGCCCTGTGTCCCCTTTGCAAGGTGTTAGCCACAAACATGCCACCGGCAGACTGTGGGTTAGACCAAACATAAAGCATTCCTCAGGCTTTTCAAGGAACACAATAGCACATGATCCCCTTGGGATTTGAAGTCCATCTTCAAGCATCCATCCATTCTTCTTCTACCCACATACATCATCAGATCAAAATGTGCCCCAGACCGAGAGCTGAAAAATGTTTGGTAAGGAAACTGCAGAGGTATTGAGTTAGAATGTCGAGGCAGCATATGCAGCTTTAATTTGGATTAGGATGACCCAGATAAAAAAAAAAAAAAATTGTGTAGTCTTGCCAGATCCGCCCTCCTCCCTATCCACAAAAAGGTGTAGCTGCAATTTCCCAACTCTTGCTCCCCAGCAGGTAACTTTTTAGCATCCTAAAGAGCATCCCAACAGACACTCTTTTGTTAAATGTCTACTATGTGTCATTTATTGCAAAGGTGTGCCACAAAGGGGGAGAAACTGGTAATTTTTCTAGCAAGCAGACTCTTGGCAAATGTTTCTGAGGTAAATCAGGATTTATTTGAAGCTTAAGACAGAGGATGTGGGCTCCAGATGGTACTTGTATGAGTGCAAACTTTCAAGTAAAACAGGGCTGACCTCAGAGTGTAAGGAGCACATTTGTGCAGATTATTAGACCATCCGTCACTTGAGGACATTTGAATAATGTCTTTCATAGGAAATTTGGGGATATTATGTGCCTCTTTTTGAAGGTTTCAGTTCTGAAAGAATATGCTCATGAGGCATTCATTGATTTCAGAAGGTGGACCCTCAGGGTATGTAAAAGGTGTGCTGAAATCCTTAAAAATGCATGATCCCCCTCAACAACCATGATCAATCACTGCATTAAAATAATAAATAAATGAAATACTATTTCCATGTGTTGGTGTAGAAAGCATATGTACAATGGCAGGCTCCAGAGATTCAGGGCAGATCTACTGAAGTTCTACTTGGAAGATCCCAAAGCATTTTGAGAGACAGATAAAAGGTATATCTTGGGTCTTTGAAATCAACAGTCACATCCCTGGAATGCCTGGATTTAGACTCAAAAGCATAATGTTTTTAGTGGTTTAAACATCCTTCTTTCCCTTCCCTCCTGGATGAATCTTTTTCACTCTTTAAGATTCTCTTGGACAAAGCCTCATTCACCCAAGATGTCACCTGCTTTTCTCCATGACAACCCCACTGTCATTATATGGCTGCCTCCCCACATGCCTGTGAGTACCCTGATGTCAGGGAATAAATCTTATTCCTCTCTGTACCACATAGCACTTCTCACAGAGGCCACACAGAATGCAGCCTAAGGTGGTTCTGGCCAAAATAAACTAGAAAGGGAGAGAGACTTCTCCAGGACATTAATCATAAATTCAATTCTCTCTCTCTTTTTTTTTTTTTTTTTTTTTTTTTTTTTTTGTGGACCCAAAGACACACAATGAGAGACACTTGATGATTACTTGGGAAAGTTTTGGAATAAAGCTCAGGGATCAGTCACCTGGCAAAATTCTCGAAAGCTAGTATTAGGCAGTAGTGCAGTCATATGGATGTATGGCATTTGGTAGTCAAACAGGTTTAAACTAAAAGTACTTACATTTGATCCAACAAAACTTTTACTAGGTGCCCATTGTATTACATGGTAGACTGTGTACAGGGTGTTGGATTGAGGAAGATGAATGGGCCTGCCACTGGAGTCTCACAGTCTCACAGCCAAAACTAAAAGGGAGGTAAATAACTAAAATATGTCACATGTGCTGTTAATAGAGTCATAAACAAGGTACTATGCAGAGATGTCAATTAGATGTTGGCTGTTAACTATAGTCAATTTGTTGAGACTGACTGCTTTGGAATGCTGTGTTGAAGATTCTCCTGTCCCTGAGTTTCACTGAGAAGGGGAGCTGTGATCAATTAGTAATGTCTGCCAGAAATGGAAAGTGAGGGGATTTGTGACTCAACTGCCACGTGTTAGTCATCAGAACTTTACCTGCAGAAGAAAGGATAACAGAGAAGACATCCAAGAGGAGTAGCCATTTGCATTCTATAGCATACCATATTATTAAATTGAGCTAAAGAGTATTAAGAGGGTAAACTCAGGCACAATATAATTTTTAAAGAGTTTATATGAATAAATAGTGATTCATCAATCCAGGAACTCCAAACCAAAAGTAGTTCAGAAACTCCACCAAAGGATCACAAGGGGAAAGAAGCTTTTATAGGATGAACATGGAAGTAGTGCAGAGAAAATATTTCACTGGTTACAGTTACACAGTTGCCTTATTTGATCAATCCCCTGGAAAGTCTGTAGTTATATAATCATAAGTTTGTTTGCTGCTTCTTACTGGTTGAGCTTAAGTTCTATTTTTCTCTAATACAGGCATTTTTAAGAAATAGTTCAAATAAGTTTCACTTAAGTTTGCAAATCAAGCAAGGTTGAGGTCTAACTGGCTTTGTCCACTCAGGGATTCTTCAGACCTGGTCCCCATTTTAAATTTGCTTTAACAAGGGTCATATCAAAAAAGCAGGCAGTCTTCAGTTTAAATCCAGACTTTCTGCAAGTTACTAAGCATTTCTAAACTTCATTGGCCACCAAAGTGAAGTGGAGGCAATAATACATCCTTATTGTGTGGATTAAATGGGAAAACACCTAGCAAAAAGCCCAGCCCTCAGAAGATGCTTAAAAAATGATAGTAATTATTGCTATAATGATTATGGACTTCCTAAACTTCCTTGGTATGTTGACATCTCAGCTTTGCTTTCTGCTCACTCAAATGAAAGACTCATTTGCATTTGAAAGTGCAAGAAAATGTTTAAATTTTTATCTCATTAAAACCACAAGCTCAATGGACAAGACAGGAAGAGATAAGAGAACGAACTGCTTTCTTTCTGGCACAGTTTAGCAACACAAAAATAATCTCATTCCCAAAGACTACCTTTTAAAGTACATCTTGTCTTTTTAGCAGGTAAACTCTGTGAAAGCAGGAATTATGTCTTACATGGGTTTTGTAGATCCTCAGCCACACATTGCGGGTGCTTAGTAAGTGATAAAGATCAGAATAGCCCAAGAAAATAGGATGAGTATTAAAATTGTTTCATTTAGGGAATAGGAGTTGTGAAAACACAAAAGTTCAAATATTTAATGTTGGCATATTGCCCAACAATTTTTTCCTCTATATAATTATTCTTCTTAAATGTCATAGATAATAGGACAAACTCATATATTTGGCACTAATAACAACCAATGAGAAATAATTCATTTTATATGCCATGTGAATAAACCCTATATTACATAGTGGTTAGATACTGGGAGATATAGATATTGAAGGCTTACCGTGTGTTTGATTTCACCGAAAACTAGAACTGCATTAGGTCATGCAATACTTGGTCATGAGCCTTTGTCATAGGTACTGTTATCTTCTAAAGGTTACAGATAACAAAACTGAGGTTTAAATTAACTTCAAGGATTTGACGCTAGGTGCTTCTGATTCCAAAGCCCATGCCCCTTACTCCTTATACTTGGAGTTCACAGTCCTCCAAATATGTGTGTATAATTTTAATGTTTGCGTTTAATGTTCCATTAAATGGAAAATATCTTAAGGTTTATTTTTTTAATAATTCAACAGTGTATCTTTGTGTAAGTCTCACTATATCCATTCTCTTAATTCAGACTTTTACTTATAAGGTTTGGATAAAGTACACCTAGGATGACTACCAAATTATGAATATGAGGGCATCTACTTAAATGATGACACATTATCTACACTTAATAAATGACTTTCAGAATGAATAGTCAATTGAATAAAAACATTTTGTTCAGTACATATTACTATGCAAATATCTACATTATCATTTCCAATAACTCTGATGTTTTCTGATGTTGTTAACCACCAAATTATTTCACAACTGTTTCTGGAATTTAGCTTATCTTTATCAGCACATTGTCAGCTCTGTGAATTTGAGCACATACTGTGTCTAAAGTCATCACTGGCCCTCTAATGATATTTTTAGAGGTGTGGGTCACTTCCTTTTTGGTTAAATGGACACTACTTTGGGAAATTAGTTGATCCATATAAATGGACATACTTTTCGGCAATATACCATTAATTACTTGATTTCAAAATCTACTGTCTACCAGAGAAAGTAAACTTGAGGCTGTTCTTGTGAATATCAGTGATTCCACAAAAATACAACCCACAGCTGCTTTATCAAGTTGGATGCTTAGAACATTACAGTCTGAAAACATGGAGGCAATATACATTGCCCAATTCAATACTTATGTGACTGAGTCTATAATGTGAGTTAATAGATGTTTACACTTTTCATGAAGAAAAAATTCAGTCGTTATTCCCAATTCATTCCTGATTCGAGGACAGGCATTGAAATCCCTTTGTGTATGTTCTCAATGTGAAAAGTGGCTCTGTTCCATTGTATCTAAGTAAGTGAATGTGACTATAATGGATATTTGGCATGCTCAGGAAATATGGTATTCTAGTTAATCCAATCTAAAGTTTCTGTACATACTATTTGTGGATGATCACGTGCCATAGAGGTTGAATGCAATACGACACCCTGAAAAACTGTTTCCTGAGGACTCTGATTCTAGTTAAGATGGAATAAACATATTTCACGCAGTTTCTCCCATTGATTGCAACCAAAAACTCTGGACAAAATGCATAGAACTTTGGAGAACTCTGAAAAGTAAGTAATAGCAAATAGATTGCAGAAGGAAACCAGAATTCTCACAATTGAGATCATAAATCTCCTGGGTATTTTCCTCCCATGTCTCCTAGCCTGTGCTCAAAGGCAACATGAATCCTGAAATAGAGTTCTCAGAAGTGCTAATAGGTGATCCCTGGCTAAGTAATGTCTGCTCATTAGCATAACACGGAGCCTCCTGAGATAACATCTCCTACTGTCCCTGGAGCTGTCAGGGCCTAACTTCCTCACGTATTCTCACTAGGAAAGGATGTCCTTTTGGCTTTATGGAGGAAACGCTGTTTTGTTTTGGGGAGATTGCCCCCCTCACCCCCTCAATTATGCTGTGTTGAATGTTAGAAACAATAACTCTGGTCCATATTCAATTTATTAACGGCTTATGATGTTCTTGCGACTGTAGTGGGAGCTTTATCTAATTTAATGCCCCTGGCAAACCTCTTCTATAAATAATATTAGCCAGAAAAAGAGAAGCTCAGAGAAGTAAAGAAACATATTCGCAATCAACAGCTAGTAAATAGTAGAAGAAAATTGAAATCTGGCGCTGTGTGCCTCCTAACAAGTCTGTGGTTGTAGTTCTCTACATTATCATGGCTGGAAGGAATTCACCTATGGGATAGTTTCTCAGCTGCTTCAGTCCTGAATGTCCATTCTAAGCTTAAACAGCCAAACAGAAACAAGATCAATTCCCTGTCCAGCCGGCTGGAATGAAGCACCTGCATAGAATCGCTACCTGATTCTCTGTGCACTTCACACTGGAGAGTGAACTTTGAGTGCAAACACATTTATTTCATAAAGTGGATTAAGGACAGCTGTGTTATTCCTGTCCTTAGGCAGATGGAGTCCTGTTCTACTACTAAAGATGCTTCTTCGTCACAGGGCAGAGGTCTGACGGTGCCACACCCCTGTCCGGGAGCCCTTAGAGGCTTCATGCTGAAGGCCATGTGCTCCACTCCCACACTCTGAGATTCTGCACAGCCTCCAAGGCTTTGGTAGTCTGGAAAGGTCCCATCCTCCTCCTAAGCCTTGGTCAGTGCATGGCACAGAGCAACCACTCAGCTAATGCAGGTTAGTTTGAGAAGATGTTAGTTTTCCTCCCTGCCTGCCCCTACCTCCGCCAGGACAAATATAAAACTATCCCACCTTCTCAAAGCAAGTATTTTTCATGTAAAGTAATGAAGTAGTGGGGGAAGGATACACCAACAGTGAATGCATTTGGGGAGGCAAGAGAAGAGTTATGAATACATGGTGAGGCACAGCCTGAATTCATAAGAGCCAGGGAAATGGAAGTGTGGTAACAACCTCCAGCCGGTAAGGGTGTTCCAGGAAGGCTTCCTGGAAGGACTTATATGTGAACTCCCTAACCTGGTGTTCTTCAGACTGTGGGTTGTGACCCTAGGGTGAGTAAATCATTTTGGTGAGTCATAACCAGAGTTTTCTTCTGAATGAAACTGAATGAATAGAATGGAGGCTGAGTATATTACTAGCTCATAGCATAAAATGTATTTCTTTCTGAGGGTTGTGGTCCACAAAAGTAGGAAACATATTGCCCTATCTTTTGTCTTCAGAGAAGTTGCTCTATTCCTATGATTTTAAATTTACCAGCCCCTGCTGACCATGATCTTTCATTCTGCTCAAAAGTGGAGATATGGTACCACTTTCTCGTCTTCAAAATATCACCACTCTTCACGTTTCTGTTGTGTCCAATCCTACTGGAGGATGTTTTATTAATGAAAATAAGGAATAACACATATGTACACCAGTACTAGGCAATTTATACACATGACCCACATGTAATCCTCACGTCATCTTTTTCTAACCCCGTAATAAGCTTGCAAAGCATGGTTCATCCTTTCCATTGCACTCATAAGAACACTGAGGGACAGGATGAAGGTTATTGCTAATCACTTGCTAGGGGGTGAGTGAGCTGAGATTTGAACTCCATTCTCTCTGACTCTGATGCTAGTGTAAAGCTCCAATAATTATTAAGTTGAATTTATGATGCAGCAGTATGGATTTATAAAATCCATTAGTATTGCCCAGTAAGACTGAATAACCTTCTGTTTTCTGTCTTTGGAGGCCTGTAAATTCCAAGTTATTTCTGAGAAGAATGAAACTATGCATTTTCTAAAATGTTGGTATCTCATCTCAGTTCAATATCTCAGATCCAACATCCACTTCTCTTTACCTTCAGTGCCAGTCACCCCGGTCCATGCCACCACCAATCTCCTGATAGCCTAACAGCCTCCCAATTGGTCTCTTCAGTCTAGTCTCTTCTGAACTTTTTGAGGTACAAACTCTGTCAATCTACTGCTTATGGTATTTCAATGGCTTCTCTTTGCTCTTGCCATAAAGACCATATTTGCCAGGTGGCTGTGTGTCTTCTTGGTCTGACCTCCCTTTCCTTACCAGCCTCCTTTTGTATCAGGCTCTTTGCTTTTATAATCAAGCAGGACTTCTTTCAGTTGCTCTGTCATGCTTGTTCCTTTCTGCCACAGGACCTTCGCATATGCTGTTCCTTCTGTTGACATCATTCTCCAAACCAGTCCCTTGCTCCCTTCATCTGCATAACTCCTGCCCATTTACCAGATCCCATTATTTTACCATGTCCTGATAGAAGAGTTCCCTGTCTTCCCTGTAGACAAATAACGTATGACATGATCTCAAGGCACTCCTGAGTCTTTGCTTCATTGCACTGTTCATTGTAATTTTATATTCATTCATGTGATTCTTTAGTTGATGTCTATCTCCCCTACTGAACTGTGAGCTCCATAAGGGCAAAAATTGTGCGTGTCTGCCTTTTACTCCCAGGGCCTAGAATTGTTCAGCTCATAGAGCAAAGAGTAAGGCATTCAACATTGAACTTATCTGACCTCTGTAGAAGCTCCAGGTGCTCAGATTTGGCCATAAGCAAATCAAAGCAAGGAGAGCAACGGCAAATCTCCGAGGGATTAAACAGCCAGATTTGGTAGTAGGAAGAGCCTTCTGTGTATAAATGTTGATGTCTTGGAGCCCTCTTATTTATGGTTTCTCCTCTATTTGGTTTGGACACAAGATATTCCTCTATCTCCTTCGAGTACTCTCATTTCCTTATTTAGGAGTTTAATGAAGTCTACACCTAAAATGCTACAAATAGCTGGGGGTAGAAGGGTATCTGGTTTATGGCACTGAGAGAAATGTTCACTGTGTACAGATTGATGTGGCCACAAAATTTTCTGTGTGTATGACTCCAAAGTGAATTTGCACGGGGCTCCGTTAGCCTAGTCTCAAATTTTAAGCTGCTCCCTTAGTTATGTATCTCCTAAGGGAATCTAAGGAGAGGAAGCAGAAAAATACAGAGATAAGCCCTGTCTCCCCTCCATGAGCAAAGAAAGACATCTTTTCCAGACAAGCCTCTTATCCCAGCCACCAGTAGACCCTGTTGAGAAAATACTATTAATAATAATTAGTAGTCTTCATAATCATTATTATAACAATAGCCTTCATTGGATTTTTTTTTTTTTAATGTGCTAAGTGTTTTGCTTGAATTTTCTTATGTAATATTCACAACCATCTTAGGAGGGGCTGGGGCTGCATTTACTCAGGAGTAGACTAAATCTTAGAGAAGCCAAGCTCTTTCCTCAAGACCACACAGGAAGCAACAGGTGGTAAGGGATTTGAAATTAGGCGAATCATCTTTCTGTCCCCTTGCTCTTGACCACTGTTTTTACTGCCCTCTTTCAGTCTTTAATGATTCCTTTAATAAATCTTTTCTTCGTTGGCATTTATTGTGTGACAGGCACTGGGGATTTGAAGGAAAGTAATTTATAGACGGCCCCTTCCCTGGGGAGGTTTACCACCTCTTGGGGACAGATCACCAAAATCCTCTTCCTTGCTGACACCCATTGAGCACTTCCTGTGAACCAGGCTCTGTGCTAAGCCCTGTACCCGGGATATCTTATTTAAGCCTCAGAACTCTTATCTCCAGGTAGGTGCTAATATCACACCCTTTTTCAAGATAACAAAATGGAGGCCTCAGGTAAAATAACTTACCCAAGGGCCCAGAACGAGGAAGCGGTTGGCTAGGATGGAGCCCCAAGTTTATCTGGCTTTGTCAGATGCCTGTACTTTCTACCACCACACTAACTTGCAGAAATGTGGAGAATGTACAAACAGAGCAACCTCCAATGCACTTTGAAAGTACAGGGCAGGACAAGCTCAACTCTGTCTGAAAGAGCCAGAAAAGCCTTCCTGTGTAGATGTTTGGGGTAAGTTTGGCCTCTACCTTCCTGTTTAAATACACGTCATAGCTGGCAAGAGGTGGAAGTGGAAGAAAATAAAAGCCAATGTGCAGACATTCCTAGAGGACATATTTGTGTTCAACATTAGAACTTTCTGATAATTATTGTAGAGTAAAAATAGAAGAGGCTGTTTGGGAAGTAGTGAGTTCTCCACCATTAGAGGTATGAAGAGGGAAACTGAGCTGTCATGCTGAGGATACTTGAGAGATTGAGGTACAGCGTTGGTAGTTGGATTAGATCAGAGGTAACCAGTATAGCTGTGCATATGAATGGGTGGGTGATTTGGTTAAATACCAGTTCCTAGGCCTTCCCACTAGACATTCTGGGTCAGTAGGTCAGGATAGGATCCCAGGAATCTGCATTTGTAACAAGCTCTCCAGGTGATTCTTAAGGACACTGTATTAGTCCTTTTTCATACTGCTGATAAAGACATACCTGAGACTGGGTAATTTATAAAGAAAAAGAGGTATATGGACTCACAGTTCCACGTGGCTGGGGAAGGCCTCACAATCATAGCAGAAGGCTAAAGGCACATCTTACATGGTGGCAGACAAGAGAGAATGAGAACCAAATGAAAGGGTTTTGTATAAAACCATCAGATCTTGTGAGATTTGTTTACTACCATAAGAACAGTATGGGGGAAACTGCCCCATGATTCAATTATCTCCCACTTGGTTCTTCTCCACAACACATGGGGATTATGGGAGCTACAATTCAAGATGAGATTTGGGTGGGGACAAAACCAAATCATATCATACATGGTCATTGTGAAGTCACACAGCCACAGAGGGCTAGATGACCTTTAAAATCTTTTACAATATTGAGGTTTTCTAAACACATGTTTCCTAGTATGTATTCCATGGAATACTCTGCGTCTAACAAGAGAGAAAAATTTTTTCGTTTTTTTTTTGAGATGGAGTCTCGTTCTGTCACCCAGGCTGGAGTGCAATGGTGTGATCCCGGCTCACTGCAACCTCTGCCTTCTGGGTTCAAGTGATTCTCCTGCCTCAGCCTCCCGAGTAGCTGCGACTACAGGTGCCTACCACTATGCCTAGCTAATTTTTGTATTTTTAGTAAAGACAGGGTTTCACCATGTTGGCCAGTCTCCTGACCTCAGGTGATCCGCCCGCCTCGGCCTCCCGAAGTGCTGGGATTACAGGCATAAACCGCCGTGCCCGGCCAGATTTCTTCTTTTAAAAGCCAAATAGTGAAGACTTTAGGCTTTGTGGGGTTTCTGTAAAAACCACTCAACTTACCATTGTATTAACAGCATGAAAACAACCATAGACAATACGTAAATGAGTGGACGTGGTTGTGCTCCAGTAAAATTTTGTTTATAAAAACAGACAGTAGACCAGATTTGGGCCATAGACCGTAGTTTGCTGGCCCTTGGCCTGTGAAAATAAGTTTGTAAAAAGCTAAAAATCATATTCCTTCATGAATATTCACAGTATATGTGAGCATCTTCAAGGTTCTGAGAAGACCTGAGAAGCAGAGAGATTTGTTTAATTTTAATTAACCCAGAATTTCTCAAATGTATTTAATCACAAAACTCTCTTAGTACATAACACTCATATCCTAACACACTTTGGGAACGACTCATTTATGTCTTATAAGTGGGCAGTATACAAACCATTTGCATAGACTGTTTTCTGAGAGGTTAGGAAGGAAATGTCTCTAAAATACATGCCTCACCCAGGTCACGGGTGCCTAAACTTAACTCAGATGGTGTTTGTGGCTTAAGGTGATGTGCCCATATTAAAATGAAAACACTCACAATGTAAATGCACTTGGCAGGTTTCTTCTGCAGAGGTGGTTTTGAATGCAACTGATGAAACAGAGGACGTAAGAGTCATTTGAAAATGGATGACACCATGTGGGAAAGGAAGAGCAAAAAGGAAAGTGAAAAATAAAAAGACTTACTAAGCATTTGATGCATGCCTACCACTGGACTAAGGCCTTTATCTAGATCCATCGTTTTGAACTGGGGGCAATTTTGCTTCCCAGGAGACACTTGGCAATGTCTGGAGACATTTCTGATTGTCATAATTGAGAGTGTAGTGTACACACAGTGCTAGGATGTAGCAAGTAGAATCCAGGGATGGCGTTCAACATCCTACCATGCACAAGTTGCCAACCTCCCCCAATAAATTACCCAGTCCCCAATATCAATAGTGCCACTGTTGGAAACCTTTGATCTAGGTATTCTGATTATCTAGAAATGCTGAGAATAGGGCAAAGAGAAATTTAATCTTTTCTCCAGCCTTCCCATAGTTAGTGATGGTTTGAGCCACACTCTTAAAAATTCACATTCAATTAAGCTTGACAAAGACAAATTTCACTTCCTTAGTCATTGATAGCCCATGGCTCTAAGCGGTCCTATCCACAGCTCCTTCACATCACCATCTCCTCTTGCCACTCTATCCCTTACCTTCTGAGGCTCCTGATACATTAGGTACCTACCATCCAATCTTATCCATGTCTTCAAAATTTATCTCCAATGACCACTAAAATACTCCTTACTTAAGCCTTGAACTCCATCTACTGCCAGCCTGACCAGTTACGTTCAATTACGTTTGTGACACCAGGCAAATGACTTTAACCTAAGGGTCGTGATTTCACCATCTGTAAATGGAAATGATGACAACATGTGCCCTTTCTACCTCAATTCAATTCCACCCAAATGTAAACCATAGGCTCAGTACTAAGCCTGGGGAGTTGGGGGATGCAAAGAATGTGAAACCTCCCAGGGAGAGTATGCTGAGGGGAGGGGATGGGATCTTTAAGGAGGCGCAAATTCCTAGTTTTTATAAGCCAGCCCAGCTCCAGTTTTCCAGCAGCCTCCAAGAATGCTGCAGAGTGTGAGAATGGACTGAAGAGGGTCTGGACAACATCACCGAAGGGCAGTCATTAGCCCTGGTATTTGGCCTGGGGTTAGACGGAGCTAAGAAGTCCACGTGTGGCAGCACATTACGAAGTTAAAAATTTCTACTAGAACTGGCTCTCCAAGGGGCAATCAGTAATAAACGTGATTTGGGCTTGTTAGGAGATATCATCAGGACCCGACTTGTCCCCCAGAACTCCAAGCTATTCTCCTTTCTGGTAATTATGGAACATGAAGCACTTGTACTTTATTTTTATCATGGCTAAATTGAGCAATCAATTTCAGACAGTCCATGAATAAGGAGGTTGCTTCTGGGAAGATGATCCCCATAGATTAGCATTAAGCACTGAAACTGATGCTTAGAAAATAAAGCAACACAATGGCAGGAATGTTTAAAATGATCCCTCATGGAAGACTCGTCTTTCCCCTCCCCTGCTAATCTTCTGCCTGCTTTTGAGCCTGTCAGCTCTTTTTTCTGTCTTTCCATCCATACTGACTCTGGCTGTTCAACTATTTCACAGTGAGAGGAGAAATTCCTGGAACTGGAAATGACAAAAGAGAACCCACGATGATGATGGGACTTTCTTTTCAGAACCTCAGATCCTCTTGGAAATAAATGAGTGATTGCTGAGCATTGCACTCTTGGTGTTCACAAATACTAGGAATTAAATCATTGAAAATGCGTGGCCCACTAATGGCTGTTTCCCCTCTTCCCAACCATTAACAAGATAATAAATATAAATATGGTGCTAGTGTGGGTAGAGGACATCTGACTGGGGAACACATAGAGGACACTGAGGTGCATGCCCAAGGAGACTCATGGAGACTGATTGGCACGTGTGAATTCGGACATGAGTTTGGTCAGTTATCTCATAGCAAAAGATGTGTCGTATGTTATGGATCTGTGTGATAAGTTGTGTTTCCCTTGACTGCTGTGCTGAGTCTCACTGCTTCTTGCTTTTCCTAAGTCTTTTCTATAGTTTCTAGAAACACAATAAGGGGAATGGAAAGACATATAGTTTGAAACAGATAAAACTTGAGGTTCATATCTTGGCTGGGCCACTTATTAACTAGGTGTTAGTTTTCTTAACTGTTCAGCAAGGAAGCGTTAGTTCATTGGATTCTTGTGAGAAATAAAGGAAATTATGTATGTTAAGTGCCTAGATTATACTAGGCACTCAAAAATGGTCATTGTTATTTTTTAGTCAATAAAAGTGAAATGATATTGATGCTCTAGAGAAATCTCTCTATTAAAGATACCTAACCATATACCCTGTAAAGGAGAGCTGGTCCTTATTATACCTGGTAACAGGTAACAAACAGAATTGATTATAATTTCAACTTGTCACTTTTTCTAGGTGGAGCCTCTGACCATTCAAACTTGTCGAGATGCAGTACAAAAAAGAAGGCAGGAATACCTTAGTACATGGACTTACAGGAATTCAGATTTAATTGTAGATAAATAATTTTTAAAAGAATTCTTGTAAACACAGGGTTAATAGTCCTCAGGAGTGCAGTTGATGATCTGTTCCACATTATCATTTCTTGGTTTCTTAAAACCAGTGACTCAAACTGGGCTGCCCTTTTAGCCTGGGAAATCCCTAAAGCGGAAACGGAGGGGGAAAAAGGCCCTTTGTGATTTTTCAAAATGAATCACCAGTGATTAGGACTAATTTCAATGCTGGATTCATTCAAGTATGTTACCTTGAGAAGTGGAAGCACCCTTGCCTTTCCCTTTTCCTTTCTTTGTTCGCCTCCCAGGCAGGACTCACTCACTTCCACCCACCCCTCACCTCTCACACAAAGACGTTCAGAGTTGGGAAGTTTCAGCAGCCTCCCTAGGGAAGAGCCCAGCGGAACCTGCTCACTCCAGCCCCACCCTCCAGTCTTTTCTGGCAGGTGTTAGTTGGCTAAGTTTTCCCTCTGTGCAATTTTGATGTTTTGCTTTTCCTGTCTTTCCGTAACCCCCACCCCTCCACCATTAGCTAGGTAATCATCATTGTTCTGTGACATTAGCAAATGCTTGGGTGGGTGAAACCTGCCTTTGTGGTGAAGAGGCTCTGAGAATCCTTGGCTAATTGTGTTAAAGTCAAAGAAAGCTCTTTATACATCCATAAGTAGGCTTTAGAGCTGGATAGAAAAATGAGGAAGAAGACATAATCAAACAATGACATCCAGTGGGATTCAATTAGGATAGGCTTCTGTAGTGGTCTGTCTGGACCACTTGGAGATGTGTTGAGAAGCAGAGCTGTGATTTTCCTTCCCATCTTCCTGCTTTCCCTCTGTTCCAGGGAATAGCCACAATAGTGCTTTGAGGAGGGAAAGCTAATGTTGAGACAGAATTTTTAAATTCAATACAGCATGACTCAATTCAGTCAACCATCCCTGAGCACCAGTTGCAGGAATTACAGGGCTGGTTCAGACCTTGTCCCTGCCATCCTAGGGCTGCCTCCTAGGAAGGGAGAAGGACATGAAGACATTTATATTAACAACACATCTGCCTGTTAATGGCCAGCCTGGTGCTCAGAAAATACGAACATTCACCACACCTGCACAAATTCTGCTATAAAACCATAGCAAGCGAACTATTATTTACTTACTATATTTCTTTAACCTATTATCTCAATTTTAAATGTAGACTCATCCTAATCAATATTCTCTGGGAAATAATGCGCAGGATATATGGTTACAATGTTACAAATGCACATTAAAATAAATGAATAATCTAGTAAACCTGTTCTTCTGTGCACCCCATACTCAATGTACCTTATGTATTCTTAGCAATGTCACAGGGAATCATTGTCATGTGATATGCTACACATAGGTACCTGACAGAGGTCTTCCAGAGGCTCATGGGATGGAACCAGGGAGCAGGGAGGAGGCAGAGAGAGGAAGAAAGTGGAAGATGGAGGAATTCCCTGAGAGCTCTGAGCTTTCATCCCCAGGACACCCATGGGAGTTTCCTATGGATTTCTGGTAGAGAAAGGTGCTCCAGACAAAAGCGATAGAGAGCACTAAGCTTAAAGTGCTAGGGGAAGAAGTAAGGAAAGGAGTAGAAGATTCATCGATTCAATCCGTAATATCTTATGGGAACCTACTTTATAACCACATGTCTGCCCGTCTGTTAGTTCTCTACATGATACTGGGGGGATATACCAGGAAGTATGATAAATGGTCTTGCTCTCAAGTTGCTTGTAGTCAAGTTAGACAGGTGGTAACATTCTCTCTCTCTCTCTCTCTCTCTCTCTCTCTCTCTCTCTCTCTCTCTCTCTCTCTCATCCAGAGATAAGCATTCAAAGAGAATGTATGCTTAAGGATCAAAATAGCAACACTGAGAGTTACTGTGACTTCAGAGGAAAAACTTCTGTAGATAGCACAGGCTGAGAAAGGCCTCCCTAAAGCAGGGGTCTTTAAAGAATGGAGCAGAATTTGGAGAGTAGAAGTAGTTCAGGCTGGAGAAACACATTAGAAGCAACAGCTGTGCATGTAACCTGTATCCCCTTCACTGCAACCTTGGCTTCTGGATTGGACCAATCACAGCTTCTAATTCCAGTTTTCAGCCCAGTGTCCTGAATGGATACTAAGGGGTCTGTGAATTCAGAGAGGCAAACGTTTTGTGATTTTACTTATGTATTTTTTCTGGGGAGAGTATTTCTAGTTTTCATCAGATCCTCCATAGAGCAACTCAAAATCACTTAAGAGTTTTTGCGAGTCTATTCCATTTTATGTCTTTATTATCACAAGCAACCATTTTGTTGTTTCTTTACATCATACTTTTTTTCCATTACAAGGTGAATCCAGTTTTCACAAACCTGAAGGGAAACAAAATTTCTCACAATGATTAGATTAGTGTCCAAGGCCACTTAGTGAAACCAGGCCTCCCTGGTGAGGTCAAGCTCTAACGCTCACCCATGCTCATAACCATGGATTCTCTGCTTAGTCAAGTTTCCCACGGAGAGAATCACCATACATCCTGACTCAGTCTCATCTCCCGTTAGGGCTTCTTATATTCTCAGCTTGGTGAAACTCCACTCCAAGTATTTTGTCTTGTCATTGACCATGACTTGAATGTTAATTTTTTCCCTTTGACAACTGCCTTTGCCAAACATCACGCTCTACTCAGCATAGTCCATCCTTTGGAACCTGAAGAAAGTAAGCATGCTTTAAATACTTTCAGCCCAGCCCATGTTTTTAGCATGATATTTCATTACAGTGGCAACACACAAACCCTACATTCAAAAATGGCATCTCTATTTTAAAATCAGTATTTATATGAACCTGCTTGCAAATCCACTGCTTGTACATGATTTTTAAACAAACTACTCTTCTTTTTCCATTTATTATTCAAAAGTAGGGAGAAGACAATAACCAAGCCTCATGTTTTCATTTCCTAATTTCATTCAACTCATGGCCAATCTTGTTTCCTATTAGCACCTCCCACATACTGTCCAAATCCAGATAATTTTGAAGCAAATGTTACATATCATATAATTTGCCCTTAACTATTTCAGCATTATACAAGATTTTAAGTAGACTTTGTTATTAATAGTATGGGCCACTTGCCAGGTCATGGAAAAGTCTTGTGACAGTGGCATATGAAAGAGTTTATATAAACAGGGCCCTACTTATTTCCCTAAAACATTTCAGTTTGGTAATTTCTATGGGTTAAAACTCTCTTTGCTAATAATGTCTGCCATACTTTTAAGAATCACTGGTGCTATAAATTACAATTTTAGTCAAGTCCATTCAGTGCAATTAAGTTTGTGTAAAGTCAGTTCTGCTATAAGGCTTGTTTTGAAATCATGAATTTGTTCCAATGGCATTAATATATGAGGGAACAATTTGAATATAACTGGATTTCACGTTTGCTTATACACAATTTCATCCCCCAGAAACACTAGATGAATGCAGAAAACTGCACCCAGCTGAACTGCACCTAATAGGAATACACAAAATGCATACACCTCCACCATCTGTCATCTATCTCAGTCCACCATGTTGCCATGAGCCACACCATGCACATCCGGTGCTGCAACTTTCTCTCTGATTCTAGATAACCCCCTCCCACCACTTCACAATAGCTCAAAAGCAGCAACCCTTCCCACCTTCACTTTCATAGGCAGACACCAGGTCTTTGACAAGGAAAAGTGCAATATTTATTGTATCTATGCATTTCTTAACCATTTAACATGGGTTAAACGGTGTTACTATTTGTTGTTGTTGTTGTTAATTCCTGTTTGGTTTGTTTTTTAATGTGTCATTGACAGGTGTTTGAGTTTTGCGCCCTCAAACCTAGGGTTTCTCAACCTCAGCAATGCTGATACTTTGGGCTGGATAATTCTTTGCTGGGGGAGTGGGGTGGGGCTGTCCTGTGCATTGTAGGATATTTAGCAACCACCCTGGCTGGCATCTACCTACTAGATGCCAGTAGCCCTGATTCCCCTACTCCCCAGTGTAGTGAACCAAAATGATTATAGGCATTGCCAAATATAGCAAGAGAGGGAGAAAATCATGGAGGATTGTGAGTGGTTGAGAACCACTGCCGTACCCCATCTCCCATGATACATGTGGTGTTTATTGCACTGCTTTGCCTAGCATGATTTTTACAAATGCATATATCTTGTTATAGCAGAGCTAATTATACATATGATATGAGTGCCTCTGCATGAGTCTTCATATTAATATTATTTACAGTGTGCTGTCAGATTCCATGCACTTTGCCTTGAGCTCAAAATGTAAATCCCTGAATTAAGGGACTCATTGACCTCCAACAACATCTTTACTTTCAAAGTACATAGACCTTAAACCATATAAGAACTTATAACAAAAATAATATTAGTAACAATAGCTATTATTTATTGGGTTCTTCCTAAGAGCCAAGCACTATGCTGCAAGCATCTATATTCAGTGTTGCACTTCACCTTTACAAGAGTCCGTTCTGGAAGCCACTATCTGTCACCCCCACCCCTTAACAGGAGAGAATTCCCAAAAGGAAAACTGTGTCCCTGAAGAGTGGAGTGACTTGCCTGAGGTCAGCCATCTAGCATGAGAACAAAAAGCCTCGGGGCAGAGTGTCTCTACTTGTGAAGTCTACATTCTCATGCCTCTGGAGCCTCCTTACTTAAGGATATCAACAACTATTTACTGAACGCCTACTTCTTTTATCAAAGTAGTGACTATAACACTAATAATACAGCTCGTAGCCAAAAAGCCAAAATGCTCAACCAAAGGGGCTGAGCTCAGTAAAAATTATCTCACATTACTACACTGAAATCGTATGCTAACATTAAAAATATTGTTGTAGAAAAAAAGAACTAATTATATGGAAATATGTTCATGCTTTATTTATCCAACAGCCTGTGTATCTATTTTTACAAAGAAAAATGCTAGAAGGTTTTATCTCAAATCAGGAAGCACTATTATCTCAGCATGCTAGGATTACTGATGATTTTCTACCTCTTCATTTTGCTTAACCATATTTTTGAAATTTTTAGCCGTGAATATGTATTACTTATATATACGTATTTTAAAGAAACATGTTTTTAAAGAGAGAATTAAAGCTCAAGATAGCACAAGAGATAATAAAAGAGGAACTAGACATTTAATGAGTTCAAGTTGGATTGGATTCTAGAATACAGAAAGAACTTGCAGATGTGATTACAAAACCACTGTCAGCAATCTTAGAGAAATCAGAGACTGGGAGAAAGGCCAGGGAATTGGAGACAGGAATATGTTATTCCAGTTTTCAAAAATGAGAAAAATGTGGATTCTAAAAACTATAAGGCAATGTATCTAGCATTCAGAATCTTATTATTATATACATTTCATGAACATTTAGGAAAATGAGTTCAGCCAGAGACGGCTGGGAGCATGCAGAGGTTCAAGTCATCCTGGGATAACTTTATTTCCTCTTTTAATGGTTTATTTTTGATAGATGAATAAAATATTCCAGACAGCATGCACTTTAATTTCAGCAAAGGCATTTGATAAACAGATGTGTGCTTTTCGTGTTGGAAAGCATGGGCTAGATGATAATTTGATGAGTTAGATTCACAGCTAATTGAATTATTAATAATTACTATCAATGACTGCAAACTGCCTGAGTCAGGTACTGCACTAAGCCTTTTGCATACAATATACCACCTTGCCAGATGGGTGCCATTGTTATTCCCACCTTTGTAGATGGATAAATGGAGGCTTGAAGAGGCTGAGTCATGTTCTTGAAGACCCAAAGCTTGTAAATAAAAGTTAGGATTCTTGCGTTTAACTACACTACCCTCTTTGCCTTTCTAATAAATAAATAGGGATTGAACTGAGAGCTCTAATTGCGGCCACAGGTCTTCATCCCGTGCAATATATTGATCAATGCCTTGGAAGATAATGTAGAACTGATATTTGTCAGATTGGCAGATGACATACAGCTAGGAGTTGGGCTGTCCCTCTCTTGAATTCCACTCCATTTCCTTTGATTGAAGGAATAGACTTCCCAACTGGAGGAGCTGGGTCAGAGTGCTGGAAAGAGGCCTGGTCGGGGCAGGGGTAGAAAACAAACTCCAATCTTTTTCTTCCAAAAATATAATCTCTAAGGTCACCGTGAGGTTTGGCCTTTTCAGTACTTTCCATGGACATTTTGCCTGAATAAGAAAGAAGCCTTTGGTCCATTTATTTCACTAGTTCTTTCAGCTGCAAACAAATCTTTGGCCAAAGGAAAAAAAATCTTTCTGGCTCTAAAAATAAAGGATTTCTCTCTTTTTAGAACTTTCCCCCAAAATTATTTGTTATGGAAGGTGGAAGGAATAAGAGAGGAAAGAAGAGGAGGGGGTAAAAAAAAAAAAAGAAAAAAAGAAAAAAAAGCAAAGGAGTCAGGGAGAGAATGAGGAAAAGAAAAAAAGTCAAAGGGAAGAAAGAAAGAAGGAGAGAGAAAGAATGAGAAAAATAAACTTCTTCCTTATGTGGTATAATCAAATTCCTCTTTAAGGCAGCAGAGCAAAATTAAAGGGGTTACAGTTTCCCCAGCTGTTTGGTCTGGGATGCAGTGTAAACAAGTCCGCCCCTCATCTGGCCCCCAGGAGGCTGGAACCTCAGCAGAGCCTGAACCCCAGGCTGCCAAACCACCATGAATTCTCTGGGGGAGTCTCCTGCTTGCTGAATCAGCAGGAACAAGAGGGCAACTTGACTGTTTCCCATTTTAATTCTTCTGAGGGCCAATAGCATAATATGTAGGTGAAGGGTGATATCTTAGAACAATCAAGGTCAGCTCCGATCTGGAAATTGGAACACAGCTCTCAGATCCTTCCTGACTCTGCAGAGCTTGAGTTTGCAGCAAGATTATTCTTAGCTGGTGTTATGAAATATGCACAATGAGGATTTGGCCAAGCTCATAACCCAGGACGTGTGCTCTATTGGACTTAACTTTATTTTCTTCTTTGTCAATAATGTATCCTGGCATATTTGCATCAATGGAATGCTCTACAGTTATTTTTAAACAATGATAGAGACTACAGAGCACTATTACTGGGGATGAAAAGATGCCTGCAATATATTGGTTTCAGGAGCACATGTGTAATATGACACAGTTAACATCAGTCATCTCTGGTTGGGAAAATTATAGGTGGTTTTTAAATTTTATGTTTTTCTGTATTGTTTATACTATTTTTTAAAAAACTAATCATAGCTAACGTGTATAGAAGGCTTTCTGTGTGCTGGGTGTCATGCCAAGTATTTCATGTGAATCATGCCATTGGATCCTTGCAAGAGACATATCAAGTAGGTGTTACTATCATCCTCTTTTTACTGATGAGGCAACATACTTAAGTCCCTTGCTCAAAGTTATGCAGCCTGAAAATGCCAGAACGTAAGACTCAAACCCAAAACCCACACCAAAGCCACCACATGAGGATTTTTTCCCCAAAAAACAATAAATGGTTTAAAGGTAAGTGTGTCCTGATAATTGTTTAAACCAGTTTTCACACAAAATGCAGCTATTTAAAATGAGCTTGTTGAGTCACAGTTAATGATATGCAAAATATTCCTGATACTTGATTATGTAGAAAAGTAGGCTACTGGGGATCGTTCTGTTGTATGTGTCTGTGTGCCTGTGTATGCCTCTAAGCATAAAAGTATGAATTCTAATATGTTAAGAACTACTCTTTCAATGTTGGAATAAAGATAATTTTAGACTCTTCTTCTGATTTATAGTGTCTGCGAAATTTCTATAATAGTGAGTGCTACATTTAGAGTAAGGAAGCAGAAAGGACAGAAGGCAGTCCACCTGCCTTTCTGACACCCCAGTGTAGCTACTAAGACCCCCCCTTTGAAGAGAGCTTCTTAAATAATAGCTTGCCCTTTCCTTTTCTCTCCCTTGGGACCTGCCACTCCATGGGCTTTAGCCTTCTTTGGCAAGAACTTGAGCAGGTGCCTTAGAGACAAGGAACAGAATCGATGACATGCAGGGAGTTGGCAGAGCCCTAAAAGATAAGCCTGCCTCCAAAGTTTCACATCTCCCTTTTGTTTGTCTGCACTTTGTGGTGGTTCACAGAGGCCAAGGCCTGACTTCTCGAATAGGGCTTATTAGAGATAAAGACTCTTGAATCCCAGGGCTTCGGATGGAGGGTGTGGCCACTGGATTCTTTCCAGTCCCAACTGGAAATTTAAAAATCATGTCATAATTTCTGCAAAGGCCTCCATGAATAGCAGCTGAATAATTTCTCTAACATCTGAAGAAGAGGCCATGAACCAGGGAAGGGGACTTAATGTGAACCAAGTGACCTGTACTTACATAGGCTGTGCCCTTTGATGGAAATTCATTCATTCATTTGAGAAATATTTACTGAATGCCTACTATATGTAGAATACTGTTCCAGGTGCTTGGGAGGCAGCAGACAACAAAACTAACTCACTGGGATACTTAGATTATAGCCCTTCTACCATCCTGTCTCCTTAAAGGACACCTACTCATGCTTTGAGACCCAGAATTTTAGATCTAACCTGGAGACTTCCATGATCACCTGAAGGAAAAGGGTTAGGCACACTTTTCTTAGATTCCATGGTTTTGTTTGGAGATATATATATATATATATATATATATATATATATATATATTTGACTTTTGTTCATAGTAATATAACCATTTGCTTATGTGTCTTTTTCCCCAAGACCATGGTCTTGACACATGGTTTGAAATCCAGTTTTCAACACTCAACTAGCTCTGTAACACTGGGTCAGTTATTTAACTTC
Organism: Rhinopithecus roxellana; assembly: GCF_007565055.1. NCBI lineage: Eukaryota > Metazoa > Chordata > Mammalia > Primates > Cercopithecidae > Rhinopithecus > Rhinopithecus roxellana. The sequence continues at coordinate 72,115,859 of NC_044549.1, read as the reverse complement.
CATGGGACCCAATATTTTCACCTGTATTATAGAGATATTAATATCTACCTCACAAGAATGTTGTGAGATTTACAAGACAGATGAATACCTGCTCATACCAAAACAGCAATGTGAATATTTAAAGCACCTTATTCCTAAGAATACCAAATCAAAGCCAAATGTCTTTCATCTAATGAATGAACTATCAAACTGTGCTATATCCATTCTACAGATACTACTCAACAATAAAAAAAAATTGACACATTCAACAACATGGATGAACATCAATATATTATGTTAAGTGAAAAAGCTATAAGAATCAAAAGTCTACATATAGCGGGATTCCATTTTATGTGACATACCTACACAGGTAAAACATAGGGACAGAAGAGAGACCAATGGTCATTTATGTGGCTGACTAATAATGAGCAAAAAGGAATTTTTTGAGATGATGGAACTTTTCCTTATCTTAATTATGATGGTGATTACACAACTGTATGCATTTTTCCTTACTCATAGAATTGTACATTAAAGAACTGTGTTGGATATGTTGGGTGGATGAATAGAAGGAAGAAAGCAAGGAAGAAAAGATGTGCAACTTGAAACTTCAGGGGATTTAATGTCTCTGAACCTTTTACCAATAGGAAATGAAAACCAATGAGTAGATTCTCCAACCATATACATGGCCTCTCAGAAGACATGGTCCACAAGAACAATTGATCTCACTTGATACCAAGAGTTGGTTAACTCAGTAACGCACCCTCCTGTTTGATCTAGTTCCTTCCTTGCACAGTTGAATTTTTTACTCACTTCTGCTTCTTGGCATGGTATTCCCTAATAGCACAAAAGCATTTGCCCCATGCTTTGCTTTTCAAGGAACTTAGAAAAAGGCCCTCTGCATGGCTATGTAACTGGGTTCTTGCCAGTAGAAATGGGAGCAGAAATTATATGTGTGGCTTTGGATTCTGGGCCTTCAACCTGTGGGCATGCTCTCCTTTATACTTCCTCTCTCCCTTCATGTGAGCTGTAACCGAATCTATGACCCAGACTTAAACATGCAGACAGACCGAGCCACTTAAGAGATGGTGGGATAACAGTATGGAGGGAACTTTGGCTCCTGGAGGATCCTGTGGAGAAGAAACCCTGCCAACTTGGATGACAGTTCATCTCAGGACTCTACATAAGAAATAAATATCCATATTATTTAAACCACTGTTTTTAGGGGTCTCTTTATTCTGGCAACATAACTTTACCTAAACTGAAACATTGTGATCTTATACTTTATCGTTGATATTGCAGCAATTTTAGGGATGAAAGGGGTTCTATTAATAATAATGCTGGTAAAGAAAAGGTAAATATGGTAGACATCCTAATTACCCTAATGCAATCTTTACACATTACATGAATATACAAAACATCACATGTATCCCCCAAATATATGCACCTATTAGGTATTAAAATATGCAAATGCTAAAAAGAAATAATGCTGAAACAATAGGAGTAAATTAGTCTCCCTACCTAAAAGCAATCTCAAACTTCTTCTAAGAAGATATTTTACCTGGTTTTGTACTCTTATTACCAGAATTGGGAGGAAGGATGGAGAGTAACACTAACATTAATAGCAGCTAATGAAGTGGGGTTATTGGCCAGGAAGTTACTAGTGTTTGTATACAGAGTGTTTATAGGAATTTCCATTCCCAGGAGATATGCATGTGGCAATTGGTAGCCCTGAAGATCCATGTACACTGGAATCCTAGATAAGCCTAAGAGGATTTCTAACATGTCTGGGAAAATGTAAGAGTAAGAGGAGCCAAGGATACCTTCATTTGGATTTGGGTGGAGAGGAACCTGTAAAGTAGATCTTGAGACAACATTCACAGGTAGACAGATATGAGGCAGCCATGGCCCAGTATCACACCTTGGAGTTGAAGTCTAGAGCCCATTTCAGACCATCTCTGAGATATGGTGACCCCAGAGTGTTGTGTTAGGGCCCAGTTGACAAAGTGCTACATTGAACTTGAAAGATAGGTATATTCCCTAGTGTCCCATTGGTAACTGTAGAGATGGCAGTTTGGTGAACCTCAGAGTTCAGTTCTACATCAGTTTCTCCTCTTTCCTTCCTTTCTCCCTAGATGATCACACACATGCCCATCATAAATGTACATTACTAAGTTAATGAAACAAGTTTTCTCTTTAAAGATGCTAAACATGCCACCAGAAAATCAAGCCATTAGATAAACATTGAAAAATAGTAATAATTAAGAATATATTTTTTTAAAATTTTCACAGCTCTGTGCTTGTGAAATTATTTCCATTAGTTAAAAATAGTGGAATGGCTTTTCAGTCTTCTTTATGAGGACTAAACCCTTATCCACACAAGTTTCCTTCCATTGCAAACCCTGCTGGTGAGAAAATTAGGACTATCATCAAACCCACATGCTCAATTTGACCTCAAATCTATTAATAGTATTTTTGTTCTGTTTTCTACTATCTTCCCAACTTCTAACCCATCATGAGGCAATGTAGTCTGAGATAGGCCCATATCAAGCAAGTTAAATTTTAGATAGACTAGTAGCTACAGAAAAGTCTATCTATAGGGCCACATGATTAAAGTTACTAAGCAGTTAGTTGGAGAAAGGAAATGTTAGCATTCAGATGCAAGAAATTTTAAAATCATACTTTGCCAAATAAAACTGTTTCCTTGGAGCTAAATAAATATTCTCCCAAGGACAGACCTGAGGACTCAGACAGCTGCATCTATTTATGGTTTCCCCTGTGTTTCCCTCTCTCCTCCAAATCCAATCAGCTGTACAGAAAGCAATGAGGGTTCCTTTATTAAGCCTCCCTATTCCCAGCAAGGGACAGAAGTAGTGAAACAGAGAGCCAGCTGCCATTGAAATGTTCCAGCCATCTGCTTCTTCCTTATTTTTCCCCTTCTCTGTACACATTTAAATCTTCTTCCTTGTTTATCTATTTGTAGGGAACAGATGGAATCATCATCATTATCACTATATTACATTTACTGAACACCTACCATGTCCTAAGTACCATATTAGTAACTTCCTATAAATTATCTCATGTAATCCTCACAAAATTAATAATGTATTATTGCCTCATTTTACTGATGGTAAAACTGAGGCTTAGGAATGTTAAGAGACTTGACAAAGGCTACACAACTGTAAGTGGGATCTTCTAACCTTAAGCCTCTCTCTTTTGAAAGAAATTACGGTTACAGTGATAAATCTTCACAAAAATTATAAAGTAGGTAAAAGTATTTTTAGCAGTCTTTCAACACCCTCTTTTCAAGCCATGTTATCACTCTACTGCCCTCTACCACCTTTCCCCAAACTGCCAAGGATCCAACAGTTCCAAAAGTGTGCTTTCTTAGTGCTGTTTGCATTTGAATATGAGTTTCTTAAAAAACAAAGTTGAAAGATCCAAATAAACAATCTCTAAAGACTGAATTTCAGCCCATGCCAACAAGTGACAGGGAGGGTCTTTGTAGGTTGTTGGACCTCCCCAAGGCTTCTTTGATGACTCCAGGTAGATAGCTGCTATTCTCAAAATTTTAACAACCCTGCACCCTTAGCAATGTCAAGATTACATACAAGATTTCTGAAAATAGGCTACACATCAAACTTTGCAGGTCATCAAAACCAGAACAACAATGCACATTCTTTAAGACCACTGCCATGATTCCATAGTATTTTGAGGGGAGTGGCAAGGGCAGTTTTGTTTTTTGTTTTTTTTTTTTTTGTTGTTGTTGTTGTTGTTGTTGTTTCAGTAGAGTAGAAAGTTTCAGATCCCTGACTTTGTTATGATTAAATGAACAAGGTGGTTGTTTTCTAGCAAATAAAAATGTATTCTTTGGACACTCTTCTTCCTCAGGTCCCTAGGACATGCCCTCAATCTGCTGTTGAAAATCTAAAGCATTCCAGTTGGCAGAACAATAGACTTTTCTCTTGGTGGACTACTGTGAGTTGAGTTTGGACAACGATTGTTCTGTTTCCAGAAAGTCACTGGGGAGTGGGGAAGGGGGGACTTGGAAACTCAGCCAGGTGTTAGACACCTCCTCAGGGGGTCCTTTTCTGCCAGGACCCGAAATCCCAGTCCTGAAGCAGACCCTGCTGACTTTTCCCAAAGTTTTGACTTTATTAAAGAGCCAGAGGCAAGGGATTTTTTCCCATGCACAGTCCTTCAGCTCTGGAATTCTGGATCTGACCTCCAGGTTTCAGAGAACTTGAATACGTCAACCTCTAAGACACGGTGTAGCAATAAAGTGCTCAATTGTTTTTCTTTCCATAGCCTTTTCTCATTTCCAGAGAGACAGGTTGAATAAGAGGGGTATTTGGGATGTTATTGGGCTTACAAGCAGGTTTGTGGAAAACAATGTCACCCTAGGGGTTTTTCTATGATAGGTAAATTTTTCTACCTCACTAAATGAATAATTAATGTTGTTTTAATATGGAACTGGCCCTTAATGCAGACAATTTATATGCATGAGTGCCCCCTTTTTCTCTCAAACTAGCTGGGTTTTAAATTATTTTTTTTGAAACCCACTAGGAGGATGGTATAAAATATGTAAACATTTGGATGGTCTGTTGATATTCACAGAGCACATTTGAAATTAACTAATTTGCCTTCTATGAGAAACAGACTTTAATGCTATTCAAAAAGCTGGAACTTTGAAATTAAGTAGCTCAAGTTGCCTTTGCTTATCCTCCGACTTACTTAGGTTGTTGTTTTAATGGCAGCATTTACTAACGAAGGGAAGAACGTTGCCAGAACTCAGAACCATGACGGGCCTCCTATATAAAGAGAATTTCAACCACCAGGAGTGAATAGGCAATTAACCATATATTTGACTCCAGGTTTTAAAAATAGTTATTCTCTCTCTCCCTTCCCCTAGAGTAATGGTTCACCTATCTCTTGTCCTAGGAGGCTGACACCTGTAGACTGCATCCCAGGCTCTCCTTGGCCAGCTAGCTTCAAGTTGAGTTCAGCTAGAAAACGACCCTGTCAAGGAAGTGAGAGAGAGAGACAAGTCGGAGGATTTCTGCCTTCCTCCCTCAAATTCTGAAACAATACTGCCTCCTCTATCTTCAGCCAAGGGATGGTCATGACTGCTTGGGTTTGTCAGTCTCTGGGTGCCTGGCTACCTCCTGTGTGTTTCCTAAGCCACACCCTTACCTCCATTCATTAACAAATTACCACTTCAACCAACTTAGGGGGTAGTGATGCATCCTGTTGACTGCTGGGATCCAATAAAACACTCAACTGGCTTTTCTCCAAGAAGCCTAAGCAATACTAGGAATTGGCCTCTTTATGATGACCCCAGAGTTGGATCAGTAATAATAGCACTGGGAATTGACAGTTACTGAGTGCCTTCCATGTTCCCACGCAGTATGCTAAGCAATGTATGGGAAGAATCTCAGGAAGTAGAGGCTGAACAAGTTTCTTAAAATAATGGGCTATAGGGAGCAGAAACCATTTAAAGGGCACTGACAGCCAAAGCCTGTTTATGCCCAAAGGAAGGACTCGTTAGTAATATGGTAATACTCTTTTGAGTAATGTAGTATAGAGACTAATAAAATAAAAGTAATACTAAAGGATCCCTTAAGGGCACTGGGTAAATGTGAACAAGAGGACTATTTTAGCAAAGATTATTTCACTTAATACTTGCTACAAATTTACCATTAGCTCTCATTCCATCTAGTGGTAATGCCAGCACTATTCAGCCCCACCACTTCACTTGGTGAAGACGTTAGTGTTAGAGCAATGGTATTTTTATTTTATTGAGAAAAAATATAATTTAGATGCCATCAAATTTACCCTTTTAAATACAAGTTCAGTGGTTTTTAGAATATTCACCAAATTGTGCAACTGTCACCACTACTGAATTCCAGAACGTCTTCATCATCCCAGAAAGCAACTCCATACCCATTAACCATTACTCTTCTTTCCCTCTCCTCCCAGCCCCTCGCAATCACTATTTCCTGTTTCTATGGATTAGCCTCGTCTAACATTTCATATAAATAGACAAAGAATATGTAGCCTTTTGTGACTGGCTTCTTTCACATAGCATAATGTTTTCAAGGTTCACCCATGTTATAGATTTAGTACTTCATTCCTCTTAGTGGTTGAACAATATTCCATTGTATAAATATGCCATAATTTGTTTATTCATCAATTCATGGACATTTGCATTGTTTTACCTTTCAGCTATTGTGACTAATGCTGTTAGGTACATTAATACATAATAGTTTTTTCCATTCTCTTGGGAACGAAAACTGCCCAGCATCTTTTAGGGGCACAATTCCTCCTTCATACTGTGGAAATCATGGTCAGTCCCTTTGGTTCAGACATGCTTGATTTCAACTATTGGCCCCAGGGGTGGTCATGTGACCCAGACTAGCCAATGAAAGTATTTGATTCCCATGATTGTGGTGACTGGCTCATTGTTAGGGATGTGTTTCAAGGTGAGTCAATCAGTGTCCTTTGCTGGACGGATGTGGCTGCATAGACATAGGTAGAGGGTGAGCTCTTTCTGTGTGGTAGCTAACTATGTCCAGTGCAAGCATTCCCTGCCAGGAAGAGGGCCTGCGCAAAAGATGGAGAGCACTTATGTCATCGTGTGAATGCCAGAGTCCAGAGAGAACAAGGTAGAGCACTTACGACATTTGAATGCCAGAGTCCAGCTGGGACTCGTCAGACCTGTTGAGCTTGGATTTCTTTCTGAGTAATGGGAGTCAGTGACAAGTATATGGGACTAAAAGATATACTATTTGCCTGTTTCTCCTCCTCTAACTTCTTGAGAAATCTACAGGCACACATAATGGTGCCTCCACACTACCATCGGCAAAGCAGCAGAACCTTGGTTATGTGTCCCTTGGGAGCTGGGCCTGGGAGAGGGATTCTCCTAGAGTCTCTTAGGCCTACTTTGGGTTCTTTGGGGAGGCATTTGCTTATGAACCTCCCTTCTCTGGGATCTTCTATATACTAACAGGCAAATTGCTTTAAATTATGTATTCTAGAAGGCAGAGGAAACAAATCCTCTGCCCCCATCCTAGCCTCTTTCACTTTCTCTTGAAATCCTTTTTCTTTCTTCTTTGCCTTTACCAGCAATAATTTTTCAAAATGGCAAATTCTGGTGAGTTTTGGGTAGTGTTTGGTCATTGTCTGGGTGGTGGTGGTGGTGGTGGTGGTGGTACTGGTACTGGTATGTATATGTTTCTGTGTATCTTATTTGATGTTCTTGATTCTTCACAGTCAACTAAAATAAGTTTCATTTCAGAAAAACTGAACCCATAACCTAACGTCTATCACGGATGCCATACTTTCCTGTCTAGGGTATGTGTACTTCTGATGATACCCTGAGCTTACCAAGAAGAGGCAAAGTCAATATAAATATGGCACATCTTTACTGGATGTATTTGGGAGGAAATTATGTACAAATTAAAATGAAATAAAGCATGGAGGAGAATGCATAATTCTTATGAATTTTCAAGATCAGATGGGAGACATTAGATGTTGCCTTTTTGATAAATTATTTTATGGAATTCTAGGTTCCCTGAAGTGATGACAAGAAGAACTAGTATTGAGCCAGTCCATACTATGTGCCAGATATTATCTAATTTCATCATCACAACTGCTGTATAATCTAGTTGATATGATTTTTATTTTATAGATGAGGAAACTGAGGTTCAAAGAAATCAGACAACTTACCCAAGATTCCACAGCTAGTAAGCGGTAGAGTGTTGACTTTAATCGTGTTATGTGTGGTGTCAAAATCTTCTTAGTCACAATACTAAGTTGCCTCCCTGTATATGCAACTTTCATTTTTACTTTATGTATTTCTGTGGGCGCATTACTTTAAAAAATGAAGCTATATAGTATTATACAAAATAGAGAAAGGTGCTTGGTGTGCTGGCTCACGCCTATAATCCCAGCACTTTGGGAGGCCGAGGCGGGCAGATCACCTGAGGTCAGGAGTTCGAGACTAGCCTGACCAACATGGAGAAACCCCGTCTCTACTAAAAATACAAAATTAGCTGGGCGTGGTGGTGCAAGCCTGTAATCCCAGCTACTTGGGAGGCTGAGGCAGGAGAATCGCTTGAACCCAGGAGGCAGAGGTTGCAGTGAGCTGAGATCACACCTTTGCACTCCAGCCTGGGCAGTAAGAGTGAAACTCTGTCTCAAAAAAAAAAAAAAAAAAAAAGAAAAGAAAAGAAAAGAAAAAAGTTTCTACCCTTCCCTACTCTTTCTCTTTTAGTTTGTTTCTACTACTTTCTTGTGTATCATCTTGACAGTAGTCTCTGTGGACCTTGACCCAGCTCTTCAAAGTCTGGACTCAGTCTCTGTGCCATACTGCTGAGTTGTTGGAAAAGCCAAGAAGTACTTATATAAATTTTGTCAAGAGAACAATCTGCCCAATATTGAATTTAGAACCTATTGAAATCAAATTCCTACAGGGTGCATCTGTTCAATCCCTTTGTCAGAGTATAATTTTTTAAAAGTTAGAAACATGATACTCTCACATATATGGTGAGCACATGTCAAGGATTTCTTTAACTCAGTAGCAAGGAACAGAGGACACAGCAGGATGACAAAGCTGGTTTAAAGGAGGATATAAGAAACTGATATATATTTAGTCAGTTAAAAATGCCAGAACAAGATTGCAAATTTAGATACAAAACTGGTTAATTTCCTTTAAGGCAAAAAAAGAAAAAGAGTAACCTGTAGGGCTATCTTTCCTTCTGGATAAAAGTGATTTGCATCTCTAGAGAACAAAAGTCATTTGCAATTAACAGTCTTCTACCAGTTAAAGTCTAACTTTACAGAGTCTGAGCTGCAATTAATAGTCAATTTTAAGGGAACCTTCCCTTCCCTTAGAGCAGCTGTCCAACAGAACTTTCTGCAATGATGGAAATGTTCTCTAGCTGTGCTTCCTAATATGATAGCCACCAGCTTCATGTAGCCATTGAGTCCTTGATGTGTGGCTAGAGTGACTGCAGAACTCAATTAATTTTATTTAATTTTAATTACTTCATGTTTAAAGAGCCACAAATGACTAGTGGCTACCATAATGAACAGTGCAGCCTGAGAGCATCATATGACCCTTACGTGGCTTGTTAGAATAGTTAGTGTGACTTTGAAAGGCTCACAGTAATCTTTCTGCCTGATTTCCTAGTTTAGGGGCCTTTTCCTGATACCTTTTGCTCTCCTACAGTTTCTTCCATCAACCCTTATTTTTATTTGCTGTGAGGACAAGGAAGGAACCAGTCTATTTACAAACTGTTGCCCACTGGTGGCTCCTTGCCAGCTCTTAGATAACACTGATGGTCCCTCTGAGGGCTGAGGATGCATTCCCTGGGCACTGCAATCAGAGCGGACGCATGTGCAGCTGTGGATGGAGGGAGCTGACGTGTTCTCTCCGGGAGCAGAGGAGCAAATGTCACGAGAAAAGCCCTTGAAAATAGTTCTCATCCCCTTTCTCCATCGCAGACAACCCAGAATAAACTGTTCTGAAATGTTGACGTTTAATAATATTAATATTAGTAATGGCTGGGAAGGGCTTCTGGTAAGGAGATTCCAGGATAAATAGGTCACTAGGTTTTCACTGCTTATCAATGAAGTTCCCAAAAAGAACTTTTTAAAGAAATAGGCTCATGTAGACTTTTTTTTCTTTTTTTTTAAAGGAAGGAAATACATTGTCTTTATAATAAGGCAATGCAAGAGGGATTTTTGTTGATTTTTTTTTAAGAACTATTTATAAAATGATGAAGATTTAAAAAACAAAAAAGGCTGGGCATGGTGGTTTACGAATGTAATCCCAGTACTTTGAGAGGCCAAGGCAGGAGAATCGCTTGAGGCCAGAAGTTCAAGATCAGACTAGGCAACATAGTGAGACCCTGTCTCTAGGAAAAATAAAAAAAATTAGCCAGGCATGGTGGCACATGCCTGTGGTCCCACCTACTTGGGAGACTGAGGTGGGAGAATCGCTTGAACCCAGGAAGTTGGGGCTACAGTGAGCCTATGATTGCACAACTACACTCCAGCCTGGGTGACAGAGCAAGACCCTGTCTCAAAAAAATAAAAATAATTTAAAAAGAAAACAAAATTGAGAATCCTCTGCTGGTCCCTGTTATGTCTTACTCAGAAAGTGACATAAGTGAATTTTATCTTAGGAAAATGTACTGCTATTGTGTTTCCAGCTGTATCAGTGCATTCTTACCTTCCCTAAGTTAAAAGCCCATCACTCCTAGCTCCTAAGGACTCCTTTCAATGCCCCCTTTTCAATGCCACTTGAGCATCACGATTCTAGCAGTTAAGTTTGGCTTGCTTTGCACTGAAACTTGCCTGCAAATAGCTCGGTGGTCTGCCCTGGATTTGCCAGTAGCCTGTCTCTTGAAAGGGGCTTAAGGGACAAGGTTGCTGAGTTTGGAATCACTTTGCCAACCCTGGCAGCCTCTGTGACTCTATGATTACTTTAATGTTCCCGTCTTTCTCTTTCCCCTAAATAAACTGAAGCCTTTACTGGAAGGTCAAGTAAATGTTACTGTGAATCACTACTAGTAGAGGCTCCAGAAAAGGGAATCCTGGTTGCTCTCAAATAATCTTGAAATTTCACTCTTTTAATTATTTTTAAGTCCCTGTACTTAAAAAAAAAAAAAAAAAAAAAAAAAAAAAAAAAAAAAAAAAAAACTATAGAAACATATGTAATATATAAACCAGAATGTCCGCTGATTTTCAGGCTAACTGAAGACTAACTAGAAACAAGTTTATTACCCCAGTGCTGTTGTTCAGAAGCTTTCTCATATGTTCATTCACTTTCCTGCCTTATTAATCAGAGTAAACGTGATGAACTGTATGTTTCTATGTAACATCATATACCATACTAATTTTCACTTGAGTTCTCAATATAATTTATCTTTTTGGGAATTGGACATTGAACTACATTAAGTAGTTTCAGTATCTCCCCTTGAATGTGTTGAGGGAACCTTTTGAAATCAACTTTGTACTGTCATTTCATTTTCTTTTCTTATACAGCTAAGATTTGTTGAGTGCTTACTGTGAGCCAATGTGTTAAGTGTTTTAAATGAATGATCTATTTTAATGCTTTTCAGAAATCAACATTGACTTAGTAACAGTGTTTTCCCTTTATTAAAGATGAAGAAACTGAGTTCAGAAAAGTGAAGTGACTTACCACGCTTACTCAACCAGTAAGTGTTGAAATCATAACTAAACTCTAGCTGTGTTTGACCACACAGCGTTGCTCACAACTCACAAAAGACTTGAGTTCCATTCCCAGCTTTGAACTTTAGAGACCAAGTAATTCTTGACCTCCCCAGGCATCTATATCCTTATTTATAAAATGAGGGTCATAGTACCTGCCTTCCAAAGTTGGGGCACTGAGACTTGTGAGAAATTATTTCCAAACTCTAAAGTGCTAAATACGTGTAATGTGTTATTGCTTTTACATCTTTATTAGCTAGCAATGTCTTTAGTTAATTGCATTCTAATTAATATGTTATGCTTAGATTATAGGTGGGAAGCCTCACTGTCTACCATAGGACAGAAATTGGTACAAGACCTCCTGGCTTTGGACTTGATCCAATGTGGCCTAGTTATTGAATTACCACAAGGAACCCAATTAAAGGTGGTCTGGCTAATGAAACAGGCAACTCACAGCTTCTAGTACTGGTCCCAGTGTTGACTGTTTCTCTATTAATATTTACAAAGTATGTGAATATTCAGTAATCCAAATAATTTTTTCATTAGCCTTTGAGATTTTTCTCTCTTACTTGTATTACAAAGTATGCAGATATTCAGTAATCCAAATCATTTTTTCATTAGCCTTTCAGATTGTCTATTACAGTGTTTGTTTTGTATCTGTAGGTGGGCTAATTAGAATAGTTAGTAGTATCACTTTGAAGGGGCTCACAGTAATCTTTTTGCTTTATATCCAAGTTTGGGATAATTTTTCTTAATATCTTTGCCCCTCCTACGTTGTTATTTTTATCCCAATTATTGGAATGGTATTCCTAATTTTGAATGGGATTCTTTTATGACCTACGATTCTTTTTTCCAACAAAGAGCAAAGAAGGGCAAAATGGACTTAATGCAAATCAATCCTACATGGGCCCTGCATTCTTTGGAAACTCCAATGCAATGTTCCTGAAAGCAGAGAGATGCCACTAAGAAATAATCTTGTTTTCTAAAGGTGGCCTTGGTAGGGTGAAAATTTTTTAAGAACATTACAATTCAACGTGTCAAGGGATTGTTTCACACAGTATTGATATTTAACTTTTAATTTTTTTTATATTTAGAAAAACAAATGCCTTCCTAGTTCAAACAATGGTTTCTTTAAGGAAAACTGCAGAGAAAGTGATTAAGTCACTTGGAGCTGAACTTCCAGGCAGCACTGCTGAATATTCATGATGTTTAATTTTTAAATCTCTCTCAAATGTAATTCCACAGAGACATCAGACTTCATCATCTAACATCATCATCATAAATCAGTCAAACATATCCACAGACATTATCAGAGAATACAGTTCATACTGTGTGCATTCCCTAGTCAGCCACTTTTGAAGATATGGTGATAGAGTCTGCACCATCAAATAACTTACAATGAGCAAGAGGATACTGATAGTTGCTACCTATATAAAAATTTGTAGAAACAAAAATGAGAGATGCCTGTGACTGTTTGGGTTGAGGGGAACCATTACAAGCCACGTCATATTCTCTACTTTCTCAACAGACTTGGCTCCTTTTGCTTTCTTTGTATAAAGTACTTTCAAGTAGGTGAAACAAGAGGTTTAACAAAGCCTCAACACTGGCTGTGCTCTAAGGGCAAGAATAAAAACTCTATTTGGTTCTTATATTCAATCACCTGACCTCCATGTCTGAGACATACTAGCAGTAAACTAACGGAAAACAATGGTTAAACAAAAAACAAAAACCGGCAACATTTAGCTTGGAGTGTACATCAGAGAGAGGTTAAACAAAATATATGGTCAAAGAAGTATTTATCCAGTAAATCCTACTCGCCACCATTACAAACTTGATATTAAAAATCCCACCCACAACTGTAAACTAGTTCAACCACTGTGGAGGACAGTGTGGTGATTCCTCAAGGATCTAGAAGTAGAAATCCCATTTGACCTAGCAATCCCATTACTGGGTGTATACCCAAAGGATTATAAATCATGCTGCTATAAAGACACATGCAAGCGTATGTTTATTGAGGCATTATTCACAATAGCAAAGACTTGGAACCAACCCAAATGTCCATTAATGATATACTGGATTAAGAAAATGTGGCACATATACACTGTGGAATACTATGCAGCCATAAAAAAGGATGAGTTCCTGTCCTTTGCAGGGACATGGATGAATCTGGAAACCATCATTCTGAGCAAACTATCGCAAGGACAGAAAACCAAACACCACATGTTCTCACTGATAGGTGGGAATTGAACAGTGAGAACACTTGGACACAGGGTGGGGAACATCACACACTGGGGCCTGTTGTGGGGTGGGGAAGGGGGGAGGGATAGCATACCTAATGTAAATGACGAGTTAACGGGTGCAGCAAACCAACATGGCACATGTATACATATGTAACAAACCTGCACGTTGTGCACATGTACCCTAGAAGTTAAAGTATAATAAAAAATAAGAGTAAGAGAAATGGTGGTATGTACATGTGTGCATTTTTTAAATAAACGTTTTTAATTCTTTTAATAAATTATTGAAAGGTTAAAAAAAAATCCCACCCACGTGTTTAGGAAACAATGATAGTGCCAAGTGAAGATAAACAAAACTGCCCATCTGTTTTTATTTAAAAAGATATTCAACTTTCCTTATTAAATACTGTAGGTCTCTTTAGAATGTAACTAACACATGCCTCTTTGGAAAAAGAAATCCAGAAGAGAAAACGTAAGCCCTTTAAAATGACAACATACTGTGTAAAGAAGATAAACCATTAGAAATTTGATTATGCTGACTTTTTTTGTTGTTGTTTTCTGAAAGGGGAAGAATGTCTTGATTGTTTTTGCTGACTATAGAAGCAAGACCTACTTCTAATCATGCTTCTTATTGATGAAGTCTCAGAGGACAGTGGAGGAGATCGATCTTATCATGATATAACTTCCTTTTTGATTTGATTGATACAGAAAGGCTGCAGCCTGTTGGAGGCTTAAAACAGCCTTCAGAATATACATCAAACATCTCTTTGGCCCATACGGTGCCTCTGAGTTGCAGGCTTTGAGGATTTCTTTAAACGCTTCTCCTCCTTTTCTGTGTCCACATCAGAATACTCTGCATCCCCATCAGAACGTTGTGTACCGTGGAGAAACAATATAAATAAATCATGTAATAAAATGACCTTTCCCAAATCACGTTTTGGCGAGAAGATGCTTTTCACAGCTGTCTCTTTGCTCTCACTGCAGATGCCAACAACAGTGGGACTTTTACAAGTCCTACTAGAAGTTTGACATCCAGTTGAATTCAATTCTGGGGGAAACTAAATTCAGCATGCTTCCTTTTCACATTTTTGGCAGATTGAAAATATATACTGCCAGTGAACCAGAATGTGTACAAATAACATCTTCAGCCTTAGAGTTTGCTTGTGAAGAGAAGACAGTCCTGGGAGAAAGACCTTGAGGAGAGAATAGAGAGAGAGATTCTTTATTTACTGGACTTGTTTATTGGCTTGGTTAAGATAGCTGATTATGTTGTCCTGGGAATTGTTCACCACAGTGACATGTAAATAAGGAAACGACTTGAAAAGTGATATGTAAGGCCTCTGATACTATATGAGAAATAATGGAAAGTGATATGAGACAGTCCCATGTATGCCAGGAGCTGAGACGCAGTCACTGAGGGGTTTATTTTCTATAGGTGGTAGTGTTTTGTGGAATATCTGACAGACTATGCTATTTGTCAACACAGCCTAATCCACATGTCAAACAACATTTCCAATATGTTTTCAGAATACGGCCTATTCATGTTGATTACCAGAAGGGTCAAAATTCACAGAAACCCAGTAATACCCAAAGGGTAGGCTGTAAAGGATGAGAAAGGGATTCCAGAGAATGCCTGTCGCTTTTTGTTTTGTTTTGTTTTGTTTTGTTTTTAACTCTCAATTTGCTAATTCAGGTTGTCTGGGCCACTGTATGGCACTGGAAGAAGAACAAAAAAAAAGAAGTTAAAGCTATAAACTCTCTCTCAAAGCAGTTCTAGAATGTTCCTGCTCCTTTGCTGTCCTAGTCACTATAAGTTCTTTTGGAAGGAGGTGAAGAATAAAGTCATGATTAAAGAGACAACATTTACTTACTTTCTCTTTTGTTGTAGTGGCCAATCTAGTGATCATGGATTAGAAACCATGAGTGCTCTCTTCCTTCTCATCCTCCTCCTCCTCTTCCATTTGTTTTCCCTCTACAATTCTCTTCACTTGTTTCCCTCTTTCTCCCCCAGTTCTTCTTCTGTTTCCAATTCCTCTTCTTCTCAAAGTTCTCTGAATGTTCTCACTTCTTTCTAATTCTCCTCCATTTCCTTCTAATTCTCCTAATTCTCCTCCTTCTCCTCCTCCTTCCTTCTCTCCCTCCCTTTAACCCTCAGCCTCCATGTCTAGTTTACTCGTGTGCTAGGTTAAAAATGGAATCTGCTATAGATTTCCACAGGATCTCAGAGTAGACCTAGCAAAACTAGACTGAAACAAGAGTCCATGCACCATCACTCTTTCTACTGCCTCCATGACTTTCTCCATGATCACTAAGCTAGTTTCTTATTTTGGAGGCCATTTCCACTAGAAATTGTTACAAACTCTACAAGGAAAAAGTGGAAAGAGAAAGCAGAGTCTTAAAACTGCAAGTGGGCTGACTGTATTTATTAATGAACAACCTTTCTTTCAAACAGAAAAATAATAACTTTCTGTTTTTCAGACTAATTCATTATAAATAGACACCTATTCTTGTGTTGTCACTTTCAAATTTAGTTATACCTAGAATTTAGAAGATGGTAAACAATAATCAGTGGCAACTATTTAATAAATGTCCTAAAATAGATAAAAATATGATTTATATGCAGTTCACATAAAGATGACAATTATTGGTTAACAGCTAAACTTTTACTAGTCTGCTGAGTATTTGAATTGCAAGAGGAGAATCAAAGCCCTAACCCAAAGACCTACAATTCTAACAGCTATATGTGAAGATGGAGATGGTATTTTATGGGATTATACATTGTTGAAGCTAGAGTCAACCTTAAGTACCATTTTATACAAATCCTTCATTTTAAAAATGAGAAAATGCAAAACTAGATACACCATGAGTGTTAGGACCAGACTCTGATAGAGTGGCTGATGGTGCAAGTTTCATTGCTACTTCACTTTCATTAACTCTGTTCCACACACCCTGTGCCTATTTTCTAGTCCTTTTTTCTTCCTCACCTCAAATTGCAGATTCTACCTCTATTCAGAAGGAGTGGGAGGAAGGAGGAATAGGAGAAAACGGAGCCATTTTCCCTGGCTCTGTAATAAACACTTTTCATTCTAGGACAGCAAACTAAACACAAGCTACAACCTCTTCCACCAACCTCAAATCTTCCAGAAATGCCAGCAAACATATTGTAAATGAGTCTGTACACAGGTGTGCTACAAAACTAGAAAGGAACTCTCTGTGGGCCATAAACTGTGAGGAATCCCTAAAAGGTAGAAATTAGGTAACATCAGATTGAGAAGTAAAACTACAGCCCGACTGTCTGGGACAGTCCATTTATACTCTACCAAATTCCATCTCTCCCTCTTCATCCAGAGCTAAATCTGACTCCCAGTCCTTCCCTCCTCAAAGTCTTCCTTGCCTTAGAACTCTCTTTACTGGCTTGTTCTGTACCAGGTTTTATCCACCTTCTTTTCATCATCACACCCTAAGAGTAGGACTTTTTGCCCCCATGAGCCAATCGTTGCCCCTTAGGGATAGTATTTCTTCTCTTGAGAATGTCTTATACCCCAACGATCATCAGAGAGCTTCTTTTAGAAGATACTCTGAAAGGAGAGGTTCTCTGACTCTTCTCAAATTATACCATGGAAGTGACCAATATTTCTGCCCCTCTGGATGGCCAACTCTGGGTGAATGGTTGTCATATATGTGAATAAAGTCTTTTTCCTTAAATGGCTTAGGGGGAAAATTCACAGGGGAAAAACTCCAAGCACCAAAACATGGTTTAGAAATGTTTACTCTTTAATTTTCCTCTGGTGTCCCCAGGACATGCTTTGCAGAGATGACTACTTCTGGATAATCTATAGCATGTAGCTATCGGCATATAAAAAAAACTCATTGGTGGTAGGCAGCCTCTAAGATATCCTCAGTGATTTTTTTCCTTTCGGCATTCATGACCTTTTTTAATCCTTTCCTTCTCCTTGCGCGTGGGCCAGACTTACTGCCTGGCTTCTAACACACAATTTTGCAGAACTGATGGTGGTATGTTTGGGCTCTGTGTCCCCACCCAAATCTCATATCCAGTGCTGGAGTTGGGGCCTGGTGGGAGATAACTGGATCATGGGGGTGGTTTCTCATGGTTAGCACCATCCCCCTTGGTGCTGCCATGGTGACAGTGAATTCTTATGAGATCTGGTTTTTATGAGTGTGTAAGTATCTCTGACCTCTCTTTCTTCCTCCTGCTCTGGCTGTGTGAAGATGCCTGATCCCACATTGCCTTCTGCCCTGAGTAAAATCTCCTTGAGCCATGCTTCCTGTACAACTGTGCTTCCTGCAGAACCATGAGCCAATTAAGCCTCTAAATCTCCTTGAGCCATGCTTCCTGTATAACTGTGCTTCCTGCAGAACCACAAGCTAATTAAACACTTTTTCTTTAAAACTTACCCAGTCTCAGGCATTTCTCTATAGCAGTGTTAGAACGGACTTACACAGATGGGATGTGACTTCCCAAATTAGGTTATAAAATGACTGTGGCATCCATCTTGGATTCTCCTTGTCCCTCTCCCTCTCCCTCTGTTTCTTAAATCACACACTCTTGGGGAAGCCAGCTGCTGTGTTATGAATAGTGCCCTGGATGTCCACATAGTGTCTAACTGAAGCCTCAGACCAACAGTCCTGTGAATGAGCTTTGAAGCAGTTTCTTCTGCCTGTGTCATGCCTTGTATGACTGTTCTCTGGCTGATACCTTGATTGCAGCCTCATGAGGAGACCCTCAGCCAGAAACACCAAACTAAGTCCTTTCAGATCCCTGACCCACATAAAGTGTGAGATAGTTTATGTGTGTTCTTTTAAGCCCCTAAGATTTGAAAAAGTTTGTTATCAGTAGTGGATATCTAACACATTCAAATTAATTTCCATGTTTTTTTTCTTTCCTCCAAGATTATTTATTATTCATTAGCTAGTGATATGGTTTGGCTGTGTCCTCACCTAAATCTCATCTTGAATTCCAGTTCCCATAATCCCCATGTATTGTGGGAGGGACCAGTTGGAGATCATTGAATCATGGGAGCGGTTTCCCCCATCCTGTTCTCATGATAGTGAGTTCTCTTTAGATCTGATGGTTTCATAAGGGACTTCCCCTTTTGCTGGGCACACATTCTTCCCCATCCTGCCACTGTGTGAAAAAGGACATGTTTGCTTCCCTTTCTGCCTTGACTGTAAGTTTCCTGAGGCCTCCCCAGCCATGCTGAACTGAGTCAATTAAACCTCTTTCCTTTATAAATCACCCAGTCTCAGGCATGTGTTTATTAGCAGTGTGAGAATGGACTAATAAAGCTAGTCTGCCTGTTTTGTATTAGTTAGATGTCTATTTCTTTTAGACAGACATTGGAGATAGAACTAAATGCTTTACCAAGGCAAAAATAAATACCAGCACATCAAATTAGAATTTAGTTTCCCATGTTACTAGTAAGAGAAAAGTGATAAATCTGGTGGAACAAAATGTGACTAGTTCAAATAGAAGTAACCATACTTGGTTGTCCTTTATAAAGTTATATTTTATTATTATTTCAATTGTTTTGGGGGAACAGGTGGTGTTTGGTTACATGGCTAAGTTCTTTAGTGATGATTTCTGAGATTTTGGTGTACCTATCACCCAAACAGTGACTATGCACCCAATGTATAGTCTTTTATCCCCCACACCACTCCCACCCTTCCCCCTAAGTCCCCAGAGTCCATTATGTCATTCTTACATGTACGCATCCTCACAGCTTAGCTCTCACTTACAAAAATGAATATATGATGTTTGGGATTCCATTCCTGAGTTACTTTACTTAGAATAATGGTCTCCAAATTGCTTGAACCCATAAGGTGAAGATTGCAGTGAGCCGAGATTGCACCACTGCACTCCAACCTGGGTGACAGAGTGAGACCCATCTCAAAAAAAAAAAAAAAAAGAATAATGGTCTCCAGTTCCATCCAGGTTGCTGCAAATGCCATTATTTCATTCCTCTTTGTGGCTGAGTAGTATTCCATAGTATATATGTACATATGACATGTATGTCTATATATGTCCACATATGTCCACATTTTCTTTATCCACTCATTGGTTGATGGGCATTTAGACTAGTTTCATATTTTTGCAATTGTGAATTGTGCTGCTGTAAACATTTGGCTTTATAAGAGGACTTTATGAATTCCACTCCCAACAATTCAACATTTCTTATTATTTGGTAGAGTCTGGGGAGTTCATTACCTTTGCATCTTAAAGAGTTAGGTAAGAAAAGTACAGCTTAAAAAGATTGCAAGGGGAATGTCCATCAGCTTATAGGAACAGCTTTTTCCCCAAAAACTATAGTAGCCCCTTGACCTGTAAGTAAATTAAAAACTTTATTCAAAAAGCCCTCATCTGTTCATCAAACTAGGCCCAATGAGTTCTCCACATGGTTCTATTTTTGCTCAGTTGATATCATTTTATATTTTCCACACTCCAGTTTGATTCATTCATCAAGTATCAAAAAGATAATGACTTTCTTTTTTTAACTCATATTTTAATTAAAATATTTTATTAATTCAGAATTCTCTCTCCCTTCAGTCACTCTAAATTAGTGAATTCTTTCTTTGAGACCATTTTGAATATTTTTCTTTTCTTGTGGCTGGTGGTGTTGGACTGGTTTGATTGATTTGCATAAAACCCGTTTCCTTTTTTAAAATGGCTACTCAGAATTTTTCTCTGATAAACAAGTAACCTAGAAAATATTTATCCAGTGATACTGGCTGACTCGTCATACTAAAAATATATATTTTGTGTAGCAAGGCTGTGAAGAATGACTCATTCATAATCTGGCTTAAGGAATCAACAAGGCCAAAGTACACAGATAACATTTACTATGTCCCTTGCTCAAATGCAGCAAGCAGAGATACTGGTGTGGAGGAGAGCTAGGTGTGGATTTACCTGTCAGAAGGAATATCTTCTTTACCACTGATCTGTCGCTTACCTGCATCTGGGCAGGTGATCAAAAGCTTTGACATTTTGCAGACCTGAGTCTGAAACTTGGCTGTACCCCTTTAGCAGGTTATCCAAACTCTCAGCCTGTTTTCGCAACTTCAAAATGAAAGGAAATAATTCCCCTTCATACTGTTACGAAGTTTAGATGAGATGAATGACATAAAACTTAATTCTCTACCTGGGGCCTGATACATTGTAAATGCATGGTGAATGACCAGGTTATTATGTAAATGGTGAACTTGAACTCTGTTTCTAATAGACAGGTGACTTCTCAGGTATCAATCATTGAAACATAAATTGAAGAAATAAACTATTTTACTTCTCTGCTCAATGCATTAATTTTAAATCTTACGGAATTTTCTTTATAATAGGTAAAAAAAAAAAATGGTCAAAGATTAGTTCACATAGTCCAATCTACTGATAATTTTATACTCAGAAAGTTACATTCAACTCAATCCTACAAACCATGGAAAATATCAAGGATAAGAATAAGTTGATTATGGTTTCCCTTGTAAGCCAAACAAGCCACTATATTTGTTTTTTTTTTAGAGCAAGGATAGGTACCAACTTTAAAACTACTAATTTACTTATCTTTCTAGCTTACTAACATGGTAGTCTGAATGTATTAGGGCCAAATGCCTATATAGACAGTTGAGATAGAAATGTCCAATAGTTTACTGACAAATTAATGTGTTTTAATTATTTTCATTATAATTGATCTAAGTTTTTGATCCTATTTTTATAGAGATATTTAAAATCCTCCCTTATTAATTGCTTGTCTCATCATTGCATACATTCTCAAGGCCACTCTGACAAAACCTGGGCAATGAAGCAGAATGATGATTTTCTGTATTAAGTTAGAATCTTGTTTGTTTCCAACGAGTTTCTAAGTCCCCAGGATTTGTTGTCTTAAAAAGTCAAAGTTGTCATGGTCTCCAGAGTCTGAGCTATCTAAACATGGAAAACCAAGTTCATGGATACAGTAATAGAAGAGCAAGCAGAAATCTTGATTTCCAGGCTTCCAGTTGATGCATCAGCTAATCTAGACATTGGTTAAGGGCAGAGTAAGGACATTTGAGTCCAAAAATTACTTTAATCCACTTTTATTATCTACTAAATTCTTAACCTACAGTATTTAACCCTCACAAAATTTCATGAAAATATATTCTATTTTTTAAGCTTCCTTTACCAATGGGAAAAGTTAAAGTATTTAAAGCACCTTCCTGGAGTTCCCACTCAGCTCATAACCCCTAGGCTGAGTCTAGAATACTGGTTCTCAGCCAGGGATGATTTTGCTCCCTCTTTCTAGGGGACATTTGGCACTGTCTGGAGACATTTTTGGTTGCCACAGGTGGAGGAAGTTTGCTGCTGGTGACCATGAGTAGTGGCTGCTAAATACCCTACAAGGAATGCACAGGATAAGTCCCTGTAGCAAACAATCAGCCAGCCCAAAATGTCTAGTGCCAGAGCTGAGAAACTAGAGTTCTAATAGATGGAGCACTGTCTACCAGAACTTTCTGTGATTATGGAAATGTTCTACTAGACACTTGAAATGTGGCTAGTGTGACTGAAGAACTAGAATTTTATTTAATTTTAAATAAATTAAATTTAAATAGCCCCATGTATCCAGTGGGTATTCTGGTGGACAATAAAAGTCTTACTTGATATATTATTACTTCCTCAGCTATACAATGTTGTAATCATAACAATTTTATTAGGTTGTTCTAAGAACTGAGATTACTAGGTATGCAATAAGTTATTAGCTGCTATTTTGAAATGTAAATAAGTCCATGTATGCATACTAATTATGCTGTTACATATTTATATTCTGTGTATATACACACATGAATGAAACAATTTCCAAAGAATGGTCTCAAATAATAACTGCATGCTTTGATATTCCACAGACTATTAAAATGCACCAACCCAAGGTCTCCAGTCCTGCCGAGTCCCCCTGTGTCACCTCCTGCAACTGCCATAGTTGTCAGGAGCTCAAATACTAGAGACCTTCTTCACTAGGTCAATGACTAAACTTTAACAAATAAATTAAGGAGTAATTATTAGCTTGCCCCTCATCCCACCAAGGCCAGGTTTCCTTAAATGTCAATACCTTGGTAAATATAAATATGGTTTGATTTTAAAAAGTGACATTTGTGTGAGCTTTTTGGAAGCCCACCTTTTTTTTTTTTTTTTTTTTTGATATAGAGTCTCGCTCTGTTGCCAGGCTGGAGTACAGTGGTGTGATCTCATCTTACTGTAACCTCTGCCCCCAAGGTTCAAGCAACTCCCCTGCCTCAGCCTCCCGAGTAACTGTGACTACAGGTGTGCGCCACCACTCCTGGCTAATTTTTTGTATTTTAGTAGAGACGAGGTTTCACTATGATGGCCAGGATGGTCTCGAACTCCTGACCTCGTGATCTGCCTGCCTCAGTCTCCCAAAGTGTTGGGATTACAGGCGTGAGCCACCGCGCCAGGCTTGTAAGCCCACCTTTCAATGGCTTCTAGCCTGAAGGTCTAGCCCGCTTCTGCAGTTTGAAGGTGTCTCTGGAAGACAGACAGAATGGCCCACCAACACTGTTTGCATGAGGGTGAAAGGATCTTGGTGAGCATACCAACGACTGAGCACTTTGAGGCTGGCAGTTCGGGCTGGACTCAGATCTCTGCTGCTGGGGAATAAGGTCAATCCTTGCATCTCAAGACTTACATTTGTCAGGGAAGTGGCTCAGCCTATAATGAGTCTGGGCGTAAACTTGATATGAGAATAAGGACCAGTTAGATTCTTCTGGCATCAGTGTTCTAATGCTCTTTGAGCATAATTTCCTTTGGCACACAGGGTTTGAACTCAAAAAAAGGTGGGGGCCAAAGAAGAAATCAGAATAAAGATAAATAGGATCATGGTCTTTCTTTTCTTCTCTTCCTTTGAGTTTCAGCTTAACTATCACCCCTCTAGAGACTTCCAACCTCACCCTCTGCCCTTTTGTTATTTTATCTCATTATTAGTTTCCTTCATAGCACTTTCGAGAATTAGTAATTATATATTTGTAGAGTTACGTACTTGGTTTCTGTCTGTCTCTCTTACTGGAATATAAGCTCTGTGAGGGAGGAGACTATGTCTGTTTTATTCACCATGGTGTCTTCATAATTCAGCACAGTGCCTGGAACACACTAAGATGAGTGGATAAATAAATGTTGGATGAGTGGATAAATGAAAACAAAATTAATTTGGGTATAAATGCCACTGATGACTCTTCTGATTGGAATAAGCCATAAAAAGCAGTCCAAATATTAATATATCTTTCCATATTCCTGGAAAATAATGCTCCCAACTTGTGTTCGTTTTTCCTGAATCTCAGAGAACTTTGACTCAGAAGTATTTATCAAATTGTAGTTGTCCCTAATTCCAGGATGCTGGCACAAGGTCTCTGGGGATGAGGCCACCATAGAAAGAATTATTTGAGCAATTATATGAGACATGTAAAGATCAAGCCCAAAGTCCACACAGCCCTTGGTTCCTAAGGATTTCATGTCTGCCAAGAGCAAAAGAGAATGTGGGCATTGCCAATCATTATATTGCCTCCCACCAAAGTCCCTATTTGGGTTCCCTTAGATATATAGTTGTTGAGACTTTCTTTCTTTACATGAACACTCACAATGAGCCTAATATGCACATTGTGTCAGGAGTCGGGGCTGAGTTATAAAGAATACCCAGTAATACATGCTTAAGGTTAAGCTTAAGCTTTTAAATCCTACAGATCTGGGTTGAATTCCAAAGCTGGGCACTTACTGGGGACCTTGGATAAGTTACACATACCCCCATCCCTGTGATCCCTTGTCTGTAAACTGGGGTGATCATAGCACATATTTCCTACTGTTGCGATGAGCTTTCAGTGAGTATCTTTGGTTAAGCATCTAGCACAGTGCCCAGCACATAGGAAGCACTCCATACATGCTAATCATATGTGATAATTTTAAAACTTGGCTCCAGACTCTTTGGTGTTCTTCCCATTGAAAAGTGGAGCTATGTCTACTCCTTTTGAATCTGGAAGTTCTTATGAGTGCTTTCACAACAGCCTGTGGTGGAGATGACACTGTGTCTTCCAAAGCTAGGTCAAAAAGACATCAGCCTCCACCCTGCACTAGAAGCACTGATCTACCTTGGAAGAAGTTCCACTTCCCCAGTGCCACCATGCTGAAGAGGGCACATGGAGGTCCTCTGGTCAAGAGTCCCATCTTAGTCCAGTCTTCCAATCATTGCCACCAGGATGCTAGGCCATGCTGCTTGTAAGTGGGCACTCCAATGCCAATTATTCATTGCCCCATCTAGTCAAGTTAATGCCAGCTGAGGCCCCAGACACTGAGAAGCAGACTCAATCCACCCAACCTTTGTAGTCAGAATTTCTTATCCATAAATTCCAAGAGTATAATAAAAAATTGTTTTATGCCACTAGGTTTTGAAATAATTTATTACCCAGCAATAGGCTGTGGAACACTACAATCACTGTTCACTCAATATTACAAATAGTTGTGATAATTATTAAGACTAGTCCCAATTATACCATAATCACTAATAATTATTGTCAATAATTGAGTAGATTGTTATTCTTACCACCTTGTATCCATTCACCCTTCTCCTGAGAGCAGTCTAGAGATGCCTGGAACTATTTTATCTCTGCTCCTCCTGCAATGCCCTTCCCACCCACCAATCTTTTTCTGACTCACCCTTACTCATCCTTTAAGATCTCAGATCTGGCATCACCACCTTCAGAGAGCCCACTCCCCATCCTGGGTCAGTCCTCCTCTGTGATCCTGCAGTGACCTGTGAGTTTCTCTTTGCACATTGCACACTGCACTGGCTCCATTATATTAAGAATTTCTGTGAGCTTCCTAAGGCAAGGAAGCTTGCCTTGTTAATAATATTATTTTCCGAGGGCCTTCCATTTGCACAGGAAAGACAGGATGAGGTAGAGGCAGAGGTTGAGAGCACAGGCTATGGATCCAGACTGCCTGGGTTCGAAGCTTGGCTCTGCTACCTACCAGCTGTGTGACCTTCCATCTGCTTTGAACTGTGTATGTGTCCCATGTGAAGGAAGCTTCACTCATAAAGTTTCTTATACTTCAAAGATTAAAAGTTTGAAGGAATAGAAAGCATTTGGATCAGTACTGGATACATAAGACGTCTTCAATTAATTACCCTTTATTGATTACAAAATTGTACCTATTGGTTTGGCTCTAGACAAAGGGGCAGGCCTTCCATCTCATTTTTCTTGTTCTGTCTGCAGTTTTCTGCTCTAGGTATTTGATCTGCTGTATTTTTGTTTGTTTAGCCTGGGATCTACCAGTAATTCCCAAATCTAGCTGTATACTCTAACCTCATCTGGGGAATTGGTTGAAAAGCTCAGGCACCGCTTCCAGTGTTTCTGCACAAAGTGATACCAGGGAACCCATAGCGTTAACAAGTTCACTCAGCAGTACTGGGGATGTGGCCCAGGGATAGGGCCAGCATTTGAGAACATTGACCTAGAATTTCTATCCCATATAAATGTTACTGCTTTATCTTGCTCACACTTTCAAGCGGGCATCCCATACACACAATTTCCCCTTCATATGGCAAACGGAAGTCTGTTTAAAACAAACATCCAAATGCCATTTCAATCTATTTTCACAAGAAATCCCTTTTCTTATCTAATTTTGTCCCCTTCACTGGTAGTTAGTAGCTGACCCTGTTCTTGTTCACTAAAAGAGCTGACCATTTGTGGTCGGTGGACAAATAGCTGGTGGCCTCTTTTTTTTTCTGGCAGGGGCGGGGGGGTTGGTGGGAGGGAAGTAAAATTGCAAATAAGAGTGTTAAGACTGTTTTCTAAAAGAGCCACTCTCTTGACACATTTTGTGCTTCTCTCTACCAGAGGAGGAGAAAACTGGGGCTTATTCATAAGGGAATGAATAAGTGGTCAGACTCACTGCAGAGTCAGATGCTAATCCTCTTTTCAAGTGGGAAATGCTTTTTTCTATTTCCTATTCGTTTATGAATTTCACAGCATATATTCCTAAAACACCATTCCTTGAGGGAGATGACCTGTAATTTTGTCAGAATTATATTACCCGATCACCTTAAGTCAGTATACATTTTAGATAGAAGAGAGAGAGCAGAAAACCAATCCTTAGAGCACACCTGTGAGACCCTTTGAATAGCACTTCGTGAATGAATTGGCCTTTATCTCTCTCCCCAATGATGCTATCACAGCTTAACTGGCATGAACACAGCTGTTCACAGCTGCACACAAGATGTTAGCAAGAGCACAATGTCAACCATTTGTCCTCGTGTGGGGCAGCTTAATTTATTTCCTTTGAGGATGAAGTCTGATATTGTGTTCTAGCAAGAATCCAATCAGCAAATCTAAAAGACATTCAGAGGTCAGATTTAAGGGATGAGATGAGATTCTGTGTCTGATTCTTCTCGTGGCTATCTCCCGCTGCCCCTCAAAACCTACCGAATTGAGAACTAATCTTGACGATGAGTTTGTTTTTAATAGACCCTGAGCAGGAAGTGAACTGAGCTGGAAAAAATGTTATTATTTGATGGAGAACCATAGCCACTCTTCACCTCTCAGCTGGGTCAGCTGATGCCAGAATGCTCTTCACGTACCAATTCAGTGCAATGTGAGATAGATAGATAGATAGATAGATAGATAGATAGATAGATAGATAGATAGATAGATAGATAGAGAGATAGAGAGATAGATAGCACCTACTGCATGGCAATGTGCAGGACCAAAAAAGGCAATAAAAAGATTTGATTTTCATTGGAATTTAAGTTTCATGTCTTGCTCCTGAGTGCCTTTAACATGCCTGGCACAGTTTAGATGTTCAATAAATGTTGAATAAATGAATAAATAATGCACTCCATAAATCAATCTTGTAAGCCAACCCCGATAGATTGGTAGCAGCTGCCCGGAGGGCTGTATCAAGAAAAATCCTGAGGCTATACTTAAGCTCAGTGGGAAATGTGACCTGATTGATTAGCAGTGTCTGTCAAGGGCAGAAGAGGGGTGAAATCAAGTGTGTGGTATATTTGCCTTTTGGGGGCTAAACATAAGTAATATAGCTACTTTTACCCTCCCTCTCACCATCTTTAAAACAAAAAAAAAAATTATTTTCCTTCAATTTCTGAAACAAGCTATGTGGCTGTCAGGTTCCAACCATAAATAAAAATCTTCTGCATTTATGGCCCCTATCTATTCTGAATCCATCATTCTTTCTCCACTCAGGAGGGAAGAGCAAATACATTGGGGTTTGAGTCATTCAGAGAGACAGTGAAATTCTGTTTCACTACTATCACAGTGTTCACTGCATCTTGTTAAACAGAAAAACATTAAAATGTAAAAATTTAAATCTCACCCTCAATTAACTCAGCTTCCCTATTGCAATTCAGTTCATGAAAGCCAGAGGAGCAAGTTTTGGCACTACTTACTGGGAGAAGATGTTGCAAAACAACATATATTTTAGATGTTGTCTCGAAATTCATAAAATCATCTATCCAACTGACCCAGAGCTCTAGGGGAGTGCCACTGTGCCAGTAATTTGGCAAAAAAGGTTCACTAACAGCTAACCTCTAGTTACAGAAGCTATGCCAATTTGCCTGATCTTTAGGCAATTAGATCCAAAGATGTGGCAACAAAACACAGCCAACTTTTTTCTTTATACACTTTGGTTTGAATTTGTGATGACAAGTATGTGTTACTTTATAAATGATAAAAAAAGAATTCGTATGGATATAAATAAAATACATATGGATATATTTTAAAAGGCACTGTTTCTAAAAGATGTCTTTCTCTGAGGTTAGAACAAAATGAACCAAAATATTCAAAAGTGGATGTTTTTAAATGGAATTGCAAGTACTTCTATTCTTCTTTCAAATTAAGCAAGAAAAATGATAGAAAAGGTGTATTAGAATAAGAAAGCAAGAGGAAGTAAAGAATGAGGTTGATATCTATATTGTATAACAAGTTATGACTATAAATTAATGTGACATAATGTTTGATTTGATAAGATTCTACCTTTTCCTGTTTTTGTTTCTAAAAGTATTTGCTAAGAAAGTAAATAAGGGTGAAGAAAGATCAGCTTCACATATATCTAAATCCAGAAGCTGATATATTCTAGAGTCAAAAAGGTAGAGATTCGTATCATGGGACAGATACAACACTGGAGACTATAAACAGGAGTAAATCAAATTTGGTATTCTGAATATTTCCTTTTGAAGATTTGACAACCAAATGAATGTACAACAAATATACAATTGGCTGTCAAGCACATTAAGAAAAATGCTACATAATTCATTAGATACAGTAGTAGATATTGGAAATGTGTCAAAATTTATTCTGAAGTGCCAACATTTTCACTTACATAAAAGAAATCACTGTGTAAGAATTGTTGCCCATAGCCCAGACCAATAGAAATATAAAATCCCTTAGCTACAAACTAGAGATGATGAACAAAGGAACCTACACAATATGGCAGACTAGAAAAAGACTAAACTTTGCACAAAGCATCAATCTCAAGACCTAATTAGTGCCCCTTGGAAACTAGTTTTCCAATTAGAGATTTGAATCAATGCCAGAGACATGAGAATGAATTTGCAAAATGTGCTTCCACCCACCTTTTTTAGCTTGAGGATTTCAGTTACAAGAAATTGTACCAAGAAAATAAAAATCTATGACAGAAGAGAGAATCCTTGACAGACCGATGAAGATAAGAAGGAAATTTTTTGTGTTCCAAAACCTTTGAAGGAAGTCTTAAAGACTTAACTAGACAATGGTTAAAGGAGAAAATAAACTTATCTATGTGTAAACTCCAAGCTATTCAGAGCGGGCCTCTTCAAACCTTCTAGGTATTGATTTGGCTGCAGGATTATCATAGGGGATGATTAAATATCATTGTTGATGGGGCAGGATGGTACTTTGGAAACTTGCTTTGGGTCCTCCTTGAGTTTTCCTACTGTTAAAGAAGGTAGGCAGGCCTCTGTGTTCTCTTCTTTCATGGGGTTTGACTTGTACGGCAGAAAACAGAATTTGCCTCAAGAGAACCCTTGCTGCCTGTTTTCCTTTTTTTTTTTTTTCTTTTTTTTTTCCTTTTTTTCAAAAGTCTGCTTATTGATTAGGCCACTATTATTTTGGGTCTCTATTACTTGTAATTGAACCTAATTCCATTAATAAATGAGATTAAAATTACTATCAACCTGAATAGATGATAGTTAAAAGTAAATTTAGTTTGGTTTTAGATAAATGGTGTTAAATTATTTTTGCACAGCAGAGCTTGGGATATTAATACCTGTTCTTGTTGTAATAAATTTGGAAGAAGGTACACTTATCCTGGAGATGGTCCCAGTATAACCACAACTTTAGTATGCATAAGAATCAACTGAAAAGCTTGTTAAAATACAGATTGCTGGAACCTAGCTCAGAATTTCTAATGCAGAAGATCTTAGTAGGGATGAGAATTGCATTTCTAACCAGTTCCCAGGTGATTCTGATACTGCTGGCCCAGGACATAGTTTCGAGAACCGTTTTTCTAGATCAATTATCAAACTCTCTGAAATAGAGGACAAGTTTTATTTTGTTTTCAGTATGACCTGAACTGATGCTTTCGTAAAATACAAGAAAAATAAATGACTAGAAAAGTGAAATAATGTGTAAAGGTAATACAAATACAAGCCCCAGTTTTAAAATTATCATTTGGATCTAACAGACATAAAATCACTCTGCAAATTACTATGAAGGTTTCCAAAAGCTGACTCTCAATGTCTATGCTGACCTGATCTTGGACTGGTTTCAGAAAGTAGACAGATGGGCCCCAGATCCCTGGCCCACTATAGCACACCCAGCCTGATTGAGAAGTACTGGTTTAGAGGCTCTTCTGATTCTTCCTGTCTTGGAATTTCTGGAGTAGAATCCAAAGACCTCAAGCCTGGGCCAAAATCTTCTACTCTGACAAGTAATCCTTAGCAGTCTTTTTTTCTTGATGACACTGATATAAAGGAGGAGATGGTGATTTCTTTGAGGGTTGGTTCAGTAATACAGACAGCTTCCTTTTCTCTTAGAGCATTCTAGGGCACCCTCCACTGACAAACCTTCAAAGGAAGTTCTCAGCAAACAAGCAATTGTCATCCGATCTCCGTCCCTACCACGGGATCTTCACTTTTAAAGCACTACTGACCAATAATTGGCAACATATTTTGAGCAATCGCTATGTGCCAGGAATAATAATAAATTGCTTATAATTAATGTGTGTGCTTTACAGGCATTTTCTCTTATAAGTTCTCAACACCTTCACAAGGCAAATGTAATCATCATATTCATTTGCAGAGGGGAAAGAAAGGAGACCCCAGAAAGTGAAATAACTGGCATGAGATCATACAGTGGGAAGTGGGCACTTACACCCAAGTCCCATGTGTCTTCAGAGATCATGTTTTTAACCTGCAGGCTTTACTTCTCATTTCACCCAAGATTCTTTCCTGCAGAAATCCAGGACAGAGCAAACTGTGTACTTTGTACAAAGCATCCTGGATAGGAAGCAGGAGACCCAAGCTTATATCAGGACTCTGCCCACAACTAGCTAAGAGCCTAGAAGTCATTCTTCTCTTTGGGCATCATTGAGTCCTCATCCATAATTTTCTTCAAGAACTAATGTTCCTTGAAGGGTTACAAGACATTCTAGAACAAATGCACTCTATGGTCAAATAAATTTAGGAAAGACTGAATAGAGTATCACTCTCTGTGAGATTCATATTGTCTGCATGTTAAAGGATCTTGACAGGGCTCAGAGCACAATATCTTAAAAGATGGTACCTTGGTATACAAGAAGTTTAAGCTGAAGGAAACTGGAAAAAAAAACCACAGAAGCAGAAAGGTCTCTCTGACCTTCTCTCCAAGTTCCACCCCTCCCTTCCAAGCAGGCCATAAACTTGAATTCCTGATGCTCTTATTCCCTGAAGCAGGCCATAAAACTAAGGAAGGTTACTCTCTGGCCCTCTTTCTCCCTTCTCCCCTAAAGGCTCTGTGACAGTGTCCTGTCATATACCCAGGGGAAAGGGAAGTCACATGGATGCCAAAAAGAAATCTGGACAAACAGGCCTTGCCGAGATCCTCCTACCCCATTTATTACCATCACACCACACCTTTTTGTCCTCCAATCATACTTTGGCATGACTGTCCGTAAATATACATGGTTTTCCCCTGTTTCTTTGCATCTTCATTTCTGAAGGCTCCTGTGTCACATAAAATTTATATTGAATAAATCTGTATTTATAGTAATACAAATATGAATGTGTTTATGTAAAATACATGACATTAAATACATTTGCTTTTCTTTTGTTAATCTGTCTTTTATCATATGAGTCTTGGCCAAGAGCCTAGTGATGTACAAGGAAAAAATAATTCTTTTCCTGAACCCTTACCCTCTAAAAGACCCTATGGTAAAAACGGTTTTGATTTTATTAAACCTACCATTTCCCAAAAGTGATTGATCAGAGAAACCCTTTTTCATACAACAAATATCTTAAATAACAGTAGATGTTCACGGACCACATTTCTGGAAGCAATACCCAAAAGTTCTGAAATTCTGTGAGTCTATTCCTGGTGTTCCTGCTCACATAGAATGTGGTGTGGCAGGAGCGGGGGAGCCAAAAATAATAACAAAAACAATAATAACAGCTAGACCTTATGGTACGTGCTATCATTAACTATGTGCTGGACTAGAAACCAGACACTATTCTAAATCCTTTACATTTACTAACTTAATCCTTATAACCACCCTATTATAATAATTATAGACATTATTATCCCCATTTTACAACTAAGGAAATTAAAGAGAGGCCCCAAAAAGAGCAATTATATGTTCCTTAAACTGAATCCTTTCATTGAGACTTAGGTTTTCCCACATGTCTTTAGAGTGTCAAGAACTGAAATAGAAGCAAGCCGTTTATATGTTATTTTGTTGCCCAATGTGCTTTATTTGCATACCAAAAGCATGCTGATGTGACTGTAATCTGCACTGTTGAATGTTTCTGACTTCCTTTTACTCTCCCTCCGTTTAGCATGGTTCACAGTCATTACTCTCTTGATCAAGTTACAGACAAAAGCAGACTCCAAATTAGGCCTATTAAGATTTGTTTTTAATGAGGAGATAATTTTTCTAACAACACAGGCCAGATTCGTGTGGGTATGATTACAAAATCAGGCCATATTGCAGAAAGGAAAAGCAGATTTTTGCCTGATCTTCAAATAATTTCAGCCAGCCTTGATTAACTTGATGACACTTAAAAGCACAAAGCAAATATAGGATCTGGGACTTCGGAGTGATGAAGCAATCACATGGCCTCTGCTCTGCTATGACAGTGGGAAAGTTTCTGTATCCGGGATTAGAACTTCTTAGAAGGCAAATGCTCAGATTTAAAATATTAGAAATCACAGAGGAAAAGATAAATGCATTCTTTCTACCAGTGTGAGCTTTAGAAAGAAAGCTGTCTCACTTCCCTTAAATTCATTTGCCAGTCCTTTTTGTCTTTCAAGCAGAAATGCCCTGCCCTGTGTGACTGAGGAAAAGGATTTGATAATTAACCCCAAGCTTTTGGGGTCTCTCTGCATGTGTTTTATTTTCATTTTAGTTATAATAATAATGTAAAAATAATCTTCTGCATATTCACTTTCTAAAATATTCTTTGCCCAAATCATTTATATATATATTTATAGCCCCTGCATACTCATTTTGTAAGTATTAGCTTAAGAAGTCTTTATCTGGTTGGGTGCAATGGCTCATACTCCTGTAATCCCAGCATTTTGGGAGACCAGGGTAGGAGAATCACATGAGCCCAGCAGTTTGAGACCAGGCTGGGCAATGTAGTGAAACTCTGTCTCTACAAAAAATACAAAAAAATTAGCTGGGTGCGGTGGTGTGCACCTGTAGTCCCAGCTACTCAGAAGGCTGAGGTGGAAGGATCACCTAAGCCTGGGGAGGTTGAAACTGCAATGAGCTGTGATTGTGCCACTGCACTCCAGCCTCAGTGACAGAGTGAGACCCTGTCTCAAAAAATAAAAAATAAAAAATCTTTACCTGTACCATAATAAATATATCAATTATCTCTTTATATTTAAAATCTACCTAATGTATCCATTCATCTGACACTCTTTTACAATAATATATACAAGGAGAAATTATTTGGGCCATCATGCCCCAATTTTGGTGCAAAGCCTCTTTCATCTCTCATTGTAGCACCACAATGAAGAGAGTGACAAGCCTCATTAAATATTTAAAGTTGTTGCGTAATTTCAACTTGTTAAAGTTGTTTGTGCAAAACCGAATTTAGCCTGAATGTCAAGGAATAGCTCTTAACCACAGGTGGGAAATGGAAAAGAAACCTTTAGCAAGAACAATGGTTAGAACATAATACATGACTCTACATGTAGAGCCGGACACAGCCAAATGGCTTATTTGTTCTGTATTAACATGGCAGAAACCATCATGCAGCATTTGGGGGCTGAGTGAATGAATCACAGGAAAAAAAAAAAAAAAGGCCCAAAACAGAAGGCCAAGTCTAACTGGTCCTTGAACAGCATCTCACCCCCTACACTCCATCCTGGCACACTCACAACCACACACTCTCACACTCACAGATGACTCAGCGTGGTCACTTGTACAAGGCAAATGTTCAATAAATGTAGTCTCATTTCACTTCCGTAAATATCCCCATTTCTTTCCGGATGCAGTCCTTTCACACAGTATTTTGGATTTCTAGAACTCTCTTTACCCAAACATTATATGGCTCACTTTTTCTCTGTCTTTATTTTTCAGCTCAAATCAATCAGAGCAGCTTTTCCTGAGCATGCTTCCTAAAAAGCATCTACCCAAACCCTGTTATTCTCCATCTTCTCTCCTTGTTTATCTTCAAACATAACACTTACTTGATTTATTCTTTTATTATTTTTGAACCTGTACCCCTTATTCCAGTGTATGATCTTTGAGGGTAGAGAAAATATCCATTTTACCCACTGCTGTATCTCCTACCCTTAATGTGATAAAAGAGACACTTTGTTTTCTTTACTTGGAAGAGTGTATTTTCTTGCTCGTCTCTCATTGGCCATTTTGATTTTCATTTCCTATTATAAATTGGTCTCACTGGAGACAAAAGTTGAGTTTTATGTGGATCCCAACCATCCTTTAATAAATGCCTGTAACCTCCTTCCCCATATATTTTGAGTGTGATTTTACCCACTCTCAATGAGTGTAGTAGGTAAAGATGTTGGAGAACTCTGTCCTTAGAGACGTCACTTAATATTTCTCCCAGATGAACTTACTGCCTCACAAAAGGACTCTTTGTCTTTTGAATTTAACCGGCTCTTTGTCTAGGCTGGCATCCAGCACCACAGGAGTAAAATGTCAATGCTCTCTATTTAATCAATGTTTTATTCTTGGCTTGTATTTCAATAGGGAGGGGATGAAACAGCAATTCAAATGTCATTGCAGATATATTTTTTGTCCCTTTTTCATTCTGGGTCTATGTTATGTGAATCTCAATAATTTAGAATTTATTTTCAATTTGTACAAATCCCTTGGAGAAATGTGCTATTCATTTGCTAAAAGACACAACAGCTGTGTTGACCTGACACCAAAACCAGGACTGTTTTTCCCCCAACCAAAGAGGTCATTTTATTACATTCAGCTTCTTTTTTTTTTTCAGTCAAAATTGCCAGACTGTATTGCTTGCAGACCAATGGTCCCCTAGGTTCATTTTGCGGAAGACTAATCTATAGTGATATTTTGGTAAAAATTGTTTCAATGAGCCAAAGAGTTTGAGAAACCGAGAATTTGCATATTAAAATTCTGAGAAGACCTGATAGAAAATCACCTAGCTTAATTTTGTTTAACTTTTAGGAGTTTCTTCATTTATTTGACTAGCAATGATTCATAAACTGTGGTCTCCATACCACCTGGGAACTTGTTAGCATTGCAAACGATTGGGTACCACTCCAGACTTACAGAATCCAAAACCCTACAAGGAAAGGGAGACTCTGCGATCTGTTTTCAGAACTCTTTCAAGTGATTTTGAGATATGCTTATGTTTGAGAATTACTGGAATGTGTGCTCCTTGTATTGGGACCAGCTTTTCAGATATCAGAACCATTGTATTCAAATCATCTCGGGAACTATTCAGTGGGTCTGGGATATAGCCTGAGATTCTGCACTTCTCCCAAGTTCCTGGGTGATGTTGATGCTGCAGGATGGTGGAGCACACTGTGAGTAACATGGCCTGAAGACATTTCCAAGCTAGCACAGACATGGCTGACATGCATGGGGATGACTACTTAGACAGGTTTTTACCATAGAAACTATGGGCCAACTGTCTCCTATGGCCCATCGGAACAGCCCTTCTTCACCTCTCTGTGTATGTTTGATGAAAGATGAGTGGAAATGGCAACTGGATGCTCCTCACCTGGCCACACCAGGTGTTCAAACATAGACACATGGGAAAAGAAGTGGTAAGGCCAGGCATTCTTGAATATGGGAATTTTTCTTGCACTTACAAGTAAAAATTAGTAGCTATGTGGTCTTGGGCAGCTTACATAACTCTTGAGAAACTCCAGCTCCTCATCTGTCAATTGCAACTATTAATGGCACCTGTGTTGGTAGCTGTATTGAAAGTTACCTATGTCATTCTTGTAAAATGCCTATACTGTGGTATATAGTAAATACTTAAATGACGATGATTATGATTCCATTAAACTGAAATATCTTAA
The DNA here is from genome assembly GCF_007565055.1 of Rhinopithecus roxellana. Classification (NCBI taxonomy): domain Eukaryota; kingdom Metazoa; phylum Chordata; class Mammalia; order Primates; family Cercopithecidae; genus Rhinopithecus; species Rhinopithecus roxellana. The sequence continues at coordinate 72,079,644 of NC_044549.1, read as the reverse complement.
AGTCAGCCTCATAATTCAATGGAAAAAAGGATGTTGGCCAGGCGCAGTGGCTCATGCCTGTAATTCAGCACTTCGTGAGGCCAAAGCAGGAGGATCGCTTGAACCCAGGAGTTTGAGACCAGCCTGGCCAACATGGCAAGACCTTGTCTCTACAAAAGTTAAAAAATTAGCCAGGTGTGATGGTGTGTGCTTGTAGTCCCAGCTACTCTGGAGGCTGAGTGGAGAGGTTTGCTTGAGCTCAAGAGGTTGAGGCTGCAGAGAGCCATGTATATGTACTCCAGCCTGGGCAACACAGCGAGTCCCTGTCTCAAAAAAAAAAAGGAATTTGGAAGCAAAGGTCAAATTATCTTATTTTTCCTTCATTCCTGGGGAATGCAAACTACCTACTTTCACCTTGATTCCCTTCTTACAGCTCCATGTGCTGAAACCACCTACCTAGGTATCTACTAAATTGTTAATCATGTGGTTTGTTAGTAGAATTGCCACTGATTCTTATTTTCTTCTTTATAGTATGACTGTGATAAAAAATAGTCTTATATAAAGGTTGACAACTTGCCTCATCTCAGAACATTCCAAGGGAGATTCCAGGCCTTTTCTTGTGTGGATCTAGGTAATGGGTAAGTCAGCCACATAGAAGAGGTTACAAGGATCTAGCTGGAAAGGCCAGAAGAAATGAGTTGACAGGTACTAAAGCATAGACATGGAGAGGAGACGGGACAGCTAGGAGGGGTCGGAATGTGGGGTCAAGTTTGAGGGAGAAGAGAGATTGTGAAAGAGTAACTGTTGTCTGCCGTGATGAAAGCAATTAATAGATAGCGAAGAGGGAATTTAGGGCGTTTCAGTGGTCATGAACAACATTTCCTGTCTCCCTATCTCTTAGGGAGATTTTGGTAGAAAGTTAAATTTATTTTCATTGATTTTTGGATGTCAGACTTGTGCTTTTGTTGAGTGTGACAACATGTGGAGACCGACCTTTCAGTCATTTTCAATAATACCAAATTGCAAAGTAATACCTTGGCATTTTGGTATTATTTCAGTAATATGTTTCCATATTTTAAAAATATAAATATTTATTACATTTATAATCAGAAAAAATAATCCCCACTTTTAATAAAAGATTTATCCCCTTACATTTTAAACATCTAAACTTGTCTAAATGAGTGAATCTCAACTCAGACTATTTCACCTTACCAAGGGACATCTGGCAAGGTCTAGAGACAGTTTTGGTTGTTTCAGCTAGGGGTGTGTTAGTGGCTTCTGGCAGATAGACACTAGGAATGCTGTTAAACGTCCTATAATCACAGGACAGCCCCCATAACAAAGAATTGTCTGGTCCCAAAGGTCAATAATGCTGAGTTTGAGAACCCTGGTCTAAATTATTAGAAATGTTCTCTCCTTGATTCCAACTCCAGTGTGTGATCTGAATAATTCCTCTGGATATAATTTATGCACTTTCAATAATCATAATTAAAAGGGGAAAATATTCTATATATCAGATAAGAAACATTAAGTATTCTTAGGCAACTTTTTCTTCCACTTTTTCTGCTATAGTAAGTACTGTGAATAAACTACCAATTTTGTCTGGAGACTCCTACTATGATAATAAAATAACCAATGAATAAAATGTCCAATTCTACAATATCAATTAGTTTGGAAATTTTCTTGCCAGTAACAAAATTCAGTTCAGAAATTTTCTTGTCAGTTACAGAATTCATGCTGACCTTCATCTGATTTGCATGGCCAGTGTTTTCCATGAAATTGCCATCTGAAGGAGATGCGGCCAAGCATTTGAAGAGGCAGTGAGGTCAACTGAGTAGAGCCTTGTCTAGTCCTGAGCTTGTTTCTAGGCCCAGCTCTACCACCAGTGAGCTCATGTCCTTGGGCAAGTCACATTACCTCTCTGAAGCTCAACTGCCTCATCTGCTAAATTAACAGGAATTGGATTATGTTCACCCTAAGGTTCCTTCTGGTTCACTCTAAACTTTAGTTGAGTGCCTTCTCCATGAGGAATAATGCCTCTCAGTTGACCTTTGAAAGGGCATCAAATAAAGTTCAGGTCAGCCTCAAGTTCAAGGAAGTGTTTGTGCTTTTTCTGAAAAAGTAAGAAATGGACAACAGTATGGCAACTTGCCACTGGCAAAGCAAATATTCTAAACGGAAATTTAGCATTTTCCTCTGCTAAGACAAATCTGCATCCAAGTAGAATTTGAAAAATAGTAAAATGTAGATTCCTGCTGAAAACAATGAATCAACACCAACATCTGTTGGACTTCTTTTTTTTTTTTTAAGTTCAGGCCACACCATATTATAAACCATGGTCAGTACTTGTTCACTCCCCTTATTATCTCCCCTCCAAAAACAAGTAAAATAACAATTTTTTTAAAAACAACATAAAAACAATTTGCATTGACTTCATTGTAACAGAATGTAAACCAAAACACATCTTTGAAGTTTCCTGCACAGATGGCTTGTCCCTGCTCTCCCATGGTAAATGCTAAGCAAAAAAGTGACTGAACCACAGGAAGTTGAGGAGACCACAAATATCTAACACCACATAGATGGCCGAGAACTGCCATCGACAAATATGAAATACATTAAACCAATGCATCTTTTCATAGCAGTCCATTTCTGGGTCGTTTGAGGCAAATCTTTTTAATTTGAACTTGTTGGTAGGTTCTTCAGTATCAGCAATAGGACCTGCTCTCTTGAGCCCATTTTTCTAGTGAGAGAGATGGATTTGTGCTGCTTTGTTGATGACTGACACCTGGTTCCCATGGTGACTTGTAGCAGCCATTTGTAAGGCTTCCTGAGGTTTGGACTCATGCTGGGCAAACTTCTTTGACCTCCACATATAGAAATACATTTGAAGTCATTACCCAGTAAAACTGCATACACAACCACACAAGCTCACACAGTAATCTACATACTCACAGTAATCTACATAAGACTTCCGTGAACCAATACCTTTATATGTGCAATGTGCTCTAATGTTTATATTCTTTTATTTTTTTCTTCTTCCTTTTTTTGAGTACTGGCCATGCTCCAGTACATTAATTTCATGACCCAGTTTGAAGAAAATGCTGTCAATCTTTTAATACAATTTTTAGTAATACTAATGATGATTAGTCCAAGGTCTTCTCTCACCTCTCTGTCCCCAAACCAAACCATACTCTGTCTAGTTTTCAGAGTGATGTTTTCAAAGTGTAAAATGTATTATGTATTTCTTCTGCTTATAACTCTTCACTGGTTCTTCCTTGTCCGTAGGATACATGCCTTAAGGCTCATTGGTATATAATTACCAGTCAGTCTTTCCAGCTTTAACTCTTCTACCCCATCTCTGCCCTTGCCTTTCCCATAACACATACCCACATACAGAGTTCCCCAAAGCATCACACCCACTTGGATCTCTCTTGGATTTATTCTTTATGCCAGTTCCTTCTGTCCAGATAATTGTCTCTACCCTACTCTCCCATTGCCCTCTCATCCCTCAGGCTGAAATGCCTGCCCTTCTTAATTGGGTCTCATGTCTTTGATCCTTTCATAACAATAACATGGGCTGCATAAACACATACAGAAAAGGCGAATAAACCATGCAAGAACTGACTCTTGAACAGTCTGACTTACAGCATCATAGAATTTTAAAGCCAAAAGTGACCATAAAAATTATTAAGAGAAGTGGTTGCCAACTTATGCTGTTTATATTTCAGGGGCCAATGATGGCCCCAATGAGTGTCTGAGTACTGTGGTTCAATATTTTAGAAAGTCCAGAGGAAAAGTGTCCACTAAGATGTTATAAGACTGAGCAGGGAACCCAACCTAAGATGGTGAAGAATATTCCTTCCCATGAAGGAATGATTCTAACGTGAGTCATACACGTTTCCCTCATTGTACTTGGTACTCCCCAAAATTATTGTTATTTGTCTGCTATATATTATCCACCTCCTCTAATTGCAATGTATGTTAAATGGGACTTGGACTATTTCGTTGGTCTCTATAGCCCCCTGGCCTTGTGGCAGAGTTTGGCAAACTATGGCCAACCAGCCAAATCTGACCCACTACCTGTTTTCTTTGTAATAAAGTTTTATTGGAACACTTCCAGACCCATTGGTTTACATATTGTTCGTGGCTGCCTATGTGATAAAACAGTGAAGCTAAGTAGTCGTGTCAGACACTGTGTGGCCCTCACAGCCTACACCTTTTATTGTCTGGCCCATTATGGAAAACATTTGCCCGTCCCTGTCCTTAACCACTGACTGACAAATATAAAGTGCTTAATAAACACTGATAGAATGAAGGAGTGGAAGAAGAAATGAATACATGTGGATACAGAGTCTAAGAAAATGCAGATAAATCAAAACTGTGAAGGGGATAGGACTGTACTTAGATTTTTCTTTCTTTTTAATCCTGTTGTATTTTGTTTAACAATATAGGTAGAGCATCCCTAATCTGAAAATCCAAAATCTGAAATGCTGTAAAATCTGAAATGTTGTGAGCACCAGCATGGTGCTCAAAGGCAATGCTCATTGGAGCATTTTGGATTTCAGATTTTCAGATTAGGGATGCTCAACCCATAAGTATAATGCAAATATTCCAAGATCCAAAACTATTTGAAATCCAAAACATTCCTGGCTCTGACGTGGAGATTTGCATGGGGAGGGCATGGGGGTGAGGGGAGGAATTCTTTTGAGATGAAATTCAATGGGAGGTTGCAGGAAGGAGAACTGGGCAGAAGGAGATGCTGAAGTATAATGCAGTCACAACACAGACTTCAGTTGCTCCCAAGGGATGCTCTGAAACTAGAATGGTCCCTCAGGTCATCTGACATCAGGGGACTGGGTCTTTATACACTTTATACACTTCTCCTTGCCCTTCCACCCCATGCACATTTTGACCAGTTACTGGATTGTGAGCTCTAGAGAGTGCACATGGTCTGGGACAAGCCACCATTTGGCTGAGGACAACTCCTAGAGAGAGAGACTCCAATAACCAAGACTCTGAGCTTCCAGCAGTTGGAGGTCAGAGGAACCCCAGTCCTTTAGGAGGAATCCAAGCAGCATACAGTGGCATCTATTACTCTTACCATCTCTTCATCCTTAAACATTTATGGGAATGATATTTTTACTCCATATCACATGCAGCTGATAATTGTGTTTGTGTGTAGTTTTGTTGGTTATTAGAAAAGGGTGGCATATTTGCATAAAGAAAGGGCATGTGTTGACAAGAAATAGATCTACTGCTTTAAATTCATCTCGCAAGTGGTTTTCATTGAAATAGCAGGAAACTAATGTCCTTTTAAAACTTTATTAAAATCATCTGGATATACTCAACCTAATAAAAGCACAGTGCATGGCTGCTGGACTTCCTGTAGCTTTAGATATGGAGCAAAAAGAGGCTTAAGTGATATTGTACATGTGAAATTATATAGAAAGATGTTATTAGCTTAAAAAATATGTCTTTTATGAAGTAGATTCACAAATAGCATTTCTGCTGCATTTCTGGTGGCATGACTTTTGCATCCGTTGGCATTTTTTTGCAGTTCGCCTCTTTCTTTTCTATGTGTTCATATACATCAGTGCCATTTTATCAGGGCTGCTGCCTCATCTTGTTCAGTTTAAGACATTTCACCTCTCGCTCAAGAAAGATCAATTATGAAGTGAACCTTACAAAGAGCTGTATCATCCTGAGCTTCAGAATAATTTTATTTCCTCTCCCAAATAAAAGAGCAAGTTGCACCTTCATCATAAGTGGATGCTACTTAACCTAGCCATGTTAATGGCTAACTGCAAAAAATGGGAGTTCTGGGAGGGACAGGGTAGCCACATTTAATGAGGTCACTCAAGTGGCCATGTCTCTTTCTAGGGTATTTCATCTAGTTTACCAACGTCTGGTTAAAACAAAGAAAAGTCAGATTTTCCACCCTGTTTTGAGTCGCTTTAGAAAAATACCACACTTTAATATTCATTAAAAACATAAATGCATGTAAATTCATACACGTGCCCCCAAAATCCAGCATGCAACCTCAATTGCATTTGATTCCAGGGCTTTGAAATGCAAAGAAAAACACCAAACACAGTGGGTAAAAGTCTTTTGCAACAGGGAACTAGGAGGAAGTCTTGAATAGCACTACTGTGGCCAACATATACAAGCTTAACATTACTTTTTGAACCTATGGCCATATGCATTAAGATGAATATTTTGCCTGTGAAAAGTTAATGTCCCAGAGCTCTTACAACCATTGTTTCTTTGTGAAATGGAGTAGGCAAAATGACTTTTTTAAATGCACCCTCTTTGGCAAATAGATTGATTCTCGTCTTCTGGCTTATGCTACTAGTTGGAGAGGCCCCAAAGGACCATTAAGCAAATGAACAAATAGGTACAAAAGAGCCAACCAGATTCACAGGAGCATAAAGATGGATGAAGCCAGTGAGTGAGACCAAATTTTGTCCTTGTGTGAAACAAATAAAATATCTCTTCTGTTTTCTTTTCATTTTTTTGTTTTTGATCTTTTAAAAATGTAAAGGCTCATTAATCTTTTCTTGGCTAATAGATGGAGTTTTATATAAAGAAGGCTTATTATGAAGGCTAAAGTAAGAAGAGCTAAGCTAAGGAGGATGGAGCTGGTCTGGAAGCTCTGTGAGTTATCAGATAAACGTTATGTCTAGAGGAGAGACTAAGACAACCAAGCCTCATGGGGCCGCATATCAATTTAATTTTGATGAATGACCAGGTCGGTAAATATTATTTACGTTACTATGTAAGTTGGGTCTGTTCCATTCATGCGTGGACAACCCACATAGTCTGCTGTAAAATAGCTTTGCAAGTAATCCCCATGGGCTTGCTTTCCCCACTGTTAACTCACAATTAGAAGGGTAATTAGTGATGAGGGCACTTTGCTTTTGAACTAAAAACAAAAACATGAGCAAACTACTCAGTAATCTAGAGTTGCAGCAATTCTTGAACCACAAGACCTCCAAATTATATTCTCAATAATTTACATAGGTGGTAGTATTACTTTTCAAATTTTGTTTCTGCTTTTTAAAATAAAAATACATATAGTTTGAGTATCCCTTATCCAAAATGCTTGGGACCAGAAGTGTTTCGGATTTTGAATATTTTTGGACATTGGCATTATACTTATGGGTTAAGCATCCCTAATCTGAAAATCTGAAATCCAAAATGCTCCAACGAGTGGTGCTCACAACGTTTCAGATTTTGCAACATTTCAGACTTTGAATTTTTAGATTAGGGATACTCAACCTACATTGTTAAACAAAATATAACAGGATTTAAAAAGAAAAAAATTTCTAAGCACAGTCCTATCCCTTTCACAGTTTTGATTTATCTGCATTTTCTAACACTCTGTATCCATGTGTATTCATTTCTTCTTCTCCTCATTCATTCTATGACTGTTTACTAAGCACTTAATATTTGTCATTCAGTAGTTTAGGCCAGGGATGAGCAAATATTTTCCTTAATGGACCCGATAGTAAAAGGTATAGGCTGTAAGGGCCACACAGTGTCTGACACAACTACTTAGCTTCACTGTTTTATCACATAGGCAGCCACGAACAATACGCAAACCAATGGGTCTGGAAGTGTTAGAATAAAACTTTATTTACAAAAAACAGGTAGTGGGTCAGATTTGGCTGGTTGGCCATAGTTTGCCAAACTCTGCCACAAGGCCAGGGGGCTATAGAGAGAGACCAACAAAATAGCCCAAGTCCCATTTAACACACGTTGCAATTAGAGGATGTGGATAATATATAGCAGACAAATAGCAATAATTTTGGGGAGTAACACGTATAATGAGGTAAATGTGTATGACTCATGTTAGGATCATACTGTTACTATAGTTCAGTGCTAGGCTTTACTCAATATGATTTTGTGAATGCTGTCTGTGCAGCTACTCAAGTTTCCTATTTTCTGATGTCCATGACCTCCTAATATCCTGCCCAGTTGCTATCCCATATTTAACTAAATCCTTTCACTATATTGCACATTTAATTAAACCTAACTTATGGGCATACACGTACAGGAACAAATAAATCAATGTATAATGTGTTCATCTGATAATAAACTTTTTCTCAATTACTTGTTTCTACTTCTGCCAGAGAAGCCCAACATTCTAGATCAGGAAAAAGGCACAAGTGAGGAAAGCCAATGTAGAAAGTGTTTGCCCTGCACTAAGAAAGTTTTAGTTAGCTTCCGGTTTCCTACAATTTCAGGGTGTAAATCAGAATGCAGATGGCTAGGGGGACCAGAGAAAGGGGGCAGACCAAGGGGACCTCATTCACACTTCCCATTCAGGGCCAGTATATTGCTACCGGGCAGCAGCCCCTCACTATTTAATCTGATAAGAATGCAATATCTCAGAAAAAGATGCTCATCTTCAAACCCATCAAGCACTGCTTGAGAGCCAACTGGAGGCAGAGCCCAGTGTATGGCCCTACAGGATGGAAGGATATACTGATGAATATGATAAAGCTCTTTCTAGGTAGAGACAGGGACCTGCAGAGGTCAGGTTGTTGGAAGCCAACTATGTCAAATAATAGAATATGGGGAAAGCAAACCTTTCCTTCCCTCTGGCTCAATGTTCAGCAGAGAGGGAGGGCTTCATACCCCACTCCTCAGGAAGGAGAAGTATGGGAGCAATGCTTCTCTTCCAGTCGTCTCATTGGCTCTTCCCCTGGGGAGAGGAATAACCTCTCTGTTAGGGGTTTTGAAGAAGCACGTGTGGAGCAGTGATTTCTGAAATCTCCTCATAAATACTGACAATGACAAACATATATTGGAGTTTCTATGTGCCAGAGATCAATATTTGCACTCATTCAATCCTCACACTTGTCCTAGCAGGTAGTACGACTATCATTCCCATTTTACAGATGAGGAAACTGAGTCACAGAAACACTGAGAGACTTGCATTACTGCTTCGCTGATGAATGGCACAGCCAGGATGACTCACAAAGTCTAGCTTCAGGATTCAGGCTTTCAACTTCTCTGTTCTGTGATTCACCTGAGGAAGGAGCGTGTTCTCCTCAGTTTTTCCATGATGTAAGTAAACCTGGGTGAGGGCCAGCGTTCATGTCTTGCTCATACCCTTTCTGAGGGAGGCAAGGGAGAAATTATGATGTACAGATACACAGGTTTCATTGAGTTATCTGTACCAATCACTAGATTTGGCAGAAAAGCCAATCCACATTCCTGAAGTTAGCAATATCAGCAATAAAGCTAATTATTTCATCTCTCTTGGTTTGACACATGTATCTGTTTACTCAAATTTTGGTACCCAACTTAGAGGGAAAAGGATGTAATTAAATCTCATCCTAAACCCCAACATAATATAGGCATGAGTAATAACAGTAGTAAAAAGTAATTAATAATAAGTATGATCTTACAGGCATTGTGCAAAATACTTTAGATGCATTCTCTCTTTGCATCTTCACCACAGTCCCATAGAGGTGAGTACTACATGTTATGGAAGACAACAGAGGGCTTAAATTTGAAGTTGACAAAAGCACTCTTGATACATAAAAGGGCAATGACTGTTTTATTGGCTATGTAATATATTAATAGCCAAATGCAATACTTGCTTTCAGTGGTCTTTGACGTTTACTCACACAATTCTGCCTTTCAGAGTCACTCACAATAGTTGATAATTAATATTGTCTGAGAGCACTCAAAGGTCAAAATAACTCAGATCTACTGGCCAATAAATAACAAAGAGTGAGATTAAGGCACGACATTCCATTTGAAAATCTCTCTGATCTGTCTACTTATCATATTCTTTGGCATTGCCCCAGAGCAAGCCACCACTACCTCTCACTTGTGTTGCTGCAACTGCCCCCATCTTGTCAACCATATATGTTCTTGTCCATATCAAATGCCTTCTCCATAACGCAGATAGTGCAATGTAGCAAAGGTCACTCTCTTCCATAGGACATCCAATGTCTTGCAATTTTTCTTAGGATGAAGACCAAAATTGTCAACACATTCTCCAAAATCCTGAAAGGTCTAGCACCTAACTGTCTTTCTGGCCCCATCTCCTCCCTCTCCCATTTCTGCACCCCAGCAGAATTCCTTAGCTATCCTGTGCTCTGGCCTGACCTGCTTATTGTTCTCTCTTTCTGAAACATTCTCCCCAGTGCCAGTATTCACATAATATAAATATACTTACTCTTCAGGTTTCAACTTAAGTACTGTTTCCTTAGAATTTCTTTCCCGCCAGTCCAGAACCGTAGGTCTTACTGTCAGAGGTCCATAGACTATCCTCTCCCTATATTTCATAGCACTTATTTAAATTCATATTTATGTGAATTTTGTAATTATTCATTTTTTTGTAGGCCCTTATCTAAAATAAATCTCCTTGAGGGCAAGATCAAGTCTGTCTTGCTCACTGCTGTATTCTCAATGTCTAGCCTGGAACAGCACCTGGAACACACTCATCCAGTAAATATTGTTTAGTTAAGGCCACTGAATGTAGTTGTGCAGGCTGTGTACTGCTAAGCTCCAGGGGCTCCATCCACATAGACAATGATATGAACAGTGCTGCCTGGAGATGCACAACACAGCAGTCCTGTACTGAGTGAAGGAATGAATACATGAATAAATCAATGGTAAGTGAATGAAACCATTGGTCATTGGTACAGAATTGTCTCATTGGGGAAAACCAAATTTGATGTCCAGTATTTCCTAAAAACTACAAAATCCTATGCAGTTGTATATACCATCATGTATGTCTCACAGAAGCAATTATTTTGGTATTTTGTGTGTTCTGAATGAGATCTCTTTTACCGCCATTTGAATTCCATGTATACTTTTTCATAAACTAGAACTTGGGTTCATAATCCTCCAGGCACCAGTAAAAAGTCCCACTTTGGCTTTTTAATTGTACAAGCACCTCATTTTTGACTTGCAGGTGAAAAAGCTGAAGCTGCGTTCCATTTGTGAGCCAAAATACATTTGTAATGTGGCATTTTTATTCAATAGGACCCACGAGTAATATCTGCAATGTATTATAATGTGCTGGTAAATTACATACAGTCAAAAGGGGGGGGGGGGAAATGTGACATCCAGAAGAAAGTAATGGATCATGGTACAAGACCTGGATTAGTTAAGGCAGGGGATTTCAGATGACTCTGTGGCTATTGGTAACAATAAATTTCGGCCATGACACCGGTCTCCAAGTTTTGCCACAGAGCTACATTCTGTTTCTGACTCCAGGCTTCCATGCAGCAGAAATTGAGCCATGATTGTTACTAATACCATTTATTAATAAGCTTATATGGGGCAATGGCTTAAAAAATAAAATGAGAATTCTGTATGCATTTGAGTTCGCTAAACCATGGTTTCTTAGGACCAGCAATCGCTGTATCATCCCAATACTGTCACTTTTCATTTTACTTTATAACTCATATTCCTGAATTCTCCCAAAATGCTATAAGCTCTCTGAGGACAAGACTCATGCCTTGAATTTTTGTATCTAACTCACACAGACAACAGTATCTTACATATAGAGGGTTTGCAGGTCTTGATATTCATAAGATGATTGAATGAAGCTATTAAACCAAATGACTTAATTAAACCAGACTGAAACTTTCACACTTCTTCAAAACATTACTACATTAATTTTTTGAAACTAGGAACAGAGTATTGACTTGAGCAAGTTTCTCTTCTAGACTTTACCTATGAGATGGTAGACATGCCATACCACCAAGAAACCCCTGTAGGAATGAAGGGCTTACTCTCCCAGTTACTGGGAGTGTTGTCAGAAGCCAACACTTGGTTGTTGACCCTCTTTGCAAAAAGATTCTGCTGAAGAGAGCTCCTTGCCCTTCTTGGGGTAGCCTCAGCCAAAAACTAGTTAATACCAGTGTATAAAGGCCAGATTCCCTCTCTCCAACTCTGGACAATTCTGAAGGGCCACCCCAGCTCTAGAGCTTCCAATGGGATCAACTGAGGCCTTTGTTGAGACTGTAACACAACCCAACTTCTCCCTCTGCCCATCCCACCTCTATCCCACTCCAATCCACAAGTGTTGATTCCCAGAGCACTCCCTAATAAGTTTCCTGAATGCTAATATTTGTCCTAAAGTTCGCTTCCCAATAAACACAACCTACAACCCATGCCTCTGTGCTTCAAGATAATCAAACAAAAAGGAATCAATTAAAGGAATATTTTCCCCCATTAGAACAATCTAGACACAACCAACATTATAATTGGAGAAAGCAAGTGATCTTGGTAGCAGCTGCAGTGGAGGGCTGCAGTCACACTCTTCATGTAACACAATGCAACAGCTCTTTCAGAGCCAGGAGTACCAGGCAGCGTTTTCCTACCATACATGAGAACGCTGCTCTCAAGACAACATTAGGAATTTAGGAAATTATGGTGGTGGACAAAAGCACACCCTTAATTATGGGCAGTGTCAGGGTTCTTATGTTTCTTAACCTCCGGAAAACCATTCTTTAATGCTTGGTTGTTGTCTTTTTATATCAAATTCCCCAAGATTGGCATGAACAAGACAACTCTTCAAGAAGTCTCCAAGACACAAAGGATTAAAAAGTAATTATAACTATTATAATGAAATATAACCACTGATAACACTAGTATAATTATGTTTAATAAACTATTAATATTATAACAACTGATGATGCTCTTGTATAGGAGTCAGCAAACTACAGGCCAAGGGAGAAATTCAGGCCACCGTGGGCAGAATCCAGCCACACCCAATCATTTACAGATTGTCTATGGCTGCTTTCATGCTAAAATGGCAGAATTCTGTAGTTGTGACAGAGACGATATGTCCCACAAAGCCTAAAATCCTTACAGTTTGGCCCTTCACAGAAAAAATGTGCTGACCTTTACTCTAATACAGTAACATTTAGTGATCCTGATAAAAGTAGTAAATGAAATAAGAAAATTTTGTTGAAGGAAAAGTAACACATTATGTATACATGCAAAAAAAAAAAAAAAAGGCAAGCAAAACAGAAGAATTATCATCTCTGGGCATTGAGATTAGAGGCAAATCTTTGCATTTTTTTCTTTTTGCGTTTTTGTATTTTCAATGAGAAATATACATTGTTTTTATAATAAGAAAACCAATAAATACTACTTGTATTTAAAAAAAAAGGGGGGGGGCACTGAGCATGGTGACTCGTGCCTATAATCCCAGCACTTTGGGAGGTGGATCACCTAAGCCTAGGATTGCTTGAGCCTAGGAGATCAAGACCAGCCTGGGAAACATAGTAAGACCTTATCTATAAAAAACAAAAAAATACAAAATTTAGTTGGGCACGGTGGCATGTGCCTATGGTCCCAGGTACTCAGGAGGCTGAGATGGGGGGATGGCTTATTGAGCCCAGGAGGTGGAGGTTACGGAGGGCCAAGATCTCACCACTGCACTCCAGCTTGGGTGACAGAGGAGGTCCTTGTCCCGCCACCCCTGAAAAAAAAGTGTGTGTGTGTGTGTGTGTGTGTGTGTGTGTGTGTGTGTGTGTGCATAAATAATTCATGTTGAGTGTTTTTTCTTCTCCACTATTTAGGATTTTGCTATTGGATAGCTGGGTGTAGAGAAGCTCTGAATTTGAGAATGCTAAAGGATTTGTTTCCCAACACTACCTCTTGTCTAAGGAAAATATGTAAACAATGCAATGTAGAGAAGTCGGCCAGCTACTGGATTAAGCAGCCAGTTGGTCATCAGAAGTTTAGAAAAAACAATAGCAACCCTAGGTTGTTTTTGCGACAGCTGCTTGCATGTGGTAAGCCTATACACACTATGCTAGGAAATATGAGTTATTCAGCCTCTGGTTTGTAATGCTTTTTAAATTTCCCAGTAGAAAAACAGCCTCCATTTTCCAAAGCCAGGACATTTCTTGACTATAAAAATAACACAATGGCCATACTAATAAGTTAACTATTTTTGAGGAATTTTCTTATTATTTTTAAAAATTTTTATTTTTAAAATGTTGTTTTCATTATTATTTGTTGAGACAGGGTCTTGCCACATTGCCCAGGCTAATCTTGAACTCCTGGCCTCAAGCAGTCCACCTACTTCAGCCACCTGAAGTGCTAGGATCACAAGCATGAACCACTGTGCCCACCCTTGAGCAATTTTTTTTAATAAACAGCAATCCCCAAGCTAGGTACTTTGTACCAACATCCTCTCAACAAAATGATAAGAAAGATTCCATCAGCCTATTTTTTACAGCTTAGGATATCAAGCTTCAGGCAAGTTGAGAAGGTGGCCAAAGGGCCACCAGCTAAGATGTGGCTCAGCCAGAAGTCAAGCCATCTCTCTCTGAGTCCTCACTCATTAGCTGCCCTGCCTCCTGACCATTTGCATGTTCCACAGCATAGTTATAAACCTAACAGACATCTTGGTGGAAAGAGATAGTCAGCACTCAAAAAATATTTGCATAATAACCAAAAGACTGTGCTTCTATAACCCATTAAATAACAACTAGCACAAGGAAGTGGGAGCTGCAGCTGTAAGAAGTGTTGGGAGATAATGATTTTCACGTATCAAATTACTTTGGGACACTATTTTTTTAAGTTATGTAAAAACTCTAACAGACTCATTCTATATGATACCAAAACACTTATTTTAAATAACAGTTTCAAGAAACTTCTTGATATAAACATGATTTCTTTACTCAATTAAATATTAAATTTTATATAGTGTTACATAGAAGTCATATTTGCTGATTCCCATGCTTAATTTGACATTACATATTATCATCATATAGAAAAACATCAGAATATGACTTATATTTCCATTTTCTTCCATTCTCTTAGGCATTTTAGATTGATGTGTTTTTGCCCACTGGGAACAGGGTTTTTGTTTTTGTTTTACTATTTGAATTAAAGTAAATATCATCGTATTTCCAATTTAGAAACCATGGATGTGTGTACATGCCATTAAATGTATATGTTAAATATTGATCTTTCCCTAGTAACAGAATGGGTTTTTCACATTTTGAATTTAATATTACTTAGTCATGCTAAATGAAAAGTTTTCAAATCCTTCGATCTTATAGATAGAATTATTTATTTTATTTTCTTCTATTATGCATTAATTTAAAGAGAAAATAAAATTTTGGTTTGGAATGGAAATGGAGATGTTTATAGTTTCTCCTCAAAACATGACAATAGGCATTTCCATTTAAAGTACACTAATATTAATAGATTAATAAAAATAGAAAATATGTTTAAAACTTCACAACTACCAGGCTTGCCAAAATGCCAACAAAGAAGATGCTTTATCACTATTTTCATTTTCTAGAAGAGATGCCTGAGGCTCAGAGAGATCAAGAGACTTTCCCGAGATCACACAGCCACTAAGGAACAAACCTAGAAGTAAATTCAAGTATATCAGATTCTAGGGCAGGGTTTTTCTCAGCCTCAGCACTACTGACATTTGGACTGGATAATCTTGTGGTTTTCTGAGGGGGTGCTATGCATTCATTGTAGGATATTTAGCAGCATCCCTCACCCCTACTCATTCGATGCCAATAGCACCTTCTCCTCTTACCCCAAGCTGTAACAACCAAAAATGTCTCCAGACATTACCAAATTCCCCTGGGGGACAAAATCACCCCTGGTTTAGAACCACTGCCTTAGATATCCTGTCTTAAGCACTGTGTTTTTCTGCTTGCTTTTCAATACAGGTCAAGGTCACCCTTGCAGAATGGACCCCTGGCAAGCTTGTCATAATCTATGCACATCTGAGCCTCAGCCAATTTAGTTTCTACCTCATTTTACCTAGAAAGGAAATGCCAGGTGCCCACAGTCTTGGGTGGTTTGGGAGATGAACTCAAAGCTAGGGTTAATTAAAAAAAATGAATTGCCTTGCTCTTATTACCGGAAATCTGAACTAGAATAGAATCCATGTGCTTGGGGATGAGATTGTTAAGGAGTGAGGGGAGTGGGAAGACTCATTTGAGTTCAGTGTACTTACTATTTCACATAGAATTAATCTGATGAAGAAATAGAATAAGAATTGCAAAGTCATCAAAGATGATGGCTTTTCTTTATGACCCTTGGCACCAGAACAAAGAGCCTATTTTTTGTGGGTTTTTTGGATTTCCAGAATAAAGGGAATAAAAATGTTTAGGTAATGTTTGGATGGTTTAGAGACTGTGCGTACATTAGTGATAGGTCAATTAATATCCAAAGAGTTCAAAGAAGCAATTATTTTAATTTATAAATCACTTCAGAGGTAGAGAGCTGCCATCCATTAATGTGGTTTTTACAAATAAGAGAGCTCATGGTTGTATGTGTTTGTGTGTGCACTTCTCCCCATGTCATTCTATCTGGCCTGAATTTTCCAACCAGATTGCATACCTCCATGATTAATGTATTTGTCTCTAGAGCGCTGCCAAACACATAAAGCATCGAATCTGCAATTTGACCCTTGGCTGAGACCACCCTATTTTTTGAGTTTTTGCTGGGCTGAAAGGTACCACCACAGACAATGTTGCTTCCAGAACTGACCTTCTTATGTTACACTTTAAATCGCAAAAGGTCTGTGAGCTAAGACTCCCCAGGGGGTTACAATGCCTCCTGGTAATCATGCAACAAGGAAAGGGGGCCAAAGTGACTTCTGGGCATGGTGAGCCTAGCAGACACTCAACAGCTGGTGAAAAGTCTCCAAGTTGAAACTTAGAGATTTCCTAAACAAAGCATCTCTTTATTTTATTCTGTTTTTTAATTACTGAGGCTGGGCGCAGTAGCTCACACTTGTAATTCCAGCACTTTGGGAGGCCAAGGAGGGAGGATCACTTGAGCCCAGAAGTTTGAGACCAGACTGGGCAACATAGCAAGACTCTATCTCTACAAAAAAATTAAAATAAAAACGTTAGCCAGATGTGGTGGCACATAACTGTAGTCCTTGCTTTCAGGATGCTGAGGCGGGAGAATCGCTTGAGCCTAGGTGTTTGAAGTTGCAATGAGCCATGATCATGCCACTGCACTCCAGCCTGGGTGACACAGGGAGACCCTCTCTCTTAAAAAACAAACACTGAGTGACAACCAAGTGCTAAGATCCATGCTCAACACTAGAGGTATGCAAGACAAATGCAACCTAATGAGAGAGGCAAGCTAGGAAGCTGGAAATGACTGTGTTGTCTGAGTGTATAGTGGGTAAAGGTGCGGCAGGAGCCCAGACTGGAGACAGGGTGATGGCTGGGGAAGCTTCCAGAAGGAAGTGACCTCTGCTTCAAAGCCAAAATATGAATTGGTGTCTGTGTGTTGAATTGCGGGTATGGGTGGGAATGGGGGTGTTCCAGGCAGAAGGAAGAGCATGTCCAAAGGCCCAGAAGCAAGAAAGAACATGGTGACTTCAGGAAGTGGAAGGAAAAGTGGCTGGAGCCTGGGGAGGAAGAGAATAGTGAAGCTAGAGCTGTGAGCACAGGCAGGATTGCAAAAGATTCTCCAAGTCGTGGTAAAGTTTGACTTTATCTTAAAGGCACTGGCATGTGATGAAACTGGGGAATGACATGGTCAGGTTGGTGAAAACCAATAGGAAGAAGGCAAAGCAGCTGTGGGGGAAGAGGTGAGGGGATTGGAGCAGGGAGGGTGGTACATGGCTTCCATCAGTGAGTTCAAGAACTAGAAAGAAGATGCTTGTAGATGATGTGTAATGGAAATAAGAGAATTTAGTTGAGACTAAAAGAGATTGAGCTAATAATAAATTCACCAATAACCTTTCCCATTATAAAAGTTCCTTTCCCTTTTATCTTGGGTACTTCTATTGTAAAAACACCCCCGTGTTCCCCCACCCCCAAAATACAGTGATATAATCTGCATTTCTTTCCTTGGTTTCATTGCTTTAAACTTCCAAGTATTTATTGAGCATCTACTACATGTCTGGTGCTATTCTAGGTGCTGATCAGAGACCATTCTTGCTTTCCAGGAGGTTTCCTTTTAGTCATGGAGACAGTGCTATATGTCACAGGGAAACAAAGCACAGGTATTCAGACAGCAATCAGTTCTGTAAAGATGAGAAATCATAAGGTCAACTGGGAGCAGTGGCTCACACCTGTAATCCTAGCATTTTGGGAGGCCAAAGCAAGTGGATCACTTGAGCCCAGGAGCTTAAAACCAGCCTGGACAACATGATGAAACCTCATCTCTACAAAAAGTGCAAAAAAAAATTTAGCTGGTATGGTGGCACATGCCTGTAGTCTCAGCTACTCAGGAGTCTGAGGTGGGAGGATCACTTGAGCCTGGGAGGTTGAGGCTGCAGTGAGCTGCAAGCATGCCACTGCACTCCAGGTGGGGTAAGAGAGCAAGACACTGTCAAAAAAAAAAAAAAAAAAAAAAAAAAAAAAAAAGGAAGAAAAGGAAGAAGAGGAGAAGAAGAAGGAAGAGGAAGAAGAGGAAGAAGAGGAAGAGGAGGAAGAGGAGGAAGAAGAGGAAGGAGGAGAAGGAGAAGGAAGAAGAAGAAAAAGAAGAGAAAAGAAAAGAAGAAAAGCAATTATAAGGTCATGTGAAAGGTCATGCCCAGCACAGAGGAAAGACTCTGAAAAAGTGACATTTTAGCTGAGATGGAATCAAAGATGACCAACCCTGAGGAGATCGTGGGAAGAGTATTCTAGTGGAGGGGACAGCAAGGGCCTTGAGATGGGAATGATCATGACCTTTCGGGGAAGTAGAGAACTGATGGGCACACCATGGAAGGCCTTGTGGGCCATGGTAAGGCATTCAGATACTATTCTGAGGGTAGTTTTAAATCTTTGGAGTCAGTGCCTTTTTATGATTAGACATTATCAAACCCATTCCAATGGCTGGAATTCAATAACAATGACACATCCTGGTATTCAATAACAAAAATGAATTATTATGGGATTTCTGCTTTCTACCTCCAGAAGAGAAAATTTTTGGTGCAACGCATTTCATGGGGAAAGAAGGCTAGATGGTCTGATTTACAGCTCTTTAATGGGGTAATGATCATTTGTAACCAAAGCCCAGGCTGCTGGGCACTGGCCAATTGTCCTGGCCATTTCTCTTAGGAAAAGAAAAACCATGCTCCACAGTCCATCCAACTCTCCACTTAGAGGGAACATACCCAATCCGAGTGGGACTTTTCTATGTGCTGGCCAGCTGCCTCGTCAGTAATTAATTCAGTTCTGTAATCATACCCAAAATGTTTAGGCAACTGAAGTAATGAGGAAGAGATCACCCACAGGAATGTGTATGTTTCAAGGACCCCCTTGTGTGTTGCCAGCTTTCTTGCCCCAGTGTGGAATGACGGCAAGAGCGTGTATTTACAGGCAGACCGATGTGGGTGTCATCTGGGTTCCACTCCCCACTGGTTGTGCGGCCTCAGGAACAAAACTTAACATCTCTCAGCTCAGCTTCCTCAGTCTATACAATGGAGATAATAACACTAATACAACTATGATGAGAGAAAACCCAGCAAACTATGATCACATCCTCCATAGAGTGTATTTTCTCATACTCACATAGTAGCTTTGCTTCATTGGGTTCCATTTTTTTCAGCAGAATATTGGGCTCAACAGTCTCCAAATAAAACACTGATATTTCTTGTGCAGCCACCGTCCTCAAGGGGAAATGAGAGTAGAATGCTATTAACTTCACTTCATTTGATCATCACCAAAGGGTGGTGGTTCATCAAAGCACTGTTTATAAAGGGAACCTTGAGATTCTCTTTCTGATGAAAGACTTACCTAAAGGCTATTGTTTGTTGCTGAAGTCCTATCAGTGTTTAGTAAAATTTAAAAATATAAAACCAGGAGGAGATTGAGAGGAAGAATTCTCAGAGAAGTTCAATTATATCTGACTCATCTCTAACTAGTTACATTGTACTGTTATGAAAACATCATGGTATTACAAAATGTTTGTGAATGTACTATTAAAATTGTTTTTTGTATTCCAATGGCATTATTTCATCACATGAAAATCAAGAACTTTGGCTACAGTGGCAAATAAGTTAATAGCTTTCTGCTTGGAAATTCAAATAGTTGGTTTTTCAGGGGTAGGGTAAACTTCAGTATTAATACCTTCTACCTTTCCCTTCTAAAATTACATTTCGACCAGATGGGGTGGCTCACGCCCATAATCCCAGCACTTTGGGAGGCAGCTCACAGTGGGTGGATCATGAGCTCAGGAGTTTGAGACCAGCCTGGCCGACATGGTGAAACTTCATCTCTACTAAAAATACAAAAATTAGCCAGGCGTGGTGGCGGGCACCTGTAATCCCAGCTACTCAGGAAGCTGAGGCAGCAGAATTGCTTGAACCCAGGAGGCAGAGGTTGCAGTGAGCTGAGATCATGCTGTCGCACTCCAGCCTGGGCAACAGAGTGAGACTCCATCTCAAAAAAATAAATAAAAATAAAAAATAAAGTTACATTTCATGGTAGCTAATCTCAGTAAACAGGGCAGTGGGATGGTGTATGACATTGGAAGAAATATAGATGGGAACCTGTTTTGCAATTAACTGCTAATGCTTCACAAGATTTGGAAGTAGAGCTGCATAGCTGACATCTTGGGCTCTGGAATTAGAAAGACTGCAGTCCAAACCCCAAATCCACCCCTTCCCAGCCCTTTGACCTTAGGACAAATTACTTATTATTGCTAAGCCTCAGTTTTCTTATCTGTACAATGAGTATAATAACAATAATAGGGTAATCATATTTACCTTAAACATTATGATTAAATTTAAAAATTACAAGGCTCAACAATACTTAGAATAGAACCTGAGGCTGTGGCACAGTGCCTTTTGCCTGTAACCCCGGGACTTTGGGAGGTTGAAGCAGGTGGATCACTTGGGGTCAGAAGTTCAAGACCAGTGTGACCAACATGGTGAAACCCTGTATCTACTAAAAACACAAAAAATTAACCAGGCGTGGTGACACATGCCTGTAATCCCAGCTGCTCCAGAGGTTGAGGCAGGAGAATCGCTTGAACCTGGGAGGCGGAGGTTACACTGAACGGAGATTGTGCCACGGCACTCCAGCCTAGGGCACAGAGCGAGAAAAAAACCCAAAAATACCAACCAACAAACCAACAAAAACCAAAGAAAAGTTAGAATAGAACCTGGTACATAATAAGTGTTCAAAAAAGCATTAACCATTGTTCACACCAATTCACTGTGTTACTTTTAGCAGGTTACTTTATCCACCTGGACTTTAAATTCCTCATTTGTAAAGTAGAAGATTGGGACTAGAATTGGTTTCCCAAATGTAATCTTCCTTACACAGCCTTCAGAATTTTTGCCATTTTTGGGGGAAAATATTCCCTCAATATAGCATGGAAAGGAATAAAGTCATACACACAGATATTCAGTATACCTGTGTAAATCTGTAAATTTAAAATCAATCTAATTTAACATAGGTGGATTGGTTTTATTTTAGTAGGATAAAACATTATACTCCCCATTCTGAAGATCTTGTTACTGGAGGACTGACCCATTCGTGGGCATACCTGGGCACCATGCCTGTATCAAAGAGATTATCAGTACCCTGCATACCTTAGGCTTATCTGAAGCAATCATAGCTAGTTATCTTTTTGCTTCAGATATACATTAATATAAACACATGTGAAACCAACAGTAAGCGTAGGAGCTGAGAGCACAGATTGTGGAGTCAATCAGCCTGCCTCCAAATCCCAACTCTGCCACTTGCTAGCTTTGTGATGATGGGCATGGCATTTAACACCTCTGTGCCTCAGTTTCCTCATCTGCAACATCCAGACAATGTGAGTATCTACTCAGAGTGTTATTGTGAGATTTTACAGGAGTTAACAGATGTAAAGTGCTTAGAACAGTGCCTGGTCCCAGCACCTAGTAAGCAAGATATTCCTATCCACATAGGGAAATATATCACAATTTCATACCATCTTGGATCATATCCATATTCCATTTTGGTTCTGGAGTCTTTAAGGAGTTGAGACAGAGATCTAGGTCCTAATTCTGTATACATGGAGTAGACATTTGATATGTCTGGCTTAGATTTTTCCTCCTATAAAATTACTATAATACTGTCTCCCTCTAGGTACTTCCTAAGTGTGATAATGTCCCTTATGGGTCTGTATTTGAACAGCTTTCACCCCCACAACACATGACAGTAGATGATCTTATTGTTAACTTATGGCCTCATGACTCTTTATCCTGAGCAGAGGATCAACGTGAGAACCAAATGCTGGGTTGGTGACTCTCCACTGCTTAAGCAAAACCATAGGGAAAAGAAAGCCATTTCTCTTGCTGTGGCTTTTCCGCCAAGAACACTGAAGAAAATTAGACATAATGTGAATTCCATATGTCCAAATATATTACTACCCCATTCAGTCATAAAAAATCTAGTCTCTCTGACCTACCATATTTGAAACCAAATCACGTATAACTGAGACTCAGATCCTTTCTCTAAATCTTCACAGACCTGCATCATGTTGACATCCAAAATAAGCATGATTCATTGAAACAGGTGAGATTTCTGACCAAAAGTAAGCTCCATGAGGATAAGGGAACCAATGTGCCTGGAGATTGGAAGTAAAACATGCAGACAAGGTGGTGTGACAAATAGATTCCAGCTTAGTATGTATTGGGAGAAATTCAAGGGACAAATCAAGTGTTTAAATTATTCAAGGACAATTACTACATGCTTAATTATTATGTCTCACATGAGAAAGTTTTTGTAAAACACAGTGAACTGGTAATTACACTCTCAGACACACTGCAGCAAGTTTTAATAGACCACTGAGCCCCTATACCTCTCAGCCTGATTGTGGTCAGGTTTCGTTCTGGGGAATACATGAGTTCCTGTGTCAGAACTGTAAGCGGGTGGACAAATCCAATCTAAGGTGGCAAAAAGGGATGATGCAGAATGGAGCCAAGTGCTGGGCATACTGTCTCATCCAACGTTGCTTTTTTCAGCTTGAAAAGAGATGCTCCAAAGTTGAGAGAATGTGTGTCATTGAGTTTCACTTCATCTGTTACCCAGCTGACTATGTTTGGGACAATGATTCCCTCATCAGACATTACCTGATTCTTCAGAATTCACTTACTTGTTTTCCACAACCACAGTTGAGGTTGTAGACTGCCCATTTCTAATGAAATGTGGTAATTTTTTAGATAGGGAAATTATAGTATATAGATAATATATAGTATATATATAGACATTATAATTTATATGTAATATATAATATATGTATAATTTATATGTAATTTATAATTTAATATATAATACATATTATATACTAAATTAAAACCTATCCAACTGAATTTGACATCATCTTTGGTCATGGCTGGTGGAATTTGGAGTATATAGCACCCTCTTCCAATAACTTCATTTTGAAACTAAAGCTACCTTACTCACCGTATTCCATAACTAGTGAATAATATTCATCATTAACCTGAAGATAATAGTGAATTAACTAGAATGAGTTCATCTCTCAGTTCCACTGCAGCATCTTTCCAGCATTTTCCTCTCTGAGACGATCTTCTTTGCTCTTTGTACCTGCCTTGGCCCAGGCAGGTGAGACCGTGAGGTGTTCTTGGCAGGCACAAGGTTCTTGAATGTTCCTCAGAGAACTTAGTTCTATTGTTCTAGACCAGAGCTGCCTGCCCCACCCTTCTAATGAAATCACATTTTGCTTAAATCTGTCAAAATCAATATCTGTCTCTTGCAGTCAACCCCATCTCATATTTAAAAAATTAAGCAAAATGTCATATATACATTGCATATATAATATATAACCACATAGTATGTGTACATATATTATTTAATAAGAATATATCATGCTAAGCACTATTCTAAGCTCTTAGCATGTAGTTATTCTTTTATGCTTACAAGTTTCTGGTGATACCCCTCTCTGCACACATTTCAGCACTTCCATTTTGATTCCCTGTTTTTCAATGCATTGATCTCTTTCCAACATACTTTATCATTTTCTTACTAGGTTTATTACTTGTCTGTTTCCTTCCACTGGAATGGGAGCTCACTGATACATCTTAAATGCCTAGGATAGTCTCTGACACATGGCAGGGGCTCAGTAAATATGTCTAATTAATTGCCTAATTATTGAGCTACATGCTATTATTTAATTCATTACAAATATTTCTTTAAATCCACAAGGTTCTCTGACTCACCTTGCAGGACATGCTTACATAAAATGTTTGTTCCCCTCTTTAAAGCTTTTAAACTATGAGCTAGATTTTCACATCTGTGCCCTTGCCCGGCAACAGGGGGCTAGATCAAATAACTTCCTGAGAGCTGTCTGGCCCTTGACATTCTATTTCAATTCTACACAAATGTCCTAAAAGTCATTTGTGGAGAAATTCTTTTCTTCCTCCTCTCCCTGATTGCAGTGTACATTTATCTAATTATTTCCTTGGTAGATTGACCTAGCTTTTAAGAAGCACTGTGTTGGCTCTTATGCATTTTCTCTGAGCACTCACTTCATAAAACTGAGACTAAAGACTCAGCTCTCTAGGGAATTAAATTGCATTCAAATAAGATTAAGGATTTTTGACTCACGAAAGCAAGGACAGAGGCTGAGAACTGTTCTGTTGTTCAGTTGTTCAGCATACTAATCCAGACATGTTATTCACAAAAGGGACTCAGAATTGGTCAGGGAAGAAAAATGGCTGTGGAGGGATGGGCCGGCTGGATTGAGTTAGGGGAGGCTTCTTCTTTCCAGGGCTGAAACCCTGTCCCTTACTTCTAGATGGTGGATGCTTCGTTTCTAAATAGAGTTGATTGGGCCCTACATCTTTTCACTGAACTCAGTGCAGGCTTTAGATTAGATTTTGCAAGCCAGGCAAGCAGTTAGTTCCTCTGAAGAAGCATTAGATTGGCGAAGTGGCATCAGGTGGAGAAACAGTGTTAATGTGTATATAAGGAGGTTAGTCTGTTGCCCCTTGGTTTGGAGCAAGATTTCTTAACCTCTTATGGGCCATGGATTCCTCCGAATGATACTTTAAATTGCATAAAATAGGTAGCATAAGATTGCCAAGAAACTAATTAGACTGAAATATATTTGTAAAAATATATTTAAAAAACAGGTCAGTATACATGTATTTATCAATACATTAAATATCAAGGGCTAGTAGTAGGACTGATAAACACTATAAAGTGTGCATGAGTTTCAATGACAGTTTGAAGTATCTCAACAACTGGAATGTGATATGAAAATATCTACAAATTACAGAAGTGCTAAAGTCACAGGGACAGCTAATACTACTGTGGTTTGTTGCCTGCATTCATCATTGAAAGAAATGCTAAATCTCAGACATGAATAAAAATAATGATGTAATTTTTCTTCCCATTCAAGTTCATGGACATCCTCCAACTTCTTCCCCAGATTAAGAACTCCTGCCGTAGAGGTTGGAGTGACAGAGTCCATGAAGCCTCTGCTCTAAGCAGCGCACGCAGCTTCACTGTGAGATGCCTGTGCTTGCCAACATTTGTTCTAACTATTCCTAGTCCAGTAAGAAAATCTTCTTGCTGGCTTAGGTCAACAATGAGAAAGCCTGAAAAGTTGGAAAACTATCCGTACCTGCCATGTCTGTTTTATGCTTAATGAAAAGCCTCTTTAGACTGGCAGGCAAAGGCCCCCAAGTTGTCGTAATTGAATAAGGAAGAGTTTTGGCACTGGAGTGACCAACTTGTCCTGATTTGCCCAGGACCATCCCTGTTTTAAACAGGAAGCCACATGCTCCGGGAACCCCTCAGTTGCCAGTAAACCTGGATGACTGGTGGGTGCTTTGGAGTCAGAAATAACAGGGTGATCTTGCTCAACTTACCTATCTCTCTGAACCTCAGCATCTTAATCTCAAAATGGGAACAAGAAGACCTAACCCACAAGACTCTAATAAGGGTTAAATGAGGTTAAATTTACAAAATGCTCAGCACAGAGTTCGTCACATTATAAGCATTCAAGAAACAGTGGCTATTGGTATCATTGCTGCTGCTGTTACCCTATTAACTTCCTTCTCCCTGCTGGAGTCCATTCCCTGGGAACAGCCTTACCTTCCTTTATGCCCATGTAAATTGCATGCAGTCTTGAAGATCCCCTGAAAGTCCACTTTTTCATAAGAACTTGCTAATGTCGTGTGCATTGATGAAACAATGTATTAGGTTGAATCATAAGAAATCGACAGTATCGTAGGACAAAAAGAGTCAAATAGTGATAATATCACACATTTCAACCAATTATTTCCAATTAAGATAATTTGTTAAATGCCTAAGTAGAATTATTTTTAACGTGTCATAAATTGCATTTAAAAATTCACAAATCAGAGAAACTATAATTTTGCAACTGTATTTGCTCAAGAGACAGTAGTCATTGTGTATCCCTTGCTTTCTGGCAATGAATACCATACCACTTTGTATTATTCTTATGTGCATATATCTTAGGCATCATCTCAGCCATGTAATATTCTCCTATAACTTTTATAATATCCAGTGTTACAAAGAAACATATTGTGGATTATTGAAAAGGGGACTTTAAATGTCACAGAGACTAAATGGAAAATGTATATAGCTGACGTTTGGGGCTCGAAGGAACATTATTAAGAAGCCCAACTCACCCCACCCCCTGGGCAGGTGTGGTGGCTCCCACCTCTAATCCTAGCACTTTGGGAGGCTGAGGCAGGAGGGTTGCCTAAGACCAGGAGTTAGAGACCAGCCTGGGCAACAAAGTAAGAGAAGTCCTACTACAGAAAATCAGAAAACTAGCTGGGCATGTAGAGGCATGCCTGTAGTCCCAGCTACTCCGGAGGATGAATTGGGAGAACTACTTGAGCTCAGGAAGTCGAGGTTGCAGTGAGCCATGAGTCATGATCATGCCACTGCACTCCAGCCTGAGCAACAAAGCAAGACCCTGTCTCAAGAAAACAAACAAACAAGGAAAGGCCCCAACTAAACCTCTGGAGTGGCATTGCCCAGAATAAGAGTCCTAGCTTTGGGTGGTTTTTGAGCACCTGAAAAGCAGTTAGTCGGAATGAAGATGTGCTATAGTGTCAAATACACACTTAGTAGTAAATAAAGGATATAAAATGCATCATTAATAATTTTTATAGTGATAACTTCTTGAAATAATTTTGACACACTGCACTAAATATATCCAATATCATTATAAATCTAGAATGTATCCAAAATATAGAAAAATATTTATTAAACTTCACCTTTTTCTTTTGGCTTTGTTTAATGTGACTACTACAATATTTAAAAATTCATTTGTGAGATAACACAAATATCCATCAACAGATGAACGAATAGACAATGTAGAACATACATGCAAGGGAATGTTAGCCTAAAAAGGATGACATTCTGATATACTTTACAATATGGATCACCTCTCAAAAAGATTAAGCTAAGTAAAATAAGTCAGATGCAAAAGCACAAATATTGTATGATTTCATGATGTGCGGTGCCTAGAACAGGCAAATCCATAGAGAAAGAACAGATGTGCCCAGTGTGCTGGGGAAGAAGGGAATGGAGAATTATTGTTTAATGTGTATAGAGTTTCTGTTTGGGGTAATGAAAAAGTTCTGGAAATGAATAGTGGAGATGTTAGTGCTACATTGTAAAGTGTACTTAATGCCATTGAATCATATGCTTAGAAATAGTTAAAATGGTAAATTTCATGTCATGTATATTTTATCACAATTTTTAAAAATTCATATGTGGCTCATGTGTGTGGCTCACATTATATTTCTATTGGATAAAGCTGCTCCAGAGCTTAACAAAGGGCCAGGCAAATGTGCCCTTCCATCTGAGATACTGGTGGTGGTTAGGAGGTCAGCCTCTGGAGTCAGAAGACCTTAGGGTTTGAGTTCTGATGGCTAAAAAACCTTAGTCAATCCCAGAGCCTCTGACAACCTCAGTTTCCTCATCTGCAAAATGGGGATTATAAAAACATACCTCATCATTTTAAGTATAGGGTTATTGTAAGGGTTGTTGTTTTCAGTGTAAGTTTAGAGTTGTGATAAAAGAATGTATCTAGAGTGAGGAGTAGAAACACAGAAGGTGCTACTGAACAGATGCACTCATTGCCACTGTAGATGAAAGTAGGGCCTTACATTTTGATCGAGACCTAGCTATTCTGCAAATGCCTGGGAAACAACCCAAAAGGCTCAATAGCATTCCACTTACCTGAAACCTTCATCAGTAAATGTGTCCCCCTTTCTGGAGACTGTGGAGAATGAGTTCAGGTCTTCCCCATATCAATAGCGCTCATTTCAGAACTTCCCTTTCCTGTTGTCCACAGGCACATCACCTCATAATGTGATATATGCTTTCCTAAAAATCCTCTGTTGGGCAAAAGTAAGCCCTAACAATAACCAAGATCATGTTTTATAAGGTTAGGAACAGACCACTAAAAACTCACCCACCTTTGTAACCAGAACATTAACAAAAACAGTTGGTCTCTGGGGACCAACCCAGGCAGGAAACTTAGCAAGGCTGCAGGCTGCTGCGATGGATCTTAAAAATGTACTCACATACATGCACACACTCACAAATAAAGTGGGAATTCTGGCAGTGCCTTGGCTACAGCAGCGCTGACAGGTGCAAATGGAAGTGGAGCTCTAAGTAGTGGGGCTGCCATTGAGGTGGGCATGGGAGGAAGTACAACCTGTCATGAGTTGAGAGCTGAGCAAGGCTGGGGGTGCCCATCTTTGGAGAAGGAGCCCCAGGTATGGGGACGTGTGTTAAAATATTCTTCAAAAACAACTGAAAGGTCTCCTGCTGTCAATACAGAAGGCCAAGGTGAGGACATTTTCCTTTTTTGCTGAAGCTTTCAACTGGACTCCTGCTAGTCCAATTCCCCTTGCCTAGGAGAAAAACATCACATATGAACCAATGTCTTCTGTATTACGTGAAGGACATTCCCCTATTATAGTAACAGATGGCCTAATTCATATTACAGAACCACACATGTCTGTATTTTCTTCATGCCGAGGGCAGCGCTATATATATTATTCTACTTAATAGTCACAATATCTCTAATAACTTGTGCTACTATATGCCCATTTTAAAGTTGATTACTATGTTCAAGGATCCCACAGTAGCTTTGGGATTCACATTCATTCAACTTATTTTAAAAACCATCCTCTTAACTACTGCGCTGTATTTTCTGTCATTTTAGCCATTTGGGTTATGACAAATGTGACCAGATTCCTTAGCAGATTTTAGAGTAAACCTTGCCTAAGCTCACCCCTCAACAGATTTCCCTTCCTGTTTCTGAATTCACTGTTAATCATATAGTATTAGTGGAGGTAGATGAAATGATCCAAGCATATATATACATTTTTTTTTTCTCTAAAGTACTTGGGGGAGGTGGAAGCTGTGTGTTGTTATCTAAGATCTCTAACTCTGAGGCTATGATTGAGTTTATCTCTTGTCATGTATCAACATGAAAATCATCAGGTTATAAGTTTCCTGTGTGCTACTAAGATTTCAAATGGTGAGCTAAATAGAAATATGTCCAAGTAGAATTGGGTGTATGCCCCGACTACCCAATCAGTTACTATTATTATTCATAATATGCAAGTATGGTGAATACAGCCATACTTAACCAGTATGGCCATACATATGGTTAAGTATGGCTGTATTCTTAAATTTAAATATTTCTTTAGTAGTGGGTAAACAGCCACTGCCCAAGCCCTCCAAACCATCCCCTCTACGACCTTAGCTTCCCTGGCCCCTTCTCTGTGCCCCCCAAACATTCACATATTTCAGAAACAAAGTGCCTCGCTTCCTAAGGGGTGTCCAGTTCTTCAGCTAGCGTCTATTCTCAGTGGCCAATTTCTCTACCATACTGCCTATTAAATATTTTTAATATTTCCCCTACCTGATTCTCATTCTATAGCTATAGAATGTGCCTGAGATCTCAGTGGCCCATTTTTATATTGACAGATTAGGGAAAATAGAGGGAAGTGAAAAATTAGAAAATAACCTGACCCTGCCCAACAATTAATCTATTATTGGAGTATAGGGGTATATGTTTAAAATGGTTTAAATTCATTTATATAAAGTCTTTTAATCCAGGGTGAAAGAGTCACATGAACTAGGCAAATTTAGCCTGAAGATGAGTTTCTTGAGTGGCCAGGAGAGTGCACAAATATCGAATTCACTCATGAAGCCAAAAGAAATGCATTTATCACTACTTCTGTCTACTCTTTTATCTTGTCCTAATCCTCACCTGGACATTTGGAATCCCAGCTTGTTTGAGGTTTGAAACCCTTGTTATAAATACATATAATGCTATATCCATTCTGGTAGTGTTCACTCATCCATGCAGGCTGACACCCAGCATACCGTCCATGACTTGCATTGTGATACTTCTATTTGGTGTTAAGAAATGGATGTGCAAGGCTACGTGCAGAGGTAGCCAATTAAGATTAATTAACCATTTCACCAGACTTATACAGGTCTAATTAGATTTGATTCATCTCTAATTTTATTACCAATGAGCATATTTTGATGATTACTTTAAGTCTTCTTAACTTCAGGGCAGACAAATTCTCATCTCTTCCCTTGGACTGCTTTTCACTTCCCTCATTTCAGGGATGAGATGATGACTCATCTCAAAGACTCTATGTACCCCCTAAGTCTTCATGCCACTAAATGAAGCCCATTTGAGAGTGGGGGATGGGATTTTGGTCACTGCGGTAGCTTCTGGCTTCGGGCCACCTCCCGGGATTATTCAAGTGGAGCCAGAGTTGGTGAATGTCCAGCCGCAGACATCCAGAACCAAGGCCAAGGGGGAGATGCTGGTTGGAAATAATTGCAGAAACCACCACTGGCGCCACTGACTTGGAAGCCCCAAGTGGAACCACATGACTTCGGTTCAGGCCCAGGTGCCCCTTGACCCACTAGACAGCACTCTTGTGTTAACTATGAAAGGAGCTCCGAGGAGCCAGAACTAGTGTAAACCTGGTCCTTTGAGTCCCTCCTCTCAGCCACCCTGCAAGAGTTTTTAGAAAGCTTTGGGATTTTCAGAATAAACAGCAATCCCCAACCTCTAATTTTCCCTTTGCTGCACTCTTGTAATTATCCTATTAGTGTTAAGCTGATTGTATGTTTTTGGTATATTTACTGAGTACCTATTATGCGCAAAGCACTATGACAATCCTGGTAGGGAGATACAAAGGTGAACAGGACACAGATACTGATCATTGAGCATGGTAAGTTTCATTTGGAGCTGACCTGATAGTGAAGCCTGAAAGGAAATCTTCAGAAGAGTTGTAAGGCACCAATGAGAATCAGTGGGAGACAATGCTGAGATCATATCATGACGTGTACTCTGGCACAGCAAGGGCGGGTGGCAGAGTATCCTCCCTGACCAACAGTGTAATAAGGGAGACCGTACTCTTAAAATCACCCAGACACCTATAATCACATACAAAATGGAGAAAATAATCACTACTATTTACTTTATACCAAACACATGCAAGATGTTAGGTTGGTGCTTAATAAGCGTTTACTCTTATCTCAAGAATACTCGGCATTGTTTCATCTTGGTCACTAATAACTATTTTTATACCCTGAATTTGATGTGCGTGATCTTCATGTTTATCTCAGCTCTGGATGCAAAGATACAGACTCACGTTTTTATAGTGTGGCATAGGAAGAGTGCACTAGCAGTTAGAAGACTCAGATGCTCATAAGCCATTTGACATTTATAGCCCCCCGGCTTCCAAAATGTAAAATGTTAGGGGCAACCTGATGATTTCTCAATTCCCTTTCAGCTCTGCAAGTCCTATCTCATTTCATTAATGTGTGGATGGACTAACAAAAGTGGCTGATATAAAATGACCAAAACCATATGCATTTCTCCTCTCCAAAAATATCCAAGAACGCTAATTGTTTGCTGTCATCCTGAGAAAGAAAAGGGATGTTGCTGAAGTGACCCCACACAATTCATCTGGGTAGGTTTTGGAGTCTTCTAGGTCTGGAGAAGATACAGTCAGGAAAGTTGCCTAGGGTACAATGACCTTAATACAGAGAGTAAAATGAGAGAGTTATTTGTCTCTAGTAGTTGTGACCAGGTCACTGAAGGCATGTGGGGAGAATATGTTCTGATAAAGGCTACAAAATTCTTAACACTTTTAATTATGTTTGAGGCACACAGCATTATAGAACCAGCTGAGTCGGCATTATTGAAAACTTTGTCAGCTGCCAGTCAGTGACCCAGCCAGCCAAGGAAACTCTTGGGAAAGTTTGCTCATTTCTTTATTCAGGCTATTTGTCCATCCATGTAATTTTAGGAGTGTCTTTCGAGCAATCCAACAGCCGTTAATCCTAACAAACAATAGCTTTTTAATTCCAGATTTTCCTTCATCACATAAGAGTTAGGCTAGAAGATAGCAAGGGACTGTTCTAGTTCCATTTTTCTATCCTTTCCAGAATACCGTTTTAAACAAATACAAGGGCATTTGGTATGTGGCAACAGGAGGGTATATTCATTTTCTTAGACGAGCATCCTAGATATTATTTCTTAGTTAAACTGTGTTGGAAAACACATTGAAACTTAAAGATCTAGAGGATGTCATTTTATTTTATTGATTTGATATGATTTTGATGCATAATTACATTTGAGCTGAAACAGTAGTTCTTAGGTTAAAGAAAAAAGGTTTTAAAAGCTGTAACTTTCTAAGCTTAATATTAAATTTTGTAGGTTAGAGGGAAGGAATTTGCATTACTTCGTGGGTAACTACTTACCTTCTAGTTGAAGTGAGAAAGAAAAACCCCAAAACTTGCATTGGTAAAGCCACACATTGATACTTGTGCCAAGGACAGCAGTTCATGTTTCAGAATGTCAAGTGTAAGAAACAGGCCAGCCTACGAGGATATTAATGTCCTGCCTCAGAACACAATAGCATTCCATTAAAAGATAGTCCCTTGGTGTTTAAGTGTGTCAATCAGACATAAGGTTTTGTTCCCTCAAGAAACATTTTGGCTAGGTGCAGTGGCTCATATCTGTAATGGGAGACTGACATGGAAGGATCATTTAAGGCCAGCAGTTCAAGACCAACCTGGTCAACACAGCAAGACCCTGTCTCAAAAAAAAAAAAAAAAAAAAATTAGCAAGGCATGGTGGCACATGCCTGCAGTCCCAGCTACTTGGAAGGCTGAAGTGGGAGAGTCCCTGGAGCCCATGATTTTGAGGCTACAGTGAGCTATAATTGTGCACTGCACGGGCAACAAAGCAAGACCCTGTCTCTAAAAACAAAGAAAGAAAGACAGAAATAGGAAGGAAGGGAGGGAGGGAGGGCGGGCTTTTGAAAAAAAAATGTCTGAGACAGAGCAGCAAGTTTTATTTCCTTAATCTTAACATTCTGTTCTGCTACTCAGTCAAGGAGAGCCCAGCATAGCCATCCAAAAAAAACAAAAAAACAAAAAAGCTGAACAGAGAATAGAAAGATCTGAGAAAGGGAAAACCATCTCTTTCTTTTGTGCTATCTTATCTTTTTCTTCCTTCATCCATGTGCCCTGTCTTTTCATCTCTTAGCCCCTCATGGTGTATAGGGAGAAGTCAGCCGCATGAATATATTAGGTGAATAGCCAGCAATCATGGAATTTGTCAATCTCTACCAACTCAAGATGGGTGTCTCAGTTACCTATTGCTGCATCCAAAGCTTCTGAGCTTAAAGCAGCCATTTTATTTGCTCATGATTTTGGGTCAGTACTTTGGGCTGGGGTCAGATGGGTGGTTCTTTAGCCTCAAACATAAAACTACAGTTATCTAGCTTAGGCTAGATGGCCCATGGTGACCTCACTCATGTGTGTGGTGTTTGATGCTGGCTGTAGCTTGGCTCACATACCTCCAGAAAGATACTTTTGCTTCTTCATATGGTGACAGCATTTTGAAAGACAAGCTCCAATGCATAAGCCTCTACTTGCATTACATGTTTTGATGTCTCAGTGGCCAAAGCTCAGTGTGAGAGATGACTGCACAAGGGCATGGAGACAGAAAGGCATGTATCATTGGGGGCCATAACTGAATAACCTACCACAGTAGGCAAGAGTAGATGTCAGAAACAAACTTTTTATAATTGAACTATGTAGCATGGGTAATGGAATAGAGGAAACAGACTCCAAGACTTGGGATACTGCTTTCGGTTTTGGCTTCTGAAAATACAAAGGAGAATTATGCTAGCATTTTTTCTGAGTCCAGGCTCTATTTTCCTTAAATGTTCATTTTTTATCGGTCTGAATTAGTTTCCAGATATTTCCAAAAGCACCTGTTATGCATAGTGAAACAAAACAGAACTTCCTTTTTTCTTGAGTGAGGTCATGAAGTGCTATTGCTGTGAGCAGAAAGACGTAAGTCTAATGTTTTAGGAGTCAATTATTTAAAAAGCTAACAGTGGCATCAGTGACCCACTCCTGGGAGATCAAATTGGGGAAATTTCCTTGGTATGCCCACTAACTTGAGCATTCCAGCTATGTAATGGACATTCTAAAACATACTTGCTTTAGAGAGATTTGTCAAAGGGACCATGTGTAAGATCAGAGAATTGCAAAGTTGAGAAGAATTTCAGCAGTTTCCTCTTTGGTAGTCAACTTGTGAGCTAAGTTATTCAAGACAGATGGACCCCCATCCCATTTTAAAGTCTTAAACTGATGTTTGCCTATTGCCAAATTCCTCTCCCCCACCACACATCCTTTTGTTGTGATATAAAAGAAATAGTAATCTCTGGCTGCTTGATCTGTTTATAAGCCTACACAACACAAATGGAACCTGGAAATGTTTTAGAATTTGGCCAGATCCATACAGGTCTTGTCATAAAAGACAGAGAGACAGAGAGAAAGAGAGAGAGAGAGAGTGATCCATTCATATGTAACGTATCTTCCATAATCAAACTAGCATTTAATTTAAGATGCATGTGCCTCTACTAAAAATTTCCTCATTATATAATAACAGGAGCAACAAGTAACATTTATTGTGTGCTTATTGTGTATCAGGAAGTGGAAAGAGTGCCTTGGAATTTGGGATTTCAGCATAGAAATTGTGTGTCAGGCTAGGTTCATACTGAACAGTAAGCTCACCAACAGATAAGGGAGATATTAACAGAGAAATACAAGCCAATAAAGCAGCCATTAGGGACTAGGCAAATATCAGTCCCATCATTTTACAGCAAAATAGAAAGCCACGGGCCAGGAAGGAGATTTGTAGTGATTCTTATATTGTGAAAGTTTTTTTCTCAAAAAATATCTGAACATAATCACAAAATTTTGCACACAATTTCCAGGGTTCTCGCAGAGAATGAAACCTAATCATGGGCACCTTGGACTCCTGGATTAAGAAAAAGAGAGAAGGAAAGAGAGAGAACCTGATTCTTACAAGGAGCCTTCTGTGTGGCAGGCACATGACATACATATCAACACACCTTCACAGTGGCTTTAAAAGACAGAGCTGTGGTCCCCATTTGGCAGATAAGGAAACTGAAATTCCTCGAGAAGTTAAACATCTACAGAGATCATACAGCTGACAGGTAGTAGGTAGGGATTCAAAACTGCTTCTTCCTGTTTTCACAGTCTTAGCATTTCAATCTACCATGAAAGATCAAAGAGAGATTGAAAGAGTAAAACACAACGGGGATAGGCATTTTTACAAGAGACAATTTATATTAGAAGCTACCTAATTACCCAACAATAGTTACCATTAAATATATCATGACTCATCCATACAAAGCAATATTGTACAGCATTAAAAGTCATATGTTCACACAGCATTTAATGATATGGAGAAATGTTCCCAATAGTTAGATCACAAATTAATATTTACATATTAATATTAAGCATAGTCTACACAGTCATGTATTACTTAACAACGGGGATACATTCTGAGAAATGTGAGAAATGCAACATTGTGGGAATATCATAGAATGTCCTTCCATAAACCCAGATGGAATAGCCTACTACTACACACTCAGCCTATATGGAATAGCCTATTGCTCCCAGGCTGCAAACTTGTACAGCATGTTTGTACTGTAGGGAATACTGCAGGCAACTGTAATACAATGGTAAGTATCTATGTGTCTAAACATATCTAAATGTGGAAAAGGTAATGTGTTGTGCTACAATGTTATGATGGCTACTGTGTCACTAGGTAATAGGAATTTTTCAGCTCCATTATAATCTTATGAAATCATCATCATATATGTAGTCCCGCTTTGACCAAAGTGTCATGTGGTGCATAACTGTATATGTAATGTGTGTTTATACCCATACACACACTTAGGGAGAAAACTTTGACAATGGAAAAGAAGTTATTTTTGTTTTCTTATTCATTCATCCTTGTATTACAATGACCACTTATTATTTTTATAATCAGAGAATAGTCCACCTTTTTTAAGTTGAAGTATAATACTTAGATGTTCAAACTATTTTCTGAAGGAAGCTGGAAAGGACTATAGCACTATCCCTTTTCAGTGACGGGAAAACTAAGGCCCAAGCAAGTGACCTAAATTTCAACAAGGGCTTGCATAAAATTGCTTGCAATGTTGTAATGTATAGCATAGTTTTCCATTTTTCCTTTTTATGGGTCTTATGGAAGAATACAACCTTATCTGGAAAACAAAATATTCTTGAACTGAAGTGCTATTCTGAATCTTTGTGGTTACCATGTGTATATGAAAACTAATGTAGGAATGTAATTAGAAAGACAGATTGCCCAGGCCCCTGCAAACTCTGTCTATTGTCCTTCCCTTCTGTAGTCCTTCAGTGCATCTCACCAAGGGGTTGAGGGCAAGGGGCATCCAGTTTCACCCCATCCAAGATTTGAAACCATGAGAGCAAGGAATCCAGCTTCCATTTTGGAAGGCAATTTATTGAAAGGGGCTCCTTTGTAAGAATCTCCTTCCTGTACACCCCTTCTAGAGCCTGAGGCAGCTTAACAGCAAAATACCCAAGGGGCACAACTTCCTGAGAAGAACCCATCAAAGAGACTCTTTCTGACAAATGTTACAATGGATAGATTTCATCTTCTGGAGAATATTCAAATATGTGTACATTTGTTTCCCTAATTGTCACAAATATTTACATTGTCCTTATCAGTAGATTATATTACATATTTATTTAGAACTATCATTTACAGTGCTCTCCTCTAATTGGGAAATGAACCAGCTGTTTGGCACTTAAAAGAATATGTCATGTCCTCTTTGAGTGATCACTTAAAAAGGACAGGGATTATAAGTATTTACTTTAGGATTTCTAAAATAGAGCTGACCAGTTCTAGGCAGAAAGAAAATGATTTCTTAGGAATCTTCTGCTACAGTAGATTATAGAGACACATGGGAACCGTGATGAATGAAAGAGCAGTTACTTGGGATTAAATGGCATTTGTCACCAATTTAAATGGGACTGAGCAATTGTATAGCTGGTGTTTGAGTTTGAATTGTGCTATTTACTTGGTCACAATCCTTCCTGTTGGGTGTGTAATAGTGTTTATGCAAGTCCATGGGGTCACTTCTTGATTTACTAACTAGTTGGCCTCTTAGCAGCTCAAGGGACTTTCTTCAAAATTGATTGTTTATTTCAAAGGGAAAAAAAGCTCTTTTAAGTTATTTTTGTCATTAATTCAAATTATAAAAACATAAAAAATAAAATGTCTGAAGTTTTTTAAATGGCTAATTTCCATTATAAAATGATATTGTGTATAAGTGGGGAAAATACTTAAAACCAAGTTTGTTTTTTAATTAAACTAGGTGGAAAGCCAACACTTCTGCTAATACTTATCTACAGGAACTGTAAAATACATGGTGAATATTGGCTTTTTCTGGCCCTGCCCACATAAAAATGTATTGTTCATATATGAAAAACTGACTATAGTTTGGGGAAAAAGAACTAAAAGTGAGTTCACGCTCAGTGTAGCTATGTTAATATAAGAGGAAACAGTTGGTTTACTAATGTCATGTCTAGTTAATAGAGTGTGAAATTTAATTGAAAAATCTTATATGAATAGTTTATTGTATACAAAATGTGTTTACTTAAAAAAATTTAAGCATAGCAAATTTAAATAATTTGTATCAACACTGCCTTCCAATCCACCATCATTGTCAAATTGTTTCAGATTATCTTTAAGGGGAAATGGTTTTGCACCCAGTGGTAAACATAGTTTAGTACTCCACTTTCAAGGGTTGTGGGGGTTGTGTGTGAAGTGTGGAAATAACTCACCACTTTAGTTCATGGTATTAGACATTTTTGAATAATAGCCAAAGAGTTCTTGTCAGTTTCAGGAATTTACTGAGTACATACTTTCACTTTTCAGAAGTGGGCTTGGAATCAATCTCTTAACAGAATGAGATCTAAAGTCTGTGTCATAGACTCCAGAAATGGCTTGAGGGCTCTTTTAAAAATTTCCACACACTGGGAATGTTCAAAAGAGTCAATAAAATTAAACTTTGGAGCCAAGCAGTCATGGTGGGAAAATGACCACTTAAAGATTGCCAACAGAAAAGACGGGCATGTTAAACTTCAAACAGTGATGGAGAAAACAGACATGAGGTATGGCATAGTAGTTACCAATGGGACTTCCAAATCAGCAGTCCTGGATCAAAAGTCAGACTTTTCTTAATTTAGGTTGTGACCTGGGACAAATTACAAAATTTCTCTCAAAATGATTTATCTGTCCTCTGCAACCAGTTTAATAGCACCATGTAGCTCCTGCTGGTAGGCAGTATTTAATGCAGTTGTAAATGTTACATTTGCTTCCGTGGCTCTTTGCTTAATATTTGCCTCCTCTTTTAAACATTATGTTACTTTGAGTCAAGGCCCCTATTCATCTTTATATTCCACAGCACCATTACATGCGTGGCACTCAGTAGGTATTTGGTGATGATTTGTTGAATAACGCCTGGTTTCTCTGGAAAATTGTGGAGAGCAAATGAAACAATTAATGTAGAGTGTTTATCTTTATGGCTACACAAAGTAAGTCTTCAATGCATGTGAAATACCATTATTATTATTATTATTATATTATTATATAAGTATCTATTAAATAAATTAATAAATGTCAGGACTTTTCAGAATAAGGCTCACCATGCAATTCAAATTTGGAGGACTAAGGAACTATACTTTATTAATTCAATTTGTAGTGGTCAGGTCTAATGAAATCACTAAAGTCTGGTTTCTGAGCCAGAAGGGCAATTCGTCAATTTATGACAAAAGATATATTTTTTCTAGGGGTCAGGACTTCCCGAAATCAAGGTACTTGAAGCACAGAATTAACACTCAGAAGGTTTCTTGCGATCTCTGAATGTTCTTGCAGGATGTATGATACAGGACAGAGCCTTACCCTGATTCCACTATCATTTGTACTTTTCTGGTGGTTGAAAAGTTTGTAGCCACCAAATCCCAGAACTTTCTGTCTCTCCTTAGAGAATGAAAGATAAATATTTCAGATCTGTCTTATTTATGCCTAATATAATTTTGAAACAAAAAACTTAGGGATATCATCTGTCTCCTTATACCTAATATCCATTTTATAGATAATGAAAATGAGTCTCAAATAATTGACTTTCCCAAGGAAAGCTAGACAAATTCCAGGACTTGAGCCTGGTTTCCTAACTTCTAGTCCTTCCAGCTCACTATTCTGCTTCATCTAACATTTCCCATTGTAGTAGTCTTAAAAATGCACCACCCCACAACATTAATCATGTACAAATCCCTGGAATTTACATATGGTGCCCTACATGGGAAAAGTATCTTTGCAGATGTGATTAAAACTACATTGCCTGAGATGGGGAGATTATCCTGTATTATCAAAGTGGACCTTAAATGCAGTCACATGTATCTTTATAAAAGGTAGGCAAAGGGAGATCAGAAACACATAGAGGAAAGGGTGACATGAAGATGAAGTAGAGAGAGATTTGACAATGCTGGCATTGAAGACTTACATAACATGGCCACCTTCAAAGAACGCAATGCAGGAGCCACCAGAAATTAAAAGAGGCAAGGAATAGATTCTTCCCTAGAGTGTCTAGGGGAAGGAGGGCCTGCCAACACAGCAATTTCAACCCTGGTTTCAGACTTTTGTCCTCAAGAACTATGAGAGGATACATTTCTTGCTGTTTTAAGCCACCAAATTTGTGGCAATCTGTTATATCTGCCACAGGAAACTAATACACCTATAAAAACGGAAGTTGTATTTTCCTATTTAAAAAATCATAGATGCCAGGTGCAATGACTCATACCTGTAATCCCAGTATTTTGGGAGGCTATGGTGGGAGGATCACTTGAGGCCAGCAGTTCAAGACAAGCCTAGGCAACATAGTGAGACCCCGTTTCTACAATTTTTGTTTAATTAGTTGAGCATGGTGGCATGTACTTGTAGTCCCAATTACTCAGGAAGCTGAGACAAGAGGATGGCTTGAGCCCAGGAGTTCAGAGCTGCAGGAGCTGTGATAGTGCCACTGCACTCCAGAATGGGTGACAGAATGAAACTGTCTCTAAGTAAATCAATAGAAATCGATAGAAATAAAATGAAAAGGAAAAATCCTAGGCACATGATATAACTACAGGGCAAAAAAAATTTCATGTACAGACAGTCCTGGAAATTTCACACAATTCTCTGTATAAAAATCACCTTTTGTGGCATAATATTCAGTTAAGTGGGCTATATTTTGTATTGCACAAATATTTAGAAGGGATTCTTGCTGATGAGTTTTTTTTTTTTTTTTTTTAGATGCCTTTAGGGGACACACTTGTCTTACAAGCAATGCATACATAGATTATTATTTAGTATGTTCCTTTTGCAAAGAACTAATCTCAGGACATGTTGACATTAGTAGTTTTAGTTTCAGAGAATAATTTTTTAAAAACTTTCTCTAAAACCTGGGCTTACTCCCTTTGGAGGAACCACACCCCAAATAATCCCCATAGCAAGAGTCTCTCATCATTCTTCCCATGCACAGATTCGAATGCATTGCATAATCTTGGCTTGTATGTAATTGGATGATTTTTTTTTTACCTTAAGAAAAATACCTCTTTTGAAGCTTAAATCTTAAACATATGCAACCCAGCATTGTGAAGAATGTGGTAGTATTGGTTGAATATTAGTAGGCTACCTCTTGTTTTATAAGAAAGCACAGTTATTTCAAGTAAATGTCAGAATAAAAGGGTATTTATTGCTAAAACTAGATGTGTTTTAAAATAACTTTAAACTGAGGATAGTATTTTTAAATAGCCAACAGGGTATTTGAGCAAAGGCTTTGTGATTATTAATAGTTCACATACTTCTAGGCATTAGCTTTCAGTGGCAATCAGATTTTATCGTCTGGAGTTATATTGATTTGTTTGTGTTCGTCGAAAGTACCATATGGAAAATATAGGAAACAAAGTTAATACAACTTATACAGTTAATTCACAAATAAAAAACTAAATATTGTGACAAAGTTTGTCTACTCATCTGTCAGATATTTCATCAGAGGAACCATCAGAGAAAAATCTAGTATCCACCCACTAAAGTAAGGAGAAAATACTCACAAGAAACGGGCAGGAAATGAAAGTTATGTTCTCTTAAAGCACAGCAAGAATCATCTGTTATTTGAACCTAGGAAATTGTCATTTTGTAGGTCAAAAAATGGTAGAATATTAGCAATTCCCTGTGATTCCGTTTAGTAGTCTGCTTGAAATCCAATGGCTTTGGATGGTATAAAAGTGATCTTATTCAAAGTTATGCCATGGACACTTGAATCATTATGATCTGTTTCTCCACTTTGACCCTTTGAACCAATGTACCTTTTATTTACAAGTAACAGAGTTTTTCTTATAGGATTTGGTGTCAATATTTAAAGAGAAGAGCGGAGGGTTATTTACTGGATATTATTTATCCAAAAAGATGGGTTTTTTGGCTTTTGAAATGGATAACCTACATGGAACAGTTTTGAGACTCAAAAATGATCAAAAGCCCATTTCTCCCGCCCCCAACCCAACCCAGGGGGAAAAAATCCTCAACTGTTTCTTATACTGGGCTCATTATCAGGTCATTTATAATCTGTGAAACCCAAATGAAGGACATACCACCATGCTCCAGAAGAAAGTAGAGGTCTTCTTAAGAAGGTAATTATTTTAAACATTAGCTACATTTAAACAAAATGTCTCCATTCAATCTGGGGAACTTCCCCCTTTATCTATAGAATGATGAGTTCATTTATCTCAGCTGATTTTTGAGGGGCCCTCATTAAATTAATGATGGCATCATGTTTATCCTTGGTGTCAGAGCTAGTCGGGGCCCCAACAGGAAAACAATGGTAAAGTCAAATTGGGTAATGTGAGGAGAAATTAATAAAGGAGTAATTAGCAAAGGTGAAGGCAGGGGGTAGGGACAGCACAAGGGTTAGTGCCATGCTGTGATGCTAGTAATGGTCAGGGTGCTGTGTGTGCTTCTAAGCCTGAAGGAACAATGGAAGGAAGTGGTTATCAGGAGAGAGAAGGGGAGAGAAGAAAAGAACGGGAGGTAGGTGGAGAAGGCTGTCTGACAATAACTCTCATAACTTTACAGGAAGGGAATTTTTGGAATATGAACTCCAAATTGACTCTATTTCCTCCCTGCATCTCTTGTTGGCTTCCTATTTCTTTGAACCTACTGTTAGGTAGAGGGCATGGGAATTAGTTACTGCAATCCTAAAAGGCCAGCCTCCCAGGGTGCTGGGCACAGAGCCCAATCAGAGCTTCGAATGCTGTGGTCAACAAGTGGTCACTATGTGTGTAATTAAACAAATCAATTTCATGCTCTTATTAGAAACAGTGTGGTGTATACAAAGGAAGAGCGGGGAGAGAGAAAGTAACTAGCATTTAGTGAGTGTCTATTATATCCCAGACACCATTTTGGGTAACTCAGTTAATTCTCACAAAGACAACATGCAGTAGATAGGTCACCCTCCTACAGATAAAAACATGAAGACTAAAATACTTAAATTACTTCTCTACGGTCATACAGCCAGTAGGTGGCTGAGCTGGGATTCATACGAGGTCGGACTGAATTCAAAGTGTCTGCTGATTTCACCATTGCATGTAATGTGTCCATGCTTGTATATCACTAAAGTCTGGTTTCTGAGCCAGAAGGGCAATTCGTCAATTTATGACAAAAGAAGGCTTATGTATGTGAATATTCAGTAAATGCACATATACATCAATAACAGGGAAATGTTTCAGGCCTCAAAGGTCATAAATGTCTTATTTGTATCAAACTACAAGTCCTCATATTTGTACATTGCTCCCTCTGCCTAGAACGCCCTGTCCCAGCCTCCCCACTTATCCTTCGAGGTCCAACATAGATGTTGTCTTTTCTAAAAACCCTCATTGATGTCTAGATTTTCATAATTAATGGCTTTTCATCTGTATTTTCCAAATACCTCACTTGAAACACCTAGCACCATTAGGTTCTTATGAGAGTAGGTAGTGTATGTTTCTCCTTCCTTAGCCTGGGTAGTAGACATTTATGGATTCTGACTTCACAGCCTCTATTCCCCCTTCTTTGGGTGTCAGTATCCTGGATTTCCTTTGGTGAACACCCCTCCCCGCACACCCCATCCCTGTGGTTAGGTTAGAGCTGCCTCTACTCCAACTCCAGGACTGGGCACAGATCCAAGCTTAGCCAGTCAGAGCAACACCTCATCCTGCACTCAGGGATTGGCTCAGGACCGGGACTATGACGCAATCACAGTCAGTCAAGGAGAACCCTGGACTTCTACTAGAATGAACTAGAGAAAGGAGCTGGGGGAGG
Source organism: Rhinopithecus roxellana (assembly GCF_007565055.1). Lineage (NCBI taxonomy): Eukaryota > Metazoa > Chordata > Mammalia > Primates > Cercopithecidae > Rhinopithecus > Rhinopithecus roxellana. The sequence continues at coordinate 72,035,949 of NC_044549.1, read as the reverse complement.
GGGCAGGGGGAGTCTTTTCCTTTTCTTTTTAGAAGATGTCAACTAGAAGATATAAAATCTGGAGCCACCACATAGAGAAAGCCTGTGTAGAAGTGAAGCAGACACAGAGGATAGAGGAGTAAAAAGACTGGAAGAGGCCAAATACTGATGACATTTGCTTGAACCATTTGGTTTGGCTAGCACTACCCCAGATTTTCTGAGTACATGAGCTGATACATTTCAATCTTCAGATACTTAAAACCAAAAAATCCTAACTACAACTATCTGACAGAGCATCTGTTGTACTGGACATGCTCAGAAAATGTTCCTTAAAGTAATTACACAGAATCCTTGCAAACTGACATCTGCCCATGTGTCAAGGTCCGAAAGCTAAAATCAAGTGGATTATCAGGTTTACCCTCTTCCATTTGGTTTTCAGACAGACAATACTTGAAACATGTTTGCTAAAGACAGACGAAACTTCACATTCTCCTCCAGCACATGACACAGTCAGAGGGAGATGCATTGTGCTTAAATAATGCATGAGGTAGCAAGGGCCAAGCCTGGTGTATCAAGGTGTTGAAAACCGATGATGAGCCTGCTGCTTTTTTCAACCCATCTGCTAAGCTGCTCCCATGGATTATTTGTCAGTTTCTGTGGAGGAAAATGTTTGGGATACTGACTCTGTAGGAAAAATACAATTGGGATTTTCCTTTCTAGTGTCTTGTTATTGTCCCTTACCCAAATTCATCTGTCCCTGGGCATTCTCCCCCAACAATAGTAGATAACTTTTTGGTGAATCTGAACAGCTCACAATTATTCCCTTCATTTTCACCTCACCCAAAGCAAGGAACAAACAGAAACTATGCTTGGAAATTTCGCAGCCCACTGGACCAAGGGTGGAAGCCTGAAGTGAGTTGGGTTATTTTTCCCCAGGAATTTGAAATAAGAGCAGAGATAGAGAACAGAATGGATTCCATCATTCCATGTGGTTGAAGCTCTAACAGATGGCCTGGGGAGCTGTGGGTAGGCATCCTTACCCATCATGCGGGATGAGGAGCAGAGATTGTGAGTCTGCTGAGACAAAGAAATAAAGCAGATGTGCAGACAGAAGCAGAGATGAAGAGCATGTACTCCCTGTTCCTGCCATCCCTCGAGTTGCCTATTCTAGCATTTCCTGAGCCCTCACTGTATTTCTGCTTACACTTCCATTGCAACGTCTCTGCATCTTTACACTAGATCCTCATTTTGTGAGTAATACAAGTTGATGTCTGTTCCAGGCAATCAAGAAAAAAAAAAAAAAAACATTAGCCGAAAAATTCTTAAGATGGGAAATCACCCAGGTGAGAAGAAATATCCCAGTTGAGAGAAACAAAAGAAAAATTTTCAAGAAGAATTAGCAACAGTCATTCCAAAACCATTAAAGAGACGTCACTCAGCTCCAAGAAGAGAAAAATAAATCTTCACAGTTGGCCAGCTGTGCAGAACTGAAATAGCATGGACCTACTCCATGAATTCACATAGTTGCTGAAAGTGAATTCCTTCCTGCAGTCTTCAGCCTTGCAGCTGAGCCATGAAATGTATTCCCAGTTTAAAATTCCTTTCCAAGTGCTATCCCATGACTTCACAAAGTTGTCTGCACACAAAAGCAACTCTCAAGCTGAGAGATATCATGTTTGCATCATCGCTGACATGTAGACAAGTATTCAGATGGCCCATTAAGTAAATGCCCCTTACAAGTATGGGGCACATCTGGTGGTTTGACAGCCTTTCTCTGCCTCTATAAGTTGGAAATCCCCAGCCTGGCTCATTAAGGAGAAACAGGCACGATTATTGTGTCAAAACACATTAGCGTATTTTATTCTGCCATTGCAGTTGCTTATTGGCATGTGATGAAGCTAAAGAGATTTCAGGTTATGAAATCTGTGTTTCCTGCTTGTCTTTGTTTCGAAATTATATGTGGGATGATGTGGAAGAGGAACGTCAGTTAAGCTTCTGGACAATCTCCCCAATCCACAAATGAATTGACATTCTTATCAAAAAATCTGTCCTTGCTCCCTTTTTCTTGTGTTTGCTGAGCAAATGAGGTATTGGAAACAACAGAAAACATGTCCCCTTTTCTCCTCCTAAAAAAGATGACCTTTCCCTTACTTTAATTGTAAGATAATTATTTGTATTATCTGACATCCTTTTGAAATATCTGTATAAAAGTGCAAACAACACATTAATGAATTCTACAGATGATACAAAATTAGGAAATGCTGTTTTTCTTATTAATGACAACAATATATCAGGCAGCCATACCCAACAATAGCATCTGTGAGAGGGAAGGATGGAGTAGAGAAAGTCACATTTGTGACAAAGGCAAAAAGAGCCATGCAAAATTAAAATTAAAATATAAAACCCAGATGTGGTGTGAGTAGTGGACAGGTGAGCCTTGAAATCTTGTCAAACTAATGTGGCCATGTAGTGGATGGACATTTAGAGAGCTGCGTGCCCTGGGGACTGAGAGCTGAACTATTTTTAGTTCCACAAGTAGAGGCATTGTGTCTCAGAACAGATAGTCTTTTCTTCCAGAACTTTAATAAGACCGCACCTGGCATAGGGTGTTCAGTTCTGGAATAGTACCACATGATGTAAAAAAAAAAAAAGAAGTCTTATATGTAAGATTTCAGGCTTTCTTTTTCTAGAAAGTAATGTAGCCACTTTTTTTTTAAAGTAATTCCTAGCAGTATATTGGCTGTTTTTATTAATTTGGTTCATCCTTGAGAGTATGAATAAAATGGAAAAACTGGATGCCTAATAAGCACCCCAAAATGAACACATTTAAATCTAAGCTCTGGCTGGCCTCCCTGATACCTCCACTGAAACCTGCCCTTTCCTCAGTCTTCCTGGCCTTGGTTCTTGGATTCCATCCCTCTAGTTACCCAGGCTTTGGAATAATCCTAGACTTCATTGTTTTTCTCAAACCCCAAATCCCATATATCAGCAAATCTTGGTGGTTCTAGTTTCAAAACAGATCCAGAATCTAACCATGTCTCACAGTCTCCACTGCTACCACACTGATCAGCAGGATTCCTCTGATCACGTCACTTCTCAAAAGTCTCCAGTGGCTTCCAAATCAGGGTGTCCAGGTCAATATGATGCAGTGTGGCACTTCATACCTCTTAGATCACATCTTCTACACCTGCCTTGCCCACTCAACTCAACCATACTAACATGCCAGGCAGAATCTGGTTATGTCTTTATAGATGCAATTCCCTGTTCTTAGAATTCTCTCACCCAGATATCCACATTGTTCACTCCCTCAGGTCTTTAGTCCAAAATCATCTCTGTAATGAGGCATTTCCTGACTGGGAAGGGAAACTGCAGCCCACATTCATGCCCCGGGCCTTCTCCCCTCTCCCTGCTTTATCTTTCTTCATTGTCCTTCTTATCAGCCAACACACTATATATTTTGCTTATTTATTCATTGTTTGTCTCTCCCATGATATACACAACTAGAATATGCATTTCTGTTGTTTGCCTTTGTCTGTTTCATTCCCACACCTAGAACCGTGCCAATTGCACAGAAGGGGCTCTGTAAATATTTGCTTGGAAAGCTGAATGCAACTGGATGCCTGTTGCTAACGTTCATAATCAAAATACTTGATCAGAGTGAGCAAATTCTAAAAAGTATCTAAGTTCAAATCCAAAGGGCAAATCTATGGCAGAGCTAGGAATAATTTCAAAGCAACTTCCTTTGTCCATACAATGCAAGTACACTCCTTTCAGAGGCTAAATAGAGTTTCTATACTGGCATCATCTCTAGCTAGAATATTGATCTGAAATTTGTTTAATCAGAGGGAATATATTTACAGAAGCATGTAATAGCTAAGGTAAATAGGCTTTTAAAAATCTCAGAAATGGTCCAGACACAGTGGCTCACACCTGGAATCCCAGCAGTTTGGGAGGCTGAGGCAGGTGGATCACCTGAGGTCAGGAAGTTGAGACCAGCCTGGCCAATGTGGTGAAACCCCATCTCTACTAAAAATACAAAAATTAGCTGGGTGTGATGGTGCATGCCTGTAACCCCAGCTATTTGGGGACGCTGAGGCAGGAGAATCGCTTGAACCCGGGAGTCGGAGGTTGCGGTAAGCCAAGATTGTGTCACTGCACTCCAGCCTGGGCTGGAATCTCAAAAAAACAAAACAAAACAAAAAAACTCTCAGAAATATAGACAGCAAAGCTTAGAAAAGTGAATCTAGTGGAAAGAACACTCACTCACAAATTAGACAAGAGCTGACTGATCTGTGCCCACTTGTTCATCATTCGTAATACCCCTAGAATGTAGGAACTATTGTTTCTATATTCCTTATACAACCAGTGCAGACAAAGTAGGAATAATTTGCCCAAGGTCCAACATCTCTTCCTATATGCCCATCAATGACAGAGTGGATAAAGAAAATATGGTACACATATACCATGGACTACTATGCAGCCATAAAGAAAAATGAGATCATGTCTTTTGCAGGAACGTGGGATGGATGGAGCTGGAGGTCATTATCTTTAGCAAACTAACCCAGGAACAGAAAACCAAATACACATGTTCTTACTTATAAGTGGGAGCTAAATGATGAGAACTCACGAATAGAAAGAAGGAAACAACGGACACTGGGCCTACTTGAGAGTGGAGGGTGGGAGGAGGTAGAGGAGCAAAAAAAATAACCACTGGGTAATAGGCTTAGTACCTGGGTAACCAAATAGTCTGTACAACAAATCCTCATGACATGAGTTTATTATCTACATAACAAAACTGCACATGTTCCGCTAAATGTGAAATAAAAGTAAAGAAAAACAAACCCCACAGATAATAGGATATACCCAGGCAGGCCTGGCTCCGAAGCCCATGTTCTCATGCACTAGGTAGGATCCTCAAACTTTTTGCTCTCAGAAATCCCTTACACTCCTAAAAAGTATTGAGGACCCCAAAGAGCTTTATATGTAATATACCTCTTAATATTTACTGTATTCAAACTTTAAGAAGTTTAAAAATACTTATTCACTCAAAAATAGCAATAAACTCCTATGTTAACATAAATAGCACATTTTTAAGAGAAATAATTATATTCTCCAAAATAAAGCATTTGGTATACAGAGTAGTGCTGTTTTACATTTAACATCTGTGTTACTAGAAGACAGCTTGATGATCATATCTGCTCTGCCTTCAATCTATTGTGATACGTGGTTTTGATTGAAGTAGATGAAGAAGATCCAACTTCACATAGAGACATAATTGGAACAGAGGGGAACTGTTTAGTAGCTTTTTTAGATCATTGTAGCTGTTCTTCTTTAATAGTACACAAAACTTGAAAAGTGATATTTCATAAAGGTTAGTTGTAATGTGGTATCTAAAACCATATTAATGAACTTTCCATACCCAAAATCCATGGGTCCATTTTGTATTTTCAGCAGTTCTTTTACCCATGCATGATTTTTAAACATTATACAATGGAGATTTGGAGGCTCTTGGTTCACTGAGCTTTACGAATCTTCACCCCTCCCAACCAATTTTTTTTTTAAACCAGTCTGTTAACGTCAACACTACTCTCATTTTAAAAGGGCATCAAGAACTAGGAAGCTGACAAGCTCATAGTAGCAGATCCAAGTTTTCCAAAATTCTAATTTTTACTTGAAAGCTCTCATGATATTATTGGCAACAATTACTTCTGGGGTATCATCTCAGAGGCCTTTATGATAATTGACCTATCATATATTTCCAGGCATTAGTTTCCAGTTGCAGTTATCTTTTTATCTTCTGAAACTTTTTCTGTGTGAGTGTATTTATAAGAAATCCTTGGCTGGGCCTGGCGGCTCATACCTGTAATCTCAGCACTTTGGGAGACCGAGGCTAGAGGAGCCCAGGAGTTAGAGATCAACCTAGGCAACATGGAGAAACCCTGTCTCTACAAAAAAAAATGCAAAAGCAAATTAGCCAGATGTAGTGGTGCACCCCTGTGGTCCCAGCTACATGGTAATCTGAGAGGTGGGAGGATCACCTGAGCCTGGGAGGTGGAGGTTGCAGTGAGCCAGGATTGCACCACTGTACTCTAACCTGGGTGACACAGTGAGACCCTGCCTCAAAAAAAAAAAAAAAAAAAAAAAAAAAAAGTCATATATCTAGGGAAAAAGCTAGTTCGACTTACACAGTTACCATCACTAATAAAACATTATTTTGCTAAAGCACTGACAGCTTTACTCCCCATTGCTTATGAGTCGTCATTACAAATATCAACACAATTTTAAAAAGGTAAATAACATCTTAGTGTTAGTATGAGAATAGTTTTGATGAACTGTCCCCTGAAAAGGCCTGCAGACTACACTTCGAGAACTGTTGCACTATGCTAAACCATCTCTCACACCCATGCCCTATCTCTTACAAATTTTGCCGCTTTACCTTCTCCAAGTTTCATTGCCCCACCAGTAAAATGCAGATATTAATATATAACTCTGATCTTGCAAAATAATCATTTGTTAAGCCTTAGCAAAGCATGTGGCAGACAGAAAGTGCTTGAAAAATGGTCACCGTCATGACCACTGTCCAAACCCCTGGCAAGTTACTGGCAAAGCTAGGGCCCAAAGTCATGTTTCCTCATTTCTGCCCAGAGCCTTCACTGCTACATCACACCAGCAGGAGCAGAAAAGTTCCCAATATGGCTGCTGTTAAAACAAGGAGCTAAGAAGCTGATACAGTTGATTCAGCAGTCTTTCTGGTTAAAGTCCTGGATGATAACTTGAAACAGTTAAATGGTTCTGTGTTTGGGTCATGAATTTGCTATGTGCTACCTGTGTGACCTTGTGCAAGCTCTCTGAGCCTCAGGTCTCTCCACCATAACATTGGATAACAACAGCACCTACCTTAGGAGGTTGCTGTGAGAATTAAATGAGATAATGGACAGATATATATCTAGTACTGGCCCAGATGAAATGTTCAAATCATGGCTAGCTGCTCACTATGATGATAATAATGACTACTGTTATTATCTTCATAGCTCAATACCTTTCCTCGGGGAAACCTTTTCCAGCCGTCTAATGAAGGCACCTATTTTAAGATCTCATAGCACCTGTACCCCTTCTTCGTTAGATTTACTACAGCTGCAAAATTGTAATATATGATTATTTGATTAAAGTTTGTCATACATAGTAGGCTCCAAGCTCAATAAAGACAGGCACAGGGTCTGTCTGCTTACTATTTTATCCCCAACATCTGGTATATTGCCCAGCACAAAGCAGGTTTCAATAAATACCTATTAAAGGAAAAATAAAATAATTAATTTACTAGATTGGCAAAGCATAGCTTTACTTCATTATATAATTTATCTGAACTTCCTCCAGCACTTGTCACTCAAAGTGATCTGTGGACCAGTAACAGTACCCTAACCCGGAAGCTTGTTGGAAATGCAGAATATACAGACCAACGGAGTCAAAGTGTGCATTTTAACAAAATCCCAGGTAATTCATATGCTCATTAGAGTTTCAGAAGTACTAACCCTTGACTGCTCTTCACTAATGTTAAGAGAATGAGAGAGAGGGAGAAAGGAAGAGAAAGAAAAAGAAAGAAAGAAAACCATCAAATTTTCTGAGTAAAACAGCACTCACTTCCAAAATTCCAGGTCTCATTCTATTCCTAATACAAATACTAGTACAAACATTACCATTTCTAAAAACCAGCTGCATTTTTTTCTCAGCCCCGGCCAGGCTGCTCTTATTTTCTATTCACATATGATTATTTTCCAGAGACTATTTTGGCCTCAGTTGAATAATTTATTTCAGAAACTTTACATCCAAAAATATTCTCTGGAGGAGACAGAAACACCATCTGTGCCTCATCCTAGAAAAACAGCCCCAAACCATAAAGTAGGGGTGTCATTTTAGAGTTGCAAAATTTGAATTCCTGTTTGTCCACCACAACCTCAGAAAGAAGAGAGAAAAACACAGCAAAACCCCTTCTCCTATTATAACACCAAACCAGTGCTCCAACAGCCCAAAGAGATTTATAAAAATATGCAAGTTATCCATTTGACCCTTGGAAAAATTATAGTCTAGCTTTCTAATGAAAAAGTTATTATTTTTAGGATTTATTCCCATGTGTGAATGGTAAAGCACATCTATCATTGGATAATAATATACAAGAACTTCAAGAGTTCTGAAGAATGGTTCATTTTCCTGTGTTCTATCTTACATAATCTGTGGGGCCTGACTTCAAAATTCCCTTTGCTGCAGTGTCCTCTCCTCCAAAGGGTAGAAATGTGCCTGGCCAGAAGCAAAACACTTCACTGGATTGGGTGCTCCCTCCCATCACTGCATTGGCCTGGTAAGACCTGAGTCGGAGAGTTGATGATGAGCAAATGGCACTTGAATTTATTGCTGCACATTCTCCCACAGCTTCTTGCTTGCCTGGGACTCTTGTTTCTCTCTCTTCCTTCCATCTCCTACAGATGTGGGAAATACCTGCTTTGAGAAATAAAGCTGCTGAATCTATAGAATTAGCCTCCATAGAATCAACTCCTATGTGGGTGTCCCCTATGGTCATGGAGCTCCCACCCATAACTTTTTACGTGCGTTCTCGTTCTCCCAGGGTCACAGGCATAGACATTTGTTGAGAAGATCATGATGGGAGTTAGGGTACAAGATAGAGACCCAAAATGAAATCAGAGTTGTCCTGATGGTCTAGTCTAAGCAGGTGAGCCAAGGGGCCCAAGGGGCCTTTTCTCCATCTGTAGACACATCAAACAGAGTATCACTGATTGGTTGGAAGAGGGCAGTTACCAGCCACCTCATTGTCATGTAAAGAAATTGGACTTTGGAATCACATACCTCAGAATTTGAATCCTGGCTCTTATGCTTGCTAGCTATGCTTCCTTAGCAAAATTGTATTTAAAATCTGAGCCAGGTTTTCCTCATTTAAAAAAAAAACAGGTATATAATATCCCTTCATGGTGTTTTGTATGGATTAAAGGAGATTCTGTGACATAATGCATGTGGCATGCAGGCACCTCTCAAGGAGGGTTGGTTGTCCTTCCTCTCCCCTTTTCGCTTCTCTGCTGAGGGTACCATGATATATTTTCCTGGCCCCTGAAAATGCTGATTGGAAAAGAAAAGAAGAAATGGGGGGAGCACAGGAAAAGCAGAAAAGGAAAAGAAGAAACTTCGAGCTAGTACTTATCTGCAAGAACGACTTAAAAAAACTTGACTGTCAGAGTAGCTATCGTCCTTGAAGTAGTGTTTAAAGAGATTTTCTTTTCAACATAAAATCTACCATAGGCTTGTTTATTATTTAATGTTTTCCTCATTATCTCCCCAATAATTTGAGCATTATTCACATTTTAAAAGCCAGGGTTGCCTCTCCTACATAATTCGATTGAAATAAACTCTCTTTTCTGGTAGCCAGACGTGTCATTATTGGTCCTAACCAGAGTTCAAGAAGAGGATGACCGTAGCTCACAGTCAAAGTTTTGAGTCTTGCTCCAGTGGCACTGGGGCCCGTCCTAATAAGCCACCTCCTTGCCATCACACTCAGGCTGCTTTATCAGAGAAACAAGGTCAAGAAGAGGGAAACACTTGGAAAGATTGATGGGGAGCCAGAAAAGGAGGCTTAATCCATGGAGTTCTTGGCGCCAGTCATCACAGACAATCTCTAAATTGTAGCCAAGAGAGAATACCAGTCTCAAGATGTCTGTCGGCCTTGCTTCTACAGAGAGTGGTGTTTCAGAAACTAAAAGTCTAAGCTGACAGGAAGGGAATCCTCCTACAGTCCTTTGGTGCACTGTTGATGAATGAAGTTGGTTTGCCTGGTGAGGGCAAGAGGGGTGAGCTATGTAGACTGAAAAACAAAATGGAAAGTTAAGTGTAGTTTAGCAGCTACAAGAATCATCCACAGGTTATTATAGATGCTCGCTGACTTTGGCATCATTCTATTCCAGAAGTCCTAACCATCTGGAATGTTACGCTAGTTAAAACATTTCTGTGAACACTTCAGTTGTTTTAGTATGATCACACCACCACCAGCAGGCTCATCATACTTTAATTTTATCAAAAATAGCAAGACCTGTTGATTTACATAACTTTTCATCCTGAGCCACAGTTTAGTCTCCTTCTAGGTTTTCTAACCCGGTGGCTTAAACCTATGGCTGGACATTGGAATCACCTGGGGATCCCATGCCCAAGCCATTACTCATGTTAATTATTAATGTATCTGACTCTTTTGGGGCAAGACACGGGCATCAGGATTTGTTTTTAAAGCTTCCCAGGTGATTCTCATGTGAAACCAAGTTTGCAAACCAGAGTCATAGTTTAAAGATGCTGAGAGTGGATGGGGGAGTGAACAGACCTAATACAACCAAGAAATAACTCAGGCAGCGTACTCAATATTGATCACCCTCTTACTGGGCAAATCAGGGAGGCAATACAAAAGTTCTCTGCACCTTTTGGCATGTTTTATGAAACATTTTATGTAAAGTCAGATTTGCTTAGGGTGAGTGACAAGTTCTACAAGAAGTATAGTATATCTGTCCAGAACTCTGATCTTTTAAAAAAAGCTTTTATACTTATGCCCACGTTCTCTGTATCAGGCACAATACAAGTTGCTAAGGATGCAATGATGATGATGATGATGATGAAACATGGAGGTAAATATTATTAGCATTTCCCTGTGATGCATGAGATTTGAAGAGGTTTAATAATTTGCCCAAGGTTACACAGCTAGTATATGTCAGTGGGGGAGGCTTTAAGCCAGGGATTTGAAATCTCACTTGGCATGCAATGATGACTTAGGCAAATATGGCACTGTCCCACTTTTTAATCAGACTTTATTATTCTATTTTGGCATCACCAGAATTAATCCAATGGTAGGCCTGTGATATTTTGTATAAAATATTTGCTGAATTAGATATTTTCTCACCCTCTCAGCCTAGTATGGAAAACAGATACATACATGATGATTATAACATAATATATCAATGGATGCCCAAAGCATTGTCAGAGGAGAAATAAAGGGGCAGTTAATTCTGCTTAAGCAGAGAGGATGGTGTCAGAGGAGGCTTACAAATAGGAGGGTGTTTTTTGAAAGGCGTTAAAGACTGAATAGGAGTCGGCCAGATACAGAAGGAGGAAGGATGCTGAATGGAAAGACCAAATACACAAGAAAGAAAGTGAGAGGCACACTGGAGAAATGATCAGCCTGTATCAGTCGTAAACTAAGTGTACATTGGAATTGCTTGGAGGCTTGTTATAAACACAGGTTGCTGGGCCAAATCTCTGAGGCTTCAGATTTAGTAGGGCTGTGTGAGACTGAGAATTTGCATTTCTAATGAATTCTCAGGTTCAGCTGATGCTTCTTGTCCAGGGACCCACTTTGTTGGGAGCCTCTAGTGTACATGAGCATCATCTGGAAAGCCCCACAGCTTTTGTGTGTATGAGAGGCATGCCAACGTCAGCAAGACTTGCACCAAAAGCAAATTCCCCGAAGAGATGAGGATCTCCTTTTCCTGCAAGGAGTGGAGGTTAAATTTTACTGTTGGTTTTGGGAGCAATTCATACTGAAGCTGTCCAGTGAGAGGAAACGGAAAAACCACAACTTGGGACTGAAACAAGGGAAACTGGGATTTTATCGCATCTCTGCCCCATCAGTGCCCCTATTCACAGGCTAGTGGGGCCTGAGGCTAACGAGTTGAAACACACTAGCTCTTTGTTGAACCACTGAGTGTTTGTGGCACTTTTTGTAGGGAAGATGGCATTTTTCACAGTTCTTCCTCCATTTTTGGCCCGGTGGGTGCTGACTAGAGGTGAGTTCCTGTGTTAATCACCAAAGTGATCTGCTGACCATCAGTGTCCAGCCATGAGGGATGAGGGGATGTGTCGAGAATGTTTTCATGCAGAGAATGAAGAGGGTAGAGGAACGTCAGGCTAAGTTGGGTGGGACTGGGACAGATGACTCCCTTGTGAAATTTTTTTTCCCCACTTCTAACTCAATTACCATGCTTTGCTTCTCTCATTTTCCAGGATAGAAAAACCTAGGATGCATCTGCCATTGTTCTCCAAACCCTTTAAATGGGATGAGCAACTTGGAAAGGTCAGCCTCCAAGAATGCTATCTATTTCCCTCTCTCCACCCCACCCACCTAGGACAGACAAAACCAGATCTGGAGGTCATATTTGTCCAATGATTGAGAAGCAAGTGGCATCTAGCTCCAATATGCTCTGTCTTCACTGGGTTGCTTTGCCAGCTGACAGCCATCAGCTGTGTGTGTTACATTCCAGACAGGGACCCCTCTAAGCCCCACTATAACTGTCAGGGAGTAACATAGGAGAGTGGGAATTGCCTACCAGAGGCAGGGAAAGGAAACAAAATCATGAAGTTTGGATTCTATTTCCAGCTTTGTTTTCTTCATAATGCAGTTCCCCATGACTCCACTGCAATCTTCTGGAATACTTCTAGAAACCCACTCAGTAGTCTGCGGAGTTACTTGGCCAATATGGTCCTGAAGATAGTCACATTTGAAGGTTTTAATTTTCCTGCTGTTGAGCAGGAAGCAGGGAGACAAAATCATCACCTAAAAGGCAAATATTCCCTAACACAGGGTGAGCATGGTACTGGGGTTTGCACTGGAGGCCTGTGCTCCATTTCTCTGGAGGATGGGATCTTTACTATCAGGATTATTGATGAGACTCTGGCTTCCTTTCCAGAGATGAAGTATTTTTGTCATCATGTCTATTATCCCTCACAAGAACCCAATTAGAAGAGATTGCCTCAACAGAGGAGGCTGATTAAATTCACAGATTTATTGCAATACCACTTTGGGAGTTGTGGAAAATCAGTTTCACTGCTAAGCTGCCTTCCTTTTAAAAAAAAAATCAAGCTGTGAGCCTGCACCTTGAATTATCCATCTATAACAGATCACAAAATACCCATAACTTTGCAAGCAGCTTACTCTTCCCCAGAGAGGCTCAGAATGCTTCTTCCAGGCTCATAGTACCTCCCCAAGGGGCAGGTGATGGATTCTATGTTCATGAGACACAAGGGGAAATTTTGACCCAGCAGTAGGGTAGAGAAGACAGAGGCCTGTTGCCTGTTGACTAAAGAAAAAAGTCAAGCTTTTAAAGAATTAGAGTTAGTTACATTCAGAAGTCTTACAAGGACTATAGACTGAGCCTGGGTATTAATTTAGTTCATAATAGGGCAATATTTCAATTCATAGTTTACATATAGGGGGTGAATATTCAGTATGTGCAAAATCGCAGCAAGGTTTGGGTGTGAGAGGACACCTGGGTAGAGATTACAGAAGCATAATTACTAACTTGGCTGGACATTATCTTGAGTGTAAAAAAAAGGCAAGGACTAGGGCCCTTTACCTCTTAAAGAGTATAGTGACTCAGGCAAGAGACATTGCGGGTGTGTGGGTTTTGTCTTCAGAGCATCCCTCCGGAGAGCTGCATGTTGTCAGAGTTAAGGGCTTTGTGAAATTATGCTGGAAAGCAGAAATGACCAAACATAGATTCTTACATTTGCTATTTTGTCTCACACCTGGAGACGGGTCAAAAAAAAAGACTTTCCTTTGCAAAGTTTGCAACCAACTTGGGCAAGGAGTCTTTGTTTTAGTTGGGTCCCAGAAAAGCTACCGTCAAGTAGCAATGATATAAATGTAATCTGATTCTCCATAGAAATGAGGACTGTACTGATGCTGCAATCAATCCTGTCCCCAAACCTCATGCCCTAAAGTTACAGGAGCAGCCACAAGCACCACTTTCAAACTTCTAATTTTCTATTCAAGACAGTTCCTTTTCCCCCAAAGTATTCTGTTTCTTTAAAGCAGCATTTCCCAAACTGTTTTTAGCAGAATCTTAACCTCCCAGGGTGTTCTGGAGGAAAAAACAAGGTTTCATGGAGATAAATTTTGCATAGTACTGTATGCTCTATACCCCTTGGTTCAAGATCCTTACTAACATACTAAAGATAAGAGCTAACTCTCAATGAAAATCTACCTGAAGTCAAACACTAAGTACTTTTTATATGTTTTATGTCATTATATCTTCAAAAAATAATACTCAGAAACGTATTAATTTATCCCATTTTACACATGTGGAAATTGAGGTTTGGCGTGGTTAATTGAGTTGTCCAGTTAAAAGTAAAAAGGCAAAAGGTGGAGCCAGGTTTGAAATCTACTCTCATTCCCAAGTCTGTGCTCTTAATCTCTAAGCTTTATCTTCTTCCCACTAACTATACAGACACTTTCTTATATTGCTGTTAATGTCTTTTTCATTACTGCTTCTTTACACAAATGAGTCCATTCCTAACTGTAGCAGTTAGTCATCTTTTGTTTATCTTTTATTTTATTTTTTCATGTCATTACATGGGCCAGCTCAGTATCATTTTAGGTGGTAGCTTCCCTTAACATCAGGTGTTTCCATTCCTATCTTATTTGGCCTTCGTGTAACTGCTTCAAGCATGCTTTAGTGGATTTTCATCTGTATCTTCGACAGTTTATGGATAAACAGAGATGTAAGGAAGACAGGATGTGACTGAGTTTATTTACCCTGCCTTTGGCAAAGGAGGCTTTGTTCAGTAAATGAAAGTCAGTAAAAAGTAAAAGTAGGATAAAAAGTGATGCCAAGGGTATATAGCTAGTTCTCCATGTTATGGATATGGATTTCTTCCACTCTTGAGGTATTTGTAATTAGTAGATAAGTCATTTTATTGGAAGTGAGAGGTAGGATAAGGAGAGGGAGAGAGAGAAAGTGATTTTGTAACCTTCAGTTTTATCTGAAAGTAATTGTTCACTAAACTTGGAAACCGTGTTGACCACTAATGACCTTACAAAGCATATACTTGCTCAGGAAATGGGCTGTTTGAGAGGGGATAAGAGAAGAACGTGAGTTATTAGCAGTAGCCCTGTCTCAGCAGGGGCAGGGCCAAAAGGAAAAGGTACTAGAAGTGCTATCTGTGGTTCCATTAGATTGCACACGGTTCCTAATCTCCCCCATCATGCTTGACCCTAACTAAGTCAGCTTCCTTCTACAGCTCTGTGTTCTTTGTGTTCTTTCACAGCCCACATATGATAAGATTGACCCTCTCCTTCCCTCCTTGATCAGTCGGGACTAATTTAATGAGCATCTACACTGTCCTTCATATGCAGGCCAAATGTCCTGTGTGGCTTGCATCATGTTTGAGGAAGTGTTTTGTGTTTTTGAGACAGGATCTCCCTCTGTCACCCAGGCTGAAGTGCAGTGGCACAATCATGGCTCACTACAGGCTCTAGCTCCTGGGCTCAAGCAATCCTCCCACCGCAGGCTCCTAAGTAGCTGGGACTACAGGCACACACTACCATTTCCAGCTAATTTTTGTATTTTTTAAGGAGACAGGGTTTTGCCATGTTACCCAGGCTGGTCTCAAACTCCTGGGCTCAAGTGATCCACCTGCCTCGGCCTCCCAAAGTGCTGGGACTACAGGCATTGAGCCACTGCACCTGGACTATACCACTTCCTTACATTAAACACTTTGAAAATTAAGCAGGAGCTAAGCAGCGACAGAAAGAAATGAACTATTGAGCCACACAAAGTCATGGAGGAAAGTTCAATGTATATGCTATGTGAAAGACATCCATCTAAAAAGGCTATGTACTGTAGGACTCCCAACTACCTCACATGCTGAAAAAGGCAAAACTGGAGACAGTAAAAAGATCAGTGGTTCCCTGGGGAATGGGAGGGAGGGATGAACAGGAGGAACACAGGAGATTTTTAGGGCGGTGAGATTCTTCTGTATTGTATTATAATGGAGGATACAGGTTATCATATATTTGACAAAACCCATAGAATGTGAACCGTAAAATAAACTGTGCACTTTAGTTAATATCATATAGCTGTTGGCTCATCAACTGTAGCAAATGTATGGAAACAGAGTTGAAAGGGGTGAGAGCGAAGATGGGAACTCTCTGTACTTTCTCTTCAATTTTTCTCTGAACCTATAACTGCTCAAAAAATAAGTCTTAGTTAAAAAAAAAAAAAAGCTGAAGAGAAGCACATTATTTCTCAGCATCATAGCATCTCTCTAGATGATGGTCTCCCTGTTGTGGGGGAAAGATCCTCTCAACACATTATAACAACTCAATGCTCTGATTGTGACAACCAAGGAATATACAAAAGGCCAATTTAAACATCTCAGTGGGTTTGAAGGACAAAGCGACTTTGTGTCACAATAGAATTCATCCCTTGGAACGTGGAGATGGCAGGAGATAAAACAATACTCTTTATCACCGGCAGATTAACCAGCAAGGACATGTTCTTTCTGTTTATCCTATAGGCTCCAAAGGACAATGAGCCTTTTGTCTTTACACCTGTTGCGGGGAAGGAGCCTAGGACAGAAGTGTGGTGGGGTTTATGTGAGGCCATGCAGTTCAGGTTTCTTACCTGCATCTCTGATGGTACACCCTATTTCATAAAGGAACTTGGAGACTGAGGGAAAGGAGCAGGTCCAGGTGTTGCTTGAGGAGAAAGTGAAAATATACAAATCCTTGTTGGAGAGAACTATAGCAAAGTTGCGTCATGCTTCAGCTTTCAGCCAGACATTAGAGTTTCTTGGGGGTCTTTCTCTTCCTTATCCTCAGCTTCTCACTCAGCACATGGTAAAGGCTGGACAGAGGCTTGCTGAATGAATGAACCTCGAGGACTTTGCTGTAAGAAAAAGAGTGCAGAAAAGTGATTTGTCAAAAGTGACACTAGGTTTATCCGGCTGTTTCACTAAAGTTTCCAAATACCCATTTTTTGGTGGAACTGTGTGCGTTGATGGCTTCCTTCATTCTAAACCCTTGCTTGTAATGGAATCTGTTGGTTTTGACTGGCTTCTTCAGGAACAAACCCTCTAATTTCCTTTGCGGTAGCCAGCCTTTCCCCTATTCTTAGTATGGGAAGTCGGAACTTAATAATTCCTTTTAACGCTTCCTTTTTTCCCTGGAGAGCTGCTTGATTTGCATCTGTTCAGCTGTATCGTCCCAAGGGGATACGGTCTGTGGCCTCAGCTCAGCCAGTCAGAGCACTGTTTCCCTTTGCTGTCAGTAGGATCAGAGAAGGACACATATCTCAAGTTAGACCCATGAGAATTCCACCTGAGGTTTTGCTGGACTGATGTGAAATGTTATGTTTTGGCTGGGATTAATAAATTGGTAAAACACAAGCCTAGAGTTCTGAAACCAGCCAAGCCTAAAGTCAACACATTTCCTGGACCCTTGAAGAATATCAGCCACTAAATTCCTAGGACTTCAATTGCCTTACAACAAATTATAATTTACCAATGTGTCCATTTATTCTCCTTTTTATTGAAATTCTAAGTCTCCACTGTTCTTTTACATGCTGATGTCCTTCAGATTAGAATTTAGGAGGAAAATTCTGACTGGGAGGTGGTCTGTCCAGAGCCCCAACCACTCTCTGGTCTAATCGCACCTCCAAATGGACAAAGAGAACATCTGAAATGAAGAGCCCTAGAAATACCACTTCCAAATTCCAATAAAAGGCAGAAGTATTTGCTGAACATCTCACTACGCCATGAATTCAAAAAAAATTGTGGCTTAGACAAAGTTGGCATGGGGTAGAGTCCTGCTGAATAGATTGAGACATCAGAGAATGGGCCCTTGGGCCACGCCTGGCACACGCTCCGAGGACATGGCCTGATGCCATGGCTCCCCCTCTGTCTCAATGCTCCATTAACACCTGGAGTGGAACTCAGGAGCTAGAGCAGGTTGCACTTGAAAAATAACCTCAGCATCATGGATGGGCTTGAAAAATGAAGAACAATGTTCTGCATCTCTTGACCCCACTCTAGCCATTAAATCTAGTAGGAACTAACACCTATTGTGTGTTGCTGGACCAAGCAAGGTACTGAGTACTTTTCCGGCATCAGCCCCTCTAACCCCCATCACAACCCTGTGTGGTATAAGTCAAATGGGGCGTAGAAAACTTACAGAGCTTCCCTGGATAACTCAGCAGGGCTCAGACCAAGTAGAATGACCCAGGTGCTCAATCACAATCTTGACTGTTCTTTGTAGCAAAGAATAAGAACGGTGCCTGGATCACGGCTTTAAAACTGAAAATTAATGTTACAACTGGGAAGAAGCCTCAACATCACTTAGCATGATGGAAAAGCTGAGGTACAGGGAATGACATGACTTCCCCAAAGTCACACAGCAAGTGAAAGCACGGGGTGATGAAATTTGGTCCTGGTCCACCAATTCTTTCTCAGCAAACACCCTGTTGTTTTAGGATATATGCACACCACACCACATACAGGCATCACCAGTATAGATGCACAGATATCAAAGTTCTAAAATATTTCCAGACCAGTTCGCAAACTGCACTGTCCAGAGACTATCTCCCTCTCCCTTCAGGATTCCTGACCTCCCCACAATTAATCAATTAAAGGGTTAAGGTTTAGCATCACAGGGGGCCCCCAGGACCCTGCTCCATCCCAATGACCAGCATCCATTCTGAGTAGTCAACACCTCTGCTGTTTCAATGAAGTGTTTTTAATATGAGTCCTTTACTAATATAAAAGCCAGCACAGATTATGGGAACGTCATGGGTGAATTGCAGGACACATCTCAGTCATTAACATTATTATCTCAAATATAGACAAAAGTTGATCATGCTAACTGTGCCCAAGACAACAGGGAGAGGCCAGAATGGGGAAAGTTCATCTCTGGCATTCAGGGATCTGGAAGCCTTTCCCTCCTCTTCCAGACAGCATTCAAGGGTACTAGGTTAAGAGATGCCCTCCCTGCAGAGAGGAAACGTTCAGGGTGTCTGAATTGTCTATGGGAGGCAAGATAGGTCTTGCCTCTCTCACCTTCCCTGTTTCTTTCTGGATGGCAGCCTCAAGCCACGGGAGCTAAACTGACAGCTGGGAAATACAAGGACAGGAAAGCTTGCCAGACACAGGGACAGGCAGGCCAAGGCTCCTTTCAAAGTCAGCGGGAAGTAGAAACACATCAGCTCTGCCAGTGACTAGAGACCAAAAAGGACCAGTGGAGCCACACTTTCTGACTCTTCTCAGCGGCAGAGATGGATAAGTGAATTGCTTATGGAAGAGAGGCCCTAATGCATATCTTGCCCACCATGAGTCAAGTGTGCCCTGCTAGTCAGTCTGAAACCACCTAGATCCTAATGGTCTGCCTTCATAAGATGATGGTATATTGGTCAGTTTTCACAGTGCTATAAAGAACTACCTGAGACTGAGTAACTTATGAAGAAAAGAGGTTGAATTGACTCAGAGTACTGCAGGCTTAACAGGAAGCATGACTAGAAGGTCTCAGGAAACTTACAATCATGGCAGAGGGCAAAGGGGAAAGAAATGCATCTTAACATCTTACCATAGCAGCAGGAGAGAGAGCGAAGGGGGAAGTGCCACACACTTTTAAAACATCAGATCTTGTGAGAACTCACTATCATGAGAACAGCAAAGGGGAAATCCACCCCGGTGGTCCAATCATCTCCCACCAGGCCTCTGCCCCAACACTGAGAATTACAATTCAACATGCGATTTGGGTGGAGACACAGAGTCAAAACATATGAGACAGTTTGCAGAGGCCTGACTGAGATTATTGCTGTCTTAAGACCCTGAGTATTGTGGTGTTACAATGGATAATGTTACAAAGCAATGGATAAGGTGATGCCTTTATTTGCATTTAGCTTTATGATTGTATCGGAACTACACTGTATTTATTACAGGACAATGAGAATAGAATCAACGCAGACTTAATAAATGTACGTCATATAAGGGATAAAGTTTTCCAGTGGTTTAAATAGAGAAACGTGATAGGAAAATGGCTCATCACACCCAACTCAGTGTTTCAGATGGGCTGATCTCAAATGAATCTATTTTTTCTAAGTGAGCATCTATATTTTTTAAATTGATACATGGTATTTGTACATGTTTATGGGCTACATGTGATGTTTTGTTACAGGTATATAGTGTACAGTGATCAAATCAGGGTATTTAGCACTATCCATCACCTCAAGTAGTTACCATTTCTTTGCACTGGGAATATTTCAAGTCCTCTCTTCTAGATATTTATTTTGAAATATACAATAGATTGTTATTAACTGTAGTTACCCTATTCCACTATTGAACATTAGGCCATATTCCCTCTATCTAACTGTATGTTTGTACCCATTAACCAGTCTCTCTTCATCCCTCCCTCAACCCCCACACCCTTCCCAGCCTCTGGTATTTGTCATGGTAGTCTCTGCCTTCAAAGGAATTTTTGTTCAGTCAAAACCATGCTCATAGCCTGGCGCAGTGGCTCACGCCTGTAATCCCAGCACTTTGGGAGGCCGAGGCAGCTGGATCACTTGATGTCAGGAGTTTGATACCAGCCTGGCCAACATGTAAAACTCTGTCTCTATGAAAAATACAAAAATTAGCCAGGCATGCTGATATGCACCTGTAATCCCAGCTACTGGGGAGGCTGAGGCAGGAGAATCACTTGAACCTGGGATGTGGAGGTTCCAGTGAGCCAAGATCGTGCCAGTGCACTCCAGCCTGGGTGACAAAGCAAGACTTTGTCTCAAAAACAACAACAACAACAAAACCACCATGCTCATGCAGCAAACAGCTACTAGGTTTCAGCAAAACAACTTTGCAACTACATTTAACAAATGCAGTCATTTTTTATTTTATTGGTTTTGTGTTGCTTTAATTTTTCCTCTGATTTAATATGACCTTTTTAATTGTTTACATCTAGTTTTATATGTATACATTTAGGTAACATAAAATGATTCAAGTCAACACCAGAGACTACAATTATTTTTTCTTTAAATGAAATCTTAAGTTTGAGAATCAGTAAGGGAAGCTCTTAAGAAAGGCATAGGTATCTGTAACATACTAGCATCTCATTAACCACTGTTAAATGAAGCACTATTCACCCTAGAACATTCTTCATAATTGCCTACATATGAAGCAGTTCAATTGTACATCTTGGGGTTAGTGTATGCGCATTTAAGTCTCCCAGTTTAAGCCTTGTTTGAAATCCCTGTTAATGACAATGGTTTTCTAAGAATGTTAGTACATAGAGCTCTACTTTTTTGATTGACAGTCATTTATTCCTCCTGTTTACCAGTTGATGGTTTATTACCACAATAACAATACAGGTTAAGCATCCCTAATCTAAAAACCCAAAATCTGAAATGCTCCTAAATCCAAAGCTTTTGAGCATCATGATGACACCACAAATGGAAAATTCCACACCTGACCTCATGTGATGGGTCCCAGTCAAAACAAAGTGAAAGCTTTCTTTCATGCACAAAAATACTTAAAGTATTACATAAAATTACCTGCTACACGTATAGGGCATACATGAAATATAAATTCATACAAATATGAACTTATATATGCCAATATTCCAAAATCAAAACCCACAACACTTCTGTTCCCAAGAATTTGGATAAGGGATACTCAGCCTGTAATACCAATTATTTATTGTAGTATTGAAATACTTCACAAATATGGTGTTAAACATTTTATTTATGTTATTTCATTTAACCCACACAATTTACTCAATGACTTAAGTAAAACTGTCGTTTTACAGAGACTTAGAAGGATTGTCATTTGTCCAAAGTTAACATAACTGGAAATGAAGGAGCTGAGATTGAACCCAGATGTGTCTTCCTTTATCAACTCAGTTTTTTAACTTCTTTAAATTTTCTCGATTGTCCTTACTTTCTGGGTTTACAGTATTTCCATAAAGCTAAGTTGTCGTCAGTTGTAAGACAGTCCATTGTGTATGTGCCAATACAATGAGCACAGGCTGACAAACTGTAACACTGAGCTTTACCATTAGAATTTTTATTTCATATTGATCAAAAGTGCTCTATTTAATAAACAGTCCTAGTGATATATATACATACATATACATATTTATCTAACATTACGTCTGTGCACATGAAAAAAAGAAAAGCAGAGGAGTCCAGCTTTTCTTAATCATGTTTTAGATCAAGTTCACCAGTGTCTGTCTTTTCATAGTATCATTCTCCATGTCAGCAAGGGCATTGATGGTGTAGTGTTTCTTAAAAGAATGTTCCATTTTTGGATCTAAAGTTTTCTTCCAATCTGCTGCCATTCTTTGCACAGGTTTTGATATGTGTGTGCAGGCAAAGTCAACACTTCTCATTTAAATATACAAAATACACATCTTGGAGTCAATGAAATACGATATTATTATGCTTACTGTAGATTATGTTAAAAAAATCAACCATCCACAAAGGTAAGGAGTATTTTACAATGTTTTGGTTACACTGGGCACCTAGATCTAATATCATATTTTAGCCTGCTAAGAATCATTAGAATGTATTTATGTTCCTTTACTTACATTATCTCCATTTATTGAATGCTTATGATATATTGGTCTAGAGTCTTTGCACGTATTTACTCATTAAACTGAAGGAAAAGCTACATTGTCCCATTGAAGAAAATAAGGTCAGAGAGTTTAGATAACATGTTTAAAATCACATTGCTTCTTAAGTGGCAAAGCTACAATTTGACTTCAATCTCTCTAACACCAAACTCCATTCTACTAACTACCACATGACGCTACAATCCACATAAACACACACATTATTAGTGTCAGAATTGGCAGCTGATATTAATGGTCCTTATTATATGCTATGTAATAAGCTATTTCTATTTCCCTTAGCCTTCCTTCTGCCTGCATGTGAATATATAAAGTATTATGAACATGAATTCTTATTGACTCCTGTCCCCAAGGCCAAATATGAACAGTAACCCTCAGGGACTGATCTGGAGGTAATGGGCCAGTATTTCCTACATCCTGGCAATGTATCACTCCCCTGACCATCTTGCTTTAAAGGTTTCTCGGAATTATCTATAAAAATGACCACAGTCCTGGCTGTTTTATAGTACTCTTACGGAAGATAGGTCCATGCATTCCCTTTTTTAAACAAACCATCAGAAAATTTCATTTTGGCAATCATTTTATAGGAAATTCACCTTGGTTTCTTTACATGTTTATGACCCATAATATGAAAGGAAAATGTGCGGTTGTTTTATGTTGAACCCAAAGCAAAAGATTTCATTACTTAGCTGCCGTGCAATATAGCCATACTTAGGTCATTATTTTACCTTTAAAATAAGAAAAATAATTTCAGAGGAACTCTGACTTCATTTTATAGTCTGGAAGTCAATGGCACAAATAGTTAGCATTACTCCTAAACTTTTTGCTATGGAAATAATGAATCTAGGAACTACTTTGAAAGTCAAGTGAAACAGCTTTTATAATGTTAGCTCATGGATTTGGAAAACCTTTATTTAAAGGCTCCTCACATGGTAGCTGTGAGGAGTGTCTTTTAATAATTCAGTCCAGGTGTTTAGAAACAAGAACAGGATATCTGTCATTTCTAGAGCCTGTAAATCAGACTTGGTTGGAGAGATGTCAGCTTCATCTGTGAAGACTTTGAGATACTGTGAACAAATGTCTAGCCAAATGGGATGCGTCATTTAGGAAGATTTCCATGTTCTTTCTCCCAACTGCCTAAGTCTCAGTGTCTGTCACTACTATCTCCTTAGCTGCCTATACAGAAAATTATTCTCGATATTCCCCTCTTATTTGATCCCTATATCCAATTGATCTTTGAGTCTTACCAATTCCACCTCCTCGATAACTCCCTAATCTGCCTACATCTCTCCATCCTGACTGTCAATACTCACAGTCACCACCATGGCTCACCTGGACAACTGACCCAGCTTCTACCTCATCTAACTGATGCTTTCTGCCTCTGGTCCTGCTTTTTGTGAAGGGAAAAATCTAATTATATCACTCCCTGGCTTAAACTCTTCAGTGACTTCCTGCAGCTCTCAAAATAAGGCCCAAAGAGTACCATATATTGTCCAAGGCTCCTAATGATGAGGCCCCTATCAAATTCCCAAGCCGCATTTCTCTCCCTTTTCACTCCCATGTTTCCCTGCTCCAGTGAAATGGAACAACTTTTAGCAACTCAAATATTCTACCTTCAAGTTCTTATGCATGGGGTTTCCCTGCCTAAAATATCTGTCTGTTTGAAGCGCAAGGTTAGCTTTTACATCCTCTTAGGATGACTTCGGCCATTCCCAGGCTGGTTTCATGCCCCCTGCCATGTGCTCTTACTTCTTTATGATTATCCTATCACTTCATGGATTCTACTATAATTACCCACGTTTGTGCCTCCCCTACCAGCCATAAATTTCTTGAGAGAAGAAGCAGTCTTTTACTCACTGTCATATGACAGGGCAGTGATTTCCATACTGTGTACAGCACTGATGGTACAGAGAATGATTTCACAGATACTCTCTTTAAAGCTTTTTAAAATTGTTCTACTTTTTGAAATACATACTTTCTCTTTATAACAAGCTTGTTTTCTTCAAGAACCTCAGATGCACAGATTTGGATTAACTACAACACTTATTCCATGACACAGCCGTTATTGGTCCTTTCCTCACCCACTTGTATTTATTTTGCTAGTTATTTTATACCGTAATCAGTACCCCTAAACTCACCATGCAAGAGAAAAGCTAAGATCTTCACAGTCGTGGACATTATTCATCTATCAATACCACACCTGTTCTGTCCTTTTGCATCCCTCTATCTGACCCTGTGTGCCATGCTCACCATTCTCCTGCCTTCTTTTTAAATTTTTTAATTGCCTCTATATTTATCTCTAAGCTTTATTTCCTTATGTTTGGTTGTTTTAAACTTTATAAAAAGGGTATCATGCTTACACAATATTTAGGAACTTTTTTCACTTAATATATTGCTGATAGTATCCATATTGTTGATGTTGCTGCAGGTCATTTGGTTTGATTGCCATATTTCATTCCATTTATGAATATACTACAGTTTACGCACCCACTCGCCGATCGATGAGCACCTGGGTTATCTACAGGCTTTTGCCGCTGTGAGCAGCAGTGCTCTGAACACTCGTGTGCATCTCTCCTGAGTGTGTGCAAGCTTTTCAACGGGGTAGAACTTCTGGGTCAGAGAGTATGGGAATAATGGATAATGGATATGGAGAGGGGATAATGGGTATGGATAATGCCAAACTCGAATCCAATGGGATGGCACCAACTTATACTCCTACCAGTAACAAATATGAAATCCTGTGGTTCTACATCCTTTCCCATACGTGGCATTGTCAGCATTTTACATTTGGGCTTCTCAAGTATCTATAAAATGGTATCTCATCTAATCTAGATTTGTATTTTCCTCATCACTAATAACACTAAAAATTTATTCATGCATCTATTGCATACATGTGTTTATCTCTTCTGTGAAAGGCCTATTTCTGTTTTGTGCTCATTTTTCTTTAGACTTGTTTGTGCTACTCTTGCTGATTTTTAGTCACTTTAGCATATTTTGATTCAAATTATTTGTAGATTGTGTGTACCTACTGCAGATTATCTTGTTGCAGTCTGCAATTTACCTTTCAGTATCTTTAAGTTTTCATAATGAATAAAAGTTCTTACTATACACGTTTATCAATGTTTTCTCTTATAGTTAACTGTTCTTTATATCTCCCTAAAGAAATATTTCCCAACTAGTATTGGTTTTCTTTTTATAAGAGTAATATAGCATTTGCTTTAAAACTACATTTGAGTAAAAATGAGACATTTTAAAGAAAAACTGAAATGCTCCAAATTATGCACAGTATATAGCACAATTCATAATAGTGATGTGTAAATAATTGAAGTTTGGGAGACATTAACCATGTTCTCAAAATAGCATAAATTTATATTGAATAAATGAGCTCAGTTATTCATGCAGTAATTCAATTAACATATGTTTCAAATGATTCTCTCAGAGTTTCTATGTTTGAGACCTCCAGCTGGATCCTCTAGAAATGTTTGCTAAAACTATTTGAAGACACTCATCTAAGAGGGGTGTGTGTGTGTGTGTGTGTGTGTGTGTAACTGTGTGTATGTATAGAAGATACAAAAGTAATAGAAGAGAAGCAAAGAGCTAGGTGAAACCTTAAGGATGCTCGTTTTATGGTACATATGTGAAAACCAAACCTAGGCTTGTCCAAGTTCAGGAACAGGTTGCACACCAGAGTGGGATTAGAGTATTGCTTAGTCATCAGCTCCCAGCATCTCCCCTGGTGAACTTCAGCCATAAGGATATGCTTCTCAGAGTGAGCAGGAAGTCTTTGCATTTATCAGCACTGATGGCTTAGTTTGCATGTTTTTCCCCTCTCTTTCCAAATCAAAAAATATGCAATTCCTAGTCCTTTGCATTAAACTCCATACCTCACATATGACATTCAACAATACCAAAGTAGACTTTTCCATAATATGGCAGTAAGTGAAATTTCGCAGCTCCTTAACTCATGAAGTAGGTTGTGGTGGAGGTGTCTGTATTTGAGCTGCTTTTGAACTAGAACCTACTGCTGTCCACACATGTTTAAGGTGCTAGGCACATCATAGGCATTCAGCCAGAACTTGCTGGAATAAACTAAGATACTCTGTGGAAACAGGAAGACTAATAAGAACATTCACCCTCCAAGTTGTTTAAACAGATGGTTTATTTTTGAAAGACAAAAAAAAAAAATGTGTAAAAGAAACTAAAATTAGGGTTGATCTCAGCTGATCCTCATGGTGCTAGGGAAATGGTGTTTTGGGCCAGCTGTCATGTGATTAGAGTGGGCCATTTTTCTCCTTTTTCTAAGATTATATTTTGGGGACATCTTGGTACTGGCTTTTCTTTACTGACTCATTTGAAAGAGACTTATATATATATTGTAAACTCTATGTCTGGAGCTAAAGAAAGGAAAGAAATAGAATAAAATGCTTCTCTATCTTAAAAGCTATCCATGACCTCAAGTCCACCCCAAATGGACCTGCCCATCTGTTTCTTTTTCTCTCTTTAGCTCTTACCCAGGACAAGGCAGGACGTAGCAACATGGTCATTTTGATGTAAAATTGTAATTTAAAATGATCTTTTTAACTCAACTTTTTACCTAAAATATGAGAATAACCAAACTCTCTGAGGCTCATTTTGTGACTCACCAACCCTATACCCATTGCTCCTACCCTCTTCCTATGAGGGCAAATGTAAAGACCCAAGGCAGAGGCAACAGGAAGTTGGGTCTGAGGGATGGAGTGAGGATGTCTGTTTTTTTCCTCACTTTGGTAATATGTTCAATATGGAAGTTCAACAATGTATTTTTTAATTTTAAAATTTATAACATTCTATGGATGGGTACAGTGGCTCATGCCTGTAATCCTAGCACTTTGGGGGCTGAGATTGGAGGGCTGCTTGAGCCCAGGAGTTTGAGACAAACCTGGGCAACATGGTGAAATCTTGTCTCTGCAAAACATATACAAAAAATTAGCCAGGTGTGGTAGTGCACAACTGTAGACCCAGCTACTCAGGAGGCTGAGGTGGGAGGATCACCTGAGCCCAAGGAGGTCAAGACTGCAGTGAGCCAGAATTGTACCACTGCACTCCAGCCTGGGTGACAGAGTAAGACCCTGTTTTCAAAAAAAAAAAAATTATAACATTTAATAATATAAAAGTCTATATACTCACATCCATGTAGTATACAGAATATTGTTACATACACCCTGTGTATCCATCATCCAGTTCAAGTAATAAAACCTTTCCAGTCCTACTGCAGCTGCCCATATTAATCCCCCTTTCCTCTTATTTATTTCTTCAAAAGTGTTTATTTGAGTGACTGTTACGTGTCAAGTAATGTTCTAGGCACTGGAAAACAGTACAATTAAAAATAAAACAGACAAGAAGCCCTGAACTCATGGAGCTTTTATGAAAGGAAACTATTCTTCTGAATTTTGGGTTCATCATTCTCTTTTCTTCCTCATGCTTTTTCTATGTGTATAAGAATTTCTAAACAATTTATGTAACTTTACTATCATACTGCATGAATTCTTCTAAGTTTTGTTTCTTTCACTTAATATTTTTGTGCATGAAGTTTGAATTCATTAATGTTCAGTTTTCATGGTCTTACATTATGTGAATATTTCACAGTTTATCCATTTTCCTGTTTATGGATATTTAGATTATCTTTAGTTTCACTATTGCAAACAATGCTCCTATGAAATGGTATCAACCATTTGAATACAGGAAACCCTTGACCAACACAGGAGTCAGGGGCACCACCTCCATCGCAGTAAAAAATCCAGGCATAACTTTTGATTTCTGTAAAACTTCACTACTAATAGCCTGAGGTTGGCCAGAAGAAGCCTTACCAATATCATAAACAGTCAATTAACATATAAATACACTAGTATCAACAAATATTTATGCATTCAGGACATAGCTTTTCTTAATTTTTGCAACATTTTTAGGCTACATGGTTTGTCTGTGAGTTTTTTCAAATTGTTGCAAATCTCCAAAAAATTTTCCAGTATATGTATTGAAGAAATGTGCATGAAAATGGACCCACGCAGTTTAAGCCTATATTGCTAAAGGATCAACTATATACCAGTTGTGTTTCTCCATTCTGCTACTGATAGACATATGGGTGGTTCTCATTTGTTGCCTGTTATGAATAAAGCTGTTGTGAACATTAGTCTTTCAGTAGGTATATGTTTTCACTTCTCCTTGTTAAATGCCTAGGAGTGAAATTGCAGTGTCATATGGGAAACGCATGTTTGACTTCATAAAAAAACTGCCAAAATGTTTTCCAGAAAAAAAAAAGCTATACCATTTTACACACCTAGTTTCAATGTATGGGGGTCCCAGTTGTTCCACATCCGTGCCAACACTTGCTATTATTAGTCATTTTCACTCTAGCCATTCTAGTACTGTGAAATGGCATCTTATTGTGGTTCAATGTGCATTTTCCAGAAGACTAGTGGCGTTAGGTGTCTTCTCATATGTTTATTAACTTTATATCTTCTTTCATAAAGTGCCTTTTCAAGTCTTTGGCCTGTTTTGTTTTTTTTTTTTTTTTTTATTGAGTTGTCATTTCTTATTGAGTTTGGGAGTTCTTTGTATATTCTGAATCATATATTCCAGATACAAGTCCCCTGTCAGAGTCGTGTATTAAGAATATTTTACTCCAGTCTGTAGCTTTCCTTTTGACTTTCCTAAAGGTATCCTTTCAAGAGTAGAAAGTTTTTATTTTGATAAAGTCTAATTAATGTTTTTCATTTATTTTAACCTAAGAATCTTTGCCTACTCTAAAGTTAAAAATAAATCTTTTATTCTACAAATATTATAGTTTTGGCTTTTATATTTAGACCTGAAATCTATTTCGAATTAATTTTGGTTTTTGGCATGAGGAAAACATCAAAATTAATTTTTTAATATGAATGTCCAGTTGTTCCCACATCACTTATTATAAGAAAAAAACTTTACTTTTTCAGTGTAATTACTTTAAAATCTTTTCAAAAAATCAATTGTGGGCTGGTGGGTCTATTTCTGAATTTTCTTCTGTTCCATTGATCTATATGTCATTTGTATTTCAAGACCACATTGTCATGATGAGCAGAGCTTTATAATAAGCCCAAAAATTAGGTAATGTAAGTCTCCCAACTTTGTTCTTTTTGAAAATTGTTTTGGCTATTCTTGGTCATTTGTGTTTCTGTATAAATTATAAAATAAACTTGTTAATTTCTACATAAACATTTCCTGATATTTTGACTAGGATAGCACTAAATCTGTAAACAAATTTGATACAACTAATATCTAAACAATACTCAGTGTACCAGTCCATGAACACAGTATGTCTCATTATTTATCTAAGTCTTTTTCAGTTTCACTGAGCATGCTTAATGATTTTCAGTGTGGACATCTTGAACATGTTTCATTCGGTTTCTTCCTAGATACTGGCATTTTTTTATGCTTTTGGTTTACCTTTAAGATAACCTTTTAATTTGGGAATATTTTCAGATTTACAAAAAATTGTGAGGCTAGCACAGAGAATTCCCATATACTCTATGGGAACCAATATATAACTCCTGTTATTAATGTCTTACCTTAGTGTGGTACATTTGTCACAATTAATTAACCAAGATTGATAACTTATTGTAAACTAAAGTCTATACTTTATTTAGACTTCCTTAGTTTTTACCTAGTATCCTTTCTCTGTTCCAGGATCTCATCCAAGGTACCATATTACATTTAGTTCTTATGTATTCTTAGGCTCCTTTTGGCTGTGACAATGTCAATTTACTTTTTATTATCTTCACGATATTATAATTTTTCTCCAAAATGGTAGGGATACTGAATATCCACATGTAAAAGAATAAAGCTGGACCCCAACCTCACACAATAACAAAAATTAACATTAAATGTATCAATGACCTAAATATGAAAGCTAAAACCATAACAACTCTTAGAAAAAAGGACTAAATCTTCATGACCTTGAATTTGGCCATAGGCTCTTAGATAAGATACAGCAACAAAACAAAAAAATAGATAAACTAGACTTCACCAAAATAAAAACATTTTTATAATTTCAAAGGCCATTACCAAGAAAATGAAAAGACAGCCTATAAAATACAATAGAATATTTTGTAAATCATATATCTGATAAGGATCTAGCATGGAGAGTATATAAAGAGCTCTTACAACACAACAATAAAAAACCAATTTAAAAGTACACTAATGCCTTGAATAGACATTTCTCCAAAGAAGATATATCCAACCAAGAAATGGCCAAAAAGTACATGAGAAGACATTTGACATCACTAAGCATAAGAAAAATGTAAACCAAATACACAATGATAGCTACTTCATACCTACTATGATGACTACAATCAAAAAATGAAAATAAAAGTACTGGTGAGAATGTGGAGAAATTAAAGCTCACATACATTTTATGGTATGAATGTAAAGGCTCAGACACCATGGAAAACAATTTGACAGTTCTTCAAAATGTTAAACACAGAATTGCCATGTGATCCAGCAATTCTATTGCTAGGTATATACCTACAAGAATTGAAAAAGGTACTCAAAGAGGTACATGTACATGCATGTTCATAGCAGCACTATTCATAATAGCCAAAAGGTGGAAACAACCCACATGTCCATCAACAGAGGTAAAGATAAGCAAACTGTGGTATATCCATACAATGGAACATTATTCAGCCTTAAAAAAGAATGAAGTTTTGATACATGCCACAATGTAGATGAACCGTGAAAATATTGTTCTATGTGGAAAAAGCCAGACACAAAAGGTCACATATTATATTATTCCATTCATAGGAAAAACCTATAGAGATAGAACATAAATTGTGGTTACTAGGGGTCAGATTTGGGGAGTAGAGGGTGACTGCTTCCCAGGCACATGCTTTCATTTTGGAGTATGAAAATGTTTTGGAACTAGATAGAGGTGGTGGTTGCACAACATTGTTAATGTACTAAATGCCACTGAATTATTCACTTTTAAATGACTAATTTTATATTAGGTAAATTTTACCTCAATAAAAAAAATACTTAAAAAATGGTAGGGATGTTTGTCTATTTGATCACTGCTGTATCTCTAGCTACTTTAAGAGTACCTGACATGCAGAAAGCCCTCGATAAATATCACTGAATGAATGCAATACAGCACGTGTTTTTTAAGCTTAGGAATTGTATTGCATAGCTGTAGCTAAAAAAAAGAAAAGTCTAAATTTACCACTATAAAAAATTTCTAAACTCAGACGTGAGTTATAGCGAAAATTCAGCAGCCACAATTTCCCAGAAAGATAGAAGATAGGCCCAGATGCTAGAAAACAACATTTGCATCCACTGTCATTCCTGTTTCCTTTTGCTTTTCTTTTTTTAAAACATTTTATTTTATTTGTCCTGCTTTCTTTTTCTAGAAAGCTGAAACTGCAGACCATGGCTAAGACTACTGACATTCCACTATCTTCCTACCAAGTATACCCCAACAAGTATAAAGTTTATTTGCTATATTTACTATAAACAAAACACCATGTGCTTGTCTTAGCTTGGGCTGTTGTAACAGAATATCATAAAATGAGTGGGTTAAACAACAGGAATTTATTCATTACAGTTCTGGAAGCTGGGAAGTTCAAGATCAAGGTGTTGGCTCACTTGGCTTCCCAGGGAAGGTGCTCTTCCTGACATGCAGATGGCAGCCTTCTCTTTGTATCCTCATATAATGGGAAGAGATGAGGAGTGGGGAAGCTCTTTAGGGTATCTTTTTATAAGGGCACTAATCTCATCATGAAGTACCCATCCATATGACATCATCTAAATCTAATTATCTCCCAAAGGCACTATCTCCAAATACCATCACACTGGGGGTTAGGGCTTCAACATATGACTTCGGGGGAACCAAGTTTCAGTCCATTGTAGTACAGCAAAGCTGAGCTATTATATAAGCTATTATGAGTACTGTGGATTAGCTTTGCCAAGAACTACATAAATAAAACAAGGCAGAATACAGAGCAAGACAGTTATTCAAAATATGTAGAGATAAATACAGCAGGAGTCTTATTTAGCCTCTATTTTAGTTTTTAGCATTTATGATGTATCAGACACTCGAAGTGGTACTTTTCTTTTTTTAATTCTTCTTTAAGTTCTGGGATAAATGTGTAGAACATGTAGGTTTGTTACATAGGTATACATGTGCCATGGTGGTTTGCTGCACCCATCAACCCCGCATCTACATTAGGTGTTTCTCCTAATGCTATCTTTCCCCTTGTCCCCCACACCCTAACAGGCCCTGGTGTGCGATGTTCCCTTCCCTGTGCCCATGTGTTCTCATTGTTCAACTCCCACTTATGAGTCAGAACATGCAGTGTTTGGTTTTCTGTTCCTGTGTTACTTTGCTGAGAATGATGGTTTCCATCTTCATCCACGTCCCTGCAAAGGGCATGAACTCATCCTTTTTTATTGCTGCATAGTATTCCATGGTGTATATGTGCCACATTTTCTTTATTCAGTCTAACATTGATGCACATTTGAGTTGGTTCCAAGTCTTTGCTATTGTGAACAGTGCCACAGTAAACATACGTGTGCATGTGTCTTTATAATAGAATTATTTATAATCCTTTGGGTATATACCCAGTAATGGGATTGCTGGGTCAAATGGTATTCTAGTTCTAGATCCTTGAGGAATCACCACACTGTCTTCCACAATGGTTGAACTAATTTACACCCCCACCAGCAGTGTAAAAGCATTCCTATTTCTCCATATCCTCTCCAGTATCTGTTCTTTCCTGACTTTTTAATGATCACCATTCTAACTGGTGTGAGATGGTATCTCATTGTGGTTTTGATTTGCATTTCTTCAATGACAGTGACAATGAGCTTTTTTCATGTTTGTTGGCTGCATAAATGTCTTCTTTTGAAAAGTGTCTGTTCATATCCTTCACTCACTTTTTGATAGGGTTATTTTCTTGTAAATTTGTTTAAGTTCCTTGTAGATTCTGGATATTAGCCCTTTGTCTGATGGATAGATCTTTAATCTATCTTCAGTTGACTTTTGTATAAGGTGTAGGGAAGGAGTCCAGTTTCGGTTTTCTGCATACAGCTAGCAAGTTTTTCCAGCACCATTTACTAAATAGGGAATCCTTTCCCCATTGTTTGTTTTTGTCAGGTTTATCAAAGATCAGATGGTTGTAGATGTGTGACATTATTTCTGAGGCCTCTATTCTGTTGCATTGATGCATATATATATAATATGTTATATATATACACACACACACACACACACACACACACACACACACCAGTACCATGCTGTTTTGGTTACTGCAGCCTTGTAGTATAGTTTGAAGTCAGGTAGCATGATGCCTCCAGCTTTGTTCTTTTTGCTTAGGATTGTCTTGGCTATATGGGCTCTTTCTGGTTCCATATGAAATTTAAAGTAGTTTTTTCTAATTCTGTGAAGAAAGTCAATGGTAGCTTGATGGGAATAGCATAAATCTATAAATTACTTTGGGCAGTATGGCCATTTTCACAACATTAATTCTTCTTATCCATGAGCATTGAATGTTTTTCCATTTGTTTGTGTCCTTTCTTATTTCCTTGAGCAGTGGTTTGTATTTCTCCTTGAAGAGGTCCTTCACATCCCTTGTAAGTGTGTTCCTAGGTATTTTATTCTCTTCATAGCAATTTTGAATGGGAGTTAACTCATGATTTGGCTCTCTGTTTGTCTATTATTGGTGTATAGGAATGTTTGTGATTTTTGCACATTGATTTTGTATCCTGAGACGTTGCTGAAGTTGCTTCTCAGCTTAAGGAGTTTGAGGGCTTTTTTTAGATGGGGTTTTCTAAATATACGATCATGTCATATGCTAGCAGAGATAATTTGACTTCCTCTCTTCTATTTGAATACCCTTTATTTCTTTCTCTAGCTCGATTGTCGTGGCCAAAACTTCGAATATTATGTTGAATAGGAGTGGTGAGAGAGGGCATCCTTGTCTTGCGCCGGTTTTCAAAAGGAATGCTTCCAGCTTTTGCCTATTTAGTATGATATTGGCGGTGTGTTTGTTATAAATAGCTCTTAATATTTTGAGATGTGTTCCATCAATACCTAGTTTATTGAGTGTTTTTAGCATGAAGGGATGTTGAATTTTATTGAAGGCCTTTCTGCATCTATTGAGATATCATGTGGTTTTTGTCACTGGTTCCATTTATGTGATGGATTATGTTTATTCATTTGCATATGTTGAACCAGCCTTGCATGCCAAGGATGAAGCCGACTTGATCGTGGTGGATAAGCTTTTTGATGTGCTGCTGGATTTGGTTTGCCACTGTTTTATTGATAATTTTTGCACTGATGTTAATCAGAGATGTTGGCCTGAAATTTTCTTTTTCTGTTGTGTCTCTCCAGGTTTTGGTATCAGGATGATGCTGGCCTCATAAAATTAGTTAGGGAGGAGTCCCTCTTTTTCTATTGTTTGGAATAGTTTCAGAAGGAATGGTACCAGCTCCTTTTTGCACCTTTGGCAGAATTTGACTGTGAATCTGTCTGGTCCTGGGCTTTTTATGGTTCGTAGGCTATTAATTACTGTCTCAATTTCAGAACTTCTTATTCGTCTATTCTTATTCAACTTCTTCCCGGTTTAGTTTTGGGGAGGGTGTGCGTGTTCAGGAATTTATCCATTTCTTCTAGATTTTCTAGAGTATTTGCATAGAGGTGTTTATAGTATTCTCTGATGGTAGTTTGTGCTTCTGTGGGATTAGTGGTGATATCCCCTTTAAAATTTTTTATTGTGTCTATGTGATCCTTCTCTCTTTTCTTCTTTATTAGTCTGGCTTGTGGTCTATCTACTTTGTTAATCTTTTCAAAAACCAGCTCCTGGATTCATTGAATTTTTTGAAGGGTTTTTTGTGTCTCCATCTCCTTCAGTTCTGCTCTCATCTTAGTTATTTCTTGTCTTCTGCTAGCTTTTGAATTTGTTTGCTCTTGCTTCCCTCATTGTTTTAATTGTGATGTTAGCATGTTGATTTTAGATCTTTCCCACTTTCTCCTGTGGGCATTTAGTGCTATAAATTTCCCGCTAAACACTGCTTTAAGCTGTGTCCCAGAGATTCTGGTACATTGTGTCTTTGTTCTCATTGGTTTCAAAGAACTTATTTATTTCTGCCTTAATTTCGTTATTTACCCAGTAATCATTCAGGAGCAGGTTGTTCAGTTTCCATATAGTTGTGTGGTTTTGAGTGAGTTTCTTAATCCTGAGTTCTAATTTGATTGCACTTTGAAACCAACAAGAACAAACACACAATGTACCAGAATCTCTGGGACACAGCTAAAGAGACTCTTTGCTATGATTTCTATTCTTTTGTATTTGCTGAAGAATGTTTTACTTCCAATTATGTGGTCAATTTTAGAATAAGTGTGAAGTGGTGTTGAGAAGAATGTATATTCTGTTGATTTGGGGTGGAGAGTTCTGTAGATGTCTATTAGGTCTGCTTGGTCCAGAGCTGAGTTCAAGTCCTGAATATCCTTGTTAATTTTCTGTCTCATTGATCTGTCTAATAATGACAGTGGGGTATTAAAGTCTCCCACTATCATTGTGTGGGAGTCTAAGTCTCTTTGTAGGTCTCTAAGAACTTGCTTTATGAATCTGGGTGCTCCTGTATTGGATACATATATATTTAGGACAGTTAGCTTTTCTTGTTGCACTGATCTCTTTACCATTATGTAATGCCCTTCTTTGCCTTTCTTTGTCTATTTTGATCTCTGTTGGTTTAAAGTGTGTTTTATCAGAGACTAGGATTGTGACACCTGCTTTTTTGTGTTTTGTTTTGTTTTATTTTGTTTGTTTTATTTGTTTGTTTTCCGCTTTCCATTTGCTTGGTAAATCCTCCTCCACCCCTTTATTTTGAGTCTGTGTTTGTCTTTGCATGTGAGATGGGTCTCCTGAATACAGCACACCACTAGGTCTTGGCTCTTTATCCAATTTGCCAGTCTGTGCCTTTTAATTGGGGCATTTAACCCATTTTCGTTTAAGGTTAATATTGTTATGTGTGAACTTGATCTTGTCATTATGATGCCAGCTGGTTATTTTGCCCATTAGTTGATGCAATTTCTTCATAGTGTCAATGGTCTTTATATTTTGGTTTGTTTTTGCAGTGGCTGGTACCAGTTTTTCCTTTCTATATTTAGTGTTTCCTTCAGGAGCTCTTGTAAGGCATGACTGGTGGTGACAAAATCTCTCAGCATTTGCTTGTCTGTAAAGGATTTTACTTCTCCTTCACTTATGAAACTTAATTTGGCTGGATATGAAATTCTGGGTTGAAAATTCTTTTCTTTAAGAATGTTGAATATTGTCCCCCCGCCCCTCTTCTGGCTTGTGGGGTTTCTGTTGAGAGATCTGCTGTTAGTCTGATGGGCTTCCCTTTGTGGGTAACCTGACCTTCTCTCTGGCTGCCCTTAACATTTTTTCCTTCATTTCAACCTTGGTGAATCTGAAGATTTTATGTCTTAGGGTTGCTCTTCTTGAGGAGTCTTTGTGGTGTTCTCTGTATTTCCTGAATTTGAATGTTGGCTTGTCTTGCTAGGTTGAGGAAGTTCTCCTGGATAATATCCTGAAGTGTATTTTCCAACTTGGTTCCATTCTCCCTGTCACTTTCAGGTATACCAATCAAATGTAGGTTTGGTCTTTTAACATAGTCCCATATTTCTTGGAGGCTTTGTTCTTTCCTTTTCATTCTTTTTTCTCTAATCTTGTCTTCATGCTTTATTTCATTAAGTTGATCTTCAACCTCTGATATTCTTTTTTCCAATTGATCGATCCAGCTATTGATACTTGTGTATGCTCCATGAAGTTCTTGTGCTGTGTTTTTCAGCTCCATCAGGTCATTTATGTTCTTCTCTAAACTGGTTATTCTAGTTAGCAGTTCCTGTAACTTTTTATCAAGGTTCTTAGCTTCCTTGCATTGGGATGGAACATGCTCCTTTAGCTTGGAGGAGTTTGTTATTACCCACTTTCTGAAGCCTACCTCCGTCAATTCGTCAAACTCATTCTCCACCCAGTTTTGTTCCCTTGGTGGTGAGGAGTTGTGATCCTTTGGAGGAGAAGAGACATTCCAGTTTTTGGAATTTTCATCCTTTTTGTGCTGTTTTTTTCTCATCTTCATGGATTTATCTACCTTTGGTTGTTGCTGTTGCTGACCTTCAGATGGAGTTTTTGTGTAGCTGCCTTTTTTGTTGATGTTGATGCTATTGCTTTCTATTTGTTAGTTTTCTTCTAACAGTCAGGCCCCTTTTCTACAGGTCTACTGGAGTTTGCTGGGGGTCCACTCCAAACCCTGTTTGCCTAGGTATCACCAGCAGAGACTGCAGAACAGCAAAGATTGCTGCCTGCTCCTTCCTCTGGAACTTACTCCCAGAGGGGCACCTGCCAGATGCCAGCCGGAGTTCTCCTGTATGAGGTGTCTGTCAGCCCTTGCTGGGAGGTGTCTCCCCATCAGGAGGCATGGTGGTCAGGGATCCATTTGAGGAGGCAGTCTGTCCCTTAGCAGCGCTTGAGCACTGTGCTGGGAGATCTGCTGCTCTCTTCAGAGCTGGCAGGCAGGAACGTTTAAGCCTGCCAAAGCTCAGCTCAGAGCCACCCCTTCCCCCAGGTGCTCTGTCCCAGGGAGATGGGAGTTTCATCTATAAACCCCTGACTGGGGGCTGCTTCATGTCTTTCAGAGATGCCCTGCCCAGAGAGGAGGAATCTAGAGTGGCAGTCTGACTACAGCGGCTTTGTGAGGCTGCAGTGGGCTCCACCCAGTCTGAATTTCCCAGCAGCTTTGTTTACACTTTGAGGGGAAAACCATCTACTCAAGCCTCAGTAATGGTGGACGCCCCTCCCCCAACCAAGCTCAAATGTTCCAGGTTGACTTCAGACTGCTGCACTAGCAGTGAGAATTTCAAGCTAGTGGATCTTCGCTTGCTGGGCTCCGTGGGGGAGGGATCCGCTGAGCAAGACCACTTGGCTCCCTGGCTGCAGCCCCCTTTCCAGGGGAGTGAAGGGTTCTGTCTTGCTGGTGTTCTAGGCACCACTGGGGTATGAAAAAAAAAATTCCTTATGCAGCCATAAAAAAGGATGAGTTTGCGTCCTTTGTAGGGACATGGATGCAGCTGGAAACCATCATTCTTAGCAAACTATCACAAGAACAGAAAACCAAACACCGCATGTTCTCACTCATAGGTGGGAACTGAACAATGAGATCACTTGGACTAGGGAAGGGGAACATCACACACCGGGGCCTATCATGGGGAGGGGGGAGGGGGGAGGGATTGCATTGGGAGTTATACATGATATAAAGATGAATTGATGGGTGCTGACGAGTTGATGGGTGCAGCACACCAACATGGCCCAAGTATACATATGTAACAAACCTGCACATTATGCATATGTGCCCTAGAACTTAAAGTATAATAAATAAATAAATAAATAAATAAATAAAAAATTCCTGTGGCTGGCTCAGTGTCTGTCCAAATGGCCGCCCAGTTTTGTGCTTGAAACCCAGAGCCCTGGTAGTGTAGGCACACAAGGGAATCTCCTGGTCTGTGAGTTGTGAAGACCGTGGGAAAAGCATAGTATCTGGGCCAGAATGCACTATTCCTCATGGCATGGTCCTTCACAGCTTCCCTTGTCTAGGGCAGGGAGTTCCCTGACCCCTTGCACTTCCCGGGTGAGGTGACGCCCCACCCTGCTTCTGCTCACCCTCCGTGGACTGTACCCGTTATCTAACCAGTTCGAGTGAGATGCACTGGGTATCTCAGTTGGAAATGCAGAAATCACCCGCCTTCTGCATTGGTCTCGCTGGGAGCCACAGTCTGGAGCTGTTCCTATTCAGCCATCTTGCCCAGGAATCTCGAAGTGGTACTTTTAATATACAATATAACTTACCTTTCATCTTGGTATTCCTATTTCTAGATGAAGAAACTAAAATTCATAGAAGTTATATAAGTACCCTAGGGTCACATAGGAAGAGGCAGTACAAACATTTGAACTTAGGACACTCAAACCCTGAATGTTGGCTTCATTCTATTTTTTGTCACAGTGCTTCTTCACAAAGTGGAGTTTGTAGTAACCAGCAGCCCTAATTCTTATATCAAGGTCCCTTGATCAGAATAAAAAAGACTTCAAGTTCCAACAAATCTTAGGAGAGGTCTCTGATTGGACTTGTGGGGGTCACATACCAACCTCCAGGCCAAAGGTCAGAGCAACTGTCATGCTATGCTCTCTTAAAAGAAAGCGAAGACTGTTTGAGACATCTAAAACAAAAACATTCCCGCATCCCATATTTGTGTCAGGCGACAGTTTAAAAGACATCTGCCAAGCAACACTGTTCATTAAAAACACAATACAATTGTTGGTCAATGCTAGTGTGATGAGGAGGGCTCCAGTCTACTGGCAGACAACATGATAGAACAGACTGGAGGTCAGGCTGTGCTGGCTCAGCCTGCCTCTCTCTCTCTCTCTCTCTCTCTCTCTCTCTCTCTCTCTCTCTCTCTCTCTCTCTCTCTCTCTCTCTTTCTCTCTCTCTGCATCCTCAGGTAAGCCCAGTCTAAGGCTTGGTTTTCTACCTATAAATGCAGCAATCGTCATAAATAGTTCCTAAAGGCTTTCTAGGTCTAATCTTAAATTTTGGAGAAAAACTCCAAATAGCCATGCATGGGAAAAGAGCAGCATTTTACTGCTGTTTTCAGCCCAAATACCCCTTTTCTAATCTTTCTTTGGCCTTGCAGTGCTGATTTTGCTTGTAGGACCATGAATCTTCTAGTTTTGAGGCCTGATTTTCACAGCCACAGCAGGGAATGTATATATTCCATGCAATGCCCAGCTTAATCTAGCCAGAACTTCACAGGGGGAAATGAAAAACAAAGTCATTGCTGAGTGAATCGAATCCATATAATGGAAACTGTAATAAAAATACAACTTTTAGCTTTCGCTGGGTCAACATAACTTTAAAGTAACAGAAACTGGGTTATAATTTAGTTCATTTGATCAGTGTAGATGGAACTTTCTTAGCCTTTTGCAACACATGCTTTTTTTGGGGTAAGCCTAAATATTTCATACCAACCTTCAGCATTTCTGAAATATACCCCTTGCGGGGAAGGGCTCACCTCTTCCCTCTTCCTCCATTAAGTCACTGTAACTCTGAAAAGAGACTCCTGATTTGACAACCTTTACTTTCCCTCAATTATATTATAAAAACTGTAAGTTGTTTTAAAATTTCCAACTATTAAACTACAATATTGATGATGCTCTTACAACCTCCCTGTTCACTCCATATCCCACCCATGGAGAGGAGGGTCTGATATGCCCCTCTAGGAAAACGTATCCCTTCACTGAGGGTCACAGGTCTAACATGCTTGTTAATAATACTTGCTGATTGTAGACTCTACTTTTCCCCGGATATATTACCTTTTTGTAAACTTCCTCAAGGTAATCTCTGAACCTCAGTTCCTTCCATGTAAAAGATACACAGCAAAACTTGAAGAGGTTGTTATGAAAATTCCTGAGATTATCTGTGGAAAGTGCTTGGCACGGTGTCTGCAATACAGTACGTGTTCAATGAACATCAGATAATAGTGATCAGGACTGCTGTGTATAGTTGTATGAGCCGTATTACACAGCTCCAGAGGTTGCAAATTTAACTACAATGTGAAGGCTGGCCCCTGGAATTGGAATAGGTAGGAAATGACAGTTAGATGGATAGACAGATAAATAAAAATATCTATGTACAGTCATCCCTTGATGTTGGCAGGGGATTGGTTCCAACATCCTTGCAGATATACCAGAATCTTCACATACTCCAGTCCTGAAGTCAACCCTGCAGAATCCACATATATGAAGTCAGCCCTCTGTATCTGCAGGTTTCACATTCTGCAATTACTGTATTTTTGAGCTGCATTTGACTACGGATATGAAACCCAAGGATACAGAGAACTGACTGTATTTATTGAAAAAAAAATCCATGTATAAGTGAACCAGGGAAGTACAAACCCGTGTTGTTCAAAAGCCAATTGTATATGGATTACATAATACTATGGTCCCTGCTTATCTGCAGAGACTGAGGTGTGGTTTCTGTTACCTGCTATCAACCACAGTCTGAAAATAGGAGAGTACAATACAATAAGATATTCTGAGAGAGAAAGAGCACATTGACATAAGTATCTGTTATAATTGTTCTATTATTGATGTTAATCTCTTACTGTAACTAATTTATAAATTAAACTTTGTCACAGGTATTGTATGTATAGGAAAATCATCGTATATATAGTCTTTTCAAGTATCTGTGGTTTCAGGTATCTGCTAGTGGTCTGGGAACATGTTCACTGAATAATGGGGAACGGCATATTAAAATACATCATATATAATTAATATATAATATTAATATATAATTATATAATTGTATATAATGTATATATATCATATATGTTGTACAGTGAACCTTATGAATTGCCAAAGAACAGGGTGACTGATTTATTAAGACTCATTCTCTGTTCCTGCTGTATAGTATCATCATCAGAGCCAGGAAGTTCCAGCCAGCCAAGTATGCAGTATCAGGCCAGCAGGATCAAATCCAAATGATCTCCCAAGCCAGTGCTTGAAAAGGAACAGCATTTGTGACCCAAAATGATAGTGCGTATAGAACTGAAGCATTCAAAAGGGGCCATGTGAGGCTCCCACACTTTCAGTCTCCCAGAAAAAAGGTTTAAGTCATTTTAATTATTGGTTGTTTAGATTGGGATGATACTGAGAGCAACATGCTGCTATTATTGCAAAGACTGCTGCCCAGAGGAGAGCAGCTCTGTCTGCCTGGGCTAGAAACAAGTGCCTGCCCTTCAGCCTGTGGGCTGTGAGTGTTTCGTAACTGGGGGATGCTTCTGTTCACGCTGGAGACGTGTGACATGAAAATAATTTGAAAAGATGGGACAAGTCGAGGAAGGAGAGTCTGGAGAACGTTCAATTTGCCGCAGGCTTCCTAGCCATGTGTTTTATGGCATGAGACACTCCAAGCAGAATGTGACATTTAGGGAAGTAAAGGGAGTCTGTGACCAAATAATATTAGTGTGGAAGTTTCTAATTGGGCTTCCTACTTGGAGACGATCAAATACTTCCAACTAGTGGGAAGTGAATTTCCCAGATTAACCACACATGAAATGATACTGCTGCTCACTTCTCCTTCCTGCTCACCTAATTTGCTGTTACTCAAATATTGCCAAGGTTGGCCTTTCTCAGCAGGAAATACCTAAGCCATTCAATTCCATTTCAAAGAACATTTATCGCTTACCTATTATGTGCTAGGTGGAAATAGGACACAAATAAGAAGAAGTAGATCCTCCTTCAAGGAGCATGCTATCCATTCAGACAATCAACAGAAAAAGAAATGCTTGCAAAATGGCAAGTGTGGACTTTAATAGCAATGCTAAAGTTCTTCCAGAGTGATGGGCAGCAAAAAAATAAAAATAAAACATAGATTCCCAATTTATTGTTCTATTAAAGTTAGAAAGAAACTGATGCACAAAGAAATTGTGGCCCAAAGCAGAACCCTATTTGTTCAGGGAAGAGATATTTGAGGCATTTCCATGAAAGATGTTCATCAGTTGTTTTGAAAGAATTGTGTTTTTACTTACAAAACTGCATTTTTATATCTACGTGGTAAAATCACTTTGCCTTAGCCATTGCATCCACGATAAATTAGTTGATGAATAAGAAAATCATGCTTTAGTGGTATCTAATTTCTTTAGTGAGCTCAATTTATTTGGGAGGAAATGTGTCCAGATAGAGTGTTTTAAAAAATCTTTTTCTGCAATCTTATTTTCCAATCATCCAATCCTTTGATCCTTCAAAAGTAATCACCGCTTTCAAATAAGAATGGCAAAAATGGCTGAGTTCAGACCTGGGTAAATGAAAGGTTATCCTCTCAGTTTAATATGCCTGACATTTTAAAGAAATGATCCAGTGGAAAAGACAGGATTGGACATTTTAAAATACATCTACCAATTCCAAGGTTAGACAAGGAAGTCAAAACAGTTCTGTAGTGTCTATCCGAGGAATTTCATTGATTTGGCCTGTTTTGTGGAAAACTTGTTGCCCTCAGTTATGGACCCCAAATTAGTATATCTGCATACTCTCAGACCTTGCCTCCTGTTGTCTGG
Organism: Rhinopithecus roxellana; assembly: GCF_007565055.1. Classification (NCBI taxonomy): domain Eukaryota; kingdom Metazoa; phylum Chordata; class Mammalia; order Primates; family Cercopithecidae; genus Rhinopithecus; species Rhinopithecus roxellana. Next base: position 71,992,366 of record NC_044549.1, on the reverse strand, counting down.
ACATAATATCAGAACCCAGTTCCTTCCCTATGAACAAAATGTTATACTTTGTGATCTGAAGAGATCATGGCAAAACTCAGGAAATCAAACCATCAGCTGAATACTTTCAATAAAAATGATTACCACTTATCAAGTACCTACTATAAGCTAGGTGTGGTGTTTAGATACTCTATTTAAATAATTTAGTCCAGGTGCCGTGGCTCACGCTTGTAATCCCAGCACTTTGGGAGGCCAAAGTGGGCGGATCACTTGAGGTCAGGAGTTTGAGACCAGCCTGGCCAACACAGTGAAACTTTGTCTCTACTAAAAATACAAAAATTAACCAGGCTTGTTGATGCATGCCTGTAATCCCAGCTACTCGGATGACTGAGGTATGACAATTGCTTGAATCTGGGAGGCAAAGGTTGCAGTGAGCTGAGATCACGTCACTGTACTCTAACCTAGGTGACAGAGTGAGACTTTGTTTCAAAAATAAAAAATAAACATAATTTTTACATTTAGAGTGCTCAGAGTAAAGCACATTTTACAGTTTAAGACACAATTTTATGTTGTGTCTTGTACAAAGTCAGATGGCCAATAAATGGCAGAGTTGAATTAAAAACCACGTCTGCTAACTTCATGGAATCATGGTCAACTAGATGAAAGCAGGGCAGGTGCAGTGGCTCACACCTGTAATCTCAGCACTTTGGGAGGCCAAGGCAAGAAGATCGCTTGAGCCTGGAGTTTGAGACCAGCCTGGGCAACATGGTGAGACCTCATCTTTACAAAAAATTTGAACATTAGCCAGGTAAAATTACCTGGTTCATGGCTGTATTCTCAGCTAATTGGGAAGCTGAGGTGGGAGGATCACTGCAAGTCCAGGAGTTTGAGGGTGCAATGAGTTATGATCATGCCACTGCACTCCAGCCTAGGTGACAGAGTGTGATCCTTACCCTGTCTCAAAAGTAAATAAAATAAAGCAAAAGTAGGTAAAAGCAACAGGATATATATCTATGTATTTTTACCCAAAGTTTGGCCCTGAAGTAAATAAACATCTCAGCTACACTGACTCCCCACTGAGATGCTACTTAATATAAAACATGTGCCTAGAACAAGACTCTTCTGTTATAGGGTAGCAAGACTCTATACTAACATCTAGAGCATCCATTATATACAAGGTAATGGATGGGAAACTATGCTGGGAAATATAGGACACAGAGATGGGGGCTCTATGGCTTATCATCTAATTAAAGAATAAATTATCATAGACCAGTGACAGGATATCTACATACACACACACCAGGGGTGGGGTATATTCATTATTTCATTTATTCAACAAATATTCCTTGCATGCTACTTTTTGAGCATTTAAGCCTGTGTTTACTCACCTGTAAAATAAGGACAGTAGTTTCCTTGCCTGCTTTCACAGGCTGCTGTAAGGATCTAATGAAGTAATATGTGCAAAATCATTTGGGTGACTCTAAACTGTCCCACTGCCACACACTTAGTATTACTGTAAGGCCATCTGCACAGGGTAAGAACTTGCAGTTTTGGAACAACCACACCAGAGTTTGAATTCCACTTAGTCCCTAGGTGACTTAGGGAAATGTGTGTCCTTGCTATAAACCCCCATCTCATAAGGTCATCTGTGAAATGTTTGTTCCTTAACAACAAAAGCACCTGATAAACACTACCATTATGAGGTGGATGGGCTCTAGACACAAATATGGCACTAAAAGTATCACTCCAAAGATAGGAGCTTCCCAATGTATCAGGAAAAGAGCATGTATTTGGGATTCACAAAGACTAAATCTTGGCTCTGCCACTTACTGGACATGTCATTTAAACCTTCATTTCTTCACCTATTAAATGGAGGAATTAATATCAATCTCATAAAGTTTCAGAACATTCACATGAGAATATGGATATAGAGCACTGGTGTAATTAGAACTGCTGGATAAATGGCATAACTCATATGTTGGATGAGCATGGCTCCTGATATTAATAAATATTATCTATTTCTGGTTTCCCCATCTCTTTCAACTTGAATCAGTGAAAGTCATCTTGGGAAAGCTGGAGAGAATGGACAGAGCACGGCTGCCTCTCAATATTTCTCACCTTCCCTACTACCTTCTCTGTGTTAACTGCTATCTGGATTTGTACATATCTGGGCAACTTCTGGGCTAGCATGAAAGCAAAGCATCAGTTATTCCAGGTAATCCCTGTGACCCCTTTCTCAACCTCTAGGTTTTTAGTGGGAACCTCTTCTTGATGAGGACCCCTCCAGGGAACCAAGAAAAGCCCATACCAACTTTCTCTCACCTGTCATATCTGATGCTTGGGAAACGCTCATGCATCCCTTTACCAGCATATACTGGAAATGCAGCCTGTGCCAACATTCTCCCTCTGATAGCATCAGAGAAGCTGGTCAACCTTCTTTAGCCTTGAATTCCCTGAAAGGAGGAGGTCCCTGGGCCACAGTTCTTTTAGCCAGACTTTTCAGGCCTGAGTCGGACACCAGTCATGTAAGTCTTCCAAGCAGAGAGGGTACAATTCAAAGCTCTCCAAGGGACCCTTAAAGATAGATGATATGTTCATAAACGAGTGTAGCTATATGGAATCACATTGTATTTACAGATGCTGAAGTTTGAATTAAAGTTAATTTTCACATCATAAAATATTTTTTGATTCCCCACACCTGACTCCAACCATTTGAAAATGTAAAAATCATTCTAAGCTCAGAATACAAAACAAGGCCATGGGCTGGAGTTGACCTGCCTACTGTAGTTTCCTGACCCTGGGTCACATGATAGTATTTGTACCCCTCTCCCAAAAAGCAAAATGAAGGATAACACAGCACATATTTGCTTGCACACAAAAAATTGCTTTGTCAATCTGTTTACACAATCCCACTCTCCATAATTTGGTTTCTTTTGATATCTTCAAAGGTGGGTCTTGAGTGCTGTTTTTCAAAGGTGGTGCTGTTTTTCAGATTAGAATCAGTATTTTTAGATTCAAAGAGACCTTAGGAGGGTAGGGAGTGTAGGTAAAGGGTGGTCTGTCAAGAGTACTGGATCAGTTTATTGTAAATTTTATGTAAAACTCTATCTGGATTTGTCTTACTCGCCTAGTTATTTTGAATCTGTCATACTGACACACCTCAGCTGAAACTCAGGCAGCGTTCCATTCCAAAATCACGCAGCAATAGCCATGGCTACCACTCTCGTCACTGCTATCTAGAATCTACGGGTAAGAGGTCAAGAAAGATCAAGTGGGGCAAGTGACGGCACTCTCCATTTTCTTCCATTTCCTTGCTTTAGGTAGATGTCGCTGAAGATGTTGATGAATCAAAGTGACCAGGAAGAAGCAAAATTATTCTACTTACCTATCCTGGTGTATCTTCTCTTCTATCACGGAAGTCTGTCCAGTGTGAGATTTGAGGGCACTTTGTCCCCCCGTTTTTGATGCAGTCATCCTTGGGAATGTTGACTTTGGGGAATAACGTGACATCTTCCAAGTTGTAGCATCATTCCCCAGAACAGGCTCTGGCACTAGGATCAGTTGTCATCACTCTTTACAGGACCAAGATATTTCTGTTCTATGTGGACTCATTTTTGTGTATTTTCAATAGCAGGTTGGTTTTAAGCAATTTAAGTAACAAACATATATCTACCCCTGTGGAGGCCATTTTTGCCAAGTGGACTACTCCAACACCAAGCTTCTTTCTGCTCTGTGTTTTTAATCTTGGTGGAGACCATGTGATTTACACTAAGGAAAGACAAAGCTCAACTTAAAAGGAAAATGATGGAGTCTGGATTTTTTTTTTACCCATTTCGTTTTCCTTCTGGAAGCATTACTGTGTTACAATAAAGCTGTAGTACATCAAATGGATATTAATGTGATTCATATCACAATGATATGAAGCAATTTCTGGGCCACATTTTTATCTGAATACTCATACTTTAGCATCACATAAGATCTGTCTTCTCACAAGTTCAAAGGACTGTAGAAACATGACTTCATTAATTTGCTCCACATCTCAGAGAGTTAGGAGGGGACAGAAATCATTTTTCTTCCATTTTGCAGGTGGTAAAGCTGAGGCCCAGAGAGGTTTTGACTGAAATAGGGGCACACAGCCAGTGAGCAAGAAGCTTTCAACATAACTTCATTTACCAGCCTATGCACCCTTTTGTTTTATGTTATGATGAATGCTACTCAAACACAACCATAGAATAACTTCACATAAACAAATGGACATAATGAAAAATGTTTTTTTAAAAAAAAGTATCAACATTCCAAACCTGTGAAACTGCTGTTTTTCAGATTAAAATCAGAATTTTCAGGTTCAAAGAGACCTTAGAGATAAAAAACTTATCGCTCTTTTATTTTATATTGGGGAAAATGAAATCTAGAGGGAATAAAAGATGTTCCCATGTTGTCCAGCTAATTGGAGGCAAAGAGACCAGTTCTCCTGACATGCTGTGACCTTTCTACTAGATTCAGGATGGCAAATACACCTTCCCATTCTGTGCCTTAGCAGACATCAATAATTGATCACCCGATACATTTCTGTAGAGCCCCGTCAGGCAGTCATAATGAATTACTCAAAGTTGACACTAGAAATAAAACCTATTTGCCATTCATGATATTAAAATGCTGAACACAATTTTTAAAGCTGCTGATTTTTGATGGGCATATAGTACACGCCAGGCATGGTACATGTAGTATTTGACTGCAATCTCACAACATCTCAATGACGTTGGCGCTATTATAGATTTGGAAACTAAAATTAAGAGAGATTCTCTAACTTAAGATCACACAGCTAGTATGTAGTAGATTAAAGATCTGAATCTAGTTCTTAAAAGTTCACATATATATGCACATACACATACCTACACATACACATGTATATGTACACATACATGTATACACATATATACACATGAATTTCACTTAAACATTCTCTATTTATTTTGAATACTCCCTTTTGAATACAATTTTCAAATCATCTTCATCCTATTTTTTTCCCCTTCACTTATCTTAACTTTGGATACATGAGTTTCTTTTTCCTTGCTGAATTTAACAATGAGATGAGATGCTTCAAGTTCACTGAATTTGAAATTCAAAGCAGTTCTCTATTTTTCAATCTCCACTCAGTTGTGATTTGCTATAGGTCAGAAACGGCCTCTTCCTGAAAGGCAAATTTGGTAGCACAAATAAACTATATTTTGTTGGAGATTTGTTGCGTGGCCTTCTCCATACCCTACTCCCTCACCCCATCCATTTCCAAACGCCTTACACAACTTCCTCTACTGCTCTATCCTCAAAAGAACATGCACAAACTCAGCCCTGCAGTGTATGGCATTTTAAATGGAGCTGGGGCCAGGCCAAAATAAAGTATTCCAGCATTTTCTAAAAATTCAACAACAAAAAGACTGAGAAGGATTTACAGCAATTTTCAGTTATATGTAAATATCACCAGAGTAGCTTAAGAGATGAGACATGAATCCTAGACCTTTTTGTTTTTATTTTGCTCTATCAAAAGGGAAAAATAAAAATAAAAACAAAGACCTAGGAAAAGTGAAATTTACACTACCTAAAAGGATATTTAGCTGTCTCTAAATTAGTTAACAGTCCACCCAAGTCTGCAGGGAAAATTTCAGGGAAGATCACAACAAAATGCCCTTTTCTGGACCCAGAAATAAATCCACAGCGATGATCTTTCTTCAGTAAATGTGGCCAGTTTCTGGTGACCCAGCTTGGCTCCTGGACTAGAACTTGGGAATTCCCATTAATGCCTCACAACATTAGCACATGGCATTAGGCCTGCTTACTAACAAAAGGACCCAGTTTTTAACAGAGAGGGTCCCTCTCTGTTGCTTCTATTTGAAGTTAAAGGAAATAAATGGTCCCAAATGATCCTCTTCTAAGAGTAAACTACATTTATCTTCCTGGTAAAGAGGTGAAAACAAACATCCTTAGTGTTTGCATATTGAGAGCCGAGATTCTAGTTTCTCTGGTGGAAACTGAGCACTTGGTTTGTTTCTAGACTGTATTTAAACAGCTTCAGATGCCTGGTTTTACCTGGTTTCTTAGAAAGATAAACTGACTCCAGGCCCCCAAGGGTGTTGACTGTAACAGCCTGCTTTGCCAATGTAAAACATAAGCTACTGCGAAGAGTTCACCCTATCTGAAGGCTAACGCATCATCAGCAAACAGTTTATTCTGCACCTTGTTAATACTGAGAGGTATTTAATGTAAACTCTGAATTATTAAAACCCCATGTGGCTTTTAGACACACAGCTGCACCTCCCGGTATCTAGTTGAAGTTCCCTTGTTTGGTCTCTATCAAAATCATGTAGCAGTAATGTGTCGGGAAGAAAAGGTAAATAGTTCTTGATTTCCTAATTTTTTTACAGCTGTGTTTGTAAACATGTGGTTGTTTGGTTTGGTAGGTGAATGCCATTTGAGATGCTTTGGTTCAGTTATACAGCTGCCATCACTTAGGAAGCACTGAGTCCACGCAGACAGACTGCAAGGAAAATCTAATCAATATAGACAGCCAATCTAAGTAATTGAACAGAAATACATATATACAGATATACATATAACCTATACAGATAACATATTAACACTTAGGGAAGAGAAAGAGAGAGAGAAAGAGTGAAAGATTGAGATTCGTCCCGTGACCCTTTGATAATGTGGAAAGACTCCTCAGGGGATGTAGCATTGGGGGTAGATATTGTATGGTATTTCACCAGACACAGATGAGAGAGAGGACATACATGCACCTACAACATGATTTTTAAAGAAAAGGTTCGGATGTCTGTGTGTAATTAATACGCCTGCTTCTTTATCTGCGCCCTTCCTAGTTTTGTTCTGGCTTTTCTTTTGATACCCTAATATCCTTTCTACACTTTCATATTTTTCCCAGCCTCTAGTTACAGAAGTTCTGTCCTTGTGGGCAGGGATCATATTTGCATCCTCTATAACTCTGTACACAAGATCATTATGCCCTGGAGTATGATACGAGTTTAGTAAACATTTATTGAGTTAAAATTGTCCACAGTCTACTTCTCTTTGCTTCCTTTCCATCGGCACCCTAACTGCACTTACTCCTGGTTTGGATATAAGATGTGATCCACAAACATTCGATAAAAACATGGATGGAGCAACTTGGTGACAGTGATATTAGGAAACAGTGACCACAGCTTTGTAAACATGACCACCTTGTTATATCAAGTAGTGTGTGAGATGTTTGGATCTTGGAACAGAATTCTAATACCCAGGCACAGGCTGAACCTTTGCTGTTTGGAATCTTATTAAGTAATCTCAACAACACTGTGAAGTCAGAGCCATCCTCTTGGCATGGTAGGTGACAAAAATAAGTCTGTAAGAGGGGAAATCGCTTGCTCAAGTTCTCTAAGATCATACACAAGGGAGTCACAAAGAAGTACAACTCCTCTCCACATCTCACATCAGGTCCAGAGTTCTTGTCTGTTCAACAATAAAGCCATTATTTCAAGATTCTGTTTTATTCCATAGCAAACAAAGTACTAACTAGACCTCTCCTTAAAGAACCCCTGATCCCTATGCAGTGTATAAGAAGAAGAGCAGAAGCAGAAGAAGGAAGATTGTCTTAGTCCATTTGGGCTGCTATAACAAAAATGCTATATATAAACTTGGTTATTTACAGGCAATAGAAACTTATTGTTCACAGTTCTGGAGGCTGTGTGAAGTTCAAGATCAAAATGCCAACAGATTTGATGTCAGGTGAGAGCCTGTTCCTCACAGGCAGCACCTTCTATGTGTGTCTTCACATGGTGGAAGGGTAAATGGCTCCCTCAAGTGCCTTCATAAGGGCACTAATCCCTTTTGTGAGGGAGCAACCCTCACCACCTAATCAGCTCCCAAAGGCCCCAACTCTTAATATCATCATTTGGGGGTTAGGTTTCAACTTAGGAGTTTTAGGGAGACACAGACATTCAGACCATAGCAAAGGTAGAAGGAAAGAGGGGGGATAGAGTATCAGCCTCAGTCAAGTGCCTGAGCTGGCTCACATATACATACATTTTCTCCAGTTTTGTTCCCACATGAGTTGCTTCCATACGCTTCCAGCTGCTTAGTGAATAAAATAGTGCAGAAAATTAAAGTTTATCAAGCGAAATCTAATTGGGAAGGCAAAAGGTGCTGGAGGACGTATTACAGAGTCATCTCCATGCAACAACCACATGCGGCACATCTCCATTTGTGGATGTATTGCGTGTGATTTTTCCTGCCACTGTTGTGATTTCTGAGTGCATAACTGAGAGCTGTCTGTAAAACAGGATATCTGTCCCTGCCCAAATCTCAAGCTCAATTGTAATCTCCATTGCTGGAGGTGGGGCCTGGTGGGAGGGGTTTGAGTGTTGGGGGTGGCTCCCTCATGGTTTGATGTTGTCCTAGAGATAGTGAGTTCTCACAAGATCTGGTTGTAAAGTGTGGCTCCCTCCCACTTCCCCTACACTGTCTCTTTCTCCCTGTTGCTCCTGCTTTTGCCATGTGAAGTGCAAGCTTCTGCTTTGCCTTCTGCCATGAGTAAAATTTCCCTCAGGCTTCCCCAGAAGCAGAGCAGATGCTTGTGCCAAGCTTCCTGTACAACCTATAGAACCGTGAGCCAATTAAATCTCTTTTCTTTATGAACTGTCCAGCCTCAGGTATTTCTTTATAACAGTGCAAGAATGGCCTAATATACCTTCCTTCTCTCAGCTTCTGATAGGGCAGTGGTACTCCCAACAGCACTGTGAAAAACAAGGTTTGGCCTCAAGTGTCAGCCAGGTATAGTTGTCTATGAAACTTTATTGTAGAGAAATCTTTGCTTCCTCCATCCACTCTGAACGCCTATTTCTTGCAGGTTGGACCATCTTCTATCCTCCAGACAAGGTTCAAATCCAATCAGCTAATACCTTAGTTATCATTAAACACTTAACAGGGATTATCAGAACCCTGTCTATTATTCAGCTGAATAGAAGGCCTGGCTTATGACCAAGAAGGACAAAGGAGGCATGGGAAGGTGCTACATACCTGCCTGCACCAGGCTTTGCTGCAACAGCCTGCCTGTTATTAAAAGTTCCAACTTTTGAGGTTCCTGTTGGAGGAGATGAGAATGTTGAAAGTCTCAAAGAAGTAACTTTCATGAATTTAAGTTGGAAACATTTTAGCAAGTTTTACATTTAGTAACTTTAAGTGAAGGAACCAAAAATATGCCTCTAGCAAGAAAGTTTTGTTCCTTTAAATAAAGAAGCAAAAATAAAGCCCCAAATACATTGAACATAGGGGATAGCTATTAATTATTCCGTAAAGGTAGACAGTAGTTCACATCCAGAAATACAAAATACATTGTTTCCCTTTTGCCACTTCCTTAACTTCGCCTACTGCAGGTGTGATCTGTCTCTATCCTTTTCCATGTCCCTTTCATAGTATGACTATTAAACTCACTTCTTAAAATCTGACCCCTTGCCAGGCAAAATCAATCCCTTGTATTTCTCTGCATCCCCAATGGCCCTGCTATATTATGCGTTGAAAGGAAAGTCACTTTGAGAAAAGGACAATGAAATTCCTTGCACTGGGCCCAGTTCTTCTGTTACTATTAAATTAAACTGTTTATCCCATTACTGCCACTCAAATTTCTGTCTGGAGGCTGAAGGGGCTGCAAGTGTCAAGTGGAGAAATTGGATCCTAAGCCCCCACTCCCCCTGCTCCTACATTATGCATAGGACCAGGCCGCCCTCAGTGGGGAAGGACCAGACCGTGGCAGAGTGGCGGGCCACAAGGTCATGCGGGTATCCCCAGGCCACCAGGGCAAGGACAGACAGTTTTGGACACTTACACTGGCCTGATTCCAAGAGGCTAAATATTTTGAGAGGTGGAGGAGGGGGAAATGGGAGGGAAAGGAAGCAGTCCACTTTCAACCCATCCTTCGCTCACTGTACTCCACTGCAGAGTGAACTTTGAAGAAAGTAAACTCGATCAGCCCTGCCTCTGCTTAAAACTTTCAAGGATCCTCTTGACTTTTGAAGAATCATAACATGGCCACAGCCCACATCTCTGGTCTGGCCATTCCTGCAGTTCCGAGGACTCACTGCGCTCTCTTTTATCTCCCTGTTTTGGCACAGGCAGTCCACTCTGTCTTGGCCTCCCCTGACTTCTCAGCCTTGTTTGGTTAATTCCCGTGCATCCTTCGTGTCTTAGCTTTGGTATTGCCTCCTCTGGGATACCTCCTCAGATTCTACCACCATCTTCCTATTCTGGGATATGCACTATGGTCCGTATTAGGAATTGGAAAACTTTTTCTAAAGATCCAGATAGTAAATATTTTAGGTTTTGCCTTGCAACTACTCACTTCTGCCATTAAAGTACAAGAGCCTGTGCAAATGAGTATATTCATGTTTTATTAGAACTTTATTGACAAAAACAGATGGTAAGTTGAATTTGGTCCATGGGCTGTAGTATGCCAATCCCTACTTTATATGTTCATAGTTTCTTAAGATTTAATCTATTAAGACCTTAATCAGAAAGCAGGAGCATCTTGGGGACAAGGACTAAGTAAGTCATCTCTGCACTCCCAGATGACTGAAGGCACACATGATGTCCGATGGCAATTGAGTACACACATGTGTGGATGAAGAAACTGGGAAGCTTCAGTCAATCAGTCAATCGATCTTCTATGACTACTTCCCTCTTTCACAATCAGTCCTCTCTCTTAGTATTTTCTAAAATACTAAAATTGTCTTTGGATTTGGGGTAGAGAAGAGGGAAGTGGAGTAGTTAGCAAGAAGCTTGTCCTTTTGTGTTCTCTGAAGGGGAAACAAGGACACAGGAAATTTCTTTCTTTCAAAAATCCAGGCCCTGAATAACTGGCTCTTCAAAAGATTCCAGATTATACTTGGTAGGCCTTCCAGCTCCCAGATTGCTGGCAGGATCTGGTCAGCATCATTCCTTGGGTCTACACATCAGGGCTGTCAATGATCTGACCCCTCCAATATCTTGTTGAGGCACATTTTTGTCCATTGATCCTGTTGAATTTCCAGAAAACCTGGGTAGCTTCTGGGCAAGCATTTCTGGGTGTTTCTTTACAGCAGTGAGAACTAGCTATGGTATCTCCAGGGACCTTACAGGGAGTAGAGGATTCCCATCTGTACCCCAGTAGCTCACGACCAAATGAATTTTAAAATGCTCTCATTCTATAGCAACCACCACTACCACTATCATAACAGAAACCACCTCCTAAAGCTCTTTGGAGAGGTGGAGAGAAAGAGAAGAAGGAATGGCAAAAGGACAGTGAATTTTTGCTCTTTTTCCCTGCCCAATTCATGTCCCCTTTTATCTGGTGTAAGTACCTTTGTTTTCATACGGGAAATCATTCCTTTACTCCTTTCTCTCTCTCAGTTCATATGGTCTGTAGAAGATAAGACATAGCACTATGATCCAGGGGTGGATGCATGATTCAGGCCTCACCAGTCTGTGTGTTCTATCTCCCTGGCTAGAGAGGCTATTTCAGAGGGATTGGCCTGTGGCCCACATCAGGCTCATCAGAACCATTTTTGGTACTTTTGGTGGAACTACTGGGAAAACTTAGGTGAACGAAGGGGATACTATATAAGTTAAGAGTAACCAGCAGCCAGTTAGTCAAAATAGGTGGATGCGGCATTGAGAGACAAAGAGAGTCAGAGTTCTAATGGAATCTGAGCCCCTGATCCAGCCTTACCTGAACCTTGACATCCCCCCTGAACTTTTCAGGATTGTGAGCCAATAAACTACCATCTTTGCTTCAGTTAGTTAGAGTCAGGTTTCCGGCACTTGTGGCTAAAAGGAATCTTTACTACTAGAAGGAGTGTTTATATACTCAAAGTACTTAAGACAGAATGTTCTAAAGTACAAAAGCTTGGTATTCCCCATTCTAAGAATAGAATTTTCTGCCATCAGGTTGGCTAGTACTTCATTTTGACACCTCCTTCTGTGATAAGCAAAGATGTAAGTGGTGACCCACTTTCTTGCATGGGACCTTTGTTAGAGCCAAAGATAGACTGGAGATAATTTGGGTCCATGAAATTAAATGTATTAGGAGCCCGATGCAGTGATGTGCAGTTGTGATCCTAGCTACTTAGGAGGATGAGGCAGGAGGATCACTTGAGCCCAGGAGTTTGAGACCAGCCTGGGGAACATAGTAAGACCGCATCTCAAAACAAAAAATAAAAAATAAATGTGGCAGAAATGGCCTCTACTGATCAATCATGGGTATTTCCCTTTAGGGTCATTGGATAGTAAAGCTGAAAGAGACCTCAGACTATCTGGTCTGACCTCCTCATTTGACAGAGGAGGAAACTTACACCTCTGGAGAGAATGTTTACTGAAGCTGCATATATACTTTAGTGGCCAAGCCAGCATTAGAATTTAGGTATCGAGACTCATCCCTTGATAAAGAGGTGCCACAGGAGGTGAAAAGGAAGCTGCATTTGGAGTCAGAAAAGTTATGCATGACCTTTGACAAGTCACTTGATCCTTTGAAGACCCAGTTCCTTATTGGGAAGATAAGGGATGGAATTAGCTCTTTGCATCTCACAGGGATGTTGTGATGAACAAGTGGTAAGTTATAGATAAAAGTGCTTTATAAACTTGAAAGTATGATTTTTGCATTCAGCCAAAAAATGATTGGAGGTTTACTCTTGTGCTTGATACACATATAAGGTTCAACAACGCATGAAGTCATGTTCATATGAAGCTTATATTTTGGCACAGGGAGACAGAATAGACAAAACAGAAAAATGTTAAGTCAGGATGTGTTATGAAGAAAAATAAAGCAAAGAAGAGGTACAAAGGTTACAGACGTAACTAGGCTGGGCAGGGAAGCTTCACTGAGAAGATGACAGTGGAGCATTACCTACCTAAGGAAGGAGAGAGAACCAATCCTGCAAATGGAAGAAGCTGCTTTGTAAAACATACCTTCCTTCTGTGAAGTCATAGTTTCTTAATGAATTCCAAACTCTCGTATCTACTTGGTCAAATAGCAATAAACTTTGCTCAAATATATGTCTGGTGGTACTTACCAAAGTGGCAATAATAATAATAAGTAGAGGAGAATAAAATAATAGGTAGAGGTTTGGAGCATGGGAGAGTATAAATTGGCATATTCTTTCTTGAGGGGAAATTTAGCAATAGATCATTTCTATTCTTCTACCCAGAATTTCTCCTTCTAGGCACTTGGACTAAGAAAATAACATAATTACATGTTACATGATTTTTTTGTAAAAGTAATTACTTTAAAATGGCCCCAGAGAGTCCACGGTTCTTTCAAAAATGTGTGCAATTACTTGGCTATAAAAATATTCATTATCTCAGCATTATTTATAACACTACAACATTTGAAACATCTTAAACATCCATCTCTTTGGAATTGGCAATCAAATATGGTATTTTCACCAGAAATTCCAGGAATGGCTCAGTTTGGGCTGACTTGGCTTATGGTCCCATCCCTAAACTCGTCTTTATGATCAGGAATACAGAAATTACTGCTTGGTAAGAAGCAGTTCTATGCAGCCATTAGAAATGATATTGTAGACATTTGTCTGTATTTGTGTAAACATTATTCACTTAAAATGGGTGCATTTTGCCATCTGTGCATTTTATGCTCAGTAAAGTTTATCAAAACAAAAAAAGTGAAACTATAGGAGAATTTATTGATTTTATTATTTGTTCATCTATTTTAATAAATTATTCATTTAATTCATTTAACCACTCTTTCTATGAATGAACAGTTTTAACTCTTTTGCAAATCTCAAATGTTCTCATTATCTTTCCTTAATATGACTCTTTTGACACATATGTAAATATTTCTCAATGACAGGATGCCCAAAAATTAATTTGCTAGGTCATAGGATATACACATTATTAGCTTCGTTTCACATTCCCATATTTCATACTTGCTACAGTTACATGTTGTAGGACACATTTTTCAAAAAGTGACCATTTGGTCAACAAAGTTTATCCAAAATGAACAAAAACAAAGGTGAAATGATAGAAGTACTTGCTTACATGAGAGATTTTTATTTGGGGAAAGCATAAATCACAAAATGGATGCACTATATTACCTAATATATGTCACGTATGGTTAAAGCAAAGTCTAGAAGGATATACTCCAAAATATTAAAAAATGTTCTGACTAGTGGGCTTACAGATGATTTTTACTGTCTTTTGTATTAAGTAAAGTGATTTTTTACTGGAAAAATTAAATCATGCTCTGGTTTCAAAAAAATCATAATACAAATGAATACAAAATAAAACAACTCTAGCTCTTTCAAATAACCATTTTGTTTACAGTTTCTCAGGTATTCCAATTTTTTTCTATGCATTTACAAGTAGGTATGTGGGCATCTGGGGCTTTCTTAAGTAAGCCTCCTGCGGTTCACAAATAGAAGCAAACTAAATACACTGTTCTACAACTTGCTTCTTTTTCTTAATGCATCTTAACTATCATTAAATATCAGCACTTATAAATAAATCTGGGTCATCTTCAAATGACTGCAAATTAGTTCATTGTAGGGATGTCCTGTAATTCATTTAACCAATCTTTTTATGAATGAACACTTAGACAGTTTGAACTCTTTTGCAAATCTCAAGCGTTGTCATTATCTCTCTTTAATATGCCTCTTTTGGCACATGTATAAATATTTCTTAATGATGGATACCTAAAAATTGAAATTGCTAGGTCATAGGACATTTGGATTATTAGCTTTGTTTCACATTCCTATATTTCATATATGCTACAGTTACATGTTATATGCCCCTTTTAAAAAAAAAAGAAAGTTACTTTAAAATGACATTGAAGAAAATAACACAGTTCTTTCAAAAATCCTCACTTAGCTAAATGATTGTTCCTTTAACCCTGTGAGAGGAGGGCCCATGTGCTGGACTTGTAGAACCATGCCCAAAGGACACATTCTTATTGGGTTGCCAAACGTGAGAGGATGATGGCTGGAAGCTGAAACAACAGCCTCAATATATAGTCCATCTTATCATGCCAGAAAATCTCAGGGCTTCTTACCAAGGATGTACACCTATTTAATAGAGCAGCCAGGAAAGACAAGCTCTTGGCTGGGGGAAATGGGGAGGCACTGCTGATATCTTTGGCATCAAATTGCCCTGAGAGAGGCAAAATGGTCAAAAACGCATAACACTTTCACAACCTATTAAGAGTGGCATGGCAGGCTTGGTGGAGGCTAAGAAAAGAAGAGATAAACTTGCCTGAAAATGAAAAAAATGGTTGGACTGAAATGCCATAGACCTTCATTTGTTCAGGCAGAACAGCTTAAAGTTATCGAATCTGATTGCCAAGCAATGTAAATGAGCCAGGGTTGAGGCAACATACAAGTGACAGACAGACAATTCTCATTGCAGCTGGGATCTTAGCAGAAATCTGTTAATTGTGTGTTCAGGGATAACATCAGAAAAGGGCATTAGAACAACTGTCTAAACAGGATGAAATGAAAGCATATTTGGCATGTTCCCTCAAAAGACAGGAGGGCAAATGTTGGCAACTTTCTTCAAATGGCAAGAGGAGTTTGCTCAGAACAGCCAGACACGGGATTAAAATAACGTGATCCAACTAATTATTTTCCACTCCTTGGTATGCTTCTTAGGCCGATAATCGTTTTCAGCCTGTTTAAAAATATATTGTTTGCTTTGTGATTCCACCTCTAAAAATTGTTTGGTTTGCAGTATGTTTACACTGATACCAGAAACTAATCTGAGAGGATTAAGTTACATGAGGAAATAACTCAGATATTAGATTAAATACACTGAGAAGTCAGAGTGGGAGAGCAGTAGAGGATTTTCAAAATAACTGGTAGAATGAAAAGCTTCAGATATGGGTGGACATTTTCTTTGCTGCCCAGTGTAGAAGCCACTAGTTACATGTGGCTGTTTTTCAAGTAATTAAAATTAAATTAAAAATTCAGTTCCTCCGTCACACAACTCACATTACAAGTGCTCAACAGCTATATGTGGCTACTGGCTATTGAACAGTGCAGTTCTAGAACATTCTTCTCTTCATAGCAAGTCCTATTGGACAGCATTGGATCAGACTTTGGAAATAATTCTCGAAAACTCTTGTTTGGCCTGCTCAGTTTCCACAGATTCCACCCATATTTTCTGAATACCACCACTAGTTGCCCCCATCTTATTTTCTTGCCTTGCACATCACCTGGAGAAAGAATATAAACAGCAATCACTTGACTAACTGGAAGCTCTTGGAGGGCAGAGATGATGTCCCATCTACCATGCCTAACACAATGCATAGAACATAATCAGCTTTCACTGAACGTTTATTGACTGATTTACCAATCTAATAAGGAAGAAATAGAGAGAAAGGATCTCATGTCAGAATTCAATTTATTATTCTAGACAAAGTATCATCTTATTAAAGGATAGACATCAAATGATAAGTCAGAGTTTAAGCAATGGTAATTGGACATTAGAGACAGCGTTGCTCTCAGACCCTAGTACAGCCTTTTTAATTATACTTCTATAGTCCAAAATATTTTCTATCTAAAAATTGGATTATTCTTTCCCCAAGGGAAATATCAACACAGAATTCCACTCTGAGCCTCCTTAAAAGAAAATCATTCTCCTATTTAATTTTATGCTTAATTACCAGTCTTCCTCATTTCAGTGCACTTTCAGAAGATAATATAATTTCCCCAAATTCCAGAACCTAGAGGGCCTATTTCACAGTACCATCTATGGAATACTGAATTGTATCAGAAAATGCTGTCTGAACCATCTCATTGAACAGGTTGCATTTACAATGGTGTTCTATCAACAGATAATCCCATGCATGATCTGTGGGCTCTCCTGCCAGGGAAGAAGCTGGTGGCTCTGGAAAGAACACAGGCCTTGCACTCTCCAGACATGGGTTTGAATTTTGGCTGTCACTACCATCTGTGCCAGTTATTTGACTTCTACATGTCTCGGTTTCTTCTTTCGTGCAACTTACTTTGGAGTACTTTTGTTAAAATTCAAAAGAATGCCAGCAGTGCACTGCCACCTTCAAAAGTGACTGACCCATAGTAGGCCCTTAATAAATGATAGCTGCTCTTAGACTTATGATTGGTAAATAACTTGGATCAAAGAGCATGGTTTTCTTCAAATGAACATCCTTTTTTGAACCTTGTCCCTGCATTTAAAATTCCAACTCCCTTTTGAATCCTTCCATCAGCTACAAATGAACAACCTACCAACAGTTTATCTCTTACTTGCTGTTTCACCTTAGGTTGCATAACAGGATGTGATGGGCAAAATTCTAAGATGACCTCATGATGCTCACCCCTTGGTGTTACTCCCATGGTTACATGGTAAAAGGAATTTTGCAGATGTCATTGAGGTTCCTAATCAGTTGACTTTGAAATAGGGAGATTGTCTGGGTGGGCCTAATTCAATCACATAAATTCTTTCAAAGCAGAGAGTTTTCTCCAGCTGGTTGCAGAAGTTAGAGAGATTCACAGTGTAAGGAGAATTTGATGCAAGAGAGATATCCCATTGCCTGCTCTGAAGTTGCAGGAGGTCTTGTGGGGAGGATCTGGGAGCAGCCCCCAGGATCTGAGAGGAAATCACCAGCAGGCAACCAACAAGAAAAAGGTGACCTCCATCCCACAGCTGCAAGGAACCGGATTCTGTAAAATTAGAATGAGCTTGGAAGTGGATTCTTCACACAGCCTCCAGGTAAAACTCCAGTCAGGCTGGTGCCTTGATTCCAGCCCTGTGAGACCCTGGGTAGAGAACTTCTCCAGGTAGCCACCAAGACTTCTGACTTACAAGACTGTGAGCTAACAAATGAGTGTTATTTTAAGATGCTAAATTTGTAACATTTTCTTTCACAACAATAGCACGCTAATACATAGGAGGTGGAGGTGGGATGTAGAGAGGAAGAATTTAGAGTGAAAGAAGACTGGAGCAGCTCAGAAGACAGCAAAGAGAGAATGGCGAAGATTGAGACAAGGCAAAATAAATGAAAATGGAGCTGGGCTGGGTGCGGTGGCTCACACCTGTAATCCCAGCATTTTGGGAGGCTGAGACAGGAGGATCACTTGAGGTCAGGGGTTTCAGACGAGCCTGGGCAACATAGTGAGACCCCTGCCTTTACAACAACAACAACAACAAAATTAACCAGGTGTGGTGGTATGTGCCTGTAGTCCCAACTACTCAGAAGGCTCAAGTTGGAGGATCCCTTGGGCCCAGGAATTCGAAGCTGCAGTGAGCTCTATGATCATACCACTGCATTCCAGTCCAGGTAACAGAGTGAGAACATGTCTTTTAAAAAGTTAAAAATAATAAATACATAAAAATAAATTAATGATGCTGTAAAAACATCATCTTTCATAGTAAGTGTAAGATTGTACAATGTGCAAAAATCACTAGCATTCCTATACACCAAGAGTCTGGCCAAGAGCCAAATTAGGAACAAATTCCCATTCACAATTGCCACAGAAAGAATAAAATACCTAGGAATACAGCTAATAGGAAGGAAAAATAGCTCTGCAAGGAAGATCTACAAACCACTGCTCAAAGAAATCCTATTAAACTACCATTGATATTCTTCACAGAACTAGAAAAAACTATTTTAAAATTCATATGGAACCAAAAAAGAGCCCAAATAGCCAAGGCAATCCTAACCAAAAAGAACAAAGCTGGAAGCATCACTCTACCTGACTTCAAACTGTACTACAGGTGTACAGTAACCAAAACAGCATGGTACTGGTACAAAAACAGACACATAGACCAATGGAAGAGAATAGAGGATCCAGAAATAAGACCATACACCTATAACTATCTAATCTTTGACAAACCTGACAAAAACAAGCAATGGAGAAATGATTCCCTGTTCAATAAATAGTGCTAACTGGCTAGCCACAAGCAGAAGATTGAAACTGGAACCCTTCCTTCCACCATATAAAGAAACTGACTCCAGGCTGGGCTCGGTGGCTCACTCCTGTAATCCCAGCACTTTGGGAGGCCGAGGCAGGTGGATCACGAGGTCAGGAGATCGAGACCATCCTGGCTAACACTGTGAAACCCCATCTCTACTAAAAATACAAAAAAAATTAGCCGAGTGTGGTGGGGGGCGCCTGTAGTCCCAGCTACTTGGGAGGCTGAGGCAGGAGAATGGCGTGAACCTGGGAGGCGGAGCTTGCAGTGAGATGAGATCGTGCCACTGCACTCTAGCCTGGGCGACAGAGCAAGTCAAAAACAAAACAAAACAAAAAAAACTCCAGATAGATTAAAGACTTACATGTAAAACCCAAAACTATAAAAACCCTGGAAGACAACCTAGGTAATACCATTCAGGACACTGGCACAGGCGAAGATTTCATGATGAAGATGCCAAAAGCAATTGTAACAAAACTGAAAACTGAGAAATGGGATCTAATTAAACTAAAGAGCTTCTGCACAGCAAAAGAAACCATCAGCAGAGTAAACAGACAATCTAGAGAATGGGAGAAAACTTCTGCAAACTATGTATCTGACAAAAGTCTAATATCTTGCATCTATAAGCACTTAAACAAATTTACAAGAAAAAAAAACCTCATAAAAAAGTGGGCAAAGGACATGAACAGACACTTCTCAAAATAAGATATACATATGGCCAACAATCATGAAAAAAAGCTCAACATTAGTGATCATTAGAGAAATGTAAATCGAAACCACAATGAGATACTATCTCACGCCAGTCAGGATGGCTATTATTAAAAAGTCAGAAAATAACAGATGCTGGTGAGGTTGTGGAGAAAAAGGAATGCTTATACACTCTTGGTGGGAGTGTAAATTTGTTCAGTCATTGTGGAAGACAGTGTAGTGATTCCTCAAAGACCTAAAGACAGAAATGCCATTCAACCCAGCAATCCTGTTACTGGGTATATAACCAAAAGAATATATATCATTCTATGATGAAGACATGTGCATGTGTTATGTTCACTGCAGCACTATTAACAATAGCAAAGACACAGAGTCAAATTAAATGCCCATCAATGATAGACTGGATAAATAAAAGGTGATACATATACACCATGGAATACTACGCAGCCATAAAGGGGAATGAGATCATGTCCTTCGCAGGAACATGGGTGGAGCTAGAGGCCATTATCCTTAGCAAACTAACACAGTAAGAGAAAAACAAATATCACACGTTTGCACTTATAAGTGGGAGCTAAATGATGAGAACACATGGACATAGAGGGGAACAACAGACACTGAGGTCTTTTGGAGGGTGGAGGGTGGGAGGAGGGAGAGGATTAGGAAAAATAACTAACAGGTACTAGGCTTAACACATGGGTGATGAAATAATCTGTACAACAAACCCCTATGGCACAAGTTTACCTATGTAATAAACTTGTACTTGTACCCCTGAACTTAAAATGAATCTTTAAAAAAAAGTTACTAGGAAAAAGTTAGTCCTCAAATAGTCAAGTTACAGTTATAAAAATAAAAATGAATTACACATTCCCAAAAAATAAAACTAAAATAAATGAGGGACTGTGAAAGTGCAGAGAGGCAAACCTTGGATTTGCCTAGAGACAGAAAAGTAATTTTCCTTATTTCATAAGAGAGGGAAGATGATGTGAAGACAGCAGGGAGAACACCATATGAGCTTGAAGACCCTCTATAAGTCAAGGAAAGAGGCCTGGAACAGAACCTTCTCTTACAGCCCTCATAAGGAACCAACGCCGCTGATATGTTGATCTCAGACTTTGAGTCTACGGAACTATGAGACAATGAATGCTGTTGTTTAAGCCACTCAGTCTGTGAAGGTTTTCTTTTATGGTATCCCTAGGAAATTAACATGAAAATCTGTTTCAGTTTGCTAGGGCTGCCATAATGAAGTACCACAGGCGACTTAAACATTAGAAACTTCTTTCTTCGTTCTGGATGCCAGAAGTCTGGGACCAAGGTGCCAGCAGGGCTGGTTCCTTCTAAAGGCTGTGAGGAAAGGGTTTATTCTAGGTCTTTCTCTCGGCTCATAGATGGCCATCTTCTCCCTGTGACTCTTCACACTATCTCCCCTCTCTGATGGTCTGTTTGCCCAATTTCCTGTTTTTACAAGGACACCAGTCATACATACTGGATTAGGGTCTACCCCAATGACTTTATTTGAATATGATTACCTTTGTAAAGACCTATCTCCAAATAAGGTCATATTCTGAGATACTAGGGGTTGTATGAGGTAATGTGAATTTTAAGGGTAATATATTTAAAATAAATTAAAAATACTTGTGGCGATAAAGGAAGTTTGTGGTAAGCAGAACCTCATTTTGAGAGGGCATGACCTGAAGCCCATCTCAGTACTGCTGACTCTGTGACCTTGGGCAAGTCACATCACCTGTCTGTACCTATTTCCTCATCATTAAAATGTTATCCTTTCTAACACTCAACTTTGTTATTGTATTTTATCATATTCTATCATGCTGTGCTTATTAAGGTACTTAGTGTTATGCAGAACCACAGAGTGAAATGAGACCATTTAATTCAGCAATCACGTAATGCATACCTTCTATAAGCCAAGCACCATGCTAGGTGATGACACAGAAATGGGCCTAGAACAGCACTTGACCTAAACAAGCTCTCAATCTGGGCTGAGTACAGTAGGTCATGCCTATAATCCCAGCACTTTGGGAGGCCAGGGCAGGAGGATCACTTGAGTCCAGGAGTTCAAGACCAGCCTGGGTGATATCATGAGACCCTGTCTCTACAAAAAATTTAAAAATTAGCCTAGAGAGAGAGCCCTTGTCTCAAAACAACAACAATGAAAACAAAAACAAAATAAGGTGGACTCTAGGTATCAGATTTTTAAATTGGCAAATGAAAGAAAGCACATTAATTGTGAGAACTGGCTATATAATAACTCTCCTTTTCACTCTAAAGTCATTTTGCACAAATTTGAAGGATTCTAAACCTTCTACGATCAGAAGAATGAACACTGTGAAAATGGTGTTACTGAGCAAATTGTGTTCACTGCCCAATGTGCACAGAAGCCAACACTGTGGCACCAGCTTTTGAGAAAAGAAAGGGTGTATTGCAAAGCCAATTGCCAAGGAGACAGGAAGCACAGCTCAAATCTATCCTCCACAATGTTTCAAGGAGTTGGAGGACAAGAGAAAGGGCTTAGAAATGTTGGCTTGGCAGGGTCTTCAAATTTGGAGGGCTTCAAATTTGATCATCTGCAGTAAGGTATGTTGAGGCAGGTTTTAGCCCTGGGTCTTCTGGGCCAATGGACCCTCACTTTTGAAAGAGTTCCAGAGTTCAGGTGCCCGTTATGCTGATTCTAGGAGGTCTTCTTGGTTCCATGAGGAGAATTGGAAAAGGTCTTCTTGGTTCCAGGAGGAGAGTCCTCAGTTCTGGGTATTGTTAGAGGCCAAAGCCTTTGCTATTGCATATGCCCTGGCTACATGACTTACAGGCTTGGTTCTCATACCTGCAAGGTACCTTAACATTCTGTTATCAACAGAGTAAGGCCAGTTTGGGCTGGTCCTGCAGTTACAGGGTCACAGTGGGAAAGGAACTAAAATGTATTGATGACTGATTATATATCAGATAGTTTACATCCATCCTTTTCTAATACTCATAATTATTTCAGGTAGAATTTGTCTAAGAAAAGCCAAATCCAAGAGCTGAAGTCAAGGGAAAAAAATCAATTCCTACAGCAGTGGTATTTTGGGAAATTTCTGTTAATTTTATTTTTACCTTATATCTAAGCATAGTAGAACCACTGGAAAAAAAAAATTTTTTAAAGCACCATCCATGAGCATAAAAGCTACATGCAACCTAAATGCATATAAACACAAATTGCAGCTTTACAGTCTATGAGTCAAAGTTTAATGGCCAATCTTAAACAGACAAATAGGAGCAGGGTAACCGTTGGAAAACATCAAGATTGGATTTAGAGCTGGAAGAGCTGAAATCTGCCCTAGACATTTCTAATGACTGCTGCACAGAAGATAAGTGATCTGTGTCTTAGTTACAGACTTGAAGGTAAATTGGACCCATTAAAGGATAATTTGGGAAGCAACAGTGATGATGATAATGCTAATGCAGCAATAATAGCATTCCACTCTGACCTTGGCTAGGTTGTGGTTCCAGCCAGCTTCCTGCAAGCCCAACCAGTTAGCTTGCACTAGCTTTCAACTGCTAATCCTCATGGCATCTACGTTCATCCCCAGAGGAGCTGTGGGGCAACTTCCTACCTCTGAAATGAGTAAATAAACATGACAGTGAGACCTTCAATGAATGCCCACCCATAGTTATTGTGAAGGTTTTGGGCCAGTCTGTTCAGGACAGATTTAAGGGGCCTTTGCCATTTACTGAAAATCCATGTTGAACAGGAAGACTTATTGGAGCCAGTGATTCTAAAACAATAAATACAAAGGACACGGAGTCAAGTCCAAACACACACAAAACCGCCTAGCAGGTTGCAGAGCAAATCTAAACACACAAACTTCTCCAGGAGCAAATGTAGAGAAAAACCACCAAGCTCTTGTCTTTCCATCCCAACTATTTATAAACACTCTTTTAGCCAAATTTCAGTTTTAGCTAACTTTCATGCAGGATTTCTACAGTTATCTGGAATTAAAAACAAATGATTACCTTTATCAATGCATTCAGACAAACCTAGGGTTGTTTTTTCAGTTTTTTGTTTCACCCAGTAACAAACCTGGGGTCAGAAGTTTGGAAATAAATTGAGGAGCAGTCATTTTGTGGACTAGAAATATGGTGAAATAATGGATTTCTCTGATAAGGAGAAAAATACAACACTCACTCCTTATCATCTTCTTTCTCCATTCCTGATCTTCTTCATTTTTCCCCTTGTAAGGCTTTTTATTTTTGGTTGCATTTTCAAACAGATAACTGCTTACTGCCATATGCTATTTATCCTCAGTGAAAGGTTGAAAAAGGTACAAAACACACCCACAACTGTACTTGCCAATAATTTCTGGATCTGTTTGTGGCTGATCTCATCCTTATCCTCCCTCCAGCACCCATCAAAATAATGGATGGTATAACTTCTCACTAGCAATGCCGGTATGAATAGTAACATGCTGTGGTAGAGATTTTTTGCTTTTCTCTGATTAATAGGTATTCAGGAATCGTAGCCCTTTCACTGTTTTCTTTAGATTAGGAGGAAAGCTGAGTGCATAGGGTTGGAGTCTGAGGAGGAAAGGGGAGTTTTTTGGATCATGATGGAAGGAGTCACTGTAGTTTACTTTCCTCTTGCAATTTCACCTGATAGAGAGTACAACTGGGCTATAGAGAACATGGACTTGAGATCAGACTGACCTGTGTGGAGTTCTTGCTCAGCAAAGAGCCACATAACCTCTTTTCAGCCTCAGTTTCCTCTCTGGGAGGTAGGCAATTAGTCCCTACCTCACAAGAATGGTGAGAGGTCTAAATGCCATAATGTCAGAAAGCCATTAGTAAAGTGCCTGCTGCCTATACACCTCTGTGCCCTTCAGAATCCCCGGGAGCCTGGTCAGTTCCTAAAGTGAGCTCTTCAGTCTAGCTGTGGTTAACTAGATGCTGAAAGGAGGGCAAAGAAGAGCTGCC
Organism: Rhinopithecus roxellana; assembly: GCF_007565055.1. Classification (NCBI taxonomy): domain Eukaryota; kingdom Metazoa; phylum Chordata; class Mammalia; order Primates; family Cercopithecidae; genus Rhinopithecus; species Rhinopithecus roxellana. The sequence continues at coordinate 71,967,763 of NC_044549.1, read as the reverse complement.
AATTGCTGAAGGAAGGAGGGGGAATTTTTAGGTTTTAATACAGGGAACAATTAAGAGAAAACTTGGGTACTGATATGGTTTGGCTGTGTCCCCACCCAAATCTCACCTTGAATTGTAATAATCCCCATGTGTCAAGGGCAGGGCCAGTTGGAGATAATTGAATCATGGGGGTGCTTTTCCCCATACTGTTCCCATGGTAGTGAATAAGCCTCATGAGATCTGATGGTTTTATAAATGGGGGTTCCCCTGCACATGCTCTCTTACCTGCTGCCATGTAAGATATGACTTTGCTTCTCATTTGCCTTCCACCATGATTGTGAGGCCTCCCCAGCCGTTTGGAACTGTGAGTCAATTAAACCTCTTTCCTTACAAATTACCCAGCCTTGGGTATGTCTTTATTAGCAGCATGAGAACAGATTAATACAGGTGCATAGGCACTAAAAGTAATAATGGAATTACTTTCCTGGATTGAACTGAAAATGATGTTGTTGCCCTTATATAATGAAATTCAGAAAATATAATTAGTATAGAGTTTATCTCAACCCCTAATGGAAGATGACCATCCCAGAGCATAGACTCAAGTTGCCTTGAATATACTCTGATTAGCAACAGTTATAAGTGGCTTTTTAAGGAAAAAAATGAAGAGGCAGTTCCTAAGATGTTTACCAAGAATTTACATTAAAATAGCATAAGCTATTGATTGGCTATACACATTGTTCTCTGCATCACAAATTCCAGAAACAAGAAGATAATGGGTAAGGCAACTATTAAATAGAAACAAAATGCCTATAAACAATTGCTCCTGAGCATGTGTGTGGGAGGGGGTCATGAATGAAGTCCCATATTCATGTCTCTCTGAGACTGATACATTTTGCATAGCTCACGTAACTCAGACTCCTCTGAGTTATTTTTCTTTTCTCAATGTTTACAAATTTGTAGTCAGATTTTCAAAAACAAGCATGATAAACTATGGACAAATTCTATTCTCATCCCCAAATTGTCAAACAGGATCATTATGGCTCAGTGGTTCTCAAAGTTCAATCCTTGCAGAAGCAGCACCAAGAGGCTTGTCAGAAATACAAATTCCTAAGCCTGACCCCTGACCTAAGAAATCAGAAGTTATGCACATGGAACCCCAAAATCTGTGTGTTAACAAACCCTCCAGGTAAATGCAATGAACCTTAGAGAAACACGTACCTTTTCTTTCCCTCTTTCACTGAATTCCTAACTTAAGAAAAAAATCCTCACTTTTCTAATCTGACAGCTGGTAGAAAGAGGTTGAGCCATCCTTGAAAGTTTTTAGAATAGGTGTAAGCAAGCAGAGTTTTATATGTCTGTGTGCCAGAAGTGATTGGTTTTCTGTGGAGCAATTAAATCTAAATAATCAGATCTCTTGTGAAAGGCTTTCTACATATGGGTGCTAAATGCAGTTCAACCAACTTAATAGTATGTTTATTCATTCTATGTTATGCTTTGTTTATTAGAGATTAGCACTAGGAATTAGTAGAGAGTAGGCTTTTAATCCATGAAAACACTGTCACCAAGTAAAAGATGAAGAGGGGCAAAGTGTTAATCTCCCAATGGGTACCAGCCGTAGAGTCAGATTTGCACCATGTCTAGCTCCAAGGATGGGCCCCAATGAACTAAATGTAGGGTAATCCTCTCTCCCTTACCATAGTGATTGGCCAGGAAACCCAGCCTGGCCAATTAAGACAGGTATTCCTGTAGCCACCAGATCAGAGTAGTCCAAGGTGGGGGTGGCAGTAGGGGGGTATTGCTAGAATTAGGATATAGAACCTCCATGTTAACAGTGTGTGGAGATGGGGAGCTGTCCAGCCCCTAGGCAGGATGACTACCTGCTGACAAAGTTGGCATGGCATCCTAAATGTTAGTTGCTAACTATTATCAATATCCTTCCTCTCTTCACCTACCCAATTCTTGTAGAGAATAAGATGTCTATAAGAGCTTATGAGCAGGGCAACCTAAGAGAAAAAAATAGTAATCACTTGCCACAGAGACTAGAGAGAAAGAAATACTCAAGAATTTCCAAGACAAAGAATCAAGAAGAAAAATGATTGGAAAAAAATGTCTATTAACCTGGTTGGTAGTACAAATTCTAACCATAAAAAATCTTGAGATAGTAATTCAAATGTAACTGTCCCACCTTACCCATGGGAGGGATGGGAGTGGTTAGGCAAACTCTCAGGAGGAGGTGAAGCTCTTGAGGTGAAATATGAATAATAAGGCAGAATGCAAGGAAAGACCCTCCTAGCAGGCAGAGATCCTGAAGCAAATGAAAACATGCTAAGTTAATGACGGGAACATTACAAAAAAGCCAGAGGGTCTAGAACAGACAGAGTGAGAAGCATGGTACAGGATACTTGGCACATAGATATGAAAAATGATTATGGAATTGATCTCCCCTATTGAAGTGATAATTGTTCGAGAGATGGTCAAGGGCTAGATCACACAGGCCTACGTCATGTTTTGGTCTTTATCCTAAGAGCAACAAGAAGCTACAAATTGAAGGGTAGGTGTAGTATTATGATCAGTTTTGGAGGGAGACAAGTCAGATGCCTAGTTCTCATCACTCAATCACAGACTGTTGGAAATGGTGTGAAGACTTTAACACTCTTAGCAAGAGTCCAAAGGGTTTCTGCAATGGCTATGATGATTATTCAGGTTGACTACACATTTGAGGAAAATAGAGACAAGTTAGTTTTCAGATACAGGAAGCCCCAAACAGACAAACCACCAAAATTTGATACTAGTCTTCCTTGGCACCAGACCCCGCCATAGCAATGAGTTGCTCCCCATCCAATGAAAAAGACATTCCCAACTGAAATTTTCCTGCTGGGGCTCTAGTCCACAGACCTGCAGCTAGCTAATCAAACCAAGGTTGTGTCATCTGACAATACCAAAGTAATTTACTCCCTCCAATAACTATTTTACTCCATTTTTGTTTTTCTTTACATATTCATGTTTCTGAAACTAACGTGGGACTTAGAATCATTATATACATTTAATTAAAGATTTTCCTTTACCTGATGTTAGGTAAAGAATGCCTTATAATTCATGATATCTTAAGGAAATGCCACAGAGTTAATGACGCTGATTGTTTAACTCTCTCTTCTCGTTTTAATAACGTGTTATACTGCACATTTTTCTCACAAATCTGCCTCTTTAATTCTTTTCTTTTCCACTGAGCAGTGGGTTGCTTTAAGGACAGAAACAGTGTTATTCATTTTGGTGTATTTCCTGTCCCCTCCAACAAATAGTACTGACTATGACCTGACACATAGTAGGTGTCAAATATTTTTTTAGTAAACGGGTAAACCAATAAGCGATAAATAAAATCACAAATGTGATTCAAGAATATCCTTGAAAATCTCTTGAAAAAATATAGATTTCTTTTTTCTCTGAAATATGGGCTCAATCTGTAATACCCAGTCTTTTTTAGTAGTTCCAATAAAACAAGCACTGTGCTAAGTGCTGTGTATGCAATGTCTCATTTAATTTGCAAATGAATCCTCAACTGACAGTATCATTTTTTTTCACTTACTAGCATATATATGGAGATCAGTGATTATTTGTCCAAAAATAACCAGCTTTAAATAGAAATGCCATTTCTCAACTCGGGCCTAGCTGACTTTGCAGCCTATCCTCTTAGTCACTGTGCTGAAATATTTAAAATGCACCCATTTCAGACATAAGCTTTGAAAGAAAAAAAAAAAAAACAGATTCCTCTGGAAGTCCAGTCTTTGCACCTTTTTCCATTCTTCTGGTAGTACAGTGATGATAGGATCTGGTTGCTGAGTCAGGAACACTCCACGGTGAGGCATAGATTACCTCCAGTTCCTTTGTTGTATAAAGACACAGCTCAGGAAAAGATACACATGGTAATAGAACTGTTTGCATATTTCCCTCTATCCAGGGGATTTTCTTTTATCCTATTCCAAGTGGGTGAGGTTTATCTTCACATTTCAACTTTAAATGCAGAAATGCATTCTTGCCAAATCAGACACCCCTTTTCCTTTGGAAAGAAAAGTGGAAAGAATTACAAGGCACCATAATGAGATGATGGTACAAAATATGCAGCCTAGATTAAATTTAATGGGGAGATATCAATATGTATTTAGATCATATGCCAAATCACATTCCCTGAAATATGCTGCTAGGAACTGCTAGTTGTTCCCTAATACTTCCTCTGTAGTCAGAGACATCTGATTTTTAGCTGGATTCCTGACCACCCAAAACAAAAACTATACTTCTCAGGGTTGGGGGCCACATGGTTGGGGCCAGGTATCTGAAGTCTAGCCAACAATCTGTAAGTGAAAGCATCATGCAGCAGTTCTAACAGCCTTTCTGAAAGGTCTGCGGCAGTGCTTGTTTTGCACCAACTCTTCATCTCTTCTGATGACTGGAATTTTAATGAGATAGCAGGAAGTAAAGCAGCCATCCTGGACCACAAGGTCAGCTTGAGAATGGAGGCTAGACACAGCGAAAAGAAACAGAAAAGTCTGGGTACCTGAGGTCTTTATGAAATAGAATTTTTATAACAATTCCAGTCTACCCTCCAGATTTTGACATGAGAGAGAAATAAACCTCTTTTTTTTTTTTTTTTTTTTTTTTTTTGAGACAGAGTCTCGCTCTGTTGCCCAGGCTGGAGTGCAGTGGCCGGATCTCAGATCACTGCAAGCTCCGCCTCCCGGGTTCACGCCATTCTCCTGCCTCAGCCTCCGGAGTAGCTGGGACTACAGGCGCCCGCCACCTCGCCCTGCTAGTTTTTTTGTATATTTTAGTAGAGATGGGGTTTCACAGTGTTAGCCAGGATGGTCTCGATCTCCTGACCTCGTGATCTGCCCGTCTCGGCCTCCCAAAGTGCTGGGATTACAGGCTTGAGCCACCGCGTCCAGTCTATTTTGTGTAAACTATTATTAGCAGTTTAAAAGCTTAAGCCAAACCTAATCCTAACTGATACACATGCCAACAGCATTCAGAAAGCCCTTTGTGGTAAAGTGGTAGTAATACCAAGTTAGTAATAACGGCCTGCCTACAAATATGACTGTCAAACTTTTACCACTCTTATAATGAAGTCATGTTATCTTTCTTTTAAAATACAGATATTTTATGCGATTGCTACTTGGAATTATAATGGAAATAGTGGTCATTTATTGAGGGGCTACGAAGTTATAGAATCCATAGAAAGATAAATAAATGGAACACCAAAAGAAAAATCAGTAGTTCAGCTGCTGAGAAAAGGCAAGAAGGAGAGTCACCTAGGAATTAGGGAAATAAGCAAACACATAAAAAACTATGTTAGTCCAACCAAAAGTGGAATTTGGGGCTGGGTGCAGTGGCTCACACCTGTAATCCCAGCACTTTCTTTGGAAGGTCAAGGTGGGAGGACTGCTTCAGCCCAGGAGTTGTAGACCAGCTTGAACAACATAGCAGGGCCCTGTCACTACAAAAAAATGTAAAATTTAGCTGGGCATGGTGGTGCATGCCTGTGGTCCGAGATACTCAGGAGGCTGAGATGGGGCAATCACTTGAGCCCAGGAGTTTGAGGGTACAGCAAGCCAAACTTGGGTCAGCCGATTGAGATCTGTCTAGAAATCTGTCTAGAACTATCCACTTTCTACACCTGAGAGAAGAGTTAAGGGTGGGGGCTTGTAAAGCTGTTTTTCCTCATCTGACCTCATCCATTCTCTACAAGAGCAGTTCTCAAACTGGGGATTCTATTAAAAATGCAGATGCTGCTTCAGGTAACCTGAGTGGGTCCCAAAAGTCTGCCTTTCTGAAAAGCTCAGAGATGATGCTCATGCTGCCAGTCCATCTACACACCAGGCTTTGAGTAGAAAGGCTACACAACTGCCAATAAGATTTCTTTGAAAACTAAATCAGATCATGTCATGCGCTGCTTAAAAGCCTCTATTGGCTTCCACTGCAATTAGAGTAAAACCTTGCTCTTTTCTGTACCCCAGGAGACCCACCAAGACCTGGACCTGGCACTAGCCCAAATCACTGACCACATTTCTACCCACTCCCTGCCTTGTCCACACTCCTTCAGCCATACTGGATTTTCTTCTTGCTCTAAACATGCCATCCTTATCTCAGGGCCTTGTTTCATTTTTTTTAAGGGCACTTACCAATATCTGGAATTCCAACTTACTCTAAACCTGTAGAATATAAACTCCTGGAATTTAGCCTATAGTGTGTAGCATTGTATTCTCAGTATGTAGCACAGTGCCAGCTAGAGTAGGACATTCAATACAAAAAATGTCAGAAGCTAAAGTCTGGATCACAAAAATAGTGAAAGTAATTGATCCTAGGGCACAAAAATTTAGTGGAAAAAGGAGCTTGAAGACTGCAAGATAATGCCCTTATCTGCAACACACACACACACACACACACACACACACACACACACACACACACACCCCACAGTGTCCTAGAAGAATTGACTCCAATTTAAGTCAATCCCTACAGCAAAAAGCATCAGAACCAAACTCCCAAACTCACAGTAGATGATTCATCCCCAGCAATGTGTGACACAACAAAAGTCCATGACAACAAATGCAACTGAACACTGCCATATTGTTTGTTGTAAGTGCTGGCCTTTGAGCCCCAGGGAAATGCTTTTGTGATACTGACAATTTCTGTGGCAGAGGAGATTGACCACAGGGTCACCCCAACTGAGATGAATCTCTGAATGTGGCACCATTTCCCAACAAAGCCCTCCTGAAGAGGGTGCACCCAACTCTTTCTTCCTGCCTCCTTACTTGTAATGCTCTAAAATCCAAACAAACATGCATAGTCCAGAAAGGTTAGCCAGTTCGTGCGGTGGAAAATGGCCATCACATGTTTTCTTTCGACTCACCCCCCACTCCCTCCCCAAGGGTGGAAATAAAACATTTTGAAGTTCTGAGAACATTCAAAACAAGCCATCATTTAGAAGTAACGACTGCTCGTGCTATGCACATAAATAAAAATCCATACTAAGCTTAAACACATTTATAAGGTCTTTGTAAAGACTTTGCCGTTTCTCTATAAATGTCCAGAAAGATTAATTAAGAGCAGGATGGCTCATCCATCTAGATTGATTAAACATATATTTAAGGGTCAGACTGGAAACAATGCCCAGATACATTAACATACAATTTGCCCACAGTCATTAGTCTATTTATTTTACTGGCTGACAATATTTCTGGAATTAAGTCATTGTTAATCTATGTCTGGAAGGAGCGACAGGACCACCCAACTCCCCATCCAAGAAACCATCTTCTCTCACTTTCCAGTACTAGCATTCTTCCCCCAAATTTTCAGGCTCCCTTAAGCTTGAGAAGGAATCAAGATATCACAGTATACGGAGAATGTGCTGCATTCCACTCTCAACCCACTGCCTCTCCCATTAGTCCTCTGCACAAGGTCTCTGCCCTCTCAGAATTTGTCTCCCGTTTTTACACTGTCTCTTTTCATCAGGGTACATTTTCCAAAAACCGGTTGGGAAGTAATGTACCCTTTCCAAAAACAAAGCATTGGGGACATGCTGATGTCTACACCTAAAGAATAACGGCTAACCATGTGCAGCTTAGCATGTTATATCCCTCATGCCCTTTATCTCAATTAATATTCACAATATGTCTGCAAGGAGTCTGGAATGTAAGTATTCATATCCCCATCTCATGAGTAAGGGAAAAGGGGGATCAGAGAAATGGAAAATACTGACTCTTTTCACCCAGCTAGAAGGGAGGGAAGCAGGCCTCACACCTGACTGAGTTGGAGCGTCGAGCCGTTGCTCTTGACTCCGGGGCCGTGTTTTCTCACAAATGCCATATTGAGTCTGAGTCATTTCTGCTTCTCCGAGGTAGGCCTCTGGGGCTCCAGGGTGAGCAATGGAGGACTGGGAATACTTTCTTCCCGTCTGTGCCCCTAGTAGGGGCACATGCACATTCATCATGCATCCAGACGCATTTGTTGATTCTTAGAACACACATTACGTTGGTAATTTTCCTTTGGCTGGTCTTTGGTTATGGTGGCCAACTCTCAAACTTTATCTCAGCCATGTTTATTAACATAACTTTTAGGAGGTTTTTTAAAGAGCTGATCATACTTCCAGACTGACCACACAGTTCTAAAACAAGTCTACCAACACAGCTCTAAAGAAAACATGACACTCTGAGTAGAAAGTAAAAAGAACCAGGATCTAATCTTCCTCATGAAGGTAATGCAAGGCTGGATTTGAGGGGAAGGCTTGGGTTCAGGTCCCCAACCCACCACTGTCCTGGAGTGAGCTAGTTACCTTCTTTGAGCCTCAATTCCTTTATCTGTAAAGAGATGGCTAACTTATAAGGCAGTTGAGAATATTAAATGAGATAATGAAGGCAAGGCAAGAAGTACCATGACTATCACATAGTACATGCTCAATCAATGAGAACTATTATTATTATTGATCCCTGCATTCAGTTCCATGTAACATAAATAATAAATGGTGATCGTGGCTGGCCATCTATCGAAGGCTAACTATGTGCCAGGTGTTGTTCTAAGCACCTTACTATCTTAACATGTATTGCTCAAAACAGCTCTGTGAGGAAGTGCTATTATTCCCCTTTTACAGACAGATATACTAAGGTCCAGAGAAGTTAACTTACTTGCCCAAGGCTACATTGCCAGTCTTTCTCAGTGCCTCCTTTGGAAACAGGCACTTTAGCTTCAGGATGCACTCTCTTAACCATAATGCTACATAGAAAGTAGTTACACCGCCATAAATCCAATGGATAAATTACTAAAATAGAAGAGGCAAGATGCCTTAAGATAGGCCCATATGTCTCCATTCCTGCTCTTCCTCCCCTCCCCTACCCGACTATTTGATTTTGTAGCCAACATGTAGGTAAAGAGAAAATGGAGGGGAGGTTTGTTCCAGAGCTTATTCTCAAAAGTGGAGCCTCTTCAACAGTTTTTAGGATAGTATGATGATATCATGGTTGCCAAGACAACAATGAAAAACCATAGAGAAGCATGATGAAAGTAAAAATCCTATACACAAGGGACAGTGGTGTAGGCCCTGCATTTCAACAGTTTAGCTCATCTCCCAGGCTCACTCTCCCCATTAGAAACCTGCTATACCTCTGCCCCTACCGCCTCCTCACCTCCAACCACCAACTTTCCCCAAGCCTCCAGTTTCACACAGCTGATTCCTACTCACCCACCAGATTTCAGCTTAGACCTCGCTTCCTCCAGAAAGCCTTCCTGGACCACCCATGCACACTCCACTCTGTCAAGATTAAGTGGCTTCTCCTGTGCTCCTGCAGCATCCATCACAGTTTTGTCAGTTCCTATTGGCCTTTCTGGGTCTTTTAATGGTCTATAAGCTCCATGACTGCAGGTTCTACATCCAGCAGGCATTCTTCTATATCCCCAGAGTCTAACTCTGTGCCTGACACATAATTAGACACTTCAGGTAATATACATTGAATAGTACCTTTGCCAACTACAAAGCATATCTCTTTTTTAAGGTTCAGAACTGTGTAATAAAATTATTAAAGATCAAGTTTTTCCATGATCTGAAAGAGATATAGACAATTGCAGAAAAGTAGCAGCAGCCAGTCTGTTTTTTTAGGTCACTGACTAATATAATGAAGGTTTAACAGCATTTGTTTCTGGAACATTTTTCTCCAAAAAGACCCCCAAAATTCATTCTTCCATTAGTTAAAATTTTTCTACTTCATTTGGTTCCCTGTGAAGAAAACGTTCAGGGGCTTAATTGTGACCCTTCTCGTTAACTTTCTCTCCTCTGGATTTAATAACACCAGTTTCTTAAACTTTCCCTGATAAAAAATTATTGATAATTTCCATAGCTTCCCCACTTCTCCATATTATTCATCTCTTAACACTTACTGGTAAATGTTATTTTAAAAAAAACAAGTTTGAAGTTCATATTCTAAAATTTGTTTTTTGGAGTCTTAAAGACAAAAAATAAAAACAAAAAGTAAAAGTCCTCATCTGTTTATCTACAAGGTGAGGAGTAAGATAAGGGTTCAGTTAATGGTCATTTGTCTCAGTCTACCCAATTTTTTTTTTTCCTATTTGAGGCTCATATTTTGAAACATGCTCTACTTCCTACAAAGTTCTAGAAGGCAAAGATGACATTCTATTGAGATATTAGAAATCAATATTAGATATTAAGATATTAGAAATCATTCTGTATTCTTCAGAATGGCTGTATTTCAAATATTCTGGTTTTCCATGAGTGAACTCAAAATCATCATATCTATTTCCTAATGTGAGGCTCAAAAAATATTCTCAGCCTACACATAGCATACAGTCTCTAGGTAATGACATTAATCTCAATAGGAAACAGTGACTGCAGTCTCTGTCTATGGCTGGTGCTATGTTAGCCATTCCATAGGCATTATTTTAATCAACAATTTTAGGAGGCATAGATAGATGCTACTTGTGTCCAACATTTACAGATGAGAAAATCAAGGCTCAGATAAACTTACACAGAATCACCCATCAGTAAATAGCAGGACAGGGATCCAACAAGTCTGTCTTAGTATGGACTCTAAGCTCTAGGCACTCTGCTTAAGGCTCTGGAAGCATTCATTTGGGGGTTTTCTTTGTCTGTTTTTTTGTAAGTGACCTAATCTGGCATCATGCTAACAGGAGATTCATTATAATTATTTGATTCTGACATGAGAAAGCAGAACTTTCTCTTTCTTTCTTTCTTTTTTTAAATAGAGGGAAGTTCTCACCATATTGCCCAGGCTGGTCTCAAACTCCGGTCCTCAAGTGATTCTTCCACCTTAGTCTCCCAAAGTGCTAGAATTACAGGTGTGAGCCACCGTGGAACTTTCAAACTTCGTTGGTAACACTATAAAATGGGTCAGCCACATTGGCAATCATGTTGGCAATATCTAGGAGTCCTGGGGACATGAATATCATGCAGTTCAGCCATTATTCCCTGGGTAGTATGGCAGATACAACTGGTCAACTGACCCAGCTTTCTGGTACACCATTCTGCCTTCTAGAAAGTTTCCCAGAATTGGCTGAGTGGTGAACCATGTGACACTGTGCTGGCCAATGGGGTGTAAGTGAATATCATTCTGCCTCACTGAGTGGGATTTCTTTTTTGTTTGTTTGGGTTTTTTTGTTTTTTTTTGTTTGTTTGTTTGTTTGTTTGTTTGTTTGTTTTTGAGACGGAGTCTTGCTCTGTCACCCAGGCTGGAGTGCAGTGGCGCGATCTCGGCTCACTGCAAGCTCCCCCTCCCGGGTTCACGCCATTCTCCTGCCTCAGCCTCCTGAGTAGCTGGGACTACAGGTGCCCACCACCGCGCCCGGCTACTTTTTTGTATTTTTAGTAGAGACGGGGTTTCACTGTGGTCTCGATCTCCGGACCTTGTGATCCGCCCGCCTCGGCCTCCCAAAGTGCTGGGATTACAGGCGTGAGCCACGGTGCCCGGCCACTGAGTGGGATTTCTAAGAAAACTTGTTTGGGAGGACAATATGACTAATTACTCTATTGGCCTTTTGCTCCTTTCCCTTATTCCTGACTAGAACATGGACATGATGCCTGGAGGTGCTGGAATTATTTTGTGACCATGAGAAAAACCAAACCTGATGATTAACATGCACCTGCTAAAGATGGCCGACCAGAGAGAAGGAATAAACCTGGATCCCTCTGGCATCACTCAAGTGCTGTGACAGTCCTGAGATACCTATTGCTATGTTAGAAACATATGTGCCATTAATCCACTCATAGTCAGAGTTCTTTTCATGCATGGGCACAAGGTGACATACACAAATGTTTATGATATGAAAACTTGGAAACAAGCTTAAACTTAGTTCATCAATAGGGAAATGGACACATAAATTGTGGCATATTCATTACAGTGAAACACCACATAACAACTAAAAATAATTTGACTTGGCAGGGCACGGTAACTCGTGCCTGTAATCCCAACACTTTGGGAGGCTGGGGAGGGCAAATCACCCGAAGTCAGGAGTTTGAGACCAGCCTGGACAACATAGTGAAACCTCATCTCTACTAAAAATACAAAAAGTATTTGGGCGTGGTGGTGCATGTGGGTAATCCCAGCTATTCTGGTGGCTGAGGCAGGAGAATTGCTTGAACCTGGGAGACGGAGGTTGCAGTGAGCCAAAATTGCACCACTGCACTGCAGTCTGGGTGACAGAGTGAGAGCCTGTCTCAAAAAAGAAATAAAAAATTTAAAAAGAGTGAATTAGATATACATAGATAATTCTTGAAACAATAATGTAAAGTGGAAAAGGGAAATTGTGGAATGACGTGTTTGGTACAATACCACCTAAAAAAATATATATTTTTAAATTATTATACTTTAAGTTCTAGGGTACATGTGCACAATGTGCAGGTTTGTTCCATATGTATACATCTGCCATGTTGGTGTGCTGCACCCGTTAACTCGCCATTTACATTAGGTATATCTCCTAATGCTATCCCTCCCCCGCCGCCACCACATGACAGACCCTGGTGTATGATATTCCCCATCCTGTGTCCAAGTGATCTCATTGTTCAATTCCCACCTATGAGAACATGCAGTGGTTGGTTTTCTGTCCTTGAGATAGTTTTCTCAGAATTATGGTTTCCAGCTTCATCGATGTCCCTACAAAGGACATGAACTCATCCTTTTTTATGGCTGCATAATATTCCATGGTGTAGCTGTGCCACATTTTCTTAATCCAGTCTATCATTGATGGACATTTAGGTTGATTCCAAGTCTTTGCTATTGTGAACAGTGGCACAATAAACATATGTGTGCATGTGTCTTTATAGCAGCATGATTTATAATCCTTTGGGTATATACCCAGTAATGGGATGCCTGGGTCAAATGGTATTTCTAATTCTAGATCCTTGAGGAATTGCCACACTGTCTTCCACCTAAAAATATTTTTAAAACACATAGAACAACATGGATATGTGCACATAGGCTGAAAGTATAAAAACAATGATATGGAGGAAACATACCAACTTTAGGGACGAAATTGGGAAGTGACATAGAAGTCACTTCAATTGAACCTGTAGTATTTTATTTCATAAGAGTAATCTGAGTCAAATATGCCAAAAGTCTTAACATTTGTTAAATTTGGGTGGTGGCTATGTGAATATTTGCTAAGTAATTGTCTGTATTTTACTATTTAAAATGCCTTACAATTTAAAAAAATTAAATGAAAAAAGAAACAGACTATTTCAAAAGCCAGTTGGCTATTTATGAAAATGTACTTTGCCAGATGTAAGGTGACCTGGAAAGCAGTATATTTTATTATTGACCATTATTGGTATTTTGGTATATGACATTACCATTGACCAAGAAGGCTGCATTGAGGAGTGAACTTCCTTTGGACCATGAAGAAAAAGGAGAATGAGAACATGGCTAGGCAATAGTTTCGGGGGATGTTATGAACTAAACTGTGACTTCTCAAAATGCATATGTTGAACTCCTAACCCCCAATGTTACGGTGTTTGGAGATAGGGCATTTAAGGAAGTAATTAAGATTAAATAAGGTCCTAAGGGTGGGCTCCTCATTCAAGAGGACTGGTGTCCTTGTAAGAAGAGAAAAAGATGCCAGGAGCACGTGCACACAGAGAAAAGACCGTGTGGGGATGGAGCAAGAAGGTGGCCATCTGCAAGCAAAGGGGAGAGGTCACAAAAGAAACCGAACATCAGGCCAGGTATGGTGGCTCACACCTGTAATCCCAGCACTTTGGAAGGCCGAGGCGGGTGGATCATGAGCTCAGGAAATTCAGACCATCCTGGATAACACGGTGAAAACCCGTCTCTACTAAAAATACAAAAAATTAGCCAGGCGTGGTGGTGGGCGCCTGTAGTCCCAGCTACTCAGGAGGCTGAGGCAGGAGGATGGCGTGAACCTGGGAGGCGGAGTTTGTAGTGAGCCAAGATCGTGCCACTGCACTCCAGCCTGGGCGGCAGAGCAAGCTTCCATCTAAAAAAACAAAAAAGAAGAAACCAAACCTCCAACACCTTGATCTTGGACTTCCAGCCTCCAGAGCTGTGAGAATATAAATTTCTGTTGTTTAAGCCACCCAGTCTGTAGTATTCGGTATGGCAGCCCTAGCAGGCTAATCTAGGGATCATGTCTAGGACTGTGCTTCTCAACAGATGTTACTGTGCAATGAGAGAAGCATTAATAAATTGGGGGTGGAGGTATTTTTTGGTGGCACAGAGACTGGGAGCAGAAGAGCCATTTAATGTGCAGGGACCAAGGAGACAAAACCTCTGTCAGTGCCCAGTTTAGTCCTTGCAACGAAAAATAATTCTGTATCCCAAATGCCTTGAAAATATCATATAGGACACTCATACAGGTGGGAAACCTGTTTATAATTGTCTAAAGCTAATTAAAAATAGGCTAGGTGATATACATAAAATTTTCCAGAAAAGTAACTACTCTGTAGATTGAGAGGATTTCACTTTGCTTTCTTCAGAACTTTGCCAAAAGGTACCACCATTTAGAAAAATCATATCACTGACAGTAATACCCTTAATGATATTTGAATTGTCCATATAACATATCCTTATCAGTCTTCATCTCTATTGTATACAGTAAGAGTCAGCAAACTATGGTGAGCTGGCCAAATATAGCCTACCATCTGTTTTTGTAAATAAAGTTTTATTGGAACGCAACCATGATCACTTGTTTACATATTACCTATGGCTGATTTCACACTACAACAGCAGAACTGAGTATGGCTCACAAAGCCTAAAATATTTACTATCTGATCCTTTGCAGAAATGTCTGCCTACCTCTGGTATAAACAATGTTTCTACATATAGTACTAACATCCAATTACTCCTGTACCTAATCTAGTTGAATTTTAGAAAATTTACCTGTTAAAATATGCATGATTCTACTACAAGTTACTTCTCCTTTAAGTTATCCTTTTTGTTACAGCTAGTACATTATGAGGGTTTTTTTTTCTTTCTTGCAATTGTGTAGATTTCTATGTATCTGTGAAATTCATCTCAGGACAGTGAAGGCAGGGTGGGGAGAGTGTTTCTAAATATTCTCAGTGAGTTAAGAACAACTCTTCTCGACCTAAAAAGACCATAAAGGACAAAGTAAGAGTCATATGATTAAGGAAGAAAATTGAAAACAGATGTCATGCTGGAAATGAACTGACTATAATCTCCAGGAGGGAAGCTACTAGGTTAATTTGTACCTCTCTTAAATCAGGGCCTCATACACAGGAGGTGTTCAATAAATACCTGCTGAATGACTCAATGAATGGGGGGATGGCTGAGACATATGGGTGACTGAAGGGAAAAAGCCTGGAGTAGTGAGATTCTGTCCGATGCATTCATCAAGCAGATTCTCGATGGTCATTTGCTGGGCAATTGGTAGAGCAAACTCCTTCCTACAAGAGGTAACTGACTAGACTAGAAAATTCTCTAGGTCCTTGAAGCTCCATTTCTTTTCTTTTCTTTTTTTAAATTATACTTTAAGTTCTGGGGTACATGTGCAGAATGTGCAGTTTTGTTACATAAGTATACACGTGCCATGGTGGTTTGCTGCACCCATCAACCTGTCACCTACATTAGGTATTTCTCCTAATGCTATCCCTCCCCTAGCCTCCCACCCCCCAACAGGCCCTGGTATGTGATGTTCCCCTCCCAGTGTCCATGTGTTCTCATTATTCAACTCCTACTTATGAGTGAGAACAGCAATGTTTGGTTTTCTGTTCTTGTGATAGTTTGCTGAGAATGATGGTTTCCAGCTTCATCCATGTCCTTGCAGAGGACATGAACTCATCATTTTTTATGGCTGCATAGTATTCCCTGGTGTATATGTGCCATATTTTGTTTATCCAGTCTGTCATTGATGAACGTTTGGGTTGGTTCCAAGTCTTTGCTACTGTGAATAGTGCCGCAATAAACATACGTGTGCATGTGTCTTTATAGTAGAATGATTTATAATCCTTTGGGTATATACCCAGTAATGGATGTGTATGTGTGTGTATATATATATGTGTGTGTGTGTGTGTGTGTGTGTGTGTATATATATATATATATATATATATATCATGCCAGTTAGAAGCTCCATTTCTAAGGTTGAGATTTAACACATCACAGATGCAAGGTTCATTACTGGGAGCAGCAAGAATCTTGTTTAAATTCTGGACTGAATATGATCTAAAGCTGTCAGGATCTGCTGGGTTTCCTGAACTCATCCCTCAACCAGTTACATGAGGCAAAATAAAGAGGGAGGAGAATGTGGTAGTTAAATATAGAGACTCTGGAATCCAAAACAGACCTGGGTTGAAGGGTAGATTATTGGTAAAGACGGATACAAATATTTCTCATATTCTTGAATGCACATCCCTTCCCAATGATGTTGCAGAGCTTTCTATCAGGAGGCAAAGTCTACTGCCCCACCCTTGGATCTGGGCTGGTGGGGTGACTTGCTTTAACCAACAGAATGCTGTCTGACTTCTGAGTCTAGGCTTTAAGAGGTCTTGTAGCCTCTGCCTTGACTCTCTCTGAATGTGCAGCCTTGTGTGATAAAGTTTGGTCTAGCTCAGGGATCAGCAGAATATGGCCCATGGGCCCAATGTGGCATGCCTTCTGTCTGTAAATAAAGTTTTGTTGGAACCCAGCCATGCCCATCTGTTTCTGCATTTTCTGTGATTTATTGTATGCTACAACAGCAGGGTTGAGTAAGTCACATCAGAGATTGAATGCCCTGCAAGGCTGAAAATACTATCTGACACTTTACAGGAAAAAGTTTGCTGACCCCTGGTCTAGCTGCTGGAGGATGAGACCCCATGAACAGAGAAGCTGTCCTAGCTGAGGTCTCCCAAGAATAAGTAGCTCCCAGTTAAGCTACCAGATGAGTACAGTCCCATGAGTGACCCCAAGTGAAACCAGCAGAAGACCAGTCCAGCTGAACTCAGCCCAAATTGCACACCCATAGACTCATGAATAAATATAATGGTTGTTTTAGGCCACTAAGTTTTGGGTTGGGTTATTCCATGATAAGAGGTCACCAAGAGTGTTGTGGCCTTGGCTTTTCCATTATGTGTATGTAGCAGAAAGTGTTGGTTCTTAACAAATTCTTTGATGCTCACTACTTCGGTGCAGGCTGGCTGGCTTCCAACTACCAGTATCTGGATCTCTCAGGCTGGGGGCTTTCCAGGAATCCCTGGTAGGAGCTTTGTCCAAACTGAAGAATGAACACACCATTTCCACACCACCCACCCTTAACCAATGACTGGCAGAAGCTGGTGTAAAAATATATTCCAGATTCCTCATCCTTTGGAAGGGGTGACCCTGGGGTATCTGTTCTTAAACGCTGTTTTCCAGAGTTTCCCTGTGGGTTGGCACTCTAGTTTCTCACTATATTAGCAACCTTCTCTTCCATGTCTAACTTTCCCATGGCCTTCCTGCTACTTCTGAACATCTCAAATAAGCTCTTTTCACTTGATCCTTGTCATGAGTTCTGCTTCAAGGCAGAATATAAACCACAATACTGTGTAACCTGAGACAAGTTTCTTTATCTCCATGAACCTTAGCTTCCTTGTCTGTAAAATGGGAATAATGGGAACAATTATATTATGGGAAGTGGCAGTGAGGATTTATTTGAGATAATGCCAGTAAAGCATTATCTCAAGCACTGCTTACGGTAGTGATGATGTACAGAATGAAAACCCCTAATCTGAAATTCAAGATCCAAAATGCTCTAAAATCTGAACATTTTTGAGCACCAATATGATGCCACAAGTGGAAAATTCCACACCTGACCTCATGTGACAGATCTCAGTCAAAATATAGTCAAAATTTTATTTTATGCACAAAACAATGAAAAATATTGTATAAAATTACCTTCAGGCAATGAGTGTAAGGTGCATGTAAAACATAAAAAATCATGTTTAGACTTGGCTACCATCCCCAAGAGATCTCATTATGTATATTCACATATTCCAAAATCTGAAATTAGCAACAGTTCTGGTCCCAAGTATTTTGAATAAGGAACACTCAACCTGTACATCATCGCTACCATGAGCAGTGCTGGCTGCTTTAATATCATTATGTCAAATAATTCCTCACAACCATTTCCCATGATATAATTATTCCCATTATTCCCATTTTGCAGATAAGGAAACTAAGGTTCTGGGAGATAAAGCTCAGCCTCCTCTCTCTGCATGGACTCATGGCCAAGCCCCCTCTAAAGATCCAGAATGCTATTTAAAGATAATCAAGTACAGTCATGCATCACATAATGATGTTTCAGCCACAATGGACTACATATATGATGGCGGTCTCGTAAGATTATTATACCAAATTTTTACTGTACCTCTTCTGTGATTAGATACATTTAGATACAGAGATAATTATCATAGTGTTACAATTGCCTACTGTATCCAGGAGAGTACCATGTTGTACAGGTTTGTAGCCCAGGAACATTAGGCTATACTATTAGGATAGTAGGCTATCCAATCCAGGTTTGTTAAGTACTCTTTGATGTTGGCACAAACTCAAAATCACCTAATGACACATTTCTCAGAATGTGTCCCTGTCATTAAGAGCCATGTGACTATACCATTGTAGGGCGACAGAGAAGCAGAGGACTCCGTGAATTCAGCCACGGTTTCTGTCTCCCCAGTCACGTCCCAGTTCAGAAGTCTGAGTCCCACGCAACAGATCAATGTCTGAGGGACACTGTGGCTCCTGACTTCTGAATTGGCACGCTGGGCTGGAGCCTGCTGCGTGCCTGACCACAGGAACCTGTCTCTTACAGGAAGAAGGAATACAGTCAAGGAAGTGTGGCAGACCTGACTCCAGACAATTAGAAAAATATCACCGTGCCTCACAGTGGAAGGTGAATATGACTTCAACTGTGGTCTTAAAAAGAAATGAGGGGAAGGCAGAGGAAATGTTTTTTTTCTTTCCCTTTCAATAGAGAAGTTTATCTACCTAAAACCCTGTACTCCTTCTAACAGCCTATAAATACACACCCAAACCCGGAGAAAAAAATTAACACACTTCTGTTCAACATAGCATGTTCCATTTGCTCTGGTTCCTTCTGTTCTTGTTTAAAGGTTGACTCCTTAACTCTCTTTGTTCATGACTTGCCCCAAGACATTCAGAGATGTCTAGGGGAGAGCTGGTCTGTAGAACCTACTCAGAATGTTCAGCTGGTCCCCACATCTGGATGAAAGGGCTCTATCAGACCCAAGACAAAGAAGCAGCAGGTAATGAGAGCAGAGTCGTGGATCACAGCCAGGCCAAGAATAATGGCAAAGCTATAATTACCCTGTAAGACTTCGGATGGAAGTGACTGTTTTAGAACCTGACAACATTTCAATGACATGTTGGAGTCACATTGGGGAAAGCCCCTTCTTGCCACTGTTGTCTTCTTGTCATGCAAGAGGATGTCAGTGTCGGGGACATTTCCTACCAGAAAACCATCAAGGGCTCTGTATAGCACTTGGAGAAGCTTATAAGGGTGCCATGGTGTATAAGCCTTAGCTCTGGCTAAAAATGTTATTATTTCTTCCTTTCAGGAGAAAATATTTTCATTCTGTTGTTCATCAAGTCAACACGATTATGACAGTTTGTGGCCATGGGCTCTCCAATCACAGAACGTAAAATCTTTACCATGTTTCTTGGTATAGCCACACAACTATTTCAAGGCCTTATAACTGTTAGTTGCTTGGGGAATATCTGTGGTGGAAAATAGAATGTCTTTCGGTTATGCAGCCAGAGAGCTCCTTGGAAACTTTAGGTAATCCAGCCTCTTAAAGCCTCTCAGAGCCTCCGTTCCCTCATCTGTTAACACTATGAATGCCTTTCCTCCCCACCTAGGACTTTTAGAAATGTAAAAGAGGAATTTTTGTGTCCGTAAATAAAGTTTTATGGGAACATTAAAAAAAAAGAAGAAGAAGTGTAAAAGGAGAAAGAGGAGGAAAAAAATTCCCAGCGCATACTATGTGCCCAAGGAATGTGAGTTCCTGTCATTAGAGCATCCCTTGTGGTTCTTCAACTTGTAGGAAAAAGAATATGGAGGGGGTGGGGAAATGGCAAAGCAAACATAGACTATTGGCTGAGCACAGACTCTGAAGTTAGACTACTTAGGTTCAAATACTAGATTTGCTATATCCTATTCATATTTTCATGGGCAGTTTACTTCATCTTTTCTGACCTCACTTTTCTCAACTATGAGGCAGTACAAGGACTTAACTTATAAGATTGCTATAGAAAATCACGTAAGTGCCACACAAAGTCTAGATAGAGTAGCCACCAGTAGAGGATAGCTGCTCCCATTAGTATCATAATTATTTTAAAATTATTATTATTGAAGAACAGTCTTTTTTCATGCCTAGGAACTTGAGCTGTCAATCACAAAGCAGGTACTTGGCAGCCATACGGAAGGACACCGGGCAGTCGGTAGCAATTGGGTGACTGTCCCAGACCAGTACACCTGTGTGAACATGGTGTCATTACAACCCTGGCGGCTCCCAATCAGCTGTGTAAAGATCAGCAAAAGAAATGTGTTACAAATTTTACTTAAGGCGTCAATATATATAAAGGCTTCTATTGGAAAGAATAAATTGGGCCAGAAACAAGTTATTCAGACCAACCACACTTTCACTTCTTTGCATTGTGAATCATTGTTTCTTGAGTAGGAGACAATGGAGTGGATTGCAGCTAGCCATGCCTGAAATTTCCCAAGACCTTGTGCTAATGCTAATGATATGCAATAATGATGATATGATTGCAGATAATCTTCACTGACTACTTATACCATATGCATTACCACATTTAAGTACCTAGTTTTTTTTTTTTTTTTTTAATCTGATAGTCATCAGCTTTCCCTGAATTATCTCCCCTGATACAAGGAGGGAGAATATTCTTATTGTCATTATTTTATAGATAAGATGACTAAAGCTCAATGAGGTGAATAACATGCTCATGGTCACACACTGGTATGTGACATCTGGGGATCTGAACTCAGCCCTGCAAGAAATAGGAGTCTCAAGTTTTATCTGTGCCAAAGCCCATATTTTGGGTATGCCCTGACTGGCAGGGCATGGAGTGAGGAGACAGATTTGTGAAGAGTGGACCTCATTCATGGTTTCCTTCCTTTCCCAGAAAACTCCTAAAGAAGCTGGGAAGTGCTGAGAAGTCAGTAGATTAGAAAGTCAATTTCTTGATCCATCACAACCAAGAAACAGTTTAATGGGCAGAAGGA
Organism: Rhinopithecus roxellana; assembly: GCF_007565055.1. NCBI lineage: Eukaryota > Metazoa > Chordata > Mammalia > Primates > Cercopithecidae > Rhinopithecus > Rhinopithecus roxellana. The sequence continues at coordinate 71,946,517 of NC_044549.1, read as the reverse complement.
TACTGTATATCTAGAATGAAATAGCAATTTAAAGCTCTCACATTTGCATAGGGATTTGCACTTTGCAAAGAGCTTTATCTGTGTCCTCTCACTGATCCCTTCAAAAATGAACATAAAACCACTGGAGACACGAGAAGAACTGGCAAGGAAGAAAGCAGCTTAGAAACTCTAATATGCAGAAGTTATATATGAATGATTATTCAACCCAGGGCTTTGCAAATGTGATAAACACATGTTGATTTACCGAACAGCACAGTTACACTTACCGTATTCTATTTTTTAAGAAGAAATGATTTTAAAGGACCTTGATTGCCCATTAATTGTATGCCTGTAACACATTGTGGAAAGTTAGCCAGAAGAAACACTTCATTTCAAAGAAGTCACTGGGTTTCTTGCACATTGCTGCCACTCTCTTGGTGTGTACCAAGGACATCCAAACAACATCACTAATAACCTAGGAAACTCAAGTTGAGAAACCTGCTGGGCCTAAGGAATTATGAGGTATAATACATTCCAAAATCATCTATCTAGCAGCAATGTTTTTAAAATACCCACTTTAAAAAATAACATTGTTACCCAAACAGACATTTGTTTAACACCAATTACTCTGCCTACTAGCACAGATGGTTTTGGAATTTGTAGGATCAATAGGAGGAGGAGGTAAAGTGGAGGCAGAATCAGGGAGCCAGGAAGGAGATCTTGTGTGTTGGGCCAATCCTTTTCAAGATACTGACCAAGGGGGCAAAAGCCATATAGCAAAGGAACTGAGCTGTGTAAAGCCTGCTACATTTTAGTCACTAGCCAGGGCTGGGTGTGCATGGAGGGGAGGTAAGAGACAGCAAAGAGCCCTTTTGGCCATACTAAGGAGAGCTTAGGTATTGTCCTGTAAGCTCTAAAGAGTCAACAAAGAGATTTCAAAACAGAAGTGGCAGGATCAAGATTTGCTTTCAAAAGATTGCTCTGGCAGTGGTGTAGCAGTCAAAGAGAGAGAAGGCTGTCTTACCGCTGTGTTTGAAGACCATGGTCTCAGCACTTTTGGCAGCCACAAAGAGCTTTTTAGAGCTGGGGACTTCTTCCATTGAATGCAGATCAGGAATAACTAAGCCTGGCATTTGCATAGGCCCTTTTACTTCTAAAACTCTCTCTTTCAGTTCACCAAACAACAATTTGGGGAGGTGGGCCAAGTGGAATTGTCCGCCATTCACAGATGGGGAAGCATCTGTAAGTAGCTACAGAACCACAGAACAATTTCCAGTTAGAGTAATTGCGTGCTAGCTCTGCCCCATTTAAGACTGGAATTTGATTTGTGTGGCTAAAAAATAAAGCATGTTTAAAACTCTGGGGAAAAAAAATGAACCCTCAGTGTCCATAAGTAGAAATCAGTACTAAATAATAACCTTAAAAACATTGGTTTCAAAAAAGAAAGAACAAGTAACTATCTCAAAGACACACACATCATACCTGAAAATCAAAAGGCTGCTAGCTAGGGATCTGTTTTGCAAATTTAAAAACATTTGATGGAAAGTATTATAATTTTGTGCATCTAATATGCATAGCTTTTTAAAATATGTTCAAATATAGACCTTAAGCTTGCCTAATTGTTCACGTTATAGCTCTTAGTCAAATTCTGCTTAGACTTAGCTTAAAAACCATTCCAAAATGAATTGCAAGTGAAAGCCAGTGGTATAATTCAGTTTGTTTGAAAATCTGAGCCCCAGGGGAGCTGAAGGTATAAGTCCCAGTCCAGAGGTGTGAAAACCAAGAATGCCAGCATCCAAAGACAGGAGAAGATGGATGTCCCAGCTCAGACAGAGATCAAATTTTCCCTTCCTGAACCTTTTTGTTCTATTTGGGCCCTCAGTAGATTTGATGATACCCACCTATATTGGTGAGAGTGCTCTTCTGTACTCAGTCTACTGATTCAAATGATAACCTCTTACCAGAAACACCCTCACAGACACATCCAGAAATAGTATTTTACCAACACTCTGGGCATCCCTTAGCCCAATCAAGTTGACACATTAAAATCAATCATCACAACAGAAGAATGTCCTTCAGCTTTAGCTCATCACCTCTTTTGGCACTTCCCCCAAAGCATATCTATCTATATAGTCACGACTTAGAAAAAGAGAGAATGAAATATCTTTAACATACAGTATAATTAACATGTTGAACTTTTGGTTTCAGCAAGATGAACCAGAAAAAGATTGGGCCAGGTTTGTAACATGGATCTATATAGTCAACAGAAATTCCAGATTGAAGTAAACCAGAAAGGCTGTTAGTGCTCTTAAGCAGCTTCCAGAGTGGAAGAGCAGTGTGTTTAGATTAGGCTTGGTCACTTATTTTCTCTAGGCCTGAGTTCCTACATTGTAACATGGCCCTCAAGGCCCTAACTAATCTGGCCCCTTGCTGTATCTCTAACCTTTGCTCTTACCATCCTTTCGCTTACTCACTCATCCTCTGTCACGAGGGAGATCTAAATGTCTCCTGGACATGCCAAACACACTCCAAACTCAGGGCCTTTGCACTTGCTGTCTTCACTGCTTAGAAATAGCTGTTCCCTCAAGTATTTGTAGGCTTACTCCCTCACTTCTGTCAAGTTTCTGCTCAAATGGCCTCTCTGCAAAAAGCCTTCCCTTGGTCCCTAAGAAGCATCTGCTACCCCTTAACTGTCTATCTGACCTTCCATGTCTGTTTTTCTTCACAGCATTTATCTCTACCTGACCTTATTTATTTTCCTGTTTATTGTCCACTCCCACTAGAATGTAAAATCTGTGAGTGCCAGAACTTTGTTCTCATCCCAATTCCCCAGATCTTCAAAGAGTGCCAGTAAACAAGTGGAAGCTCAATAAATAATTGTAGAAGGGAAGAAGGGAGGGAGGAAGGGAAGGAAATATCATTGCTCCATTTTATTTTTCATCTAAATTTCCAAACTGGAACCATAGTTCTAAATTATTTCCATTGACTGGTCTATACTGGGCAATTAATTGATTAAAATAAGTAATAATAATTACCTCCTTTTAAAATTTTTTAAATTTTTGTTTGTGGTAACATATACATACCATAGAATTTACCATCTTAACAGTTTTAAAGAGTACAGTTTAGTAACATTAAGTATGTTCACATTGTTGTGCAACCATCAGCATCATCTTTCTTCAGAACTTTTTCATCTTGCAAAACTGAAACTTTAAAGCCTATTAAAGGATAACTCCCCCACTCCCCGCTTCTCAGCCTCTGGCAACCACCATCCTACTTTCTGTCTCTAAAAATTTGACTACTCTAGATATCTCATATAAGTGGAATCATATAATTTTTGTTTATTTGTGACTGGTTTATTTCACTTAGCATAATGTCCTCCAGGCTCATCCACGTTGCAGCACATGTCAGAATTTTCTTCCTTTTCAAGCCCAAATAATATTCCATTTTATGTATCTTCCACACATTGTTTATTCATCTGTCGATGGACACTTGGGTTGCTAATTATTATCTCTTTCACTTATAATGTGCTTTTTGAGTTACAGAATTTCCAAAAAGCACGTCATTCTGGTCACATTCAATCACCACAGGAATTCCATAGAGCATCTCAAAAGTCAAAAAGGGCCCGGGTCATTTTCTTTTTTTTGAGGTCTCTGGTATTTTTTAATGAAGAAATGCCCAATATGGATGAGACACATACCTGCAGCCAGGGTGGAAGTCAATAGCTTTAATTCATTTGACCTCTACCAGTGTGCCCAAAGCCCCTCCAAGTAAATTACGATACAAGTAAAAACAGCAAGCTTCTACATAAATGCTGCCTGAAGGGGAGACCCCAGCCCAGGCTTCCCATTGCACTGCTTCTCAATCAGTTAAAGACATTCTAGAGCTGCCTCAGTCCAAAAAATTAAGCTACATACTTAAATATTACATTAAGCAGATTAATGCTTTTAACAGAAGAAGAAAAGTGCAATGCACCATACTTGTGCTAAAGCAAGACAATTACAAAATTTATAAAACATATATATATATAAATTTGTAATACACCATAAATTAATAGTGTGGTCCAGCAATGGAACAAAAATCTAAAGCAATATAATTAACTTCTTTCCATCTTGTTAATTTTTCTAAGGAACATTAAATGAAACTTCATTTGCTGATTATGTCAAACATTTATATTTGAGACTCTTTACAAACATGAGACTTGTTCAATGACCCTTCTGATACCACTGTGCTGGGTCAAGAGATCTATCCCTAATTTACAGATGGGGAAACCAAGCCTCAGGAAGGTTATCACTTGTTCAAGGTCAACACAGGGAGGATCCAAACTGTCACTTACATTTAGGTCTTCCAATAGCAAGTTCTTAGACTCTCCACTATACAAGCCTGCAAAACAACATTCCTGAATGTAACAGGCTAATTTTTCCAACTACTTTTACTGGCTGCTTTGCTATTCAAAGTCATTCTATACTGAAATTTCATCCTTAAGGCTCATTTAAAAGGGTAATTTTTTTGTTTTTGTTATTGTTTTAACCCAAGCCATGAATATTTTGAGGCTAGCTTCTGAGAAATAAACAATACCTTTCCCCACAAAGTGGTCCTACATGCCACCTGGAAGCTCAGACCTCATTTTAGTAAATACAATTTAATTTAATGGGGTCCAAGGAGGCAGGTTTGGGATGCATCCAGCATTTTCATATAAAGTTTCTGACCAGATGGTATTCACTTGCTCCTGAACTTATCCTTCTATTATTGCAAGACTGTTTTTTTCTATTACTATAGCAATAACCAAAGAAATGAAGGTGATGGTTTTGATCCATGTAGGGGGCAGTTCCCTTTACTCAAGCTCTAAGATGGTATTGCTATGATTGGCCCCACTCCATGGGCAGCCCCATTTCAAGTACCAGAGTGGAATTGGGTGGATGGATCAGTGCAAATCCATTACCAGGGAGCAAAACAGCAAATAGTCAAATCAGGTCAAATCTTTACTCTTTCAGTCAAAGGCCATTCTAGAAATTTCCAGTGGAAATTTATTTTATTTCCATTGGAATATATGAAATGTATTTGAGTATACAGTGGGCGTCTAATGCATTGCAGGACAGAGTGAATGGTTACAAAGCAAGTTTAGTCCAAACTCAATGTTAATCAACTATTAATAATGAGTTCCTACTATATTCTTGGCACTGTGCTGGGTACTATGTATATAGCAAGAATCAAAGAAGACATTACCTGTGGAGATCATAAACTAGAAACTACAGTAAGTCTGTTGCTATAGTAATAAGTCAATATCATCTGATAAGTAGTTATTATGTACAAAGGACTACATGAGCTATGAGGATCAAATATCATTGCTGCCCTTAGACTCCTCACATATAAAATAAAAAATGATAAACTAAAAATATCCTATACATGTGTTCATAAAACATTTAAATCATTGACTGATATTCTCCTAAGAGCATGGATAAATGCTCAATAATGTTAGCTACTGTTATTATTAAGCACACCTTCACAGTGTCCCTGAAATAGAGCCACTGAATCTTCACCTCTCTCCTTACATGCAAAAATAAGGGACACAGTCTTAGAAAAATACTTCTGGCTGGGTGTGGTAGCTCACACCTGTAATCCCAGCACTTTGGGAGGCCAAGGTAGGTAGATAACTTGAGTTCAGAAGTTCAAGACCAGCCTGGGCAACACGGGAAAACCCCATCTCTACTAAAAATACAAAAAGTAGCCAGGCATGATGGTGCATGGCTGTCGTCCCAGCTACTCATGAGGCTGAGGTGGAAGGATTGCTTGAGCATGGGAGGCAGAGGTTGCAGTGAATGGAGATTATGCCACTGCACTCCAGCCCGGGCAACAGAGTGAGACCGTGTCTCAAACTAAAAAAAAAGAAAAGAAAGAATAAAGAACAGAAAAGAGAAAAGAAAAAAAAATCCCTAATGACTTAGGATTTTTGGTTATTCTTGTAGAAAGGCAGAATTTATCTCTATGGCATTGCTGAGTGTCAGATGTCTAAGAGGTGACTTTAACTTCATTTGTACCTGAACATAGACTGAGTACTGTGTACTCTTTAGGGGAATTGAGAAATATGTTTCATAATGTATTTTTTAAGGGTAAGTATCAGTTATAAGCTAACTTGGAGAATCTAGGTCATGAGAAATTGGGTCACTGTAAGTTTCCCCTTGAAAGAGTTTTAAACTTTAAAGTTTAAAACTTTACCCCAATACAGTTTTTGTTAGAAAAAAGATAACTCAATCTTTGGACACACAGATAGCATAGAAGAGAAGCTGGCAGGCCCATCACTCTGAGGTTAGCATATGCATGTAGGTGTTCAGATCACGAACCTGGGCATCAGAGAGACCTGGCTTTGAATCCTCACTCTGAAATTTACTAACTGGGTGTTCTTGCATGAGTTGGACAGTCGATCAGATCCATGGTGTTGTTGACTATAAGATGGGGATAATTAAGCTTACCCGAATAAATAATTAGGAAGATTACATTAAATAACGTCATCTAGTGCCTAGCTCATAATAAAAACATTAGAGCAGTGATGATGTTGATGATATCGATGATGATGGTGATGATAATGATGATGGAGAAGACAACCAAGATGACATGCTGATGAGCATAATAATAAGCTGATTCTCCTTCTCTCCCACCCAACCCCTACCTCAAACTATTAGGTTCGTGCAAATGTAATTGTAGTTTTACACTTAATGGAAAGAACTGCAATTACTTTTGCACCAACCTAATGTGTGATGCTATTCTGAAGTCTGGTTTAATACATATGCATAGAGAGACAAAGATATACAGACATATATTGCCTTGAAAAATAATAGAACCCTATCATTATAGGACAAAACTCTTGAATAGTATGTTTTGACTGCTACAGACAACTTGAAATTAATTCTCTAGAGTCCCTAGGTCAGGTGGTCCTTTGAACAAGAGCTTTTGCTTGTAAGATGGTTATTTGCTTCCACAAGGCTGACAGGCCCAAAGAGGGCTACAACTTGGATAATATGGTGCTTTCCTAGTATCATCTCATACCCAACTGAGCTAACTAGTCTGACATGAAGGATGAATGACATCCCAAACTAGTTCCTGGGTTATTTTCTTTGGTTCCACCATAGAAGTGACTGCCAAAAATATTTTTATTATTTGGGTCCTTTTTTTGTCCTCAGTAAACTTTCCTTTTGAATATTTTTCTTCCAATTATAATGGCTCCCTGGGCAAAGGCTTGAGAAGGTGGTAACATACCTTCTTGGGACTTAAGAATAAACACTGCATTTCATCATGATGATCTAATGGCCACAAAAATATAAATGTCACAGAAAAACAAAGAAGTCAGGACAATTTGAATATCCAAAGGGAGAGTAGCAAATGGTAAACAACTATTCCACTTTGTGACTATAACTTCTTTGCAGTGTGAAAAATAATCTCTTACTCCGTACATAAGAAATGGTTATCTTCAAGACACCCTTTATTTTTCATATACTACTTTGTCTAGGAGGTTTTAATGTCCTTAGATGGTAGAATTTCAGCATACTGGATGAAGTGAAGGCTGTAAATAGCTTTCAGCTTGAAATATGCTGAAAAGAATCAAAGCAACATGTTAGCTTTTGACACCACTGCTTAAGACTTGGCTTCTATCTTGGCAAAAGGACACACTGAACCTGTAGCTATTCCAAATTAGTGAAATGTGCCATAATATCTTCACAGTAATAGGACTTTTAAGAAACCCTAATAAATTTAAATGGAGTCAGGACAATTTTCAGATAAGTATCTCATTATATGGCATTTTTATTTAGGAATTAGAACATCAAAGATTAACTTAAAGTCAATCTAATATTTTCATTAAATACTTTATTCTTCCACTCTTAGTTATTGTATTTTGTATGTGATCACATTTTGGTAAGGGTCAGAAGTTATATGTTTCAGTGCAAATAATGAAAACCCTGGGCAATGCAAATGGAGTCATTCAAGGGAAATGTAAGTTAGTAGCACTTCTCAGCTTTAAACTACTTCCTCTAACCATTTGGGTGAGAAGGCTGATGTAAACAGAGTTTTTCAATCATAATTTAATAGCTTAAGAATTAGCATTTAGTATTCCTAACTGCCTGACACTGTTGTACTAAGCACTTTGCAGGCATATTTCATTTAATTAGCACAACTCCTTGAACTTGGTAGCTACCAGGGAATGAGAAGAACTATTTGCTGAGCTACCAGGTTTAAATGGCATCTTGGGAAAGGAACATCCAAGCCTCCGAAATAATGTTAAAATCTCTTTTAAAAAGTATTCTTTATTTCATTTGGCACCCCCTAGTGCAAGAAATGGGGAAAGCAATTACCAACCAAAACTACTTTTATGTTTCATTCATTCATCACTCATTCATTCTACAAATATGCATTGAGTCTCCGTTATGTGTAAGACACTTGATGGGTGCTGGTATTGAGTAAGGGATAAAAGAGATTTGCTCCTGCCTTTAAGGAACTTATAGTCTCGTGTGGGACAACAAAACTAAGGTTTAAAATGTGCAACTGAAAATTGTGATGAGGGCATTGTTGGAAACAACCAGAGTCTTTTGATAAAAAGTAATAGGAGGTTCCTAGGGGAATGAGTGCTGAGTCAGACTGTAGAGCACTCTGTGCAGCGAGCAGCACATAGGAAGGTGCTGAAGTGCACAGATGCTTGGTATAGGTTGGAAGAATTCCACCATGGCTGGAGCACAGCAAGGCAGGTGCACAAAACCAGGCTGGAAAAAGGACCAGGACTCCATAAAGATGAACACAATGGAAAGTATTTTTCCTATCTACAAAGGGAGGCAGGTAAAATGTTCAGACTGAGAGATGAACTGATGAAATTCACATGTTATAAAGACCTCACTGCTACTCTTAGTCTGTGGAGAAAGGCTTTAAGGAGTATAAGGACGGGTCTTATTCTTACTGGGGAGAGACCAGTAGGAAAGCTCTGTAGGAGTTGAAGGAGAAGATGATAGTAATTTGTATTGGATCAGAGGTTTCCAACTGGGAGAGATTTTGCCCTCATAGGACATTTGGCAAATATTTTTGCCGGGGGGGAGGGGGGTAAGTTCTATTGGCATCCAGTGGGGAGAGAACAGAATTCTGGTAACAATCCTACAATGTCCAGGACAGACTCTCACAGCAAAGAACTGTCTGGCTTCAAAATGTCAGTAGTACAGAGGTTGACAGCCCTGGACGTTTGGCAATAGGGATAGAGATCAGTAGATAAATTCTGTATTTTTTGGACTATGAAATGAAGAGGGCTCAACGGAGTGGCCCAAGCCTGTAATCCCAGCACTTTGAGAGGCCGAGGTGGAAGCATCATTTGAGGCCAGGAGTTTGAGACCAACCTGGGCAACATAGCAAGATCTCATCTTATTATACTTTTTGAAAAAGAAATGAAGAGAACTTAGCGATAGATGAATATAGTCTTGAGAGAGAGAAAGGTATTAGGAATGACCCGCCAGGTTTCTAGCTTGAATAATGTGGGATATTATTTACTAAGATGAAGAGGGCTTTGGGAGGAGCCAGATTTGCAACAAAGAATAAATAACTCAACTTTGAATGTGTAAAGTTTGAAATACCTGTGAGACAGCCAAGTTGAGACATCAAATAAGAAACCGACTTTCTGTTTCTAGAGCTCACTTACAATAGCAACTAAATTTATTGAACAGTTATAATGAGCCAGGCATCATTCTAAGAATTTTTTGTACATTATAATATTAATTTTATGGACATTAAAGATCAGCATTCATTCTTTGAATCCTCTCATTGCACACTGAAGTTTCCAAGTTATGGAGCAAAGGCTATCATTTCAGTTTTCAAAAATTTTCCTTCCACGCAGGAATACATTGCTGAAAGCTAATAGTAAATATTATGCCTTCCCCAATAAAACAGAATATGTCAGTAAGAAAAAACATCCTAACCAACATGCCATCAAAATATTTAAAATCAATTTACTATTGTGCAAAAAGCTTACATCGTTTTTATTTTAGACACTATCCTGAAATTATGCATGTTCTTTATTGTTTCTGGTTTGGATAAAAAATAGCAAAATTTTGCCCCAAAGAGGACACTAAGAAATATAAGCATGAACTCTAGAAACAATGAAGTATTCCAAGAGAGCCTTCTGCCATTTAATATTCTTTCAAAGCCATCTGGCCCTCCATTTTCTTGGCCAAATGATACAATATCTTCAAAACACATTTGTAGCATTAGCAGATGCCGCTAACTAAATTCAGGAAGCCTGAAGGAATCGAACGACCCAGTTCGAAGTTATATGATATGCAAGTCGGTCTGTGATACTCATGATGGATGTCTGGGAGCAGTTTTGCTTATTTAGTCTGAGAGAAAGAATCTTAAATAGCAGGGCTATGAAAGCTCATATTGTTATAGTGAGTCCTCCTGCGGTTGTAAGGTTCAGCTAGACCTTGGTCAAATGGGACTCCAGTTAGGAATTTGTGAACAAGGCCAAGTCCTGGTAGGGTATATTTGTAACTTGGCCAGGGCCGAAAGTTTCAGGTCAACTCACACTAAAGTAGAAAATAAAGTACTTTGTTCAGTTAAGAATCCAGCTCAGAATTTAGGAATACAAAGATTCGTGATCCTCCCATGTCTCAGGGCAAAACTATCAGAGATTCTTCTTGTTGCTCATTTCTCCACTCCACGGAGAACCTGATAGAATTATGTCAGGTAAGAAACAACACTGACAGTCTGGGCATGGTGGCTCATGCCTGTAATCCCAGCACTTTGGGAAGTCGAGGTGGGAGGATGGCTTGAGGCCAGGAGTTCGAGACTAGCCTGGCCAACATAGGGAGACCGCCCCCCCCCCCCAACCGTCTACAAAATTTAAAAATTAGCTGGGTGTAGTGGTGTGTACCTATTGTTCCAGCTACTGGGGGACTGAACTGGGAGGATGGCTTGAGCTCAGAAAGTTGAGGCTGCAGTGAGCCATGATCACACCTTTGCACTACAGCCTGGGTGACCAAGTGAGACCCTATCTAAAAACAAACAAAAACAAAAACGAAAAAAAGAGAAACAACCCTGACAAGCCTGAGTCCTTCCTCATTATCACTGAAGCTACCATCCATCTGCAGGAATGACAAATAAGACTTCAAATTGCATAGTGCCATATATTTTATGTTTTGCTGGGTTCTAAGCCTGCCAGTATTTCAGAAAAAGAAAAAAAAATCTAGAATTTCTAAATTCTACAGTTGGTTAGATCATATTGAAAACGTCTTCCTTAGAGTTAACAGCCTTTCCTTCCCATCGTTACACAACTTCCTTAGCTGTTCTAAAAGTGACTTAAGGATTTTTCCCCACTAGGGAAGGAGGAGGATCAGGAAACAGGGTTGCAAGATAAAAAACATAGAAACCGGCCCTAGTTTCAATCTCACTACCAAAATTAGCCACATGTGCTGAACAAGTCCATAGCACCTAGATATTCTTCCAGTGTCTTGTATCAACTTACAAGGACAGCCTGATCCAAGAAACAACTCTCTTACTTATCTCAGTGGTTCCAAATGTATTTTACACCAAGACTCTACAATGCCTTTATATTTTTTTAATTTTTATTTATTTATTTATTTATTTTTAAGACAGGATCTGACTCTGTCACCCAGGCTAGAGTACAGTGACATTATCTTGGCTCACTGCAAGCTCTGCCTCCTGGGTTCAAGCGATTCTCCTGCCTCAGCCTCTACAGTAGCTGGGATTACAGGTGCCTGCCACCACATCTGACTAATTTTTGTATTTTTAGTAGAAAGTGGGTTGGGTTTCACCATGTTGGCCATGCTGGTCTTGAACTCCTGACCTCAAGTGATCCACCTGCCTCAGCCTTCCAAAGTGCTGGGATACAGGTGTGAGCCACTGCGCCCAGCCTAGAATACTTTTTGATTGAAACTTCAAGGTTGTATACTATTCTAACTTGCAACATATTATTTACTTTTCTACCCATCTTTCCAGAGGAGAGTATGTTTCTGGGGGAAGGGGTACATTCATGGTATTTGCAATTCCACAAAAATATATAATTGATAAATTTCTAATAAATATGCCAGTCTACCATTGAGGAATACAAAATATAAATTCACTAAAAAGACTGAATTCTACTAATTTTAAAACCTACATACCCTCTCCTTCTACCTCCTAACCCAAATTTTAAAATTGTGTTGACTCCCGGTTTTGTGTCTCTGGTAGTACAATCATTAGCTAACCCTGGAACACCTATATCCTGCTGTATGGTTGGAAACCAATCTGAACTATACATAAAGAAGGAATTCGTCTTGAGTGAGTTAATACTCTGGAGTCAGCTTTAGGCCAGGTGTTTATACCTGGTGGTCAGCTCATTTATTTAGTAATGTATAAAGAACTCACAGATATTTTCATATTGGTGGTGGATAATTTTCTTTAATTATAAAAGTAATACATCCTTATTAAAGAAATAAAAGCAAAGATGAAAACGAGCTGGTGGGAAGAGGACAGTTATAATCCCATTCCCCAAAAGTAATCACTGCTCAGTATATTTGCTTACATTAATTTTTCTATTTTTTAGGCCTTTATAAAACCCAACTGTACAATTATAATATATATACTCTACATACAGTTATGCATAATTGCAATAATATACATACAATGATTTTAAATTATTTCTTCAGTTAACATTAAAAATGCTTTTAAAAATGCATCATTGGTTAGAAGGCATAAAAATGCTTTTGATATGACATTGTTACTTAAAAAAAAACGGAATTTTATTCCATCTTTGGCTGTATTAGTCTTAATCATTCTGGCGTTGAGCCTGGAAATTTTAGGCAACTTACACAGTTCAGGGAAAAATAAAACAAACAAACAAAACCCTGTCTTTTTAAGTTAAAAACAAACAAGTTAGGACATAGAATAAAGAAGTCAAAACCTTTTAAAAATATATTAATATTAATTTTTAAATTATCCTATAGGCTCTGCATGATTAAGAATTTTATTAAGCATATTAAAATACATTCAAATTAATAAATATGACCGACAAACATTCTTGCTTCCCTTCTGACCGAAAAATAACTCTACTGAAACCTGAATTCCCTGAGTTCTCTATACACTTTTAGATGATAGCTAAGAAAGTACAACAAAGAGCTATGGAAGGCAAGCTGCTGTTCTCTCCTCAAAGAGTGACCATGGCCCATTGGCAACATCCTGTGGTGAAAAGAGTGATCTGACTTAGTATATTAGATTGTAAGAGCTTCCATAATAAAGTATTACAGACTGGGTGGCTTAAACAACAGGACTGTATTTTCTCACAGATCTGGAGGCTAGCAGTCCAAGATTAAGGTGTCGGCAGGTTTGGTTTCTTCTGTGTCCTCTCTCTTTGGCTTACGGATGGCTGCCTTCTTGTTGTGTCCTCATATGGTCTTTCCTCTGTGTGTGTACATGTCTGTGTCTATATTTCCTCTTCTTTTAAGAACACTGGTCATATTGGATGAAGGCCCACCCATTTGACCTCATTTTACCTTAATAAGTTCTTCAAAGGTCCTATGTCCAAATACAATTACATTCTGAGGTTCTACAGGTTAGGACAAATTTTGAAGGAACACAATTCAGCCATACTACTTCTGCAATATTACAATGACAAGATCTCTACTTTTTTCTTTTCTGCTAGGATGTTTAACAAGGAATCATCCTTTTAAAAAAAAAAGAAAGAAAAGAGAGGAGAAAAACAGATGTGCCTTCTCTCTAACACTCCCCCAGCCTACACCACCAAGAAAAATGTTTTTTTGAAGCTATTTTCTTCATTTGAAGTATCAGATCACATCTGCATTGGGCACATTTTCAAATCTTGGGCAAGATCTCAGAGTAGCAAGGGGCACAACTTTTGCACTAAATTATTTTAAGAAATAGCCACAGACTTGTTGCAATCTCAAAAAAAGAAAGAAAAAAGAAGAAATTGAAAGAAAATTCTAATAAAAATGGTGCTGCTGACATACTCGAGGCCGTTCTTTTAAACCAGCCCCCCAGTACTTGCTGCCACCTTGACAGTCTCCTAATTGCCTGACCCAGTGGGGCCCCAAACCAAAATTAACCACTGTTTTCTTCCTGGGACATTTCCTACCAAATCTAAACATCCAAAAATCCTCCATGAATGCATCCTAAATAGAAAACAGAAAGTAAAATAAAATACCTAACTTTGTAAAGATTTTCTTAAACAAGCAGCCACCTAAACTTCAATGTAAGAAAGCAGTCACTTTTAAGTAGAAACAGTGCAGCGAAGGCTCTTCTATTTTTGCAGGAAACATGGTGAGAGATTTTGTATCCCTTTCCATATCTTTTTGTGAAATCTAATCCTGTTTTGTTAGAGGTTGCCTTCTCTGTTCAGTTTAGTTTGCGATGCCAGTGGGGGTGAAAAGTTGCATTTAACCCAGCATAGAGCTCTCTCAAAGTTATTATAATAACATGGTGCCACTGAAGAAAGTCAGTCTCCCTGAGACTGCCTTGGTTCCCAGGTGAAATATCCTCTTTCCCTATGATATGTTATCATAAATATAATACCGAAAGATTATTATATTTTGGAAGAGGTGACTGATTCTGAATTTCCTGGCATTGCTGAAATGAAAATAATAGACGATTCGATTCTGTAATGGAAACACATTTGGAAAGCCCATTTTTCCTTTCTTGCGGTTGGTGATAGAAAGGGTTAGAATGTAAGACTTTGGGTTTTTCCACATTTTGTTACTCTGGACACGCAAAGGCAGACCTGGTTCACCTGCATGGATCATGAATGGCCTCCCCTTGGGTCAAGAGCCTACTATGAATCAGTTGTGAGAAAGGGAATAGGACAACCCTGTATTCCTTCAGTCTTCTGCTCATCGTGTTAAAACATTAAAAAAGAAACCCCAATCACCAGACCAAATGTGGTCATTTCAGGCCAATTGGCTTTCTCCTCTCCTTTGGCCAACAGCTGTACTATAAAACCCAAGGTGTCCACTTTGTAAGAAAAGATGATCACAAGTGGAAACATTTGAGAATGAACGGATTTAGGGAAATCCCTAAAAAATTGACTCATGACTGATTGCCTGCCACTACCATCAAATCTATTTAGTATAATGGCAAACTGAATTATTTGTAAGATAACTATTTATTGAATGTGTTCTATTCTAAATTGTAAGCTCTATGAGGGAAGAGATGAGTAAATGAACAAAGAATTGGAAGAAAGAATGAATAAGAGCACATGGGAAAAGTACAGGATTTGGATATTTAAGGCTTACATGTGATTCTTAAAGGCTTAATTCTGCAGCCAGCACAGTGATGTGTGCTGGCTAATCCTAGCTACTTGGCAGGCTAAAGCAGGAGGATGGCTTGAGCCTAGGAGTTTGAGACCAGCCTGGGCAACATAGCAAGACCCCATCTCAAAGAAACAAGTCTAATTATTTCACCATAAAAGATGGTTTTTAAAATGTGTTCCTCACATCATGCTAAGTATTTTCATCTTCACTTTTCTCCTCTGAAATAAAAATAGCTAATACTTTCTGAGAGAGTTGTCTGAGTTCATGATTCTTGGCTGACCAACCATCCTAGTTTGCCTGGGATTGAGAGTTCCTAAAATGTGGGATTCAGGGCACTAAAACTGGGAAAGCTCCAGGAAAACTAGGATGAGTTGGTCATGCTGTAACACTGAACTAAATGCTTTTTCATCGTTTTTATTTCATCTAATCCTCACCGAAGCCCTTTTAGGTATTTGATACTTTTATTATCCCATTTTACAGATGAGGCTATGGAGGCTCAGGCATGTTAAGTAACAAAAACACAGGATCATCTTGTTGGAGAAGCCAAGGGCCAGTCATCATGGCCTCTTGCATTGCTGACAGCAATAACAATGCATTTCATGGATCTCACCTGGCTATTGAGATAATGATGGTAAACTCACAGGTAGCATTTTACTATCTGCAAAACCTTTCCTCATTTAAGCCAACAGTGAAGGGTGGCCACTAAAGCCACCTCAGTTGACCTCCATTGGGAATTTCGTGGCCCATTACTCTGGACTCTGGTCAACCATTTTCTCGCTTTTGTTTTGAGAGAAGACACACATAAAATAGGAGAGGAAAAGAGGGGAAAATCAATATTAATCAGCAAGTTATTTCCTCCAAAGGGACTTTTTAATCATTATTATAATGAAACACATTTCTTTTTTCCAAAGTCTGTGCTAAGGTTGAGAGAACAACTTTAACTGAAGAATAAATGAGTGCCTTGAAGTGGTGAGTTGTAAATTGCCCATCAGGTCTAAGGATTCATGGTTGGCTGCATTCTTTTTATTTATCTCTGAGAGTTCCCTGGTCCTTCACCTGGGATTGCCCATACTAATATGTATTTTTCAGTTTAGCCAAACCCTGAAGTTACAGGCAAGAGGAAATTCAATAAACTGGTGGAGATAGATACATTCAACAAACGTAATAAAACTTTTCCTAGTAGTAGATTACACGAGCTTATATACTTTAATTGAAAAGAAATGCCTTCTAAATGAAGAATAACTACATACTAGACCCTGAATAAAATAAATGAATTTATTTTAAATTCTACTTGATGATGTATTGTATTTTCAATGTGTGATGATATTTCACTTTAACTCCCTATTGTTTTTAAAATTGGGCAGACACCTTACCATGACTCTTAACACTTTCTACAGCACATTTCCAGCTTGATTTTTCTCTTTTCCCCAGTATTCCTGCCCATCTGAACTTCCTGTACCAGCATATCTCCAGGCCTCCACTCAGGCTGTTGCTTTCACTTGGAACTCCTTCCTCATTCTTCAGCACCACCTGTAAAACTTGTAATGGACATCTGTTGTTCCATTTCTCACCTTTTTCTGTTTTATAGCGCCCTTTTGTTCTTTTGGAAAACCACTCCTCCCCAAGCTCAATCCATGGATTTGATATAGCTGGGCCTGTCTTTGACAAAGTGGGTGTGAGATCCAGACCTGGCCGAATGGGAGCATTGTTTGTATATCATGCTGGATTTATCAGGAGAAAGGCACTGTTGGTTTGCTTGTTTGTTTGCTTGCTTGTTTTTTGCTGCAGTAGTGAAGCTGCTAACAAGGTGAGCCTGGGAGAACTGGTATCCATTCTTTCCTCCGCCACGAACAAGGCTATCTAAAAACAAAACCAACCCAGGGTAATAAAGCCAAGAGATGGGTAGGGACCTCTCTTTAATGGAGTCATTAGCTATCCTGGATCCAACTGTGCCTGAAGCAGGATACCCCTTTTTCAATTAGCTAAGCCAACACATTTTTCTATTTTTGCTTAACTCATTTGAGTTATGATTCTGTCACTAAAAACTAGAAACTAAAAATCTTGATTATGTAAAACTCTACCCATAATTATGGATTCATCTTAAAGGTCACTGAATTTCTAAAGCTTTCCTGGCCTCAAAAAAAGGGTGGCTTTGATCACCCAAGAATAGCTTTCATATTGTTTAGAAGTCAGAAAAAAATTAAGTCAGGAAAGTTAGAAAAGATATAATTTTAGACATTTATTTGTATATCTTCAACAATGTGAATATTGTGATTTATAATGTGTATAAAAATCTTACCATACAGTCAGCAAGGTAGAGGTTTGAAAATTAGGTTCCTACAAAGGTGAGATATAAGAAAAAATATATTTGGACTTTGTGATTCCTGGTACAGAGCTCCTAAAACCCTTGGAATTTCCTGAGCAACAGGAGTGTCTGTTATTATTCCTAAGGAGCCCCAGGTAATCACACCTGATTTTATGCTAATGAGGTGATTTAAGATAGTCTCAGGATGGGACTGATCACCACAAAGACCAAGTGATTAGAGTATTAGAACTTTCACGTCCACCCACAGACCTCTAGGAAGGAAAGGGAGGGTTTAGATAAAGCTTTATAAAAACTCTCAAACCATCAGACCAGAATGAAGAGTTAAAAAGAAAAAAAGGCCGGGTGCGGTGGCTCAAGCCTGTAATCCCAGCACTTTGGGAGGCCGAGACGGGTGGATCACGAGGTCAGGAGATCGAGACCATCCTGGCTAACATGGTGAAACCCCGTCTCTACTAAAAATACAAAAAACTAGCCGGGCGAGGTGGCGGGCGCCTGTAGTCCCAGCTACTTCGGAGGCTGAGGCAGGAGAATGGCGTAAACCCAGGAGGCGGAGCTTGCAGTGAGCTGAGGTCCGGCCACTGCACTCCAGCCCGGGTGACAGAGCAAGACTCCGTCTCAAAAAAAAAAAAAAAAAACTCTTGTCTTGAACAAGAAAATCTGATAAGCTTCCAGGTTGGTGATGACATCAACTAGGTGCTAAGAGGGTGGTACATCTGAAGAGGGTAGAGAAAGTCTGTGCCCCTTCACCGATACCTTGTCCTGTGCGTCTCTTCCACTTGGCTGTTATAATAAACCTGTAAGGGTAAAAAGACTGTTTTCCTGAGTTCTGTGAGTCATTCTAGCAAATTGCCAAACCCGTGGAGGGGGTTGAGGGAACTCTCAATGCATAGCTCGTCTGTCCTTACTAAGGGAGGTTTGGCACTTGTAAGTGTCATCTGAAGTGGGGATGGTCTTATAGGACTGACCCTTTATCTTACTGGATCTAACTCCAAGTACAGTGTCATAATTAAACTGAATTGTAGCACACCCAGTTGGTAACCATTGAATCAGAGAATTGCTTGTTGGCATTAGAAAACATTCCAGAAAAGGACTATAAATTCTTCAGGAAAAGAATGGTGAGAAAATATTGACTTTGCAATCAGACACCTGGATTTGATCTGGATTTCCCTGTTGTGTGAAGCTCTGGAGTGAATTCCTTAATATATGCAATCCTCCAATTTCTTAATTTCTAAAAAGTCTAGCACTAAAGGATGGAGTAAGAAGACAAATATTGTGTATGAGTTAGGAAACAGGTCCAGCTGCTGTCACAGAGATCCATAATACTGATGGTTTAAATAAGAAAGATTTTCTTTTTCTCTCCCATATAATGAATAAGGCACGGTAGTCTGGGGCTGGTGTGGTGGTTCCATACTGTCATGGACCCAGGCTCCTTCTATCTTCTCTTCTGCCATCCACCCTCAGTTGTTCTCATCTTTAATTGTACGAGATGTTTTCCCACCATGCTCTCATTCCAACCAGCAGAAACAGGAAAGGCAAAGTGAAAAGCATGCTCCTTTCTTTTAAAGGCATGAAGCATTTTCCATATTGATTGTTCCCATTTTACTGGACAGAACGTAATCACGTGTCTAATATGTAACTATATCTAGCTATGGGAGAAGTTAAGAAATACAGTTTTCTTTCTCAGCAGCAATGACTCAAATAGTATTATACATTTTTAAAGTATAATTATTACTAGAGATGAAGGAGAAAGTGGATATTAGTGGACAACATAGGATTTATTTAAATTACCAGGCAGATTTCCCGGCACAATGACATTACCTCTTTCTGTCTCCTTTTTAGTTACAGGTATATTGAAAATTCTGAGTGGCGTTTGCTCATTGCTGGTAACTTTGTTAATTGGCAAAATCCTCTAGACAGCAGCATACAAATGCTTAGGAGTTATTATAATCTAACTCTTAGGGATTTATCCAAATGAAATAACACAAAAGGAGAAGCTGTTCATTGCAGTGTTACCTGGGAGAGCACAATTGTAAAGTCTCTATATTTTACAGTAGATCATAAGCCATTGCTTCCACTTCTAAGAACAGCTTGCTGGACCATGGGAGAATGAGCACCTCAATCTTGAAGTGGGGATCTGGGCTGTGCAGTACTGTGGCCCTACAGGGGTACATACCAATCCATGATGAGCCAGTAAGATACTGTTGTATAAGAGCTTGAAATGAGAGATGAAGAAACCAGAAGCGGGGGGGGCAAGTTTACTGCAGTGTTTCAAGCAGTCTACAAACTCGTGCAATCCTTAAAGCCACTTTGTTCCTATTCTTCCTAATGCCTGGTAGTTAAATTATTCCTTAAATTTAATTGATTTTTTACCAAAATAATCTTAAATAATTTGCCAACAATCCAGGAATGACTAGGAATATGACAGAATGGTATGCAGCCATTAAAATAATAATAATGTGTAGAAACACAAAAATGTGTCCATGATACAATTTTAGCTGAAATTAGAACAGAAAATAAGAATATTTCTCTATGTAAATATGAGTAACAAGTACATCAAAGGACATTTCCAAGAAACTGAAGACAACCTATAGAACCTTTTTCTCTCTGGAGATGAGAGAAAGTATTTGCAAATCATATATCTGATAAGGGTCTAATATCCAGAATATATAAAGAATTCCTACAACTCAACAACAAAAAGACAACCCATTAAAAAATGAGGAAAAAGCTTGAATATCCCTTTCTCTAAAGATATACAAATGGCCAATAAGCCATTAGACTCAATGTCATTGGTCATTTAGAAAAATGCATATCAAAACCAAAGTGAGGTACCATTTCATATCCACTAGGATTGCTATTTTTTTGAAAATGGAAAATAAGAAGTGTTGGAGAGAATGTAGAGATATTGGGACCCTTGAACATTTCTGGTGGGAATTTAAAATACATATCAGCCATGTGGAAACCAGTGTGGTAGTTCCTTAAACAGTTAAACTTACAATTACCATGTCACCCAGTAATTCCACTCCTCAACACATACACAAAAGAATTGAAATCAGGGGTCAGGCGCAGTGGCTCAAGCCTGTAATCCCAGCACTTTGGGAGGCCGAGACGGGCAGATCACGAGGTCAGGAGATCGAGACCATCCTGGTGAACACAGTGAAACCCCGTCTCTACTAAAAAAAAAAAAAAAAAAAAAAAAAAAAAAAACGAGCCAGGCAAGGTGGCGGGCGCCTGTAGTCCCAGCTACTCGGGAGGCTGAGGCAGGAGAATGGCATGAACCCGGGAGGCGGAGCTTGCAGTGAGCCGAGATCCGGCCACTGCACTCCAGCCTGGGCGACAGAGCGAGACTGCATCTCAAAAAAAAAAAAAAAAAAAAAAAAAAAAATTGAAATCAGGGAGTCACAACAGATATGTGTACACAAATGTTCATTGCAGCACTATTCACAATAGCCAAACTAATAGCCCAGTGTCCATCTGGAATGAATGGATAAACAAATTGTGACATATTCACACAATGGAATATTATTCAGCCATCAAAAGGAATAAAGTACTGGTACATGCTACAGTATAAATCAACCTTGAAAGCATGGTATGTGAAAGAAGCTAGACACAAAAGGCTACATATTGTATGAGCCCATGTCTATGGAATGTCCAGAATAGGTAAGTCCATAGAGGCAGAATGCAGATTGGTGTTTGCCAGGGGCTGGGGAAAGAGAGAAATGGGAAGCAACTGCTTAATGTGTGCAGAGTTTCTTTTTGGGAGAATTAAGATGTTTTGGAACTAGGTAGAGATGGTGGTTATATAACATTGTGAATCTGCTAAATGCTAATGATTCATTTAAAAATGGTTCACCTAAAACTGGTTAATTTTATGCTAAGGGAATCTCGTCTTGATAAAAAAGTAATAAAAAAGAAAAAATAATATTATTTTGGGGGGTATTTTGTGGGGGTAATTTGATTAGAAGTAGTTTTTAAAAGCATTATATCACCATTAATATATATGTGTGTGTTATATATGTATTATGTGTATTGTTTTTGATTTGAGGTAAATATTTACATGCTTCCTTGAAAGAATAAAAATAGTTCAGTCTGAAAGTAACAATTCTCAAAAAGTGTTAACACGTTCCATATGGAGACAGTGCCCATGATAACGCATTCCTTGACAATACCATTTTGGATATAAAGTGATTGACAATTGGCTCTTGTCCATCTCAGAAGTCTCAATTCTGTCATTTCATCAACCTTAGTTTAATGCAGCGCTGCTTTTTATGCAGCTGAATTTTCAGGACCACACTTATGATGGTGGGATTTACTTGTAGTACCTTTAGAAAATATCCTCATTAATTCTTTTTTTTTTTTTTTTTTTTTTTTTTTTTTTTGAGACAGAGTCTCACTCTGTTGCCCAGGCTGGAGTGCAATGGCACAATCTTGGCTGACTACAACCTCTACCACCTGGGTTCAAGCAGTTCTCCTGCCTCAGCCTCCGAGTATCTGGGACTACAGGCACACACCACCACGCCTGGCTAATTTTTGTATTTTTAATAGAGACAGGGTTTTACCATGTTGGCCCGGCTGGTCTCAAACTCCTGACCTCAGGTGATCCGCCTACCTTGGCCTTCCAAAGTGCTGGGATTATAGACGTGAGCCACCACTCCTGGCCTCTTTTATTATAAAATTTCTAGCATAAAACATAAGCCTAGTATAATTCCTTTTGGAAATCCATACAAGAATGAAAATTAAAATACAAAATCCATTATTCTATTACCTAGAATAAAAGTGTAAATTTCGGTATTATACACGGGTGAGCATACCTACACAAACAGTTATATAGATGCATTTTTGGCAACAAATATTAGGATGTACATGCTCTATACTTTTCACTTAATATTATGAACAATTTCTTCTGTCATTAAAGATTCCAAAATTGCTTTTTAAATATATAGCTGTACCATAATTTATGCAGAACCTCTATTTTAGTTTTTTAATTTTTAATTTTTAAATTTAATTTAATTTTCATTTTAAGTTCCAGGATACATGTGCAGGATGTGCAGGTTTGTTAGATAGATAAATATGTGCCATGGTGGTTTGCTGCACCTATCAACCCATCACCTAGGCATTAAGCCCCACACACATTACCTATTTTTCCTGACACTCTTCCTCCCACCACCGACCCCCAACAGGCTCCAGTGTGTGTTGTTCCCCTCCCTGTGTCAATGTGTTCTCATTGTGGAACTTCTATTTTATATGTCTAGTTTTTTGTGTAGTTGTTTGTTTGCTTGTTTTTGAGACAGTCTTACTCTGTCACCAGGCTGGAGTTCAGTGGCACAATCTCGGCTCACTGCAACCTCCACCTCCCAGGTTCAAACGATTCTCCTGCCTCAGCCTCCTGAGTAGCTGGGACTACAGGCACGTGCCACCACAACCAGCTAATTTTTGTATTTTTGGTAGAGACGGCATTTCACCATGCCGGCCAGGATGGTCTCGATCTCTTGACCTCGTGATCTGCCCGCCTCAGCCTTATATTTGTAGGTTTTTCCAATATTTCTGCAGTCCAGGCCTTCAGTGTGCTCCATTATAACCATACATTCACTGTAAGGTTTTCTTTCTTTTTTTTTTTTTTTTTTTTTTTTTTGAGACGGAATCTCGCTCTGTAGCTCAGGCTGGAGTGCAGTGGCATGATCTCAGCTCACTGCAAACTCCGTCTCCCGGGTTCAGGCCATTCTCCTGCCTCAGCCTCCCGAATAGCTGGGACTACAGGCACCCGCCACCATGCCCGACTAATTTTTTGTGTTTTTAGTAGAGATGGGGTTTCACCCTGTGAGCCAGGATGGTCTCGATCTCCTGACCTTGTGATCCACCCACCTCGGCCTCCCAACGTGCTGGGATTACAGGAATGAGCCACCGCGCCCGGCCGCAAGGTTACATTCTTAAAAATAAATTCTTAGGACCAGAAATATGTATTCAAAAGGAAACTTTGGAAGCTTTTGACATGTTTTGACAAACTACCTTCTTGTTATGTTGTCTGAATTTACCCTTCCAATAGTACTTTGTGAGTTTATACCATCATTCCACATCCCTGGCAAAATCGGGGGTTTCTTGCCAAAGTATTATTTTATATACACTTAAAATTTTATTTTTGATGTGACAATACATAATATGGTTCAAATATCAAAGGAACCACTGGGTATACGAGAGAAAGTCTCTCCTGCCCATGTACACCATCCCCCTCTGGGGACACACAAATACTCAGTTCCTTGTATAATTTATGCATTCATAAGTACAGTAGTCTAAACATATTGCTCTGAACTTGATATTTTCCACTTATCTAAGATATAGTCCACTTATCTATATATCTTGAACGCAGACAGCTCTTCATTCTTTTTTATAGATGCACACTTTTCTATTGGTAAATGTCATACACTTAACCAGTCCCCTTTTCACTGGTTAAGGCATTTAGGTTGCCTTTAACCTATTGCCATCCATACACTGTAGCTGTGAATTACCTTGTAAATATATCACTTTGTACATGGACAAATTGTGTGTGTGTGCGCGCGCGCGCCTGTGTACATGCATGCGTACATGTCTATGTTGAATTTCTGAGTTACTAGGTTCAAGGATTTTTTTAATGTTTTTGTTCATTTTATCAAAGAGGGAATGAGGGAGAGAAAGAAGGAGACAGAAGAGAAAACATTAGAAAATTTAGTGAGGCTGGTGGTATTAAATGGTGGGAAATGTCATATATTTTTCCCAAATTGCCCAGTTCTGAAGTTTCTGGTTTTCTCTCACTATTCTCTCTTGTCTGTTTAAATGTTTGGAAATTTCAAAAGATTAGGGACAAGAAGAAGGATGGGTGCTAAAAACCAAATAGCAGAGCTGCCTCCAATTCTACAAGAGCTGTTTTACCATTAGCTGAATTCTGATAAGAAAGAGCAAAGGCCTCAGAACAGGGAGAGCTAAGCCTTTAAGCCCTGGAGGTGAGTTTACACACTATATCTTCAGAAATGTGAAATGAAAATATGTTTAGAGATGGAAAATAATTTTCCAAAGATAGGATCATCCACAACATAAAGGATCAAAATTTCAAAACCTCAGTTACTTGCCTTCATCTGACAGTGATTTTTTTTCTGGGAAAAGTTGATTTATGTTAAATAAATCTTTAAAACAACATGCAAAGTGCACAAATCATAATTGTATAGCTTAATGATTTTTCACAAAGTGAACACATACATGCAACCACCACTCCAATTAAGTAACAGAACATGACCAACATCCCATTAGCCTCCATTATTCCCTCCCAAACACTACTCCCCAAAAGTAACCATTTTCTATCACTATCAATTAAATCTGTCTGTTTTATAACATTACATAAAGGGGAAATGTAGGATATATTTTTGTTTGATTTCTTTTGCTCAACATTATGCAGAATTCATTCATGATTTTATTTTTCTCTTTCTGTTGTGTGACTGCATTCGTTCCACAAATATTTACTGATATTTACCTATATGCCAGGTGCTGTGCTAGCCACTGGAGACACAATGCCAATGATACAGATAAGGTCCTTGCTCATCTACAACTTACACATGGGGAGATTGTCTTCCTACTCTGAAAATGAATATTTGAGAATTTAAAAGGCATTGCTTTCCAGGGAGACAACTGAGGTTTCTCAATACAGATAGCTTCAAGGTATTCATCTTTCTAAAAAGTCAAAAGTATGTTCAGACTAAAGTGAGCTTCAGTGAATTTCTTTATCTTTACTTACAGAATCTCCCAGCATCATTTGCCTGCTGTATAAAGGCAGAGGCCTGCAACATATAAATCTTAGTTACATTTTCAGAGCGGTATTCAGTGCAGCCCCCTGACTAAATAACTGTAATATGTCTGCCAGTCAAGACTCTGGGGAAAGGATGATGTCTGTATCATTGAAATGCTATTTTAAACACACTTTTTTTTGCAGACAAATTCACAGAAGAGTAATAGCTAAGCAATATTTTCATTTTTTTTCTTCTTTCTTTAAATTATACTTTTTGCCCTATTTCAGTTTAGGAAAAGGATTGGGAGATACATTCCATCTGGTCAGTGACGATTTTGAATTAATCCAGAAATCAGAAGGGGATATAGCTAGCATTATTTCAGAACCCCACACAAAGTCAAAAATTCTAGTGTCTACATACATTAACTTTAGAGTTGATAGGTATTATTGACATTTGTAAGCAATGTTTAAAAGTTTAAATTAGTACAACATTGAGGTAGTTCAACATGTGCATTAATCCTAAAGGCTTAACAATTTTAAGAGCATTACCAAAAAATCTAAAGTGCTTGTACCTATCCTCCACAAACTTGTCCCCTCTTCTGTTCACCATATAAGAATTTGGAGTACATCCTTCTAGACCTTTTTTATATCTTTATACACAAACGCATATATGTGTAAGTTGTTTTTCCTATAAACGATACACACACCATAGCACAACTTGGTTTTTTTCCCTTTGACAGTATTTTTTGAGATCTTGGAAGCTAATGTCTACCTGGTTCACTCTTTTGAACTGCTGTATAGTGTTCCACTATATGAACATACCATTTTATAAAATGTAGCCATTCTTTGACTGAGGACAAGTAGTCTCCAGATTTTCACTCTTACAAGCAATGCTGCTATGAACATCCTTGAGCATATGAGAAAGTATCCCTCTAGGACACACATCAAGACTGATTATGCCATCACTTCTTTATAAGAGCATCTTGGCCCTTAACACTAAGGAAGCTCTTGAAGGCTGCGTAGGTCTTATTTGTATCTGTGTCACCAGAACCCAGTGTAGATGGGTGGGAGTTAATGACTGCCTTCCATGACATCAGAGTATAGGTCCGGGGTTTCCCAATATCTCTCCACTTCCCAATCTCTTGGTTGGTTCCTTTTTGCCTACTAGTCATTTAGAAGGCAGACATCCTAAAGCCTTTGTTCTTGGCCTTCTCTCATTTCTCTGGCATCTTTCCCTAGGTCTGAAGCTCTCAGCTCAAGCTGCATATCAGAATTAATGGGAGAGCTTCTGTGTATTACTAGTGCCCAGGTCTGCTTTCCAGAGGTTCTTACTTAGCTGGTCTGCAGTGGAGTAGGTCCCATATAATCACATTTTTTTTCCTTAAGACTCTCCGTGTCATATAAATGTGAGGCTAGAATGGAGAATCATTGCCCTAGGCTGCTGGTTCTCCTAGTGGGGCCCCCAATCAGCATTATCCGTATCCGCTGGGAACTGTTAGAATTGCAGACTCTTGGGCCCTACTCCAGACTAACTGAATCAGATATTCTGGAGGATGGGGCTGTACAACCTATGTTATGACAAGCCCTTCAGATAATTCTGATGCATGCCAAATAAAGTTTGAGAACCACTGCCTAGAGTGACTGATGCATTCCCCCTGACTTTGTAACCATGCAGAAAATTCCTTTTTTCTCACCTCCACCCTCACCCCTCTCCTGGACACCAACTGCCTCACTGACATTCTACTGCAGTGTCTCCCCAGTATCTCCACCCTATTCCCCACTTATCAAGCTTTTTTTTTTCTCAGTCTTCTCCAACCCAGTGAATGGCACCATCCTCCAAGTTGCTGGAAGCAGAAACTTGGAATTCATTTTTAAGATATTTTAAAATAGGTAATGCATTTAGGAAGCTTAAAATCAAGAAGGTACAAAGAGGTGAACAATGACAGTCTCCCTCCTACCCTTATCCCCTGCTGTGGACTGAATTGTGTTTCCCACAGAGTTCATATATTGGAATAAATTCTAACCCCCTAACTCCCAACATGACTGCATGTGGAGATAGGGCCTTTAAAGAGGTAATGAGATTAAATTAGATCATAAGAGTGGGAACCAAATCCAATATTAGTGTCCTTATAAGAAGATGAAGAACTAGAGAGGAAAGGCCATATGTGGGCACACAAAAAGGTGGCGGTCTGCAAGCCACAGAGAGAGGCCTCAAAAGAAATCAACTCTGCCAGTACTTTGATAGTAAATTTGGCTTCCAGAACTGTGAGAAAATAAATTTCTGTTGCTTAAGCCACTTAGTCAGTGCTATTTTGTTACGGTAGCCTGTGATGGTTAATTTTAATGTGTCAACTTGACTGGGCCATAAGGTGCCCAGATATTTGCTCAAACATTGTCATGGGTGTTTCTGTAAAAATATTTGTGGATGAAATTAACATTTAAATAAGTAGATTGAATAAATCAGATTGCACTCCTTAATGTGGATGGGCCTCACCTAATGAGGCCTGAATAGAACAAAAAGGCTAAGCCTTCTGCAAGTAAGAGAATTATTCCCACCTGACAGCTTTCAAACTGAAATATTGGCTTTTTCTTACTTTGAGACTCAACTGAAACATCATTTCTTCCTGGATCTCCAGCCTGCCAGCCTTCAGATGGGAACTACATCTTTAGCTCTCCTGGATCTCAGGCCTTTGCATCCAAAATGGTGCTATACAATCAGCTCTCCTGATCGCTAGCTTGCCAATTCACCCAGAAGGTTTAGGGACTTTCCATCCTTAATAATCATGTGAGTCAATTGCTTACAATAAATCATATATACATATACACACATACACACACATACACTCTGTTGGCTCTGTTTCTTTGGAGAACCCTATCTATAATGTACAACTGTAGCAAATTAATGCATACCCCATCTTCCCAATTCCCCATCATCCTCACACAGTAACCACTGTCCTTAGTTTCTCACACATTCTTTCAGCATTTCTTTACAATATATACACAAATAAAATTAGGAAATACTATTTTTCTCCAGCTTTTATATATATATATATATATTCTTTTTGCAGATACATTATATTTCATTGTCTGCATATATCTTGATTTGTTAAATCAGTCTGCTATAGTTTAGGTTTTCATTGTTTTTGACATTAGAAATGATACTGCAGTAAAGAAGGTTGTGCATGCCATTTTCCACACATGCAAATATACCGGATATATAAAATGTAGGCTGCTGGTTCAAAGGGTCTATGATTTTGCAGTTTTGATAAATGTCAAATTGCCTCCTTAGAAGTTATATCAACTTACTCAACAATGCGTAAGAGTTGTAATATATCCCCCAAAGCCTCAGTAATTGACTGTGCATGTCAAACTTAATAGTTTGCATATCTGATTACTGAAAAGCTCACATTGGTATAGTTTTATGAGCACCTTTTCACAAGTTTGTACTGTTTGTATTTCCTTTCTTGTGAGCTATCAATTGGTATCTCTTGTAGGTTCTTATTGTATATCAAAGGAAAAATCTCTCTTTGTGCTATGAGCTGAAAATTTAACTTTCAATTTTGATTATGATGTGCTATGGTTTGAATGTGTACATCAAAAAGCATATGTTGGAAACTAATTCCTAATGCAAAAGCACTGCGAGGTGGGGCCTAATGAAAGGGGATTAGGTCATGAAGACAGAGAGAATCAATTAATGCTATTACCAAGGGAGTGGGTTCATTATAAAAGGGAGCAGTTTAATCTCCCTTCTCTTTCTCTTTCTCTCTCTTTCCTTCTCTTGCCCTTCTGCCATGTGATGACACAGCAAGAAGGCCCTCTCAAGATTCTGGTACCTTAATGTTGGACTTACCAGCCTCCAGAACTATAAGCCAATAAATTCCCATTCACAATATATTACCCATTCTGTGGTATTATATTATAGCAACACAAAATGGTCCAAGACATACTGTTTCTTATCATGCAGAATTTGTTTGTTTTATAATGCAGTTAAATATTTCCTTTTTTTTTTTTTTTTTTCTTTTATGGCTTGTGGATTTTGAGTCATAGTTAGAAGGCCTTCCTTATGCCACAGATATAAGGTAATTATTCCTTCCTTTTTCCTTCTAAATCAGTTTTTGGTTAAATTTTTTACATTTATTTACTGATCCATTTGATATGGATCAAGTATGTACTTAAAGTATGAAGTATAGATTCAACTTTATGATTATTTGTGTGAGTGTGTGTTTTACCAGATGACTACCAAATTATTTCTGGCAGTGTATACTGGGTAGCCTAGACTTTCCCAATGAGTTTGAGAAGCCATGTCTATCAGAAACTAAATTATCACAGTTACATCTCTTTCTGGATTTTCTACTTTCTTCCATTGGGTTTTCTGTCCATTTACAATCCAGTATCACCTTATTTATTTATTGTTGCTCTAAATTCTCTATTAACATCTGGCATTAATACTAGATTTTTCATATTGCTCTTCATTTTCAAAGTTTTTTGAGATGTTTTTGTTTGTTTATCTTCCCAAATAAAATTTTGGATTAATTAGTCTCATTCAAACAAAACGAAATAACAGAAATAAATTATTGATATTTTTATTTCTAGTCATTTTATAAACTATCTTAGAAAGAACAGGCATCTTTGTGATATCCAGTCATCCTAAGAACACAGTGTCTTTCAATTTAGTCACATCTCCTCTGAGGTCTTCATTAGTGTTGTAAAACATAATTCATATAGGCCATGCAGGTTTCTTGTCATTTCTATTCCCAGTGATTTTGTTGCTGTTGTTTATGGAAATTTTATTATTTTATATTCTTTATGTGGGTGTTATTTGTATATAGGAGAGAGCAATATCTGCAGTATAATTTTGGAACTCATTATTGATACCCTTATTCTCATCCCCATCATAATATCCTTCATCACGTCCTATTAATCCTACCTTTAAAATATACTTTACATGTATCTGATTCTTGCCACCCCTACTAACAAACACCAGCCTCAGTTCAAGTCACTTCGATTTCTCATCTGGATAGCAGAATAGCCTTCTCAACTCTGTTCTTCACATAGCAGCCAGAGTGATCTTTTAAAAATAACAAAAAGGGCATATTGCCATGCCCCTGCCTAAAATATTTCCATGGCCACTCCTTCTATTCTAAATGAAATCAGATTCCTCACCTTAAAGGCCCTATATCAGCTGGCTGCTGGCTGGCTCTCAATTCCATTCTTTTGTCCGTTTCTTTACTTTGTAAATTTAAAAGCATTTTTTAATTTTTAATTTGTATGGATACATAACAGTTGTACATATTTATGGGGTATGTGTGATGTTTTGAGACAAGCATATACTATAATGATTAAATCATGGTAATTGGAATAGCTATGACCTCAAACATTTATCATTTCTTTGTGTTAGGAACATTCCAATTCCACTCATTTAGTTATTTTGAAATATACCCCAACCCCATTCTAAATCATCTTCTCCTTAATCATAGAACCCTAGGTGCAATGGCTTCTTGGGTTATGAAAAACTCCACCTTCTTTCCTAGCTCAGACCTGGCCTTACTGTTCTCTCTGCCAGGAATATTTTTCCTGCTGTTCTTTTAGGGCCTGGCTCCTTCTTACTCTCCTTCTTCTACTCCTTCTTATTCTCTAGGATGCAATTTGCTTATCACTTCTCAAAGGGGTTTTCTCTGTTCATCTGATCTACGCTATCTCTCTTTTCATCTCTTTTACAATACTTAGAACAAATTTAATTATATGCTTGTTCATGTATTAGCTTATTTTCTGCTTCTCTTCCCCACTAGCTGTGAATGCTTCTGCTATCTGCAAAGAGCATAGCAGACGGTAGGTGTTTGAATAATGTATTTATTGAGTGAATAAACAAATATCTTTCTTGTTTACTAGTCAAGGGCTGGGAAAGCTTATGTTTTTTTCCTGTTATTCAGCTATTATTCTCCATTCATGTCTTAAATCCAGGGTTACCATATATCCAGTACTTGTATTTCTAAGTCACAAGTTTCCCTCAAAAGCCTGACTCAACCATCATAAATCTCTTCCTTGTATTTGTTCTCATATATGCAAAATATATATGGTTATTTTCAAATAATAAAACACGTTGAATATTACAGAAAAAGCTAGGGCTATACATAATTTATGAGAAAAGTTTTCCCTAAGGGTGGTGATACTATCATATATATTTTTTATATATTATCTGTATATTTACAAAGAAAAACATCACTTTTCTCATTAAAAATATATTATATTCTTGTAAAAATAATCAAACGGTATAAAAATGGGTATCACTGAAATGTACAAAGTGTAAAATATCTCCGAAATTCTTACTCCAGAGAGAACCATTGGTGACAGCTGAATGTATATCCACCTTTCTAGACATTTTTTTCTCTGCATATCATATTTTAAGCACAGGCTGAGATTTTGTTGTAGCTGTTTTATTTCGTTTTTACTACAGTAGAACCCAATTAGACTAACAACACTATGAGACTTGCTTGCTGAATAATGCATTTTGGACATAGTTATATGCTAAACATATGGTTCTTCCCTCCTCTTTTTTTTTTAACAAGTGCCTAATATTTCATTTATTTACTGTCTCTAGATGGTTCCTTTCTCTTTTCACCTGGTCAGTGTGAAGGACAGGGTCTTGAATTTTGTCAGGTTTCTTTTTTTTGAGAGCTCTGCCACTCCTCAATGCAAGGACCAAAGTCACCAGTCAGAGAACAAATCATTTCTTTACCTCAGCCACCATTTTGTTCGAAAAGGTAACATAGAACAAATGTTAAGTTTTCCAAAGTCCAGATTTATGATCAGAGTTAATGAGCCAAATAATCAGCTGTAAGAAACACTGATTAGAAACATTTACATGAGTTAATTTGTGTTACTGACTATAACCAGAATTTAGGCACCCTCACCATGGTGGTACTTCCAAACTCTTGCTTTAGTAAAAGAAAACGGTACTTCCAAACTCTTGCTTTAGTAACTGTCCCGTTTACAAAGAGCCCAACAGTAGCTGAAGTTTATTACAGTTATGTTGCTGTGAATGCCACCAATACGTACTGTCAGAACTGTTTTGAGAGAAAAAACTGCAAAACCAATTATTTTGCCAACATTGATAGGGACTGACGAAGCACTGATTGCTAGGTTTACATTTCAGGAAACAACTTATTTTATATTATGCGTGCCAACTAATCCAAAGGCAGTACATGGCAAATACATCATTTATAACTAGCATTGATTTGATGCCCCAAAATCTCATTACCAGGTCGAGTTGTCACATGCAGCACATCTACATTTTTGTACATTTCAAACGTATGCAAATTAGTTTGGATAATGAAGGTATTATTTCTTGCTCCCAGCCCCTTGCCATTGTGTTAGGTAGTCACAGTAGTTGAGATTATTTGAAAAGTTTTCTGAAAATCTTCTTTATAGTGGACCCCCAAATTAGCTCATCATGGGGAATTTAAATCCTACACCACTTTTGCAACTACAAGACAGGCCTCTTCACCATATGCTATTTTTAGAGCAGGGCCCACAGCACAGTCTGAACAATACAAAGACTTGGGCTGAGCTGAGGGCAATGGGAGTTTGTGAGACTGGTTGTGGCAATGAGACCAATGAAGAAGAATAGTGCTCCCAAGGGCCAGTCTAATCGTTAGGCGAATGAGTGGTTTGGGATGCTGGGAAGACATTCTCCTCAACTCCAGTTGGCCTGATATCCAGAATCCCACATCTGTGAATGACTCCCTAAACCATACCCTCTTTTGGCCTCCTGGTCCCCACCTGTCCGGATATCTGAATTTCTACTAATGTCTGAATTTCCACTCTTTGACACTGCATCCCTAAGCATGACAATTTATCCTATATTAAGCTTGATAAAACATAAATACATATGAGAATCAGTACCATGTAGCAATTTAAGAGGGCAGGTTCTGAAATCCAACAGCCTAGCACTGAAATCCCACTCAGCTACATATTGGCTGTGCAACCTCAGGCAAGTTACTACTTATCTTCTCTGTACCTTCATTTCCTCCAGAAAGTGGGACTAATGACATTACCTGTTTCATAGGGTTGTCAGGGGGACTGAATGTGGTATTATTCACTGTTCCTGAAAGTAAGCATTAAGATAAATATCATTAGGACACACTTATTAAGCATCATCTGGCAGAAGTGCTTACTTTTGAAAATTACTTTTTTGCATGTGTAAAAATTATTTGTCATGTAAAAATCATTTTTTGTTGTTGTTTTTTAATATTCAGAGGGAAAATTATGTTTTGGCTATTTGAAAAATTCTGCCAGAAAGAAAAGCCCAGTACTTGAGAATGTGCTAAATTAAATCTATATAAACTACTAATCCAAGCAGACTGTAGGGAGTAAATCTGTTTAAAACATTAAAAATTTCATAGAGGAATAAGGGCTCACAGTAAAGATGAGTATGAAAAAATACATACCCATTTGCACACAATTGGCTGTTTTGTTTTGTTCCTTTTCTAGGGGAGAAAGGCCCATAAATTGGTTATGGAGAGGGGTGAGGGGGAGGTTAACTGAGAAAGAAAAGCTAGCCTGCTAGTGGCTCTCTGGGTCGGGAATCAGGAACCACTCTTCCTTGACTAGTGGGTGGGTTCAAGTAAGCTCGCTGATTTGGACATGCTTACTTCCTCTATGTCAGGCACTAAGCTAACACTTTCATTGATCAAGTCATTTTCATAACATCCCTATGAGGCAGGAAACCATTATTACCTCCTCTTTAGGACATGCAAAGGATACCGAAACTGCCCACAGCATAGGTGTAACTCTTACTTACCGTGCTGAGCAATAAAGGGAGGCCCTGTGCCTTGTTACTCATGATCCTGAAGTACCCACTGGGGAAAGCCTAGCTCTGGAAATGTCTCGTTCCAGAAAAAACGAATCATGATGATTCTGACTAAAGCAGGACTTGCCTCCCAAGAGTAATAATAACACAGTAAGAAACAGAAATTACTTCAATCATTCCTGGGGTGTGTGTGTGTGTGTTGTGTGTGTGTGTGTGTGTGTAAAAGAAGGGCTTTTCTAAATTAAAAACAAAAACCTGGCTCTGAAACTAGAACCAAATTAGTGGCAATAGTAAGCTCACTCATTTAAGGCATATTTGTGAAGTGCCTACTATGTAACCATGGAGGAAACAGATTTGTCCTTTGCCCTTGTGTACCTTAAAGACTAACAAAGGACACCAAAACACAACAACATGTGTGAACCAAACTAGGACAGGGAAAGTTCTGGACTCAGGGAGCATAAAGCGCTCTGGCACGACTCAAAATACTCCTAGGGTTATCAGATTCCCTGCTAGTTAAAGATGCCATATATTTAACAATTGTCTACATCAAATGTGCACTTTTAGAGAACAAAAAAATTGTGCTTGCACACATTGAGTTGCTCATTTGGCTGCAGGTTAGAAGTAGTTTGGATCTAAGCTAGAAGTCTAGCACTTCTGAATTCCATTTGTAGTTATGATGTTGAACCCCAGGTGTGAAGCTCTCATTTCAAGGATAGTAGAGGGAGGAGAAAAAGGATTTGAAGCCCTAAGAATACAGTCAAAGAAAGATTAGTGGGATTCATATGGGGCTTTAAAGCCTGAGCAATAATGTGAGTATGGTCTTCCAGAATGACAAGTAAACAAGGAGCTCCTGGTGAGTGAACAGGCTGAAGTTGGGATCACCTTCGTAGAACTGCTGTAAGTTGGTCATGAGCTATACAGAGCCACCTCCAAAATGGAACTGTGACTTTCAGAGTAGTGTCAAGAAAAGCTAGTTAGAACTTTAGATTTAGCATTAGAAGAAAAAATGATGTTCTTACAGATGGTATTCATCAGGCCAAATATAAATGCTGAATGATCAAGATCAATTAGGTGAAAATCTTTATGTTACTAGACTGCTATGATTAATGGAGATCACAAGCTTTGGAGGTAACTGGACCCCAGTGTAAATCCCAAGTGCACATTCCGACTCTGTAATGCCAGGCAAAGTCACTTAATTTTGCTGGGTCTTATTTTCATTATAAGTAAAATGAGGAGGGTAAAACCCAGATGTCAGGATAGCTATGAGGATTAAATAATTAGCACAAAGAACTCAATGAAGGGAATCTACTGTTATTATCAATAATGACACAAACTACTTTCTCTACACTACCTGTTGCTTTAAGTCAGTAGTTAGAAGACTTTTAAAAAATACACTAAGGTCATTCACTCACAGGGCAAGGAAAGACAATACAGTTTCTATCCACTGCAGTCTGCAAATAGGAAATTGGATCAGAGAGGACATAGTACACATGGCCTGGTACACAGTAAGCACTCAAGAAAAGATTCTCATTATTATTATTCAGACAAAAGATTGGAACCCAAATTATTTAGTTAGCACAATTGTCGTTTTCATTTCTTGTGATGTAAAACACATCTCCCTAAGATTCTTTAGGCCCAAGGTCACAGAACTCAGCCACCACCAGGTCCCAGCTTGGTGATTCACTCACCAGAATGCAGTGCTACCAAGTACTAGGGGCTTATCTGTTCCCCAAATCACCTGACGCTGCTGACCACTCAGGAAACTATTCACTTGAATTCTGGCTCCTGGGCCCTCCCTACCATTTGGGTGTGGGTTTCCCCTTTCTGTGGAAATTGATGGCATTGCTTCAAGTCTCCTTCCTGCCGTTTCCAGTGGCATTAGGCAAACAGAGTCATTGGTGATGTCATCACTTTCATTTCCATTGGCCAGATTATTTCTCCCTAGTGACTAATATCAATCATCACTCCTCTGGGATCTAATTTTCATGAAGAATCAGCCAATGAAGACTTCCACTTAACCTACAATACCATTCAATTCCAGTAAAGTCCCAAAAGAAAATGGGCTAAAAACTGTCCCTCCATTAACTCCAGGTGACCTTGAAAAGGTTTGCTTCTTTCAGAGCAAATTTTTATGAGGGACCAATTTATTTTATTTTATTTTATTATTTCTTTTCTCTTTTTTTGTAGAGACAACGGGTTGCTATGTTGCCAAGGCTGGTCTTGAACCGCTGATCTGACCTCATGCACTCCTCCCACCTCAGCCTTCCAAAGTGCTAGGATTTTAGGCATGAGCCACTATTACATGCCTAGTCTTAGTAAATATTTCTTGAATACCTACTATGTGCCAGATCTCTTCTAACTGCTGAGGAAAAAGTTGTGAAATATCAGTGAAATAGCTGACATGATTATCATTAAATACTTAGCATTAGAAGAAAAAGAGAGAGCTAAAGAAAAGTTATACATAGAATAAAAGCTTGAGGCAATTCTCTGAATGATTTTAGTCATTTTCCCACAAAGCAACCCTCCAAAAATCTAGCAATGCTTCTGATTAATCAGTTATTCATGACATATGATAATAGTTATGAACTTGGATTGAATGACTGAAGCAGAGTTTTAATCTTGTCTCTCACTTACTGGATTGAGGGGGTCAAATTATTTCACTTATTCAGAACTCAGTATCCTTATCGGTAAAATGAGATTACTGACACTGCCTTCCTGAAAGGGCTGTTTTGAGAATTAAATGCTGTATGTTACCTCATGGTAAGTACTGAATAAGAGTACTTATTTAGACAAAGAGTAATTATTCAGACAAAAGATTTTTGCCTGAATTGTTTAGTTAGCTCAACTGTCCTTTTCATGTCTCACGATTTAGAAGACTTTTCCTAAGATTCTTTAAGACTGTTTTGCAGATGTAAATGCAGAAGCCAGCTAATACATTGAAGAAAAGATGAGCAGCCTCACTAAGGATGAGAAATTCAGAAACCTAGGCTCTTGGTCATCTCAGGAGGTCACCAAGAGATATTTTGTATCTTCCTGGCCTATCAGCTCTTGTGGATCAATTTTTTTAAAACTGTAGCCAAAGTTCATTCTTCAAGCAAAGTCCTGAAAAGAAAGCAAAGGAGAGAGTACACAAAGGAGGCTTCTGTCCCTACATATCATAATTTCTATACTGTTAGTTAACTTCTGTTTGCCAGGAGGGATTTAAACTGAAAGAGAAAAAAAATATTTAATGGAAAATACTGAAAAGTGCTATACTTTTGAGTAATTTTACAATGGAAGTACTGGAATATTTTCCACAGGAATCAGCCAATAAGATTGATTTCTTGATATTTTTCTGTTCCTTACTAAATTCTCAGCAACTCCCAGACACTGTGATTGTGGGGAATTTTATTATAATAAAAAGAAATACTGTGTATTAGAAAAAATGTATTTTAGTGAATTAATTTGGAAGTTCAAGGTTTAAATGCCATTCTCTAAAAATCTCTAATTGTGCACAATACAGGTGTTGTTTTTCCATTCTTACATTTTACATACCCATTATGAAATTCTAGTAATAAGACGATGGTAACATCATCAATTTGGGTTAACAATTATTTAGCAAATTCGTCTTGCCAAGTCATTTTTACCCTTCACCAGAAGAAATATTTGTATTAATATCTCAAGAATAGTTGACATTGCTAGCATATTGTGATTTGGTTCCTGGTGTTGGCTATCTTTGGTATTTCTAGTCCTGAGTGCTAACCTACCACGCAACAGAACCTCAACCCCGGTTATAGGATACTTGGGCAAATACATATTTATTAGTCATATATTTATATATTTTTACCCATATTGTCATGTTTTTTATCTTGAAATTAACATTTTCTATCTTCCGGAGGGCTGGTTAAAGAAAAAGCGCCACTGAACCACCCAGGATTGAACAATTCTCTCTCACACACACACACACACACACACACACACACGAAGGTGTAGCATGAAGCATCTGCTTTCAGTCTTTCCAAGCATCTCTCAGGCTGAAAGCAAGCGGAAGTGATTGAGAAATCCCTCCAGGGACTGGTGCTTCCCACAGGGATCTACAACTTTACACTCCATCCCCCCTTCCCCTCCCATCTCTAAACCCCCGGGTAGTAAGGAGCGGCAGAGTCCCCGCCCCTTCTCGCTGCCAAAACGCGTTCTTAACCTTTTTTAGGGCCGGGGACCTAGAGGATGCTATGGACCCTCCACGAATGGTGACAGAGGTTGGTGGAAAGCACCAACACTTTGCGAAATTTTCAAGAGACCACGTATTCGAAACTCACTCCGAGCTGCAGGATTAATAACCCCATTTCTAAAACTCTTGACTTGGGGCGATTAAATCGAGAGCGGAGCTCAGGTGCCAAATCTCCTCCCGAGTGAAAAACTGTAGGAAGGGAAGGCGCTCCTGCGCTGGGCCACTTTCACTTGTAAGAAACCAAAAGAAGGGGACTGGTGGCAAGAGATAGGGACGGGAGAGAAAGGAAAAGGAGAAATGTGAGAAACAGAGAGGGACACGGTGGGGCGGGGATAAGACGGACATCACAGGGAAAAATGAGAGGGGACAGAGTCTCAGAGGCACAGCAACAGGGAGACAAGGGGGAGGAGAAAAAAGAGACTCGGAAGGGAGGAGAGAGAGGAGAGGAGAGGAAAAAGACTAGAGGGGAAGTGGCTGCACGCGCGCCAGGAAAGGGAGAGAACTTTCCCTGCTTTCCCTCCCCGGGGCAGGGAATCTCAGAAAACCCCACTTCAGCGAGGTGGCGAGGACCACGACTAGCTGCCCCGGCGCTGGTGACGCCTCTGGCCTCCGCCTCTTGCAGCCGGCAGGGCCTCCGGCTGCGAGTCCCGCACGGGCCGGCCGAGGAGGGGACATGGTCTGGAAGGAGGCGGTCCCCGTTCGTCTCGCTTTCTCCTCCCCTCTCCTCCTCTTAGAGGCGTGCACCGGGGGCATTTGAGAGGCTGTGGACCCGCGGCCCCCCCGCCTCCGCCCCCCCAGCCCCCCATTCAAGAAGCCGCTCAGCTATCCCGGCCAGCACAGGGCGCCCGGCGCGCCTCGGAGCGCAAGTTCCTCGCCTTCTCCTGCCCGCTCGCTGGGCATTATGCGGCCAAGCAGCCGAGCCCCAGTCCTCCTCCTCCTCCTGCTCCTCCGGCTCCTCCTGCGGCCCGAGCGGCTCAGCTCTCGGCAGGCGGCGGCGTTGCTCAGCCGAGCGCAGACGGGACCCTCGCAGCGAGACCTCAGCGACTCCTAAAGTCAAAAGTTGGCGGCGGGCGCCGGGCTACGCGCGCTCTCCACGGCCGCTGCCTCGCGTCGCCGCCGCAGCCAAGGAGGGCAGGAGGGAGGGGGGTGGGGGCAGCGGAGGGAGGGGTGGGAAGCACCATGCAGTTTGTATCCTGGGCCACACTGCTAACGCTCCTGGTGCGGGACCTGGCGGAGATGGGGATCCCAGACGCCGCGGCGGCCGTGCGCAAGGACAGGCTGCACCCGAGGCAAGGTAACCAGGCTCCGGCCCCCGGGACCCCGCCGGCCCCGACGCCGCCTCCCAGTCCTCGCTCCCGGGCAGGGACACCCCACAGCGGAGGCCTCTCTCTTTTTCCTAGAAAGAATTATCTCCCGCTTTGCAGCCTCTCCCTTCTTTGGGTCATCCCCAATCAATTGCTAGGGAGGGACACTGTGGAAACGAATTTAGGCAACCCCCCCACCTTGCTGTTAGCCGGATATATCCCCATCCCCACTCCCACGCTGCAAACTAAAGTAATTTAGTAATTGGGGGCACCAGATAGCGTCGTTTTATTTTATTCAGGTTATTTATCAATATCTTAAATCATATATATTTTGACTTGTTAATTGTCTGGCTCGGAATAGTGTATTCTCAGCACCTAGCACAGGTCCTGTTACTGGCACATAGTAGGAGCTTTGCAAATATTTGTCCACTGATTAAGGGTGAAGGGATTGGCTCGAATGGGCTGGAAAATAAGGTCAGAACAAAGTCCTCACCTTCGTTTTAAATTAAAGCTTGAGGAAAAATGAATTATTGGTTCATATACCTCTGCTTCTCTCCGCAGTGAAATTATTAGAGACCCTGAGTGAATACGAAATCGTGTCTCCCATCCGAGTGAACGCTCTCGGAGAACCCTTTCCCACGAACGTCCACTTCAAAAGAAGGCGACGGAGCATTAACTCTGCCACTGACCCCTGGCCTGCCTTCGCCTCCTCCTCTTCCTCCTCTACCTCCTCCCAGGCGCATTACCGCCTCTCCGCCTTCGGCCAGCAGTTTCTATTTAATCTCACCGCCAATGCCGGATTTATCGCTCCACTGTTCACTGTCACCCTCCTCGGGACGCCTGGGGTAAACCAGACCAAGTTTTATTCCGAAGAGGAAGCGGAACTCAAGCACTGTTTCTACAAAGGCTATGTCAATACCAAGTCCGAGCACACGGCCGTCATCAGCCTCTGCTCGGGAATGGTAAGTGGGCGCGCGCCACCTCCTCTCCCCTTCCGCCTCCTCGCCCGCCTCTGGAAGACTTAATTGCCCTCTAAGCCTAGAGACCCTCACTGTGGTGAGGCTCCCCTCCTCTCCGGCGTTAAATATCAGCTAGAAACTCGTAGGGTTTGGGTAGCTAGCTCTGTGCGTGCGCGTACACTGGTGTGGAACGCACACACCCGCCCCCAGGGGCTTCTGGATGTTTCAGAGCTTTCTGGAGTTTGGACTCGGTTCAGCGGCGCATTGCCCAACGCTGCGAGGCGGCCTGGAAGTCAGTTTCCAAACTCGGAGAAAGTTGCTGGAGTTGCGGTTCCCTGCAGCAAACTTGGCCACCCGGGAGCGGAGCAGCTGAGCGCAGGGCGGACCAGACTCCTCATTGGTGCGCCTTGCATCGGGGATGTGGGGCTGAGGATCCCCGGCCCAAGGCATTGGGAGTTCCTTGTGTGTGTGTGTTGTAGAGGGCGGTGCGTAATCTCGAGTCCCCGCTTTCTCTCAGGGCCTTTATTCACGCGCCAGGAACCCTGAGGCTGAACTGGATTGACAGGGAGCAGGTCCCGTCCCAAGAACGGAAGGGTGGGCCGAGGGCTCTGGGGGCGGGGGAGAAGGCGGAGCCTACCCCGGACGCTTTGAACTGGGGTGGAACCGAGGGTGGGGGTGCAGCGCAGTCCAACTCTGCACCCTACTGGTGGGGTGGCCGGGAGAAACAGAATAGTGGGAGACAGCCTGGAGAGGCTGTCCGGACGTAATTTCGGTTCATCTGGGGTTTCTACTACTTAGGGGTTCCAGGGAGTGGAGAGAGGGAGCCTGCGGCGCACGTTTCCTTAGGAACTGAGGCAGGGGAGGGAGACCGCCTTCTTGCGCTGCCAAATACGCATTTAGCAGGGAATCCACGTTGGTTCCCCGACTCTGCCGACCCCTGCACGTGCCCTCCAGTGGATCTTACAAGGCATCTGCCCCCGACTTCTCGCCATTTAAGGAGTCGCTGCTGTACGGTTCTGGCCCGAGCAAGGGTGGTCCTTGACTTTCCCAAGCGACGTGCGTTTCTGCCACGCGCGTGTGACGCAGAAACTTACCCGGGTCAGTCTCTCCCAGCGCATGGCGCTGTACGCGCAGTGGGGTCGTAGGCAGTGTGCCCGGTGATGCCTTTACTCTTCCCGAAGCACCCACAGCCCCTCCCTCCCTTTTCTAAGTGGGACCTTGGATACTCACCCCCGGACACTGGGCTGCTCCATCAGTGCGCTGTCGTTCGCGGCTCTCAGAGTTCCCAAGCGCATCCTTCCTTCTCTGCCTTGCATTGGAAGGATCGGGTGGGGAGCATGGCAAGCCTGAAGCCTGGGAGGGGGTAGTTCTAGCCTGCTGGAATTAAAGGAAAGGGATAAACCCCTTTAGCCCCCAGCAGAGCGCCCGGAGCCGTGGCTCCCGAAATGCGCTGTCGAGATTGTTTGGGGGTGGGCGGAGACGGCAGCTTGGCGAAGTGGGAGGGGGTGCTGCGGTGAGTCATCGCTGCCCCAGGACTTAGGGCAAGAGCTCCGGAATCCTTCCCGTCTTTGAAAGGTTAAGGCTGGGATAGGCAGAAGTCAGCCGTCTGAGCCCAGAGCCTGGAGTGCCCCCAGATTCCAAGATAGTAACCCCCAATTCCAGGACCGTAGGGATAGGACTGCGTGTGTACGTCAAGTTTGTAAACAGTCTTAACTCCTCCTCTCTCCCCGCCTCCACACCCGCTGAAGCCGAGTGGCCCCAGCAGTTGTATAAATATTTTACTGCGCAGCACCTTCATTTTCATTGGCAGTTTTAGGTGGTAATGGGCACGTGGTTTCTTTGGGAACTGAGGACTGGGGTTTCAGAAACGACTACCTGTACTGTAATAATCTCAATTATGTTGCGTTTAATTCGCACTCTGCCTCTTTTGGGGAAAAGGGCCCTCATATATCTTAAGGATATGCGCTGTGGCTCTTTGTATCTTCAGTCATTAATCTAGCTCCAAAACCCCTGCCCCTTTGTCTTCCTTCTGGAAGTTATCTCCTCCCAAGACTTCCCCTTACCACATATGTAGCAGTGGCGTCATGATGTTGCTAGTTCTTCGCCTAGGAGTCTTCCAGGAAATCTGGTAGACTCTTGGGAGTCTACCAGATTTTGGAGTGGGCCGTGCCATCCTGCCACCCCAGTCACTTGTCAGTTTTTCTGAATTTCATCTGAGATGGGTCGCTCACCTCTCCTGAACATCTCTACCCTAAATCTATATCCCTTGACTTTTCTCCCCCTCTCTCCTTAGGACTGATGTCTAAGAAATACTACACTGGGCTTCTCCAGTCTTTCTCCTCAATCGCTAACATTTGGCATTTGAGACTATTTACAGTGCAGTCAGTCACATCCACATATCCAGTCTCAGCTCCCAATCTTTCCTCCACAAATCCTGCATTCCAGGCCATGGGTTTTACACTGCTTTCTCTGCACCCCACTCTCAATCCTAGTCTTCATTGCCTTTGTGCCTTTGAATTTGCTTGGTCTTCTCACTCATCTTCACATGCTCAAATCCTACCCTTCTTTGGAGGTGTATATAATTTACATCTCTTCTTTCCCAGAAGACCTTTCCATAGTTCCCCAGGTTGATGTCATCTCTCCCGCTCCACCTTCATAGACACTTCTGAGAGTATCTCTTATGATGCTTAGTATGTTCTCCCTTACATCAAGGTTCTTGGTACATGTGTTTTATCCCTTTCTCCTTGGCAACAGGGTCAGCATCAACTCATTTTTCTCCTATATTGGAGTTTTGTATGTTGTACTTAGTATGTACTTAGTATGTACTACATATGTATATTTAGTATACATGTTTGAATAAATAGTCACCTTAACCAAGAAAAGATAACTCTTAGGCCCACCTTTGTGAATCAACAGCACAATTAATTTTGGCATCATATT
Source organism: Rhinopithecus roxellana (assembly GCF_007565055.1). Classification (NCBI taxonomy): domain Eukaryota; kingdom Metazoa; phylum Chordata; class Mammalia; order Primates; family Cercopithecidae; genus Rhinopithecus; species Rhinopithecus roxellana. The sequence continues at coordinate 71,902,962 of NC_044549.1, read as the reverse complement.
GATACGATTTATTGAGCTCTTATTATCGTCTGCCTGGCTATTATAAGTAGTTTACGTATGTATTATCTCATCCAAATCCTCCAATAACCCAATCCTCAAAACAACGCATTTTACTGACAAGAAAAAAAAAATCTGAGACTTTGAGAGCTGGAGACTTGCCCAAGGTCTCACAGCTCATAAGTGGGAGGGTTGGGATTTCAACCAGGTCTTTCTGATCCTTGGCGCTTAACCATAGACCAGAGACTGATCCTGTTCTCCTGAAGAGAATCTCAGGGTTCTTTTCTAAAAAAGCACAGGACTAAAGTCAGATTAGACTCAGCACTAGCACTGTCCAGCTGCTTCTGTACCATGGAAGGGGAACTTGGGCCCAATCACTTCCTCCTTCTGTGTCTTGGTTTTCCCATTTACCAATCAAAGGTGGCAAATCGTCACCAGCTGAGCTCCCTGGCTCTTTCCCAAGACTCATGTCTCTGATAGGTTTCATATGTTGTGATATGCGCTCTGATTTGTGCTGGGAGAACACCAGAGTTGTGTATTGAAAACAGGCAGAGAGTAAATTTATTAAATCACTTCTCTGGCAACTAGCTACTCTGTCTCTTAGTCTGACCACACCTGAGCTGCCCTTTTCTTAAACCAGGGGCTCATAAATCATGTGGAGAGCTTTTAAAACAAAAAACATTCTAGATCCATCCCTAGAAATTCTGAATCTGTGAGTAGTGGGTAATTCCCCAAATCTAATTGAAAAACAAAAACAAAAAATCTTCCCAGACAATTTTGAAGCTAGCTGTTTTGGGGAACCAGTGTCTTAGCCTAGTGCTGCTCATACTTTATCATGCATAAGAATACTCTGGGAGCTTATTAACATTTCAATTCTTGGACCCTGCCCCTAGAGATTTTGATGCAATAGATCAGATTTGAGGTGGAGCACAATTATTTGAATTTCTAATAAGCTCCTGGATGATGCTGATGCGGATGCAGTTGCTGATGTTCAGGGAGTCATTTCTCCTGTGTCAATGGAAGGAGGCAAGGCATCAGATTTTTTTTCCAGCATGGGAAATGGGAAAGTGGAAGAGAAGAGAGAAGCTTGATTTCTCCCGTTAAATACCACTCAGCAACGTGGCATAGGGAATTTTTCAGCGTTCTTGTAATTTTTGGTTTGGGTGGTTCAGTCTTGAGGTATCATTTATCATTTGCAAAAACTTGGGTATGTGGGGTGAAAAGGAGCAAAAGTGACTTGCAAGGTGCTTAGAATGATTAGGAAGAGCAAATTTTATCTTAAAGGTTAGAGGCTAACGATGGCAACACCAAAAACCGTTCATGAGTTCTAAGTCTTTGCAAGGTGTCAAGCATTTTGCTAAGCACTTAATTATCATTATCTCCTTTAATCTGCACAGTAACTCGTTACATTAAGTATCTTTATCCCCAGCTGACAAACAAGGAAGCTTAAGCTCAGAGTGGTTAAGGAACTTGCCCAAGGTGAATGGGTAGGTGGTGGTGCTGAAACTGGAACCTAGAGCAATCAAGCTTCAAAGCCTTGCAGGACATCACTCCCCTATTTTGCAAAGGAAAGGGTTGGTGAGAGGATCATGTGCCAGCATTACAGGTGGTACCACCTTGAATGCATTGTGGCCAAAATATGCTTCTTGAATTTGAATCAATGGGAAGACTTCAATAGGACAGCTTTTCCTGCTGGAATGCATACTTGTCCCTAAGTTTCCAGGCTCTTTAAGTTTCCAAGACTCTTTCAACAGCCTGTAGTAATATTGGAACTTGAGCCCTAAGGAAGTATTTCTTAGAGACAGATTTGGATGGCAGGTACAATCAACTGGAGTCAAACCAAGAATCAGTTACTGATATGACACTTTGGAAGGCTGAGCCAGGAGTTCAAGACCAGCCTGGGCAACATATTGAGACCCCCCATCTCTACAAAAAGTAAAAAAATTTAGCTGGGCATGATGGCATGCACCTATAATCCCAGCTACTCAGGAGGCTGAGGGGGATCGCTTGAGCCCAGGAGTTCAAGGCTGGGTGAGAGGGCAAGACCCTATCTCTAAAATAATAAGAATAGTAAATAATAAATAATTTTTAGAAAATGTACTGATATGACAGAGAGTGAAAATAAACCACTTCTCCACATATGTTGCAGCATTTTCAGTTGAAACAACCCTTCTGAAAAAGAGTTTGGGTAAAATGACACCATCTTTACTTGAAAATGTTCTTTTGTTTTTCTTCCTCCCAATGACTGAGTTATGTTAAATCAACCTCCCATCTCTTTCATTTGCAGCTGGGCACATTCCGGTCTCATGATGGGGATTATTTTATTGAACCACTACAGTCCATGGATGAACAAGAAGATGAAGAGGAACAAAACAAACCCCACATCATTTATAGGCGCAGCACCCCCCAGAGAGAGCCCTCAACGGGAAGGCATGCATGTGACACCTCAGGTATTTGCTTCTTGCTTACCCAGAGAGTCCAGCTCTTTGAGATGGGTAAATTGCTATACTACAGAAATGTAGCTCTCTTCCAGTCTACAATGTGCTACCATATGCATTATTGTTTATTCAGTCCTCAAATGAGGTAGGGATACATATCCCACTGTACAGATGGGGAGACTAAGGAGAGGTTTAGTACCTTTTCAGAGGTGCACAGCTAAGAAGTTATAAAGTCAGGATTTGAACTCAAAGTAGTGACTCCATGCCCTCTATGGGCAGAGCTGCCTTTTTGGTTGAAGTTGCTGATTTTTAGGGTTCAGCTTGAGTAATATTCAGGTCATGATAGTAGCACCCTCAGTCACCAAATGCTTGTATTTTTTTGGCATCTTCTGTTCATTTGGGTGTTTTTTGTTTGTTGTTTCACCATGTGCGGTTACAGAAATGTCTTATAAATGGAAGTCACAACAACGTATGTGTTTGTTGAATGTTTCCTATAAACTTCAGGTTTGCTCATGTTCTGTGACTTAAGGAACTGTAGGCAGGTACCTGTACGTTATGCTGTGAGGTACCAATCAACCAGTCAAATCCTATAGTCTCCTTCCATCCTGGCCAGATTCTTTGAGGTTTTGTGCTGACATGTTTGGCCATTGTCAGGGATACGTCATTCTGGGCACTCTGGAAAGCTTCTGTCTGTGTTTCTCCATCTGCAGTCTTGTAGCAACACTCCACTGCCTCAGAAGCCTGGTTACTTTCTGCCTGATGATAGGTTATCCTATGAAATAATTCCTCAATTTGGTTCTGCATCTTAGGTTGTTCATGAAAATACTTAAAAAAAATTCTTGGACTTCCTGTCTCTAAAACTTTTATCTTTCTTTCTATTCTTTCTTTTTAAAATTGCTTCTCCAAATTAAATAACATCTCAGGGTTTTTCTGGTATCTCCAAACAAGGCCACAATTCAAGACCACCAGGAGTTTCCTCAAATGCTCCCCAGAGGATCACTTACTTCATCTTATACCTGTACCAGGTTGTTCAGTGGGATAGCGTGTGCTGTCCTATTCTCTCCTGGAATTATTATCTCTAAAGTGAATCCTTTAATAAAAGATAACATTGACCATTTATAACCTACAAGTAGCCAAATTTACGGGTGTAGCATTGTAGGTCTTTTGGCTTTATTGCATCCAATTCTGTGTTCTTACCACCACAAGATGGAATATAACTGAAGCATTCTGTCAGACTCTAAAGAACCAAGGGATATGAGGAGTAGAGGGGCAAGTATACTTAGATAGATCAAAAACAATAGTTTCAGCAGCGGGTACAGAGTCAAGACTGCCAGCCACCAGCAAGTTTAATGAACAGGACATTTATCACATTTTTGACCATTGACCTCAACTTCTTGACTTCCCAAATCTGTATTAGCAAGTACACATTTTAGACGTGTGTATAAATGTAAACATAACATGAAATGTATACGTAACATACAGAAATGAAATTTGCAATTTACCTCCTTCTATCTTATTTGTATTTGTTCAGAAGACACTGAAATATTTTTTTCACTAATGAATTTATTGACCAATGACACTTTAGGGGAGTGTCACTGGTCATGACCAATTTATTGACATGACCAATGCCACTCCCCTAAAGTGGCTACAGGTCAACATTGTAAAAAATGACTATTTATTATTGTTTTATTCTGTACATGCATTATGCAAAGCACTGTACCTGCACTACCTTGCTTAATCCTTATCACAAACCTATGAGGTAGGTACCATTCGTAACTCCATTGTATAATACCTGGAAAAGGAGCTGAGATTTACAGAGATGAAGTAGTTTGCCCAAGATCTCACAGCTAGTCCACAATGATGACCCATGTTTGTCTGTCTTATTCCGTGACTCATTTTCTCTGTGCAGGTGTCTTTGTGGAAAAGAGAGGGGGCAGAAAGAGAAAGTCTTAATTAGTATTGTGATTCAAAAAAATCTTCAAGGTTCATTTTAAAATATTAATTATGCAAGTTAATGGACATCTGATTTCCTGGGCTGGAGGAAATGTCATTGTCAAACCCTGTTAAAAACACAAAGAAGAGTGAATCTTAAAAATGTCAAGCTTGAGAAAAATGAAGATGCCTTAGTTAAAAAAAAAAAGTATTTGGGTTCCAGTCATTATTAAGGTTGGTGCCTTTAAGTACCACCTTCCAAATCACCAATGCCAGTATTTTTAGTTTTCTTCCTAGTGTGTGCTTTCTCCTGACCAATATGGCGTGCCGTTCCTTCATCCCATGTGATGAACCAGGAGCCCAGCAGTTTTGATCAGCTCTTCCAAAGGTTGCTGCTGGGCTGTGCCACGCTGGTCTCTCTCTTCCAGCTACTTCTGCACCCCTTCTTTGAATTCAGATGCAATTTCTCAGGTCTGTTTAGAATATGGCACGATCCACCAGCAGACATCAGAGGAATGGACCAACAGGTCAAGGACACCTCTGAAACCAGGTAGCCTTTGCACAGGGAGTGAAAGTAGGTTGGGGTGGGAGTAGTCCCTCTTGCCAGAGAGAAAAGGGGCTGCCTAGCAAAAGCAATCCATTCAGATTCAGTGATACACCTTCCCTCCCAACCCCCAATCAAGAGCAGTGGTTGGTAACCAAAAGTAACCTTTAGAAGTACCCTGGGAGCCTCATACAAATGCAGATTCTTTAAAACAAAACAAAACAAACCCCTCTCCCAGGCAAATGTGATGAAGCAAGAATCAGTGGTTTTAATAGTGCTCCAAGTGATTCAGATGTTTAGCTAAATTTTGAGAGTCACTGCTAAAGTTGGGTTTAAGGCAGTAGTCATTATCTGTCACTTGCTGTTGGCGTTGCTGTGAACTTGACTTTCTATATCAGGGCTTTCCACGTCTCCTCTTCTCATAGAATGACAGAATATTGGAACTGGAGGAGTCCTTAGCAGTCTGGTCTAGACCAACACTCTAATTCTGTGCAGATAGGGAAACTGAAGTTGCAGGATGTTAAGATGCTTCCTCCCAGGACTGATACCCTATATATTCAACACCAACTCACCCGAACTTTCCCTAGCCTTGGGAGAGAGATTCTGCTGAGCTAGGTGTAACCCTTTAGTTACCAGATCATGGGAGTTGGAGCAGGGCAAGACACAATGGCTGTGACACTTTCACATGCAGATGGAATATGTCTTGGTCATTTCTGAGTCTTGAGGTATGCCTAATTTTCAAAAAAGGATTCTGAGATAACTTAAGTTAGAAAGGGAAGCATAGAAGGAATCTACTGCAATTAAAGCTTTATGGGTTTAGAAAGGAGTCTACAACTCCGTTTCTTCATTCATGCGTCCATTCATTCAGTTAGCCATCAAGTCTTTATTGACCAACTCCTCTGTGCCAGGAGGAGAAAACCAGTAACTGTCCGTATTCCTGGTGAGTTGTATGACTTCAAGCACACTTTATAATATAAAGTAAGAATAACATGTAGCTTTCAAGATTGAAGTTAGAGCTAAATGAGTATGAAATAATGAAAGCTGCCAGGACAGTGTTTATTTAGCAGGTGGTAGACAATCACAGAATGACAGGTTTTTTTTTTTTTTTTTTTTAAGGGTTCATGAAAATAGAAAACAAAACACCACAATAAGGAAAGGAAAACTCAAAATATGAAAATTCAGAGCTAATAGTCTAGTGCTTCTGGGTAATCATGAAGGGTTTAGGGGACTTGCCCAAGGTCATCCTGCCAGCTAGTAGCAAGACTGAGGGTGCTTTCTGTCCCCTTGTTTCCTCTGTACCCAATGCAGCATTTAAACATTTTCTTTCTTGCAAGTTTCTCTTGGCCCACTGGCTGCCCTTCCCGATTGTATCTGTTTTGTCATCACTGGTTACACCAATGTATACCCAAATGTATACATTTGGGTCCTTTGAGTGTCTCTGCATTTATTTGTCTTTTCATCCTATTTGTGAGTTCCTTAGGGTTCAGGATGGGAAGTGGGGTGTCTTCTCTCCCTATGACATGCCCTTGTGACTGCAGTGTCCTTTACACACCGGGTCCTCAGTAAAATTCACTGTGCTCACTGCCTGCCAGCCCTACACACCAGGGGGACAAGCAAAAGGCCTATGGGAACCCTTCGGAGAGTGGCTTGCTTTCATAAGCCACTTCCTGCCGATCCTTCCTATTGCTTGTTTCCGGAAGAAATCTCAAGTTCTGTTTCACAGACACTCTCTGTTTGACCCTGAGTTTTGTACAAGAGGGTTTAGTGGTTCTTATCAGTGCTTCCTGGTAGGTGGGTCAGAGAAAGGCAGGGAAGAGGCTGTTTTGTTTGCCTGGGCCTGGAAGACAAGTGTTTTTTCTCTGACTGAAACTTCTCCCTCACCTTCCCATCTCAGCAAGGCCAGGTGATTTTTGTTTCTTAAGGCATTTAAGAACTGTCTACTCTGTGACCCATCAATGCTGTGCCTAGAGAAATAATCGGACAATTGTGTAAAGGTGTTTATGAACGAGATCCAGTACAGTGTTATTTATTATAGCAAAAGACTGGAAACAGCCTAAGTCCTCTTTGGGAGGAAGATAGATCGATACATTATGATGCAGGCATATAATGGATTCCTATGCATCTGTTAAAAATGATGGCCTGAATTTATGTTACCAAACACAGAAATATATATTCAATGAACAAGCAGGTGATAAACTAGTATGTTTGGTAGGATTTTTTTTTAAAACGATAAACTGTATTTGTGTACATGTGTGTAAACAGAAAATCTGAAGTAAAGACATGAAAATATTAACAGTGATTATTTATGGTTACTAGTAACATATGGTTACTAGGCAATCTTTATTTTGGAAATTTTATATTCTTACATTTTGTGACTCCTTTACTATGTTTCTATAACAGTTTCATAATCAGAAAATACAGATAAAATGAAATGGGGACAGTGGCATGGATTTATTTTGCTAGACCCATTGAACTTGTCACTGGAGACCAATAGCCAGGCCACATTTTGGTCTCTTAGGATCTTAGGACCTTAAAAGTGGAGATTATCAGTCGTTTATTTTCTTGCAATGAGGCAGTCTCAATAACCAGACAGATAAAAATCCTGCCTCATGTCTACTTCTTTGGGACATCTGTGGCTGGTTAAAGTTGAATCTCCCATTTAACCCAGCTAAATTACCTTGTGCCTGTTGGACTGACCCTGGTATTATTAAGATTTAATCTCCATTAGGCACTGGTGACTCTGTTTGTCACTCCCATGAGATGGTACCATCACTTCCTGATTGGGATTTCCACGCTGCAGTTACAAAGGCTGGAAAACATAAGATGATAATTAAAGCCATCATCTGTTATGCTCTTATGTGCATATGGGATCACTATGCTACACACTTTACACACATGATCATATGTAATACATTCATCAACATTGTAGGTTAGGTATTATTACCCCTATTTTACAGTTGAGAAAATTAGCTCAAAGAGGTTGAGAAACTTGTCCAGAAAGTCACACAGCCAGGAAGAAGAGAGTCTGAGCCTTAACCCAATCTGATTCCAGTGTGCTATACTGTGGGTCGAATTGCATTGAAAACACAAATGGAAACTGCTATCTAGAAACCCCTTTTTTGGTTTGTTTGGTTTTCTTGAGGCAGAATCTCACTCTGTTGCCCAGGCTGGAGTGCAGTGGCGCAATCATAGCTTACTATAGCCTTCATTTCCAGGGCTCAAGGGATCCTTACACCTCAGCCTCCCAAACAGCTAAAACTGGAGACATATGCCACCACGCATGGCTAATTAAAACAAACAAACAAAAAAACCAGATCTCCTGTAGAGACAGGATCTCCCTGGGATTATAGGACTGAGCCATCATGCCTGGCCTACAAACCTCTTTTTAACTTCAGGTTTTGGAACATCTTCTTTGACTACCATCTAATTTCCATTCTCTAGATGATACTAATAAGAATTGACATTTGCTGAGCATGTATCATGTGGTAGACTCTGTTCCAAGCACTTTACATGGATTACATATTTCAATTCTTACCACAAACTCCATTTTGCAGATTGGAAAACTGAGACACAGAGAAGTCCATAATGTTGACTTGCCCAAGGTTATAAAGCTCATAAACATACCATTTCCTTCAGCCCTTATGTCCTGGTCTAGTTAGGGGATCTTTTTTGGCCTCGGCATTGATTTGACTGCCTTCGTATATAAACTATTTCTGCTGGCAGGAATTTTTAAATGCCTGTCTGGAATTTGATTTGATTTGAGGAAGGCTGCCTGGTGCCTGAAATTCCCACCAAGACTCTAATGACTCACTGAGGCCTTGTGTCTGTCTCCAGCAGGCCTCTGATGGAGTGTATACTTGTTACACATTAACCTCTTGGATCCCATTAATAATTTAGCATAGATTAGCTGATTAGATTAGCTGCCCTTCGAGTGGTGCCCAAATGGAGTGAGAGACAGAGCTGGGGAGCAGACCCCTGAGGGGGCTTTTGGTAAAACATTCTGGGGCAGCCTGTGGGTTCCAGGTGGTGACAAAAGCTTTGGCTGACTTCAGAATCCTGCCTGGGCCCCAAGCAGGTCAGTGGTTGGTGGCTAATTAGTGACTTATGCTAGGAACTGGTCTTCCTGCACTTTCACCGCACACTTTCTGCATTCTTAGACCCTTTCAGCCTTGTAGAGATCAAGAGCAGGCAGCATTTAAGGAACTGTGTACTTGGCAATGTGGAAGCACATTATGATTATTTCATTTACTCCTGCAACAGTTCGTGGGAGGAAGATGCTCTGATTATTCGCATCTTACAAATGAGAAAGCTGAACTCAGAGAGGTGAATAAACTTGTCCATAACGTGCAGAAGAGAGGTGAACAAACTTGTCCACAGTGTGCAGAAAGGGAAAAAGCTGGCACTGCAACTCAAGACTGATGATGAATTTTTAAAGACAGTTATTGCCATTTGGGATTTATGGTTTGAGCCTGATTTCCTTTCATTTTCCCCTTTTTGCTCTTCATTGGAGTTTATACAGTTTTTCTCTTTTTTATAGTCTTCAGTGACTTTCTGTCTAATAAACAGTCAGTATAAGCAATGACCTCTAAAATCCTTGGTAAATTATTAGAAAATCACTATTTTAAATACATTAATTCTTTATTTCTTCAACTTGATCTACTGAATGGTACTTATAAAAATTCTGCTTTCCCTTTTTTAAAAAAAAAAAACTTTGGTATTAATAGTGCAGTACTCCAATAAAGTCATTAAGAAGTAGTAAAAAAGAAACTTCTATTACAGGAATTGTACCTTCTTTCATTTGTTCCCATTTATTCATTAATTTTTTTTTTTAAATATCATTTTGTTTTTAAAAACCATTTTATTATGAACATCTTCAAGCATACGTAAAGGTAGAGACAATAATAAAATGAACCACTATAAACACCATGAATCTTGATAATGACTAAGATTTTTCTACATTTGCTTATTTTTCTTTATGCTGAGTATATTAAAGCAAACCCAAGATACCATCTCTAAATATTTCATGATAAATCTTTGAAAAGTGGAGATCTTTTCCTATGTAACTATAATAGTATTAGTATTTGATACATAATATGTATCAAGTAATATTATAAATAATGTTTCAGCAAAATTAACAATAATTCCTTCATATCACCTACACAGTACCTATGTTCAAATTTTTCTCATTGTCCCCAAAATGCCTTTTTACAATCATTCGTTAGATTGTGATCTAAACAAAGTCCACACATTGCAACTCATTGTTGTGTCTGAAGCTACTTTTCACTTTGTTGTCCTTATTGCTATTGTTAAAATTGCTATTTTCATTCTAGTTTTAGTTTTGCTGCATATAGCCCCTTTTTCCCTTCCATTTCTCTTAGTCTTTGCTTCATCTTTATCATCATAAGGTCAGGCTGCAGTTGCAAGGATTTGAAAAGCAAGGCCAGCCTCCAAGGCCAGAGCGGGTACCCAGAGCAAAGCCCCTGGGCCATTAAACCACTTCTCAGAGTGATTTAATTGAAGGGAAAAGGCAGTATCTTTGGGAGGATTTTGACTCCTTGTCTGAAGTGCCTTGATAGCTCTCATTGTGATGTTCCTATCAATAGAAAGATCCTCAATTTACAGTGTCGTCATGCATAGGGTGTGTGTGACCCATGCATTCTTGTTAGATAATTTTGTGAACATCACAGAGTGCACTGACACAAACCTAGATAGGATAGCCTACTACACACCTAGGCTAGGTGGTACATAGCCTATTGCTCCTAGGCTACAGACCTGTACAGTATGTGACTGTACTGAATACTGCAGGCAATTGTAACGTGATGTTAAGTATCTATGTATCTAAACATAGAAAAGGTAGAGTCAAAATTTAGTAGTATGATCATAGGAGACCACTGTCATATCTGCATTCCATCATTGACTGAAATATTAAACTACCTTTTCTATCCTTAAAGGATCTCCCTCACCTGTGTTTTGAAGCCCAGAAGGGCCAGTTTGCAATTAGGAATGTAAGGTGGCAAGTTAGGTTTGTACCGGAGATTAGGGCTCATTTACATACAAAATACGCTTATTCCCCAAAACCTTTTTTGTGTTGTTGTTTGAGAGTCTTGCTCTGTTGCCCAGGCTGGAGTGCAGTGGTGCAATCTTGGCCCACTGCAACCTCCACTTTCCAGGTTCAAGCTATTCTTGTGCCTCGGCCTCCCAAATAGCTGAGATTACAGGGGTGCACCACCACACCCAGCTAATTTGTATGTTTTTAGTAGAGACAGGGTTTTGCCATGTTGGCCAGGCTTGTCTCAAACTCCTAGCCTCAAGTGGTTCATCTGCTGTGGCCTCCCAAAATGCTGGGATTACAGGTGTGAGCTACCACGCTTGGCCCCCAAAACTTTTTAATTAAGCTTCTGGATCCAAACACAGCCAGAAGAGCTGCCCGCTTTACACCTTCTGTGCCATCTCAGGACCTTTCCCTGTTTCTTGCTAATCATATTTGAGGAATTCCTGACACTTTGCTTCAGAAACCCATTCCCTGCTGAAGAAAAGGCATGCTACAAGGATAAATACTTGATAATATGTTCACCTTCACAGGAACCACCTGAAACTGGTTAAGATGCACATGATTCTTTAGAAGGGACTTCAGAATCAGCAGAAGGCTCTGACAGAGGGCCATCTAGCTGACAGAGGCAGGAAGATTTTGGTGTTGACCTGAGAACCCTTCAGATCTTTCACTTGAGTGGGCTTTCTTTTTAAAGTAAGACATGGCAAAGTTTCTTGAGTTTCTTCATATGAGAGGATAAGCCCAATTTGGTTAATAAAGTGCTATTTTATCATGCATTGAGGTTTAACATTTGTACCTTTGTATCTGCCAAAGATGGTTTCTTTATGATAATTGTATCATTAAAGAGTCTTTATTATAGCCATTTATGGCTGTTTTCTCATTTGATGTTTTACTTCTGGACCAGATATCTGCATGGATGTTCTGTGCAACTGAAAATCATTAATAAATAATCTGAATATCACAAAAAGAGCATGGGTGAATGCAAGATCTGATGTGGTGTGCACATGTGACTGAGTAGTGGGCTTTGAGAAGGAGCAAAGTCAAACATGGGGCAAATGTTGGCACAAGTCTTCCTTTTTATTGATTCCCAATTCTTATATGACATTAGAATTAGAATGAGTGTTAAAAATGCAGTTGCTGTGTGGAAAAAAGTTCAAGTTAATGTGATTGGCTTGAGAATTTTTATGCTAATTTTGAGAATTTTTTTATTTTTTGATAAATCTTTTTATTTTCCATTAGTGTTTCCTGGTGTTTTCCTTCCATTTCTCTATTAATGTATAATTTACATGCCATAACATTTACCCTTCCTAGTGTATAGCTCTGCAGGTTTTGGCAAATGTATAGTCATAGAACCATCACAATAACCAAGTTATAGAGCAGTTTTTGGTGTCCTTTGTAATCAGCCCCTCTCCCCACTCCTTTTTTCTGTCTCTATAGTTTTGTCTTTTGCAGAATATAGAAATAATCACTAAGCACAGTGTGTTTGAGGTTCATCCACATTGTTGCCTGTATCAGTAATTCATCCTTTTTTATTGGTGAGCAGTATTCCATTGAATGGATATGCCACCATTTCTTTAACCATTACACACTTGAGCAACAGTTTTTGACCATTACAAATAAAGCCACTATAAATATTTGCATACAGATTTTTGTGTGAATATAAGTTTCCACTTCATTTGGATAAATACCTAGGCATAAGATTACCGGCTTATGTGGCTAATGTATGTTTCACTCTATTAGAAACTGCCAATATATTTTTCAAAGTGGTTGTGCCATTTTGTAGCTGCACCTGCAGGGTATGAAAGTTCCAGTTCCTCTGCATCCTCTCCAGCACTTGGTATTGTCAACATTTTGTTGTTCTGCTTTTGTTTTTTGAAGTTTAGCTATTCTAATAGGTGTTTAGTGGAATTTCATTACAGTTTTCATTTGCATTTACCTAAAGACTAATGATATTGGGTATTTCTTCATGTGCATATTTGCTGTCCATGTATCTTCTTTGGTGAAGTATCTGTTCAAATCTTTCAGCAATTTTTTAAAACTTAGAGTATTTGTTTTCTTATTACTGAAGTCTGAAAGTTCTTTATTCTGTATATAAGTCCTTTGTCAGACATAGTTTGCAAATATTGTCTCCCAGATTGTGGCTTGCCTTTCAAAGAGTCTCTTAATTTGTAAATGCTTATTTCATACATAGCTTCTTTATTTTATTGCCAGTACTTCATGCACCGTAGATTTCATGCAGTCCCAGAACTACATAGCAAGAAAGTATAGTGGAGCATGCAGTATAGAGCTTGTCCAAAAAATGGAATAGGAGAGGCTTATTTAGGATTTATGTATACAAAGCCATGGTCTCGGCCAAGAGAAAAGGCAGTTGTTATTTTTATTGCTCATCTGTATACAGAAACACAACTCTTCATGTCCAACCAGTGTACTTTGTGATGGGAATGTGTTGTCTTAGCTCATGGGTGAAAACAGGTCCAGAGGAGCCTCTTCATAGGTAAGAATGCAACTGTGTTTTTTTGCATGTATGTTGCATGTGTGTATGTGAATGCAGACAGCTCGAGGGAAAGAGAGAGTCAGAGGCACAATGAGACAGAGACAGAGGTAAAAGAGTTTCGTGTTAATAGTATGAGATTCAGCCCTTACGACCACATGCCCTGCTGCTGAAGAGGGATAGAAGATGTAACTCCATAAATCCTGAAAGTTTCCATCCTGTGCTTTGTGGACAATTTAAATGCTTTTCCAGAGATATCTTTGATTGTATACTTTTTTTTTCTTTCAAGCCTGTTTCCTAGTTCTCACATTTGATGTTATTTCATTGTAACAAGTCAGATTAGAGAAAATAGAAGTGGCTTTCCAGAAACTATTATCTGTTTTAGCAGGTCCGAAATAAAATTTTCCCAATGAGTAATGAAATGTGTAGGCTGTACTCCCCTTAATATAATTTAACATTAGCAAAAGTCCACTTCTTTTGTGTTGGTCTCTCTCTTTTGGAATTATTCTGCCTTCTTCTACCCTGCCACCCTGCTGACTGTTTCATCCATACCCTTTCTAAGAGTGACAGTGGCTCAGAGGGAATCTCTGTTGGGTTTTGCCCCTTTGGAAACTCAGGACTTCATTTTTAATCATCATTCACTTTTATCTTATAAAATACAAGAATTCATAAATTTTTAATACTGGGGGAAACTTTAGAGAGAACTTCGATTCCAGGCCTTCTCTTTATGCATAAGAGGATCAAGGCCCAGAACTTCGAAGGGACTCCTAATCTTGGAGCTAGAACGAATGGCAAAATTGAACACAGGCTTCTTACTTCCCAGTCCTGTGTTCTTTCCAGTCTGTAACACAAGGAAAAGCTGCAGATGGTGCCTGGAAAGAGGATGTTCAAAAGTATGACTCAAATGAGCTTTGGGAAGTGCCATTGTATTTATTTTAAGTGTGGGAATAATTAAGAATGAACTGGTGAGACTGTTCAAGAAGTTGTCTCAAGCTTATAGAGAAAGATAGAAAGCTTTCAATTCATTTAAGGGATTAAGGTGTCACATCGAGAGCTGAGTATACAGCAACCAAATATGATTTTAAAATAAATAAACCAATCAAGCCTTTTCTGAGCTGGACCAGGGTATTGGGGAAGGTGGCCTGTGGCTGGGGAAGAAGACCAGTGAGGTCCACCCGTCACCGGAGTACAGCATGCCCCTGTGGTCACTCACTTCCATGGAACATGGAACATTGGACATTGGGATGAGAAAGGGTTTCAGTTGCAGGCCCTATAAACCAGTCCTTAGTGCCTGTAAACTAGGAGACCTGTGTATCAAAAGAATGTGGGAGATACACTCCCTACGAGTTGCTTACATGCCTTTTCAAAGAGCTCCAGCCCAACTGCACTTTAATCTCTGATATGAGAATGATACGTAGACCCACCACAGGCACCACATTCAGCGTCAGGGCCACCCACAAGCTGCAGTGAAATGTCAGATAGCAGGCAGATCCCAGCAGCAGGCCTGGGAGCCACTTCCTTCCAGCAGCCTTAACCTGCTGCTCATTCTAAGTAATGAGAGTTAGCACAGCCCATGCCTCCAGAGTACTTCCTACCCACCAGGCCCCGTTCTAACACTTTGTGTAGACTAAGTCATTTCACCCTCCCTACTGCCCTATTAGGCATGAACTGTCATTATCCCCTTTTCACAGATGAGGAGACTGAGGCAGAGAGGGCTGAAGTGACTCACCAGAGTTCACAAAGATTGAATGCAGAGCAGCTGGGATTTACACACAGGTCTCTCTGATTCCTGAGCTCACACTCTTCTCTCGCACAACACACTGTCTCCAGTATCTACTCTGCAAACACTTCCTGCCTAGAATGCACCATCCTATACGGTCACCAGGAGGCCCTTGAGATGTAGCTAGTATCACATGTAGAAATAATATTTTGCATAATTGGGTTCAATAGAATCTATTATTAAAATTAATTTCATCTGTTCCTTTTGACGTTAAAAAAATGTGGCCACTAGAAATTCTTAACTTCCACGTGTGGCTTGCATTTTATTTCTACTGGAGAGTGCAAGCCTGGGAGATGCCAAGCCGTGGCACAACACAGTCTGAGAAGCGGCCATGGCAAGTGAGCTGCAGCCAGGACAGGGTGGCTGTGGGCAGCTGGCACCCTGCCAGGCAGAAAGGTCACTCTCCCACTACTGCTAAGAGATAGAGTGAGTCGAAACCAACATTTCCCAAATAGTACTTCACAGGATATTGATAGCAAAACTAAATGTCTCTTAGTAAAATACAGGCCCTAGGATGTTCAGCGTCCTGTACAACTTCAAATAGATACTTTAAGTATTTTCTCAAGTTATTTCAAGTGCCCCTCAGTTTCCTCATTTATGAAATGAAGGTAATAGTTCCTACCATATCGGGTTGCTCTGAGGAATAATCAAGTGCTTAGAAGAGTGCCTGACAATGTGGGGTCTTTTTTGGTTCCATATGAACTTTAAAGCAGTTTTTTCCAATTCTGTGAAGAAAGTCATTGGTAGCTTAATGGGGATGGCATTGAATCTATAAATTACCTTGGGCAGTATAGCCATTGTCACAATATTGATTCTTCCTATCCATGAGCATGGTATGTTCTTCCATTTGTTTGTGTCCTCTTTTGGAAACCATCATTCTCAGCAAACTATCACAGGAACAGAAAACCAAATACCAAATACTCATAGGTGGGAATTGAACAATGAGATCTCCCACTCGGACACAGGAAGGGGAACATCACACACAGGGTCCTATTGTGGGGAGGGGAGAGCAGGGAGGGATAGCATTAGGAGATATACCTAATGTAAATGATGAGTTAATGGGTGCAGCGCACCAACATGGCTCATGTATACATATGTAACAAACCTGCACGTTGTACACATGTACCCTAGAACTTAAAGTATAATAATAATAAAAAAAAGAGTGCCTGACACAGAGAAAAGCACTCAACAAACGTTGGCCAGTATGATTATGGCCTGTAGTCATTGTTCTTATCACACTTAGTTGAAGGAGCTACAGAATGGAGAATGAAAAGGACACAGAAGGGCTTTTGGGGCTAGTGCACTCAAATCTCAAGCCCAAGTCAGCAAATTTAACTCCCCAGGTAGCTGAAGACACCCATCCCCTTAAAAGGTAGTGAGGGGACCCTCAGACACCTCCCACTGCCCACCACCGCTCCTTGAAAGCCAAGAGGCTTCTCAGTTGTTGCCTTCCACTCGCACGCCCTTCTCTCCCTGAGAGGGAAGCCCATCCACACATCCCACCTGCATTTTGTTATAGTGCCAGTGATGGTGCTGTCCCCATCACTTGCCTCTTAACTTGGCAAAGATCCCGTAAGTTTGCCAATCATGCAATTCAACAAATGTAAACTGGTTTCTTTCCTGCAAGACTTCTTAGGGCTCTTAAAATGCTAATGTGCATGGAGAAAGTTCCAGATGTGCAAGCTGTGTTAAGTGTTTTGCCAAGTTAATTGATTTGTTTTTGAAACTATCTTACGGGACTAATGTTCCATAAACCACTCTCATGGAAACATTGTTTATAAAGGTTCAGGCCAGCCCAAAATGAGTCTTAGCCACAATCCCTTCTGCCATCACTCTGTATTTATTTACTGTCAGCACTGTGCATGTGGCGCTACTTGACACTGGGCACATCACTTAAAAAATAATAATAAAACAAACAAAAAGAAAAAACAGTTCACACTGTTGCTTGTTTTGTTGATTTTTGTAGAGATAGGGTCTCCCTATGTTGCCCATGCTGGTCTTGAACTCCTGGCCTCAAGCATTCCTCCTGCCTTTGCCTCCTAAATTTCTGGGATTACAGGAGGAGCCACTGTGCCCCATCAAATATTCTTTCTAAAACAGAATTGTTTTGTATGAGAATGTCAATATACTAATTTATAAAGAGCAGATGTTTTGCACGCTACAAGTAAAACAATACCACTAATAATTATTATTACATTAAATGTGTAATGGACCTGTCCTCTGTGCCATGCCCTGCTTTAAGGGCATTTTATGTATTATCTCTTTTAATCTCCACAGTTACTCTTTGCAGTATGCTGTTACTATCATCATGTTACAGATGAGGAAACTGAGGCTTTAAAGCAGGAAATGACACAAGAAAGGGCAACTAGAATAGCTTTAGGGCAGGAATGGGAACCCGGGTTGGCGTGGCTCCAGAATCCAAGTGGAAAACCACAGATGATTCCTGTGCAGACTTCCTTCTCTCTGTCAAGTTTAGGTGGAACAGAAAGGGGTCTCTTCTTGCTCCTGAATCCTCCCTTTGGTCCTGTGCTGTGTGAAGTCACAAGGTAGCCCAGCGCCTGGAGGAAATTCAGTTAAATTTTGATAAACCTTACAAAATAGAGAGCAATAATTAACTTCCCAACTGTTAATGTTAACATTCAGATCTCCTCGGCCCAACCCCATTTGGTGGGAAACACTTCAGTGAGTTAACCACTGAATAACAAGGCCTGGCTGGTATTTGCTGAAATAATCCCGGTTATTTAGTAACATACTGTGCATTTTATTGTATTAAAATGTGAAATGAAGCTCATTTGAAACATTTTTACCAATAAATCAGCAGATGTTAAAGTTTTACGCTGTGAGATTTTTTTTAAATAAGGATACCATCTTAAATTTTTATTATCATTTTTTTAAAAAAGATTGGACCCACGTTTTATTCTTGTTTTGTCATTGCTGTTGTTTATTTCAACTTACCTAGCCCAGTACTTGGCACAAAATCGATGTTCAAGAAGTGAATTTTTAAAAATTTAACTTATAATTTATGAGAAATTCTCTGTATGATTTCTTATTTAATTCTCAAAATAGCCATAAGATGGAAGCAAGTATTTATATGCCCATTTAAAGGTCAGGAAACTGAGGCCCAGAGAAGTGACTCAGAAAAGATCCTTCAGATGGGATAGTAGGGTGAAGACCAGCGCTCAGCACTTCTGGTTTCGTAGTTCCTCCTCTTTTCACAGTATCATAAAGCTGGATGTCAGAAATGCAATCAGGCACACTCTGTGCTGATTTGCCTCACTGGGAGTATACAGCTCATGTCTTTGAAATTGTTATTGTAAGCCAGAAAATTGTTTTTAAGCACACTTAGTCTCTCTACCTTAAATGGTTCCTTTTACTTCTAACTCACTTTATGACTTTATGACTGGCAAAAAAAAAAAAAAAAGAAAGAAAAATATGGTAACGATATTTATTCATTCCTTCCTATGCACTAGGCAGTATGCTAGCACTTTGCATGCATGATCTCCAATTATTCCTCAAAGCCACTCTATGAAATAAGTACTGTTTTTAACTCCACGTTATAAGCAAGTGTCAGTTGTTTGCCTAAGGTCAAACAGAACTTAAATCAGGCTGCCCTCCCTTCGCTGTAGGAGTTCTTCAAACATTGGCTGTTTGTGGCAGTGTAAGCATGACTACTTCCCTTTTGTGAGCATCGACGCCAAAGTAGTTGCAAAAGCCGATATTAACTCATGTCCTTGTAATAAAATGTTAGAACTGTAATACCTATGATGTGGTGATAGGAAACATACAATTGCCAGTTAGAGCTTTTTTAAACTTCTAAAATTGTTTACGTGCATATATGAGGATTCAGATTGCTAAGTATTACACTTTTTTTCTAATGAAAACATGCACTTACTACTTGGAGGCATCAATATGCTATTTTAGGATTTGAGCCTGGCCAAGTTTTTCATTAAGTTATTTAACTAAGTAAACATGATTAATTTTTGAGGAATCCTCAAAGAAAAAGAAACATGAAAAAAATGATGTCCTGTTTCCAGGTGTCTTATTTGAACTTCAAGAGGAAGCAAGAAAATGGTGTAGCCACTTTGGAAAACAATTTGGCAGTTCCTCAAAATGTTATATGTAGACTTACCGTATGACCTGGCAACTCTACTGCTATGTATATACACAAGAAAAACAAAAATATATTCACCCAAAACCTTGTACATGAATGTTCATAGCAGCAATGTTCTTATTCAGTTGGGTTGAATGTCCACCCAAATGTCCACCAACTGATGAATGGATAAACATTATGTGGTATATCCATACAGTGGAATATTTAACAGTAACAAGTAATGGAATACTGATGCATGCTACAACATAGAAGAAACTTGAAAACATTGTGCTAAGTGAAAGAAGCCAGTCACAGAAGGCCACATATTGTATGACTCTACTTAAATGACATGTCAGAATAGGCAAATTTGTAAATACAACAATATAGGTTTGTGATTGCCAGGAGCTGAGGGAAGGGGAGAATGTAATGACTGCTATGAGGTATGGGATTTCTCCTTGGGAGTATGAAATTATTCTAAGGTTAGATGGTGGCCTTGATTGCGGAACTCTGCGAATATCCTGAAAACTATTGATCTTCATACTTTGAAAATTGTACTTTATACAAATAATCTTAAACTATTATTGAAAAGTAATCATAAATGTAAAACTATATATGAGGAAAAAAAGAAGAGCGAGAATACACAGACCATTTTTACAGTGCTTTCCAGGGCAGTGAAATTTTATTATGTAGCCTATTCTGATTAAACTGTAAGCAAAGTGAGTTTGCAAATTCCTGAAACATGAGCCTCTATTCCTCCTTTAGCATTATACTAAAAGCTCACAAAAGAGAAATGTGGATGACTTTCTGTTTATCCTAACAGTGTGTACTCTGTGGGTGAAAACTATTCTGTTATTACAATTCTATAGAAGTGAGAGAGTTGAGTGGGTATATAAGATATAGTGTCTATTTTTAATGCTATTTTTAATGAGAAATTCAAAGTTGCTTGCTAAAATGGTTAATGTGATAGAAATTAGTTGGACTAATTAGGTCAATAAATATGATTCTAACTCATTAGGAGAAAAGCTCAGATTGATAAAAGACTGAGGAGCATTCTGTTTTAGAAGAAATTGCTTTTCATCCTGAAGAAATAATTTGAGTTTTGCATTTTCATGCCATCTAAAGTATGCTGAATTATTTCTTTGATACACAGATTACTTGTGGGTGAAATATCCTCTAGCAGCATTACAATTACATGAGTTGTTTGCTAGTAGAAATTGTAGCCTTTTTCTGATTAATGCCTTCATTTCTTTGATTATATATATATATATATATATTTTTTTTTTTTTTTTTTTTTTTTTTTTTTATTGAGACGGAGTCTCGCTCTGTCGTCGCCCGGGCTGGAGTGCAGTGGCCGGATCTCAGCTCACTGCAAGCTCCGCCTCCCGGGTTTACACCATTCTCCTGCCTCAGCCTCCTGAGTAGCTGGGACTACAGGCGCCCGCCACCTCGCCCGGCTAGTTTTTTGTATTTTTTAGTAGAGACGGGGTTTCACCGTGTTAGCCAGGATGGTCTCAATCTCCTGACCTCGTGATCCGCCTGTCTCGGCCTCCCAAAGTGCTGGGATCACAGGCTTGAGCCACCGCGCCAGGCCTCTTTGATTATATTTATAAGTATACTTTGTTTCCAGTTACGGCCTCGATTCATCTGTAGGTTTTCTTGTGCCCAAGTCCCCTCTGATGATTCTGATAGTACATTTGTTTTTCCCCTTAGTGGTCAAAAAAAAAAAAAAAAGAAGAATTCCATACAACATTTCCTGAGTGCTGTTCTCACTCAGTAGTTTTCTCTAAGTAAATCCAATAAATAAAATCATAATATTTACAGAAAACATTAAATAAGGATTATTTAGTTTTCACAAACTTAGTGATATAGTTTCTCTTTTTTAAATAGCTTTATTGAAGTATAAGTCTCATACATACTATTCACCCATTTAAACTGTACAATTTAATGATTTTTTGCTACATCCACAGATATATATAATCATCATTTCAGTCAATTTTAGGATATTTTTATCACTTGAGGAAAGAATCTGTACTTTTTAGCTAACCACACTTCCATCTCCCCACTCTATCTCTATCCAAAATGCTTCAGACTAGAAGTCTTTCAGATTTTGGATTTTTTGGATTTTAGGATGCTTGCATATAATATACATAGTGAGATATCTTGAGCATAGGACCCCAGTCTAAACATATATCTTTCATATACACCTCATATACATAGGCTGAAGGCAATTTTATTCAACAGTTTTATTAATTGTGTGCATGAAATAAAGTTTGTGTTAAATACTTATGTGTGGAATTTTTCACTTGGTGGTGTCATGTCAGCATTTAAAAAGTTTTGAATTTTGGAGTATTTTGGATTTGGAGTTTTCAGATTAGGGATGCCCAACTTGTACTACTCTACTTTCTGTCTCTGTAGATTTCCCGGTTTTAGACATTTCCTATGACTGGAGTCCTTTGATGTGTGGTCTTTTGTGACTGGCTTCTTTCACTTTCCTGGTGGAATAAAGTCCATCAAAGTGTTTTATAATGATAAAAAAGTCAATGTATCAGGAAGATATAATAATTATAAGCATGTATGCACCTGATAACGGAACACCAAAATACATGAAGCAGAAACTGACAGAAATGGAAGGAGAAATAGACAATTCAGCAACAATAATTGGAAACTTCAGCACCCCACTTTCAATAATGGATAGAGCAGCCAGGCAGAAGATTGAGAAGGAAGTAGAAAAGTTGGCCAGCACTGTAAACCAACTACTAACAGATATCTACAGGACACGTTACCCTACGAACAGCAGAGTATTCTGAAGTGAACATGAAACATTCTCCAGCACACACCAGATGCAAGAACATAAAACAAATTTCAATACATTTAAAAGGATAAAAGTAATATAAAGCATCTTTGCTGATCACAATGTAACAAAATTAGAAGTCAATTACAGACAAAAAATGAGAAGCTCAAATGTGGAAATTAAACAGCACACTTCTAAATGAACAATGATTCAAAGGAGAAATCAGAAAATTTTTTGAGATGAATGAAAATGAAGACTCAATATACCAAAACATGGGATGCTGCTAAAGCAGGGCTTAAAAGAAAATTTATAGTTGTAAATACTTCTGTGAAGAAAGAAGGTCTCAAATCAATAACCTAACCTTCTACTTTAAGACAACAGAAACAAAAGAGCAAGTTAAAACTAAAGCAAGCAGAAGAAAAGAAATCGAGATTAGAGCAGAAATCAATGAATGAGTAATAGAAAACCAATAGAGACTTTAAATATTCTAAAATGTCTAACACTGTACTTACTATAATAAATCAAATTATAATAATTACAGAAGACATTAAGCAAGGATTATTTATTTTTCACAGTGTAAGTGACACACTTTCTTAATGTATTAAAAAATTTAATTTTCAACATAGTTTCCATACACCTGTTGTAAAAAACAAAAATCTTCGTGAAAATGTCCACCAGGCACTGTCTTTTTCTCAACTCATATTTATTTTGGGAGCTGTTCACCATATCATGAGCTCATTTCAAACCGTAGCTGTTGAGAAAGCTCACCTCATAGAGCACAGTTTAGGGAATTGAGCAGATCTATGACTGATTCCTTGTACTTCCACTTCCGGCAATGTGACTTTGAATAAGTTGCTAATTTCTTTGAGACTTATTTTCCTCATCAGAAAAATAGAGGTAATTTTCTCACTTTGAAAGGAGTAAGATAACATACGTAAAAGAGCCTAATTCAATGCCTGGTACATAATAGGTGTGTAATTAATATCTCGTCTGTATTCATTTGATGATTTAACAATTGATTTGGCCTTGGTATGCATATACTGAAAACTCATATATGTATACCATTGCCAGTTGGTAGACATGCAATACCCATTGGCATTGGTATACATATATGAGTGTTCTTGAAAGAAAAACTAGAAGAAGAATGTAATGTTACATCTTATGTACCAGGTTTTACACTAGTGATGTTATCTATAACTGGACTGCATATAACTTGTTTGACAGTTTGGACAGATTTTACTATAGTAGTCCTCCCTTATCCTTGGGGGATATGTTCCAAGACCACCAGTGGATGCCTAAAACCACAGATAGTACCAAACCTGATTGCCATCAGCCAGAAAGTTTCTGTTCCTGTCTTCCAACCACAAATTTAATGCCTCTCCATCTTAATAAACTGATTGTGCACTGTATCTGTAACTTTTGCAATTTGAAGTGTGACAGCAAAACTAGCACCAGTTTCATTTCACAGAGGGAAGATCTGTTCTTACCATAGACTTTAACAACCTCAGCATGCAGAGTTTTTTTTTTTTTTCCTTTCCTTATTAAGTTGAGAGTTTTCACCTTTTCACTTAAAGTTAGCACTTTACGGCTTCTCTTTGTCTTAATCCAAATTACCAGCATCACTACTCTTGCACTGTGAGGCCATCATTAAGTAAAATAAGGATTCCTTAAACACAGCACTACAATACCTCGACAGTCAATCTGATCACCGGAATGGCTACTAGGTGACTAGGTGGGGCGTGTATACAGGGTAGATAGCTAGCCTAAAGGATGATTTCCAACCCCAGGCAGGATGGGGCAGGATAGTGCCAGAGTCCATCACACTGCTCAGAATGGTGTGCAAGTTAAAGGTTATGAATTGTTTATTTCTGGAATTTTCCATTTAATATTTTATGACTGCGGTGACTGCAGGTAACTGAAACCAAGGGAACCGAAACCATGAAAAAGTGGGGGACCACTATATTTTAAGACTGACTAAAACACTCAACTTGGGTAAAATGCACATCCTGGCCTAAACTGATTTTCTTAGCAGTTAGT
The DNA here is from genome assembly GCF_007565055.1 of Rhinopithecus roxellana. Classification (NCBI taxonomy): domain Eukaryota; kingdom Metazoa; phylum Chordata; class Mammalia; order Primates; family Cercopithecidae; genus Rhinopithecus; species Rhinopithecus roxellana. The sequence continues at coordinate 71,878,810 of NC_044549.1, read as the reverse complement.
TATAATGGTCAAATATTTAGTCCCTTCAAATATGAAACCACTTACAATCTGTTTTTAATTTTTATTTTTACCTTTGGTATTGATGTGACAAATTCTATCTCTTATGGTTAGGTAAGCATACTTCTTCATTGTAGAATTCTGTTGCCTATTTTAGACCACAAGCTGGTGGCATTAAGCATTAAAGCACATTTATGATCTGATTGTCAAGTTAACTGATTAAATTCTGTTTTTACTCAAAGTGTATTTTGGCAGGCATTTTAATGCTTATTTGTTTATTGCATAGTTGATGATGTGAAAATTCAGTATTTTCATCAGCAATATAAATTTCAAGCCAAGTTGGAAACTAGTGATTCTCAAAATGTCAGTGTTAATATCAGTCACCTGGGGATCTAGTTAAGTGTAGATTCGAGCCTGGGGTGGGGTCAAAGAATCTGCTTTTTAACAAGCTTCTAGTTGTTGTCAATTTTGCTGGTCCACGGACCCTGCTTTGAGTAGCAAGACTGTGGAGAACCCAAGAAGAGGCCTAGGCATGAGTTGGAAATGAGTAGAGCTAATCTGACATTATAAATCATGGTCCCAGCTGCCTGCCCAGACTCTCAGAGTTTATTTCCTTAACTGAACCCTGGAGTAAGTTTATTAAAAATTCAGAGACATTGAATTGCTGTGATTCTATTCTTATATTTTAAGTACTGAAATGATCTAATAAGGTAATAAAACACCTGGTTGTGCATTTTCTACAGTTCCTTTGTATCATCTGTTAGCCTGTCCACCTCTCAGACCTCTTTGTATTAGAACTCATTGAATAGCATGAGTGGTATATATGGAACTTTTCTCTTTTTTTTTGAGACAGAGTCTCCCTTTGTGTCACCCAGGCTGAAGTGCAGTAACGCGATCTAAGCTCACCGCAGGCTCTGCCTCCCAGGTTCAAGCAATTCTCGTGCCTCAGCCTCCTGAGTAGCTGGGATTAGAGATGTGCACCACCACGCCTGGCTAATTTGTATTTTTGTTAGAGACAGGGTTTTACCACGTTGGCCAGTCTGGTCTCAAACTCCTGGCCTCATGAGATTCAACTGCCTCGGCCCCCCAAAGTGCTGGGATTACAGGCATGAGCCACGGCGCCAAGCCTCCATTTAAGTTTTTTAACGCTCTGTAGCTACATTATTGGCCCTTACTATATCTTTGGCAAGAGTGGGATTCCTTGAATCAATCTCAGCAAAGCTTTTGTTACCAAATGAAAAGAATAAGAATCACATGCCTTGTTTCCCTCAAGCTCTGGCCTGATTTTCTAATACCATAAGTGAGCAAGTGTGAAAGCTTCCCAGGGAAGCAAATCTCAAATCCTTAGTCACTTAGGTGGGAGTACAGATTGCGGTGCATCTGTAGAGTCCACAGTATGCAGGACTTGTTTTTGTATGTAATTTGACCACAGAGGCATCAATTTAAAATGTGTCAAATTAAATTCTTAATATAAAATAGCTGTGGCTTGAAATGTAATGTGTACCATCTGATTTGTTACAGAACACAAAAATAGGAACAGTAAAGACAAGAAGAAAACCAGAGCAAGAAAATGGGGAGAGAGGATTAACCTGGCTGATGACGTGGCAGCATTAAACAGCGGCTTAGCAACAGAGGCATTTTCTGCCTATGGTAATAAGACGGACAACACAAGAGAAAAGAGGACCCACAGAAGGACAAAACGTTTTTTATCCTATCCACGGTTTGTAGAAGTCTTGGTGGTGGCAGACAACAGAATGGTTTCATACCATGGAGAAAACCTTCAACACTATATTTTAACTTTAATGTCAATTGTAAGTACATTCAAACGAAGGTGATTTATAAGGCCTCTAAATGTGCCATTGGGGAATGGGTTTCCACTCAGTGCTTTGGAGAACCATTCAGAACTGGCATTTCAGCCATTCAGGCAAGTGACTGAACAGAACATAAGATTATTTGTTGGTTGCCTTTTTAAACTGACAACAGTGGTTATCAATATGGAGTATTTATTCTGCGTTAGACAATGTGCTTCTTACTTAAAAGGTATAATTTTGAATCGTGACAACCCTGCCGGGTGAGATTATCAATCATGCCCATTTTATAGATAAGAAAACTGAGTCTCAGAGGAGTTAGGTCACTTGCCCATGGTCAGGTAAAACTAATAAATCACTTGGACACTGCCTGTGACCTTTAGCTTGTCCAGTTCCCAAAACCAGTGCTTTTTGCCTCACTTAGGAACTTTGCACAGCCAGTTGTGGATATTCAGTAATTCTTAGGGAGGCTGGTCGTGAACCATAGTCACCTGTGGAACTTCTAAAAATAGCTTCTTCCCCCCGGGATTCTAATTAAGTAGCCTGGGGAGTGACACCTAGGAGGGTTTCATTCTATTTTTCTACTCCCGTTTTGAATTAAAACCACAATATATTTGCATGATCTTTAAAAAATCAGACAGAACAAAGACTATTGTTAAAAAATAAGTACCATTCTCTATGCAGACTGCCAGGCCCCTTCCCAGAGGCAGCCACTGTTGAAAGTTTTCTTATATGCTTCTAACAAGCACTGCCCAATAGAAATACAATACAAACCACATATTTAATTTCAAATGTATTTAAATTTTTTAAAAAGTTTTTTTTTTCCCTAATTTTAAATTTTCAAGGAGCCACATTAAAAAAAAAAGTTTTTAAGAAAATGGCCAGGTACAGTCACTCATGCCTGTAATCCCAACATTTTAGGAGGCTGAGGTGGAACAATCTCTTGGGGCCCAGAGTTTAAGACCAGCCTGGGCATTATAGCAAGACCTGGTCTCTATGAAAAAAAAAAAAAAATTAGCCAGGTGTGGTAGCATATACCTAGCTCATATATAATAGTCTCAGGTCCTCGGGAGCTGAGGTGAGAGAATCTCTTGAGCCCAGGAGGCTACAGTGAGCCTTGATTGTGTCACTGCGCATCACCCTTGGCAACAGAGTGAGTGAGACCCTGTCTCAAAAAAAAGTAAAATATAAACAGGTAAAATTAATTTTGGCAATATATTTTATATCAAATATTATTTTAAAAATTATTAATGAGGTATTTTACTTTTTTTAATACTAAGCCTTCAAAATCCAGTGTTTTACACTCTCAGTATAACCCAATTTGAGCTAGCCACATACCAGTACTTACTAGCCACATGTGATGAGTGGCCACTGTTGGGCAGTGCAACTCTAGGTATTTCTTATGCAAACACATTTGCATATACAACTTCTTTTCAAACAGGAGGGATTTTCGCATACTGTATTACACATTGCTATTTTATTGAACAATTCGAGATGGTTCCAGAAAAGTCCATATAGACCTCCTCTTACTCCTTTTCAGCTGTAGCATAACTTTTCTTTCAATGGATGAGCCCTAATTTACCTGAAGTAAAACTTATTTTTAATAAATCCCCCAGATGGATATGAAAAGCAATCCTGTTTGGGCATAGCTTTAGGGTTTCTTCTTCCCCCCATGTGGCCTGTGGTACTCCTTGCCTTTTTGTTCACTGCTGTGACCCATTCCCCTCTGCCCCCTGTCAACCCTGCCTGGCCTCCATGCCCCTCTCACCCCCACATGCTGCTCAGTCCCAGATACCCCAGCCCTCTCATGCCCAGGAGGGAAGGGAAAATCTAATCTGGCCCTGCACATATGCATAACCTCATTTTCACTTCTTAATTTCAGATCTCTCATAAGAATTTTGATTATGAACATGGACTTTGGGTCAAACTGTCCTAGGTTGAGAGTTCTGGCTCTGCTACTCACCAGTGTGTTGCCTCAGACAAGTGACTTAATTTCTCTGAGTGACTTAGTTTCCTCATTTGTTGAACAGAGACTTTAATAGTACCCAGACCAGAGTTTTGCTGTATACAGACTAAATGCATGTGTGTATGTAGTTTTCAGCCAGTTCTCAAGCATTTAGTAAATGTTAGCTCCTATAATTAATTATACTACAAAAATAAAAACCCCACCAGGTTAACAAGGTTGTCAAGGACACAAATGGGTGGCAAACATTAAAGAACAGCAGTGTTGGCTAACATGCACCCAATGTGAGATTCTATAAGTTGGCAATCTAGGACTTCAGATGAGAGGAAAGAGCTTAATGGAAAATTAATATCCAGTGTTCTGGTACGGAGAACTGTTAAGTCACGTGGCAATGCAATTTCAGAGGAATTTAAAATTGTTTGGATTTACTGTTACCTAAAACTGTGATCTATGAATTTTATGAAGAGACTTTACAAAAAGGATTGTTGAGTGAATGAAAAATTCACAACCACAAAATGCATATGTTGCAAGAAACGTAAAAAAGAGGTGGAGCCCAACGTAAGACGTGACTTGCTTATTGCTTACACGGAGTTCACAATTAACTTTGAAAAATTTATCTCGGTTGCAGGTAGCCTCTATCTATAAAGACCCAAGTATTGGAAATTTAATTAATATTGTTATTGTGAACTTAATTGTGATTCATAATGAACAGGTAATAAAGTTTTATTCTTTTTTCTTCTATCTGTATCCGAAATGGCATATCTAATTGATACTGGTACAACAGATTAACCATAATTCTTCTCTGTATTTAGGATGGGCCTTCCATATCTTTTAATGCTCAGACAACATTAAAAAACTTTTGCCAGTGGCAGCATTCGAAGAACAGTCCAGGTGGAATCCATCATGATACTGCTGTTCTCTTAACAAGGTATATGGATTTCTTATTCCTCAGATCTTTCAGTCTCAGGTCAAGTTGATGGGATGTAGTCACGCATTGCTGATAGTCAGCTGCTGGTGGAGGATTTCTCAGCTTAGGCACTGTTGACATTTTGGGCTGGATAATTCTTTCTGTACATTGCAAGATGTTTAGCAGCATCCCTGGCCTCTGCTCACTACATATCAGGAGCACTCCCTCCCCTCAGTTGTGACAACCAACAATGTCTCCAGACATTGCCACTGCCCTCCGTGGGAAGGGCAGAATCACCTTGGCTGAGAACCACTAACCTATAGATGCCAAGTGAGGAATAAATGTGTTAGGCAGACCTGAAAATGAATGCCTTATATAACAGGCAAGGGCAGCTGCTATTCAGAGGGACCTGGCGTTGCCATGTAGTATATGAGTTCATTGTTGCCAGCTTTTGTGATTTTGCAAAAGCCAGAAAAATGAATTTTTTAAATTGTGAAACCTCCCAATTTTTCTATGGTAGCTGCTATCTCAAAATGTTAAAACATTGTAGCAACACAGAGGTGTGCTGGCTTAATTGTGCCTCCCACCTCCTGCCGTCTCTATTGCGGTCATGAACATGTCCTCTTTTTTTTTTTTTTTTATTATTATACTTTAAGTTCTAGGCTACATGTGCACAACGTGCAGGTTTGTTACATATGTATACGTGTGCCATGTTGGTGTGCTGCACCCATTAACTCGTCAGCACCCATCAACTCGTCATTTACATCAGATATAACTCCGAGCATGTCCTCTTAAATGAAAGTAAAAGAAAAGTATCTTGCACCTTCTCAGGAATGTTCTCAAAGAGTCTTTACAAAACTAGAATCATTTACCCCAGGGTACTGGGAAAATCCTGGTTGGAGAGATTTTTTACTGCTCTGTGACCACCCTGACCACAGAAGAAGACTTCTTAATGTAGTAGTTTATAATTCTTAAATCAACAATTTCAAAAATTTTGAGTTTTGGAACTCTGGTCTTATGAATTTACTTTTTGTAACCCCCACCCCAAAGTGTGTGCTGTTGTGAATGCCTAAACAACCCTAAAGTATTTACTTATATTGACACTTACTCTTTGATGTCATCAAGGCCTAAGTCTGCTTTGCTTTCAGACAGGATATCTGCAGAGCTCACGACAAATGTGATACCTTAGGTGAGTTCCCTGTGCGTATCTTCTATGGCTAAAACAGTTTACTGCATGTTTTTATTTCAAGCTACAGTTGCTTTTTAGAGTAAACCTTGTTGTTTTTTTTCCTTCTAATAGGCCTGGCTGAACTGGGAACCATTTGTGATCCCTACAGAAGCTGTTCTATTAGTGAAGATAGTGGATTGAGTACAGCTTTTACGATTGCCCATGAGCTGGGTCATGTGTGAGTTTCCTTTCAGTAATTTCATTTAATTCAGAGTGACCTAAACCTTTTTTTCCTTCGCATCAGTGAGCATTTACTTGACTTTCAAGGGTGTAAGACACTTCCCGAGTCATAGTAGAGTTTGCAGGGTTGAAGAACTTTGAACCTAATTGGGTGAAATGACTTTGACTTCCGAAAGTTGAGTAAATGCAGTGCACTCTCTTCAGCCATAGCTTGTGTATATCTTCAGTTTAACTGCTCAAGTTCAATACATAAGGTCTAATATTCTCCTTTCCTACTGAGTACTAGAGAAATGGGGTCTTTCCATTCCTTCTACTGAAGCAGAGGATATATTAGCCTAGAGAACTTTCCTGATTTAACACCTTTGTCCAGGAGAGTCCCCCACCATTACTGTGGCCCCCAAGATTTTTACAAATCCAGACCATTCCTGATTCTAGTTATACACAGTTCTAATTCTGATATTTAGCATCTGGGAACAGTAATATCCCTTTTTTCAAGAAAGAGAATGAACAAAGATAGAAGGAATCATTTCCTAATTATGGTCACTAAGTGGCCATTATGAAATGGCTTTTGCCTTTTGTTTTTTAGAGATAGAGCATGGTTAGAACATGGGGCAAAACACTGCAAATTTACTAGAAATTATTCGGAGTTTTGATCTGCATTATTTTCTTTTTAGGATGATTAAATTACTTATACTATCTATTTTGAAATAATTTTCTGAAAGAATATTATTAATATAATATAGCTGCAGATCGATTTGTGTGGCAGATGATAACTTTACTTAGAGCTAACATCATTTATAAAACAAGCTTTTCATTCATACATTTAAGGTCCTCTATGTGCAGTGTAGTGTATGAGGCACAGAGCAAGATGCATATATACACAGGTGTCTCCAATTTAGCTCAATCGATAACAGGTATATTTTTAAACTAGTACCTTTCAAATGTATTTTAAGAGCACACCCCTTTTCTTTTCTCCAAAGGAAATATAGTCAAGTGCCCCCTATTTAGAACATAAAAGAGGTATGGCTTTCCATTAAGCATTTGTGGCAGGCCCAACCTGCTTAGTCAACATCCTCTCTATCCTTGTGTTTTCTGAGGCACCTTTGTGAAACTCAGGCAAGCCTTGAAGAGAATTCCCATTCCAGCTTCCCCAGCTTAGTGGCTGTGGGATTTGATCAAGTAATTAAAGTTCTCTATGGCTCAGTTTTCTCATCTGCAAAATGCAGATAATAACAGTACAGATGTAGAATTCCTTATCCAAAATGCTTGGGACCAGAAATGTTTTGGATTTTGGATTGTTCAGATTTTTGCAATATTTTCATATACATAATCTTGGGGATGGGACTCAAGTTTAAGCAAGAAATTTATGTTTCGTATATACCTTATGCACATAGCCTAGAAGTAATTGTATATGATATTTTAAATAATTTTATGCATTAAACAAAGTTTGTGTTACACATTTATGTGTGGAATTTTCCACTGGTGTCATGTTGGCACTCAAAAAGTTTTGGATTTTGGAGGATTTTGGATTTGGGGTTTTGATGTTAGGAATGCTCAACCTGTACTATTCATTGGGTAAAATAAGTGATTAAATGAAATAAAGCATCGCAAGCACTTAGCACATTTTCTGGTGTGTTGCGAATACTGAAAAGTCATGGTTATTGTTGTTTATATGTGTCCAATAAGTATTTATTACAATTTAACTCCTTCAGTGAGCAAATGTGAATAACATTTGAATAAAAATAAATTTTCAACTTATTTACATGCTGAAATAAACTTGACTGTATCAAGTAATTGTGAGAGTGGGGAATAAACATCATCTGGGGATGGGAAATAAACACCACTATAGAGAAACCGCTAAGATTTGAATGCCTTGCTTGTTTTAAGTTTGTTGATGCAGGTATTACATTGATTATGCATCAGGGAACTGGAAACCAAGGCATTTATTCTTTTAAGAAAATAGATTCTTAAGCATAAGAGTCTCATGTTTTAAGAACTATTTCTAAATTCAACTAAGATCGAGTTTTTCTGTCTTTAGTGGTATTAAGAGGCATAAACTTTAAAGAAAAAGGGAAAATGTGATAAATTAATGGAATAGACTCCATAGGCTTTTATTCCAACTTTTATATGATGGAAGTCTACATGCTTCTATCTGACTCACTTATTTCTGTAATCAAGATGAACTAGTGAAGGGAATTTCTCCCTCAATGCTAAATTAATTACATGTGTCAATTTTGTGATTGGAGATAGTCATCCAGACAGAGGGAAGGTAACCCTTCTGAGGTTGTCACCCAGTGGATAATTGCCTGAGCTGAGAATGGCATGTGGGTCACAGAATTGGTGTTTCTGAATTTAGGAAATACTTCCTGCTTTTTTCCACTGCTTCTGGCTAAGCCAAGAATGGCAAGTATGTGTTCATGCTGCTGCATTCCCTTCCAGGCCCATAAGGATGTTGGCAGTCCTTCACAGCCTTCTCACAGGCGGAACCTGGATTAATTTAAGAATCCTTTTGTGCCTGGCTTTTCAGGAAGCCAGTACCAATCAATTGGTGTTGGCATGAAGCATGAAACTATTTGCCATCTCTGAGTTATGCCAGTAGAATTGGCATGCCTCTGGTTTCCATGCATACCACTACCTTTCATGGGTTTTATTGTGCACAAACTTTGCATGCCTTTAGAATGATATACCTACACAGGTATATAATTTGTCACCCCGATCCAAAAAGGGGAAGATGCCAAGACCCATAATGAGCCTCTTATTAGAAAGCTCTTGGCTTCAGTTTTTGACACTTCCCTGACTCTTTGTATTCACGTTATCATAAGTTGCCAAATTCTTGACTCTATAAATTGCCCTTTAACAGCTTATTAGGAATTCCAACTACTGTATTCTAGCACCAACTACAGCATATTCAGAGCCTCTGCAATTCCAAAAAGTACACTTAAACCAAACACGTGGGCCAACCCACATCTTTTAAAATGCATTTTATGCATTTACACTTTGTATTAAGTTGGGTGAGAATTATATTTTAATCTACAGTCTATCTTGAATTGTCTTACATTTTGTTCTGCTTACCAGAGTTCAGGTTCTTATCCAAAATGCAGTTAAAATTTTTTCTCTTAGATAGATGCATTCCTGAAGCAATTAGAACAGCATGATCCCTTGGTATTTATTGACATTCTCATCATTGTCTCATTGGCTTTAGGTTTAACATGCCTCATGATGACAACAACAAATGTAAAGAAGAAGGAGTTAAGAGTCCCCAGCATGTCATGGCTCCAACACTGAACTTCTACACCAACCCCTGGATGTGGTCAAAGTGTAGTCGAAAATATATCACTGAGTTTTTAGAGTAAGACTTGAACATTCTTTTAACACAAACTTGTAGTGCCTGGTCTACATGTAGTGAACTAATTGTGGGAAAGACAATACAAAGTCAAACATTCCTTTTCAGTTATTTTTGTTGACATTCCTTGGAGAAGGCAAACAAACAAACAAACAAACAAAAATACTCTCTGACATCTGTGTAGTTCATATCCTTGCCAGAGTTTAGAAGATTACAGACTGAGCTAAAGAAAAGGTTGGAATCTTAAAGAGGATGTGGAAATGTTGCTTCATTTTGGGTACAGTTTCGAGATTTGTTCAGACGTTCGGAGAGGGACTATGAATCTGGCTTCTTGATGAAGGCCACAAGTATTTATGCACTTCTAATGTAGTAATTTTGGCCTGAAAAGGGGTGGGGTAGTGAGATGATCCCAAAGCAGAGTCTGTGGATGAGTGGAAATTACGGTAGCTCCCACATTGTTGAATTGAGGACCTTCTCTCTCTGCCTCACTCTTCCTCTCCCCCTCTTCCCTCCCCCTTTTCTCTCTTTTCCCATTTTCTTTCTTTTCTTGTTTTGTTTTTTAAGCTTCCTGCTAGGCTGCTCAAAGATCCAATTACATTATACAATGCCCCTGTGTCACAGATTTATTGCTCTTCTCTCTCAGAAGTATGAAAGGTTAAGTGATTGTCCCAGAGTCACTGGGTGTATATTTCTGCAACCACAGGGAAGAGGAGGCTTTATTAATCAGAACTCAACGGGTGTGAATTTTCCAGGAGAGGTGTTTGCTGAAAACGGAAAGAACCGGAGGGTTGCTGTTTTTCTTTTTAACCAGATGGTGTAAAGTGTTTTCTTTCTATGAGTCATTGATTTGCTCATGCATCCCTTCAGCAAACATTTACTAAGCACCTGTTGTCATGGACAGGGCCCTGTGCTTGGATGAAAAAGACACTATCTTTGCCCTTAAGAAGCTTACAGTCTATTGGGAAAGATAGTCAAACACAAACAGATAATTGCTGTGAAGTGTGATCAAACATTGTAGCAGATGTATATTTCCTACTGACTATGTTGTATTCATTGCATGTGGTTCTACAAAGTAAAGAGCAAAAATGTAACTTCAGCATCTGGATTGATCTTGGATGTAAAGAATAAAGCACATGTTAAAAAGTAACTGTCCTCTCTACCATTACAATGGTGGGGTGGCCTTTACCATTATCTGGAGCTCTTGACAGCCACCGTTCTCACCATCTGTGTGTTTCTGTGTATTTCCATAGCACTGGTTATGGCGAGTGTTTGCTTAACGAACCTGAATCCAGACCCTACCCTTTGCCTGTCCAACTGCCAGGCATCCTTTACAACGTGAATAAACAATGTGAATTGATTTTTGGACCAGGTTCTCAGGTGTGCCCATATATGGTAAGTGTAGGAGGGCCACTTCTGCCCTCATCTACTGATTCCGCTCTTCTTTTTATTCATAGTTTTCCATTGGATTCTAACTCGAATATAAACTACCCAAGGAAAATCTGAGAGTAAAATTGTATATTAGTGATCATAATAATTATGAAGATGACACAACAGTACTATTGCTCAGTGTTAAATAATGCTTTATCTGCACTTTCTCATTTCATCCTCATGATAGCCCAAAAGGGAGATGCCATCATCACTTTCATGTTACAAGTGAAAGTGAGGCTCAGAGGCAGCAAGGTTACAGAGTTGGGAATTACAGAGCTCGGCTTTTTTCTCTCCTTGTCACCTTTAATGCCCTTGGACTTGTCCAAGTGACGCAAATTATAGGGACTCTTCAAGATTCAGAAGAGGTAACTCATGAGACAAACATGTTTCTGTGTTTTAGCTTGTGAAGGTAACCTCCTGTGACCAATTGGGGCTTGAAATCATTTCTGCTGGGGTCTCAGCTGGGATGGCTGTGTGATATAGCCTGATGCATGTGTTGTGGAGGTTTGGGCCAGTGACAACATCTAGCAGTTATCAGGTTGCAGATGAGCAGAACTGTGCTTCTATGGGGTGGCCCATTCTGTCTCTTTGGGGTGGCATGTGTGTGTTTATTTCGCTGGGAGTGTCTTCAGAGATTGCCTGGTGAATTGAGAAGTACAACAGTATTCCATGGAAATAACAACAAAATTTTGAGTAAACTTGATTCATGGCAATATTTGTTTTTGTGTTATTCATGATAGGAAAAATTAGGAGTCATTGAACTGCCAAGCAAAAGAAAGGTTAAGCAAATTATAGTGTCTCCCTTTTGTAGCAATTGAAAATGATCTGCATCTGGGAACATGCTCCTGATATAATTTTAAGTTAAGATAACATGAAAAACAATTTTGTAAAGTATGATCTCAACTCTAAAAGGGGAGAAAAAGCTACAGAAAAGATGGGGTAGTTTGAAACCTTTTCTATTTAAAAAAAAAAACTTTTAATACTTGTGCAACTTTTCTACTGTAAGTGTGGTTTATTTTAATAATTAGGAAAAATAAAAAACTTTTTAAAATGTGCCCTGAAATAGAGTTAAATATAGCAAATGGAATAAATCTAAAAAACAGAGCATTTAGAGGAGGAAGAAAGCAAGTTGTAGGATATGTCAGTATGGTGCAGTTGTAAAGCTTACATGCTGTCTATTACCGGAGATTTATTACCATTTGTAGTAAAAGTGTTGGGAATGATGAAGTGATGAACACTACTCAGGACTGTGGTCACTTCTGGTAAGAAAGGAAAGGGAAAGGGACCTGGGATGAGTACATAGGGCCTTCAGCTGTGCCTGTGAAGTTTTCTTTCCTTAGCTTGGTGGTGGGTACATGGGTATCCATTACCAGGCATAGAAATGTGTTTTATGGGCTGCTGTCTATATCTCTTTTAAAAGTTATCATTTATCATGCCAAGAAAAGAATTTCCTTTCCAACTTACCCTATATCATTAGCGAAACATTAGTTGAAAGCAAGCTTTGCCTTGTTTGATACTGTCAAATCCTTTGTCACTCAATTGCCATTTCATTGAATTGAGCAGATGCAGTGTAGACGGCTCTGGTGCAATAATGTCAATGGAGTACACAAAGGCTGCCGGACTCAGCACACACCCTGGGCCGATGGGACGGAGTGCGAGCCTGGAAAGGCAAGTAATGCCCTGTTCTGTCCTTCTGTCTTAGGGCAGAAATGTGCAAAATTTTGGCTGTATGATCAGACACCAATGTTTAGAATATAAAACAATGCAGTCTGTTTTAGCATGCATAATAATTTTTAGAGGACAGATGTTTAGCTTACTATTAAAAATTGTGGAACTTAGATTATATAATGCTAATACCAGAGAATATACCTATCATTATTGCTTCAATATTAAGACATTCTCTCAACTTAAGACTTTCTCTCATTTAAACATTTCTAAAATTCCAGTGTGCCTTTGGGAACATTTAATGTGAGATTTTATTTCTTTTTCTTCTCTTTTGGGATGACACTGGAAAGCTATTGGTAAGTTGATGGAACAGTTTAGAATCAAGGAAATATAGAAATATAGTACATCATTTGCAGGTACTACTATGATATCAGGCTTTTGCCAACAGTGTTACTCCATTTAAGGAGCTATAATGTCATCCAGGATATATCAAAATCCAGGTTCTCATGCGCTGGTTATAATTGTTGCTACTGATTTGTTAATAGCTAAACAGAATCTGCTACTTTTGTGGCCCAGTGGTAACAGTGTCTCATGCACCTAGGAGTATGATTAATTTAACCTTCTGTACCTAGTGTGCATTTAAAAAAAATGTGGCATGTCAGTGATACCACCATCAGCCCAAAAATTTGGTTACAAAAAGTTTTAGATACAAATCCCGATTCAAAAAAAAAATACACATGGAAAATGGCATTCTATCTGTAACTTACCAAGGATACAATCCCTGAATGATATTTCTGAGTGGTTTGTTATCCTTCTATATGTTTTTCCCTTTTTTCTCTCCTCTTTGCATTGTCTACTTTACTTACTTTTAATAATTTTCATCTTATTTCGTTTTCCTCCGCTTTACCCTATGGAATCAGTAGCACCCAGAATGTTTCTGTGGAAGAGCTCCTAAGAGATGATGGAACTTCATTCCCTGTTCCCTGATCTTATAGAGAAGAAGCTTCTCAGTTTCTTGTCTCACAATGAGTGATTTGTCCAAGGTCACTCAGATCATTTGGCGCAGCCCCTCCTCACCTGAAGGGGCAGCAGGTCCTACTGGAGTGGCCCTAACTCAAGCTCACTGAGCTCCTCCAGTTTGTGATGGTCAAAGAGGAAGACTAGTGGATTTTTCAGTGTTAAATGATCCTGAGGATATGAAAGTTTAAAAATATAAAGGCCAATGCAAAAATAAAAATTTATAATGAAGATGCTTTTGTCTTTGACTTAAATTTGCAACAGAGTCAGCTCATGTTCTGATTTCTCTGTGGCTGGGACCTCATCAATTGAGAATATAGCTTTCCTCAATAACAGCCTAACAAAAAGTGTATACGGATATAAGCGTAACAGCTTCTAGAGCTTTCATTGGTGTAAAGGGAAATATATCTCTTTGACCAAAGAGTGAATCTTTGCAACACATGTTGAATCTTTGCAAGACATAAAACTTAGTGGATTGGTGGCCACAAAATCATAGTTTTGTCTGAGAGTCCATGGCAGCCACTAAAAATTGAATATGGCACTCATTCTTACAAAATCAAGATATAGCCTCAGAGTCCTTCTAAACACAAAGATCCAAACAACTGCTACCAGTTGGTAGGAGATAACAATAAACATAACACCTATTTGACAACTTGGTTAGTTGGCTTGGGTTAGAACCAGCCCGTTATATTACTTAAATTGAATCTGTTTGATCTCAGCAAAATCACTGGTATTTAGTTGTGGTTCTTAACCTGATGGACCCACCCACTGTGTCTATTTCTGACACATGTTATTGCTGCAAAAGAAACACAACAAAGAAAAATTTTCAATCATGTGATGAATGACTTGTATTTAGTAAAATTGTCATGAACGTGCTATCAAGCTCCATATAGCAGTCTGGTTACCCAACCAGTTCTAGAATGCAGGATAACGGAGGATGTCAATTGTGTCTTTTCCCAATCTTCTGTTTTTGCAGAAGAGAAGGGATGGTAGGGTAATCTTCTATCTTCTGAGGGGTGGGGAGCTTTGGGAGAGCTTTCAGCAGACCCTGCTCCTGCTAAACACAAGCAAGTGGGTGTGCTTGTAGCAAGAGTAGGAGCCTTCAAGGCATTCCCAAGGCAGGCTCAGGATGCTTTTGGGGAAGAACTGTGCAGAGAAAATGATAGGTCCAGTTTTAGTTGTTTTAGAAAAGTGGCCATGTCTAGCAGCTTTTATTAAAGATGTGGATATATATAAATACCCTGAAGAGTATTTACACATTCTAGAAATGCCAAAGAAGGTGAATATGTTGGCATAGAAATTCTTTTGAGTTTTTTGCTTTGTTTCTTTTTCATAGAATTGCCAGTATGTGCGTTTTCTCTATATGCTAGCACATTCTGCCTCCCTTGGCCGCTGGGTTAATGTTTTTTCTTTCTCTTCTTTCTGTTCTGCTCCTGCAGCAGTAATCTGTCTTGGGCTGCTGACACAATGTTATTTTGATGAATGACTCACTAATGTCTCTTTATTTTCTCCACTCTCTTAAGTCCGTTAGCATTTTCATTTTAACCTTATTTGTGAGTCTGAGGTTTGAAACCCCTTTGTTTCAAGTTTCCTTTGGACAAAATCAACCTCTAAGTCCCCATTCCAACCTCTTAAAAAGATACATTTGTATAAAATACTATTTAAATGGTTTTGGACATTTTAAATAAAGGCTGACTTTATTTCAGCTCTTATTTCACCAGCCACTTAATGCTTTGTTATGATGTAATAGTAATTTTGCTATGTGATGATTATTTGTAGAATTTGCCAGGTAAAATAGATTATCTTGGTGCATGTTTCCCAAACAGCCCCCATTCCCAGCATCTGTCGTATCAGACACTTTTCATATTCCTCTGAAGTTCTTCCTCTCTTTTGGACACCTGTCAATGGTCATATCACTAAGAAATATTTAATTTCCATATCAGTTTTGAATTAGAAGTTTTCTTTTAAAAAGCAACTGTGAGGACATTTGAGTGCAGTGCTAAATGGTAGGGCTCTGATAAACCTACCTCCTTGTTTTGTTCTGAGGTTTATAGTAATGCTTAATGAGAAGAGTGGTCATTTGGAATTTGTTCTCTTGTGGAAATGAAATCTATAGAATAAAGAGATCCAGAAACTGAAGTCTGAAGTGCTAAGAGGGAAAAAATATATTTCCAGAAAACTTAATTTTGTCCTCAAGGTACAAAATGGCTGTGTTAGCTCCAGCCATGGAGTCTGACTTCCCCGTGGAATGAAGCCAAAGAGTTCAGAGGGCCTCTTGAGTAATCCTACCCAGTGAATTCTGCTAACTTCCCTTTGACCACCGCTATCCATAGGGAAACTTTGGAAAATATAGGTTCTATTGCCAAGATAAAGGGGAGGATGGATATTGAGTGAATAATCTGGAGGCTAAGCCTCACCTAGCCATCTCATTAATCTTACTTTTGGTGAAAACTTCAGTCCTTTATTTAGATGTCAGAAATTGTCCCCTTTGCTCACAGTTAAGAGGCAGTATGTGTCCCAGTTAAGAGTATGCACTGTTAAGTCTTGTCTATGTTTCAGTACCATTCCTGCCTCTTACTTATGTTTGGCATCAACGCCTCTGTCCCTTCACTTTCTTTGCTGTAAAAATGGAAGTTATAATAGTACCTACTTCACAGTGTGTTGTGAGGACTAAGTTTGTATATATAATGCTTAGAACAGTGCCTGACAAATATTAAGTGCAGTGTACACGTTTGCCATTATCATTGCCACTGTTATTTAAGTGGGGTCCCCTATGTGCTAAGTTATATACTAAATATGTTACATACTTTTTCCCATGTTATACTCCAAATAATTTTGGCCAGTAGGTCCCCATTTTTTGGTTGTGGAAACAGACTTTAAGGACTCACCAAAGGCCACAGAATTATTTTGTAAAAGAGTTACCAGTCCCAGTGAGACCTGTTATATTCTGTTAAGTTTTGTCTGTCTAGACCCGCTGTGTCCAGTACGGTGGCCACTAGCCACATGTGGCTATGTTAAAATGTCAACATGAACTGAGATGTGCTTAGGTATAAAGTACACCCCAGGATTTGAAGACTTAGTATGAAAAAAAAGAGCATTAAAAAACTCATTAGTAGGCCAGGTATGGTGGCTCAGTCCTATAATCCCAGCACTTTGGGAAGCCAAGGAGGGCAGATTGCTTGAGCCTAGGAGTTTGAGATTAGCCTGGGCAACATGCTAAGACCCCCCCTACCCCCAACTGTCTCTATAAAAAATAAAAAAATTTAGCTGAGCATGGTGGTGTACGCCTGTGGTCCTAGCTACTCGGGAGGCTGAGGTGGGAGGATCACTTGAGCCTGGGCGGTTGAGGCTGCAGTGAGCCATGATTGCACTACTGCACTCCAGCCTGGGTGACAGAGGAAGACCCTGTCTCAAAAAAATAAATAAATAAATAAATAAAACAAAAAATATCTTGAGTAATGTTATATAGATTACATGTAGAAATAACAATGTTTTAAATAGATTGGGCTAAATAAAATAAATTAAGTTTTTTATGTGACTTTAGAAATTCTTAAATTATATATGTGGTTCATGTTCTGTGTCTACAGGACAGAGGTACTCTAGACAAAGCTGTCCGTCTGTTCATTTATTTTTATATGTATATTTTCTAAGAAATGTTCACAGCCACTATAAAGACAAATAGGAAGTGATTTCCAGAGAGTGACGTAGTCCCCACTGCCTCGGTGCGCATTTCATGGGTCCTGAGTCACCCGGGGTTCAGATGCAGAAAGTCTTAAGCCTCAGCCAAACAGCCCAGGGAAGGGGACGTGTCCTCAGATACTGTAAGAGGATAATTACAAGGGAGGAGGCCAGACAGACTGGAGAAAGCTTAATTGCACTGTTTAAATAATTGTTTACCAAGCATTGTGTGGGGGTGGGGCCTGCTATTCCCACTGAGACCTTCACCTACCTCTTATTTTTCCACTTTCCTTGCGTACTGCCCCACCCCCTGGTCTTCAAACTTCTCCGCCTCTCCCCTCTTGGCGGCTGTGTCCTCCCTGGGGATAAATCATGACAGCCGCCACCAGCTCTGCTCCAGAGATCTGAGCGAGCCGCGGGGCGTCACCCTCCTGTGGCCACTGCTGCCACTGTTCCTTTGTCCATTGCTCAGTGACCTCGGCTTTGTGTCAGGGCTTCACACCCCAACAATGGGAGAGGGTTGGAATGGCTTCTCTCCTCCCTTGTCCTGCTGAGGAGTTTTATTTTGTTTTATTATTATTTTTTAAACATCATGGCCTTCTTCCTGCTCCAGGCTGGAGAATCTGAAACCATTAGTAACAAACAAGTAATAAAGTTTAGGGCTCTCTGTAGTGTGTCCGTTTTGCTTTCGTCTCATCCTGACAGCTTTCCTGGAGTGTGTTTATAGGACTCATGTAACTCGCTTTTTTTCCCCCTCTCCAATCTAATTAAAATTGGGAGCAATAAAGCATTATAGTTGACCAGACTTGTAACTTCTGTAGGCCTTGTTGATGGAAATTCACTATGCAAATCTTATAACTCATTTTGACCCTGTCTATAACCACCCTTCCCATTTCCACTCCTGGTTTTTCCAAGTAAACTAATTGAGCCGTTTGAAGCTTGCCATTGGAGTTACCCTGTCAGCCTGGAGCCAGTCACTGGCCAGTTTTATTCAAGCAAGCTGTAAAGGAAGACCCAACCTAAAATCACTAAGTATGAGATTAAAATCCCTATAGTTTCTAGTATTCATATAGATGATGAATCTGCAGCATTTCAAACCCACACATGGAAAAGAATTAAAGTATGGTGTGTTTAAAAGGACAGCCAGTCCTGTAACAACTCATAGCGCCAAGTCTCCCTCACTATTCCCCTTATTAAATACAGCACTGCAAGTATGGATTTTGTGTTCCCAAAGAAATGGATGTCCCTGTGACAGATGGATCCTGGGGAAGTTGGAGTCCCTTTGGAACCTGCTCCAGAACATGTGGAGGGGGCATCAAAACAGCCATTCGAGAGTGCAACAGACCAGAGTAAGTCCTAGAATGTATAACTGTTATTATTGGCATGGCAGGAACAAGAGATTCCTAAAGGGAATAATTTTGGTGGATGAAGAGCACGTTCCAAATTAGAGAGCTAGAAAGAACATAAACTTCAAGGGCTGCTTAGACCCACTGTACCCAAAGTCTATTTCCAGGCACTTCTCCCTGTATTATTGTTTTTCTGTCAAGATCCTTTGTTATTCACAGTTTTATCTACCAAACAGATGATGGTTTTGGGGTTGGTCTGTTTCCCAGTGTTGACGATCAGGCAGGTCTCACTCTCCCCGCTACACTCAGAGCTTAAGATAGCACACTAATGGAGTGACTAGATAGATTTTCACGTGGAAACAAAAAAAATGGGCATTTTCATCCAGTTTGTAGACTAATATACTCCCTCTAGTTAGGCCTCAAGGAACCTGGGACCCCAAATCAAAAATTACTTTTTATTTTATTTTTTTCTTTTTTTTCCTACCAATAATGTGTTCTGTGATAAGGAATTACTTTTTAATCAATTTAGTTGTATTACAGGTGAGACAGCTGAAGTCCCCATCCTACAACCTGACATTTTACAGATTGAGAGTCTCTTGCCTTTCAGAATAATTCTCATTGTGTGACCATGGCAACTTTTACCAGCCTGACCTTGTTAGGACTGACATGTTTAAATAAAGTCCATGCATGGACTTTTTCCCCCAGCATTTGTCATAGCAGACATGGGTAGGGTGGGTTGGGTTGGAGGGTTGGGGAAGCCTGTTTATGGATAATAAATTGCTATCTTCATTTTGAAAAATGCCATCCAATTCTACATAGATCTAAGACATACATAGTTGAAAAGGAATAGAAAATAATAGGTAAGTAAAAGTAAGTAATAGTTTGTATGGCACTTTCTCAGACTTGCCATGGAACCTATTTAGACTGGGGAACCAAGAAATCTATAGGGATAGTTTTTTGATGTAAAAACCCACAACCACTTTGAAGACCCTAGCTGCTTTGGGATTTTGTAAAATGATTTCCTCTAGCAGTCTCATTTATTTTTAATAGCTTAGATCATGGATAGCAAACTCTATTGTACTGAGAAGCAAACAGGTGAAGTAAAGGAACTAAGTAGGCTAGGGTAATACAATAGTTGTATTGTAGAGATCAAATGCAGGGCACTACTCAGGTCTAGCTGATTGTTCAGAGGTAAGAAAAGAGTCTAATATTGGCACAGCTTCCAAATCTTTTCTATGAAAAATCTGAATTGTGTGAATCAAAAAGAACATAGCTGTAGGCAACTGGTTTGCAAGCCCTGGTCTAAATGCTCTGTACTACAAATCTCAGATGATGATTAATTTACTTTAACTCATTTTTGTTCATAACCCAACCTTATTTCGTGTCCATGTAGTGGTCAACAAGGAAGATAACTAAAGAGCTATGAGATATAGACTCTGTTCCATAAAACTAACACTGTAGCTATGGATAAAAATGAATAAGCCTTAGATTTTCGATACAGTCTATATTTTGAATTAGTTTTTAAAATATTAGTATAAATATAGATCACGCTTAAAAAGATTCAGACACAAACATATAGAATATTTTAGAAGTTGTCACATTATTCCTACTTCCTGCCTATTCCCCATGAGAAATAATCACTGAAAAAAAATGGGTGTGTGTCATTTCAGGCTTTTAGAAAAGATTGTGGATGTAAATATGTATTATATGAAATAAGTACCATATAATATAAAATAAGTATATATAATATAAAAGAAGGTTCATACTGCTTTTTAAACTCAGCTATACATCCTTGTTGCTGAACAAGGATGTTGTTGAAGCTTTAAAAGAAAACCTTGTATTGTAACAACTAATATGATGAATTTTTACATATTAAAAACTATTTGTTGGCTACATTGAGCAAAGTTATTAGTTTATAGTAAATGCTATCATGAGGGTATGAAATTGCAAACAGTGACCACTTTATAAGCACTTAAAACATTTTTGACTCAAGAATATTCCATTCAAAATAAGTATTTGGCCTTTTTTTAAATATTGCTTTTTTAAGTCTTGAGCAATTCTAGAAGTAATGTGAAAAGTGGAGAGAGATAAATCACTCCATAATTGGAATGGGCTAGACAAAGAAAATCACCCAGTGTAAAGATCTCAGCAGAAAAGGATCTTGAGCTTCAAAGTGCAACAAAGATCCTCACATTCAGAAGTTAAGAACCAATCATTAAAGACCTCAATTAGAGGTCCTTGTCCCTGCTGTTTGCTATGGGAGTTTTTTTAAAACAAAAAACAATCCACCTAGTTGAGTGTCAGCACTGACATCATTTCATTAAAACTCCTCCAAGTTATTTGCACTTTAGGATGTCCCTGTTAATTGAGGAAGGAGACTGCCTCTGAATACGGAGGTTACAATGGCTCTGGGGGAGTCAATTGAAAAGAGAAAGGAACACAGAAAAGGGAAAATCAGATCTAAATCTCAGTTTAAAAGCTTGTTCAGAGAAATTCACAGAGCAGATGGTTCATTATGTAGAACGTAGAAGTGGTTGCTGTCACGCTTCTCAGGGAGTTTGAGGGGAACAGCTGCCCCCCTCACCGGGAATATGCCTTTTGTCAGTTTGACGAGCCCTTACAATATAATGGAGTACTCTGTTTTTAGAACCCAAGGTACAAGGTATGTCTCTATTAAGGACACTGGATTGTTTTGTCTTTTTTCACAGTATTTATCTGATTCAAGAGTGTATTTATTTAGCATCCAGAGACTTTATAGTATATTCTTAGGAGTTTTTTTTACCCCGAAAGCATAAAAGCCAAAAAAGATGAGATTATGCTCTACTCCACGAGCAAGCTGTAGAGACCATATGCTTTCTAATTTTGGTCACAAGATATTTTGGTCTCAAGTGGTATATATGGTGCTACAGGTGGGGCCCTTATATTTTGTTTTTAGGTGCTTTATTTTTTTAATCTCAATTTTGATCCATGCCCTACAGATAAGATGATCATAGTTCTGGTTTGCAACAACAGTCCCTCGTTCTGTTGCCCTGGAGGAGTTATTAATAGCTCCCATTTTCACTCTCAGAACGTTCTTGATTGGGCAATTAATTATATGGTCTCCCAGCCTATAAGAAGTGTGTAATAGAGTAAAATTTAAAATCAGAACCACCAAAACATAACTTACAGTACCAAAACTAGACTGAGCTTTGGAACTGGAAGATGTATTTTCAGGCTTTTGGGCCCTATGCTTGTTTTGTGCTCACAATTTGGCTCAGAGCTTCACAAGGGCTGAAACAAAATGGTACATAGAATTGTTACAGTCTATCAAAAACTAAAATCAAGTCAGTTCCTCAGGAAAGGCACAGCATTTTATTTTTCCAATGCTTCTATTTTGCTTTTAAATTAGGAGATAGGTTAAAATTTGAAAATAATAAACTCAAAAATTTGAGGAAAAAAAAGATTGTGAACTAGATATTTCCCCCTTAGGCTCTCTCCATAGCAACTGCTTATGAAATCTTACTTTAAAAACATATTCAAGACATATGTCTATTTCATCCAAAAAATGAATTTCTCATTTGGCTGTTAAGGAATTACAGCAAGGCTTTTTTTGAGGCACTCGGTTTGGATGAACTTGTTTCGAAATGTTGAGAATTGGTTACTGTGGAAGAGCCATTAACCAATGAACACATAAAAGAATCCAGTTTCATAGACTGCCCCATTTGGAAAGATCATTAAAGATGGGCTGGTACAGCTCCCGCCCCATCCCATCTAATCTTTGAATAGCCTTTCAGCATTCTCCATAATTGGCCATCAGGTCCCTTCTTAAAAACCTCTGAGCACAGGAATCACACTACCTTCTGGGGCTGCCTGTTATATCTTTAGAAATGTCTTGTGCCAATCCTAAATCTGCCTACCCTAATTCATTGTACATAAACGTAGAAGTTGAGATTTTTGTTCAAACCCTTCTGCAGACCAAAGTTTAGCTTTCCTTGAGAATAGACTGTATCTGTGATGACCTCTGCAAAAATTTCGTTGTAGTTTTGGTCATGCATCATCTTGAATTTCCTTTCTATGTATCAGCAGGCATGGCTGTGTAATATGTGCTTGAAAGAAAGATCCAATTTGGCTGTGCATAATAGTAATTATTCTAGCAATTTCCTTAAACCCTTCCCATCCCTATTTGACATTCAATATTTTAAAAGGACCTTAATAGTTGGGAAATGTGGTTACTATTTTTTAAAGCTATATTTCCTATTATTTTCAATATTTGCCTACCTAGAAAAATACTCCTATTCAGCTAAATAATTAAATTATAAATGATTTTTTTGCCTTGCTGAAAGATGAGTTTAGTTGACTAAAACTTTCTCTATTACATAGTCCATGTAAATCAGGCAACAGTCACATTGCCTCAGAGAGAGGAAACATAAATAGTTTAGAAAGCCAGTTTATATTTGTTAAAGTCATGTCAATAATTAAGGAAAAAATTGCAACCTGCCTTTACATAAAAGCAAATCAACTTGCAGACCAAGTTTTGATATGGAAAGAGGCCTGTCTCAAGGGAGACAGCCTGAAAGAGAGGCCAGGTCTTGAGCTTCTGGTCAGGGAGAGTTGGATTGGGCTCCTCACTCAGTACAGTCAGTGACAGAATTTGGAACATAGCGCAGTGACACAAGAATAGTCCAGGGATCAGGAAACCCTTTCCATCAGTGCCAAATAGTAAATATTTTAGGCTTTGCACTTTATGTGGTCTCCATCACAATTACTCAACCTTACTGATACACAGAGAAACAAACATAGACAATGTGGGTGTGGCTATGTTCCAATAAAACTTTGTTTATGGACACTGAAATTTGAATTTCCCATAGTTCACATGTGTCCCAAAATCTTCTACTTTTTAAATTTTTTTTCAATGACTTTAAAATGTAAAACTTATAGCTAACAAGCCATGCAAAAATAAGTGGTGGGCTGGATTTGGCCCACAGGATGGTAGTTTGCCAAATCTTGTAATAGTTAAACTTTTATTAATCACTTACTGTAAGCCACACTTTGTTCAAGTGCTTTGAATGTATTAAGCTAGTTAACCCTCACCACAGCTTTACGAAGTAGATATTAGTACCATCTCCCTTTTACAGACAAGCAAACAGAGGTTTGGCGAGACTAAGCAACTCGCCTAAGTTTGCATCATTATTAAGAGGCATGGCTGGGATTCAAACCCTCTGTTTCCAGAGTCCATGTTTCTAACCATCAGGAGTATTGCCTCTCACATACAGTATTTTTTGTGTGTTTATAAAAAATGTTTTTTATAAAAATAAATCCCAAAATACTACTTGCCATGTTATAGTGGTCAAAGCAAGCAAAGGTGGAAACTGTTACCATCTGAAGGGAAGCCACCTGTAAGTCATAACTATTTGCAGTCCGAACTACTGCATTTGATCAAGTTCAAGAATCAGCTAAGACTTGTTATATAAGAGAACAAAAAAAAAATCAATTTAAAAAACTTTATGTTCAAAGTGAAAGAAATATGAGTTACTTTCAGGCAATAAATAAATGATTGATCCACCGTAGTCAGCTGGGACATCTAAAAAGATTCCATAATGATAATTTCAACTGGAGGAAAAATTGAAGGGGGTCTTCCTTGTAGTACATTTAAAACATGTTTCACCTGAGCAGGTATACAGTCCTGATCTATTATTCATGGGTAATCTGTGATATTTTATGCATGAGACTGGGGTGCCTTGGTGCTGAGAAAAGGGCTTGGATCTAGGAAACCCATTCTGCATCTCTAAATGGCACCGAAAAAGAAAAGAAAAAAAAAAGACTTTGAACCACAGCATGCGGATAATGTAGCAGACATGCACAGAGAAGATTCTGGGAGACTTGGATTCCAGTCCTGACTCTCCTCCTAACTGTGTGACCTTTGGGCAAAGTACTTCTCTAAATGTCCTGTTACTTGGTATGAAAGCACCTCATCTTCCCTAGTCTTGGACAAGATATGAAGGAGCTTTCCCAGGTTGAATGAATAGTGCAGATATACAGTATATGAGCTTAATTGTGTTTAATGCAGAAATAGACAGACGTAGACACGACTGTGTTATGTGCCATTTTGCATCCCTAGATGCAGTCTTCCGTATGATAAATAATGGTGAATGTTGATCAGACTTCTTGCTAAGTTCCTCAGAGTCACAACAAGCCTTTTAGGTACACAGCATCATCTCTGTTTTACATGTGAAGATAGAGCCCAGGGAGGTGAGACAGCTTATACAAAGTCATCCCTCCAACTTGTAACCGCAAAGCCGGTGCTCTTACTTTATGTTGCAAATCTTTGATGGAATGAGTACATTTATAACAATATCAGGACAAGCTTCCCTAGGAGGGCCTTTTTGGGACCTGGGCACGCTGCAGGAGCACTGAGTCCTGCCTCAGTGCTCAGAGTGGGTGCTGAAGCCAACTGCAGAATCAGATCAGATTAGATTGGGCAGTGCTGACATGTACTATCATAGTAGCTAACATTTTCTGGCATCTACTATGTACACTCATTTTAGAGAAGGGGAAAATTGAAGCTCAGGAAGACTGAGAACTTAGTCTAGGGCCACACAGGGCCAGATTGGAACCGAGATCCGGATAGGATACAGATAGAGGGTAGGGCCAGATTGGAACCGAGATCCAACTCCAGAGCTCCTTCTACCTCTCATTCTATATTTCATGAGCAGGGATATAGTTCTCATTCCCCAAAATTCCTGTTTGAAACAAACCAGCCAAAACCCCATTTTTTATAGTCCGATTACTCTAAAAGATTCATTCTAAAGGAAAAAAGGTGAAAAACGTCCTTTCAGTTTCAGGGTGTTCTAGGGCAGTTGGGAAACCCGAGCTGTTTGAGCCCTGGGTAGGTGAGCCCCAGCTTCCTATGATTCTGTGATCCTCCCATTTCCATGATGAATTTGGCATGCTGCTGACTGCTGGTAGATGTGTTGTATAATTTACTCTCTGGATCACATCTGGAATATACATGCACAGGGTTGCATGCCGAGATTAAATTTGCCCTGTGATGCTTTGCAAGGCGTACGCCATACACTCGTCACACAAAAACTAATGAAACCAGTATGCTCTTTCCTGCTTCTCCTCTTAAGTTAGTCAAAATATGAACACATTCCCATTATTCCATTTTATTTGTGAAACAAAACAAACAAAAACAATGGTTGTTTGGAGAGAGAGTGTAGAGGGACAGAATGAATGGAGGTGTGAGGGAACAAGTTTTTTATGGTCTCCTGTGAATATGTCGAGGTACAAAAGGAAGACAGGGAGCATTCCAAACCACTCTTGGGTACCTTTCACCTTCTACATTTTTAACATTGAAGCACCGTGAATGTTGGGAAGAAAAGGAACAAAAAGTGGCCTAATAGATTCAGATTCAGGCTTTGTATCTCGTACTTTAAGCTATACATTCTAACATTTATCTTCACAACAGCCTACAAGGTAGCTATATTCAATTTTGCAAATATAAGGCAGGCTTGCGGAGGTCAAGTGACTTACCCAAGGTTATACACATCATGGTATTGACAGCAGGAATGCAAAACCAGGATTCAGAGCTCTTGTCCATTCTTCTGTCATTTGCCACCCTAGATTTACTTCTCTAGAAGGCAGGAAGTCACAAATGAAGGAATGATGTTCGGAGGAATACATGATAATACAGTGTGTGTGCTCTTCACTTTTTTTTTTTTTTTCAGACCAAAGAATGGTGGAAAATACTGTGTAGGACGTAGAATGAAATTTAAGTCCTGCAACACGGAGCCATGTCTCAAGCAGAAGCGAGACTTCCGAGATGAACAGTGTGCTCACTTTGACGGGAAGCATTTTAACATCAACGGTCTGCTTCCCAATGTGCGCTGGGTCCCTAAGTATAGTGGAAGTAAGTGTGTCTGGTGTACGTATCCGCTATTGGCCGGCTGGCACCCAGGCCGAGCACGAAAGTCAAGTTGTATCATTTCTCCTCTCCAGTTCTGATGAAGGACCGGTGCAAGTTGTTCTGCAGAGTGGCAGGGAACACGGCATACTATCAGCTTCGAGACAGAGTGATAGACGGAACTCCCTGTGGCCAGGACACAAACGATATCTGTGTCCAGGGTCTTTGCCGGGTAAGTCCCAGATGGTGTTTTCTTCACTGTGTTTTCCTGCTGCCAAGCTGTGGTTTGTGCCTTCCTAGATAGAATAGCAACTGCTAATATCTGTGCACTATTGCCAGGGCAGTGGTTCTCAAAGTGTGGCCCCAGGATCAGCGACAGCATCAGTATCACTTTTTTCTTTCTTTTTTTTTTTTTTTTTTTTTTTTTGAGACGGAGTCTCGCTCTATTGCCCAGGCTGGAGTGCAGTGGCACGATTGCGGCTCACTGCAAGCTCCGCCTCCTGGGTTTACGCCATTCTTCTGCCTCAGCCTCCTGAGTAGCTGGGACTACAGGCGCCCGCCACCGCGCCCGGCTAATTTTTTGTATTTTTAGTGGAGACGGGGTTTCACCATGGTCTCGATCTCCTGACCTTGTGATCTGCCCGCCTCGGCCTCCCAAAGTGATGGGATTACAGGCGTGAGCCACCGCACCGGCCTAGTATCATTTTTTCTAACACACGTTGTGCCAAAGTTTGGGAACCATTGCCCTTGATTTTTCTTGACATTTTCAGTCTCTGTGAGGGTCTTGCACAAAACCTCTCCTTAAAAATTTATTATAACAATTTGCACACACACTCCTTTGCTATAACCTCAATGCTTAAGCAAATGCTTCCTGACAGCAAATTTTTTAGATTGAATAGCTGAGATCGAGAAATATGTCAGGAAGAATAGCTGGCCTCACTCTAGTTTCTCTTTGCATTTTTAACCATGATCATTTCTACCTAAGACATGCCTGTTAATTAATTATTCTTGAAAGGGAAATTGGGAAACTTCTGGGAAACAGCAAAGCATCAGAGCAGTGATTTCTCAGGGGCTAGATGCCATTTCACTGTTCTCGTTAGTCAAAAATTATATCTAATCCGGTTGGGCTCTGAGATGATGCCTCTGGTTTTTTTTGTTTGTTTGTTTGTTTTTGTTTTTGTTTTGCGTGTGGTCCAAAAGCACATTGGAGTTCCTGGTTGGAAGGATTTGATTGAAAGAATCCCTAAGGGTATCACCCACTGACTAATAGCTTATACTGCAGATTTCCTTATCTGTCCATTTCACAGCAACACATTGAGTTTTTCCTCAAAGATTAGTTCACACAAATGAACAAAATGGACAAGAATGTGGACTGTATTCTCCTGGTCTTCTGGTCATTGTCAGTGTATGTTTCAGAGTTCAGTGTACGTGGCTGCATTGTGTTAATATGGGGAGAAATTCAGGAGGCCACTTGATGGAGCCTCAGGCCTGAAACTGGCGGCCCATGGTCATACTTCAGCTGGCATTCATAGCCAATATACGTTTAAGTATGGGATTTTACATAAAATCAATTTTTCCAGCTTCTTTGGAAAATTGGGAAAAAATGTCAACACAGGGCTCCCATCCCTCATGGCAGCGATAGTCTGGAGTGGACAGCGGCAACTCCCTTATGATGGGGCATGAGCTCTTTAATTAGATACAGTCCTCACCTATGCCCTTTTTTTTCATTCCTAAGCAATTTTTAAAAAAAAATTACTGTGCTTACTTACAGACTAGTGCTTTTCAAACTTTTATCTGTAGATGAAGCACCTGAGGAATCCTATTAAAATGCCAACTCTGATCCAGTAGATCTGGGTGGGTCCTGAAATTCTGCATTCCTGACCACATCAAAGCTGCCCATGGCTGCTGGACCAAGGACCACATTTTAAATAGCAAGACAGTATATAATTTCAGTTTTCAACCTTTGCAAGTTTAAAGGGACTTGACTTTCTTGTCATTTTGAGTGCACACAAAAGAAACACATTATTTGCCATTTTATAATCTCTATAATACTTACATTTATTTCAAATCTTTTCTTTTTAAAAGCAAGCTGGATGCGATCATGTTTTAAACTCAAAAGCCCGGAGAGATAAATGTGGGGTTTGTGGTGGCGATAATTCTTCATGCAAAACAGTGGCAGGAACATTTAATACAGTACATTATGGTAAGAATCTGCTCCTAAGAACCGTGAGAAGGAATATGGTCAAAGTTTGAAAATTGTTAACCACATGTAATACTGAAAAGTATTAATGTTGAGCATAAAAATCAGTCTTGTTATGGTGGATTATCCATCGACTAGAAGGCACCTAATAGAATTATATGAGAATTACATTCTATTCCTTTGTTGTCCACTTTTTATTCCATACTTAGAGAAAGTGAACCATTCTGTGGAGTACTGAATTTCTGCTAAATTCTTTTCAGGTTACAATACTGTGGTCCGA
This sequence comes from Rhinopithecus roxellana, assembly GCF_007565055.1. Lineage (NCBI taxonomy): Eukaryota > Metazoa > Chordata > Mammalia > Primates > Cercopithecidae > Rhinopithecus > Rhinopithecus roxellana. Next base: position 71,849,888 of record NC_044549.1, on the reverse strand, counting down.
ATTCCAGCAGGTGCTACCAATATTGATGTGCGGCAGCACAGTTTCTCAGGGGAAACAGACGATGACAACTACTTAGGTGAGACGGGATGCCCCACCACTTGTGAGTTCTGGTTCTATGGAGCAGTGGCCAGATACTACTTCCTTCCTGCTCTGGCATGCAGAGGGAGAGTTTTCAGACGTCACGGATTTGCATAAAATAAGTGCATCTCAAAATTCATCATTGTTTCTCCCTCATATGTACGCCCTCAGAGTATTGATTGAAAAGTTAGGTAGCTGCATGATTTGATATCAAGGGATTTACTCTGGATCTTAAAAAATATAAAGGCCCCAAGTCAACTTTTGAAAGTACTTATCTTCTAATTTTAGCATAAAATCCTTGCTCTCATTGGGTCTTTTCAAAAAGCTGTCCTGTGGGGAACTGACTTGCAAATGTTTTATTAGAAGCATTACTTGACTTAATTTTTATGTTATCAGCTCTAACCAGTAGCAGACCACTGGTAGACTTATTCAGTATTTCATTATGCCTGTTCATTGCAAAAGGTTCTATGGTGACATGTATTTTTCTTAAGTCATTACTAGAATAACAGTACTATACAGATTTTTTATCCTTTTCTCACTGAACCTAGGTACATGATTAATTAATATCTATTCCTTATATTTAAACCACACATACCAAAATGACACTGTGTTGATTTTCAACAGTTTGCTCAGCCCAGTCCCATCTTATTTTATTATTTATTTATTTCTTAATTTAAAGTTCTGGGGTACATGTGCAAGATGTGTAGGTTTGTTACATAGGTAAACGTGTGCCATGGTGATTTGCTGTACCTGTCAACCCATCATCTAGGTCTTAAGCCCAGCATGTGTTAGCTATATTTCCTGATGCTCTCCTTTGCCCACACATCCTGCATCCCGCAAGCCCCAATGTGTGTTGTTCCCTTCCCTGTATTTTTGAGACAGGATCTCGCTCTATCACCCAGGCTGGAGTGCAGTGGTGTGATCACAGCTCACTGCAGCTTCAACCTCCCAGGCTCAAGTGATCCTCCCACCTCAGCCTGAGTAGCTGGGACTATAGGCACTCACCACTATGCACAGCTAGTAGTTTTTTATTTAGTTTTATTTCTTATTTACAGATATGATGTCTCACTATGTTGCCCAGGCTGTGCTTGAACTCCTGGCCTCAAGCAATCTTCCTGCCTTGGCCTTCCAAAGTGCTGAGATTACAGGCATGAGCCACCATGTCCAGCCCAGTCTCACTTTAATTTATTTTTATGTAAATTTCTGTAAGTGATTGTGAAATTTGCCTAACTGCCATTTGAAAGAAAGAGGACATGGAGAGTAGAGTCATGACCGAAAGGGATTTAAGATTTAACTGTTCACCTTACACAAAACTCTTCCCAGCCATGAAGAGCAGCATGGCTTACACTCAGATCTAGAATAAATTAGAGCAGTCTTGCTGGGCAGTCAATCTTTAAAAGAAATGAATGTACTTTCTTTCTTGTAATATCCAGGGAGGAACTCTATTTATTCATCTGAATTCAACCAGTATAGAGGCCCTTAATATAAGCATTTAGACATATTGAGCCAGAAAGTGAGTATTTGTTGAATTGAATTAAAGCCTATATTTCTATTTTGGAATGTCTACACAAAGCTGCATAGATAGACAGTGAGCCTTTAGCTAAGCATGCTAATCAAGTATGATATTTATACATGACTCCATTATGGCATTCGCTATCACCATTTATTCACTCACTCCCTTATTTAATATGTGCCAGGCACGCACTGTTCTAGGCACAATGAACAAAACAGATACAAAAATTTGTGTCTTCTTGGACATTACTTTTTAGTGGGACAATAAACAATAGGCAATAAACAGTAACCTGACAGATAAGAAAACTTCATACTGTTACAGGTGATAAGTGCTGCTAGAAATCAGAGCAGGCTGAGGGAAATTGGGATACCAAGTGTGAGATGTGGACAGTAGAGTTGAAATGTTTGAATCACAGAGCAAGATAACAAGCTATTTAGAGGAAGAGCATTCCAGGCAGAGGGAATAGCCATTGCAAAGTCCTTGAAATAGGGAAGAACAGAGGGAGGCAGTGTGGCTGTTGCCGAGTGAACACAGAGGACACTCCTAGGTAAGGTTAAACAGGACTAGGTCATAGACAACCATATAACCATTATAAGAACTTTGGTTTGGACTCAGAGACATCAGGAGCCACTGGAGGTTTTGAGCTGAGGAATGAGATCTTACTGCATTTATGTTTTTAAAGGAGCACTCTGGCTGACACATTGAGAAGACGTGGTGGGGGAAGTGTACAGGACAGAAGCAGTGACATTGATTAGGAAATCATTGCAGTAATTCAGGAGAGAGATGCTGGTGGCTTGGCCCCAATGGGAGCAGTGAAAGGGGCAGTATGTGGTTAGATTCTGGATATCTTTTGAAGTTGGAACCAATACGATTTGCTGATGGATTGAATATAGTGTGTGAGAGAAATAAACGAGTTAAAGGTACAAAGGAATCTCAAAACTTCAAGGTCAAAACCTGAGCAATGGGAAGGATGGAGTTGTCATCAACTGAGATGACAAGATGACTAGTTACATATTTATTATACTACCACTAGTGTTTTAAAGTTAGGGCAGGGTCTTTACGTCTTCAGCTACTGATATGAAGCCTACATATGATAGGTACAAAGCAAATGATTGCTGAATTGTTGAACAGCCATGGTCCATGCTGTCTTTAATGAATACCTACGGTACACTTAACGGAGAATGAGGTTACCTTGGAAATGTACATTGACCTCTTCTTTCAAGGGCCGTAAAGCCTTGCTTAGAATTAATTACTCTATGACGACATCAGCTTTTCACTACCCCAAATATCCAAATGAGTGGCAACTTTATAAGACAATTAACAAAGTTCTCGGGGAACTGTTTTCAAATTCCTTTGCAGAGGGAATCCTTCATTTCTCCTTGAACAGCTGCAGAATGGAGCAAATATTTTTCTTTGTACACTTGGTTATAAATTTGAGCATGTGACTGCTGTGTCCTTACTACTTCCTAATTAAATCAAACAGCATTGCATGCAGCCTGCTTTATAAATTAATTTCCTGAGACCTGAAGGCCATGTTGAGTTGCTCCTCTCTTCTCTTCGAAAGAGAGAAGGATTCTCTGCTATTCTCTTTCTTGGAAAAATAATCTCCCTCCAAGTGGTGGCCTCAATTCAGTCCAACTTAATGAGTGCACATCAAGCACCTAAATTCAGGGAGGGCCTCCTGATAACCTTTTATTATTCACTGGAGTTTTCTTAATCTCCCTGTAAAGAATGAAAACAAAATTAAAGATTTGTCATCTGGGACAGGCAATCTGAACCAGTTATGGCTCTTTAATGGAATAGAATGGGAAAGTCACCTGTTGGCACAAGGAAGTCTCTCTAGAAGCAAATGAAAAGTGTGCAAGCCTACATTGCAAGTCACAGTCCACTGAGTGTGAAAGTCGAGACCTCAGAGCCTTTGAACCTCACAGTGGTTACTCAACAAGTTAGGAAGAATTTGATGTTGTCATCAAGTCTGGCGTGTGTAAATATTTACTCTTGGCTTGAGGGAAGATGCAGCAAATGCACTGAGAAGGTTTTACAACCCACACTGGGTCTCGCATTGAGTCCAGTCACAGATATTCCATTGCTAAACAAAGCAATCTTCATCCTTATCCCTTATGTGTGTGTGTGTGTTTTTTTTCATGTGAGCCAAGCCATACTTTTCTGTGTATTCCGGGAGGGAGAGATTTCCAGGAGAGAGGGCCTTTTGTAGCAACCCAGCTCTGATGGGTGCAATGGGAGGGAAACCAACCCAGGAAATTAGCTCCCTTAATCGCATTAGTGGGAGGTTGGGCATTAGGCTCTTGTTTTCAGGAAACTATTTGTTTCACAAAGTACCAAAGCAGAAAGCCTCCTGTCAAAGGTCATCCTTTCACGTGGACCCCTTCATCCTGTTCAGCTAAAGCCAAGCTGTACCCAGGGCCACCATGTTCATATCCCTTTAGAAGAAAAAGTAACCATTTCTGTGATACTTATTTGTCTCCAGTGCACTTAGCTCTTGATTAATTGTGGCAATTGGAAGATGGGAATCGATGCGGTGCAAGATAAAATAGGAATTTTTTTTTTCATCTGATGATTTTAAGGATGTCTGGGGCCAAACTGTTTATCAGGGCAGATCGTAAGAGGAATCCTGTATCGTTTGTGCTCCTCTCTTTCTCCCTACTCACATCTACTGGAATAAAGAATATGCACTGAAGGGTGAAATACCCTGAGTCAGCAAAGCATGAAAGGAAGCCTGGAGACATTGGAAAAGCCCCCCAAATTAACCCAGAACAGACTATCACTCTTTGCATATGACCACACTGGATTATCACCTGATTTACAGAACCAGCATGGGACATCTTACTTCCCCCTTTTTAGCAAGACATCAGCTGGGTAACTAGCATGCAACTTCATTTGAAAGAATTGGGTGATTTTGTTGACAGCTCATCATACTGTCACCATTTGAATGACCCGCATTAGGGAGCAGCCTCAGGATGCCCGAGGTGCCACGGAAACAACCTAAACAACCTCAGCTTCAGTGACCCATTGAAACTCCTGCCTCTTTCATGGCTGGTGGATCTCACACTGCAGGAGCTACAGGCAAGACAAGGTTGTCAGAGGTTTACACTGACTGAAAAAGAGTCATTTGGCTGGAAGCCCTCTATCCTCCTTGTCATGAGTGTCAGACTCCATCAATCACTTATTCTTTCAGCATCATCGATTGAGCACCTACTATGGGTTGGGATCTCTCTTGGGCTTATAAAAGTAAATTTTTATTTTTATTTTATCATTTTATTTATTTAAGGGGTAGGACTACAGGTTTCTTACATGCATATATTGGGTAGTGCTGAAGTCTGAGCTTTCAGTGTACCCCATTACCCAAATAATGAACACTGTACCCAATAGGTAATTTTTCAACCCTTATCCTCCTTTTACCCTCCTACCTTTGGTAGTTTCCAATGTCTATTAGTCGAAAAAGTGGATTTTTAAATGGCTGCTTTGCTCAAGGGCTCATGCAGTCTAACAAAATGAACAATTTACATTTAAGAAAATCTGCAACACAAACATACTTAGTTTCTATTTGTATACAAGAGAACGAATGCATGAACTCATTTACTCATTTAACAAACATTTGTTGACCCCCTTCTTGGAAAATTTTAGTAGTTTATAGACTCTAGAGACGGATTTCCATGATTAGGAGCCACCTGGCCTTGGGAAATTAACTATTTTAAGTTATGCTTTTCTCACCCACAAATTAGGCTTCTATAATAGACCCTACCTTAGAGAGGTGTGATAAGGAGACAGTACATAAAAAGGCACTTTGATCTGGCAGGAACTAAAGCTCATATGGATTCTTATTTAATCCATATAACAATCCTATAAGAAACTCATTATACAGAGGAAGAAACTGAGGCTTAGAGAGGTTAAGTAATTTATCCAAGTTGTTACAAATAGAAAATGGGAAAGATTGGTATCCTTATTGGTCTGACTTTAGATGCTACACACTTAACCACTTCACTTTACTGCCACCATGTAGAATGATACATGCCTGACCTGGAAATATACAGGACTTGAAATTTAGGTTTATTGGTGGGAGTGAACGGTGAGACTAGGAAGATAGGTGAAAATAAGATTTGTAAAGTTACAGGGAGGTCATGCTAAGGAGGTCGAACTATATTATAGGTAGTGGTGACTACCAAAGGATTTGGAGCCAAGAAGTTGGAGGGTATTTTATCCTTTTAAAAGCTAATCTTGACTTTTCCCTGCTTCACCACTTTCTTTCCAATCATTTCAAATGAAGGCACCTTATTCTTCTCTTGGGGCCAAATGTTGTTTACATGGGTGAGAATTCTGGTAAGTGAAGTGCTGGATTAGGAACATAATTCAATGCAGTTAATTCCTAATCCTGGAACGAGTAGCCCTGCGTCAGTAGTGTCCAATTGCATGAACCCTATGAGGTTCCCATGTCTACGAAAATAAGGATCCTACTGCTGCTGAACCACAAATATTCAGAGCTTCATCTCAGCCCTCTTTAATATCCACGTACGGGTATAATATTTACTTAACCTAAATCCTTGGAACCTCTTTTATGTACACATTGCTTCTCTCCTGAGTGGTGAAAGATAATGTATCACCTACATTGGTGAGATGGCCTGCATCAATGAAAGATGAGTTAGGATCTGGCTAATACCTAAGACATCTTAGCCACTCCTCATTCTACAACCAAGACAGATATCATCAATATGATGCTAAGACATGATGCTATCTGTGAATCATGTTCAGCATGGTTTCTTGGGCAGCTAGTACCAATTGATTGACATTGGCACTGGGGATGAAAATTATTTGCCATCTGTGTGTTAAATGTCCTTGTTCCTTTTATTCACCTAAGTACCTTTCAAGGGCATCCTTACTACTAAAATTTGCTACTGTTGCACAAATTACAGATGGTAAGGGGATCTTTCTCTAGTGTTTGTTCAGAGCCCACATTTTTAATAGCTCTGATTTTATTAAATATCTGCTTCATGTCAAGCCCAATACTCGGGAGGAGTATTCAAGGAGCAGTGGTACCGGGAGAGAAAAAAGCAGTGCTATCAAAATTTTGTATTAAATACTAAAAGGAAAAGATATGATTGAGATTTTATCTTGAGAAATTAATCCAAAATTATGAAAATAAATTTATTTGTATTTGACCATCAACAAAATTACATCTTCATTTCAATCATGCCAAGGTTTTGAAAAGAGTAAAGCAATTGATAAATATTTTTGCATACATTTTTCATATCAAGTCACATAATAGCAAAGTAGTATATTCTTGACTGAAAGTCTGAATTTGACAGTAAAATCTGAAAGGGAGTCAATTTTTGAAAAGCTTTCTAGAGATTTACTTTCCCAATAAGCTCTCTTGACCTTTTAATAAATAAATAATGTCTTCTGAAGCAGCTGTTGTCTCATCCTCCTTGTCAATTTTCTTTCCTGTTTCTTTTTTCAGCTTCATCGAGGGATACTTGACAAATAAAAATTGCATATATTTAAGGTGTTCAACTTAAGTTTTTTTAATACTCCTATGCACTGTGAAATAATCACCACAACCAATCTAATTAACATATCTGTCACCCACATAGTTACCATTTCCTTTTGTTTTCTTTTTTCTTTCCTTCCCTCCTTCCTTCCTCTTTCCTTTTCTTTCTTTCTGTCTCTCTTTTCCTTTCTTTCTTCTTTCTCTCTCCCACTCTCTTTCTTTCAACACTTATAATCTACCCTTTAAGCAAATTTCAAGTATGCAATACAGTAAGGTTAACTATAGTCACATTGCTGTATACTAGATCTCCAGAATGTATTCATCTTGCATAACTGAATCTTTGTATCTTTGACCAGTGTCTCCCCATCCCCCCCTCCCTCCTGCCCCTGTCATTTACCACTCTAATCTCTGCTTCTATGGGTTTGACTATTTTAGATTCTATAACTGGTCTAACTCTGCCAGGTTCTCATTTGGCCAACATTTTGGTACTCGATTCAAGCAGTTCTCCAACATCACTTTTTCAGCATCACTGATTTTTTTCATCTTTTGCAAGATCCAGAGTAGATTTATTCGTTCTTCCCCAAAGATACGTATTTACTAAGCACCTGCCATGTGCTCTTTCAGAAACTGGGATATAGTAGTGAATAAAATGATCCCAACATTTCTTACCATCATGGGTCTTACATTCTTGTTTGGGAAGAGAGTACAAACAAAGTGCCATGGAGAAAAATTCAGGTGAGAAAGGGGATAGAAAGTATGTAATCTGTGCTGACAATGGGAGGCAGTTGCAGATTTAGAAATAATGGTCTATGTAGGTGTATTAATCTTTTACGTGTAACGAATTATCTCAGGACATAGTGGCTTAGAACAACAAATATATCCTATCTCTCAGTTTCTCTTGTAAGAAATTTGGGAGCAGCATACATGGGTGTTTCTATCTTGAAGTCTCTCATGAGGTTGCAATCAAGATGGCAGTTAGGAATGTGGTATTATCTGAAGGCTCAACTAGGGCTGGAGAATCCACTTCCCAGATTACTCACTCAGAGGCTGTTGGCAGAAGGAATCAGTACTTCCCTGCTACTTACAGGCCTCTCTGTGGGTTCTTTAGTATCCTCAAAACATGGCAGCTGGCTTCTTCCAGAATCAGAGGTCCAAGGAAGAGCAAGGCAGAACCACCGTGCCTTTGGCCTTGCCTCAGAAGTCAGGTTCTGTTGTTCCTGCATTATGCTAGTGATTGCAGTCATTCCTATTGAATGTGGGAGGGGATGACACACAGTGTGAATACCTTGCAGGAAGGCTCATTGGGACCATATTTGAGGCTGGCTACCACAGTGAGCTACACTGAAAAGGAGACCTTTGAGCATCATATTAACCATGGATTTTCAAATTTCAACATCTGTCCAACAAAGAAGACTTAACAAAGATTCAACAGGCTTGACTAATTCTAATATATATAGATTTGTGTAGGCATCAATTTTATGAGTGTTCAGTTCACTAATACATATTTTCAAATCATAGCAACACTTTTGCTTCCATCTATAATTCTGTAATTCTGTAACTGTGAGTCTCATATAACAAGCTCAAGATTTATTAGGACACCTAGGTTACATTTTATTTTTCACAGATACCACAAGGGAGTAGGTGCTTTTATCTCCACTTTAGAGATAAAGAAATGGAGATGGATGGAAAATGATTCCCAAGGCCACACAGCTGGCAAGTGGCAAACTTAGGACTTGAAGCCATGCCTGTCTGGCTCAAAAGTCCCCATTCTGTGCACAGCGACTCTCTGCCTATCCACATGTTACTTCATATTTCAAACAGCTAGTCATTGACAGCAGATCAATGTATTATTCTCTTTCCTCACCTACAGCTTTATCAAGCAGTAAAGGTGAATTCTTGCTAAATGGAAACTTTGTTGTCACAATGGCCAAAAGGGAAATCCGCATTGGGAATGCTGTGGTAGAGTACAGTGGATCCGAGACTGCCGTAGAAAGAATTAACTCAACAGATCGCATTGAGCAAGAACTTTTGCTTCAGGTGAAAACTTGTCCATGAGCCCACCACCCTTGCCTTCTGCTTGGCATCACCAAGCCCACCCAATTCCTTTCTGTTTTGTCCACACATTCTAGGTTTTGTCGGTGGGAAAGTTATACAACCCCGATGTACGCTATTCTTTCAATATTCCAATTGAAGATAAACCTCAGCAGTTTTACTGGAACAGTCATGGGCCGTGGCAAGCATGCAGTAAACCCTGCCAAGGTATCTGCTTTGAATTTGAGTTCTGGGGATTTGAGAAGTTTTTTTAATCTTTTTTTTTTTTTTTAATAACAGCCAAATACATGCAAACTGAAAACTCTTCTATTTGCATACATTCTCTAATCTCTTTTCTTTGAATGTGTCTGATTATTTTTGACTGGGAAGTTGAACTTTTTAAGGGATTCAGGAAATTTTAGTTTCTTAATCCTAAGAAATTTTTGTACACATGTGTAAAACCAAGCAAAAATCACCTCTGCCATTGTAATTTTCCAGAGGCTTGGTTTTAGTAGTCATAGCATATGTTATTTATTTTGTTTTCTTTTGTCTAAATGGGGAGTCAGCAAACCACAGCCAGTAGGTCAAATCCAGCCCACCGCCTACTTTTTTCTTCTTTTCTTTTCTTCTTCTTTTTTTTTTTTTTTTTTTTTTTTTTGAGATGGAGTCTTGCTGTGTCACCCAGGCTGGAGTGCAGTGGCATAATCTCAGCTCACTGCAACCTCCACCTCCCGGGTTCAAGCAGTTCTCATGCCTCTGTCTCCCGAGTAGCTGGGATTACAGGTACATGCCACCATGCCTGGCTAATTTTTGTATTTTTAGTAGAGAATGGGTTTCACCATGTTAGCCAGGCTGTTCTTGAACACCTGACCTCAGATGATCCATCCACCTCAGCCTCCCAAAGTGCTGGGATTACAGGTGTGAGCCACTGCGCCCAGGCTACCTACTTTTGCAAATAAAGTTTTATTGGAACACAACCATGCCAATTTTGTTTATGTATTGACTTTGAGTGGCTGCTTTTGCCCTGTAAGGTCAGGGTTGAATAGTGTAATGGAGATCATATGCTCTGAAGATATTTACTATATAGCTCTTTAGAGAAAATGCTTGCCAATCTGGGGTCTAAATAGTTTTTGGAATAGATTGTTTTCCCTGAATAATTTTTTTTCCCTCTCTGCTTAGGGGAACGGAAACGAAAACTTGTTTGCACCAGGGAATCTGATCAGCTTACTGTTTCTGATCAAAGATGTGATCGACTGCCCCAGCCTGGACCCATTACTGAATCCTGCGGCACAGACTGTGACCTGAGGTGGGCCACTGTTTTCTCAAGACCTTTATTACTGAATTGTGAGAGTCTTGCAGGAGGTCCCAGCAGGAGAAGCAAAAGGAGGGGATGCTGGTCTTTAGTTCCCCTTTCTTGTGTTTCAGTGAAATAAGCCTTAACCAGTTCTCCATCCCTCTGGAACTGATTATCCAAGACATACATGTGCAGATTTCTTATTCATCTAAGAATTAAAAACAGCTAATAGAGTATGGCACTTGCCAAAAAAAAAATTCTCAGTTGATCCTCACAACTTGTTGGGTAGGTATTAGCATTATGATTGAGTCACATTGTATGTGAAAACTTGTTTTGAAAGCCAAAAGAAAAGGGGGAGAACCTTGTCCCTCGAAGTACCCATAATGACCTATATCTACCTAGAGTGTATACCTCCTAGTAGAAGAACTCCTACACACATGACAGTTGCAGTGCACTAAGGTAGCATCATGGAAGAAACAAGAAGAAAATGTATATACAGATGTCTGAGATATTCAAACAATTCTGCGTTTAAGAAAAGTGTAAAATCCAAGGCAGGAAATACTGGGTGGGTAGAGCATTCTGAAGCTTTTCTATTTGCCTGCAAGGTTGACAGCATCATATTGAAATATTAAGTAGTCGGTGCTTGCATTGTATAGTCTGCATGACAGTTAAATGCAGTTAAGGTGAGTTGCTGTTTTATCCTCCTTTTAAGAAGGGAAATTCAGTGGAGAGTAGTATGGGAATGTATTAAGGTCTCACAATTTGTAAGCCGAAAAGTAAATGCTTAAGCATTTTGAAGGTTCCACATTACAATGCCAAATCCAGTCAAAGGGTATTGGCTGCCTGTAGTGCTTTAGTGCAGATTATAAGGCTACTTGAGGCTCTGAGAAAACAGAGGAGTTCTGAGATTGACTACTAATGTCTGCCATGGGAGTGAGAGGAGCTATGGTATGAATGTCATATTTTTGCCAGTTCTGACTGAAGGCTCTGACTTCAAAGGCCAGGATCTGTCTAGCCTCTACCCAGTGTCACTGACTTTCTAGCTCATTGCCCTACTGAAATTGACTTGCCAAAATATATTGACAAAAGTCATTGTGAAAAAAACACAAGAAGACATTAAAAGGCAGAGATTTATACTAGGCAATATTCTTGTTGTAGATAGTGTCCATATAAACCCACTGTTTCAGCCAATTGAATTAAGTTAAAGTCTATTCAGGAAAAAATAATTAGTTAATTAACTGCTAAACTGAATTAATCACTAAAGTTTGGGGAAAAAATGAATTGTTGGATAGATTCCTTGAGGCATAACCTTAATCAATTGAGAATAGTGGCATTTTCTGAGTAGCCTTATATCAAATTATCACTATATTCCCCAGTACTCTATAATGGTTATGGTAATAGAGTCAACCATTTACTAAGAACTATTTTTTAACAGTTATGTATTATCCTATTAATATTCTTTTACTAACAGGATAGTTCTTATATTATCCCATTATCTATTATCCTGTTAATATAATTAATAGCCTACCAATTCTTCAAACATTACAATGTTATATATTATTATTATTACCATTTTACAAATAAGGAAAATAGAGGCTGAGAGTCATTAAGCAGATTGCCTAAGCTCACACAACTAGTTAGTGGAGTGACGGAAATCTAAATGTGGTCAGTCTGCACCTAGATCCTGTGCTTAAACCCTAGGAGAAAGTTGTTTTGTTCTTAATTCAGTTATAATGATGAGTAGTACTCATGGATTCTATCCTGGGTAGCTTCTCTTCCTTTGTGAAAAGAAATAATTCCCATGAGTTTTTTTGCCCCATCCCTGTTCCCTACCTTGCTTGGAGCCCCTTACCTGTTTTTTCTCCACTGATTGAATCAGAACAGGACTGGTTGAGTCTCTGATGATAACTATAGATACAGCAGAACTCCTGCCTGCAGTGCTAAGTGTGCTCCTATGATCACAAAGATGGTGAATTTATACATAGCATTGCGAATAATTGAATGCGATCATAAAAATAAATAATTATTTAAGAACCCTCTTTTTAAGTTTACCCATGGAGCACCAATTTGAGGGTGGAGATAATGTTTGAGCTGTTATTTTGAAAAAATATTTTTCACTTTGAGCAGATTCCAAAGTGAGCCACTATTTAATTTGTGATGATGCTGGCTTATGTGATGTTCTCCAAAATTTCTCCTGCATTGGCAGCCTTTAGACATAAAATTTAAACAGTGCTTACAGAGCTAATACATTAAAAGGTACCCTTGAAACCATGAGTTTTTGTGTAAAATGATGCAAAAGATCTCAAATAGATTTCTGCTCATTGATTTATGTGGAGTTACCTGATACTTAAAACTTGGTTGGAGAATGAAACACCAAGGATAATGATAATAATAATAATAAATTATAACAGGAATAACTACTTTTCTTGAATGTCTGCCATATGTGTGAAATGCTACACATGCCTTGCCTCACTCAATCCCCCAAATATCCCAGTGAAATAGATTCTGTTTCCCTCTACTTCACAGATGAGGAAACTGAGGCTTAGTGAAGTTAAGTGACTCAACTAGGGTCACTTAATTGACACTCACATCCAGGTCTTTCTGATTCCATAGTTCATCCTCTGGATTTTTATTAAAAATAACGTTACAATACCTAGGTGTAAGCAGGGCTTCAGTTCTTTTTATTTCATATAGTAGGTATGCTAGCATACTAAGCTATTCTAAATTCTAAATTTCCCATTTGGAGAAAGTCACTATTTTTTTTTAACACTTAGCTTTTATATATACTCTACTCAGACCAAACAAGGACAGCAGGTCAGATCATAGGCTCCAATGGTAGTAATAGCACCTCTAATTAAAGAAAAGGTGAAGGGATTATGTCCAGGTCTTTTGGTAGATGTAAAGATCATAGGGTTAGGAATTTTAAAATGCAAAGAAAACCCAGGAGTTTAGGATTAGTTTCCAAGGCCTCCTTAGACAGGTGCTTGCTCATTCCTGAAATTAACCAGAAGATCATGCCTATTTGTCAGCATTCAGACATATATATTACTGGCCTGTATAGATTGTTGGGAAAATAACATTGTTCACTGAAAACTACACAGACACAAACCAAGCCTATAAATAAGATGTTCTATCTTGCATCTATCAAAGTGACAGTCAATATAACCTTGATGTATAGTAATTATTGTCAAGTAGCTGTGTCCAAAACTGAAAGACTGAAGAGAGGATTGTTACTGATTGGTCAAACTCTGAAATAGCTTTTCAAAAAGCATGGTTGTGGATCACTCATTTTGAAAGACAATCCATGGCACACCAGTATGTCTGAGGAGCCTTACCAAGAATCTCCTTCCGCATGTGGAGATTAATAATGCTGATCAACATTTTGAAGGCCTTGAGAAGTTCTATAATACATAAAATCTTTTGCATTCAGTAGTTCTTAAAATTATTTGATCCCACAACTGCCTGTGCAACAAAAACACACGGGGTTACACTTTTTGTTCTCAGTTTCTACTTATTAACAACACTTTGGAATATGGTTTTCTGAAATATAGCAATAAAATATAATTGTATTTTATGTCCCTTGAAATGAACTAAATGAACACGAAACATTGAAGACCACCATCCAGGGAGAGACTACGAAGCAGGGGGTAGCATTTTGAGAACTTTTCTAAGGCAGTGCTATGCCCTTTCCATAGACTCTTCAAGATTCTCTGCTCAGATTCTGGGGATGATGTTACTGTCAGGGGCACTTGAGCCACTGCCATGCTAAGCTGCTGGCGTGTTGTCTTGTGGAGGCAGGACACCTTCCTTCTTCATCCAGGATGGAAAATAACCTTTCCACAAGGAAATGATGACGAAGGCAAAGAGAAGGTAGCCAAGAATCAAAGAGCAGATGAAAGTTCCAGATGCTTCTGTTGAATTGGGCCACATTTTTGCCACACTTCCTGAAGGAAGTGAGAGTTTGCCCCACTAGACTGTGACAGGATGAGATAAAGCATTGTTTTACAATTCTTTATTGAACATGTTCCGGGTTAGAACAAAATCCCCCAAATACGGTGTCACTCTATCGGAAAATCTCCATAGCCCACTTTACTTGCCAGATGGTCAACTCTGACCTACTTTTGGACATTCATGAGAAATTCCAAGATAAGCATGAGGCCAGAACTCTTTTTATTTCCCCTGAGTTCTACCCTGGACAGGTACACATGGAAGTAGTCTCAGGACATTGGTAACCAACAAACCACCCAATTTCTGAGCAGTAAAGAGTGAACAGTCAAGAGTGAAATCCAATGAAGAGTACAAAGAAATCACCCTTTTGGATTTCTAAATCTAATCAACAAAATACATTTTAAGGTATTTTAAATACATTTATTTAGAATATACTATTTAATTTAAGAATATTATTTATTTTCTTTTTAAATTTAAGCACTGCTGATCATGTTCCTAGGGTATTAAAGAACCAGATGATTGGCCAGCACATACGGAATACCTATGTCCCCCCATAATCTCATTATAGGTGGTACAGATACAAAGGTGACAGAGATTTATAGATTCAAATCTAATTTTAAAGTGTAAAATTGAATTGTGTAAAATATAGTCCATGTCTTCAAGGAATTTAAGAGTGTTTATTTACAGATAATAATGAACACAGGTTTTAATACACTTGAATTTTTTTTTTTTTTTTTCCTTTTGGTAGTTTGAATTTCAGATTGACTGTATCGGGGTAAAATCATCACAAAGATAACACCTCTGGCTGTCATTCTGTGACTTATATGTACATTGGCAACCATGAAAAATATGTGGATATGTTGGTTTAAAATTAGATTTTAGTAACTGACTGTGGCTTTGGGCTTCATGGTATTCGAGTTAAGAAAGAAAAAAGAACTCAACTCTTCTATGAATACCAGTTGACTGTAGATAAGGCATATATTTTTAACAGAAATGTTGGTTTTGCTCCATTATTTTTGCATAGGTGGCATGTGGCCAGCAGGAGTGAATGTAGTGCCCAGTGTGGTTTGGGTTACCGCACATTAGACATCTACTGTGCCAAATATAGCAGGCTGGATGG
This sequence comes from Rhinopithecus roxellana, assembly GCF_007565055.1. Classification (NCBI taxonomy): domain Eukaryota; kingdom Metazoa; phylum Chordata; class Mammalia; order Primates; family Cercopithecidae; genus Rhinopithecus; species Rhinopithecus roxellana. Next base: position 71,834,401 of record NC_044549.1, on the reverse strand, counting down.
GAAGACCGAGAAGGTTAATGATGGTTTCTGCAGTAGTCATCCCAAACCAAGCAACCGTGAAAAATGCTCAGGGGAATGTAACACGGGTGGCTGGCGCTATTCTGCCTGGACTGAAGTAAGTTGGCTCTCACTCAAAGAGTCTTCTTGGATGCTGTCTGATTACTTGATGGTGGCTCCTTGCAGGTGTGTAAGCCCCATTTAGGCTGTGTGGAAGTGATGACCATGATTGATTTGTAATGCCTGACCCCATTCAAGCTTTCCAGAATAGAGTAGCATGATTGATTTGTAGTATCTGACATGGGCATGACGTGTGGAATATTGAAAGAAGTGGAACAACTGAACTGATTTATTTTGCATACTCTACAAGCCATTTCCAATTTTACTTTTGTATGTCAATGAGCTAATATTGACTTTAATTATAAACCTGGTAAGCAAACTGATAACATGAAAAGATCTCCACCAAAATAACAACTAGAGTTGGCCAGCTTGTGTGTTTGTTTCTTAAGAGCTGGAAGAGACAATATAGCCAAGATCTTGAACATACTTTATAAGAAACTTAGCAACCGTTTTATTTATTTATTTATTTATTTATTTATTTATTTATTTATTGTCCCTGCAGTGTTCTAAAAGCTGTGACGGTGGGACCCAGAGGAGAAGGGCCATTTGTGTCAATACCCGAAATGATGTGCTGGATGACAGCAAATGCACACATCAAGAGAAAGTTACCATTCAGAGGTGCAGTGAGTTCCCTTGTCCACAGTGGAAATCTGGAGACTGGTCAGAGGTAATATGGAAGAGCTGTTATTTCCCCTAGGTCATCTCTCATATTCTAGTTCTGGTGCTCTCTATCTGTTTAAGGCGAACCCTTGTGCACCTTTCTCCTACCTCTCCCTTTCTCCCTTGTCTCCCTTGAGAAAACAACTCCAGTTCTCTGCCTGCACCATGACTGTAGTACCGGATGTAACTAGTCTACCAGTGACCTCAGAGGCACTTTGGGCTTGGCTGGATCACTCACTGTGGTAGCTTCTGTTGTGATTTTGAAGTTCCAGTCCGTCACTTTCCCTCCTCTTTGAGCCCTAGCTAAATCACTGAAAGGAAATCATGGATTTATTAATCATAAAGCTATACTGGCTCACATCTGAAGTCAACATGAGGTTTCCTACTTCCTTGACTTTGAAATAAGAGAATTAGACCCCAGGGAGTGACCTCTCTGACTTACCCATCCAACTGCAAGAAAAAAAAAAAAAAAACTCAGGGGGAAAAAAAAAAGAAATGGACCAGACTGAATATTCCAGATTTATGCCTTTTTCATCCTTTACTTTATGAAGCACAAGGCAAACCCTCTAGTGCTTAGCACAGATGGTCCCAGGACAACAAGAGAAGGAAGATGCAGCCTATTTCTTGCTTTTGTGGTATAGTATTAGCACTCACTACTAACATAGCCCAGTGTTAACACAGCCCAAGGAGATTCTTACCAAGCAGGGACTCACTCCGCCTTCCTTAAAGGGAAGAAGGGAAATAAGAAATACAAAACAGAAGTTTCCTTTTTTATGGGCCGAATCAGGAATATGGGGAAAAGAAAAGTTTGCCTGCTACAGCTCTTACATCCATGCTCTTATCCCATCCTTATAAGTGCAGTATTAACTGTTTATTTTCACCCTCAAATAAATCTGAAAAGGATACTATTAATGCTCCTGAAATGGTAGTCAATTAACAGTGTATTTGATTAACAGTATCTGATTTCTGGACAAATAAACTGCAAACCTAGTGCTTTAGTTCTAGGTTAACAAATTACTTTTGCTTAAAAGTTTCTACTACTTGGTTAAAAAAGAGAAAATAAGTAGTGGGTTTAAATTTTACTCAGATAGCTAACATCATAGTATAATTTCAAACTAAGTAACAAACCTTTGCAACAATATGTGATAAAATGCGGGTTGGGAGATAACTGTAAATTCACTATCATCCAAAGTTGCTGGGAAAGACTGGAGATAAAATAATAAAATACTGATAATGGTTATCCTTGGGTAGTGAGATTTGGGATCATTATAATTTTTTCTTTTATGTTTTTCTACAGTTTTCAAATTTTCTACGATAAGTATGGATAAAATGATGATTATGTTTAACATTTATTAAATGAACATTGTACCAAGAGCTTTACTTGGATTTGTTTCATTTACAACCCTTTGTAGTAGACACTAATTCTCATTTTACAGATAAGAAAATTGAGGTTCAGAGAGATCTTGTGACCTGGTTATGTAAGTGATAAAACCTAGGTTGATCTGATTTATAATTCCCCACTCTTAACTCCTATGCTAGAAAATTATGTATGTTGGTTTTCAAATTTTATAGCATGGTGCTATGTTGAGTTTATTTTGTGCTTGAAACTGGCCCAGAGACTATAATTATAGAATGAATGAATAAATGAACGAAAAGGAAAAAAATGAGGCTTAGTATATTTACAAATTGCTGTGGGAGAGGGATTGCTGTGGGAAAAGGACACACCTGTTCCTACTCATCAATAAATCACCCCAGAAACCACAACACATTGATCAGAAATGACCCTGACTGGCTCCGCTTTTCATTACAGTGCTTGGTCACCTGTGGAAAAGGGCATAAGCACCGCCAGGTCTGGTGTCAGTTTGGTGAAGATCGATTAAATGATAGAATGTGTGACCCTGAGACCAAGCCAACATCTATGCAGACTTGTCAGCAGCCGGAATGTGCATCCTGGCAGGCGGGTCCCTGGGGACAGGTATTTTGAACGATAAGATTCTTAACTACTACATTCTTTCCTTCTTATCTGAAGAGGGCTTGCAAAGGAGCATTCCAGTGGTGGAGATTTAACCGGTGTGCCGGGTGGCATGCAGGACACCACCATGGCACTGGATCAAGCATGTGTAACTCTGCAACCATTTTGCCCCCCTTCCAAGGATTTCTGCCTGCCCTCCTGGAGCTGATTACCCCTTTTACAGACCCGCCTGCCTATCTTTGCCCTTTAGCTTGAGCATACGAGTGTTTGAACAAATTCACAACAGATTTCATGTCTGGCTGATGTTATCTTCTAGCGTGCCTCTGTGGGTCTGTTACAGAAGGTGATCCAGCACCAGAGTCTCTGGCAGGAAGGTCTGGAATGAGATTTGGAAAAGATATTTTGGCTCCCAATGTCACAATTACAAAGCTCACTTCTCATAAATAAACCAGGTTCTTCAAACGTAATTAATTAGATCAAAGGTTGCAAAACCCTCACGCTTGGAAATAATCTTCTCCGAGTCCTCTGGTCTGTAGGTTCCGCAGTCTTAACTTGAGCTATTCTTAAAGGAGAGAGTGAAAGTCTCCCTTGCATTTGCATCTGAGAAGCCACTACTCTCGGTATTAAGTCCTTCCTAATATAGAAGCAGAAGCGTTCAGGGTACTATTTAAGTAGCACTCTGAGTTCCCATTAGAAGTAGAAGAGCTGTCTGCTGTCACTTAGTAATCGTTGAAGAATGACCCTCTCTTCACCCTGACCAGCCACAGCCACTTCAGTCTTTTAGCCTCTATCTTCATTTCCAAATATGCATGCAACAAGTGGAAGCAGCTTTATTATGGCACCCTTACAATTTCTCTCACTGATATGGACACTCTTCTGAATCTTCCCCATTTCATAGCATCCACAGTCCAAATAGCCAGTCATATCTGAATTAATAGGGAGAGTTCACTTATACTTCTAATCTCATCTTTTTCTCTATATCTGTATAACTTTTAGGGAATAATAAGAGGAGGAGAACACAGCTTAGGGTCACTGTCAAGATCTGAATATAACATCTATTAGAATTGACATGCGTATTTTTTGTCTGTCTCCACACCAGGCCATTCCTAGCACAGCTTATAATCAGAAACCCTTTTTTTCTTTAACTGAACATGCAGTTCAGGGGAACAGATTTTTGAAGATGTTATTTAAGAGTCATAAATATTCATAAGAGAAATTTTGCAAAATGTAGTTCAGCAAAAAGAAGAAAACCAAACCCAGTCCTACCTCTACACTGAAGAAATTCGTTGTTGGTAACATGTTTATGACTTTCTTCTAATATTTTTTAAATTAATATTATGGCTATATTCTGACAATTGTTTGTTTTAATGGAAGTGAAACTCACATAATACAAAATGAACCATTTTAAAGTGAACAAATCAGTGGCATTTAGTATATTCTTAATGTTTTGCAAGTACCACCTTTATCTGTTTACAAAACTTCATCACCCCAAAAGGAAACCCTGTATATGTTAAGCCAGGGGTCCCCAACTCCTGGGTCATGGGCCATGAGCGGTGGCCTATAAGGAACCAGGCTGCATAGCAACAGATGAAGGTGGATAAGCATTACTGCCTGAGCTCCACCTCCTGTCAGATCAGCGGCAGCATTGGATTCTCATAGGAGTGCAAACCCTATTGTGAACTGTACACGTGTGGATCTAGGTTGTGCACTCCTTATGAGAATCTAATGTCTGATGATCTGAGGTGGAACAGTTTCATCTTGAAACCACCCCCACCCACCCCATCTGTGGAAAGTGTCTTCCATGAAACTGGTTCTGGTGCCAAAAAGGTTGGGGACCACTGAATTAAGCAGTCGTTCCCCACCCCACTCTTCCCTCAGTCCCTGGCAACCACCAATCTGCATTGTCTTTATGGATTTACCTTTTCTGGACATTTCATAGAAATGGAATCATGGAATTTGTGGCCTTTTGTGTCTAACTTCTTTCACATACCGTAATGTTTTCTAGATTCATCTATATTGTAGCATGTATCAGTACTAGGCCGAAGAATATTCCATTGTATGGATATACCAACATTTGTTTATCCATTTATCCCTCAATGGACATTTGGGTTGTTTCTACCTTTGGCTATTGTGACTAGTGCTGCTATGAATATTTATTTCAGGCATTTTTTTCAGTACCTAATTTCACTTCTTTTGGATGTGTATCTAGGATTGGAGTTGCTGAATCATATAGTAATTCTGAGTTTAACTTTTTTTTTTTTTTTTTTTGAGACAGAATCTCACTCTGTTGCCCAGACTGGAGTGCAGTGGCGCAATTTTGGCTCACGGCAACCTCTGCCTCCTAGGTTCAAGCGATTCTCCTGCCTCAGCCTCCCGAGTAGCTGGGATTACAGGCGCATGTCACCACGCCCAGCTAATTTTTTGCATCTTTAGTAGAGATGGGGTTTCACCATTTTAGCCAAGGTGGTCTCAATCTCCTGACCTCATGATCTGCCCACCTTAGCCTCCCAAAGTGCTGGAATTACAGGCCTAAGCCACTGCGCCCAGCTCTGGGTTTAACTTTTTAACTACCAAATGATGTTCTACAGCAACTGCGTAATTTTTCATTTTTATTATAATATACAAGTGTTCCGTTTTCTCCACATCCTCGCCAAAATTGTTATTTTCCCTTTTTAAAATTCCAAGTAAGATAAATTTATCTTACCATGGTTTTGATTTGTATTTCCCTAATAACAAAAAATACTGAGCATCTTTCCATGTGCTTGTTGGTCATTTGAATATATCTTTCTTGGAGAAGTGTCTATTCAAGTTCTTTGCCAATTTTTTAAAAAATATGAATTGTGTTAATAGCAAAATAAACTCATCATATAATTTATCTTAACCATTTTAAATGTATAGTTCAGTAATATTCCTTTTCTCATTTTTTGATCTATTTGTTTTTCTTGTTGTTGAGTTGTAAATTCTAGATGTCAATTCCTTATCAGATATATGATTTGCAAGTATTGCTCCTATCCCCTGTGTTGCCTTTTTACTTTGTTGGTAGTGTCCTTTAATGCACAAGGTTTTAAATTATGATGTAGTCCAATTTGTCTATTTTCTGTTGCCCTTGTTTGTGATGTCAAACAAAGAAGTCATTGCCAAATCCAATGTCATGAAGCCTTTCTGCCATTTTTTTAAAAAGAGTTTTCTAGTTTTAGCTCTTATGTTTAGGCCACTGATCCATTTTGGGTTAATTATTGTATATAGAGTGAGGCAAGATTCCAACATCATGCTTTTGCATGTAGGCATCCGGTTGTCTCAGCACCACTTGCTGAAGAGACTGTTTTCTCTCCATTGAGTGGGCTTGGCACTCTTGTTGAAAGTCACTTGGCCATACATATATGGGTTTATTTCTGGACTTTGAATTTTATGTCAGTAGTCTATTCTTATGCCAGTAGACTGTTTTGATCACTATAGTACATTCTGAAATTGTGAAGTATGAGTCCCCCAGCTTTGTTCTTTTTCAATATCGTTTTGGCTGTTTGGGGTCTCTTGTCATTCCGTCTAAATTTGAGAATCCGCTTTTTCATTTCTGCAAAAACGTTATTAGGATTTTGATTGGAATTTCACTGAATCTGTGGATTAATTTGGGGAATATTGTCACCTTAGCAATATTGAATCTTTTAATCCATAGACATGTAATATCTTTTTATTTATTTAGGTCTTCTTTAATTTCTCGAGCAAAGTTTTATAGTTTTTAGCATAGAAAGCCTTTTACCTCGTTGTTTAAACTTGTTCCTAGGTATTTCATTCTTTTGGATGTTGCTGTAAATGGAATTTATTTTTTTATTTCCCTTTGGGATTGTTCAGTGCTGATGTATAGAAACACAATGGGCTTTTGTTTATCTTGTATCCTTCAATGTTGCTAAATTTGTTTATTGGCTCTAGTAATAGTTTTAATGGATTCTTGGGATTCCAATGTACAGTATGATGACATCTGCAAATAAAATTAGTTGTACTTCTTCCTTCCCACTTTCTTTGCATATCTTTTATTAATATTTCTTTTTCTTTCCTAATTTATCTGGCTAGAACTTCCAGTACAATGATGAACAGCAGTGGTGAAAGTGGGCATCCTTGTCACGTTTCTGATCTTATGAAGGAAAGTTTTTACTCTCCTACTATTGAGTATGGTGTTAGCTGTGGGTTTTTTTTCCTAAGTGCCCTTTATGATGTTGAATAAGTTCCCTTTTATTACTAGCATTCTGAATGTTTTCATCATGAAAAGATGTTGAATTTTGTCAAATGCTTTTCTTTAATTGAGATAATCATGTTTTTTCCCCATTGTTCTATTAATGTAATGTATTGCATTGATTGACTTTCTTATGTTGGGCCAACCTTATGTTCCTGGACTAAATCCCACTTGGCCATAATGTATTATCCTTTTAGTATGCTTTTGGATTCAATTTGTTAGTACTTTGTTGAGGATTTTTACATCTCTATAAGCAATATTAGTCTGTGTGTGTGTGTGTATGTGTGTGTGTGTGTGTTGTCTTTGGCTTTGGTGTTAGGGTAATACTGGTCTCATGGAATAAGTTAGGATGTGTTCTTCTATTCTTCGACTTTTTTTTTTTTTCTGGAAGCATTTGAAAGGGATTGGTATTAATGTTTGTTTAAATGTTTGGTAAAATTCATGAGTGAACTGGTGAAAACTATTTTTTTTGAGGAAGCCTTTGATTAATGATTCAGTCATTTTACTTCTTATACATCTGTTAATATTTTTTATTTCTTCTTGAGTCAGTTTTTGTGATTTGTCTGTTTCTAGGCAATTTGCATAAGTTTGCATGTTTTATCTAGATTCTCCAATATATTGGCATGCAATTGTTCATAGTACTCTATTATAACCTTTTTTATTGCTGTAAGGTCAGTAGACATGTTCCTTCCTTCATTTCTGATATTTAGTAATTGGAGCCTTTTCTATTTTTTCTTAGTCATTCTAGCTAAAGGTTTATCAATTTTGTTGATCTTTTCAAAAAATCAATTTCTGGTTCTGTTGATTTTTTTCTATTGTTATTCTACTCTCTATTTTATTTATCTCCATTCTAATCTTTATTATTTCTTTCCTTTTCTTGTTTTTTGTTTGTTTGTTTGTTTGTTTGTTTTAGTTTGCTCTTATTTTTCTAGTTCCTTAGGAAGTAAAGTTAGGTTGTGGATTTGAGATCTTTCTTCATTTATTTTTTTTCTTTATTAGTGTAGGTATTTGCAGCTATAGATTTCCTGTGAACATTGCTTTCATTGCATCTCATAAATTTTCTTATATTCTGCTTTCATTTTAATTTATCTCAAAGTATTTTCTAATATCCCTTATGATTTCTGTTTTGACCTATTGGTTAAGAGTATGTAGTTCAGTTTTCACATATTTGTGAAATTTCTAGTTTTTCTTCTGTTACTGATTTCTTGCCTCATTCCGCTGTGGTTGTGGGAGCTCATTCTTTTAAAGCATATTGAGACTTGTTTTGCAGTCTAACATATGGTCCCTCTTAAAAAAAAGATCCCTGTACATTTGAGAGGAATATGTAGTGTGGTAGGTGGGTAATCAGAAACGCCATGACAGTTTCTCCCCAAAATTGAGTGGCTTCTTTTTTTTTTTATTAAGCATTCACCTAGTTTCTCCAAGGTTTTGTTTAAATTCCAGAGTTCCAAAAAGTTGGTTCCAATTTTTGCTAGCTTAACAGTTGCTTCAGTGGAGGGACCAATTCTTGGAGCTCCCTAGTCTGCCATTTCTGTGGTATCACTCCCTCTACTTGTTTTTAGACTGCTTTTTATAATCTAACAATTTGCCTTTTAGTGGTTGCATTATTTTCCTAATTACCTGTATGCTGTGATATTCAACTTTTGGTTGTTGCATACTTTGGTGGTGTCCAGTTTTTTGTCTCTTATAAATAATATTGCAAAGGCCATTCTGTGTAAAAATATTGATGCAAACTCCAGTTATTTCTTCAGGATAATTTCCTAGGAGTCAAATAAAGTCACAGAGCTCTATTAAGTACCTATTTTAGCCACAGCACTCTGCTATGTAGTGTGAAAGATGTAAGAATGATGGAGATGCAGTCTGCTCCTTCTAGGAGTTCACAGTTAATGAGTTGAACCCCTATAAATATAATTTCAATGGGAGGCAAAAATAATTCCAAGGGTCATCATAATAATGAATCAGTATAATTTGTGCAGAGCAGGATTGCCTACTTCGACCTAATTTATTTGAGTGCCCGCCCTCTGGCCTACCATGATGGAAATATTTCTCTCTTGTAGAATATTATGGGGAAAGTAAGGGAAAGAGAAGATTTACTGAATTGTATATACCTTTTGTTCTCCTTCTTCCAGTGCAGTGTCACTTGTGGACAGGGATACCAGCTAAGAGCAGTGAAATGCATCATTGGGACTTATATGTCAGTGGTAGATGACAATGACTGTAATGCAGCAACTAGACCAACTGATACCCAGGTAAGTTTCCTTTGTCCAACTCAGTTATTGGCCTTGGGGACCAAGATACCAAACTGCCCAGCTATTCAGACAAAATTGAAACCCTTTCATAGGTACATATGTCGGTAGAGCAACCAGTAGATTAACTTGTCCAGATTTACCTATATGTTACATTTATAATCAAATATCTTGATGTGTCAGTTTTGTTCTTCTCTAGTTATTTGAAGTATATGTAGGTTTGCTTTTAATTCTTATTGGATGATGAATGTTGGGTTTTAGGCTCATTTTCTTAAACTCGTATTTCTGAAATGATTTCAATGTAGTATTCAGTAACTAGTGTCACATGTTTAGGCAGTGATTTGCTGGAGCTAACTTGTACCAGCTCACAAGAGCCAATTGATAAATTTTGTAGGAGTTTTGCAAACTGATTTTTAGGTGTAACCATTACTAAAAACTGAAAATATAAACCTATAATTAAATATGTGGTATTAAAAACAAAGTTTATAAACACTCAGAACTTATACGACGTATGTATGTGTCTGTATGGTGGATGTACTATGTAAGGGTGGACTACCACATATCTCTCCCCAGCTCTGTGTTCATTGACATCAAGTTCATAGCTTGAAATTGGCCATGATGAGAGTATTTACACCACAGGAATCAGCAAGTGCTGCAATTCAGGGCTTAATTTATTATTTGGTTGATTGGTTAGACTTAAGAAAGTAGTGGAGAAAATGTTAATGATGCAGATTAAATGTAAAAGAGTCTTGTGTCTGTAGCAGTTACATTGTGAATAGAACAAAAGGATGTGGAAATATTCTTCTAATATCTGAAAAGTATCTGATTCAGCAAAGACATCTTCCACATCATTGGTCAGTGAGTCAAGTTCTGGCCATACATCTTCATCATTCCACTTTCATCCTACCCTTAAACATAAAGAAAATATCAACTAACATTCATGCCTGAATTATACTCATGTGGCAGTTACAAATATAGGTGGGCAACAGGTTCAAAAGTTCAACAAAAATCAACAAATGTATTCTGTGAGAATCAATTGATTGTATGGAATTTAAAATAAATAATTGTATATTTTATTATTATTTCAAAATTGCTATACATCCTTTATATCAGTAAAATTTACAATAAATAAGCATATATATACATATGTATGTGTATGTACATCCACATAATATGTGTGTGTTTGTGTACACACAATGTCTATAAACACACACACATACACATCTTTTTTTCTCAAGAAGCTGGTGGATAACCACTCACTAGCATACTGTTCTATACAGGCCTTGATTTTGGCATCATGTATGTAAAGAGAATATATAAAGAGAACACTTGGGTTTGTATAGCAGCTTTGCTAATTGCTGAAGATGGCATTTGAACCCAGGCTATTCCCAGAACTCACACTCTGAGTGAAGCCCCATGTGGCTGATGTACTGTCTCCATCCTGAGCACCCACAATCTGCTGCCTTTCAGAGTGGGTTGTTGATGGAAAAAGAGTGTTAAAAAAATAAATTAATATGACAATGCTGTTCATGTTGTCATCATCGATCAATTAACCACCCAACACATGTGACTTATAATAAAAATATATTATTTTATTGAAATGTTCCAAACCACAGTATGATGAATGCCTGGAAAATGTTAGCTATGGCATCTAAAGCAATCATGAACTGAGCATCATCAGCTTGCTTTCAGATTCAAAATATATTTCCCTTTAAGTTATTCTATTATAACCATTTGACTATGGGATGGCTCCCACCATTGCAGTATGTAGATCATTTCTTCACTTTGCAAAAAGTTCCCTGTGCCTTTCTTTGGACCAAAAACGGAGGAATAGGCAAAGTCTGGAGCCAAATAACAAAATTTCACATTCCACACGTAGATTTTCTAAGGCAAAGATGTCTCAGTCATATTTGACACCAAGCCCCAGCACTTTTGCACTGTGCCTCAGTACTTTTTCACTGTGCACAGCACACTTAGGCATTTGAGGAATATGTATTAAATCACAGGGTAGTTGCTAACCACTGAGGCTGAGAGTGAATATGAGCAGGTGTGTACTTTTGTTTCTGTTTGCGTATCTTGGAATATTACCTGTACACAGATGACCTTAGTTCATAACAGGGACTTCGTCTGAATGATTGAGGGGTGTTATAGAAATTCCAGGTATTGGCCAATTTAATACACCTTTTATATCTACATTTGACATTCTGGGATTCTGATGTTATCTTTAGGCAAACTGGAAAAGCATGTTCATGATTAGTAAATTCTGATTAAGAAATTAATTGAAATGTGAGAACATCATTTGGCCTTCAGAATTGTAAAACGTTAACAACTAATGATTTTAAAATGATAGCCAGGCCGGGCGCGGTGGCTCAAGCCTGTAATCGCAGCACTTTGGGAGGCCGAGATGGGCGGATCACGAGGTCAGGAGATCGAGACCATCCTGGCTAACCCGGTGAAACCCCGTCTCTACCAAAAATTACAAAAAACTAGCCGGGCGAGGTGGCGGGCGCCTGTAGTCCCAGCTACTCGGGAGGTTGAGGCAGGAGAATGGCGTAAATCCGGGAGGCGGAACTTGCAGTGAGCTGAGATCCGGCCACTGCACTCCAGCCTGGGAGACAGAGCGAGACTCCGTCTCAAAAAAAAAAAAAAAAAAAAAAAAATGATAGCCTGCTATGTCATGACTTACATGTCCTTTTACAATATTTTTCTCTTTTTACACAAATGGATGAATAAATATGGCTTTAAAAATCATCTCACTGACCCCTGCCCTTTATTAAGGCACCCACAAAGGGACTAAGATTATATCTCATTTTACAATTGAAGACATTGGAACTGAGAGATGACATGTGACTTGCCCAGATTTACACAAAAATCTGAAGTCTTAGAATTCTTAGCCTTTACATTTTTATCCACCGTGACCATTAACTTGAAAGTGCATTGACTTGAAAGTGACTTTGGTTTTTTTTCCCCCATCATATCTAGGACTGTGAATTACCATCTTGTCATCCTCCCCCAGCTGCCCCGGAAACAAGAAGAAGCACATACAGTGCACCAAGAACCCAATGGCGATTTGGGTCTTGGACCCCAGTAAGAAATAGACTGGGAGAAATGGGGAGGGCAGGATGGGGGCTAATGTTCTCTGGCATGACTATAGAAAGTGGACTACTGTCCAGTAAGCAGCCATTCCAAGTAACATAACTGCATGATTTTACTCCAACACCCAGTGCTCAGCCACTTGTGGGAAAGGTACCCGGATGAGATACGTCAGCTGCCGAGATGAGAATGGCTCTGTGGCTGACGAGAGTGCCTGTGCTACCCTGCCTAGACCAGTGGCAAAGGAAGAATGTTCTGTGACACCCTGTGGGCAATGGAAGGCCTTGGACTGGAGCTCTGTAAGCCAGTGGATTATTTGGAATCAGGGGGAATGGGGGGAACACTGAGGGGTATGAGGAGTCAGCGGAGGGGGGCGCCACTTGGAAATGTCAATGGGTAATATGTCAGAGCTGGATTTGTTTTATGATTTAAATTGTTCTGCTCCACTTATGTGTTGTTGGCCAAGTGTGCAAGGATTCTTAGCTAAGTGCTTAAGCAATGCACATTTTCAAAAAATGGATAAATCAGTTTACAGTCTGCTTGAGTGCCTGTCCTGTTGGGTTGATCAGAAATCCCAGTCTTCACTGAGTCATATTAGTATGCAGTAGGTTTGTAGAGGACCAAAAATGTCAGGAGAGTGAGGGGAGAGGCTCTTGCTCTGAGTCTGGATTCTTCCTGCATCCTGTGGTCCCTAAAAGTCAAGAGGCTCTTGGTTTCCCCTGCCAAGAATGGAAGTGGGAATCCTCATCCAGTGCTGTGAACCTGCCCTGCTGTACACCAAGCACCACCTATGGGTTTTTATAAAAGTAGAACTTTTATCTTTAGGCAGCTTCTGTTTTCTGCCCTGCAAAAAGCCCAGGGTTCAGGAAATAGATTAGGATAGGTGAGGAGAGGTCATAGGGAGAATGGAGATTAAATTAATCTCAATAAATATCAATATGGAGAGAGAAATTTGAGAGGTGCAATAAAATAGGGCTGTGTAAAAACCCAGACCTTGACATTTACTTGTTGCATGGCCTTGAGCAATCTGGTTTAAGTCCATGAGTCTCAGTTTGCTCTGCTCTTAAAGAAGATAGAAAAGAATACTACTTTATAGGGCTGTTGTGAGGATTATTTGAGATTATGTATGTTAAATGCTTAACAGAAAGTACTACTCAATAAATAGTAGATAATCTCACTCTCACATCTTGGGCTTCCAAACACTGATCCATGCGTCCATCCATCCATCTGTCCATCCATCTGTCAGTTCATCTTCTCTAAGATCCATCTGCCTACTCACTAGATATTGGCGAAAGCTTGCTAGAGAAAGAGCAGTGAAGAATGAATAAAAAAGCCTCTACCTTCATGGAGATGATTCCAATGGATGAGCCAGTCAATGAACAAATAAGGAAGTATGTAATGTAGCAACAGGTACTGATAAGTACTGGAAAGAAGTCAAGATGAGAAACAGAATAGAGAATGATGGGATGTGTTTTTAGAGAGGGTGGTCAAAAAAGGCCTGACATTGAGCAGGACCTGAGTGAAGTGAGGGAATGACCCACGTGGGTATCTAAGTGGTATGGCAAAAGGTGCAGTAGGTATGAAGTCCCTCAGATGGAAGTGTTCTTGGCTTGTTCAAGAAGCATCAGTAAGGCCAGCGTAGCTGGAGTGCAGTGAGTGGCGAATGGTAGATGGGTCAAAGAGGTAGTCAGTGGCCACATAATAAAGGGTCTAGTAGATCAATGTAAGGATTTTGGATATTATTCAGATGAATTGGAAAATCACTGGAAGGAAGGATAGGATTTGACTTTTGTTGTAAAGGGTTATATTTTGTGATTTTTGAATACTGAGCTTACAGATTTCTCACTGAAATGTATATGGGGTGGGGAAAAAAACAGAGGAGACAAGGGTGATTCCAAGGTTTTTGGCCTGAGCAATTTGGGAAAGTGGTGGGCCATTTACAGAAATGCACATTCAGGAATTGTCAACCCCTCCACCAAATGACTGACCCTTTCTCTTTCTGAACATTCAACCTAGTGTTCTGTGACCTGTGGGCAAGGTAGGGCAACCCGGCAAGTGGTGTGTGTCAACTACAGTGACCACGTGATCGATCGGAGTGAGTGCGACCAGGATTATATCCCAGAAACTGACCAGGACTGTTCCATGTCACCATGCCCTCAAAGGACCCCAGACAGTGGCTTAGCTCAGCACCCCTTCCAAAATGAGGACTATCGTCCCCGGAGCGCCAGCCCTAGCCGCACCCACGTGCTCGGTGGAAACCAGTGGAGAACTGGCCCCTGGGGAGCAGTGAGTATTCCCTGAAGTCTTTCCTTAGTTTGCTTGCTTCTCTTTCACTTGAGGTTGGTTTGGGGGAAAAGAGACTAGAAACACCTTTAGAGCATATTTTTTTCTTTACAAGGGATTGACATTGTGCATTTTCATTTGCTCTGAGTAACTTGTAATGGGTTAATTACAGCCCTTGATGATACTGATACTGCCTGCATGCACCTATAAGCTGCCTCGATTGGGTGGAGAAAGAGGATATCGTGGCTGGGTGATATGATCACATGACCTCCTGGAAGGTACCAAGAATACCATCATGATTCATCCTGGAGGCTACAGGCAGCTCATACCTGTAGGGGAGTTGAGAAGGCAGAGAAACTCTTCTGAAAGGGAATTCTTAATGAAAGCCACTTTCCTTTCTACTATTTTCCAGAAGGGTGCAGTCTCAAAGTGGCATGGTTGCTGTGTAATTTGTAGTAGTAGGTCATTGTCCTGGGTTAAGGGGAAGTACTAGTCTAGGTAAGATTTGTGCTTAGGAGAAAAGTGCCCCAACCTAAAGGTTACCAGCACAATCCCTGAGGGAAGATGCCTTGGTTTGGCTTTTAAATTTGGGGACGTTCTACAGTTCCCTTCTCCTCTTTGAGCCTCAGTTTTCTTATCTGTAAAATGAGGATAACAATAATTCCTGCTTTCTTGGGTTGCTGTAAGAATTAAATGAGATGCTGCAAATAAAGTGCTTTGTGCCCTGCCTGCCACAGAGTGAGAACTTAATACATGTTGACAAGTTGTCTTTATTACTATCATTATCATTGTCCTTCAAATTAGGAAGGCCTTGACAGATATCTGATATCAAAAGAAAAGCATGCTTTGGAATGTTTTAAACTTTTTGCTAAACAAAAAAAATATATGCTGTGCAATACCAGACATGTTAAATGGAACTGCAGGAGCGGGGTGGGGGTTTAAGGGATCCTGGATAGGGACGTAGTTAGGTGTTTACTAATTATTCAGGGGTCTTCTTTTTAATTGTTTACTATTAGTTTCCTTCTAGTACTGCTAATTCTGTTTAATTGTTTCTGGGCTAAAAAGAATTAGAAGGAAGCTGTCTGTTTCCCACCATGGTTATGTTTCAGTAAATTAGATGTACTTTCTGATGAATACTAATTAGCCACTGAGCATTTGTGCACCCCTGTCTGTGCTGGTTGTGTGCAGAACAGCTGCCAAGTTGCCCAAGACCCTC
Source organism: Rhinopithecus roxellana (assembly GCF_007565055.1). NCBI lineage: Eukaryota > Metazoa > Chordata > Mammalia > Primates > Cercopithecidae > Rhinopithecus > Rhinopithecus roxellana. The sequence goes on along the minus strand of NC_044549.1, from coordinate 71,818,586 downwards.
GCTATCCCATCCCCCTCTCTTGCTTTCCACTGTTGGGCTTCCTTTGCCCTAGATTAGAAGAGATTTCAGTTCAGAGAAAGTAAAAGGTGATCCAGGGAAGTAATCACTGAGTGTCTCATGGTTTTTCCTTGTTGACATAATTCAAAACTCATACATGTGTAGTCTAATGATAGCGCTAGGATTTAAAGAAAGCTTTTTAGTGCTATACTTATTTAGGACTACATTTGGGGATGATGGATTCCTTTAAGATTGAATGATTCTGCCCTTGGGCAGAGCTCGCAATTAGGGAGGATTAGGTAAGCTTTTTGTGGCGATGGGTAATACCATTCTTTTCCTCATTGTGCCTGTTTTTTGTTTGGATATTTTTTTTCTCCTAAGTTGAGTGAGGCTGAAGCTGGACAATGTGATTTTTCAGCCCTAGCTTGACGTGTCTGACCTACTCCCAGGAAGATGAAGGATGTACGTCATCTTTGCACTGCATTGCATGGTACACAAACTGTACATGGTCTTCCTGCCTTCCATGGCAGAAAAGGCAGCAAAGTGTTATAAACACTGGAGAATGGGAATCAAGTTTTTCAGTGGTTTCTGGAGTAAGAACTCCATTTTATGATAGATTTCTGTATACACTTGAGCAAGGTGTGTTACCAATTAGGAGTTTTGCAAACAAAAGAAAAGAAACTGACTCTTTCAAGTGAAAGAAAAACAAACAAAGCTGTTCATTTAGCCCGAGTAAGGACAGGGACCAGAGCATCTTCAGGGCTGTATCTCAGGGGCTGGCAAGTTTTGTCTGCAGAGGGCCAGATAGTAAATCTTTTCAGCTGTGTGAACCATACAGTCTCTGTCACAGCTAATCAGCTGTGTGTTGCAGCACAAAAGCAGGCATAGATGATATGTACATAAGTGGGCATGGCCCTGTTCCAATAAAACCTTATTTCTAAAAACAGGTGGCAGCACACATTTGGTCTTTGGGCTGTGGCTTGCCAAACCTTGATCTAGATAGAAGAGTAACTAAGGGATAATTTCTTTAGAGAGTTTCTGTCTTAATGAATCCCTTTTAAGCCTATGCCACTCTTGAGTTATTCTGCTGAGGATTCAAATTCCCAGGAAAGTCCAGTTGTCCACCTCTGACCACAATAGGGCAGAGTGTCTTAATTGATAGACCAAGATGGCATCTGCTGTGGGGAGGAATGTTTTCTTAAAGGAAATTGGGCTGCCAGATGTAAGGAAAAGGATGTTGATTTGAGCAGGTAGAAAAAAACAAATGTCTATCACCCTTTGCTTCTCTAAAAGCCATTCTCCTTTATTTTGTCCATTGTGGATGACAAATTTCAAGTGAGTTTCACTAATAGATACAAAGTTTGTTCAAAAAAATGTTTACCTAAGAAAATGTTGTCATTTAAAGAGATCGGGGACTTTGTTAACAAAAGTCCAGACTGAAAGTCTGCAACATGGAGGAATGGAACTAAGAATCCCTGTTAATCAAATAATGGCAAAATTAGACCTGGAGAAAGGTTATATACAATACTTCATCTGTCTGTGGGAGTATAAAGACCCAAGCAGGCTCAGCGTTCAGACAGCTCAAGAATGTGCAGTGCAACTGCTTGACCCAAGCTGAGAGCTGTCACCAGCACTTTAGTTGGATTCTCAGTAGGAAGTATCCAGTTGCTCCCCGGGTGGCCAGTGGATTGGTTGGCCATGGATCAGGTGTTCATCCTTATACCCATCAGCTGTATTGGAGAGAGAATACCATGGAGTTTCTAGAGCTGTTCCTTCCAGAATCTTTAACTGGACCAGGTAGTGTATCCTGTGACCAGCACTATGGGACATAATAGGGACACAGGTTATAACATTGAGCCTTTCCTCAAGGAGCCTGACATTTTACTGGGGCAATAAAGCTGACAGGTGACATAATAAAGAAATGATACAAGATTATATTATCAAGGAGAAAACCCAAGGACCAAGATATAGATTACAAATCTATTTATACTGTGCAAGGCCCTTCCTAACATTTTAAATTCTGGTCCCCAAACAAAGCTAATTAAAATAATAGTTCTCTATTTTTTATTATGTACTAAGCTGTTTAAAAGTAGGAAGGTAGGAAGTAAGGCCAAGCATGGTGGCTCACTCCTGTAATCCCAGCATTTTGGGAGGCTAAGACAGGAGGATTGCTTAAGGCCAGGAGTTCGAGACCAGTTGGGGCAACATAGTGAGACCTTGTTTCTACGAAAAATTTAAAAATTTTAACCAGGTGTGGTAGTGTGCACTGATGGTCTCCAGCTATGCGGGAGACTGAGGTGGGAAGATTGCTTGAGCTGAGAGGTGGAGGCCATAGTAAGCTGTGATCATACCACTGTGTTCCAACCTGGATGACAGAGCAAAACCCCACCTCAAAAAAAAAAAAAAAAAAGTAGGAAATGAATATTTTGAGATTTAGAGTAAGTATACCAGAATCCTCAAAGAATAAAGGTAACATTTTTATAACCTGAAAAATACCTAAATATTTTCTCAAGAGGAACTAATAAATCTATTATCTGGCTCTAAATTTAAAAATTAAACCCAATATAAAATGAAAGTGTAGGTACTGATTTAAAAACACTTATAATTTGACCATCATGGGCAAGGAAATTAACAGTGGTCCAGTTCAATAAGCAACAAAATGTATTCACATCTTGATACGGAAGAAGTTGACCAGCAAGAAGCAATATTTGATCGAGCCTATTTTGAAATAACACTGATATGAGCTACAATTTGCTGGAAAACAAAAATCAGCCTTCAGAACCTGGAGGTAACAACATGCTTGCAAATGCAGTTTGAGTCTTGATAAATCGTGAGAAATACATTGCTTTGAGGACCAGATGGTTATTTTATAGGCAAACTGATTTTATAAGGGTCAGAGTAAAGGACACTAGCAAACATTTTGGGTTTAAAAAGATAAGGAAATTATGGAAAGAAGAAAACACTTCAGGTGTAAATAAATAAGTAAGCTATGAGAAGCTCATGTGGGAAATGAAATGATATACACACAACACCATAACAAACCATGAAAGAGAGGGTGTTAGGCTGAAAGTGCGGCCAAAGAGAGGTTTGTCATGATGAAATTCAATTAAGTTCATTGGGGAAGTAAAATATAAATAAAACAAGTCTTGCTACCATTAGCCACCGAGGTTCAGGCTGTTGTAAACAGAGAGAAAGGAACATTTTATCTCCTAGGAAGTGATGTCTAAATGACATTCCATGATGTTTTCCTGGAGTAATTGAATGAGTTCATACAGAAGCTTAATTTCAACAACTGGCAATTCATTAAGCATGTAATTTGACCTCTGTGTTGAAAGGGAAATCAAATATTGGTTCTAAATAGGCACTTGAAGTTTTGAAAAGAATTTTCAAATAAACTGTGGTGTCCATCGACACCTCTGTGCCTCTTAGAGATGCAGAGGGGAAAAAGACAGTAAGTGGCCTGCCTTGGAAGTCACATTAGGCATTTATGGAACCCCCGTGGAGGGCCTGAGGCATGCCAGAAGAGAAGACACATTTCTGCCTTCCAGGTGTATCTATAGGATGTGTACATGAAACAACCCCACAATGGGGAAGTTCTCGCGTTTTCCTGATTGCGTTTTGTCCTTCGTGGATGACTTGAAAATGCTTTCAGCACGTTTGTCTTAACCTTTCAACCAGCTGCTTTTGTGTCCCTAAGATGGAGATTGAGGTGAGAATTAACTTGTCAACTGATGTGTTTAGTGTTCCAGTACCTGTGCTGGCGGATCCCAGCGGCGTGTTGTTGTATGTCAGGATGAAAATGGATACACCGCAAATGACTGTGTGGAGAGAATAAAACCTGATGAGCAAAGAGCTTGTGAATCCGGCCCTTGTCCTCAGTGGGCTTATGGCAACTGGGGAGAGGTGAGAGTGAACTATCTATCTATAAACACAGAGGAATTGTGTTAACCAAACTGTATTTATCATTCAGATTTTATTTTAAGAAAGAAGAACTAGCTCTAGTAGAAGCTTCTGGAGTGGGGATTAACTAGGAAACCTGTCTTCTTAAATTCTGGACTATTTTTAAGTGTTCCTATTACCACTAAGAGTTTGGGTACACAGGTGAGCAAAATTAGAAGAGAATACAGATAAATACTGGTTTAAGTTGTTTGTTCACCTCTGATGAATAAAAAGTAGATGCTTTTAAAGTGATTGAAAATATGTGTTACACTGGTCCATGAAAGTCTTGCCCTCTTTCTTCTTCATAGTTTTGGGGTGTTTGTGTTATGCCCTGTTCCCATGGCATAATGTCCCAACCTTCCAAGTCTCTAATGAAGCCAGATTGAATAGGTGTTATAATTCTCATGAAAGAGGATGTGTTTTTATTGCAGAAGTGAGTAGTTAGCTGTGTATTCTCAAATATGGAATTCTTTAGCTACTACCTTTTCAGAGTTGCCTGTGATGACTGATGAGGGGCAATTTAGTACTGGAAGCTGAGGAAACCATGTCCTGTTCCCAGCTCTGGCTCTTAAAAGTTTTGTGACCTTGGCAAATAATGTAGTATCTTTGCCAAATATTTATATCCTCATCTGTGAATAAGGATAATAATAGCACCAACCTCTTAGTAGTTATGACCATTATATGAGGTAGCATCTATCAAATACCTAGCACATAGCCTTTAATCAACTGTTACTATAATGTAATAATAATTAATGTTAAGAATAATTATTAATAATACTGTGATTAAGTGGGGGTTTGAGCCCATATTATACATGGGGCCTAGATGCTTATTGCTTTGTGTTTAATTAACTGAGAATACATCTCTCTATTCTTGAATCCACAGGGAGAGCACATATTTAAAGTTCGTTGAGTTGTTCTGTCTTGACTGTAACATTTATCAAATAAAAAATGAGAAATAACACTTGGGAGGTGCCAGTGCCACGAGGGGGAAAAAGACAAATGAGATCAATGGGCACGTTAGTCCACACGCTTGGCTAAATGAAATCACGTGTCCACAGTTCATGGTTTCAGCCACATAACCTACTAGTCATAGGCAGTCATAACGGGATTATTGTTGACTTTCATTGACAGTTATGTCATTCTGGAGAGCTTTATTGAAGGGAAAGAAAAGGGAATGAGGCTTTGTGACTCATGTATTGTGGATTTCCCAAAACCTCCTCGAAAAGTTATATCCTGTGGGGCCTGTGATTAAGCTTCTGTAATTGGATTCAAGCCAGGAGAGTACACGAACTTGCTGGGATGCTTTGCTGTCAGCACAGACCAGATCATTCCAAATTCTGTGGGAGATCTGGCCTTGACACAGCAGGGAAACCAAATGTCAGTGTTGCTGGATTTGAGTGCGGCAGCACTGTCCAAGAAACACAACGTGTTCCTGCCTCAGAAGTTTAGATCTAGCCAGGAGTCAGAACCTTATCCAGTGTTCCCACCATGCTGTTTATTCATCCAAGGGGAAAGTCATAGTTGTCCTCAGATTCAGAGATACAGTAAAATAGGTTAGCGTCATAAAGGGCTATGGAGACTGGAGTCAGAGAGGAGTCAAGGATTGGTGACAGCTTCTTAGAAGTTGCCAGAAAATAGAACCGGTTAAGTCACTATCTCCTTTGTTTGGTATTGGGTAGTTTTTTTTTTTTTTTTTTTTTTTTTTTTGGTTTGGTTTGGTATTTCTCAAAGAATCTTTGTTGGGAGGCTGAGGTGGGAGGAATCACGAGGTCAGGAGACTGAGACCATCCTGGCTAACACGGTGAAACCTTGTCTCTACTAAAAATACAAAAAATTTGCCGAGTGCGATGGCAGACACTTGTAGTCCCACCTACTTGGGAGGCTGAGACAGGAGAATTGCTTGAACCTGGGAGGCGGAGGTTGCAGTGAGCTGAGATCATGCCACTGCACTCCAGCCTGGGTAACAGCAAGACTACGTCTCAAAAAAAAAAAAAAAAAAAAGAATCTTTGTTACTTGCTAACAGATTGGCCTTGATCGAGTTAATTAACCTCCCTTCACCTTACTTGCTTCGTATATAAGATGGGACAAATAATTATACTCTTCTTGATTGGATAATATATTATATGCAAAAGCCCTCAGTGCAAGTGAAGAGAAAGCACTTAATAACTAATACCTGCCATTAGGGGAGGAGAGCCTTGGTCTGTTTTACGTATCTCTATTGTAATTCACCTTGGTTCCATCTGTCAGAGGCTTACCTTGCCCAATGCCATAATTGAGTTTGGCTATGAAATTAGAGAGAAAGAAAATTTGTCATTGGCCTTTCAGACAAAATAACTGCAGCCTTCCTTTTCCTTCTTCCAGTGCACTAAGCTATGTGGTGGAGGCATAAGAACAAGACTGGTGGTCTGTCAGCGGTCCAACGGTGAACGGTTTCCAGATTTGAGCTGTGAAATTCTTGATAAACCTCCTGATCGTGAGCAGTGTAACACACATGCTTGTCCACACGATGCTGCATGGAGTACTGGCCCTTGGAGCTCGGTACGGCCCTAACTATTCATGTTTGTTAACCAAACTATCTAATTCCAAGGTATTCTGGGGCACTCCTCTGCGGCAGATAATTGTCACACTTACAAGGGCATCCCGGAAACTCTGCTATAAATAGTCTGTTATTTTCTCCATATTGGCGCATAATAGAATTAACTTTTTATGATATTGCCAAAGTGACTTTACAGAATATGTGTACCTCATATAGGAGCTGGTGCCAAGAAGTAGCTGCCTTTTCTTAGCCTAAATACACACACACACACACACACACAGTGATTTTAACAGACAACTCAATAGCACACATTCTTTCCTTTTCTAAGCTATAGTAGTTTTGACTTTTTGGGAAAGATACCTGCTTATTGAGGCCAAAGCAATTTTTCTTCAGTGACTGTAATTTGCCTGTGTGACTCAGGTACAGCTCTGAACATAATTTTTACAAAGGCTGTGCCCACAAAATAGACTAAAATCATTTTGAAAATGCAAAAGACCAAAAATGGAACAAGTGACTTGGTACCTTTCAGGGTGTCAGAAATGTTCTCTCTCTTGCACAGAGACAGGAAGCCCATTTGGGACCATTTTTTGCTTTGGTCCTAGTCTTCCTTTGCTATCTGCTTAGCCAGCAGCTGACATGGTGAAACAGGTTTGCCACTGTAAATACGATGCAAACTTCAGGGGCAGCTCTTGGCAAACAGAAGGATCAGCTGTGTCAAAACTATACTTTGGCTGAGTTGTGCCCATAAGCTGTGGAGCTAGCTGTTAGGGCTGCTTCATGTAAATAGAGTAAAAATGGTCCTGTAAATACATTAATTGCACTGAAGCTGAATTAAGTATTATATTAAATCATATCCAGAATGTTTTTTACCCAATATGGTTCTGAGAAGTCTTAACCATCCCTGAAACCAGCTAAAAAGCAGATTAAGGGAAGTGACATGGTTAATACCTGTTGACATTTCTAAGAGTCAAGGGTTCCAGTGGCTGGGGTCATGTCTGCAGGTATAGCACTAACTATATAATCAACATACTTTGTGTTAAGTAGAAGTCTAGAAGAATTTGGAGCATTATCTCCACTGGTACTATTTAGCTGGACTGTAAGTATTTTCTTCCAGAACTCAAGACATGCCACTCTGAGTCAGAGAGCTCTGGTCTGTTGTTCCTCTAGTCAGTTCACTAGGAGCATTTTCCCTACAATAATGGCACCTTCCCCAAATGAACATTTCTGAAGATCAGAAATAACCTTAGAATGTCAGGAACATCTTCTGACATTCCCAGCTTCCCTCATCTCCTATTATATATTATTTTTCGTGAAATTCCCTCTTGAGCTCATTATATTTTCACCCAGTTCACTCAACCAACAGCAATACCAGTGCCAGAGTTACGTTTTAGAAAGTCTACTAGCTCTCCACAAAGTAGTAGCTCATTAATTTTGACCAAAAAAAAAAAAAATCTCTTAACCCTTAGGAAGAAACACACAAGCCTATTTATTGCATGTTCTTGTGGTTTGGTGAAACAAAGAAATCTGCATTTCCCTTCCCAGATTCAATTCCATTGATCATCTCAGTTCCATTGATTATTCTATATTTACCTCTCCAGGAAGAATTATTTGGGAAAGTGGGGAAAAACATAAGTCTTAGAGAATTATAAATTAATTTCCATGGTATTCTCTTCCTTAAACACTTTCTAAATACGCTAAATTTTTTTTACACAGGATCACTACCCTCTCCTGCAGATATTTTAAGAGCATAAATATTTAAATTTTAAAACATGAACTGCTAATTATTGTAACTGAAGACGTAGGTTTATTTCATGTAGTTGTTCTCCTTGGGTCTGCACACAGTTTTCTGAAACAGAGGAAGAAAGAGAGAGAAAGAAATTATAATACTCTAGTATGCACAGAAGCAAGTACATGCATTTTTAAATTCATTTTGCTGCCTATATGATTTCAATGGTTTCTTTATAAAGTGATCATTATTCAAATATGTGTTTAAAAGCCTCTATAGTCTAAGAGCAAGGCCACTTCTTCAAAGCTTTTAATTGTGATTTTAAAAAATTAAATCAAAAGCATTTTCTTTAAATAGATATCTTCGTAATATATTACTTTTCCTAAATATACGAGTGAGAGGGCAGTCTTTCAGATTCTTACTGTAGAATTTTGGTTTTGGTTGTAAGTTTATTTCTGTGGATGATTTGGTTTAATATCTTAGTAATTCCAAATGTAAGCATACCTCAGTAATTGTGTTAATAGCCATAAAGCCACTTCCATGGTGCTTCATCATTGTAACTGACGGTGAAACTAACAACAACAAAAAGTATGTTGGAGGTGCTAACATGTTGCTTTCAACAGAAAGCAACTTAGATTTATTAGAGACCAAGGGTAGCAATTAGTCCTTCTGCCTGGTTGCTTTCTCTCTCCAAGTACTCCCATGCAGTAGACGATGTCACTAAGCAACTGCTGCTGTGTGAATTAGCCTTCTCCAAGGTCAAAATGGAGATAGCCTACTTCAACGCTTGTTACTAAAGAGCAGTATTTAGAAAAGAAACCCCAAATCACTATTAATATAGCTTCCAGCATCCCTAAAATGAAGCTTCTGTGAACCTAGGGTTTAAGTCCCCATCTTAGATCAGCCATTGGTTCTGGCTCAAGTCATTGCGGATTTAAGAATCATGATGGTGAGAAACATCCTCCAGAAATTCAACCTTTTCTATCCTTTTTAAAATGGGCCTTTGGACTCCTTTTTTTGGTAATGTTTGTTTTTGAAATAAGGTTCTTTTTTTTGAGACGGAGTCTTGCTCTGTTGCCCAGGCTGGAGTGCAGTGGTGTGATCTCGGCTCACTGCAACCTCCTCCTCCCAGGTTCAAGCGATTCTCATGCCTCAGCCTCCCAGGTAATCAGGATTATAGGTGCCCACCACCACACCTGGCTAATTTTTGTATTTTTAGTAGAGACGCGGTTTCGCCATGTTGGCCAGGCTCGTTTCAAAGTCCTGACTTCAGGTGGTCTGCTGCCTTGGCCTCACAAAGTTCTAAGATTACAGACATGAGCCACCATGCCCAGCCTGAAATAAGGTTCTTAAACTCACATGCCTTTCAGTCGACTCCTGCAGTCAGTCCCAGGAGGACATTAAGGAGACAATGCATGTGTCCTATGACTAGAGGAGTAAATTGGAAAGAGAGCTCTATACTGTCAAACCACAGCAGAAAGTAGGCTAAAAATCCAGAGCATTCTAGAGAAAGCTAATTCATACAGATAATCACAGATTAAAAGTCCGCTAGGTGATACCATATATCCAAGATGGGTCTTCGGTGTTCCTTTGTGCATTGTCCTGTCAACCTGCTTGCTGATCACCTTGGAAACTATGCTTCTCCTTAGGAGAAATTGCTTGTTTGGGGTTTTCATGACAAACCTAAAAATGTTATCTGAGCTTTGCTTTAGGTGCATTGGAATAATGTTTGTCGACCCAAATAATGAGAATTTATGAGCTCACGAAGGAATTGTGCTTTTGTTTCTGCCTGGCTAACTTATGAATTTGTGTCTACCTCATTTTCGTATTAAAGTTTGCAGCTTCTGTAGGTAGGAAGAGAAAATGTTTGATACCAGTATTTTATAACCTCACTGCTTCTCTCCCTAGAAGAAATAAAGATTGTAAATATCACTACCATATTTTCTAAACACAGTTTTAAGCAGCCACACCTAGAATTTTCTGAATATTTTGAGCAGTACAGATTTCTATGTGTTATATAATAAAGCATATTTATTTTTTCATGTTATTTAATTTTATATACAATGTTTAAAAAATCAGTGTTTATCAGCAGACTGTAAAGGCAATTAGGCTCTGTGGGTTAGAAATGAATGTATATGTTTCTTTTGGTTTTAAAAAGATACATTTTAATTTTGTAAATTCCCTCCAACCTGTACAACCCCTCCCTCAAATCTGAGTAGCCAAGTATCTAGCTTTGTGTAATTAGACAGATTCAAGTATGTATTTTAAAGGGATACTTTAAAAACGTATTTCTGAGTTGGAAATGATGCTTAGATTTATAAACAAAAATATATGAGGCTTAATATTTTGTTGGGTATTTTTTCTTTTCTAATACTGTTGTCCTGAGTTATTGAGTCTCAACTATGAAATATGCATGCTCCATTTATTAAATTTGTAGATAATGATAAAATATAGCCAGAAGACAAAAAAAGGTGATTGGAAGAAATGGTTCTGAACACATAAGAGACAGCTAGGTACAGGAAAAAGCAAACCTAATGTGCATAAATTTGATTACACTTTATTCTGTGTGTTCAGATAACTATAAAAGGCTTACGGCATTTGTCAATTTTGTTATTTGTTCACTGCAATACATTTCAGAAAGCATTTCTTATTAAAGGAAAATAAAATACTACAGCAACTACCTTGGAAGTTTCAAGAGAGCCTACCGTTTTCAAAAAAATCTAAATCATAGAAATGACCCAGAGGCCTATTGATACCTCATCCTCCTCCTGAGCCTCCTTTTTGCAGTATAGGTTATTATGGTATTCATGGGTGAAAGGACCAAGGTAAGGAGGGTCCCTATATGAGTCAGACTTTATTTTTAATAAGGTGAGAAATAAGAAAACTTCTCCAAAGGAAACGAAGATAACAATAGCTAGCGTTTGCTGTGTGTTTACTGTGTAACAAGCTAAAGTAAGCAAATACACATCACATTAACCTGGTTTTAATCTATGAGGGAGGTGCTGTTAGGAACCCATTTGACTAGCAGATAATCTACTTCAGTGATAGGATCTCCTTGGTGGGGTACTGACTATTAATCTTGTTTTGGCAGAAAGAAACAACCTGTGTTCAGAATGAACTTTTAGGCTCCTGTTTATATTCTATAAAAGATGTGCCTAAAACTCAAACTTCATTTAGCCTCAACATTATTTAACTAATTGTGACATTGTCCATTTGATTCCGGCAAAAGAAAATCCAAATTCATTCCTGTTATTGGTAAATTCCCATAACCAGCAATTACAAAAGCTTCAAACAACTGTTGTTTAGGGAATGGCAAAATATTCCTTTCTTTGATTTTACGGATGCATTTTTAGCCAGATTAGGAGGATGACATCAAGATTTTGACTATAAGGAATATCACATTAAATGCATGTGTATTTTTTATAAAATATGATATTTTTACTACCGTGAAGACATGTTTAAACATATTGCTAGCATCTTTAAAAACAAGAGCCACATTATTTGGCTGTATCAGTATGGAGTATAAAAAATAAGATAGTTTTTTGTGGAACAAAGTGTTATGACATATGAATTTACAAAGTTTACCTTAGTTCTGTGTAGCACTCATCTCTAATGTGTTCAGAACAATCAAAATACTTGCCTGCATCTATTTCACTGGAGACAAAACTTAGGCTTTTAATAATCTTTTTTCAGTATTTACAGAGATTATATGCCTATGAAAGGCTGATCCTGCCCTCTGATGCTATTTCGTGGTAGCTTGACAGATTCTATTTTCATGGATCTAAAAAGTCCATGGGTGGGGGGAGCAGGGTTAGGAGGGTTATTGGACTCTGAGGAGGAGTCCAGGTCCTCTCCCTCACTCCTGTTGTGGAGTTGCCCTTCTGGAATGGAAAGAAATAGAAACTTTGGAATGTGGAGTGGGAGGTAGAGGTTGAGTCCAAGCATAATTGGCTAGGAGGGAATCCTGGCGATTAGTGATAGCAGTTGAAGAAGATTTATTTTAATACCAGGGGTTGGGGGTTGGGGGAGGATTAAAAAAACTCTGAGTCGTTTCTTTAAAAAAATAAAATAAAACAGTCATTCAACTTTCAACAAATACTTTCTAAGTGCCTACTGTAGGCCAGGGACTGTTCTAGGTGCTAAGGATACAGCAGTGAACAAGTTAGAGCTCTTCGTTCTAAGGGAGCAAGAGAAATTTTAGTATTAAATGAATACTAAACACATGTAATTAAAGAACTGATACTTTGATTTTCCTGGCAGCTTCACCACCACCATAGAAATAAAACTACAACTTGTTATTAGGGTAGGTACCTTCCTGGATACTGATAACATTTATTCAGTAAGTATAAATTAGCAATTTTATCTTTGCTTTTAAATGTGCAACTGGCCAGTCATTTTAAGTGACAGACGCTGCCTGGCTGATGGCATGGAACTTTTAAAAACCTCCTGTCAGAGAATATGCTTCCAATCACCATTCCATTAGAACCCAAATGTGAGTTCAGTGGTCTAAGAGCCAGGATGAGTGGAGAACCTAACCTTCAGCCTTCTCCCTACTGGGTTCTTGGCCTCCACACAAGGTGGAGAGTTGTGGTCTGAGGGTACTTTTTCTCTTTGTTATTTAATGGGTACCAATTAAAAGATGTAGAATGTGTGGATCTCCACACCATCTTCTTTGCTTGTTGCTGTTGTTTTCTCTAAAGTGGGATTATTGTCATGAATGTTTTTAATGATCATAACCTCTCTTTGCTGAAATGTATAAAACAGAAAATTGGCAGCCAAGGAAAGCATGTCCAGGAGTGGTATGGAAGATGACTCATGTAGGCTGAACCCAGAAATCCATCACTCTTAGCAAGATCTGCATCCCCTTTCTCCTATGAGAAAGACTTATGCCTTGGCCAAAAGAATCTAGTAGCTTTCTGCCACGATGTAAATGTTCTCTATTTTTGCCTTCCTTTATGGAAGCCACTAGCCACATGTGGTTAAATACTGAGCACTTGAAACATGGTTAAGTGACAAGGAAACTGTATTTTTAATGTAATTTTAATTGCTCTAAATAGCTACCTGTTGCTGGTGGCTACCATATTGGACAGGGCAATCTCAGGCAACAGGACATCTCTAACAATTAATAATAAACTAGCAAAGAAATCAATAAATTTATAAAAATAAATTGGGGAGAAAAACCCTATTCCACATGTAAGGGGTCCCCCCATAAGACACCCATGTATCCAGTGATTAGCATTCTCTTGTCTTTCTTGTGTTTCATGCTTTTGTTTTGGAAAACTTCAGTGGGTGTTCCCTGACAGCTGGGCATTTGAAAATGCAGAGGACAGTGAAAAGACGGCCTATCAGAACCAGGGGTCTTGAGAGTAGTAACTCCAGGGCTTCATTGTAAAAGCAGCTGTTAAAACAAACTCTCCTCTTGTGCATCTCAGAGTTCAAGTTCATCGTGGCCATAAGTTCAGTTAAGGAGAAAGCATGTTTATGTGTTCAGTGGGTTGAAAGGGCAAGGCTTGATTGATGCTTTTTAGGAGAAGGCAAAAGTGGAAAACACCAGGTAGCCACCTTGTAGAAGCTTGAATTCCAAGAGATCATTCCCTCTTTGAAGGAAAAGTTTCAGGAAGGCAGCTTTTCATATTCATTGAACCCAGTAGGTGAAGGTTGAGCAGATTAGCTTTGCAGGGCTCTGTTTCAAAGACACATCAGAAGAAACCAAGTTGAGGCAATGTTTCTCCTCCATGACTGTAAATGTAGTCAATTAGTTTTGCAAAACTTAATGTCCACAGTGTTTAAAACAAACAAACAAACAACAAAATAAAAACTCTTATTCATTCACATTTTTACTCTATACTGAGGGCCCCAAGAAATTTAAATTTATGCAACAACATTGACTGCAAATTGACTGATAATTATTAGTTCTCTTTCACAGTGGCCATATAGAGTGTTTTCCCCACCTTTAGGGCAACATCCTGAATTAAACTATAATCTGACAGATGGTCTGTTTTTAGAAACACTGATTAATCTGTTATGCTCACTCTCAGGTTGTCTATGCACTAAAATGAGAAATAGTTCAGATGATTCTCCCTAAGCCATTTTCTTCTGAAATATCTCAGAAAGTGAATGAATTGATAGCTTCAGTTATCCACAAAAGAGCAGATTTTTTTTCCCACTTAATTTTTTACACAATGTATTTCCTCCCATAATTATAGGGAGGACTGGTTTTTGTTTTTTGTTTTTGTTTTTTTTTTTTATTATAACAACCGCTTACATTTTGGAACATTTACTTTGTGCTTGGAATTATGCGAAACAATTCACCCACATTTGTCTAACTTAATCCTCTCTACTTGATGAAGTCAGCACCATCAGAGAAGTTGCTTAGTTGATCTCACTGCTCAGTAGTGGTCTCTAGGTCTCACTGCTGGGAAGTGGCTGAACTAGGATTTGAACTTAGGATTTTCTGAATTTTAAGCTACTGGTTTAAGCCAAGATATAATCCCCTCATCTCATTGTTTAGTTGATGAAATGGTAAAATGTAACCTGAGTGGAAAGGGTATGTCTACAATGTAAGATTTTATGTTATCCCAGAGTGTAATTACTAATATTTGAAATGTTCCGAAATGAATTTGAGCCATTTACAAGTTTTGCTTAGGGCGTAAGCAAAGAAAATCGGGAATGAATATAAGAAAATTGTCTTAAACCAAGTAAAAGAGCAAGATTTGGGGTTTTCAGAAGATTTTAAGAAAAAAGCAACAATCAGTATTAAGCACATATTGGGTGCTATCTCTGGCATTTTTAATATAAATGGAATAACTTGAGGTAATAAATCT
Organism: Rhinopithecus roxellana; assembly: GCF_007565055.1. Lineage (NCBI taxonomy): Eukaryota > Metazoa > Chordata > Mammalia > Primates > Cercopithecidae > Rhinopithecus > Rhinopithecus roxellana. Next base: position 71,803,563 of record NC_044549.1, on the reverse strand, counting down.
AAGTATTTATTTAGTAGGTATATAGATAGTCAGGATGATAGATTTTGTTAGAGCCAGTTAGGAGACTTTATAGATGTTCATGGTGATGAGTTTCCTTGCAGAAAGTAAGATGCTATAGCACTTACAAGTGAATTATGAAAAATGATAAAATTTAATAAAATGTGATCTCACCATAATAACTCTCTGGTTGAAATAAAGCATATTCAATGCATTGGAATGTCTTCCAAACTCTTTATTGAGCTAAAATTAAGCTACAGGGACTGAACTGTTTTTTTAGCGATGCTGAGTATTGTTCATTCCCATTGGTAGGACAGTCAACCACCTTGAACCCTATTCTTGCATCCTCTTCCTCTCATCACTCCTCATTCTCACAACTACCTCTGTATTCCTTAGTCCATGTGGCAGGTGAATAAAACAGTTATGTTTTGGGAACTTGGTAAGATGAACAGAGGGAAATATAACAGGGAAAAAGCAGACTGTGTTTGCTTCTTTTTTCTTAGATAGGTCAGAGGAAGAAATATAGACAGAGCCAACACATTTTAAGTGAAAAACCTGTTTCCCCAATCATTTATTTAATTGCCCCATACCTTAATTTCCTTCCGCCTAATGAAACCCACAGTTCAAACTGGGTGCCTTTCTCAAACTAGGCATACTATAAACAATGTTGAAATGAATGAATGAGCTCAGCTACTCAAGTGCTGAACTCCTTATCACATTAGCCCAGAAATATGGAAGTAAAGAGCTAACTGGTAGAAGGGAATCATTAAAAAGAAAGACATAGGATTATTTAGTGCTGTTGTATTAATGATGATATCCTGACTTAGAGAGTTGTATGGTATTTACGTAAAAGAGTGTCTTAATTTGAGGAAACAGAGTTTTAGAGATGATGGGATGTTATGTCTCTAAATTACTCTCAAATTGTTCAGGGAAAGACAAAATGATAATAGCATATAGAAAGAGATGGGAGGAGGAAATGTGAAACGTTGGCAACTGGGGACTCAGGATGAGGGGATAGGGGAGATCTTTATGATGTTCTTGCAATCTTTCTGTAAGTTGGAAAATTTTCAACATAAGTTACTTTATAAAATTTCTTAACATAAATATATTCAGAGTGTGTATTTTCCTTCACGAGGAAATAAAGAGTAGATCTGGATTTATTTCACAACTTTAAAAATTCTAACACATTCTAGGAAGCTGTTTTTAATCTCAGATCTGCACTGTAATGTGATAAAAAAGGGAGCGGGGTGTGGCAGTCAGAGCTCAGCAGAAATAGAATCTTTCCTACTTTTTTATTGGCTTTTTCCCATGATTTTCTCTTTCCTAAGTCTTCTCTCCTCCTCCCTCCTCCCCATCCCACCCATGCAGCTAAACTGAAAGGCTTCTGGGAATGGTGTATGTTTTTGCTTTCCTTTTCCCAGGGGAATCTAGACTTTCATTGCATCTCTTCCTAGTAAATTCCAGTAAATATCTGGCCATATGCAGACTCTCCCTTGTTTTTTTTTTTTTTTTTTTTTTTTTTTTTTTTTTGAGACGGAGTCTTGCTCTGCCACCAAGGCTGGAGTGCAGTGGCCGGCTCTCAGCTCACTGCAAGCTCCGCCTCCCGGGTTCACGCCATTCTCCTGTCTCAGCCTCCCGAGTAGTTGGGACTACAGGCGCCCGCCTCGTCGCCCGGCTAGTTTTTTGTATTTTTTAGTAGAGACGGGGTTTCACCGTGTTAGCCAGGATGGTCTCGATCTCCTGACCTTGTGATCCGCCCGTCTCGGCCTCCCAAAGTGCTGGGATTACAGGCTTGAGCCACCGCGCCCGGCCTCTCCCTTGTTTTTAATCGACTCCTACCCAGTCCACAGCCAGATTCCTTTGAAAATGAAAGCATTTTCCCAAAAATGTGTGCTGTTTGTTTTCCTTGAGATTAATAAAAGTCCCGCCTAGCCCACTTACCTATTCCTGCCTTGGTATGTGTCCTTTCTTGGTGAAATCATTATTTCCTTCTTTTTGGTTGTCTTTGAATCAGACATAACATATCCGAGACCCCTGCAGGGTGCAAGGTCGTGAACATGATGTCAGGGAGGAAGTGCTGTTCAGAAGAACGTGTTTGTTCATTGTAATTGGGATCTTCATTGTTGTGCATGGGAATTGATTTCACGTTGTACACGGCACGTTTTCTATAGATGGGGGCTTCCCAACCCTTTTAGCTGTAGCCGCTGACTTCGTTGAGTGGATGTTCAGCAAGCCCTTTACAACCCCCTTCCACAAAGAATCTCTGTGTGCCCTGACCTCACCAAGTCAATTTGAATCAATTCAGAACTTGCTGAGAGACTTTCTGAGAACCTTAGTATAATTCAATAGTTCTCAACTGGGAGGTGATTTTAGCCTCCAGTGGACATTTGGCAATGTCTGGAGACAGTTTTGGTTGTTACGATGGGTATGCAGGTGCTATGGGCATCTAGTGGGTAGAGGCCAGGAATGCTGCTTAATAGTCCACAATGCACAGCACAACCCCAACAACAAAGAATTGGCTTACCCCAAATCTGGAAATAGTGCCACCATTGAGACACTTGGAGCCTCATTCAAAAGTGAAAGTTGAAAGTCATAGTTGCAAGTCCCGTAGCACTCTGAAAGCTCTTCTCTCTGGAGAGTTGAATTTTCCATAAAATGTAGGTGAGATTCCAGGGAGCCATCAAGGTCAGTCAAATCCAAGCAAGGTTTTCAAGGATGAGCTGAAAATACGAGGTCTCAAACTTGTCTCACCAGACCGTGAATCTGCAAATCAACAAGCAGCATCACTTATTTTGGGGGGTGGGGTTGAGGGTTAAAAGAAGTGGCAGATATTGTAAATGTTTACAGATGTGCCCAGCTGATCAATAGACATTCTGCTTGGTAACTTTGACAAGAGTAATAAACTTCAAGAGAACAGCATAAATGTGGGTGGGCATTTCTAAGAAAACAAGGGTATATCCTCATGATGTTCATAATGTTAGTATTATCTGATAGCACTGATGGTTCATATATAGAGATTCCTTTTTAAGTTTATGGTTTCAAACAGAGCTTGCCATATCAGTGATATAATTTGAATATATGAATATGCCAGCAGTATCTAGGAATTGGTCCAACTTGAGCGTCAGAGTTCAGTATATAGGTTTCTCTTTGGGGAACTCTTTTAGAAGTAGGATTAATTCTAGTGAGCATTCTACCTGAGAATTTCTGATTAGGGACTAAGACAGCAGTACATAAAGTGTTCCATGGAATGCGAATAGGTATGAAGCAGGATTTCCCAACCTTGGCACTATTGTCATTTGGGGCCAGATAATTTTTTGTTGTGGGGACTGTTTGGGACCTTGTAGATGCTTATCAGCATCCTTGGCCTCTACCTACTGGATGCCAATAGCATACCCCCTCGGTTGTGACAGTGAAAAATGTCTTCAGACATTGCCAAATGTTCCCTGGGAGGCAATATCACTCTTCCTTTTCTGCCAGGTAGTTCTATGAATTTCTCACAGCAGAATTTCTCTTTCCATATTCCTATGGGCATTAGATGGGTAGAATCATCAGCATTTCCCAGACATATTTGATACCAAGTCCCTATTTGTTAAGTCAAAGAAGTCTGAGGTTATAAAATCGTTCCCTTCCTTCTCTCAGGGAAGTGAAATCCTTATGTTGTAGAGATCACCAAGTTTTCACAGTCAGACGTTTCCACTTTATCTGGATTTTTAAAAAACCCATCAGAGAAAACTATACTAGGGGATCACCTTTTCCAAATATGTGGCATTAACTTGACTTTCCTATACACGAACTTCTGGGGAAGCAATTTTCTACAGTTCTACTTCCTCATACCTCCTCTTTTCCACTCTGCAAATCTTTGCTTCTCTAGCAGATGGCAAATGCTATATATTTCCCAACCCCAACCCCCATGCCACACAAACACACTCAAAATGGCAAGCACAACTCTGAGACCAGAGGGTCAGAAAACATTTTAGATGATATGTTTTGGTTTCAGAAGGAAAATCAATCTCAATTATTTTCCTTTAAAAAGGTCATTAATAATGGCCATAAACATTAGTAGTGACTCCAAAGCTTTGAGACTGGAGACAAAATCTACTGATAGAGGAAAGGCAAAGAAAATAAACCCAAGACACTGTCATCAACCTCAGAAATTTTATGGTGGAACCTACACTCTAATGAAACATTGGATTTTCCCTGCAATGTTCAAACTTTATTTGATGGAAGACTACAGAAATGTTTATTAAAGAACAGACTTATGCACTGGTGCCCATTATAGAGGAGATCTTGGTTTTCCATAAGGAAAGTGGATGCTACCTTTCAGAATTAATTGGAACCTTAAATTACCAATTGGCTATGTGAAAAGCCCTTTAAAATTAGAAATTGAATTTTGACTTTTACCTAACTATAATCTTACCAGTAATTCTAGGCTAATAAATTGAGCACATGCAAATGTTTTGCCTAGGAAAGAATCCCTAAAAAAATGAGAAATCTCGACCAGGCGTGGTGACTCATGCCTGTAATTCCAGCACTTCGGGAAGCCCAAGGCAGGTGGTTGCTTGAGCCCAGGAGTTCGAGACCAGCCTTGACAACATGGTGAAATCCCATCTCTACCAAAAATACAAAAATTAGACAGTCTCATAATCTGGTCTCTAAATAAATAAATAGATTAAAATTTTAAATAAAATTAAATTAAAAAAAAAAAACAGAAATTGCCCCTAAAAAAAGACACACCACCACCACCAAAAAGCTCACTGCTCTGAATGAATGACTTTCTCCACTTCAGTAGTTATCAACTGATGGACAATTAATTGTCTTACATTTCCTGATGTGACACATAAATGCGCCCATTTGCAATTGGCCAAATGGATTTGACTAGAAGTGGAAAATAATAACAAAGGCCCTCATTTATTAAACATCTGATATGAGCCATGGCCTTGACCAGGCCCTTTGCATGCATTATTGCCAATCCTCTTATAATCCTTGCAAAATAGGTCTTATGATGTCCATTGTGCAGATAGGACTTCTCTGAGATTCGGAGAAGTTAAGAAAGGTTCCCAATAATTATGCAGTCAGTAATTATTGAATCCAGACCTGATGGACTCCAAAGCCCCGTGTTTTTCCACTGCCTGTCTTGGGGAGCTTTCAAAACTTCTAGAAACATGAATTTTGGTTTGTGATGCATAAAAGAAACAAGCCTGAGTAGAAACCAGTTCAGCCCTCTTTTGCTTTGTAAAAGTCCTTGGGACTGAGTCCTTGGGATCTGAATGTTTCCCAAGGGTTTTCAGCCAGATTCCTGATTTTGTTTATTTTACTTATCACAAGTCAGAGATAGCTGAATATTTGCATTTCTGAATAAGACCTTTTTTACATTTCACTTGGTTTTGAATGGCTTTCAAAGAAACTCAAAAATTGGACTGGGTCACCCAGCAACCTCAGGCCAGAGCTTTGAAAGAGATCAGTTTCCCCCAGACTTTCACAGCATCCTAAAATGATGAGAATTAGTACATTTGTAAGGAAAGGTCCTACTGAGCTAAGAAAATTTGGTCTTTCTGGACATGGCCTGATCCTAATATTTGGGTAAAAAGTACTCTCCATAAGAGGTAGACTTGGTGGGAACTGGCTGTAGAGAGTTTGCAGGAGGGTGGCTATGATTTCATTCTATCAAATTCACTCTACAAAATCTTGGGCTCAGTGTTGGTTTTAGAGTCCTGAATATCCTATACTTTGAAAACAAGCCTTTTTCTAAATGGAAGAAAACTTATAAAATAATTGATCAGGATCACTGAGAAGCATTGTTTTAGATCAGAAGAGTAAATCTTCAGTTTTATGCTTTTAGATGTTTCCCGCCAGAAGAAGGAAAATACCTGGCCTGGATAAAATCCATTCTTACGTATTGCATTTCATTGTATTCTGTTTTTCCTCTCTCTATATATATATGTATATATGTACATTTTTCTACCCATCTGACAAAAATGTCGCTCTAAGATGACATCTTCAGGGAGGGGAAACAACATTATATGACGCTCAGTGTATGTGGTGGGATCAGTGGCTAAGAATGCACTGTCAATGTTTCTTGCATTTGCAGGGCAGTGTAGTATTCTGAGTTCCTAGCTTCTGCTTGTTTTACATGATATTCTCAGATAATTTTCCCTTTAGATGTCCCCTGTGCATTTAGTTCTGTAGATATGAGTTAAATATTAAACCACAGGAATATGTGGCTCTTTTTGGACTGAATGGATATAAGAAACAGGAGACAACAATCGTTATTTATTTGGTTCTAACAATAAACTAAGCATTGTGCAGAATGTTTACTTAATCTTTATTCTTGTGAGATAAGTGGTTCTAGGTTCTATTAGATACTATTTATTCACTTGTTTCATGAATTCATTTGTACATTCCATAAATGTTTGAGTGTTTTTTACAAACCAGGTACCATTCTAGGCATTTCAGATATAGGAGTGAAAAAACACAAAAAAACCTTTGAACTCATTACGCTTTTATTCTAGTGGGGGAGTGGAGACAAGCTACAAATCACAAACAAAACAAAAAAGTCAAATATATATTATGAAAAAGGATGGCAATTGCCATAGATAAAAATAAATTAGGGAAGGGGGATAGGAGATAGTATGGAAGAGTAGGTGGGAATTAGATTAAATTAAATTAGAACTTAATTAAATTAATTTAAAGGCGGTTTAGGGAAGTCTTCATTACGAAAGTGACATTTGAGCAAAGATAGGGGAAAATACAAAAGCAAGCCATGTGAGTATCTGGGAAAAGAGTATTACAGGTTAAGGCCTGAAAGCAAGAATACACCAGGCATCTCTTAGTGATAGCAAAGAGACTAGTGTGGCTAGAAGAGAGAGTGTGAATGATAGGATAGGAAATTACAGATGAAACTGAGGGAGACGAACATGAAGGCAGACTGTTGGGCAAGGAGAGGAAGGAGGGTTAGCCTATTGGAAGGAGTTTTTGTTTTCACTTTGAGTGAGATAGGAAGGGACTGGCAGTGAAAGGGTGGGTGGAGGCACTAAGTAGGAACATGAATTTGCTTTTAAAGGTTCACTGTGGCTTCTGAATTTAGCAGAGGGTACAGGAGGAACACAGATGGAAGTGGTAAGACCATTGTAGTAACTCAGATGAGAGAAAGCATTGCTCACATGACAGTGGTCACAAGGGAAGTGGTAAGAAGTGGTAGGATTCAGAAGAATTTTTGAGATAGTGCCAAAGGATTAGCTGAGAGTTTGACTATGGGGTGCAAAAGTCAGAAAGGGGTCAAAATGACTCCCAAGTTTTATGGACTGGACAGGTGAAAGGATGGAGTTGCCACCAGTTAAAATGGGGGAAGCCTACAGGAAGAACAGATTTGTGGAGGAAGATCAGGACTTCTGTTTTGAACATGTTAAGTTTGAGATACGTAGGCATCATCATTTCATATCTCTGTTAAACAGAATTGAATATAGATGCTTGCAGTGGTTAAGTATCTTGCAAAAAATAATAAAGAAAGATATCTCCAGTCAGACCAGGTCTGACTGTCCTAACACTGTGTTCATAGCTACTACACCCTTCTGCCTTGATCTTTTGATTTCCATCTGAATACATCTCAGAGTAGTGTAGTAATCATTTGAATTTGCAGAAAACTATCAAACATAATTTTAGCCTTTGAAAATGCCAAGTCTTCCGTGTTGTGAGCCATTTACATTTTCTCTGGTTATTTCTTCTCATCCCATCCTTTCATAGTGGTACTTTTGAGCCTTTTTTTTTTTTTTTTAACCAAAGGGAAGGCAGGAAAAGGAGACAAGAAAAGCCACAAAGGATTTGAATAATGCATATTGAGAGCGACTGTGTGCTGTCCAAACTCCCGATAGAGCAATGCTAAATTGGAGGATGAGCATCTAATTCGATAATGGTTAAAATGACCTTTATCCCTGCTGTTGAGATACATTTCTCTGGATACAGGCTCAGACACATATGCACATCTTAGTTCTGGAATTGGCATTAATATCTACCCACAAGTAAATTAATAACATAAGCTGCTCCCCAAAAAATGTTATAAAATTTTCAGGATGGTCTACCTGACATGCTGGCCTGTAAAGATGCTCCTTTCACATCGAGCTTACAGAGGAAGAGCTAGACAGTCAGAGAAAGCAAGACTGGAGGAAGCAATGGAATGAACTGTGTCCCGGTGTCTCTTAAATGACTTGTTGACACATAGATAGTTCTTTGGGACGAGGACAAGATCCGGGGGGCACACATTGGTTAGGTACATGGATCGCTTCTCTATAGAAGCATTTCAGAGGGTGGCTGAAGCTTGCCAGCTCTGTCCCCTGACTGCTTTTGACAGTAGCATAAATCATGTCAAGTGGGTCTGCCCCAGCACTGTCATCTCCTAGCAGACTGATATCTCCAGGTAGCCTTGGACTCTCCAGTCCAGGCCTTCAATCACAGTCTACCTTGACAGTACCAAGAAACTTTGGTCACTGTTCCTACCAGTCATAGCTTTCCCACCAATTACTTAATCAGACACAACTTCACTCACCTCTGGAACAAATCTCTCACCCACTGCCCTCCCTGTCTTCCAGATGGCTTTCATAAATAATCCCATGGCAGGCACAGAGTGGGTCCTCGTATTATCTTCACCTCTTTCCTGAAAAATGTGAACATCATTATTCTGCTGATGTCAGGTTACAAACAATCATTTGCAGGGCAGTGTAGTAAACCTTGAAAGGGAAAAGAAGTCCTACAGAAACAGGCAATGTGTTTGGGAATGAGGAATCACTGGGTAATGGAGCCCTGTTACCCCCATGAGAGGTAACACTGCCTGGTGATTATTGTCTTCAGTTCTCCAGGGTATCCCTGGATATAGCCACGATAGAATTCGCCAGGTGCTACATTTGTCGATTTCCTTGGTTTTTGTTGCTTTCTTGATGGGGAAACCAACTGTAAAATATTTCCACTCTTGCACAACAAAAAGAGCCCAATTTGGGTTTCATAGCTTGTATAACTAATTTCATATACTGCTATATTTAATGTTGAAATTTATTTTCCCTTCTAATATGAAGTTGTTACATTGTGAGATCAAAGGTTGGGGAACTGGAGAGCCCTGTCCCCCATATTCCTGGGGGCGATGGGGTGGGAATGGAAGGTGTGAGCCCCTCGCTGTCTCCCTTTATTTGCCTGGCCCTGCATCTCCCTTACTAAGCATATGCAGGGCCACCTACTTGGTTCTCATATTGACAGCAGCCTTCGACTGTGCTCCAAGAGTTGACATGTGAATCTTGGTTCCTTTTCTTAGACCTTTGTAGCATTGCAAAGGCTGGAGTGTTGGGGGGCAGTGGGGACAGGAGGATGGCCTAATGCCCCATCCGGCTGGGATGACCGTGACTCCCACATCCGCTTTCTTCCTTGGTGTTCCCTGCCAATCTCAGGCACTCTCAGCTCCTTTTCATGGTAATAAGTGCCAGGGTGGTCCCAGACATAAACAGCCATCAGGCAGGCCTTGTCAACACTGGCTTTCCGCCCTGAAGTCACAGCCCTTGTTTCCTGGTAAAGCTTTCTCTCCCTTCTTCCTCAGTATTTTGGTTGTCACTGCCACTGTTCAGAGCCATTCTCATTTTGTGAGAAGCCTGTAAAACCTCCCCTAGGTGGGTTCGTTGCCAATAAGGAGATACGTTTTTTGACAAAGGACTGTGTGACAACTCTCACAGCAGAGCAGGGCGTGGCAGGGAAGTGAGTGACTGTGGATTCCGTAATGGTTATCATTGATGCTGCTTCTGTGACTCAGGACATTTAAAGAAATGGCATAACAAAAGACAAGGGAGAAACGCAGGAGTTCTTGAGAAAAAATAAGTGTAAGCAGGGAATGATGGAGGAGAAAGGGGATGTGGCATTCAGATATAGCATCTTTCTTCTCCTTGCTCTGGTGAGAAGAGACAATATTGATAAGTAATAGTCTCTAAGAGAGAAAAAGGCACTATGGAAGAAATCATCAACATGTATGACTGCTCTGTGGATTGATTTCTCTGGGACCTTTGGAGAGAAAAGCACTTTGCCCGTTTACGGGGATGAGATCTTGCCAAAGTCCTACCTTTACCTATCCATGCCTCTGTTAGAATGTTGGACTCCATTAGTTAACAAATATTTTTGTTAAACTCACCTTTTAAACTTGGTGTTAAGAGATATTCTAAGAGTCCACTGAATAGAAATAATAGTAGTGATGATGCCAAAAAAAATGTACCATTTGTATGCTGTCTGGCTGAAACACAAAGAGCTTTGCGTGCATTGTCTCATTTAATTGTAGCACAATGACATTGGGTACAGATACTACTATTCTCCCATCTTACAGAGAACAAATCTGAGCTGAGAGAGGTGAAGTCACTTGCCCCTAGTGGCACCTTGGTAAAATGACAGGTAGGATTGCGGCCCAGATCTGTCTGACTCTCAAACCTTTGCAACATTTTAGAGCAAAATGAAGACATACACCCTCCCCACCACCCCAGCTGCCATTTCCTGTGTTGGCAGCACCCAAGCACAGCCACCCCTTGGAATTTGCTCTTCACTGGTTGCTTTGGAACAAGAGGTTGTTACACTCTTGCTTGGGAATGAGAAAGAATCAGAGTGCGTGGTTAGCTCTGGTTTTTGAACAGCACCAGAACCTAGCCCCAGGCCTCCATTGCAACTGAAACCAAATAGCATTCTGTACTAGGGACAGAAGCTTCTTCAGCCTGCATTTTCTCCTTCCCTGCTGTGTGACCTTGAGCACAACGTGTCTCCTTTTCTCTAGTCTTGAATTTGTAAAATAAATAGATGGACAGGATAATCTTTGAGATGCCCTGCAGATTGAACATTCAAGAGATTTTTCCTTGGTGAATTGCCAGGGGGCCAAAATTTACAACCTGCAGCCTTCGCTTCTTGACCATGTAAAGAGCATTCACCCATCAATGGAAATAGTAATTTACTATGTGGCATCTGGTAGGCCTCAAAGAGTTAATAAACCTTGAAAAATGGCCAAGAGAAAAGTAGTGTCACTTCAGCCAAGGGGAAATGTGGCCCTTTATTTATGGGATTGTATGTTTGCTTTTTGTACTGTCTTTCTTCACAGGCACTAAAGGTGTTGTGAGAAAAGGTATTAAAGTCAGAACTATTAACATTGCATAGCTACTCTTCCTGGGAGACTGAGGAATCAGGCAACTCTAAAATAGTCTTAAGACACATTTCTTGAGGTCCTTGCTTTCTGTTGTTGCCATGGGTATAAGTAGAGGTGAGCAACTGGTTGTCTTAACCAGGCCATTTTTCCAGTGTAACTTAAGGATTAAAGTGGTTGGGGTGTGTGTGTGTGTGTGTGTGTGTGTGTGTGTATGTGTGTGTTTCTTGCCCTGTCAACCAGGTTGGAGTGCAGTAGCACAGTCATAGCTCACTAACCCCAAACTCCTAGGCTCAATCAATGTTCCTACCTCAGTCACCCAAGCAGTTGGAACAATAGCCATGCACGATGCCCAGCTAATTTTTCTTTCTCTTTTTTTTATTTTTTTGTTTTTTTTTTTTCTGTAGAGATGGGGTCTTGTCATTGCCCAGGCTGGTCTCAAACTCCTGGGTTCAAGCGATCCTCCCACCTCTGCCTCCCAAAATTCTGGGATTAAAGTCATGAACCAGAGTGACCAGCCCATGCTGTATTTAAAGCCTAACTCTCCTCCTTCCAGGTGCTGTGACCCTGGGCAAGTGACATCACCTCTTTGACCCTCAGTCTCCTTATCGATAAAAAAAAAATCCTAATAGCGCCTGAGCCACCAGACTGCTGCTGGAATTAAATGAGAGAAGCCAATGTTCTTTAGCCCAGTATCCTGCTCATAATAAGAACACAATGAAAGGTAGCTAGTATGATTTTCAGGAGTTCTGCTCAGACTGAAAGAGAGTGCCCTTGGGGTGGCCTTTTTGAATCTAAATAACTTGTGCCAAATGTGTTCAGTGTTAGCACTATAAGTCGGATTCCAGGTGGTTCTTTCTTTCCGACCTTTACAAAAACATGACATTTGCTTTATAGTACACCGCTGTGATGGCTATAGCTTTCATATGTTCATTCATTTCCATAAATATTTGCTGACTGACTACAGTGTGGAAAGCAGCAAGTAAACATGTGTGAGTTGCAGCTACTATCTTTTTTCCATGTGGTAAGTCCCACATGGTTTTCCAGGCCTTCCACTAAGCAACGTTTGAAACTTTGATCACTAAATCTATATCCTTGTGCTCATAGTCTTTCTTCAGTGGAACAATAGGTACAGGCTGGCATCTCCTTTGCTTCCCCCAACAGTGTGACGCCCAGGCAGTATTCACTTCATTTGTCACTATAATTGGCAAAGGCAGTCCTGAACCTTGGGCATACACGTTGCATCCTTTCTGATGACATGCTTTCCAGATGAGCTGTGATTTTATGTTTTGTTAAAGTTAAAATGAGAGTAGAATCAAGAAGAGCGTGTTGTTGTATGAACAGATACAACTGAACATTTTTTAAATGAAGTAATTTAAATGTTATTCTCATAGTCTGTAGACTCACAAGGGAAAGACCTTGAATAGTAATTCATTCAATCTCCTGTCTCAAAACACCTATCTGAGTGATGGTTAGCCATCTGTTGTCAAAAATCCTTAGATCAGAAGAGCCTTGACAACTTGGTAATAGGTTCTAGTATATGACATTTCTCTTGGCCTTTCAGTGCTTGTTATTTCTCCCCTGCTGTCAGCCAGTCCTGTGGTTGGAAATATGGACTAGTTGGTCAGTACCCCCATTTCATATTTCATGTATACAGATTTTCTCTTCGATCCAGACCACTTGGAGATGGGAATCACCTAGATACATAGAACTGTGCCCAGACACTGTGCTAGGGCTGTCCCCCTGGCCCATCCATTAGTCCTTGCATAGCGGGCATCTGCCATAACTCAGGCAATCCTGGTCCTCATTCAATCCCCTTCTAGTGCTATTTCTAAGCCCCTGCTTTTTCTTTTTTCTTTTCTTTCTTTTTTTTTTTTTTTTTTAGACGGAGTCTCACTTGCACTGTCACCAGGCTGGAGTGCAGTGGAGGATCTCGGCTCACTGCAACCTCCACCTCCCAGTTTCAAGCGATTCTCCTTCCTCAGCCTCCTGAGTAGCTAAAACTACAGATGCATGCCACCATGCCCAGCTAATTTTTGTACTTTTAGTAGAGAAAGTATTTCACCATGTTGGCTAGGATGGTCCTGATCTCTTGACCTTGTGATCCGCCTGCCTTGGCCTCCCAAAGTGCTGGGATTACAGGCGTGAGCCACTGCACCCGGCCGCCCCTGATTTTTCTAAGCCCCAGCATCTTCCACCCCCACCCAGAAGTCTCCTTCTGGCCAGATCCTGTGTACATCTCTGACCTCCACCTTCCCCTTCTTATTCCTTTTTGGTTCCTTATGGTATCTTTAGCAGCTCTGTGTAGAAATTCATCTTCTTTTGGATGTCCAGGTTCTTGGCAGCCTTGACAACCCCAGGGATCCCATTCTCTTTAGTTCTCCAGCCCTTCTCATTCAGGCAGACACACCAGGGCTGTTTTCTGGCTTCTCAATAACTAAGAAACCATGTTCCTCCGTATAAGTGAAAGGACCAATGTGGGGCACCCCTAAAACCAGAGACAGCACACCAAACCCAAATTCGTCTGCACCATATCCAGTGCTACTGCTTGAGAGCGAGCCATCGATAGAGGTTAAGAACAGACAGCCCATGTCTTAAGTTTCCTTTCCACCAGATAAATTGAAATGCAAGGATTTCAAGCACTTAGACCTTAATTAGTGAAAAGTTTTATCACAACATCTGAACAAAATGCCACATTTCAACATCCCCTTCAAACCACCTCACAAAAACAAAAGCCTGAATACCCAAGCACTTGGGATGCTGATCTTGGTGCTGCTAAGTAACAAGCAGAGATTACATTGTCTGGGAGTCTTGCTCAAAGTTGGGAGGAAAATCATTCTGTTACACAAAGTTGGGTTGTTTCCCAAGAAAAAAATGTGAGAGTCCTATTGGCAAACTAGGAGGCTTTTTGGCTGTGAATTTGAGGAACTAAATATTCCCTAGAGCAAGAACTTGTCAGATGTGTAACCAATATACAGCATGTACTAGGTGACGCACTAAATTTAACCATTATGTCTCAGTGACACATGGTGATGTAAAAGTCAGTGCCTGAGAAAGGACTGGAAATGATCAGATGGAAATGTTCCTCAGAATGTAAGAGCTGAAACTTGTGTTTATTTGATTATCAAAATGACAGCCCCTCTATCAAATCATAGTAGACCCATTAATAAACCTGTTAGATTTGAACATTTCCACGAGCAGCTGCCTTTCTTCATTGGTAAGTTAGAAAGCATTAAAAGAAGAGTGTTTGCTATCAGATTAGATACCTTGAGAATTTCCTAATTGCCTTTAGATCTTAACAACATTAGGCAAATAATACGTGTGGCGAGTGCTTCATTGTTTTTTCCGACTCAATTCCGGTCAAGTCCCCAAATTTAAAAACAAAATCAAAACACTGGAATGGGTAGGTTGCAGCTAGTCCAGACAGTAAAAAGATAAGGCATTGTATTTAGAAACTACTTCATCCATCTTCATTCCATGAGCAATAGATGTCAGTTATACCTCAGATAAATTTTTATCAGTAAGGTTGGTGATAATTTAACTATTTTTCATTGTGCTGTTATTGTTGCCAACAGAAATGTATTGATTTGTGTTGAAGTCATGTGGGAAGCACTGTATAAAGCATTGCAGTTATGCCATTCTGAAAACACCAATGGTCTCCACTAATAGTACCTATCTCTATTACTGAGTTTCACTGGATTATTGGGATGATTAAATTAGATGATGCATATAAAGTCTTAGGGTAGTGCCTGGCTCATAAATGTGAGAGAGTTGTACCTTTTCCAATTCTTCCTCTACAGATTGTTGCCAACTTTTAGGCTGTACCTTCTGATGACCAGAGTAGATTGCTAAATTAATATTTCTAACAACTCTCTTTTCCCTTATATATTAAGAGACAGCTTGTTTGGACTATTTGTATATTGAAATGAGTATCCCTACAGATAGACTTGTGTTAAGGTCACCCATGTTCATTTGATTACTCTAACACAACTGTGTTTCTTCACCCTAGTCAAGCAAATTTTACCACCCAATGATTCTATATCCTTTAAGTTTAACTCATTTCCTAGAAATAAATGTATCTTTGATTCCCAATGCTGTATCTCCCAGTTTTCCCTATCTCTGTAAGTGTTATCACTGTCTATCCAGTGGCCCAAAGCAGAAACCTGAAAGTTATCCCTGATACTGCCCTTTCCTCTCCACCCTAGAGTAGATCCATCATTTCTACTTCAAAAAAAAAAATACATCTTAAATCCACCAACTTCCCCTATCCGAGCATTCCTGAGTCAGTTTCTCATTTCCACTCACACTGTATTCCCATTTGGGCTCTACTCAACAAAGTAAATTTTTTGAAACAAAAATCAGACCATGTCTTACTCTGACTTGAAACTCTTCAGTGATTTTTCATCTTGTGCAGAATAAAATCCAAACTCATAATTGTAGTTCATAGCTTTGCTGCCTGACCCCAGGAAGCCCCTCAGTGAGCCCTCTTCCAACCACTCCAGCCTGTTTCCTAGTACTTATCTCAATGAATAACCATATATTTATTTTTGTCATCACTTAAGTAATGTCAGTTTCCCTCACTGGTCTGTAAGCTCCATGAAGGTAGAGACTTGTCAGTTTTGTTTATCGCTATATTTCTAGTACTTTCCATAATTTCTGGAACATAGTAGGTGCTCTATAAATGTTTGTCGCATAAATAAATGAATTCATTCCGAATTCAATTGAACCCTTATTATTTTTTTGGAGAAACACTTTAAAATATTAAAATAGGTCACTATTAATAGGGATTATCTGTGTGCAAGTCATCAGTCCACTTTTAGAGTTTGTGGAGATACTTCTAGGAACTTCATTCTAAAAGCCTTCTAGAATTGTATCGCAAAGTCTTTACATAGATCAAACACTATAGGCTGAATGATGAATATTTTTGTTTTGGTATAGATATTTCAAGTTGGGTGCCTTCCTTCCATCCTGTATACTCTATTAAGATTTTCAGAATGACTACTCCAAATCATAATATTCATAAAATTAGAGCCCAAATGAAAACAGCAATATTTTTACCTCCTAAAGTTAAAAAAAGTAAAGCCAAATGTATTAATATGCGTACTTTACATTTCTCTATGAGCAACTATTGAAAATTTTATAGTGGTTTGTGTTTACTAGAAAAACATGTCTGGTACATTTATGAATGGATAACTGTGAGCATGCTTGGTAATAGTGGCTGAATTAATATGAGGCTACATGTTTCACATGGTGCTATTTATTAGGCATAAAAGGGCATGTTGGTAATTTAACAGAATCACAAAGTTAGTGGGGGAAATAAGAAATATTGAATAGAAGGAAGTGACACTTGAAATCTGTTTTCATTGCGTTTTCACATTTTGTTCTTCATTCTTAAACTCATTTCCCTCTAAAAAGCAAGACCATTATATTGGGAAATAATGTGTCTTGAAAACCTGAGCCAGCAGCTTATGATCCGAGTGGTAATGACTTCTGTAATCACTAATGAGGCAATGGACATTGCATATCTCAGCACACTCACTGGGGCCAGTCTCTTGCCTGTTTTACAAAAAGCTGTCATATCAAATTTTTGTCCCGACTCCATGGGCACTTTGATTCCTAAACCTTTCTGAGAAACCTAATCTGAAATCAAAGTCAAGTTTCTCAGATGTGGTCAGACAAGGTCACATTTAAAACAGTCCAGTGAATCTGCAGATCAAAGTTGAAAGGTAATGCCTCCCTCCCAAAATTGGCACAGACTTACCTGCTAGCTTACCTTTCAGTTTCTAACATGCCTTTTTCACCTCTTCCCAATGGACTAGAGCTTATCCTCTGGAAAACGGTTGAAGAGTTTTATTCTTAAATCATTTAATGAAGAAATTGAACATAGTTGTATTTTAGAAATGCACCTTTATCCCAGTCAGTGAATCACAAGGCATTTTGTTGAAGAAATATCTCACTATTTCATAGTAGGACTTCCTAAAATCAGAACTTCATGGTAATTTCAGGTTCATGAGCTTTATTTTTGGCGCCAATGATCAGGATTTACCCACACTCTTGAGTGAGCCAAAATGCCACACAGGATTGCTGCTGTAATGCTATGGATATTTTTTTTTCAATGCCACCTTCCTTCCCTATTAAGCCTTGAGATATTATCCAAACTGGTGCTGTAAAAGAGGGGAATGGTAACTCTTGTTAGGCATTGTCTTAACATCTCACAACACAGGTTTTTTCTCAAACTCCATGTGATTAAAAAACAACAACAACCTTGCCATTGCTTTATATTGCAGTGTTCTGTCTCTTGTGGTCGAGGGCATAAACAACGAAATGTTTACTGCATGGCAAAAGATGGAAGCCATTTAGAAAGTGATTACTGTAAACACCTGGCTAAGCCACATGGGCACAGAAAGTGCCGAGGAGGAAGATGCCCCAAATGGAAAGCTGGCGCTTGGAGTCAGGTGAGCAATGCTTCTCCTCTACTGACTGCTTCCTTACTTTTGGCCACGTGGCTGACACCAGTGTGTTCACTTGTGTTTCTATGCACGGTTTTGGTTTTACCGAGGGGAGCTCGGGGACTGGGAGGGGAGAATCATTACCTAGGTAGTCAGGATACTTACTAGCTGTGTGACATTGGGCTTCAGCCTCTGGAGCTTTGGATAATACCTATAATTAGGGGTGGCTGTGAGGGTGAATTCTAAGTGGAAATAGGGGTCAGATGGAGCACACAGCAGTCCTTTAATACTTCACTGATGGCATTGCATTATCACCACATAGAAAACTACTAATTCAGACTGCACTGAAGCTGACTATGGTCACCTGGCAGAAATTGAGTCTTGGTTTACCTTGAAGGTTCTTGAAGAAAGGGCTATCAACAGAAAGTGTTAGAAAATACCTCTGCCTGTTTGCTTATTTACAAAAGGTGAAGGACAGGAGGGAGAGTTCTCTGTTATTTTCCAGCTATATGACCTTGGGTAATTTAGTTTTCCTGAGCCTACTACACCTGGCTCTTATGACGACTTAATGCAATCGTGAATGCCCAGTGCTTTGCAGGGGTCTTGAATCTAGTAGGCTCTCGAGTAGTATTTTGTTTGGGCAAGTGTGATGTGTGTGTGGGATGGAGAAGGGGGTGAGTACTCAAGACACTGATTACAGTTAGACTCCACTAATTCTAAACATTTCATAAGCTAGTCAGGAACTGGGTGTGAGTTTCCCTGTTGAACTTGAAACAGGAACTTTAGAAGCTTCTGTTTAATCTATAAACACTGGATATGTGAACTAAAGCCATTCATATCAAATCCTTAGAATAGATCTGGTAACTCTACACTTGCACATTTTCTTAGTTTGGTTGAAGGTGCCAACGTAAAAGTAATAAGGCTCAATTTCTTTTGAAATATTCTGTATTTAATGCTGCTCCTTCTCTCCACTAATCTGAATCAATGAGGTTTTACTGTATTTCTGGTGCTTCCATGCAGTGGAGAATCATTCAGATGACTCCAGATAATCGATGGGAATCTAGGTTCAAGGTTGGCGGACTCTAGAATGGATTCTTCCAGAGCCTAGAATCTTGATTCTTAAGGCCCCAAAATAGCTTTGGTCATAGCTACATTAACATGGGGAGGATTTGAGAATCCTCCATTTCAATGTGACTAATGGAAAATTCCTTCAGAAACCTGAATGTATTTTCAATGCCCTGATCTGGCATCACTGCCCTCCATATCTTCCATCATCAATCCCCAGGGCAGTGGCCTCATCCCTCTCAAGGCCTTGATCGTAATGAAACACAGGGGTTTTGTTTGTTTTAATTTAACAATTAAAAAAAAAAAATCTGTACCCAGCCAGAGCTAGTTCCTCCTTTGCCTTCCTTCAGGGAGCATATTCAAGGCAGTATTTCATACCAATCATCCTTCTTAATGTTTTTCTGAGTGATCCTTATCATCTGTTAACTTCCATCCCTTTTATTTTTTGGAGCTATTTGATTCACGTAAAATCTCACAGCTAGCATTATTTAAGATACCATGCTAATTAGCGTGTCCTCTTGTGGACTTTCATGATCTGTTACTTTTGTATGTTCCTTGGCCTCTGCTTATCTATTTGTATTTACCTCTGAATATTAAGTTTAGAGCACATAAGTGATGCTCATGTTAAAAGCCAATATTCACAAAGGATAATTAAAAGAATATTTTGGTATTTATTGGTAAACACAGAGTGAGTTTTAATCCAGCATCGTGTGATCTTGATGGGAAGCCTAAAATTGCTTACAAAGCTGAAATGATTAGGTTTAAACCCTGGGAGTTTTTGCCAACATAAGGTAATAGGATTATCAGAATGCTTCCCCAGAAAAAACTGCACCTGTTCAAAATGATTGCTTGGAAAAATCAAGTCACCTTTGTAGAAAATGCAAGTAAACACAGTTATATAATGGTCTGTGGCCAGCCTTATAATGTCCTGATCTGATTTGTAGAAATGAATTATAAAAGCAGGCAAGACAAAGTACTGCATGGGTAAATTCAATTTGGGTAATTTAGAAGTGTACCTGAAAATAATCAGACCTGGTGGTTAATGGAGAAAGACGGTCTGCATGATTAAGGATTATTGGCTTCCTAATGATCCAATGGTAAACAAGAATATCCCTAAGGCTGTGATATTAAGCAAGAGTAATGATTGTCCACTTGCAGCAATATTTAGAAGATTTTATATCTGACCTTTCTGTTTTTTGCCAGTAGTTACATCCTAGTCATCCTGTCTTCAAGGTAGGAAAAATAACTGGTTTAATTTCTCATCACATCCAAAGGTCTGATGATAATATGATACATAGAATATTGGGATAGAAACTATGATAGCCATGGTAATCTTTACAGTCTCTCCCCCAGTATTGATGTTTTGAGATTTAAAGTGGATATTTCACTTCTGTGTCTTCTGAAATCTTGAATTTGTAAAGAAAATCAGCTTTTCTTGAAGGGGGCGGAATTATCCTTACTAAGGCCTCAAAGGGTTTTTCTCTCTCCGAAAAGGTTACATTTAATTTGTTTGGATATTTTTAATCAAGAGCTAAGGAATGCCTATGAATTTTTAAGACAAAAATTAGCATCAAGTTCTTGATTCAGACTGACAAATGTGAAGACTCTATATTCCCATAATGCAAAAGCATTTCACAGTAAAACTTTTTTAACATATCCTATCTCTATAGAGTTTTTAAAATAAAGATCAAAAATAAAAAGAATAAATTATCAGATTATAATGAAAGTAACACACCAACACAGTCATCACTCATGAGTTCATTCAATCAAGTCATTCATCAGTCCTGAGACGCAGGTCTTTTTCACAGTTCAACACGTTTGTGGTAAGGATGGGCTTCACCAACTATGGAATGTCATGATTTCCTTAACAGCCCTTGTTGCCTTTCTTAGTGCTACAAAATATAATGATGTGTCTTGCAATCAGTGTTGTCTTACATTCAATGAAGTAAGCATTAATTTTTAAAAGATCTTCAGTGCTAATGCTGAAATAGAAACTGGCAAATTACATTAGGAATATACCATCCGTTCTTGATTAAGACTTTTCTTATAATTACAGTTAGAGCAGCTGGGTTGTGGTGTCATTCTGAAGTGTCCTTCAAGTGTTTAATAGAGAAATGTGGCAAATGAGTGGCTTGTGTTATTTGAGAAATTAAGGAAGCCATATGCCTGTGGTCAGTGAGGAGAACCAGAGTTGCTTTAGTATTTTGTGCTTTCCATTTATTTTGTTTTTATTTGAAGCATGAGCATTGATATTAACTTGTCTGAAGACAGGCCTCTCACCCACACCCTCACTCACCTAGTACAAAAGACTGCATCATATTAGCACCAATTTAAAAACTGGGATCACAAATGCACATTCGCTGTAGCTATGCTACCTTGTCTAAGACAAATTTTACTTTGTGTTTTTGGTTTTGTTTTCACTTGAGTTAGGGTGATTATCTCTGTTTTTTGTTTTATTTGTTTATGGAGTATCTGCCTAAAAGGTTTATTGGGAAGTATCAGAGGTATTTTTATGTAAAATGCTTAGCCTAGAGCTAAGCTTTCAACTGGGGGGTGATTTTGTAACCCACGGGGCATTTGGGAATGTCTAGAGACAGTTTTGTTTGTCACAACTTTGGGGGAAATGAGGAGGAATGCAACTAGCCTCTGGTGGGTATAAACCAGGGATGCTGCTAAACTTTCTACAGTGCACAGGAAAACCCCCACACAAAAAAAGAATTATTTAATTGAGATACCTCAGTATACTAGCATATACTGTATGCTAGTATAGAAAGCCTAGCATATAGTAAATGCTTAGTAAAAGTTTGTATTATTATTATTATTGCTTAGAAAAGTTGGTTTATATAGTTATTTTTCAAACTAATCACTGCTTTAATGTCATCACCATAATTTCAGCAGTAATCCTGGAAGAAAGTACTTTAAAACTTTTTCTAGGTTTTCGAGTATGTATTATGATTCCCTAAACATCAAAAGTTCCATGGAAATTCTTTCTCTCTATGGAAATAAGCATCAAGTTCCCCCTTTAAGTTGGTGAGTTCTGCATACTAGCATTGCACAGTGGGGAATAGAGAGAGATGAAACATAGCTCCCAGCTCAGTAGTTCAGAACGAAAAACATCTACTTTCAAACCTGCACGAATAGACTGTAGTGGTGGGATGATGGCTGTAGAGGGAGCACATTAATAGAGGCCATTCAGAGTTCGTTTTCATCTGCAAACGAACTAAAAGGTGTACTGAACAGAACAAGAAAACTTGAATTTACACACACATACACATACCACCACCATCACTGCCTCCAGGGTCACACAGAGGTCTTTCTGATGCTGTTTTATTCATGGGGGTGCCTGCACAAATCTCTCAGAATTCCAAGCAAGCCTGGCTAGCTCTGTGTGCAAACTGTTGCCTCCCTTGAGACAGCACAGGAAGAAAAGTTGAACACAGAAAACTAACTCCGATGGAGTGCACCTCATTTTGAGCAAAGATTACTGTGAATGCATTATTCAGAAAGGCAGGCTTGTACCTTGCTGTGAGCACTTAAGTCATGTAGAAACTTTTGAATGTGGTATTTCAAAGCTGGCTTTGACATCATGAAAATCAGAAGCCAGAGTGACATATTGTATAATTGAACCTTCCTGTGTCTTAATTTGTCTTTTGAAAAATTATCAAACACTGTAGGAAGTGATTTTTTAAATGTTGGATACTTATGGCTCTTAGTACCGTGCCTTCATTGAACCATAAGTAATTTTTTCAATTACAATATCATCAAAAAGAGGTTTCATTTATCTAGTAGCCTGAATAGTCTTATACATTCTAAAAGTCTTTAAATATGTTTTCATTTTTCTTTAGGTTGTTAAAACATTATGGGATTCTGCATATATTTAAGCCCTATGCCAAACTCAAATTTGTTTACAATATTCTTTCTGCATTTCTATTTGGATGTATTGTTCCAGAAATGTGCTCTTTTATATTTAAGACCCCAAATTGAAATAGTCAAAAGACTTTTTGGTTGTTGTTTATTGATGATGATAATATTTGAACATTTCTGTCATTTATGGGGTAGCTCTACCATGTTACAGTACATTCTTTTCCAGTGTAATCAATAGGAAATATTCATGTAGCTCTAATGAGCATTAAATGGCCATTCTCTATAGATAGGGTTATCACTTGTGTTCAGGAACCCTCCCATTACACCCAGGACATAATGACTTTAAAAGTCTGGTTTCTTGTGGGTCACATACTCATTCAATCCAATTAATACAGTTGAACCCAAACAATAGTAGCTATGTTGATCCAAAATATTTTCTTCTGTTCAGCTAGCTTTGATGTGAACATATGGTTCTCCTCTCTGGCATAGATTTATCTGAAACAATATGCTTTACCAAGTTACCTTCTAAATATAATTACCTGTTTTCTTAAAATCTGAAATGGAGAGAAAATTAACATTCAGCAGAATCCATTTGGGTGTGATTCTTGATAGTAAATTTCCATTAATAGCCTCAGAGAAAGTTGAATGATGCTACAGGTTAATTGGAAAATAATTTTTTCAAGTTTGAAAGAGCATGATTCTATTATTTAAGAGACTTCCTCCTAGGAATATGGCTTTAATGTATGTTAAGCTTGTTTTCTCAACACCAGACCAATAAATGGGGATGGAGCTATCACAAAATTTGGAACTAATTTTTAATAGCTAAGTGTAATAATATGGCATTCTTTCCAAATGTTGCCTTTAGTTTCTGGCTGTCAAAACGTTAATCAAGACAATAATTCTTGGCCTGGCCATAAGTGAGATTATGAAACCCAGCAATGAGGAAACTATTAAAAAATTAATTTAGAGGAAAGTTAATTGCAGATTTAATATGGTGTTTTGCAACTTGGTCAACAAAATGTTTCAACATGATTAACAATATTTTTCAAGGGCTGAAAACATTAAGCCCGAGGAAATGGTTTTTCCTGTCAGCTTTTATTCTTCATATATTCATCTGAGGTTGTAAACAGACACAAATTCTTTAGTGAATTCTGTGGTTAAAAAAATATTCCCTTATCTCCATGAATAGAAGCAAGAAAAGGAAGAGACTGGAGAAAATAATTCTACTTATAAGGTCCTAAAATCTTCAGTGGTTTACTCTCCTTGGGTTATATTTTTAATCTGCCAAGAAATTCTTCTTGTACAACACTGTCTCTCTAGTTTTCATGAATCTCAAATCCTCCAGGATAGAAATCATTTCAAGTTTTCATTTCTCATGGCAGCACTATTTCTAGGTTGTGCTAAATGTTTTATAATGATTTCTATCAACCTCTTCAATCCTTCAAGAATTTCATTAACTTGAGGGATTCCTCCAAACTTGAGCACCTTCCTCACTCTCCAGCATGGATAAGATAAGCAGTGAGTTTCCAAGTTTAAGACATGATCTGGGATCCCTTTCATTGCAAATTAGAGAGCGATGTGATAGCTATGAAAGTCATTGGATTAGGAGTGCATTCCCCTCCTCTGTGACCCTCGACACCCCCCGCCCCCCAAAAATAAATGAGCCGAAGCTCCCACTTACGTCCTCTGTCTTCTTAGTGCTCTGTGTCCTGTGGCCGAGGCGTACAGCAGAGGCATGTGGGCTGTCAGATCGGAACACATAAAATAGCCAGAGAGACGGAGTGCAACCCGTACACCAGACCGGAGTCGGAACGCGACTGCCAAGGCCCACGGTGTCCCCTCTACACTTGGAGGGCAGAGGAATGGCAAGAAGTAAGTAGAGCCACGAAGGGGTACCTGCCAGGCATTTCACATGTGTGCCCCTTGCTATCATCACATCTGTTCCCTATAAAGCCAGAGAAGTCATCGAGCATGGTTACAATGCTGGCTCTTTCCCAAAAGGTTCCATGTTAGACTCGCGCGTTCGCCCCAACAAGGGTGGGAGAACTTCTTGTTTTTAAGCAATTCCTATGTCTGTCTGCGTTCCTGAGTGTTCCAAGTCTGGCCGCCTCAAAAAAAAAAAAAAGTAACAGGCCATGGGCCAAATGCATTCAGATATCTTTCACAGAAGGAGGGGGAGATAGACGGAATATTTTAAATATGTCATTTTTGTCCAGATTTGGTCATTCTGTATTTGTTTAAATAGCCACAGGGCAGACTTTAGGTAGAACCTATTCTGTATTTTTCCTCTTTCTATGACTTCAGCTGTCGGGTAGAAGATGGGCATTCATGTGAAACCTTGATTAATTAGTGAAAGATTTCTAACACTAAAAAAAAAAAAAAAAAAAAAAAAAAAACAAAAACGGAATAGTCTCTGAAGAAACTGCTCCGTTGATGGTCCATGCAGAAGTGGACAAGACTTGCTTTTTCCCTGGCTTCAAGTTAATGTTTGGTGAAGGAAAACATTGTGTCCATGGGGAAAAGTTCGGCCAGGGAGGTTTTGTAGGAGGTAACCTCTGTTTCCAGAACAGAAGATTAAATTGTAGAAAAGGTGGGGAAGAATTAGAAAGCAAAACCACATCCACTGATGTTTACATAAAAAACAAAATGCATGCCGTTTGAGGTGCAGAGATAATGAAAGATAAGACAGGAAATCACCCACCACGAAGAGCTTTTCAGAACACAAAGGAAGGGTATGGTTTGGAGAACAGTTAGACTGTACCCCTGGCACTGTGCTGGGTACTTTTTGTTCATTGCTTCACTGAATCTTTTTAACCACCAGACAAGGTGAGTATTATTATTATCATCATCCCATTTTGCAGGTGAAAAAACTGAGGTTCAGAGAGTCTATGTCATTTGCCCAAGTGTCATATACCTAGCACCTAGCAAGTAGAAGAAGCAAGACTTGATGCTAAGTTTGTTCTGTTAAACCAGTATGAAATACTAGAACTGCATTCTTTAGCCCATTGGGATTCAGCCACCCAGCCCTGTCTTCCCCTTCCCTCGCCTCTTCATGGATTACTTCCATTGTTTGCAGTAATTTCTTTTTTTTTTTTTTTATTTTTTTATTATACTTTAAGTTCTAGGGTACATGTGCATAACGTGCAGGTTTGTTACATATGTATACTTATGCCATGTTGGTGTGCTGCACCCATCAACTCGTCAGCACCCATCAATTCATCATTTATATCATGTATAACTCCCCAATGCAATCCCTCCCTCCTCCCCCCTCCCCCCTCCCCATGATAGGCCCCAGTGCGTGATGTTCCCCTTCCCGAGTCCAAGTGATCTCATTGTTCAGTTCCCACCTATGAGTGAGAACATGCGGTGTTTGGTTTTCTCTTCTTGTGATAGTTTGCTAAGAATGATGGTTTCCAGCTGCATCCATGTCCCTACAAAGGACGCAAACTCATCCTTTTTTATGGCTGCATAGTATTCCATGGTGTATATGTGCCACATTTTCTTAATCCAGTCTGTCACAGATGGACATTTGGGTTGATTCCAAGTCTTTGCTATTGTGAATAGTGCCGCAATAAACATACGTGTACATGTGTCTTTGTAGTAGAATAATTTATAATCCTTTGGGTATATACCCAGTAGTGGAATGGCTGGGTCATATGGTACATCTAGTTCTAGATCCTTGAGGAATTGCCATACTGTTTTCCATAATGGTTGAACTAGTTTACAATCCCACCAACAGTGTAAAAGTGTTCCTATTTCTCCACATCCTCTCCAGCATCTGTTGTTTCCTGACTTCTTAATGATTGCCATTCTAACTGGTGTGAGATGGTATCTCATTGTGGTTTTGATTTGCATTTCTCTGATGGCGAGTGACGATGAGCATTTTTTCATGTGTCTGTTGGCTGTATGAATATCTTCTTTTGAGAAATGTCTGTTCATATCCTTTCCCCACTTTTTGATGGGGTTGTTTGTTTTTTTCTCGTATATTTGTTTGAGTTCTTTGTAGATTCTGGATATTAGCCCTTTGTCAGATGAGTAGGTTGCAAAAATTTTCTCCCATTCTGTAGGTTGCCTGTTCACTCTGATGGTAGTTTCTTTTGCTGTGCTAAAGCTCTTTAGTTTAATTAGATCCCATTTGTCAATTTTTGCTTTTGCTGCCGTTGCTTTTGGTGTTTTAGACATGAAGTCCTTGCCCGTGCCTATGTCCTGAATGGTACTACCTAGATTTTCTTCTAGGGTTTTTATGGTATTAGGTCTAACATTTAAGTCTCTAATCCATCTTGAATTAATCTTCGTATAAGGGGTAAGGAAAGGATCCAGTTTCAGCTTTCTACTTATGGCTAGCCAATTGGAAACTCACCCTCTCCATCTACTCAGTCTTTTTGCTGTTTTCCTTCTTTACTTTTATATTCCCACCAGACAGTGGCAGGGAGGAATTCCTAAAGCAGTTACATTTCAGATTTACAGCTCTTGAGCCACATGAGTTATTTGGAATCCTAGAGATCATAAAATTCTACAGACTTGGTTCATATCCCAGCGCTGCCACACATTAGCCAAGGGACTTGGAGCAAGGATTTTTTATTTCTCTGAGCCTTGGATTATCCATCTGTAGAATGGGGATAAAATAACTTTGCAGAGTTGTTCTGAGAAAACTGGAGATAATAGTGTTATCTATAACCAATTATGGTTTGGGGATTGGCAATATCAGATATAGAAGGAAGAGGAGACTCCCTCATCTGTCTCTCTCTCCCCCTCAGTGTGACCTCTTGATTCTCTTTGTTTCAGACCTACCATGGCCTGCTCTCTCCATCTCCCTCTTTGTGTCATGCTAAACTCAACCCTGCTCCGAGGAGCAGAAAGTAAGAGAGTGTTCAGAAATGAATCTAAGCTGACGGCTCGTGCTTTAGCCAGCTTTTGAAAATGCTAGAGACAATCATGAAAATGCACACTGTGTTTACAATTCCTTTTGCATCCCAAAGAACGGAAAAACCTTGCCACATATGCACTGAAGAAATTCTTCTCTGATCATGCAAAATATGCCTAAAATTTACTTCTTTGCATGTGTTGTACAGATGGGTTTTTTTTTAAACCTTACTCAAATATTGCTGTTAAACTCTGTGGAAGAATACAAGGCTTCAGGAGACAGCCTGGCCTGGGCCTCTATTTAAGAAGCTTACTAGAGGGTTGCCATTCTCACAAAGAGAAAAGACTCTGTGAGTAACAGGAAAAGCAGAGTCTAATAGTCACCCTCCTGGAAACACACTTTCTGTCTGCCTTCACCTAAAGTGGAGAGTCTAAGGAAGGAATACTGGGGTGGTGAAAGTGGATGGAATATCATAGGAGTATCTCCTATGATATTCCTATGGTATCCTATAGGAGGCCTGTCATTGGCAGAGTGATGCCCAGGGCAGCTGGAGGTGGGGAGAAACCTCACCAAAAGTTTTCATGTTTCCCACATATGCAAGGCCTGCTGACAGCCTGCTCAGAATGTCTCTGCAGCAGCAAGACTGAGAGTGAAGGATGACAGTAACTGGGCAATTACCCTAATTGATCAAATCAGGAAAAGGGTGGCCACGCCTCCTGTTTGCCTGGGGTAGTCCTGGTATAATTATTAATTGTTCCTACTTTTATGATCAAAAGCGCCTTGTTCAACAGTAAGTTGGGTGGTCACTTGATAAGACAGCACCCTTCAGGCTCCCCTAAATCACAACCCTCACCTCCCTTCTTGCTCCCACCTCCTGTCACATCCAGTCATTCAGCTACCATTTTACCTGATATCCACTGATGCAGGCACAAGTTTCCACTTTTCTCCCACATCTAGTGATGTCTTGACCTGAGGTCAGAGAGTGTGCCACAGGGCAGCCTCTCAGCCCACTGAATGGGATGTGTGGGAGCCCCCCATTACAGGATACCCCTTCTTTCTTAGCAGTCCTTGGTCACCACCTCAGAACTCTTGTTTGCTTGAGTGTGCACTTTGCCTTTTGCTTCCCCTTTTAATAGTCCCCTATGTGAACTACTAAAACCCACCAGTTTGTTGGCAAGGTGTATTTCATGCTGGATCTGTGGGATGTGGCACCATCCTCTTTTTGAGAAATAATCCAGGCATCTGCCTAGAGAAGCACAGTTTCTGCACTCTCACCATGGCATGGTCATCAGGGATGTTCTGTACAACCACACAGGTTGTACACTGCACAACTTTGAGGGGTGCCATTTTTATCAGCTATAATGTGAGGAGCATCACCTAGATTTATATAGTACAATGGCCCTAATACTGATGATAATAAAAATAATAAAGCTTGTTGTTTACTAAGCTACAAACCAGGCACTATGTTGAGCATTTTCACATGAAGTACTTCATTTAGCCCTTTCCATAACTCTCTGTTGTAGTATTTATATTTTTATCCTCATTTAATAGGGCAACTTGGGGCTTAGGTAGGTTAATTTATCAGTGATCATGCGTTTAGTAAATAATATAGCTGGAATTGGAAGCCTAGAAGCTTGTCCTCTGACACCTACACGCTGAATCATTATCTTCACTAATCCCATGCCAACATACACCTAAAGTGAATCATTTTATTTTCCTCTCAATGACTTGCCAAGCCTCTTACTGTAGAATTGCTATCCAAGTGTATTCCCTTTACTGGGTTATAATACCTACCCCTTCTAAAAAGGAGATTCTTGATCTAGTTGGCTATCAAACTTTAAGCCATGTCACCGGGTGAGTCTTGATGATGTTGGAGCCCCTCAGTGGACTTGCCCTGTCCATTGTGAGGCCCATTGGTTGTTCAGGGGCAAGGGGCATCAGGATGCCTTCTTGATACCATGAGAGTAGAGCCCAGACTTTCAGATATAGGGCAAAATAATTGCACAAGAGAAAAATGCTCTATCCACACATCCACATCTCATTTTGTTTATACCCTAGAAACAACATGTTGTAAGCAAAATTCTATTCAATGTGTGGCTCTGAAAAGTTGACTCTGAATTTCTAGACTTCACTTAGCTCATCTGCAAAATGGGAATTATATGGCAGACTTAGCTCAAGGGTCACAGTGAGGATTTGGTGAGATGACATGGTTCGACGTGGTGACTAGCACATTTTAAGTCTTCCCGAAGTAGACCTCTTTTTAGTACAGTGGCCTTCCGATGGAGGCTTCTGGTGATGACAGCAGTTTGGCTCAGCCTACACCTTATGATGTTGGGCTTCTAAATATCACCTGCCAGCTTCAGGTGAATAATTTGTCCTCACAGTGGTCAGTTTTAGCCACTTTAGAATTATAATGCTCATGAGGCTGTTTGGGAGAAAAAAGTTAAAAAAGACTTTTTAATTCTTTTGAGAATTATTATCACAAAGGATTGACTTGTTAGCAATATTACACTCTGACATATAAATTCACATAGAGCAGCAGAGGTCCTTCTGATCAAATTTGAATTGTGATTGTATAGGGCTATGCATCTGCAGCATTGAGGAATAGATCTCACAGGTCCTGCACATGTTCTTTTTCTCTTATCTGGAATACTCTCTTCCCTTGTAGTACCTCTTCATCGTAAGACCACCTTGCTCTGACCTTCATCTCAGTCACCCTTTCTCATCCTTCAGGCCTCAACCTAGGTGTCACTTCCTCTCAGAAGCCTTTGCCAGTCACACCACCCCACTAAATCTGAGTCAGATGCTTCTCCACTCAGCTCTCACAGCACCCTCAAATTACTGTACTCTGGCAGTTAGCACCCAGAATTTTCATTGCCTGTTTTCCTCATCTATGTTATCAGTTATTTAAGGTCAGGAAGCTTGTTCACCAGAATCTTCTCTATCATTTAATATGGTACCTACACCATCAAAGACACCTGTTGAATGAATGAATCTGCAAATGAATGGAGGAACAAAATAATGGATGGCTGGAAGGAAAGAAGAAAGGAAGGGAGGGAGAAAGGAAGGAGGGAAAGATGGAAGCAAAGAAGGAATGAGGAAGGGAGGGAGGGAGGAAGGCAGGAAGGCAGGAAGGCAGGAAGGCAGGAAGGCAGGAAGGCAGGAAGGAAGGAAGGAAGGAAGGAAGGAAGGAAGGAAGGAAGGAAGGAAGAAGGAAGGAAGGATAATAACATAGAACAGTGCCTGCTAATTGATGGACTTTCATCTTTCACTCTATAGAATAAAGGCATTCTAAAATGACTTTTAGCACATGAAGCAGGCTGGACACTGTGGCTCACGCCTGTAATCCCAGCACTTTGGGAGGCCAAGGAGGGAGGATCATTGAGCCCCGGAGTTTGAGACCAGCCTAGGCAACATAGTGAGACTCTATATCTACAAAAAAATAGAAAAAATTAGCCGAGTATGGTGGCATGGACCTGTAGTTCCAGCTACTTGCGAGGCTGAGGTAGGAGGACTGCTTAAGCTCAGAAGGTCAAGGCTGCAGTGAGCTATGATCGGACCACTGCACTACAGCCTGGGTGACAGAGCAAGACCTTGTCTCAAAAAAATTAAAAATTAAAAAAAAGCACAAACTCTGTTTTTCCTGTAAGAACAGCTGTTTTATTTTTTTGTCACAATGCTACGGACAAGCTGTGGCTCAGATATGTCTGACCATTGCAGAACTACTCACCTCATTGCTGTTTGGTGCAATATGGGGACTTGGGCCACTCTGATACATACTTGGATTCTGAGGACTTTTAGTAAGATCAGCTGTAGAATGATTCCCAAGTTCATCTCATTAACACAGAAAATTTAGAAATGAGCAGCAGGTCCTTGGTCAGTTGATTTAAAAGATTTTCCTGAAGTTAACAGTAGGGAATGGCCAGGTTTTGATGTGCGCACAGAGCCAGATACGAACTCTTTATTGCTCATTTTATTAATTTGTTGAACCAACATTTATCAATCACTTGTGAAGTTCCAGGTATTAGGCATTAGGGATGCTCTAAAAATCTCAAACCACACACAATCTGCTCTGAAAACCCCAAAATGCTGTGGTCATTCTCCTCCCCACCTTCACCACCTGTGCCATTTCTCACTTCCAGCCACCATGCATGCTGAGCCCCTCCTGAGAATGTCCTCTTCCCTCCTTGCCTGGTGAACTGATGTCCTCCCCCATTCCTCCTGCTCATCGGCTGCTACCTGGGCCCCCCTTTGCAGCATCATGGGAATTGCCCTGTTGTTTTTCCTCTTCTCTCCCTGGTGGCTTCTTACTCAATTACACACTCTGTTACAAAACCCACATCTGCTTACACAACTGTGCAAGGTAGTCCTAGGTGTTAAACCCCAAGGGTCACCAGGTAGCCAGCTGAGCTAACACCTGAGACTCCAAGCTGGGAATAGCTGCCACTCTGGGTGTTCTAACAGGGAAAGAGGCAGAGTAGGAAGCCATGGGGGCTGCCTCCCAGGGCCCAGCATAGACCTTGGCTCATTATAAAATACTGATTGAACGAATGAATGACTTTAAAGTTACAAAGTGTCCCCATAGTGTTATTTCTGCCTCTTTCTCCCCACTCTACCCCCTAGCAAATATATACTATTTGGGAGCAAAAATGTCTAAATTATATATACCTGACTTGAAAATGAACTTTGAAGTAAGGACTGCTTTTTTTGTTGTTGCCATTTAAAGCAATGCTAGAGAAACCGATTTGTCATTGCTGCTTCTCATGACATAAAAACCCAGGAACCCTGTGGTTCTGTGAGTTGCCATCCATACACTGTGCAACAATGGTAACCCGGCACTAGAGAAGACAAGGTCTTTCATCCATGGAGAAAATCAACAACCTTAAAAGGTAGAGCCTGTGAATATCAAGTGGTTTTCTTCCCCCCATGGTTAGGGAATTGCACCAAAAGATATATTTGAAAGTGTAAAGCAACTTGATTATAATCTTTGAGCAAAGAAAATTTCTACCCGTTGCATTAAATGATCCTTTTTAGACCATCACTCTGTGGCCAACCTACCTGGCTGAATAAAATACCAGCTTCAGGGTTTACTTTAGGTCTTCCTCACCTGCAAATTTGGAAAAGTTCTTTTCCCCCTGTTAATTTCAGCACATTTAAAGGCACATGTAGCTTGCAGAACAATGGGCGAGCTGCCCGATTTAGTCCAGCACTGTGATTATTTTCTTTCTGAATTATAGTGTGTGATGAAATGCAAGGAGGTTGGTGGCGTTGCTCATGCTAGCGATTTTTCTAAAAGTCATACTGAAATTAGAGAAAACCTTTTGGAAATTAAAATGAGGCTATTTGAACTTTCCAACTGTTTTTCAGAACATTCTAGATCATATTCCAGGACAGGGGAAAGAGTCATAAATCCTAGAGGGTTGAGGGGGAAGCCATATTATAAAAAGTTGATAAAACCTGATAGCAAGGGCTGGGTCTGTTTTCTGATTACCCAGCCCCCATACCCTAGTTAGGATTTAAGATTCCAGGAGAAAACCCTTGCCATGTGATTTTCAGATCTGCTGTTGACTAATTAGGAAACCCTGGGCAGGTCACTTATTAGTTTAATTTTTAATTTCGTAAAAGTTATAGTCAAGGTACATTTTCCAGCTCCCTTTTCCACCATTGGCAAAATAGTTTTTATGGTAGTTAACCATTCTTTAAGACTGAGAGAGAAATGCTTAACAAGCATAAAGTATTTGGGAATCATTGTATTTCTGCTCTGAACTGTTACTTATTGACGTAGATTAAAGCCTTGTGGATTAGTGAAAACAAGAGAGGATACTGGAAGATTTAGTCCAGGTTTAGCTGTGCAATAATTAGGATCTTCCCAGAGTCACCTAAGTCCTAATTTTCTAAGGAATTACTTTTTCTATGGGTAGTTAAGTATTTGCGTATATCTACACATCACAAATTAACTTTTCTTTTCTTTTTTTTTAAATATTCAGTGGCCCTCTATCTCACTTTTTTAATGAAGAAAAAAATGTTATCACTTTGCAGTAGTTCCCAGTATACTCTAGGGAAATAGAAAACCCCCAAAACCACTGAGCTAGGGATGAGCTAGGGAACTGGGCTCAGTCAGCCTCCTGCACTAATTTGAAGTGATTCTGCTCCTCCATGCTCACCTCACAGTGGTTTCAAGTTATGTTTATGCTCCAGAAAAATGAGGAGTGACTCCATATTCTAGATATTGAGGTTTACTCCCAAGCAGCAGAAATTTTGAGTTAAGTTTACAAGTGACAAGGGGCTACCAGGAAATGCCAGCATATCCCTTCTCCTTCCTAAAGGATCAGGATAGCTCACAAAAGACACAGGGCATACTATATGACCCAGCAATTGCATTCCCGGGTATATATACCCAAAAGAATGGATAATGGGTGTTTAAATGTGTACATGAATGTTCATAGCGGCACTATTTACAATAGCCAAATAAGAAACAACCCATATGTCATCAACTGAGGAATGGATAAACAAAATGTGGTATATCCATACAATAGAATATTATTCAGCCTTAAAAAGGGATGAAGTATTGATACATGCTGCAATATAGAAGAACCCTGAAAACATTAAGGGAGAGAAGTCAAGGAGAGAAGAAGGCCACATATTGGATGATTCCATATATGTGAAATACCCAGAATAGGCAAATCTACAGAGACAAAAAGCAGACTGGGGGTTGCTAGGGGCTGCAGGAAGGAAGGAATGGGGAGTGACTGCTTAATGGGCACAGGGCTTCCTTTTGCGGTGATGAAATATTCTGGAACTAGATGGGGTGATGGTTGCACCACATTGCAAATGTACTAAATGCCACTGAATTGTACACCTGTGATAGTTAAAATGGTGAACCTTATATTTTGTGTATTTTATCACCAAAAAAAAAAAAAAAAGGCATGGGGCATATCATAGAAGACATTTCTGAGTGAAGCTGAGTTCCAAACACAAGTGCCTTTGAGGCAAGGCAGGTGCTAAAAGGAAAGGCTGCCCATTAGATGAAAAAGAGAGGTGGGGTCTGTGGTTCTCCGTAAAGATACTAAAATTAGACATTTAAAAAGACAGTGTGCTAGCTGGGCGTGATGGTTCACGCCTGTAATCTCAGCACTTTGGGAGGCCAAGGCAGGAGGATCCCTTGAACCCAGGAGTTCAAGACCAACCTGGGCAATGTAGTGAGACTCATCCTACAAAAAATTAAAAAAATTAGCTGGGCATGGTGGCTCATGCCTGTAGTCTCAGCTACTTGGGACTAAAATGTGGGAGGATGGGTTGAGCCAGGGAAGTTGAGGCTATAGCAAACTGTGATCACACCACTGCACTCCAACCTGGACAACAGAGGGAGACTTTGTCTCAAAGAAAAAAAAGAAAGAAAAGAAAAGACAACATTCTAACCACACAACAAAAATCAAAGTTGTTAGATAAGCCCATTGCCAACAAGGTATTCAATCCCTGGCCTAAAAGAAACTGCAGCAGTCTTTGGTACAGTTTTCAGTTAGCTCACTGGGGCTTCCCATTGTAGTCTAGAGTCTTGAAATGTTGGGGTGACACAGAGGCTTTAGATACAATAGGCTTTCAGTGACCTTTAGCAACACAGGGCACTAAGGATAAACTTCAGGGGTGGGGTTTGCTGTTGGTTAAAGCAAAACAAATAAGAATCTGTGGATGCTGTGGAGATTACCTAGAATGAAACATACCACTTGCTCTGTAATCATCCCTTGACTTATGGGAATAAACACAGCTGTCCCATCTACCTCACAAAGAGATGTGTGACCTGGGGCAAGTAACTTAGGCTCTCAAAGTCCCATTTTCTTCATGTGGAAAATGGAATTACAGTAATTGTTAACTCTCGCTACCTAACTATCTTCTTTGTTGTCTGCCTTTGCTACCAACATATAAGCTCCTCTCTGAAAACAGGGGATGTGCCATTTGTGTGCACTCTTGTTCACCCAGGAGCTGTCACAGGGCCTGACACCTAGTAGGAGCTTAGTGAATATTTGCAGAATGATGTGGGATGACAGCAGTTCCCCTGGAGAAGAAAAGGCACCTGGGGCGGCAGGAAAGCCCTCTTCAAATAG
The DNA here is from genome assembly GCF_007565055.1 of Rhinopithecus roxellana. NCBI lineage: Eukaryota > Metazoa > Chordata > Mammalia > Primates > Cercopithecidae > Rhinopithecus > Rhinopithecus roxellana. Next base: position 71,768,079 of record NC_044549.1, on the reverse strand, counting down.
CTGGAGGAGATTACTTGTGAAAGCTGAAGCTTTCCTTTATGCTTCCCTGGAATAGAAAACTGGGACAAGGGCCTGGAACATACAAAGAGATTTGTTTGGTTCCATGTTATGAAATGAGATGGCTACCTGGGCAGGTACTGATGTCCCTGACCCTGGAGGTATTTAGACACCAGTTTGGTAAACATTTGGCCATAAGTGTTAAAGCAAGTCACTTGTGAGTAGGTGTTCCAAGTAAATAGGATTTAAGGTCCTTTCTAAACTGAGATTGACTCATTTATACTTTCGTTCCTTCCTTTAGACAGCCTGGTGGTGAATGCCAGGAACAGAGTTGTTAGGTAACTGGAGTAAAATGAAGAGTTCTCGGCCAGGCAGCGGTGGCTCACGCCTGTAATCCCAGCACTTTGGGAGGCCGAGGCAGGCAGATCACGAGGTCAGGAGATTGAGACCATCCTGGCTAACACGGTGAAACCCCGTCTCTACTAAAAATACAAAAAAATTAGCCTGGCGTGGTGGTGGGCACCTGTAGTCCCAGCTACTCAGGAGGATGAGGCAAGAGAATGGCGTGAACCTGGGAGGCGGAGCTTGCAGTGAGCCAAGATCGCGACACTGCACTCCCAGCCTGGGTGACAGAGTGAGACTTCATCTCAAAAAAAAAATAGAGGAGTTCTTTGGCAATCCCTGCCCTCAGGGCTCTTATGATCTTAAAGGCTATGTAGACAAGTAAACACATAATTACAGTCATAGGATATAAAGAACTATGGTTTATTCTTCCCTTTTGTTTGTCTTTAACAGTGCACCAAAACCTGCGGCGAAGGCTCCAGGTACCGCAAGGTGGTGTGTGTGGATGACAGCAAAAACGAGGTGCATGGTGCACGCTGTGACGTGAGCAAGCGGCCGGCGGACCACGAAAGCTGTAGTTTGCAACCCTGCGAGTATGTCTGGATCACAGGAGAATGGTCAGAGGTACCGTCCTGGGGACTGTAACTGTGGTCGGCTCAGCCATGGCCTAAGAGCAGCAGAGGGATGAGTGCAGGAATGTGGGAGACTTGAGGCTACCTGCCCGATCTGCCACTGTGAACTGTGTGTTTTCTGACAAGTCCTCAGCCTTCCCAAACTGGAATTCCTTGTATGCAAAGTGGGAGAGATGTGTGAGATGGTCTCTGAGTCCCTTCAGGTCACATTCTGTGATTTACCTTGATGTCCTATTGGCATAAAGAAGAAATTATTGCAGGGGCTGCAAACTCATAGGATGCTTTGAGGTGCCTGAAGACAGTTAAGTATAAGAAAATATTGTAGTGCCAGGGATACAAAAGGGAGAGGTGGCGACTGTGACAAACTAGCATATGCTGTGTGAAGGGAGCAGAATCTCTTTCACTCCAGATGTGGCCATGCAGAAATGTGGTCTAGCGTTACCAGACCTGATTTCTCAAAAGAGGCTGAAAATCTGGACTAGTATGTGAGATTTCCTAACTTGAAAATGGGGGCTCAAATTTTTGGTTTTAAAACATTGTAAGGGGCAAACAAACCACTTTCATGAACCAGATGTGTTTTGCCTGTTTAACAAACAGCTTCAGAGGAACAAAATAATTTTCTGTAATACCCTAAGTATCTCAAGTACCATTTTGTTCATATATCCTCCTGCACAGTGCTTATCTAGACCCTTTTTATTGGTAATAAACCAATAGTAATTATAGCATTATATTATTTTCAAACATCATAATATGTTCATGTCTGTATGAGAAATCTATAGCGTTCAAACCAGTTGTCATTTGCACAAAAGTATTTAGAGCTTTGAAAGGGAGGCATCTGGACTCACAGTAAAGGTACTGAAAATTGTTAGGTAATATGATTGCTGCCACTGGGTCTCTTCAAAGTTTGACAGGGCAGCAATTTCACATGTTAATGAGATGAATATTTGCATTTAGATGATGTGTGTGTTGGGTGTTGAATTGATTCCTGCACTAAAGCTGATCCCAAAGTCTTTTCTAATTATCTCTCCCTATCCTTTATTCCTGTGAATTTTGTCCTTCGAGGGGGCATTTGGCAGTGTCTGGAGACAGTTTGGTTGTGACAACTGGGGAAAGGGGACCCTACTGGCCACGGTTGGAAGGTGGAGGCCAGGGATAGGGCTAAACATCCTATAGTGCACAGGGCAGCCCTCACAATACAGAATTATCTGGCCCAAATGTCAGTGGTGCTGAGGCTGGGAAACCCTGCTTGACCCCAACCCTACATCTTCTCAGTATGCCCTGAATAGTACCTTATGCCCTTAGAGAGTGAAGAGGAGACATGGTTCTGATCTTTAGGAAATTGATTTGCTCTTGGCCAGCCAGGAACATGTGGAATCCAAATGAGTGTTCAGAATAGTTCTTGACATTGGGTTTGAGGCATAGGTTCCAACCCATCCGTATCCCAACGCAGGGGGATCTCACCTTTCACCTGGCCAAGACTGACCTCTTCATCTTATCTCCTGTGTAGTACTTTTGTTATGCTAAAAGAGTTTTGATCTCTTCCTAAGACTTGAGTCAAATTACTCCTATAGCTTTAATATAACCGTAACCCCCAAAAGATGAGACAGGGAGAAGATTGAAAAGAAAAAAGGAAGCCTTCCACATTTCTGTAAATTCGCAGGTGTATCATGAATTGAAAAGTCTGCAGATTGATGGGCAACAACTAGAGGGTTGGAAACAGTATTTAGCACAGATACAAGGACCACAGGGAAGGAAACCTGCAACAAGGGAGAGGGGCCAAAAGGGACTGGCACCAGCTTTCTCTCTAGAAAAGAAGACATACCTTCTCTCTGGGACCTCTGTTACCTGGGGACCTCTTTGTGTGTTTTTTTCTGAGCTCTGCTCCACCTAAATTGGAGGAGGCCTGAGCTAGACTGGCAAAGAAGAGCTCTGTCAGTCCTGATTGACACATGCATTTTCTAGTGGGGACTGAAGTGTACAGCTCATGCAGGGAGCTCACAGTCTTACTGTTTTGCTTTGCTGTTATTTTCAATTTAGAAAAGTAATACATGCTCATGTGGAACCAAGCACATACACCAAGGCATGCAGAGTCTACAGTATGAGCTTCTTTCTGAAATGGTTTGAGGAAACCAGCAGCAGTCAACATTTTTACAATGCTGATATCAGCTGGCTGACAGCATCTCTTCTTGCCAGCTTCTTTACAGAGATGTGGAAGCCTCTACATTTAGCCTGACCATATTTGGGGCTCAGTTTCATCAGCAAATGCCTGTCTCCCACGGGGCCCTCCCCCTCACATAAATAGCCAGGGGACTGCTTTTGCTCCTGGTTTGTAGGGGTCAAGAGTCTCATTCCTTGCCCCTCTTAAACACACAACTTTGTTTAAGTTAGTATGGACTGATGTCAATGCATGCAAGCACTGGGTTAGACACTAAGATTACCCACAGCTTGGACAGAGTTTGTTAGCCATCTGCATGAAACACCCCGGGCTGGCCTTACACTTTCCTGGCCTGTTGTCAAGTTGGCCTTCAAACATTTGAACAGCAGCAGCCAAAGAAGGAAGAAATGTACACAGAGCATTTCTATGTCTCGAGCCAACTGGAAGGGAAGGCCCAGGGATGCTCTGCATGCCTCTAGCCGACTTGTTCTCTCCTGCCTCTGGGATTTCTTCAAAGAGAGCCTTTTCCCTGGAAAAGCTGCAGGAGAAGAAAGCCATGTGACTAAAAGCAGGAGGAGACATTAGGGCAGAGCAGACACTGTGGCTTCTAACTGCCCTTGAGAATTGATGAAAGCTGTGGTCCCTCACCCCAGAAAAAGCATAACATACCACATGTAGTATACTGTTTTGGGGTGTTTATCCCACCCTCACCCAAGAACCTTAAGTCTAGAGAATACCGGTGCTCTACGCCAAGTTTATGAAGCACGTTTACAAAAGATGACCAGTTATTTGATGTCGTTGCCTAAAAATATCATCAAATATCATCAAAACTAAATTAATTGTAACTTAGTTTTATTTTTTAAATAGAAAACGATAAAAAACAATTTAACTAAGGAGGTTGAATGTTGGGACACTAAATGTGTATTTCTTCTCCATTTCTGTATTGGTTGAGTATGTTTAAATGCCATCGAGTTAGGATAGAAGAGTACAGATGAGGGCATGATATAGAGCAAGAGGTAGAAAAGCAGAAAGGTAACATGCCAGTCAACATCTATAGCCTAGCCGGGTGTGGTGGTGCGCACCTGTAATCCCAACTACTTGGGAGGCTGAGGCATGAGAATCACTTGAACCTGGGAGGCAGAGGTTGCAGTGAGCAGAGAGCATGTCACTGCACTCCAGCCTGGACAACAGAGTGAGATGCAATCTCAAAAAAAAAAAAAAAAACTATAGCCAGGGAGAGAGAGGGGAGAAGGAAATTAAATGGAGGGCAGGTAGGAAAGCAAACAGCACCAAGGAGGGAAGGAAAACAGTCCCAGAGTCCCCTTTGGCTCAGTGCTTGGATTTCACACTCAAAATGCCAACTCACGGGTCAGCTGCTGTCTCCTCTTCCCTCCCCATTTGATGGTCATCATAGATTTAGAAAAGAGCAGTTTGCCAACCTGTGCGGTTGGGCTGAAGATGCAAACTGAATGAATGACACCTGGAGCACCTCCCCCTCCTCCTCCCCTCAAAACCTCTAGAAGGGGTTTGAGGGATCCCTACCTGCAGTAGAGGCTGAGAAGATGCCGGTGGAAGCACCAGATCCCTGAGGCACCCTGTGGGGTTGCCTGTCTCCTGTGTGCTCAGGGCCTGCGGCTTGAAATGAATAAATAAGCTAATGAAGTGGGAGCTTTCTGCAGCATAGTCACACGGTCAGCGCTCGGTGTGGAGGTCAGGGGCCTATTGTGGGCTGCCCCCAGGAACTGCTAGAACCTCTGCTCTCAACCCCTGTCTTTGCAGTGCTCAGTGACCTGTGGAAAAGGCTACAAACAAAGGCTTGTCTCATGCAGCGAGATTTACACCGGGAAGGAGAATTATGAATACAGCTACCAAACCACCGTCAACTGTCCGGGCACGCAGCCCCCCAGTGTTCACCCCTGTTACCTGAGGGAGTGCCCTGTCTCGGCCACCTGGAGAGTTGGCAACTGGGGGAGTGTAAGTAGAAGACTAAGCGCTCAAATCTGAAAACCCTTGGATCTCAACTCCGTATTAAACATGTCCTGCCTAACCCACTCTCCTTAGTAATTCTACTTCGGGAGAGACCCTGGAGTTAGCAACTTGAAATGGGCTGACAGGGATCAAAGGGACTTCTTTCTGTTTACCGAGGTGGCTTGGTGCTTAGAACATGGGCTCTGAAGCCAGACAGTCTGGATCTGAACCCTGGTTCTGCCACTTCCCAGGTGAACAACCTTGGGCAAGTTGCATAACTTTTGTGTCTCAGTTTTCTCATCTGCAAAACTGGTAGTTGTGAAGATGAAATGAGTTTACACAGGTTGAGCATCCCTAGTCCAGAAATCCAAAATGCTATAAAATCCAAACAATTTTTAGTGCCGATGTAACACTGTAATGAAATGCTCCTTGGAGCATCTTGAGTTTCAGATGTTCAGATTAGGGATATCCAACTAGTAATACAGCAAATATTCCAAAATCTGAAAAAAAAAAAAAAAAAAAATCTGAAATGCAAAATACTTCTGGTCCCCAGCACTTCCAATAGGCCTGTATATATAAAGCACTTAGGTTATAATGGCAAATATTTTGTGTATATTTTACTGCAAATTTTTTTTTAAAAAGCACTTAAAATCTGATACTCATAAGAGTTATAGAAGGAGTAGTTATTGTTGCTTATGTTGTTAAGAAGTCTGTATGTTCTGGTGCTTCTATGTAAGAAATACTTCATTGCATTGAGGTACAACAAGGCAGAATATTTTAAATTGGGACTGCCCTGGAAGACTGTCACAGCCCCCCTGGCTCTGGACCAGGCAGCTCTTAGTCTGGAAAAGTGGTCAGGCAGCCTGGCACGGTAGCTCACAACTGTAATCCCAGCTCTTCAAGAGGCCAAGGTGGACGGACCATGAGGCCAGCAGATGGAGACCAGCCTGGCCATCATGGTGAAATCCTGTCTCTACTTAAAATACAAAATTTTTTAAATTATTATTATACTTTAAGTTCTAGGGTACATGTGTACAACGTGCAGGTTTGTTACATATGTATACATGTGCCATGTTGGTGTGCTGCACCCATTAACTTGTCATTTACATTAGGTATATTTCCTATTGCTATCCCTCCCACCTCCCCCCAGCCCACGATAGGCCCCGGTGTGTGATGTTCCCCACCCTGTATCCAAGTGTTCTCATTGTTCAGTTCCCACCTATAAGTGAGAACACGTGATGTTTGGTTTTCTGTCCTTGCGATAGTTTGCTCAGAATGATGGTTTCTAGCTTCATCCATGTCCCTACAAAGGACATGAACTCATCCTTTTTCATGGCTACATAGTATTCCATGGTGTAAATGTGCCACATTTTCTTAATCCGGTCTATCATTGATGGACATTTGGGTTGCTTCCAAGTCTTTGCTATTGTGAATAGTGCCACAATAAACATACGTGTGCACGTGTCTTTATAGCAGCGTGATTTATAATCCTTTGAGTATATACCCAGTAATGGAATGGCTGGGTCAAATGGTATTTCTAGTTCTAGATCCCTGAGGAATCGCCACACCATCTTCCACAATGGTTGAACTAGTTTACAGTCCCACCAACAGTGTAAAAGTGTTCCTATTTCTCCACATGCTCTCCAGCACCTGTTTTTTCCTGACTTTTTAATGATCGCCATTCTAACTGGTGTGAGATGGTATCTCATTATGGTTTTGATTTGCATTTCTCTGATGGCCCGTGATGATGAGCATTTTTTCATGTGTCTGTTGGCTGCATAAATGTCTTCTTTTGAGAGGTGTCTGTTCCTATCCTTCACCAACTTTTGGGGTTGTTTTTTCTTGTGAATTTGTTTGAGTTCTTTGTAGATTCTGGATATTAGCCCTTTGTGAGATGGGTAGATTGAAAAAATTTTCTCCCATTCTGTAGGTTGCCTGTTCACTCTGATGGTAGTTTCTTTTGCTGTGCAGAAGGTCTTTAGTTTAATTAGATCCCATTTGTCAATTTTGACTTTTGTTGCCATTGCTTTTGGTGTTTTAGTCATGAAGTCCTTACCCATGCCTATGTCCTGAATGCTATTGCCTAGGTTTTCTTCTAGGGTTTTTATGGTTTTAGGTCTAACATTTAAGTCTTTAATCCATCTTGAATTAATTTTTGTACAAGGCGTAAGGAAGGGATCCAGTTTCAGCTTTCTACATATGGCTAGCCAGTTTTCCCAGCGCCATTTATTAAATAGGGAATCCTTTCCCCATTTCTTGTTTTTGTCAGGTTTGTCAAAGATCAGATGGGTGTAGATTATTTCCAAGGGCTCTGTTCTGTTCCATTGCTCTATATATCTGTTTTGGTACCAGTACCATGCTGTTTTGGTTACTGTAGGCCTGTAGTATAGTTTGAAGTCAGGTAGCATGATGCCTCCAGCTTTGTTCTTTTTGCTTAGGATTGTCTTGGCAATGCGGGCTCTGTTTTGGTTCCATATGAACTTTAAAGTAGTTTTTTCCAATTCTGTCAAGAAAGTCATTGGTAGCTTAATGGGGATGGCATTGAATCTATAAATTACCTTGGGCAGTATGGCCGTTTTCATAATATTGATTCTTCCTATCCATGAGCATGGAATGTTCTTCCATTTGTTTGTGTCCTCTTTTATTTCGTTGAGCAGTGGCTTGTAGTTCTCCTTGAAGAGGTCCTTGACATCCCTTGTAAGTTGGATTCCTAGGTATTTTATTCTCTTTGAAGCAATTGTGAATGGGAGTTCACTCATGATTTGGCTCTCTGTTTGTTTGTTATTGGTGTATAGGAATGCTTGTGATTTTTTTTTTTTTTTTTTTTTTTTTTTTGAGACAGAGTCTCGCTCTGTTGCCCAGGCTGGAGTGCAGTGGCCGGATCTCAGCTCACTGCAAGCTCCGCCTCCCGGGTTTACGCCATTCTCCTGCCTCAGCCTCCCGAGTAGCTAGGACTACAGGCGCCCGCCACCTCGCCCGGCTAGCTTTTTGTATTTTTTTAGTAGAGACGGGGTTTCACCGTGTTAGCCAGGATGGTCTCGATCTCCTGACCTCGTGATCCGCCCGTCTCGGCCTCCCAAAGTGCTGGGATTGATTACAGGCTTGAGCCATCGCGCCCGGCCAGGAATGCTTGTGATTTTTGCACATTGATTTTGTATCCTGAGACTTTGCTGAAGTTGCTTATCAGCTTAAAGAGATTTTAGGGTGAGACATACAATCATGTCATCTGCAAACAGGGACAATTTGACTTCCTCTTTTCCTAATTGAATACCCTTTATTTCTTTCTCTTGCCTGATTGCCCTGGCCAGAACTTCCAACACTATGTTGAATAGGAGTGGTGAGAGAGGGCATCCCAGTCTTGTGCCAGTTTTCAAAGGGAATGCCTCCAGTTTTTGCTCATACAGTATAATATTGGCTGTGGGTTTGTCATAAATAGCTCTTATTATTTTGAGATATGTCCCATCAATACCTAGTTTATTGAGAGTTTTTAGCATGAAGCGCTGTTGAATTTTGTCGAAGGCCTTTTCTGCATCTATTGAGATAATCATGTGGTCTTTGTCTTTGGCTCTGTTTACATGACAGATTATGTTTATTGATTTGTGTATGTTGAACCAGCCTTGCATCCCAGGGATGAAGCCAACTTGATCATGGTGGATAAGCTTTTTGATGTGCTGCTGGATTCGGTTTGCCAGTATTTTATTGAGGATTTTTGCATCAATGTTCATCAGGGATATTGGTCTAAAATTCTCTTTTTTTGTTGTGTGCCTGCCAGGCTTTGGTATCAGGATGATGCTGGCCTCATAAAATGAGTTAGGGTGGATTCCCTCTTTCTCTATTGATTGGAGTAGTTTCAGAAGGAATGGTCCCAGCTCCTCTTTGTACCTCTGGTACAATTCAGCCATGAATCCATCTGGTCCTGGACTTTTTTTGTTCGGTAGGCTATTAATTGTTGTCTCAATTTCAGAGCCTGTTATTGGTGTATTCAGTGATTTAGCTTCTTCCTGGTTTAGTCTTGGGAGGGTGTATGTGTCCAGGAATTTATCCATTTCTTCTAGATTTTCTAGTTTATTTGTGTAGAGGTGTTTACAGTGTTCTCTGATGGTAGTTTGTATTTCTTTGGGATCGATGATGATATCCCCTATATCATTTTTTATTGCATCTATTTGATTCTTCTCTCTTTTTTTTATTAGTCTTGCTAGCAGTCTATCAATTTTGTTGATCTTTTCAAAATATCACCTCCTGGATTCATTGATTTTTTGAAGGGTTTTTTGTGTCTCTATCTCCTTCAGTTCTGCTCTGATCTTAGTTATTTCTTGCCTTCTGCTAGCTTTTGAATGTGTTTGCTCTTGCTTCCCTAGTTCTTTTAATTGTGATGTTAGGTTGTCAATTTTAGATCTTTCCTGCTTTCTCTTGTGGGCATTTAGTGCTATAAATTTCCCTCTTCACACTGCTTTAATAAAATACAAAAAGTAGCTGGACGAGATGGTGCATGCTTGTAGTCCCAGCTATCAGGGAGGCTGAGACAGGAGAATCGCTTGAACCTGGGAGGTGGAGGTTGCAGTGAGCAGAGATCATGCCATTGCACTCTGACCTGGGCAAGAAGAGCAAAACTCCGTATCAAAAAACAAAAAAAGAAAAAGAAAAAGAAAGAATTGAAAAGTGATTAGGCAAAAGTGTATGACGAGTTGGAAGCAGTTAGGGTATGAATCCTGGCTCCACTATGACCTTGAACAAATTCCTTAATATTTGAGCCCCAATCCCACCTGTAAAAAATAAGATAATGGTAATACTATCTCATAGGGGTACTGTGAAGCTTAAATGAAAAAATTATGTGTGTGTGTGTAAAATTACACACATTTTATACATACGTGTAAGTGTTTTATATATGTTTTTATAAATGTATGAATATGAATCTATAAAGCTTAGCACAGAGACTGGCCCATAGTGCTCAGTAAATATCAGCCTTTTGTATTCAGTGGCACAGAGTCTGAAGTGACACCCTGTACAGGATGACATCAGGGCTCTGAGCTCCACACCACCGGAAGCCTATGCCTCCCACATTCCATAGCCACACCGCTGACTCTCGTTTGTCTTACAGTGCTCAGTGTCTTGTGGTGTTGGAGTGATGCAGAGATCTGTGCAATGTTTAACCAATGAGGACCAACCCAGCCACTTATGCCACACTGATTTGAAGCCAGAAGAACGAAAAACCTGCCGCAATATCTATAACTGTAAGTTGACCAACTGAAGTTATCTTTCTTTAGCATGAAGAACAGGATTATCATTTTTCATTTGATTGCCTGCTCTTTTTAGAAATATGAATTTTTTCTTAAAGAAATCATTCCCTTTGCTACAAAGTTTTAGTGTGAACAATGTCATTCATTCTATAGGCAGATAATTCACATCTCGGAGCATCACACCCTATTTTTTGTGATTTGTGTTTTCTAGGTGAGTTACCCCAGAATTGCAAGGAGGTAAAAAGACTCAAAGGTGCCAGTGAAGATGGTGAATATTTCCTGATGATTAGAGGAAAGCTTCTGAAGGTGAATGTCAGATACCAGTCATTATTTCAAGAATATTTTTAGAGTAAGTGATCACTGCTCTCATTACCTCATTTCTGAGCCTCTCTTCCTGGATTATTTATGGTCTTTCAGATATTCTGTGCGGGGATGCACTCTGACCACCCCAAAGAGTACGTGACACTGGTGCATGGAGACTCGGAGAATTTCTCTGAGGTTTATGGACACAGGTAGGAGAGCCAGGCTCAGAAGATCCCAGAGGCCTGGAGATCCCTAGAAATGCTTTCCCATCCTTACCAGAACATTCTCTGTATAATTTAGGTTACACAACCCAACAGAATGTCCCTATAACGGGAGCCGGCGTGATGACTGCCAATGTCGGAAGGATTACACGGCGGCTGGGTTTTCCAGTTTTCAGAAAATCAGAATAGACCTGACCAGCATGCAGATAATAAGTAAGTTAGTGAGGTGTCCTGTGGGAACGTGTGCGTTCTTCTTTCTATTCAGACAGCAAGCATTTCTTGCATATTGGCTAGCAGGGAGGTGCTGAGGGTATGGAGAGGAAGAACACTGGAAGCTTACAGTGCAGCGAGGACAGTCCAGCAGCAGAGTTTTGTCTTTTTTGTTCACTGCTGTATCCCCAGTGCCTGGAAAGTGGCTCACACAAGGCAGGTGCTCTCTCCAATTCGTGATGAATGAATTGAATGAATGAAGTAGATGAAAGCACATGAAAGAAGCACCATTGAAATGTGGGAGGTCAGGGCAGCATTCCAGAAAATATGATATCGAAATGGAGACCCTAAGGTCAAGTTAGGGTTAGCCAGGCACAGAGGTCAGTGTGGGGGAGGCAGAGGTGGTAGCAGATGTATTCAAGGTAGAATAAACAGCAGATACAAAACCCCAAAGCTAAGAAATTCATGGGCAACATTCACCACCGCCACCCCAGCTTTCACCAGCACAGTGTACATGCTTACACGGACATAAAACTAATTTTATTCAGTTGTCAATTTGCAGAAGAAAAGTGGAACACAGAAATACCTTTTCTAAACTAGCCTGTGTTGGGGGCTGATTTCATACCCTCGCCAGCGCTGCATCTCTGTTGGGGACATTAATCATAGAAGTGGTTAAGGACAGCTAAAATACCTCAACATGTTCCCTTGCATATAGGAAAAACAGAAATAATGAATAATTAATTTTTCCTTATTAACATTATCCCCATAATATTGCATTGCTTTTCTCTTGAGATAGATTAAACGTGATTTGGACCAAGATACTTTAAATTTCCTGCAGCTAGACTAATGAGGGCTAAAGGCAGAGGGTCTGCAGTTTCTCCACTTAGGAAGAGACCCCAGCTAAGACCCAAGGGTTCTACATGCTGAAGCAGGCAAGGGCCGCTTTCCTTTCAGAATGGAGCACTGGGATTTCCCTCTCACCAAAGTGTGGTGAACTGTAGAAAGATTAAGGCCATTCCTGAAAGACAAGGTGGAAAGATGGAACCTGCCTCTGGCCTCCAGTCTCTCTGGCAGATAGCTTTTGCAGGATTCTCAGGTTAACTCCTCCCTTTCCGTGTGCAGAGCTCGTCTCAGGAGCTACAATAGGGGTTAACAACATGCACTTTGGGTTGGCCTTGTATTTATTGACTCTTTAAAAAATAAACAATTACAGGCTAGCCCCAAACTTCAGAAACTGCCATTAATAATTTCAAGATGGGGGTTCTAATTGCTCCACATTTTGGCAATAGTAGTGCCTAGGCCACAGGAGGACAGAGGAAACCTCAGGGAATCACTCCTAAGTAGCTGGAAATGCTTTCTTTCTGGCTTATTTCCCCCTGGCCTGAAGCCCGTGACGCAGGATAACAGGAGGTTCTCAACCAGCCAATTACGCTACATTTAAGTGAGGTGATTCACATATTTATTTATGTAGGAATCAATTCCAAAGTCGTTTGAAACCCCCTTTTTGGCTTCCATACTGTGGGAAGACAGACCTTTGGGGCTGATGAGGCCCGGGGAATGAAGCTCCCAGAACCACAAATATAATGAGGAAAAAGCTAGTGAGCATCTGGATCCATTTGCCCACTAATAGTTCACATTGCTTCTTTCTCTCCCATTCCCTCTTCTTCTTCTTCCCTTCTGTCTCCTTATTAATGTCCCATTACTTCCTTGCCTTTCTCCCACTCTTAACTTCCCTTGCCTTTAACCCCTTCTCCACCCCACAGCCACTGACTTACAGTTTGCAAGGACAAGCGAAGGACATCCCGTCCCTTTTGCCACAGCCGGGGATTGCTACAGCGCTGCTAAGTGCCCACAGGTATGTCCTTGGTGCCTTCTCCCTTGCGAGGGATTTACTTCCCACTTTCCCAGGGACACCCTCAGTTGCATCTGTTCCTGGGAATGTGATTAGAACAGTTGCTCTGGAGGGCAGTTTGGCCACATGTATCAAGACCCTCACAAATGCTCTGGAGTCTAATCTCGTAATTCAGCTCCTGAAAGTGGGCCCTAAGGAAATGGTCATAGCTACATGCCTAACTTCTGCATTCAACAAAACATGTCAGCTTAGAAACAAATTAGATGTCGGGTAGCGAGGGCTTGGTTAAACAAATTATTGTGGTTAACAAAATGAATATTGTACAGTCAGCAGAGTGCTAGTAAATATTTAATTTGAGAGTGGAGTGCCAACACACCACTGTCAGGCTTCATGAATCTGAATATTGCATGATATCGAAAAGCACTTTACATGGATTAGACAGAAAAAACAAGATGCAAAACAGTACATGCAGTATGATCCCATCTATATTTTCTTTTAATGTATAAACAGAGAAAAAGTTTGGAAGGACTTTTTCAAAATATTAGTTGGGTACATTGGTAAGTTTTTGTTTTTGTTTTTTATGTTTAACTTTGCTGGATTTCCTAAATTTTTCAAAATAAGCATGAAACCATTTTTTTTTTTTTTTTAATAAATAAAGGTTGGACCTGGAGATCTCAGAATTTTCAAGACTTATCTGGGTTTCCTTTGGTTCCTAAAGAGTACTCAGAAATGGCTCTAGAATAGTCTTAGCAATAAACCAGCTGACCTTTCTTGAGTGCTCACTTTGTGCCAGGCACCATCCTTTTTGCTGGAGACTCATAAACATTCATCCCTTGAGAAATTTAAAGCCTATTAGAGAGGATGACAGGTTAACAAAGACCCATGAGATAATAATATATTCTAGAAGTCCTCTGGGACCAAGGCTTGGGGCTCTCTGGATGTCACTGACTCAACCTATTACCCCTACTTCAGTTCTACAGAGTTTGCAGTGTTCAGACCAGAAGTGCAAATTCATCATCTTCTGCTGGATGACTTTTCAGCAGAGCCACTCAGCAGCAATCTTTCTGCCCATTCTATGGTTCTACACTTTCTTGCCTGAGAGAGGCGTGGCAAGTTTTAGCTTGTCTTTTGAAACATGCTGTCATAATCAGCTCGGGCTTATTTTGCAAAGCAGGCATTGGTCTTTGCAAGAAGCTTCTGCCCTTGGAAGGCGGGACAAACAATGAATTCAGTGATTCTGGACAGGAGAACTTGGCCACAGTTTTCTCTTCGGTTTGAAGGAGGTCTGCACAAATCTGTTGTTAAACTCTGTCAAGAGTTTCTCACTTTGCCTGTACACCTTCAAAAGTCTGAAGATTGGGACTCCGTGATGCACTCAGAATCCCAAGCCCTGTCTCCACAGGATGGATTTACCCCCAACTACAGAGAACGTCCAAAGACAAACACATCTGAACGTTCTTTTAACGAAGTGTTTTTTCAGCCTCATGCTTTAGAAGAGTGTTGCTAAACATTTTAGAGAAGGGAGAGGAAGCTCTCAGGGGAGAAAGAAAATAAACAAAGGATATAATGGTGAAAAGCCTTTCTTCCATTACCCAGGAATCGAAAACTTTTGAAGTGCGGTTTTTTTTAGGGCAATTGATGGCTTCAAAACCCCATTGGTATCTGTTGCTTTTTAGTGGCTAATATATTGACCCTGTCCTGCTTTCTTCAAATGTCTCAGGATTTTCTTGTTTTTCTATGCACATCCTTTGGGAAGCTTAAGTAAATGAAAAGTAATTTGCATTCATTTATTTTAATAATTCACAGACAAATGAACTGATTTGCTAAATCCTGACAAGGAAGCAATTCCTAAATGGGAAAACCCAAAGCTTGTGAGAGGCTAATTTTTTCCCAGCTCATTCTTCAAACCATATTGGGTACTTTAAGAATTCAATTCCTTAGACATGTATATTTAGCACCAGCTATACTGATGCAAGATGTGAGTTTTTCCAATCAGTTTTCCAGGAAAAGGTTTGTAGAAAGCGCGATTGTGGAGGCTGCTTCAGAGTGGATGCTTCAGCCTTTGACCTAGTGATTGCCCAGAAATCGAAGCAGAATGATGTCGTGTTTGAGAACTTGTTTCTTTTACCTCATTGACCACTATTGCTTTGTGGATGTATTTATTAATGAGAGTGGGTTCCCCGACAGCCCTCATCTTGAAACATAACCGGAATTTTTTTATCCTGACAGATGTGACACTGTTATTATTGATGGTATTAATAGCTAGCATTTATTATGCATCTATGCTTTAGTCACTGTCCTCAGTATTGTCTACTCAATGTAGCATTTAAATCACCAGAGTATTCTATGAAAATGCCTCCTTTCTAAAGAGGAAGAGGGTAAGGAGTAGAAATTGGGAGGATTTGCCCAAACCTACACAGCTGCTACTCAGTAGAGTCTGGATTTGATCCTGTGTCTGAATTCATATCCATGATAGTAGATGTGTCTTTTTGATTCTGTTTTCAGGCAAGATTTCTGCAACGTTTGCTCTTGTACAACAGAAAACAGGATTATCCTTTGGTCTAAGCACATCTTTTGCAAACCTTTAGGGACCATCTAGTAAACGTACAACTCTTAATCACTCTTCTTTAGGATAGGCAACAGAAGGTAGTGTTTACAACTCATGTGCCCTTTAGACCTTGAAGATTAGGCTCTTAAGGGCAAAGATGCCCCAGAGCAGAGCCACAGAGAACATTAGGTCTTTACTTCCCTGGTGAAACTCAACTTTCAGAGTGCTAACAATCAGCTAGGACATTTGCTAAAATGCAGATCCCTAACCTGGAAAGGGCAGAAGGAAAATGAGGACGACGATCTCTTGTTGCATCTGGGTTCCTCAACCCCTCTGGGAAGACAGACCTAGTAGACGTATATATCGAGTATGTTTAGACACTGGACGCCCAGGTCGGCTGGGGGCATTGTCCAGAAAGAAGCTGGGTCAGCCACCTGGACCTCCCGAAAACTTCAGTGCCAAAGCAGATCAAGTCTCCTTTCTCTTGCAGTACAGGTCGGACAGACACTCTTGAGTGGAAAGCAGAATTGACGGAGAAAAGAGGGGCATTCTTGGCACTAGGATGGCCTGGGCCCTTTGAATTATGTGGAACCACTCCTGGGGACAGAAATGGTAGTAAGATAAGAAAATTTGGGGGAAGGGGGTGGCGGGCCTAGTGGCTCAGGCCTGTAATCCCAGCATTTTTGGAGGCTGAGGGAGGAGGATCACTTGAGGTCAAGACCAGCCTGGCCAACATGGTGAAACTCATCTTTACCAAAGAAAAAATTAGCTGGACATGGTGATGCACACCTATAGTCCCAGCTACTGGAAAGGCTGACGGATGAGAATCACTTGAACCCGGGAGGCAGAGGTTGCAGTGAGCCAAAAATCACACCACTGCACTCCAGCCTGGGTGACAGTGAGACCCTCTCTCAAATAAGCTAAAAGAAAATGGCCAATGCAATAATGCAACATACAAAACCCAGTGTCTGAGGAGGCTTCAGTGCAGCTACAATTAGGAACAGCTGAGCACGGCAGAAATGCCACCACATAAGAACCATGAACCTCTGTAGCATATTGTCATAAAAATTTTGACACAAAGTCTTACTCTGTTGTCCAGGCTGGAGTGCAGTGGCATAATCTTGGCTCACTGCAACCTCCACCTCTCAGTCTCCCTGGTAGCTAGGATTACAGGCACGCACCACCATGCCCAGCTAATTTTTGTGTCCGGAATTGGTGCGTTCTTGGTCTCGCTGACTTCAAGAATGAAGCCGTGGACCCTCGCAGTGAGTGTTAACAGCTCTTAAAGATGGCGTGTCTGGAGTTTATTCCTTCTGATGTTCGGACGTGTCCGGAGTTTCTTCCTTCTGGTGGGTTCATGGTCTCTCTGCCTTCAGGAGTCAAGCTGCAGACCTTCATAGTGTTACAGCTCTTAAAGGCAGCACAGATCCAAACAGTGAGCAGCAACAAGATTTACTGTGAAGAACAAAAGAAAAAAAGAACAAAGCATCCACAGCATGGAAGGAGCAGTTTGCCACTGCTGCTTCCGGCAGCCTGCTTTTATTCCCTTATCTGACCCCACCCACATCCTGCTGATTGGTCCATTTTACAGAGAGCTGATTGGTCCGTTTTGACAGGGTGCTGATTGGTATGTTTACAAACCTTGAGCTAGACACAGAGCACTGATTAGTGCATTTACAATCCTTTAGCTAGACAGAAAGTTTCTGTAAGTCCCCACCAGATTAGCTAGATATAGAGTGCTGATTGGTGCATCCACAAACCCCGAGCTAGATACAGAGTTCTGATTGGTGCATATATAATTCTCCAGCTAGACATTAAAGTTCTCCAAGTCCCCATCTGACTCAGGAGCCCAGCTGGCTTCACCTAATGGATCCCTTGTGGGGGCCACAGGCGGAGCTGCCTGCCAGTCCCCACTCCTCAGCCCTTGGACTTTGGATGGAACTGGGTGCCATGGAGCAGGGGGCGGCACCAGTTGGGGAGGCTCAGGCTGCCTGGGAGCCCACTGCGGGGAGGGGGAGTGGGCGGGGAGGATGCAGGTCCGGAGCCCTGCCCCAGGGGAGGCGGCTGAGGCCCGCAAGAATTCGAACGCGGCGTGGGCTGGCTGGCAGTGCTGGGGGACCTGGCACACCCTTCGCAGCTGCAGGCTGGGGTGCTAAGCACCTCGCTACCCACTGCCAGCGGCGCCGGCCGGCCTCTCTGAGTGCGGGGCCTGCCCAGCCCGTGCCCACCCTGAGCTCGCGCTGGCCGGCGAGCACAGCGTGCAGCCCTGGTTCCTGCCAGCGCCTCTCCCTTCACACCTCCCGGCAAGCAGAGGGAGCTGCCTCCAGCCTTGGCCAGCCCAGAGAGGGGCTCCCATAGTGCAGCAGCAGGCTGAAGGGCTCCTCAAGCACGGCTAGAGTGGACGCCGAGGTCAAGGAGGCACCGAGATCGAGCGAGGGCTGATAGCACGTTGTCACTTCTCATTTTTAGTAAAGACGGGGTTTCACCATGTTGGGCCAGGCTGGTCTTGAACTCCCGACCTCATATGATCCACGCGCCTCAGCCTCCCAAAGTGCTAGAATTACAGGCATGAGCCACCACACTCAGCCCAAAAGTATTTTTTAAATATTACCTACTGTCTGCCAGGTAATGAGTGACATGCATTATGCCTTCTAGCTAATCACCTCCTATTCACAGGCTAAGTCTTACTAATCTATTTTACAGATGGGTTCCTTGCCTGAGGTCACACTGCAAGTAAAGAAGGGAGCAAGATTCTAGGGTAAATCTACCTTTTGTACCAGGTTTTCAATCAGCCTCAGCACTGTTGACATTTCAGGCTGGAGAATTTTCCGTTGTGGGCTGTCCTGTGTATCACGGCAGCATCCTTGGTCTCTACCCACCAGATGCCAGTAGCAGCACCATCCCTGCCCCCCACATTTGTGCCAAAAATGTTTCCAGACACTGCCAAATTTCCCCTGGGGTCAAAATCGTCCCCTGTTGAGAACCACTGATTTAGTCCAAACTAAGTCCTCTGGTCACCTCTATCTTGTGGAATCTAGCACTCCAGAAATGTTTATAAACTTTCGTTAGTCAATATTTATGGAACTGGCATTGAGAGACCTCTAAGCTACACCTAGTCCTGGAAATCTTAATTGAGGAGCTAGGATATAATATTTAAGTGGCTAGTCATATGTTACAAACCATAGCTGATTCAATAAAGCAATAGTAAGGCCCTGCTCTCAATAAGCTTCCTGTTCATATTGAAGAGATCAGACGAACACTTACAAAGCAACTAGAAAATGTAAGACAGATGCCATCTTTTTGCATATCCAAGTGCCAGCCTTAGCTGATTTTATTTAGTCCTCTGTACGGTGCTCAGGGGGAAGAGAGTTTTAGTACCTTCCATTTTACAGATGAATAAACTGAGGTTCCAAGAGGTGAGAAAAGATCTGGCCAGGAGCTAATCACAGGTGAAAGAACTTTATTTACACGTGTGTCTGCTCGGCTGTGAGCTCCTCCTTGCCTCTCTTCTTGTTTATAAGAGATTGTTTTGACAAAGGGCTGGCTTGTCAGGTTCAGAGAGAAAACAATCAGGAGTGTTCATGTGGAATATTTTTAGCTCTGAAACTGCTCATTGTGGAGTAGGACGCCTCAAGAAGAAAGTATTTCAGATGCCTTTGCGAGTCGTTTTTGAAAGAGAGAGTGAGAGAGACCATTGGAGAAAGCAGTGAGAGGGTCTTTCTGCTGCACCGTCTCTTTAGAAATCAATATAGAGGCACCAGAGGCCATGTTCTGAAAGGCACCCTCGGTGGGGTTTGGGAGATGTCCCTTACCGGACGGAGCCTGGAAGCCGCATCCGCCAGGCCCAGGTGGTCTTGAGCAGGCCAACCCTGCCCTCTGCTGACCGTCCTGGGGAAAGCGCCTCTTTGAAGTCCCGCCCTGCTGTGCTTAGTACGCGGTGTGCTAATCGCCCCAGGGAGCTGGAAGCCCAGGAAGCTTGGCACCAAGATCTTGTTAGAAAAATTACACTGTGACATTTTGTTCCTGAAGGAATCTGATAATTGTGAGCAACATCAGGACTGCTGTGTTAGGGAGGCCGAATGGAGCAAGGACTTTGAAGTCGGGAGGATGTGAGTTGGATTCTTACCTTATCCTGAAGAAGTTAATCACCTCTGTTACGCCTCAGTTTCCCCATCTGTAAAGAAAACCTCCTTCATAGAGCTCTTTCGAGGATGATTAAGATGATGCATGAAGAATGGCTGGTCCTGGGCAAACAAAACTAAATACCATCAATAATTAATAGCTATCACAATTAATCAACATCCTTCCCTTTTCCAAAGTACCTTTTATTGTATCACCTTTGCCTTTGCTTTTTTGGGGACATCACGTGGACTGAAAATCTCTTGTTGGTCATGTATTCCAGGGTCGTTTTAGCATCAACCTTTATGGAACCGGCCTTTCTTTAACTGAATCTGCCAGATGGATATCACAAGGGAATTATGCTGTCTCTGACATCAAGAAGTCACCGGTAAGGTTCTACAGATGGGTTGAGAGATGAATTTCGATTTCTTTCTCTCGTTCTTGTCTTTATAACTGTGGTAGTGGTGCTGAGGGAACAAACGAATGTGCTTTCCCACTTAAGCCATTTTGCAGTATCAGGAAGACCATTTAGGAAATAAACCTAGGGTGCAGTGTTTACATGTTATTAAAGTCTGAGAGCCCTGTTCACTTCTCGTGAATTCTTCCTGTAGAGGTGAACATAGAACCATCCTAGTAATTAGAAAAACCACCGCGAGACTCTGCCTCAAAAAAAAAAAAAAAAAAAGGAAGAGAAAAAAATGGCCGGGCGCGGTGGCTCAAGCCTGTAATCCCAGCACTTTGGGAGGCCGAGACGGGCGGATCACGAGGTCAGGAGATCGTCCTAACACGGTGAAACCTCGTCTCTACTAAAAATACAAAAAGTAGCCAGGCGAGGTGGCGGGCGCCTGTAGTCCCAGCTACTCGGGAGGCTGAGGCAGGAGAATGGCGTAAACCCGGGAGGCGGAGCTTGCAGTGAGCTGAGATCCGGCCACTGCACTCCAGCCCGGGCGACAGAGCGAGACTCCGCCTCAAAAAAAAAAAAAAAAAGAAAAAGAAAAAGAAAAACCACCTAACCAGGAAGGTAAAAGCAGGAAGAAGCCTCTGTCGAGGGTGTGGCTCAGACATCTTTCAGTTAGCCAGCTTGCAGTTCATTCTGTGAACCAAGGGGAAATGACCTCTTCTTTTATTTAGAATAATTGAAATACAGATGGAGCTAGAAGACAGATAACTTATTAAGTGATGTATCTGGAGAACTAGAGATACACACACAGGGTCTACAATAATAAGTTTTTCACACTCTAAAATCTGGCTGGTCAAGGTGTGGTCTGCGCAGTGCATCAGTGTCACCTGGGGGTGTGTTGGAAATGCAGGTTCTGCGGCCCAGACCCTAGTGAGTCAGAGTCTACAGCTGAACAAGGTCTTAGGTGGTGATGGGCACGTACAGCTTGAGAAACACTGTACTGTGCAGGTGGTCCCCGACTTACGACGGTTCCACTTGATTTTTCAACTTCACCAGGGTTCAAAAGCAAATCACACTCAGTAGAAACCCTACTTCGGGTACCCATACAACCGTTCTGTTTTTCACTCAGTACAGTGTTCAATTACACACAATATTCAACACTTCATTATAAAATAGACTTTGTGTTAGATGATTTTGCCCCACTATAGGCTAATGAAAGTGTTCTGAGTACACTTAAGGCAGGCTAGGCTATAATGTTCAGAAGGTTAGAGATATTAAATGCATTTTTGACTTAATGGTATTTTCGACTTGAGTTGTGTTTATTGAGACATAACCCCATTGTAAATCGAGGAGCATGTCAACTATGTACTGTTTCTCACCTTGGGTGCATAGTGGAATCACCTGAGGAATTTTAAAATGCACCTGCCCAGGTCCTTCCCACACAGATGAACTGAATCAGAATCTCTGAGGGTGGGGGGCCCTGGCAGGAGTAGAATGTAAAGCTGCCCAAATGATTCAAATGTACAGCCAGGTCAGAAACCGCTGCCACTTACAGCCTTTCCTCTGAAGTTCTGAGAATGTGGGTCAGAAACCCGGGTCATGAAAAAATATGTTTAAGTTTACCCAAGCATGGCCCATTTCTCCAGTCCCATCTCAGCCAGGAGCCCTGCCTGGGGTTGCCTCAGAAAAGTGGGTAGGGGAAGACAAAGAAGAGAGCTGGAAAAGTAGGGTATTATTACAAGGCAGAACTGCCAGATAAAATACAGGACACCCAGTTAAATTAGAATTTCAAACACACATTGAGGATCGCTTGATTCTAAGAGTTCGAGACCAGCCTGGGCACGGTAGTGAGACCCTGGTTTTGCAAAACCTTTAAAAATCGGCTGGACATGGTGGTGCATGCCTGCAGTCCCAGCTACTTGGAGGTTGAGGTGGGAGGATCCCTTGAGCCCAGAATGTTGAGGGGGCAGTGAGCCATGATTGCGCCACCTCACTCCAGGCTGGGCTGCAAAGTGAGACACCATCTCTTTTTTTTTTTTTTTCCAAGTACACAATGAATATTGTTTACAATAAGTATACTGTTATCATTACATGGGACATAGTTCTACTAAACATGTATATGATGTTTATCTGAAATTCAAATTTAACCAAGCATCCTGTATTTTTATTTTCTAAATCTGAAAACTCTATTGCAAACACTTCTGCCTAATCAAAATAAGAATATAAAAAAGCAGCCCAACCTGCCTCCCTTACCTAAGAGGAGAAATGTCCAATTGTGACATTCCAGGAAAATCTGTTTCCTGATCTCTTTTTCTAGCTGCCATGATTAAGTTTGTGTCTGTGAAAAACGCTATCTCACTCTCTCTCTTCTCCATCTAAGGCAATCAGTGACCTCAAATTCGATTAAATAGCCATATTGATTACTTGTAAATTACTCATTAAATATTTTTCCTTGCACTGAAAGGAGTAAAGATAGCTGAGAGAGAGAGAGCATGAGCTTTAGAATGTGCCCTGAAATTATGTTCTTCCCCCATTTCTTCCCTCCAAAATCTATATATTATGTTTCTTATCTATTGACAAATAAAAATTTTATATTTTTATTGTTTACAACATGATGTTTTGAAATACACTGTATGTTTCAGTAACCCAGAACCAAAAAATTTGCCTGTCTAGTGCCACTGCATTGCAGCCTGGGTGATAGAGTGAGACTCTGTTAAAAAAATAAGTAAATAAATAAATAAAAATGTGATTGTAGGAAACCCATGTAGATAAACTGTAACATAAATTGTATTTGTTAGCTGGTTACTACCGTTTCGGCCAGAAACTAAAAATAATTAAAGCCAGGAGCACCACCTTATGGAAAGAATGATCACTACATGGGCTGTTCCCCAAGGCTTTTGGGAGATGCCTGGGCTGGAGGGAGCTGGGTAAAACAATTGCCTGTCGGCATTTTTTTTTTTTCTTATTCTTGGTGTTCTTTGGCAGCTCAGAGAGTCTGAGCTCAAAATTAATCTCCAGGGCCCGTTGAGTACTCCTTATGAGTATCTGGGAGCTGGGACTGAGCCCTCTCTAGCCCCCAGCTGTCAGGAGAAATGCTGCCTGACTTCCCTTGTGTGGTCCAGAGAAGCATCTCCTAGCGATGCTTCCTGAAAATACGCTTCCACCGCCCAACACATTTGGGAGAAAATGCTAGTATATAGTATTTCCTTCCTGAAGAGTCACAGTAAGCATTAGCATGTGAGGTGGGACCAAATTATACAGGAAATAAACCTGTGTAACTTTAGCCAGCATTCCACTAAAGCAGTGGTTCTCAAACTCACGAGTGCATCACCATCACCTGCAGGGCTTGTTAAAACACAAGCAGGTGACCACACGTGGTGGCTTGTGCCCATAATCCCAGCACTTCGGAAGGCTGAGGCAGGAAGATTGCTTGATCTCAGTAATTCAAGACCAGCTTGGGCAACACAGGGAGACCTAAAAAAAAAAAAAAAAAAAAAAAAACAATAGCTGGGTGTGGTGGTGTGCACCTGTAGTCTTAGCTACTCAGGAGGCAGAGGTGAGGAGGAGCCTGGGTGGTCAAGGCTGCAATGAGCCATGATTGCACCACTGCACTCTAGCCTGGGCAACAGAGTGAGACCCCATATCAAAACAAAACAAAACCCACCATAAGATCAGTCTGAGGAGAGGCCAGAAACTGACATCTGTAACCATTTCCCAGATGATGCTGATGCCCCTGATCTGGAGTCACATTTTGAGAACCACTAACCTAAATGAAGCCAACCACAAAACCTTCTTTTCAAAGTTACAGCTTTTAATTTCCCCCAAATAACCAGGGTCCCATGAAACACACTTCAGGAATTGTGCCATATCCTATTCCCACTCGATACCTACCACGATCTGGCCCCCCAGGGCCTGTGGCCCAGTCTTCTCTGGGATGCTCACACCCTGGCCAGTTATAACACTCTCTTTTCCAAATAGCCCTGTTTCAGCTCTCAAATAATCATTCCTCACTTTCTTTTGCTTTTCTGCTGGGAGCTACGGGGTGGGGGGTTAGGTGGAAAAGAAAACCTCAATTTTCCAAATCTCCTTGGCAATAAAATGTTTTCCCCAAGCAAAACTAAAGGAGAGCTGTAGTCCTTCAGGGTAAAACTAGATATCTGGTACCACTTGGAGAACAGCAACGCTGTCTCACTTCCAAGGGCAAAACTGGTCAAAATCAGTCTCAATATCAAGTTCACTGTTGTGAACAATGGAGAGTACTCTTTCTCTGGTTTACCCTAATTATAGTTAAAATAGCTACTATTTATTGGGCAGCTTACATACATTAAATCTGCATCTTCCTCCCAGCTGTGCCGTCACTGGGAGATTGGAACAACAAGGTGAGAATAAGGTCAAATTCTTGGGATGTTAAGTTGAGCTGGTGGTGGGATCAGCCCCTCTAGCCTGTAGCAGCTCAGCCCTCAGTGCCACAATGAAAACCATCAGTGGCTGCAGAGCCCAGAGGTCAACCAAGTGGACTCTGAAATCTGACTGCTGGAGTCTGTGCCCACTGGCTCTGCCATCTTGGGCAAGTTATTTAACTTCCAGGAAAACGGGGGTGGGGAGAGGGGGGACTCAGTTTGTTCATCTATAAAATAGGGACTGTAGTGGCCCCTTTCTCATTGACTTCTTGTGAAGCATAAATGAAATAAAAATGTAAAGCTGTTAGTATCCTACTGGGCAAATAGCAGGTGCACAAGTATTAGATATTAATGTTATAACATTTTCATAGCCCTGAGGCTTGCCACATTGTTTCAGAAGTTGGCCAAGGTGACTAAGGAAGGGAGCTGGCTTGAGACAGCTGGTGGGAAGGACATGCAAATGCAGTGTAAGCCCAGGCTGAGCCTGTCCACATGGCTGCCACCTGACCCCAGGAATAAGTCGTGTGAAACACCCCTTGGTTGGAGGTGGACTTCTGGGCAAATGCTTTAGCTGCACCAGCTCAGCTAGGGGTCTAGTAAGTTTCTCCTCACTCTGCTTAGATCTCTGCATGAGGGACAGACAGACAGAAAGGAGACCATGGCCCAGAGACGAGGGCTAAAATGTCAGAATGTCAAGCTCCTCTGTCAGCGATGCAGTATACCCTCAACTCTCCAATGTGCTAGAAT
Source organism: Rhinopithecus roxellana (assembly GCF_007565055.1). Lineage (NCBI taxonomy): Eukaryota > Metazoa > Chordata > Mammalia > Primates > Cercopithecidae > Rhinopithecus > Rhinopithecus roxellana. Next base: position 71,742,948 of record NC_044549.1, on the reverse strand, counting down.
GTGGAAGTGCCCTTCAATCCCAACCAGAATTCCACCACAGCTCCCCATGCCCTTTCTCAGAGCTGCCCATTTTGGTCTCCTTCAAGTAGAAGATTCTGGAACAGGCCTTCGGAGACAGGTAGCATGAGAGGATGATCATGTCTTGGCTGGGTGTGAGAGGCGCTTACAGGGCTTTTTGTCTTCCTTGTGTGCCAAGGGAATTTGCAGGGTCAGGGAAGAACTCGGGCCACTGTTCTAAGGGATATATTCTAACAGACATTCCTGTGCTAGAGCAAGGGCTGTAAGTCAAAGAATTGCTTTGAAATTAAAAAATAACGAAAGTTTATATTACCATAGAGAAGATGGATTCAGTTCCTATCCTTCAGTTCACTTGCAAACAGTGGAGTTCAGGCACCTGAAATAAACACACGTGTGTACACACACACATGCTCAGTGCCGTCCACTCTCATGTATCGACCTGGGCTACCTCCGAACTTGCTGTCAACTTATGAAAGTCCAACTATCCACCAAGTGTAAAAATCATACCACAGACCAGTAGAGTAAAATGCTGTACGTGTACATTTTAGGTAGTCTAATTTTTATTCTGTATAGTCCTGTAGAAATTAGACATTCATACATATGTTCATATATAGGTAAGTGTCCAGGGCTATATTCAGAAAAAAAAACAAACCTATATGCTGTGTTTTATGGGCAATTTCAGGGACATTCAAGAGTAAATTTCATTGCATGTAATCTTGACCCTAACAGGCAGATTTTAACCCCTATGATCATTATAATCTCTGTTCATTACTATCTGTATGGATTTTCTTAGCAAAATCCCCACCTCCACCCCCAACTCAGCTTGCTTCTACCCCCAGCACCCTCTGACGACTTTAAATAAGTCTTTAAATAAGCACATTCCAGTCAAAGACATGCTGGTCTTCCCAAATCAAAGAAGCCAATCTGCCCTCGTCATATAGATTGAAAAAAATAGAAGAATTAGTGAAAAGTGTGAAATACAAACTATTCTTAATGGAACAGAGATTCATTCACTTAATTATATGTAATAGTTCAGTCCAGGCTAACAAAATAGTCATCGAAAAGAGATTTTTAGAAGGCCTGCTTTAATGAAGAAATAAAAATTAGTGTTTTAAGGAATGTGAGTGGGTGCTTCTAATATATTCCTTTACTGAAATAGACACTGTCTGCTTGACAATTGGGTTTTTGGTATTTACTTGCTCAGTGTGACTGTTTTTATTCTTCCGGATCAATAAGTTTTAGCTCAGCCTTTATCTCAATTAAATAACGGAATCCCAGTTAAGGAGATAGCAGTAATGGTGTAAACCCAGTATTGGCTTTATTTTTTTAATTTTATAATTTTATAATTACCCAGACTTTTACTCATTTCCCTGAAAACAGGCTATGATGGATATTTACACATTAAAAATGCCTTTATGATAATAGCAGTTCATATTTATTGAGCACATATATTAGGCCAAGTGCTAAGCACATTACGTGCATTATCTCATTTACAGCAAACCTGTGGGGGGGCACTATTATTATCCCTATTATACAGATGTACCAGTAACTGAGGCATAAAGAGGTTGTTCAAGATGCGGTACAAGCTCCAGGCAGTCTGATTCAGGTTCGCTCCTCTGCTGGGTCAGGAGAGTTTGAGTAAAGCATAAGTTTTGATGATACAGAAGGCATTCTTTGCCTGCCTGTATCGTGAAGGCCCATGGCCCTATACTTAAGCCTGGTGAGAAAGTTCCTCATGGAAGACCAGTTAATCTGGCCTCAAATCCAGTCACTGGTGGCATGGGCCAGCTCTAGAACTACCACAGGCCCCAAAAACCAAGACCAGGTGGGAGGATAGAAATAACTCTCCCAACTCAGTTCCATTCATCATCAAATGCATGCAAATTTTTAAAAATTAAAAGAAATTATTTTGTCCTATTTTATTATTAAACTGGCACTGTTTTTCTTTTGTCTTTCTTTTGTATTTTTATTGGTATATCGTAGTCATACATATTTTTGGTTATACAAGTAATATTTTGATTCGTATATACAACATGTAATGATCAAATCAGGGTAATTGGGATACCCAACACCTCAAACATTTATCTTTTCCTTGAGGTAGGAACATTACAATTCTTCTAGCTATTTTGAAATATATAATTAATTATTGTTAACTATAGTAAATATATTTATATTAATTAATATATATTATACTATATTATACTGTTTTATTGTAATATATAGTATATATCACATATAAGATCATAATACATTATGCTATATATTTTATTTTATATATAAATATATAAAAATGTATAATTTTATACATAAATTTTATATAAATATTATATTGTTCAATATAATTTTTCTTTTTTTTTATTATACTTTAAGTTCTAGGGTACATGTGCATAACGTGCAGGTTTGTTACATATGTATACTTGTGCCATGTTGGTGTGCTGCACCCATCAACTCGTCAGCACCCATCAATTCATCATTTATATCATGTATAACTCCCAAGGCAATCCCTCTCCCCTCCCCCGTCCCCATGATAGGCCCCAGTGTGTGATGTTCCCCTTCCCGAGTCCAAGTGATCTCATTGTTCAGTTCCCACCTATGAGTGAGAACATGTGGTGTTTGGTTTTCTGTTCTTGTGATAGTTTGCTATCAAATGCTATAACTTGGCTGGGCATGGTGGCTTACGCCTGTAATCTCACACTTTGGGAAGCTGAGACAGGCAGATCAGTTGAGGTCAGGAGTTTGAGACCAGCCTGGCCAACATGGTAAAACCCTGTCTCTACTAAAAATACAAAAATTAGCCAGATGTGGTGGCACACACCTGTGATCCCAGCTACTCACGAGGCTGAGTCAGGAGAACCACTTGAACCCCAGAGGCGGAGGTTGCAAAGAGCCGATATCATGCCATTGCACTCCAGCCTGAGTGACAAGAGTAAGACTCTGTATCAAAAAAGTAAAAATAAAATACTATAACTTATTTCTTCTAATTATATTTTTATATTCATCTTTCTTTTTTTCAAGTGAGATTATCCATTGTTTTCAAGAGGCTTTCTTAGTTCGGCTGTGTGAAGCACATCTTCATGACTTTTGACCTAGTTCTGAGAATGTAACCCTAAAAAAATCCTAAAATGTAGGCACAAATACATTCATCATAGTGTTATTTCCAGAAGTGGAAAATATGAAATATTGTGCAGGCGCAGAGGGTGGAGGGGTGGAATTATGTGACGTGGTAGTTATACAAAATGGAATATGAGGCCACAATTAAACAAGGACTTTTTCACAGCATAGTAAAGCTTAAGGGGACCTGAGTAACAGGGCATTCTTAACTGCAGTTCCAAAAGAAGAATTCAGCTTCAGCCTTTCATTCATTCATTCATTTAACAACTGTATGTTTCATATCATTATGAGCCACACAGTGTGGTAGGTTCTGGATACTCCCAGGTTTTAACAAGATATTGGTCTTGTCGTAATGGAGCTGACATTCCAGTAGGAAGACAGATGTTAAAGAAAGAATTACCCAATTACAGGGTGCTTTGCAGCAGATAACCAGGTCAGGAAGGTTTCTCAGAGGAAATGAGCTTTGAACTGAGTTCTGAAGAATTTACCAGGCCAAAGTTGAGGTGGTACAGTATGCACAGAGAGGGAGAGAGAGGAGAGCTCCAGTTAGAGAGATGGCACATGCAAAGGCCTGGTAATGTATGGGACATATCAGAAAAACAACTAAAAGAAATGCATGTGTTGAGTAGAGAATGGTACCGGATGAATCTGCAGAGGCAAAGACAGACTCTAAGGAGTGCAGGTCTTTAGGAGTTGGCATACTTTGTCTACAAAGTGCCAGATAGTAAAGATTTTAGTCTTGAAGGGCCAAGAGGCGAAATAAGTAATATGTGTATTTGTATGTCAAGAGAGAAAATAAATTTGCACAAAATTTTTTATTGGTTAAATTCAAAATACAATCATAATAACTGAGTATAGATTTTTCTAATACAGATCACCTGAAGAGATGAATGGGATATTGGGAGAGGAAAATATTTTGCTCAATTAGTGTTCTCTGTTATCAAAAGAGATTGTAAATGTTTATCTGTTAATGCTGACCTGAAATGAGATATTATATATTTCAATCTTTCTAAATGCCTTTCTGCATGCATTGATATTGCCAAACACTGATATCTGTCCATAACCATATAATGTTAATTAAACATATTCATGACTTGGCAGGCATGTATTAGAATTCTGTTAGAGTTTTCTCTTGATATTTGCCTTTTAGCATGTCACTACATTGCATATTAATCACTTGCAATTAAACATGAGATAGAAGCTCCTCAATTGCTAGTTAAATGGATTTTGACATATAAAGATTTCCTTTGCATTTATATCAAAGTCTGAAAAACAGTGCTGGAACTGCAGTTTAAGCTCAAAAAATATATTTATTTTAAATTTGTGTGTAATAGAGAAGTCATTTCCTGTTTTAACTTTTGACAGCATGGAAAGTGTATAAAACAGTCTGTGATCCAAACAGTGTTGTCAATGAAGTTACTTTATCACAGTATAAGTTTTACCTATAAGAACAGCTTTGCCTTGTAATTTTAGGTACAATCCATTAAGAAACATGATCAACTCTGAAGCAAAAGCTAATATTCAGAGCCATTAAGTGTTGAATTACAGTGATTGAGAACAGTTCTAGTTCAAAAAATTTTAATCTTGACCCTGAGCTCAAAAATCAAAATAAAACTTTACCCCACTGCTAAACCATCAAATTGCTGTGTAGTAGGACAAGTCAAGGTGTTGAGCTTTCAGATATGACAAAAAAATTACAAAATGGATGATGGGTAAGTACGTGATAGAAAATAAAGTTCACTATTGACACTACTAGTTCTATAGCACTTGATAGGTCAAATATTTTCCACGAAGTACCAGCTAATGAATAGTACAGTGAATAACCATAGGCTTTAAACACCTAACATTTCATAAGCTTTGTACATTTGTCCAAATAAAGCTTTTTATGCTCCACACATATTTTTACTACCATCAGTTGTCAACACATCTTAGCAGATTCCACTTCAGTTGTTTTGCAGTTCTTTCCCAACCTTTTTGAAATATTCTCACCTGTACTTGTTCCACAAACTATTCCACTATTCCACAAACTATTCCACTAGTTCCACTAGACTCTTCACAGAGTCTAATTCTTTAGTCACTGCAGCTTGGCATTTTCTCCTCAAAGAAATGATAACACCTGAATAACATCAGTAATATGTATGGACCCATCAAAAGCCAGTGAAAACCACTCAAAATAATCTGCTTTGTTTTTTTAATTGACTGTTGATGTGGTTCCCACTGTTATTAGCTTTTCAAGCAATAGTCCTTGCCAAAAGGGTAGTTAAGTTTATTTTCTCTGGACACATTTCTTCAGATGTTGCAGTTAAACAGGATTTAATGAACTCACCATTGGTAAATTGTTTCCTTGCTTGGCTAACAAATGAGCAACTTGGAAACTTACTCATTTTCATTTTTTTTTTTTTATTTTTTTGTGGAGGGATTATGCTATGCTAAGATATTCCATTTTAAATTTTCTAAATTTTTGACCATTGTTTTTCTGTGAATTGGGAATATTGTGATGAGTATTTAGTTTGGTGATGGTATATATTGTATTCTTTTAGCACAGCTATAGTGTCATTTCATAATAATCACAATGCTTTGTCATCTAAATTTGATAACAAAATAATCCACATGCCATTGTACCTTAAAAGGGCAACATTCAAAGTCTACTTCCACTTCTTTTCTTATTTGTCATAACGGTATACTCTGGTAATAAGCACATAAAGTGTAATGATCTAGCAATACACACATCACTCAAAACACTTTCAAGTTAAAACAACGTCACTGATTTGTTGTGCACCAAGAAGCAGTATGAAGCTGAGACTCAATTCTGTTTTTGCGTCATGAAAGCAACTATAGACATCAGGTAAATTAATGAATGTGGCTGTGTTCCAATAAAACTTTATTAATAGACACTGAAATTTGAATTTCATATGATTTTATGTGTCAAGAAATATTAGTTTGGGTTTACTTTTTCTCAATTATTTAAAAATATAAAAATCATCCTTAGCTTGCAAGCCGTATAGAAACAGGTGGTGGACTGGATTTGGCTCACAGGCTGAAGTTTGCCAGCCCCTGCTTTAGACCATTGTGAGTATATTGGGCTTCACATCAGTTCAGAAGGTCTGCTCACTGTGTGTATAAGAACGTTTTTCCAAAAAGGCAGTGCAGGCCCTGAAAACATTAACCAAACAGGTAGCCTAAGATGATGCATCTCCTTGCAGGATGGTACCCGAGTCATAGGGAAATGCGGTGGTTACTGTGGGAAATGCACTCCATCCTCTGGTACTGGCCTGGAGGTGCGAGTTTTATAGCTAAGGTAAGTAGTCCTTTGTCTGTCTGTTTTTTTTGGTTTTTTGTTTTTTTTTTTTTCTGTAGCCTATATGAGCAAACGTGGGAGGATCGGGCAGAGTTACAGTTAAGCATCTTGAAGCTGACCCAATACTGTTCTACCTTTTTATCTCCTGCTCCTCTGTCCTCACGTGACTGAAGCCATCAGTTCTCTGCTGTTTAACATGGGTTCCCCTCTACAGAGCTGGCCTATTTATTTATTTGCTTTTAGATTTTATATTCAGGAGGTACATGTGCAAGTTTATTAGGCTGATACAATGTGTTGAGATGTAGGCTTCATTTGAACCCATCACCAAAATAGTGAACGTGGTATCCAATAAGTAGTTTTCCCTTTCCTTCCTCCTCCCTTTTGGAGTCACCAGTGTCCATTATTTCAATCTTTATGTCCATGTGTACCCGATGTTCTACTCCCACTTAATAAGCAAGAGCATATGGTATTTGGTTTTTTGTTTCTGTGTTAATTCACTTAGGAAAATGGCCTCCAGCTGCATCCATATTGCTGCAAAGGACATGATTTCATTCTTTTTTATGGCTGCATAGTATTCCATCATGTATACAGACCACAGTTTTTAAATCCAATTCACCATTAATGGGCACCTTGGTTGATTCCACGTTTGCTATTGTGAATAGTGCTGCAATAAACATGTGAGTGTAGGTGTCTTTTTGGTCGAATGATTTATTTTCTTTTAGATATATACCCAGTAATGGATTGCTGGGTCAAATGGTTGTTCTATTTTAGTTCTTTAAGAAATCTCCAAACTGCTTTTCACAGAGGTTGAACTAATTTACGATCCCATCCACAGTGTATTCCATTTTTTTCTGCAATCTCACCAATATCTGTTATCTTTTTACTTTTTAAGAATAACCATTCTGATTGACATGAGATGTTATCTCACTGTGGTTTTGACTTGCATTTATGTGATGATTAGTGATGTTCAGCATTTTTTCATGTATTTGTTGACTGCTTGTGTGTCTTCTTTTGAGAAGTGTCTGTCGGTGTCCTGTGCCCACTTTTTAATAGGGTTGTTTGTTTTCTTCTTGTTGATTTGCTTAAGTTTCTTATAGATTCTGGATATTATTCCTTTATCAGATGTTTAGGTTAAAAATGTTTTCTCCTATTCTGTAGGTTGTCTGTTTATTCTGTTGATAGTTTCTTTTGATGTGCAGAAGCTCTTTAGTTTAGTTAGGTCTCCGTTATCAATTTTTGTTTTGTTGCATTTGCTTTTGAAGACTTAGTCATAATTTCTTTGCCTAGGCCAATGTTCAGAAGAGTATTTCCTGGGTTTTCTTCTAGAATTTTTATGGTTTGAAGTCTTACATTTAAGTCTTTGATGTATCCTGAGTTATTTTTTGTATATGGTGAGAGGTAGGTGTTCAATTTGATTCTCCTGTGTATGGTTAGCCAGTTTTTCCAGCATCATTTATTATAGGGTGTGCTTTCCCCATTATTTATTTTTGTTGACTGTGTTGAAGTCCAGTTGGTTATAGATGTATAGCTTTATTTCTGGGTTCCTTATTCTGTTCCATTAATTTAGGTCTATAGTAGTACCAGTACCATGCTGTTTTGGTTACCTTTAGTTTGCTGCCTTAGAGTACAGTTTGAAGTCCAGTAATATGATACCTCTGGCTTCATTCTTTTTGCTTAGGATTGCTTTTGCTTTTAGACTCTGCTTTGGTTCCATATCAATTTTAGAATAGTTCTTCTTCTAACACTGTGAAGAATAACATTGGTAATTTGATAGGAATTTTGTTGAATCTGTAGATTTCTTTGAGCAGTATGGACATTTTAACGCTCTTGATTCTTCCAGTAGATAAGCATGGAACGTTTTTCTATTTGTGTCATCTATGATATAAGCAATGTTTATAGTTCTCCTTGTAGAGCTCTTTTACCTGCTTGGTTAGATGTATTCCTAGGTATTTTATTCTTTTTGTGGTGATTATAAATTGGATTGCATTCTTGATTTTGTTCTCAGCTTGAATGTTATTTATGGATAGACATGCTCCTGATTTTTGTAGATTTATTTTGCATCCTGAAAATTTACCGAAGTCATTTATCAGGTCTAGGAATCTTTTGGTGGAATCTTCAGGGTTTTCTCTGTATAGAATCATATTGTCAGTGAAGGAAGATAATTTGACTTCCTCTTTTCCTGTTTTGATGCCTTTTCTTTCTTTCTCTTGCCTGATTGCTGTGGCTAAGATTTCCGATACTATGTTGAATAGGAGTGGTGAGAGTACACATTCCTGTCTTGTTCCAATTCTTAGGAGGAATGCTTCCAACTTTTGCCTATTAAGTATGATATTGACTGTGGGTTTAGTAGATATGGCTTTTATTATTTTGAGGTATGTTCTTTTGGTGTCTTATTCCTTGTAGGTTTTTATCATGAAGGGATGTTGGATTTGATCAAATGCTTTTTCTGCATCTGTTGATATGATCATATGTTTTTGTTTTTAATTGTGTGGTGAATCACATTTATTGATTTGCATATGTTGAATGATCCTTGTCTCCCAAGAATAAAGTCCACTTGATCATGGTAGATTATCTTTTTGGTATGTTGCTGGATACAGTTTGCTAGTATTTTGTTGAGGATTTTCATGTCAGTGTTCATCAGGGATATTAGTCTTTAGTTTTCTTTTTTTGTTATGTCTTTGCCAGGTATTGGTATCGGGATGATACAGGTTTCATAGAATGAGTTAGGAAAGAATATCTCTTCTTCGATTTTTTAAAAATTGTTTCAATAGGATTGGTACCAGCTCTTTGCAGAGCTTATTTAAAATGCTGTTAATTGGGCTTGATCCCTTTTAATTAGGTCTTGCTTCATTAGGTCTCTGGTGGATTCAGCGATCTGTAATTTTAATAAAGGGAATTCTAATGCAAGTGAATCACAGCTCATCCTTTGAGAAATACTTCCCAAGAATGTAATAATAAAACCACAGTGGCATTTGTTGACAATATTTCATTGAATCCACACAACAAAAATGTGTGGAGGAGCTGCTATTTTACATATGAGGAAGCTGAGGCCCACAACAATTAAGTAACTTGCTTAAGATCATGATGAGGCTGGGCGTGGTGGCTCATGCCTGTAATTCCAGCACTTTGGGAAGCTGTGGCAGGCAGATCACTTGAGGTCAGGAGTTCGAGACCAGCCTGGCCAACATGGTAAAACCCCATCTCTACTATAAATTCAAAATTTAGCTGGGTGTGTTGGCACATGCCTGTAGTCCTAGCTACTCAGGAGCCTGAGGCAGGAGAATCACTTTAACCTGGGAGGCAGAGGTTGCAGTCAGCCTAGATCACGCCACTGCACTCCAGCCTGGGTGACAGAGTAAGACTCTGTCTCAAAAAATAATAATAATAATAAACAAATAAAAGGTGATGATGAATTCCCTCAGCAGAACTCAAGAGTGTCTTACACTAAAGCCAATGCTCTTAAACACTCCACTGTGCCACACCCTGTTAACTCGTAGTGTGGTCCAAGAACCAGCATAATCAGTTTTACCTAGGAACTTGTTAGAAATGCACAATGTCAGGCCTCACCCTATACCTGTGAAATCAGAATCTGCATTTTAACAAAGTCCACAGGAGTCATGCATGTTAAAGTTTGGCAATCCCTGACCTAAGTACATTATGCCAGAAAGTGATTCTTCTGCTGAATATAAGACGAAATTGGTCACTCTTTTTATCATCCCAGTGACTTGAGCTACAAAGGATGAACTCAACCAATTCATGTGACCCTCCTACATCTTCCCTCAAGCTTCCAGTAGCCTATTACCATGTAAGGCTCTTGAAGATCCTGATACAACAGTGCCTATTTGACATTTAGGATTATTTCTGTTCCAAGGAGCTAACGAAATGAAGGAAATTTATTATCTTAAGTAACTGAGATATCCAAGAAGTATACTAGCGTCAGGCATGGCTAGATCCAGAAGTTCAGTCATCAGTACTCTTTCTTTCCTCATCAATCAGCAATTATTGCCTCTTAAATGGCTTCATTCTCAGACAGATTATCTCCCCCACACCATGGTCCTGGGCAGCTCTAGGATTACCTCATTCTTACAACTCATGATTCAAGTAAACACTCATCCCCTAGCATACGTTCTGCAAAATAACTCTGTTTAGCTCTGGTTAGGTCACATGGTCACTTTTGAACCAATCACAGCATCCAAGGATCTGAGATCATGTACCCACCTAGAGTCAGGTGATTGACAGCTTCAGTTGGAAGAGGGATGGTTCCCAAAGGACAAGAAGGTATTTTGTTATCAGAAAGGGGGAGATGGGATGGAGGTGTGCAAAAGTCAGCAGGTATCCACTAGAGATCACCATTATATATGTACTTTATATATTTTATATATAAGAAGATAAACTTTGTATGTATGTTATATGTAGTAAAATTTATGCATAAGTACAGATATATAATATTTACATATATAAACATACATTTATAGAAAAAAGACTAGAAGGAAATACCAAAATACCAATATATGAAGAGCAGTTATCTCAGGTGAGGGGATTTCAGGCTAGTGGGTTTTCAAATTTTATTCTTTATTACTTCCCTGAAACTTCCATGTTTCTTACAGCAAACATACATTACTTTTAAAATCGAGGGCCAGCTGTGGTGGTTCATGCCTATAATCCCAGCACTTTGGGAGGCTGAGGCAGGAGGATTACTTGAGTCCAGGATTTTGAGACCAGCCTGGGCAATATAGTGAGACTCCCATTTCTGCAAAAAAATAAAAAATAAAATTAATTAGCTGGGCATGATGGTGCGCACCTGTAGACCCAGCTACTTGGGAGGCTGACATGGGAAGACTGCCTGCCCAGGAGGTCAAGGCTGCAGTGAGCCATGATCATGCCATTGCACTCCAGCCTCAGTGACAGAGTGAGACTGTGACTCAGAAAAAATAAAAATAAAATCTAGAGAAAATAATGTGTTAATTTTAAATTCTATATGTAAAAATATATCAGTTGCCTATTCTTATGGCATTTGAGGCAGAAGGTTTATATTTTCTGGTTTGTTTATTTCAGGTGCTTTGAAGAGGAAGCCATTATGGGATGGATGAAGGATAGTAATGCAATACCTCCACCTTAATTTGGGTGTGTGTGTGTGTGTGTGTGCATGTGACTTGTATGTTTGTGTGTGTGTAAATGTGTGTACATATACATATATACACATACATATATACACATATATGTGTGTATGTATATGTGTGGACTATCCTAATGATGTAAAGTTTAATATTTATGTTTGAAATTATTTATTGTGATGTAATATTTTTGTACGTAAAATGATTCTATTATGACTGCCTTTGCATGTAGTAATATGACAAAGTGATCCTTCATTATCACGGTACACTATTGTTTACTTTTCATCTGTAAATGTTTTATTGTTACTTTTTTAAAATGGGATTTTTTTTAAAACAACCTAGCCGTCATCAAGGTGCTACAAGAGTTGTATAAAAGGTATTTTTGTCATTTCTAGGCAAGTATCAGCCAATAAGTATGTTAGTGATATCACAGATTTTACCAACTATTAACTATGTTAAATATGTATTCAGTTTCATGTGATCTCTGGGAAAAAAATATGCTGCCTTGGTGCTAATATTGTATGTATTTAAATGATAATCTGACTCAGAAATATAAACACTTTCAATGAAAGGGAGGAACAGAAGGACAATTTCCAGTGCACAGAATCACTTGGATGAAATAAGATCAGCTCTCTACCCTTATTTTTGGACATGCCTTTTTTGGCAGAGACTTGGACTTTATCCTTATTGTTGTTAGTGTTGTTAATATTCTTTGCTTCAGCCCATGGTGCCTTGGTCTCTCTACATCAAATGGAAGATCCCCCAAGCAGCTTCATTACAGAGTGATATTGGGAAAGTGAGATCATCTCACCATTTTGCCAAGATACTCTAAAATTACATCCAAGTTTACCAGTAGAAAGACAGAGGATGCACAGAATGGGTGTGACCTTCTGCTTACCAGCACACCTGGAGAAGTTCAGAACCAGGTTCTGAATCATCAGGATTGCCTTTTGCATGAAAACATTGGCTGGTGACATGACTTCTCTTCAGGCCATGAGCCTAACACCCTGCCAGTTTTCATGGCCGCTGCAGTAATGGACGTTTGTGTGAAGAAATGAACTGTGGAATACAAATGCTTTGAGTCTTTCCAATCGTTCATTAATTCACTTTTTGTTACTTCTTACCAAAATGGAAGTGCTGAAGCCATGGTCTTTCTGCCCTTCCAAACTGATGAAGAGAAGTCTTTGCCAATGGTCCATGGAAGACACTTGGTTTGAGAAACCCTGCCCACTTCCAAAGACCAAAGAGATTAGGAAAAGCCTGGCAGTATTCTCCAACTCCAAGCAAGCTCTAGAGTGCTCCAGGAAAAGTTATACTCAGTATATGAATAAGTGTTATTCTCCATTATTAATATGTTCTGAAAATATATTATGAATAAATACATCACCACACCCAAACCATTTGTGTTTCGCATAGTTTCTGGACTCTTGATTCAAGTTGGAGTAAGAGTGTCTCTAGTTTCCAGATTGAGAAGAAGTGAAGATTTTATTTCATTTATTACAATTGCAATTCTAAAGACAGATAGGGATGAGGATTGTCCATAAGATCTGTCTTTTCATCATGGAAGTCAATTAAAGTGGTTCTTCTGGAAACTAGGAATTTTTCCCTCTTGGGAAACAAATGAGCAAACAAAACAAAATATTTATGTGCACTTTGGGTGCTCAATTGTTCATTTCGTGTGTAGTTCCTACCCTGTATGGTGTCCAAGGAAAAATGAGAGCTTTCTAAACATGTCTACTAGAAGCAAATGATAATCAAACAGCCACTATATGCCAGGCCTTTTACTTTTATTGTTTCACCTCATCCTCACAACCACAAAATACACCAAGGAGACAGAGCCTTAGAGTTGCAAATAGGCTTAAGTTCACACACAGTGAATAAGTAGTCATCTCCCAAAGAAGAACTCTGTTTGGCTCTGATTGGGTCACATGACCACTTCTGGACCAATCACAATATCAAGAGACCTGGGATCCTGTGCCAGTCTAGAGTCAGGTGATCAACAGCTTCAACTGAAAAAGAGATGGTTTCCAGAAGAGAAAAGGGGAGATGGGATGGAGACATGAAGAAAAGAAGCAGGCATCCACTCAAATTCCCTTTGTGTGTGTGTGTGTGTGTGTGTGTGTGTGTGTGTGTGTGTGTGTTTGAACACATGCATGTGCCTGTGTACAAACTCCAAACCCCAGAGCTTACACCAAAGTCCCACCCCTTGCTATCACTCAGCATCATTTGAGGCTTCAGTTCTCATCCTTTCTCTGGTGTTTACTAACTGTATGATCTTGAGCCTAAGTTTTTTTCATGTGTAAAATGAGGCTATGGATAGTCTTCCCACTTACTTTCCAGGATAAAGTGTTTTCTCATATCCTTTTCAGCCCTGCATCAGTGCTAGCAAAATAGCTGCCCTCAAAATGTGCATCAGCAAGCTTAAGCTGACAGCAGTGAAGGCATGGGCTCCGTAATCAGTTAGGAATTGTGTTCAGCAGCTAATTACAGAGATCTGACTGCAATGGCTCACATATTTAAAAGTGTATTTCAGGCTGGGCGTGGTGGCTCACGCCTGTAATCCCAGCACTTTGGGAGGCCGAGGCGGGTGGATCACGAGGTCAGGAGATCGAGACCATCCTGGCTAACACAGTGAAACCCCGTCTCTACTAAAAATACAAAAAAAAAAAAAAATACAAAAAATTAGCCGGGCATGGTGGCGGGTGCCTGTAGTCTCAGCTACTTGGCAGGCTGAGGCAGGAGAATGGCATAAACCTGGGAGGTGGAGCTTGCAATGAGCTGAGATGGTACCACTGCACTCCAGCCTGAGCGACAGAGCGAGACTCTGTCTCAAAAAAAAAAAAGAAAAAAAGTGTATTTCATTGTTATGTAAAAGTATATTTCATTGTTATGTAGGAGGTAGGCAGTCCAGAACTAGCATGGCAGCTCCACGACTTCATCAGGGACAGAGTTCATTTCTCTTTCTCCTTCTCTCTTCATTCTTCCATATTTCAGTATGACTGTTGGAGCTCCAGCAATCACTCCCAAATTTCCAGGTGACAGGAAAAAAAAAAAAACCAGGAGTAGGGGGAAGGGTAGAAAGTGGCATATTTTCAGTTCTCTATTGTTCTTTTAAAGAAATTTTTCAGAAACCTTACCTAACATATTTTACTTATATCTCCTTAGTCAGAATTTAGTCATGTGGTTGTAGGAGTAGTGGAGAAATGGGGTTGTTTCACACGGTACATTGCCATAGAAAATAAAATGAGGGATCTGTTCCTAGGAAAGAAAGCAAAATGAATTTGAAAGAGGCAATTAAAAGTCTCTGCAATAGATCAAGTACAGAGATTGAAGAGAGAAAGTTTTGGAAGCATTTATAGAGTAAGTAAGAGATAAATGAGACCTGGAGAGGTGATCATTGTAATGGTAGGAAAAAGAAACAACTATAGAGAGATATAGGTGATAAAATTAATAGGAGCTGACAACTGATAGATTTGGGATGGGCTGTGGGAGTGAAGGAAACAGTAAGAGCTTAAAGATGAGACTTTATTTTCGTTGTAAACACAACCAAGGTGACAAAAAGATGAATGGGTGGGTGGATAAATAGATGTACAATTTCAATGAGAGTCCAGTAATCATTTATATTTGTGTAGCACTGCCAAAATTAAATATTGTCTTTGCATTGTATTTATTTAACCAAGTAATGTTTATTGCATATCTACTAATTTTTAGGCACTCATCTAAGGCTTGGGTGCAGCACTTTCAGTTAAGGTCAAGGCTAAGACAGCATGAGTTTGATACCACATACAGGGTGGTATCAACAACAGAAATTTATTCTCTCACAATTCTGGAGGCTGGAAGTCCAAGATCAAGGTGCTCTCAGGGTTGGTTTCTGGGGAGGCCTTTCTTTCTGGCTTGTAAACAGGCCTCTTTTCCCTGTGTTCTCACATTGCCTCTTCTCTGTGTGTATGCGCAGAGAAAAAGAGACAGAGATTTCTGGTGTCTCTTCCTCCTCTTAACAAGATCACCATTTCTATCAGATTAGAGCCCTGCCCTTCTGACCTCACTTAACCTTCATTACCTTCTTATAGGTATCTCCAAATACAGTCACATTAGGGTTAGGGCTTCAATATAGGAATTCGGGGGGTAAAGACTGGGGACAAAATTCAGTCCATAAGAGAGGCTGTAACAAAGAGACTCCAGAGTAAGGTAGACTTTAATTTCTCTTACTTGCTGTCCAGAGGTAGCAGGTACTCTGGGACTGGTAGGTGACTCTCCTCCCTAACATCAGAGGACTAAGATCCTTCTTTTTGTGTCTTGGCCATTCTCAAAGCCGTTGTCCTCATATGGTTCCTCCTCGCAAGGTTTGCCTCCAGCCTGCAGGAAGGCAGGAATTGTTTGAAGGCAAGACAGAGAAGGTAAAGCACAATTGTTATTTACAACGTATTGGCAATATTTTATTGGCATAGCCACACCTAGCTGCAAGTGAGGCTGGGAAATGTACTTTCCAGCTGGCAACCACATGCCCAGCTCATACTAAGTGGAGGTGGGTGGTCTGTTACTATAAGAAAGAAGGAGAGAATTATTTGTTACTGAGGAAATTAGTTGCTTCTACCACAAACAGTGAACAAAAGCTACAAAAATCTCTCTCCCTTTGGAGCTTACATTTTGGCAGTGACAGAAGAGAGAGAAAACAAGCCAATCAACAACTAAACCACCCTGCAATTATTTTCCAGTCATAAATCTGACCATATTGTCCATCATGGCCACCCATCTACCATCATGGCCTGGGATGGCATTCCCTGAGCACCAAGAACTTTCATACCCCCAGAGTGTGCAAAGATGCCATGGTTCCCTTTGCCTTGGCATGCTGATTTTAATTTATGCCCTGATTGGTACAGAAGTGAAAAATAGCAAGCGAAACCTAGTGTGTCAGAAGGTGAGAAGTATCAGAGAGAGAAATAAAATAGGGAAAAGGAATTGGGAATGCTAGATGCCATGGGGTGAGCATGTTGCAGTTTTAAATAGGATGGTCAGACATTTCTTCTTTACAAACTTCATAGCTATGAGCAAAGCTGTGGGTCCCCATCAAAGTCTGCCACTAACCTCAGTGAGCATGGGAAACCACCTATCACCAACAGATGGCGGGAGAGGTCTTGCTCTATTATGTCTGGGCCATTGCACTGATTATCTGCTTATTTTATTTTATTTTATTATTATTTTTTAATATGGAACACTTCACGAATTTGTGTGTCATCCTTGCACAGAGACCACACTAATCTTCCCTGTACAACTCCAGTTTTAGTATATGTGCTGCCCAAGCAAGCTCTCTGCTCATTTTAGAGGTGATTTTGCAAAGCAGCTTATGATCCTTAGAAATCCTAAGCCCTAAAAAGATGATACTGCTTCCCTCGAATATGTACCTCAAAATGAAAAATAATTCCAAGGTGCATCTCAAGATGCAGTGGCTCAGGCGTATAATCCCAGGTAGGAGGATTGCTTGTGGCCAGGAGTTTGAGATCAGCCTGGGCAAGACAGAAAGACCCTGTCTCTAAAAATAAGTTAAAAAATTAGCCAGGTGTGGTGGCACGTGCCTGTAGTCCTAGCTACTTGGGAGGCTAAACTGGGAGGATTGCTTGAGCTCAGGATTTAGTGGCTATAGTAAGCCATGATTGTGCCTCTGCACTCCAGCCTGAATGACATAACGAGGCCCCATCTTTTAAACAAGAACTCCAAACCAGGAAGTTAGTGTTTTTCCATGAACATTACTTTTCCTTTTAAATATCAAATGCTGATTTTTCAAAAAAAAATTGAAGGCAATTTTTGCTTTAGCTCTAGGCACATGTTTTGTCTGCCAGGTAGGCGATCAACTGGTTTTACATTATTCACCCCAGTGATTTCCAGTAGGGACAAAAGGAACAAATATTCAAAGTGCTAATAAGAAGGGCATCCAATTACAATGGGAAAGAAAAAGTGACTTTGCACAGAAATGTACATCTTCATATGTGGCTTGCATCCTGCCACTTGGTTTGAACTTAGGATCAAATGCCTTATAGGCCACTGATAATGAGATGTCACAGCTTGGTCAAGGATGGTGCTGGGTGTAAAAAAGAATTGATATTCAGCTTATTACATTTACAAGTTCAGAAGCCTAGTTGTTCCTTGAGCTTTTGAGTCAACCTTACAAATTCTATCATTTTATTTATTTACTCGCCTAGTTTTATTCAATTACTTTAAAAAAAACCATTTGACTAATGTTTGTCTCATTTGTGACTTAATTAAAAGGCTTGAATATTTTATATCACATTTGTACATTTAACAGATTATATTTCTGTCTTAGGTCCTTCAGTTATCTCATTCAGCAAAACTTTCTGAACACTTAAATGACTTAGGCCAGGCGCAGTGGCTCACACTTGTAATCTCAGCACTTTGGGAGGCCGAGGAGGGCGGATCACCTGAGGTCAGGAGTTGGAGACCAGCCTGGCCAACATGGTGAAACCCTGTCTCTACTAAAAATACAAAATTAGCTGGGTATGGTGGTGGGCACCTATAATCCCAGCTACTTGGGAGGCTGAGGCAGGAGAATTGCTTGAACCATATATATGTGTGTGTACATATATGTGTACACACATAGATATAGAATATGAATATTATGTAAATCAGTGGACTTAAAGTTATTTAAAATATTCTAAAATAGAAAATTAATGTACTATAGTTTTGACTTAAAATCACAAATCTAAATCAAGTACTCAATGACATGTTTTAAATTGGCATTATAAGCTGCCACTCTGAAAGTTCAAATTTTTAACATCATGACAATATAAACAACTAAGTAAGTTTTAACATATTCTTCAACACAAAAATCTTAATGTTTCTGATGTATTTGAAGATTTTTATGTCTCAGATCTCATTCTTGGTATGAATAAAAGTTATGTGCTCATATACCTATTGTAGAGCCAGAGGTTCCTTTGGGCACAGGTCTGGAGTGGAAGACAACTAGGGCAATTCTTTTTACTCCAATTAAGGAAACTATGAGATCATCCCATTAAATCTGAGGGAAGCCTTCTATATTGGTGACCTATGTTGCTGCGGCAGATTACTTCAAACCTATGTGACTTTAAACAACACCCATTTATTATTATCTTACAGTTTTGGAGGCCAGATATTTAAAATGGGTCAGCAGGGCTGCATTCTCTCTGGAGGCTCTAGGTGGAGAATCTGTTTTCTTGCCCTTCCCAGCTTCTAAAGTCTGTCTGCATTCTTTGACTAATGAACCCTTTCTCTATCTGCAAAGCCAGCAGTATAGTATCTTCAAATCTCCCTCTCTCTCTGACCTTTGTTTCCATCATCATATCACCTTTTTCTGGCTTTAACTCATTTGTCTTTCTCTTGTAAGGACCTTGTGATTCCACTGGGCCTGCCGGGTACCCCAGGGTCATCTTCCTATCTCAAGATCCTTAATCACATCTGCAAAGTCTCTTTTTCCATGTGAGGTAATATAATGGCATGTATACAGGTTTTGGAGATTAGGACATGGACATCCTTGGGAGGCCGTTATTCTGTCTACTCCCTCTTCTGCAAACACCAGATGCTGGTCTGTCCAAATCCCCAACAAGCCACACTGGACTTTACGTCAGTGACCCTTAACTTCAAGTGAGGGATGTTCCCATAGCCCATGTTCCTGGATTCATAATCCATGTATTGCCTAATTTTTCTGTCTACATTCCAAAGTCTGTAGCCATTTTATTGCTTGATTGATTTTGTATGTGGCTGTCATATACAAATCTCATTCTGCTTTGATCCAAAGACTTTTGAACTTGACAAGAATCCTACATTCTTACACATACTTCCTAGGAGATAGAATTCTTATAGTGCTAGGTGATGGCACACTGAATTCTGGATGTGTCTCGTGGCTTTGTCAAGGCTCATAAGACCTCTCTTATGACAGACATTTAGTACATGAGCCATTATTAGGTACAGAAACTTCCACTGGCATACTTGGTAGCAGTGCTGTCTTCATCTTTCTTGGTGAGCCAGGATACTTCTTCAGTGCTTATTGCTCAGCTTCACAATACCACAGAATAGATGCACCTCTGTGAGCCTTCTGAGCCCCAGCATGACCATGGCAAAAGCAGGAGACTTAGTGGGATCCCAGGTGGATCCTGGACATACCCCAGCCTTACTCAGTCAGTCTCTCTAGGGATGGGACCTGAGAATCCGCCTTTTTAACAGGCTCTCCGAGAGACCTTTATGCACGCTAGGGAGACCCACCTTTACAGTGTCCTTGCCACACAGCGGTGGAGTCTCTAGGCAGTGGCAATGTCCCTCATCCCATTACTTTAGCGCTACAATTTTTTGCATGGTGGACATGTGGTCAGGACCTACAGGCTCTAGAACAGGACACAGAGGCTTATGTGGGTCTCCCTACTCCCCAGTTGTATGACCTTGAACAAGATCCCTACACTCTCTGGCCTCACCTTCCTCATCAATGAGATGGAACATATTATTGGCACCAGCACCACATCATATGGTTGCTATGAAGCTCATTGTGTTAATACATTTAAAACACTCAGAACACTGGCTGGTACATAGTAAGTACTCAATATCTCTTAGCTATCTGAAGTTTATGTAATACATAAATGCTACATATAATCTGTGTTTTAGTTTGGGAAAGGTTATCATGGAGAAGGTGTTGGCCCAACTTTCATCTCAACTCCACAACCAAGTGTTGAGAAAACTGGATTTTCCTGTTTATATATCCTTCCTAGATTTCATTTGCTTGCACAATACTGCAGTTTTTTTCTGTTTCCTTTCCCTAAATGCAGATGAATGTTGTTCAACAGAAAATATCGAGACTAAAAGGGGCCTGAAAGGGCATATAGATAGATCAACAACAACAGAAATAATAACTATATCATAAGAAAAACATCAACTACATTTGCTGACCATGCCTTAGTCTGTTCAGGCTACTATAACAACATAGGGTGGCTTTTAAACAATAGGAATTGGCCAGCTGTGGTGGCTCATGCCTGTAATCCCAATACTTTGAGAGGCCGAGGCGGGTGGATCACAAGGTCAGGAGTTCAAGACCAGCCTGACCAACATGGTGAAACCCTGTCTCTACTAAAAATACAAAAATTAGCCAGGCGTGGTGGTGGGTACCTGTAATCCCAGCTACTCAGGAGGCTGAGGCAGCAGAATTGCTTGAACCTGGGAGGCAGGGGTTGCAGCAGGCCAAGATCAGGCCACTGCACTCTAGCCTAGGTGACAGAGCAAGACTCCATCTAAAAAAAAAAAAAAAGGAATCTATTTCTCACAGCTCTGGAGGCTGGAAAGTTCAAGATCAATGTGTCAGCAAACTCAATGTCGGGTGAGGGCCCGCTCTCTCATAGACAGCTGTCTTCTCATTCTAACCTCACATGACAGAAGGAGTGAGAGGTCTCTTTCAGGCATCATTCATAAGGGCATTAATCCCATTCATGACGGCTCTACCCATATGACTTAATCACCTTCCAAAAACCCATTTTCTAATCCCATCACCTCAGGGAGTAAGTATTTCAACATACAAATTTGGGGGGGACATGAACATTTAGACCATAGAAGACCATTTACTATGTGTGATGGTTAATTTTATGTGTCAACTTGATTAGGCCATAGTATACAGTTTTGGGTCAAACACCAGTCTAGAGGTTGCTGTGAAGGCATTATTTAGATGTGATTAACATTTGAATCAGTACTCTTTGAGGAAAGCATATTACCCTCCATCATATGGGTAGGCCTCGTCCAGTCAATTGAAGGTCTTAAGAGAAAAAGATGAATGTCCCCCAAGAAAGAAGGAATTCTGTCTTCAGACTGCTTTTAGACTCTAGCTGCAATGCCAGTTCTTCCCTGGTGTACCAGCTTGCTCATCTGCCATGCAGATTTCGGACTTGTCAGCCCTCACATTCACATGAGCCAATTCTTTAAAGTCTCTCTTTTTCTCTGTCTCTCCATAGATATAATAGATAGACAGATAGAGATATAGATAGATAGATAGATAGATAGATAGATAGATAGATAGATAGATAGATAGAGATCGATAGACAGATCTAGAGATAGATCTATCTCCATTTCTATCTATTCTGTCGGTTCGGTTTCTCTGGAGAACCCTGACCTAGACCAATGCAGTATGTGACAGTCCAGAACTGATACTTCACACAACTCTGGAGGGCACCATTCACCCTGAGCTGAAACATGCCAGGAGCTTTGTAAATGCTTTGCACATGGCCTCTCATGGAACCCTCATGATAGCTCTTTGAGGGAGCTGCTATTTTTATTCCCATTTTAAAGATGAGGGAATCAAAGGGTAAGAGAGTCAACTCTCAAACCCAGGGTCTTAACAGCTTAGTGTGGGTGTGACTGAAAGCAGCTGTGTCCAGTACATTAAAGTAGTTAAAGCGCAGTGCCAAGACTAGAGCCAACACCTCCTTATTCTTACCACACTGCCTTTTCACACCAGCAAGCTTCCTCACAGAAAGAAGAGAAAATTTAGAACCTTGCTTCACAAGAGCAAGCGGAGAAAGAAAGAAAATTAGTCCCGACTGGAACATTTCTGGTGAGTGCTCAACTATATTTCGTATTAGCTGCCACTGGTTAAGAGCCATAGGCCCCTGAGAACTCGAGATAAAGCAATTTTCCAGTTAGTGACTTCGACTTGCCTCCTATTCTCTTGCTCTTTGTATCTCAACTTTCAATATGACTTCGACGCATGTAGAAATGCCTGCCTGGGTGTCCTTCTGGGCTTTCTGCAGGAGCTTTTCAACAAGGAAAGGTCAGGCAAGAAGTGCTGGGCTTATTTACATCCCCTCAATCTTGAGACTGAAATGAAAAAATCTTTGTCCAAGAAAAGAGCCTAGCTCTTCTCTCAATGGTTGTCTGAGGCAGAGAGACCTGCAGCTTTTAAGAAGCCCTATGTTGCCTTTCTGAAGTGAAGTTTGTTTTCTATCTCCCTACCAGGTATTAGTCCATTTAGGGAATAGTGTTAAAAGCAATTGCTTGACCAGTTCGGGCTAACCCAGGGGTTGCCAAATCCATGCTTCTTGCGCAATTTACAAAATATTTTCTTTGTAGTTGTCCTTGAAGTCCAAGAGGAACTAATGGCTTTAACTACCAGCCTACATGTTTCAAAGTGATTTCCACATCAGGAAGTCATTGTCGGCTTCCCCAAACACTTAATTGGTATAGGATGTGAGCAATTCTGAAAGGCCACGCTTCTTATTCCAGCCCCAATTCATCGCTCAGATAAGAGCTGGTTTTCAGCAACAATTTCCATTTCTGCCTCCTTGTGTGTGCTAAATCATTTATGGCTCCGTTTTTCTATGGAATAAAAGTCTTCTTTGGTCATGAAAAAGCATTATAATTACCCCTGGCACCCAAGAAATGGAGTTGGCTTTGCGGTCACAAAGACCAAAGTGTTCTGTGTTGGCATAAAACCAACGAAGAATAGCATTAAAAACAGCCTTTGCAAGTGCATGGTGGTAAAGAGCACAGCCTCTAAAATCTAGACAAGTTAACTTACTTCTCTCTAGACCTCAGTTTGCTCATTTGTCAGTTGGGGTTATAATGATACTTCCCTTATAGAGTAATTCAGGGAGTAAGTGAAATATGCACAAAGTTCATAGAACAGTAACTGGCACATAACATATTATACAAAGCAAGCATTTATCATCCTCCTCCTCTCTTCCTCCCTCTGGCATCACCATCATCATTCTCATTGGCAGCATCTTTGAGTAAGAACATCTTTTTAGAAATTATGCAAAACTCAGAAGTCATAGGGAAGAAAAGTTAAAAGTTTAACCATATAAAAATAAAAAATATATATATGAAAAAATAAAGAAATCCATAAACAAAGTCCAAAGATAAATTCTAAACTAGGAGAAAAATGTTCTCCACACATTTGACAGATTAAGGCATTATTTCCATTTACAAAGATAAGCAACCTGCTTTTAAAACAAGTGTTTGCCGAAGAAAAATAAAAGAACAGTCAAAATAAAGAAGAAACAAAGAGAAGGAATGAGAATAAAAGGAAAAAGAAAGAAATATGGTGAAAAGACACAGGCAGTTTTTAGAACATTTAAAGGAAATGACAAGCAAATGAATTACACCCAATTTATTTCATAATCAATGGAATATACATTAAAAGATCAATGAGAATTTTTTTCATCTATCGAATGATGAAAAAATTGGTAGTACTCAGTATTTGCAAAAGTGTTCTCCACCTCTGAGGCCACGTTTGGTGGCTCATACCTGTAATCACTTTGGGAGGCCGAGGCAGGCATATCACTTGAGGTTAGGAGTTCAAGACCAGCCTGGCCAATGTGGCAAAACCCCGTCTCTACTAAAAATACAAAAATTAGCCGGGCATAGTGGTGCGTGCCTGTAATCCCAGCTACTCAGGAGGCTGAGGCAGGAGAATGACTTGAATCTGGGAGGCGAAGTTTGCAGGTGAGCCAAGATAGCGGCACTGCACTCCAGCCTGGATGATAGAGAGGGAGACTCCATCTCAAAAAAAAAAAAAAAAAAAAAAAAAAAAAGTGTTCACCTCTGCAATGGGCAATTTCGTAATTCTCAAAATCATACATTTTTAAGTGTAACTTAAAAATAATTTTCTTAAAATATAACAAGACTAATAGAAGTGTATTGTAGCATTCTTTTCTATAACAAAGTATTAGAAATAACCTAATGCCCCTTAATACTAGATTAGTTCAATGAACTACCTATATAATGGTATATTAGTTATCTATTGCTGCATAGCAAATCACCCTGAAACTTAGCAGCTTACAACAACACACATTTACTATCTCATAGTATCTGTGGATCAGGAATCCAGGTATGGTTTAGAGACCCTGAAAGGTCACAGATTATATAGACTACAACTGATCTAAGTTGTTGGCCAGCATTGTAGTCATCTCTAGGCTGACTGGAGAGGGATCTGCTTCCAAGCTCACCCCATGGTTGTTGGCAGAATTCGGGGCTCCTGGCCGGGAAGCTGCCCTCAGTCCCTTGGATCTCTACATAGGGCAGTTCATGGCATGGCAACTTGCTTCCTCAGAGTGAGCAAGTGGAAAGAGCCTGAAAGAAAATGACAGCAAGAGGGAAGTCACAGACTTTAATAACCTAATCTCAGAGGTGACTGTATTAATCTGTTCTCACACTGCTAATAAAGACATACCTGAGACTAGGTAGTTTATAAATGAAAGAGGTTTAATTGATTTACAGTTCCATATGGATGGGGAAGCCTCATAATCATGGCAAAAGGCGAATGAGGAGCAAAGTCACGTCTTACGTGGTAGCAGGCAAGAGGGCTCGTGCAGGGGAACTCCCATTTATAAACCATCAAATCTCGTGAGACTTATTCACTACCAGAAGAACAATATGGAAGAAACCACCCCCATGATTCAATTTTCTCCACCTGGCTTCATCCTTGACATGTAGGGATTATTACAATTCAAGGTGAGATTTGGGTAGGGACACAGCCAAACCATAACAGTGACATTCCGCCCCTTTTGCTATATTCTATTCATTAGAAGCAAATCATTAAGAAATTCAAACATCATGAATTTTCACTCCTAACTTCTTCAGTATTCATCTTTAAAAAATAAGAATATTCTTCTCCTTAACCACAATGCCATTATGACATCTGACATAATCAAAATAATTCCTAAGGCCTTGTTTCCATCTTAAAATGTTTCCAGTTGTCCCAAAATGTCTCTTACAGATGGTGTATTGGAACCACGAGCCAATTAAGATCCATATGTTGCATACATTTTATTGTTATATCTCTTACCTCTCTTCTAATCCTAAGCACCTCCTTGTTTTCATGCTACGAATTTGGTGAAAAGGAGGCAGTGATCCCATCTTCTGGATTTTTCAGTGTACTTTCTCGTGATGTACTTTAACTTGTTCCACTAACTCCTGCATTTCTTATAAACTAGATGCTAGATCTAAAGCCTTAATTGCATTCAGCAAGACTATTTCATAAGTGACACTATGTCCTCCAAATTCTAAGAGGCACATAATGGCTCGTGGTGCCACTACTGATGATATATAAATTGATCAGAATGATCTTTTTAACTATTCATATCACTCCCCTGCTTAAAACCCTGTAAACTCCATCACAAATAGAATAAAAACCTAGCTGCTTACCATAGTCTTGCCCTTGTTTACTTCTTTCCCCATTGGTCACTACACGTCAACCACACTGTTACTATCCCTCAAATTTGCCAAGCTCTCTCTCAACTTAGGCTCTTTCCACTTACTACTTGGGACACCCTCCCCCTAGAACTTTTTGTGGTTGGCTACTTCTCAGCCCTTTCCAAAAGCCCTTCTTCCCAAGCCACTCTCTGACTCATAGTCCTGTTTTTGTTTTTTTTTTTTTTTTTTTTTTTTTTTTTTATACTTTAAGTTCTAGGGTACATGTGCATAACGTGCAGGTTTGTTACATATGTATACTTGTGCCATGTTGGTGTGCTGCACCCATCAACTCGTCAGCACCCATCAATTCGTCATTTATATCAGGTATAACTCCCCAGTGCAATCTCTCCCCCCTCCCCTCTCCCCATGATAGGCCCCAGTGTGTGATGTTCCCCTTCCCGAGTCCAAGTGATCTCATTGTTCAGTTCCCACCTATGAGTGAGAACATGCGGTGTTTGGTTTTCTGTTCTTGTGATAGTTTGCTAAGAATGATGGTTTCCAGCTGCATCCATGTCCCTACAAAGTATGCAAACTCATCCTTTTTTATGGCTGCATAGTATTCCATGGTGTATATGTGCCACATTTTCTTAATCCAGTCTGTCACAGATGGACATTTGGGTTGATTCCAAGTCTTTGCTATTGTGAATAGTGCCGCAATAAACATACGTGTGCATGTGTCTTTATAGCAGCATGATTTATAATCCTTTGGGTATATACCCAGTAGTGGAATGGCTGGGTCATATGGTACATCTAGTTCTAGATCCTTGAGGAATCGCCATACTGTTTTCCATAATGGTTGAACTAGTTTACAATCCCACCAACAGTGTAAAAGTGTTCCTATTTCTCCACATCCTCTCCAGCATCTGTTGTTTCCTGACTTTTTAATGATTGCCATTCTAATTGGTGTGAAATGGTATCTCATTGTGGTTTTGATTTGCATTTCTCTGATGGCGAGTGATGATGAGCATTTTTTCATGTGTCTGTTGGCTGTATGAATGTCTTCTTTTGAGAAATGTCTGTTCATATCCTTTGCCCACTTTTTGATGGGGTTGTTTGTTTTTTTCTTGTAAATGTGTTTGAGTTCTTTGTAGGTTCTGGATATTAGCCCTTTGTCAGATGAGTAGATGGCAAGAATTTTCTCCCATTATGTAGGTTGCCTGTTCACTCTGATGGTAGTTTCCTTTGCTGTGCAGAAGCTCTTTAGTTTAATTAGATCCCATGTGTCAATTTTGGCTTTTGTTGACATTGCTTTTGGTGTTTTAGACATGAAGTCCTTGCCCATGCCTATGTCCTGAATGGTACTACCTAGGTTTTCTTCTAGGGTTTTTATGGTTTTAGGTCTAACATTTAAGTCTCTAATCCATCTTGAATTAATTTTCGTAGAAGGAGTAAGGAAAGGATCCAGTTTCAGCTTTCTACTTATGGCTAGCCAATTTTCCCAGCACCATTTATTAAATAGGGAATCCTTTCCCCATTTCTTGTTTCTCTCAGGTTTGTCAAAGATCAGATGGCTGTAGATGTGTGGTATTATTTATGAGGACTCTGTTCTGTTCCATTGGTCTATATCTCTGTTTTGGTACCAGTACCATGCTGTTTTGGTTACTGTAGGCTTGTAGTATAGTTTGAAGTCAGGTAGCGTGACGCCTCCAGCTTTGTTCTTTTGACTTAGGATTGTCTTGGCAATGCAGGCTCTTTTTTGGTTCCATATGAACTTTAAAGCGTTTTTTTCCAATTCTGTGAAGAAACTCATTGGTAGCTTGATGGGGATGGCATTGAATCTATAAATAACCTTGGGCAGTATGGCCATTTTCACGATATTGAGTCTTCCTATTCATGAGCATGGTATGTTCTTCCATTTGTTTGTGTCCTCTTTCATTTCATTGAGCAGTGGTTTGCAGTTCTCCTTGAAGAGGTCCTTTACATCCCTTGTAAGTTGGATTCCTAGGTATTTGATTCTCTTTGAAGCAATTGTGAATGGAAGTTCATTCCTGATTTGGCTCTCTGTTTGTCTGTTACTGGTGTATAAGAATGCTTGTGATTTTTTGCACATTAATTTTGTATCCTGAGATTTTGCTGAAGTTGCTTATCAGCTTAAGGAGATTTTGGGCTGAGACAATGGGGTTTTCTAAATATACAATCATGTCATCTGCAAACAGGGACAATTTGACTTCTTCTTTTCCTAACTGAATACCCTTGATTTCTTTCTCTTGCCTGATTGCCCTAGCCAGAACTTCCAACACTATGTTGAATAGGAGCGGTGAGAGAGGGCATCCCTGTCTTGTGCCAGTTTTCAAAGGGAATTTTTCCAGTTTTTGCCCATTCAGTATGATATTGGCTGTGGGTTTGTCATAAATAGCTCTTATTATTTTGAGGTATGTTCCATCAATACCAAATATATTGAGCGTTTGTAGCATGAAGGGCAGTTGAATTTTGTCAAAAGCCTTTTCTGCATCTATTGAGATAATTACGTGGTTCTTGTCTTTGGTTCTGTTTATATGCTGGATTACGTTTATTGATTTGCAAATGTTGAACCAGCCTTGCATCCCAGGGATGAAGCCCACTTGGTCATGGTGGATAAGCTTTTTGATGTGCTGCTGAATCTGGTTTGCCAGTATTTTATTGAGGATTTTTGCATCGATGTTCATCAGGGATATTGGTCTAAAATTCTCCTTTTTTGTTGTGTCTCTGCCAGGCTTTGGTATCAGGATGATGTTGGCCTCATAAAATGAGTTAGGGAGGATTCCCTCTTTTTCTATTGATTGGAATAGTTTCAGAAGGAATGGTAGCAGCTCCTCCTTGTACCTCTGGTAGAATTCAGCTGTGAATCCATCTGGTCCTGGACTTTTTTTGGTTGGTAGGCTATTAATTATTGCCTCAATTTCAGAGCCTGCTATTGGTCTATTTAGGGATTCAACTTCTTCCTGGTTTAGTCTTGGAAGAGTGTAAGTGTCCAGGAAATTATCCATTTCTTCTAGATTTTCTAGTTGATTTGCGTAGAGGTGTTTATAGTATTCTCTGATGGTAGTTTGTATTTCTGTGGGGTCGGTGATGATATCCCCTTTATCATTTTTTATTGCGTCTATTTGATTCTTCTCTCTTTTCTTCTTTATTAGTCTTGCTAGCGGTCTGTCAATTTTGTTGATCTTTTCAAAAAACCAACTCCTGGATTCATTGATTTTTTGGAGGGTTATTTGTGTCTCTATCTCCTTCAGTTCTGCTCTGATCTTAGTTATTTCTTGCCTTCTGCTAGCTTTTGAATGTGTTTGCTCTTGC
Organism: Rhinopithecus roxellana; assembly: GCF_007565055.1. NCBI lineage: Eukaryota > Metazoa > Chordata > Mammalia > Primates > Cercopithecidae > Rhinopithecus > Rhinopithecus roxellana. Next base: position 71,713,923 of record NC_044549.1, on the reverse strand, counting down.
CTCTCTAGTTCTTTTAATAGTGATGTTAGGGTGTCAATTTTAGATCTTTCCAGCTTTCTCTTGTGGGCATTTAGTGCTATAAATTTCCATCTACACACTGCTTTAAATGTGTCCCAGAGATTCTGGTATGTTGTATCTTTGTTCTCATTGGTTTCAAAGAACATCTTTATTTCTGCCTTCATTTCGTTATGTACCCAGTAGTCATTTAGGAGCAGGTTGTTCAGTTTCCATGTAGTTGAGCGGTTTTGATTGAGTTTCTTAGTCCTGAGTTCTAGTTTGATTGCACTGTGGTCTGAGAGACAGTTTGTTATAATTTCTGTTCTTGTACATTTGCTGAGGAGTGCTTTACTTCCAATTATGTGGTCAATTTTGGAATAAGTGCGATGTGGTGCTGAGAAGAATGTATATTCTGTTGATTTGGGGTGGAGAGTTCTATAGATGTCTATTAGGTCCGCTTGGTGCAGAGATGAGTTCAATTCCTGGATATCCTTGTTAACTTTCTGTCTCGTTGATCTGTCTAATGTTGACAGTGGAGTGTTGAAGTCTCCCATTATTATTGTGTGGGAGTCTAAGTCTCTTTGTAAGTCTCTAAGGACTTGCGTTATGAATCTGGGTGCTCCTGTATTGGGTGCATATATATTTAGGAGAGTTAGCTCTTCCTGTTGAATTGATCCCTTTACCATTATGTAATGGCCTTCTTTGTCTCTTTTGATCTTTGATGGTTTAACGTCTGTTTTATCAGAGACTAGTATTGCAACCCCTGCTTTTTTTTGTTCTCCATTTGCTTGGTAGATCTTCCTCCATCCCTTTATTTTGAGCCTATGTATATCTCTGCATGTGAGGTGGGTCTCCTGAATACAGCAGACTGATGGGTCTTGACTCTTTATCCAGTTTGCCAGTCTGTGTCTTTTAATTGGAGCATTTAGTCCATTTACATTTAAGATTAATATTGTTATGTGTGAACTTGATCCTGCCATTATGATATTAACTGGTTATTTTGCTCGTTAGTTGATGCAGTTTCTTCCTAGCCTCAATGGTCTTTACATTTTGGCATGTTTTTGCAATGGCTGGTACCGGTTGTTCCTTTCCATGTTTAGTGCTTCCTTCAGGGTCTCTTGTAAGGCAGGCCTGGTGGTGACAAAATCTCTAAGCATTTGCTTATCTGTAAAGGATTTTATTTCTCCTTCACTTATGAAACTTAGTTTGGCTGGATATGAAATTCTGGGTTTAAAATTCTTTTCTTTAAGAATGTTGAATATTGGCCCCCACTCTCTTCTGGCTTGTAGAGTTTCTGCTGAGAGATCTGCTGTTAGTCTGATGGGCTTCCCTTTGTGGGTAACCCGACCTTTCTCTCTGGCTGCCCTTAAGATTTTTTCCTTCATTTCAACTTTGGTGAATCTGGCAATTATGTGTCTTGGAGTTGCTCTTCTCGAGGAGTATCTTTGTGGCGTTCTCTGTATTTCCTGAATTTGAATGTTGGCCTGCCCTATTAGGTTGGGGAAGTTCTCCTGGATGATATCCTGAAGAGTGTTTTCCAACTTGGTTCCATTTTCCCCCTCACTTTCAGGCACCCCAATCAGACGTAGATTTGGTCTTTTTACATAATCCCATACTTCTTGCAGGCTTTGTTCATTTCTTTTTCTTCTTTTTTCTTTTGGTTTCTCTTCTCGCTTCGTTTCATTCATTTGATCCTCAATCACTGATACTCTTTCTTCCAGTTGATTGAGTCGGTTACTGAAGTTTGTGCATCTGTCATGTATTTCTCGTGTCATGGTTTTCATCTCTGTCATTTCGTTTATGACCTTCTCTGCATTAATTATTCTAGCTGTCAATTCTTCCACTCTTTTTTCAAGATTTTTAGTTTCTTTGCACTGGGTACGTAATTCCTCCTTTAGCTCTGAGAAGTTTGATGGACTGAAGCCTTCTTCTCTCATGTCGTCAAAGTCATTCTCTGACCAGCTTCGATCCATTGCTGGTGATGAGCTGCGCTCGTTTGCAGGGGAGATGTGCTCTTATTTTTTGAATTTCCAGCTTTTCTGCCCTGCTTTTTCCCCATCTTTGTGGTTTTATCTGCCTCTGGTCTTTGGTGATGGTGACGTACTGATGGGGTTTTGGTATAGGTGTCCTTCCTGTTTGATAGTTTTCCTTCTAACAGTCAGGACCCTCAGCTGCAGGTCTGTTGGAGATTGCTTGAGGTCCACTCCAGACGCTGTTTGCCTGGGTATCAGCAGCAGAGGTTGCAGAAGATAGAATATTGCTGAACAGCAAGTGTACCTGTCTGATTCTTACTTTGGAAGCTTCCTCTCAGTGGTGTACTCCACCCTGTGAGGTGTGCGGTGTCAGACTGCCCCTAGTGGGGGATGTCTCCCAGTTAGGCTACTCAGGGGTCAGGGACCCACTTGAGCAGGCAGTCTGTCCCTTCTCAGATCTCAACCTCCATGTGGGGAGATCCACTGCTCTCTTCAAAGCTGTCAGACAGAGTCGTTTGCATCTGCAGAGGTTGCTGCTGCTTCTTTTGTTGTTGTTGTTGTTGTTGTTTAGCTGTGCCCTGTCCCCAGAGGTGGAGTCTACAGAGACAGGCAGGTTTCCTTGAGCTGCTGTGAGCTCCACCCAGTTCGAGCTTCCCAGCAGCTTTGTTTACCTATGTAAGCCTCAGCAATGGCGGGCGCCCCTCCCCCAGCCTCGCTGCTGCCTTGCAGTTAGATCACAGACTGCTGTGCTAGCAATGAGGGAGGCTCCGTGAGCATGGGACCCTCCCAGCCAGGTGTGGGATATAATCTCCTGGTGTGCCCGTTTGCTTAAAGCGCAGTATTGGGGTGGGAGTTACCCAATTTTCCAGGTGTTGTGTGTCTCAGTTCCCCTGGCTAGGAAAAGGGATTCCCTTCCCCCTTGCGCTTCCCAGGTGAGGCGATGCCTCGCCCTGCTTCAGCTCTCGCTGGTCGGGCTGCAGCGGCTGACCAGCACTGATTGTCCCGCACTCCCTAGTGAGATGACCCCAGTACCTCAGTTGAAAATGCAGAAATCACCGGTCTTCTGTGTCGCTCGCGCTGGGAGTTGGAGACTGGAGCTGTTCCTATTCGGCCATCTTGCTCTGCCCCCCACATAGTCCTGTTTTATTTTCTTTGGCATGTATCGCAACTTGAAGCCATGAAGCAATTTCATCTTTTTTTTTTTTTTTTTTTTTTGCTTGTGTATGTCTTTAAGTGTTTATGAGCCTGCCTTCCCACACCGGAATATAAACTCCTCAAGGGCAGGCTGCTCACTACTGTACCCTAAAAATTTGAAACAAGCCCTAGCACTTAGTAGATTCTCAATAAATATTTGTTGAGCAAATAAATGAATCTTACCAGCAATTTTTCAAGGTGGTTTATGTTAAGATACAGTTTCTAAGACACCTAACTTAATGAGAATAAAAAAGCACTAGCCACTATCTGTATTTTGGGGAGGGGATTGTTTGTACTTCTTTCTTCACTGCTCTTTTTGGAGGTATGTATAATGCTTTCATACCAGAGAATGTTGCTATTCAAACTGTGGTCCACAGACCAGCAGCATCAACATCACCTGGGAGCTTGTTAGAAATGCAAAATGTTAGACCCTAGCACAGACCTATGAATCAGAAGCTGTACTTAACAAGATCCCCAGGTGATTTGAATACATTTTAAAACTTAAGAAGTACTGATCTAAAATCCTGGTCTATTCCACTTCTCCTTCCCACCCTACTCTCCAACTGCACCCAGCCTCCCCATTGTTAAGCCTTACTGGCCCATCCCAGGAAGCAGCTTCTGGTGCCTCTTGAACTATTTACCTAAAGGCTTATCTTCTCAGGCTTCTTCCCTCCGGATTTTGTTCTGTTTATAAATACTGAGGCTGAAATGTAAACCATATTGAAGCTCTTCTCTAAAAGGCCTGCGTGTCCTGGTAAGCCTTCACATCTGCAGGTATCTATTGACAGATCTTAAGCAAACAATTTTAAATGATTCCACTGGTGCCCTGCATTTAGCTTTTCCTTTATCTTGCCTGGTAAGCAGATTGAGGTTAATGTTTATTTTTAAAGCATGCAATACTCACAATATTTCTTAAACAAGGGTTGAAGTCACATACCACCAGCCTCGGAACTGGGGTTTGAGCTCATTCTGTCTGATTCTAAAGCCTGGGCCGTTAATCTCTATGGAGCAACAGGCACAAAAGTATGCTTTACGAAAGCGCCGTTTGTTTGTCCATTAGTTCATTCACTCATTCAAAAGGCATATGAGAGTGTTGGGTGATAAAGAAATGTAGAACTCTTCAGCCAACCGCACAAAAGTAACCTTACAATGTTGAGTCATGTAAATGGTGAACATACTCTGGGTATAGTGGAGGACTTCATGGAGGAGGTAGCAGGCATAGGTGCCTTTGAGGAGCAGAAGGCCCAGGAAATCAGTGTCCTAGGACTGTCCCCAAACCCTTGGATCTAACTTGATTCAGGATCTTGGGTGTCTTCTAGGCAATCAGTGGGCTTTAGTCTCTTTAGGATGTGCCCAGCAATCCTGTAGGACTCAGGGCAAAGGGCATTTGCCTTCATGCAACAAAATTTTCCTAAGCACTTACTACATGCTAGGCACAGCCCTAGGAACTGGGAGTCCAATGATAAATTAGGCAAAATACCCATTCTTGTGGGGCTTATTTTCTAGTGAGGCATAAAAGAGATAAATAAATAATGTTTGAAATCCTCGATGGTTTTGGTGCACAGAAAAGACCATTTCAAAATGTATCTTGGTTTTAGAAATTAATGATTAATTTATTTAAGGCATATGTTTTTGAAAGGCAAGGGTTTAAGCTCAGCTTGTATGTCTACTTGTATCAAAAAATGTGAGCTGGCATTTTTAAAGATCATTTGAGTGTTTTTGAGTCCATTTGCAAACTCAATTAATTCCAACACTATCAAACATTTTAAGCTACATTTATAAATTCTGTGTATTCATTTTCACTTTTTAGTAGCTCATTTGTGTTATTGATAAATCTTCCTAGGTGCCTAATTTACATAAATCTATTAAATTAAGAGAATAAATGTAATTTTTAAAGTGTCTTAAATATTCTAACAATATATATAAACTTAATAAGATCTCAAATTAAAATTCTAAGCCAAGATCAATTATTACTCAATTACATATTTGAAATAAGTATTAGTAGGCTGATCTGTTCATGCTAATAGACCAAATTCTTGTAAATATAAGCACATAAAATATACATTTTAACATGAAATATTTATATACATATTAATATTATGACTTGATTATCTTAAATATTTTAGTAATCATAAATTTCCCCAGGGTTGAAATATGCTTAATCTTAAAGGAAGCAATGATACCGGCACTTTCAGATTTGGAGTTTGCTGAGTTTAATACCTAAGGTATGGCTAGATCTTGGGGTGTCTAATCGGTCAGCTGAATTCCTTATTAAGAGAAGCCTAAAGAAGAAGTGGTGGCTTCACCTACATTCTTTATATTCGTGTAACTCATGACTTCTCACCCACACACTGTTGGTTTTTGCATTTCTTTCACTCTGTAGATAAAGGTGTATGATGGTTAATATTGGGTGTCAACTTGATAGGAATGAAGGATACAAAGTACTGTTCCTGGGTGTGTCTGTGAGGGTGTTGCCAAAGGAGATCAACATTGGAGTCAGTGGACTGGGAGAGGCAGACCCACCCTCAGTCTGAGTGGGCACCATCTAATCAGCTGCCAGCATGGCTAGGATAAAAGCAGGCAGAGAGATGTGGAAAAACTGTACTGTCTAAGTCTCCCGGCCTCCACCTTTCTCCTGTGCTGGATGCTTCCTGCTCTCAAATATCGGACTCCAAGTTCTTCAGCTTTTGGTCTCTTAGACTTTCACGAGTGGTTTGCCAGGGGCTCTCAGGCCTTCGGCCACAGACTGAAAGCTGCCCTGTCAGCTTCCCTACTTTTGGGGTTTTGGGACTAGGACTGGCTTCCTTGCTCCTCAGCTTGCAGACGGCCTATTGTGGGACTTCACCTTCTGATTGTGTGAGTCAATACTCTTTAATAAACTCCCTTTCATATGTACATCTATCCTATTAGTCCTGTCCCTCTAGAGAACCCTGACTAATACAGAACACATGAACTTCACCAGAATTTGACTTTTTCTCCCCCTTCAGAATCTAAAGGCCACACAACTCTTACAGATTTCAGATTAAATTGCGGCTATCTGTCAGGAAATTGTGGAATTTTTTTTTTTTTTTTTTGAGATGGAGTCTTGCTCTGTTGCCCAAACTGGAGTGCAGCGGCCGGATCTCAGCTCACTGCAAGCTCCGCCTGTTGGGTTCACGCCATTCTCCTGCCTTAGCCTCCGGAGTAGCTGGGACTATAGGCCACCTCGCCCGGCTAGTTTTTTGTATTTTTTTTTTTTTTAGTAGAGACGGGGTTTCACCGTGTTAGCCAGGATGGTCTCGATCTCCTGACCTTGTGATCCGCCCGTCTCGGCCTCCCAAAGTGCTGGGATTACAGGCTTGAGCCACTGCGCCCGGCCGAAATTGTGGAATTTTTAAGCCTAATGTCCAAGGTCATTCTGTGGACAAGCCATGCAATATGAAAAGAAGAAAACTAAAGCAGAGGGATCAGAAAGTGACAGGAAAGGCACTGTTATATAGGGTGCTCAAGGGTGGCCATGGGGTTAGATCCTGAATGATGGAAGTGATGGGCCTATGCTGGTATCTGGGGTAATAGTGTTCCAGGTAGAGGGAACAGGAGATGCAAAGGCCTTGTGGAAAGAGTGTGCTTGGCTTTTTTTTTTTTTTTTCTTTTTTGATAGAGTCTTGCTGTGTTGCCCAGGCTGGAGTGCAGTGGTGTGATCTTGGCTCATTGCAATGTCCACCTCCTGGGCTCAAGTGATCCTCCTGCCTCAGCCTCTTGAGAAGCTGGGATCACAGGTGCCAGCCACTATGCCCAGCTAATTTTTGTATTTTTAGTAGAGACAGAGTTTTGCCATGTTGGCCAGGCTGGTCTCAAACTACTGACCTCAAGTGATTCATTTGCCTTGGCCTCCCAAATTGCTGGGATTGCAGGCATGAGCCATCTTGCCAGCCCCACACTTGGCATTTTAAAGGAACAGCAAGGAGGCCAGGGGACTTGAGTTATGAGTGAGGGGAAAGTAGTAAAAGATGAAAACAGAGGAGAATGGGGCAGGATATTGGGATGGGGGCAATTGATACATTTCCTTAGGAACCAGGATCAGGAGCCTGAATTCCTTTCTGAATGAGGTAGGAAGCCATTTGACTTGACTTGGGTTTTAAAAAGCTTTCTCTGGCTACCTATTGGTGAATAGAATGTCATTAGGCTGGGAGAAAAGCAGAAAAACTAGTTAGGAAAAAGCTCTTAAAATAGACCAGTCCAAGCCGGGTGTGGTGGCTCACATCTGTAATCCCAGCACTTTGGGAGGGAGCACAAGGCGGGTGGATCACCTGAGGCCAGGAGTTCGAGACCAGCCTGGCCAACACGGTAAATCTAATCTCTACTAAAAATACAAAAAATAGCCAGGTGTGGTGGCACATGCCTGTAATCTCAGCTACTCGGGAGGCTGAGGCATGAAAATCGCTTGAACCTGGGAGGTGGAGGTTGCAGTGAACTGAGATGACACCACTGCACTTCAGCCTGAGTGACAGAACGAGACTCTGTCTCAAAAAAAAGGGGGGGGGATGGGGGAGATCTAGAAGTCACAGTGATCTGCAGTACCAGTAGAAATAAATTGTGCGAAGTGACTGGATTCTAGATGTCTTCTTAAGGCAGTACCAACATGATTGGCTGAGGGATGTGAGACCAAGGGAGGAATCTAAGAGAACAGTGTAACTGGAAGAATGGAGTGGCTTGTTTCTGAGTTGGAAGACACTGGCGAAGTAACAAATGGGGTCGGGGGATCAGGGGTTCAGTCGGACACATGCCAGGTGAGAGACATCCAGGGGGAGAGTCAAGGAGCAGCTGGACACATGCACTGGAACTCAGGCTGGAGGTGGGAGCCATGCTGTGGGCTGACTCTGATCCACCCTGAGCTCTAGATTGAATGTCCAGCTGCTCTTTGGTGCCCTCATCAGGATGTCTAGGTGGCATCTCTGATGCTCAGCAAGAAGCGGTTACTATCTATTAGCACTATCTGCCATGGGTGGCTAGTCCGGGTCAGGCTAGAGGAAGAACCTGGTGTATTCTTCTAGGAAAATAAGTAGTGTCATCTGAGTGGCTTATTAGAGTTTCTGGCTCCTGTTACAGTGGAATTTCCAAGGTTAATGTACTGTACCCCAAATTTCTAGATCATAGTTGAGCCAGCTTGGGTAACACGCTTTGGGTGTACAGTAGAGTTTAAGGATTTGATATCAAAACATGAGTCCAAATCCCTTCACTTGACTACTTCCAGTGTTTAAGCATTAAGTTCCAGTGTTAAGCATGAGTGCCTCCTATGTGCTGGTATAGTCATTTACTAGGGCTGCCGCAACAAATGACCACAAACTGGGTGGCTTGAAATAACAGAAATGTATTCTCTCACAGTGGTGGAGGCCAGAAGTTGGAGCAGAAGTCAGTCCAAGTGTGCAGGGCCATGCTGCCTCTGGAGGTCCTAAAGGAGAATCCCTCCTTTTGCTCTTCCAGATTCTGGTGGCTCCAGGTGTTCCTGTGGCTATATCACTCCAATCTCTGCCTCCATCTTTCCATGGCCTTCTCCTCTGTGTCTATGTCTTTGCCTCTGTCTCTCATAAGGACTCACTGGATTTGGGTCCCACCCAGATAATCCAGGAGATCCTTACATTACCGTTTTTCCAAATAAGGTCACATTCACAGGTTCTAGGGGTTAGGATGTGAATGTATTTGGGGGTGGAGCGGGGACTATTCAACCCACTACTGCTGGTTAGTGCCAGTTACAGGAAAGACGTAACCCGTTCCCACACTCCTCTGTTAATTCAATAAACGTTTATTGAGTACATACTTTATATAAGACCTCATATTTGGCATTGCAGACACCAAGATGAAGATAATAGGCAAAGGCCTTACAAAGACCTCACAGTTTTATTGGGGCAATGGGATCAAAAAGCCTCAGCTCACCTAGGTATGCTGAGCCTTTCTGATCCCATTCCACTAATAAAACGTATTAAAAATAATATGGTATTCTCATATTATTTAATTCCCTCAACTCTGGAAGGTAGCTATTAGTGTTCTCATTTATGAATGCATATGCTGTGGTTCAGAGAAGTGAAGTGACTTTCAGAGGGTGATGATTAGTAGTGGTATAGCCAGGATTTAAACCTGGGTCTGCCCAACTGCAGCATACCCTGTTCTGTGCACTTCAACGTCAACTCCCCAATTATACCCACTGGGATATCACACGTGCACATAATTAAATGCTGACTTCTGTGACACAGAGTTCAAAATGGGTGTACATGGATTTTAAAAATTGATTCTCATTTAAATATGCAAGGGAAATATTCTTGGAATCTTCTGCTTAGCCCTTTTAGGGAAGCACTCACTTTTATATTCTGCAAATCTACACGTGCCGGTCTTAGGTTTGCTTAAAATATGGTAGTCTCAGAGGCCTCGATCCTATTAAAGAACAAGAGAATGATAAAACTTGTCTTTGCCCAGGCTTTGGCAACCCAGGATCTGTATTTTGTCCGACAGAGATACTCTCAAATATGTTGTATCAAAAAAACTACTATTAATTATAATCAATACTGTTTTTGTAATTGATTATAATTTGATTGGACAGAGACTCACCATCCAGTACCCTGGAAAAGTGCCCCTTGTGTAAAGACCAAGCAATCAGAAACATGGGTTTCATGTGCAATTCTTACCAGATAAGAAAGTGAGGTTTCATTTTCTTTTCTTTTTCTAGTGTGGCCCAGCAAGCAGGAGACCTGCGTATACTCTTAGCAATGACCTGAGCCCAGTGATGCAGGGCACATTGCTTTCAACCTCTGAGCCTCAAGTTTCTCATCACTAAGGTGAATGTTTGTACTAGGTGGTCCCTTTTGGCTCAGAAGTGTATTAACTGTGTGGCTAAATGTTTAGTGCTAATTATATTTGCTGGGATATGTGTTCTTTATGGCTAGGCTTAGTTTACATTTTTTATGAGACAGATGAATGAGGTTAATAAGAATAGATAATTAAAAAAGATATTGAATTCCCAGAAGGTATTTTATTATGAATTTAATTATGAAAAGTGCTAATTGCTTCACTCCAAGACTTGAAATTTGTCCAATTGCTCAGTGTACAAAGTAAGGGACAGTTTTTTCTCAAGCCTGCCTCATCTCTGTACTAATACCAGTGATGCAAGAACATCTCACTTTAAAAAACATTTCTTTTAGAGATGGAGACTCACCACATTGCCCAGGCTGGACTCGCAATCCTGGGCACAAGTAATGCTCCTGCCTCAGCCTCCTGACTAGCTGGGATTACAAGTGACAACCACTGCACCCAGCTTCAATTTCTAACTATAGAAAGAAAGAGTGCGGGAGAGCTAGTCGGTTTGCATAATGGGTATCTTCTCTTATCTTCAATGTCTTTACAAGAGACAAGAAATATACATGTTAAAATGTAGCTCCATTACTATCAACCTACTGTGTGTTCTGACTACAGGGTTGCCACTAGCCTGTGTGGCACCTTCATTGCAAATTAGCAAAAATAACCCTTTTTCAAAGAGCATAGCTCTGCACAAAAACAGCTTGGGGAGCAGATGGCTCTGCACCAGAGTGTGGTTTGACAAGTGGAGCTTGGGATGAGTTGCAGTTCCTACTTGTTTCCTTAGCTAAGCGTGTCTGTACAGTGCATACACTACCCCAGTGGACAAGGTGGTCCTGCCTGGCTCAATCACTTACGTTCTTTCTGCTTTTCCAGGGAAGTGGCTGGTCTTTACTTTGAAAAAGCCCTTGATCACTGCTTTAAAAATAGCCTTGTCTGAGGTTGCAAGCAGAGGGTCTGGAACACTTAAGGGCCTTGAAATTAGGAGGGGGAATGGTAACTTTGAGAAATGGAGAGATAAAACATTGTTGGTGAAATTAGCAAACAAGATGAAGTTAGGAGACAGGCTGTAGAGATGCACCAGGGTCATGTTTATTTCATCTCTAGCCCATTGGTGCAGGGCATTTTCCTAAGAACAATGGGACTTGGTAGACTGGTTTTAAGCATAGAATGATTTAAATAGGCCAAACTGGCTTCTCTGTTGAGTGAGAATTGCAGGAAGCCTTATTCAGAGGTAAGAGATGCCAGTGGTTTGGGCAAGGCTGCTGTTGGAGAAAGGTAGGTGGATTTTACAGTAAAATTATCTCATGAATTAAAATTATCTAGAAATGATGATGGATTTGGTTAAGGAATGAGGGGAAGGGAAGGAGTAATTTCAAAAGTAATAAATAGCTAATATGGTGCCAGGCATCATTCTAAGTGCTTTACATATATTAGCTCATTTAATCCATGAAGTAGAAACTATGATTTTCCTCACTTTATAAAGGAGTAACTTGAGGCACAAAAAGTTTAAATACCTTGTCCAGGGTTCCATAGCACACAGTCTGAGTTGAGATGTGAACACACAGCTTGAAGTTCAAGTCTGTTTTCTAAACCAGTGATTCTCAAAGGAGACATTTTTGGTTGTCACAGCTGGGGCTGGAGTGCTACTGATATCTAGGGATAGAGGCCAGAGATGCTGCTATATATCCTGCAATGCACAGGACAGTCCCTATGACAAGAAATTACCCAGCCCAAAATGTCAGCAGTGCCCAGGTTGAGAAACCCTCTTGTAAATTGCTACAATACTACCTACTGAGGGTAGCCACTGGCTTCTTAGACAACTGGTTTACCAATACTAGGGGAAGACCAGTTTGAGGGAAACTGAGTTGCTTTCTGGACACATCCAGTTGAGGTCCCTTAAGACACCCAGCAAGACAGGGCAAGTAAACTGCTGGATGCTTGCTTGGCTCTGTAATTCAGAGAGGCCTGGCACTGCTCGGAGTAGGTTTCTATTCCTAGCAACTGGATATACCCAAATATCTCCTGTATTTTTATCGTGTATTTGTTTGTTTGTTTATACCCCCACCCTCTTCCAGAAAGGATGCAAAGCTGCTTAGGAGGATAAGGACCACACAATAGTCTGATGTAAGTTAAAAGTAGGACAAAGGAACACATTCGCATAAAGGTGGAGACATAGGATGGAGCCAGCAATGAGGCTAAAAGGATCTCTAATCCCCTTCCTGGAAGCTGCAGGGCTCTTCTTACAATCTTACTGAACTCCTTTATCCCTGTCTCTGCTGAGCTCTCTGCCTCATCTCCAGGAGATGAACCCCAGTCCTCACCTCTTGGCTGCCCTGCAGCTGAGATGAAAACTGAATGTGCTTACTGTCTTTTAGGTTCCTGGCACCTAGTGGGAGACCAATATGTAGTTGTAGAGAGAAACTCCAGGGATGGGGTTGTGAACAAGACACAAAGCCTCCCCCATAGAATTTCCTTTTGAATGGGGGAGACAAACCAAAAAGGCTAGCAACCATTGATGCGAGCATTCATGCTTTGTTGTGCTTATCAGATAATTTAATAGCTAGTTCCAAGATGTCTTTCATGCTATAAAGAAACAAAGAAAGGACCCAAGAAAAAATGACGAGGAGAAGTATGGTGGTTGGGGAAGCCTCTGTGAGAAGGTGACACGCAAGCTGAGACCTAGAAGAGGAGATGGGACAGACTCATAGAGTGGGGTGAAGGCATATTCCAACCAGGAAACAGCGTGGACAGATAGCCCCGGATGGGAAACAACTATGGTCTTTGAGAAAGCGGGAAGAGGCCAGCAGGCCTGAAGCAGGATGAGGGAAGAGAGAGGGTGGGAAAACAGCCAGGACCTTGCAGGCATAGGAAAGAGTTTGGGTTTTATTTCAAGTGCAGTAGGGAGCTACGGAAGGACTATGTGGCAAAGATCAACAGTTGTCCACAAGTATCTATTCTCCCCTTTGTCCTCATTCATAAAATCCACAAAGTTGAACTGAGCATGTGGCTGCCTGGAATAAGAACAACTTTTCCGGCCGGGCGCGGTGGCTCAAGCCTGTAATTCCAGCACTTTTGGAGGCCGAGACGGGTGGATCATGAGGTCAGGAGATCGAGACCATCCTGGCTAACATGGTGAAACCCCGTCTCTACTAAAAAAAAATACAAAAAGCTAGCCGGACGAGGTGGCGGGTGCTTGTAGTCTCAGCTACTCGGGAGGCTGAGGCAGGAGAATGGCATGAACCAGGGAGGCGGAGCTTGCAGTGAGCTGAGATCCGGCCACTGCACTCCAGCCTGGGCGATAGAGCGAGACTTCGTCTCAAAAAAAAAAAAAAGAACAACTTTTCCCAGCCTCTTTTGCAGATGTGGTCATGTGACTTAAGCTCTGGCTGCTAGAATCTAAGCTGGGGTGGTGTATGCAACTTCTGACTAGTATCTTTGAAAGGAGGATGTGTGTCCCCACCCCTCCTTGCTGCTATATTGGAGTATAGATTAAATGACTGGAACCCCAGCACCACCTCAGACTCTGAAGTGACGCTGGAAATGAAAGCCAGGATTGGAGGTGCCACAATGTAGATAGAGCCTGGATTCCTGAACCTGTTGAACTGCCATAGTCTCAGGTAGCCAGCTGCCAGATGCTTCTGGGAGGGAGAGAAAAGCATCTATCTTGCTGAAGCCACTGTTAGTGTGCATTTTCTGTCACAGCTAAACCTAATTCTAACTGACAAAGGCTTTCAGGAGGAATGACATGGTTCTGTTTATCACATCAGAAGCTCCCTTAGGCCCTTGTGAGGAGCAGAAGATTGAAAGGGAGTGAGTACAGAGCAGGGAGATGGGGGCAGAGGCTGCTGCAACCATCCAGGTAAATGAATGAACGAATGAATGAATGAATTGTAACCAGACCCAGGTTCAGCTGCTCTCTGCTTGAAAGCCAAAACTCAAGAAATGAGACTTGGTGGGAGGAAAAGCAGGTTTTTCAGAAAGCCAGCAAACCGAGAAGATGGTAGACTAAGGTCCTAAAATGCCATCTTAAGTCAGTACAAATTTCAGGCTCTTTTTTATGTAAAGGGCGGGGGAATAAGAGGGAGTTGGGATCAAGACATAACTGATGACTGCAGACATCTGGGTGCCAGCGAGGGCCTGAAGAGGTTGGGAACTCCTTTGTCTTGGTCAGGTCACAATGCTCCTATAAATCTTTAAATAAAACATAGTTGTTTACATACTTTCCCTTTAACCCCAGAGTTATTTTTTAAAACTACATGATTGCTGTTTTTGTGTATTATCTATATGGATCTTTAACAAAACATAATTGTTTACATACTTTTCCTATAACCCCAGAGTTACCTTTTAAAACTACATGATTGCTATTTTTTGTGTATTATCTCAGTGCTCTAAAATTATCCTAGCCTACATGCAGGGATGGGTAAAAGCCCCTTACACAAAAACGGTGAGTGTTACATTCTTTTGCTGTTTCACTGTTGCTGAATGAATGAGTGAATGAAAGCATCTCCCAAGGCTGCCTCCTTGCTTACCTTCTCACGTGATGCTTCTTTGCCTCTCTGTTCCTTAACGAGCTTTCCCTCCCTTCTTTCTTGCCCCACAGTCCCCAAGCTCACCAATGTGGGCAGAAGGAGAAAAGGAATGTTCTATCCAGCCCCATACCCCAGCACCTGGTGGACAACTTTGTTTTTCCTTCTGTAAAAGAAAAGAAGTCCCCTCAAACACAGGAGGGGATAGGAAAAGGCATCTCTATAAGCAGTAACCCTGGCAGGGCCCTTCAGGATTCCCAAATTCTCAATTTTTAGGGAAACTGATCCCCAGAGAAGGGAAGGGACTTGCCCATGTCCACACAGCTAGTGGGACACATCATGAAACATAAAAGCATGAAGAGGGTCTAGAAAGCATCTAGCCCTACCCCCTCATTTAGAGAAAGGAAAACCGAGGCCCGGAGAGGGAGAGTTAGTGACAGAGCCACAACAACAACTCAGAACAGGGTCGGCTGGTGCGCAACCAGCTCAGTGACACAAAAGCCTGTGCTAGGGATTTGATGTTCTACTGTCATGTCTTGAAATTCTTCATAATCTTGTCTTTCAATGTGTAGTTTGTAAATGAAGTCTGTGAGATAACACAGCAGGCACCCAGGCTAAGAGCCTCAGTTCAAGTGCAGTCCGGCCCCTCCCTCACCAGGTGGGTTCTCAGTTCCAGCTTCCCCAACACCCTGCTATCCCCTCCTCACATCCCTTCTTCTCTCTCTTCCCCCCAACAGCTTCCACTCTGCTCTCTGCAGGGCACTGGCACGGGAGGCTGAGCATGCACATCCCACAGCATTTAGGTAGGACATGACTGCAGCCATGCCTGCCCTAGAGGTTGATGATATCGTGGTGCCTTCAGGGGGGCAACTGGCAGGGCAAGCCTTTCCCCTGTGCTAGAGCCTCTGACAAGGAGGTTGCGAGAGGTGAGGGTACCTGTCCACCATGGATTGGGGTGAAGGGCCCGTGGGAAAGGAGGATGCCTGGCTTCCCTTCCCCGGTTCCTCTTGCCTCAGTGTAGGGGACCTGGCAGCAGATGGGCACTGGTGGGCCACACTGCAGGGGAAGACTCCTGGGTGCCTGTGAGTGCCTACATGCTCCTGTCCCATAGCTCCATGCCCAAGGGAGCATAGCATTAAATAGCAAATACACAGCACAAAAGGGGCCACAGAAGTGGGGTAGGGCTTTATGTTTGGGTACCTGTCTCTTGCCTGTGGGAAAACAAGCATGTGTTTGCATTGTGCCCTGGGCTGCCACATTAGGTAGCTGTCCTGACTCAGGATTTCTGTTAGTCTGGCCACCAGCCCCCAGCCCTGCTGGGCAACACCGGTGTATTCACGTTCAGTCTAGTGCGTTCCCAGCCCTGTGCTGGGCCCCTTTTCTCTGTTTTCTTGTTTGCAGCCTTGTCACAACTGAGTGAGGTCTGCACTATTATTAGACTAATTTTACAGGTGAGGAAAGACAGGTGCCCACAGGCTGAGTTAACTTGTCCACGTCCTCCACCTGGGAAGCAAGAGAGCCAGGCTCCCCACCCAGGTGGCCTGGTGCTCCTGTCCTGGCCCGACATGCAGGCAGTCGGGCTGCAGGGGAACGAAAGTGCAGTGTATAGCAGCTGCTTCTCATTGCCTCTCCTCCCCTCCCCGCCTTCCCTGGGAACTCATGCCCCTTCCCTGCACTCCTGCTCTTTGCAGGCTAGCCCTGGGCCACTCCGAAGGGAGAAGACCATGTGACCCAGGCCACCGGTAACCAGGCAACCGTTCCAAGACGCTGCTTTTCATCCACTCTGGCTTCTGCCTTATGCAATATCTGCCAGGCGGGCAAAGCTCCTGGGAGCATCCCTGAAGTAATCGTAAGAAATAAGGCTTGCTGGGGAGGCCTGCGGGGACATCTAATATTCTCTCTCTCTCAGAACTCTGTGCCCCAAAGTCCTGAACCTGACTGTTGGGGATTCTGAGTGAATGGTGGAAATCCAGATTCGTTGGGAGCCAGAGTTTGCCCTGCGCATGATGGAGAGAGTGTGGGGTATGGGCAGAGGTGGCAAGGGAGGCTTTGTGAAACATTACACTCTGCCTCCTCAACTGCAGGCCATTTCTCTGAGCCAGGAGCCAGCCATTCCCAAAATGGCCACCATGCCTCAGAATGGAGGTTGACACCCTGTGCTCTCAGAAGCAGCTCAGAGCTCAGAGCTCAGAGGCAGATCTCTATTCATGCAATTCTGCCTTCTGTGCATGCAATGGATTGCTGCCATCTCCAATCAGGTGGAACATTAATGGGGTGACCAAGATTTATTAAGACCCTATTATCTTCCCTGTGCCAGACACTAGGGAGAGAAAAATTAGCAAATCCGACCTAATTCCAATTTCATAGATGGGAAAATGGAGGCTCAGATAGGCAGAAAGAGTTTCCCTGAATCTGGCTTATGAAAACATCAGTCCTTCCCATTTGCCATGCTGCTTTTACAGAGGAAGAAAAGAACTTCAAGTGCATCTAGGCCAGCTTCCTTACTTTGCAGAAGAGGAAACTAAAGAATAGGGAGACAAAGTGTCTCCTCCTCCAGGGTCACAGAGCTTGCTTTGCTTCAAAGTCACTTTTTAAATTACACAGGGCACTCTTAACCCCAGTTATGACCTGTTCTTGGATTTGGTAACTGTTTTTTGTTTTGTTTGAGACAGGATCTTGCTCTGTTGCCCAGGCTGAACTGCAGTGGCACAATCATAGTTCATTGCAACCTTGTACTCCTGGGCTCAAGGAATCCTCCCTCCCCAGCCACCTAAGTAGCTAGGACTACATGCATGTGCCATCATGCCTGGCTAATTAAAAAAAAAAAAAAAATTGTAAAGATACGGTTTCACTATGTTGCCCAGGCTGGTCTTGAACTCCTGGCCTCAATCAGTCCTCCCACCTTGGTTTCTCAAAGTGTTGGGATTATAGGCATGAACCACTGCACCCAGCCCAGTAACTATTTAGAACTCTAAACCTCCCTCTATTTTCCAAAACCAATTGAATTATGCCTGTCTCTATGTGCAGATAGCACTGTAATTTCATAATACAGGCAGTGTCATGTTGTTAAAAATCATTCTTTTCTCTTCTTGGGAGCAATTGAGATTTTGGACAACTATTTCATCTCTTTAGTTTTGTTTCCTCTTCTGTAAAATGGGGGTAATAATAGTATTTACCTCATAGAATTATTGGGAAGATTCAATGAGATAATTTATATCAAGTGTTGAATACAGTCCTGGATATATTATAATCGTATCAGATTTTTATTACTGGTGTCTTCAAAATCTCAACCAGATAAAGAATAGAGCTGAACTCACCTCATATTCATTCATCCCTTTATTTGATATCCCAAAGGACTATCCCTAGGACTATATCTGCCAACTTTTGGATGCTCAATAAATGTTTGCTTAATTGATGAAATTCTAAAATATCTAGAATTGAAATCAAGGTAGACTTTGTTAACAACACCAAAATGGTGGACAGAGACGTCTTCCTTTCTTAGCCAGGTCTGGACTTGAGCAAATTGTACATTTAACCTCTTCTTTCCCCTGCCCTTCTCTAAACCTTCAGGCTCCTCGACAGGAACATTGGAGACCTGTCATTACCTCTGTATGATCTGAATTTAAGATCAAGGTGGCCCTTCTCCTGGTTGCATTTGAAGTCTTCTCTATAATTATAATTATGATAATTCTTTTATCAGTGAGAGGAGATGTCCAGCGGGTGGTGGGTGGGACACAGAAACTCATCAGACTATTAGGAAATGAGACTAGTTAGCTGTGAGATAGCTTTGGCCACTATGCTCTATTTCCAAGCTTCTTTTTTTTTTTTTTTTTTTTTTTTTTTTTTTTGCGGTTAAGTATGACCATGTCACTGAGTTCTAGCCAGTGCATGTGGGTGGAAATGACATGCACCACTGCCAGGCCTGGCCCATCTCATGCTCCTCCGTCCCCTTCCCTAGCCACAATGGGAGGCCACCTGCTAGACATGGAAGAGCCACCAGATGGAAGAATCCTGGGTCTCTGAAATACTGCTTGGAGGAGACAACTCTGCCTGCAGACTGGGAGCACTGATTTTGGACTTTCTGGGAGGTGAAAGAGAAATTTTTATTACATGAAGCCATTGAGTTTGGGAAGGAGACTGGTTATCTGCTACAGCATCTAGAATGTTACCTTAACCAGCACAGTAAGGAGGTGGGCCACTACAAAAGAACGTTGAATGAGATACTGTCTGTGCCGTGTGCGAAAGCTTGGGCAGGCTGTGCAGGAAGTTGGGCTGGGTTCAGATCCTGCCTTGCCATTTCCTGCCTGTGCTATTCTTCCAAACGCTCTGAGCCAGCTATTTTAAAAGTCTTAAAAGTTGAGACACCCATCATTGCCTGATCACTCTCTTCTGAAGCGATTCTGGGAGAATCAGAGACCTGGAAAGTAGGGCAAGGGTTCTTTGATTTCAGCTCTAATATTTTTACCTTGGATACGAGTTTAGAGCAAAATAAAAAATGCCCTGCGGGAACAGCTTTTCCAGTTCTCCTTTTGCTGCCTCTTTTTTCCTTCCTTCCATATCTTAGGATATCTTAGGATAATCCAGGAGCAGCCTGGATTCACGGCCGACTCTGCCACTTTTAGCTGTGTGATCTCAGCCTAGTGTCCCTGCCTTTCTAGGTCTCCATTTCCACATGTGTAAATTGAAGAGAATATGACCTTACCTTGCCCGGTTGTGTGAATTAAAGATGTAATATTAAAAGATGAGCACACAGGAAGCCCTCGGGGGACATAACAGAAGCAGGACAGGGCTCCCACTTCTGTTAATACTATTACTTCTAACCTTTATACTCCCTGATTCGTGCTTCTCTTCAACCCTTCATTCAGTAATCATTTATTGGGTACCTACTATGTGCCAGGTAGTGAACAAGAAGTTTCTGCCCTCTTAAAACTTGCATTCTGGCAGAGAGGTAAATGTATTTTAAGTCAATAGACATAAAATAATTGCAAATTGTAACAGATGCTATAAAGGAAATAAACAGTTTGCTGAGATAGGGAACAAGGGGTGAGGGGAAGGTGAGGAACATGTTGAATGTGACATTCAGGGAAGCTCTCCCTGAGGCGGTGACATTTCTATGAGCCCTGGAGACTGAGAGACAATCAGACAACAGAATAGCTAGAGGGGGCACCATCTGAGCAGAGAGAGAGGCTCTTGCAAAGGTCTTTAGGTGACTACCTGCGGTGGTCAAGAGGCAGATAGGAGGCCAGTGAGTGGTTAGCAGAGAGTGTGAGAGGCCAGGAGCTAGGAACCCAACAGGACTTTTAGATTGATAGGTCTCACCCTGCCTGACAGGCCATGGTACAGAAGGTGAATTTTTAAAATATACATATGTAAGTGTAATAAGTCATTTAAACAGGAGTTTCATGGTCCACCTTAGATTTTTACAACAGTAGTTCTCAAAGTGTGATCCTCAGCCCAGGAGCATCACCTGGGAATTTGTGAGGCATGGAAATTCGCAGGTCCACTTCTGGCCTAGTGAATCACAGGCTCTGGGAGTGGAACTCACAGTCTGTATTTTAATAAGCCCTCCAGGAGATGCTGCTACTGGTCTGGACTGGAAGCTCAGTGATTCTCAATCCTGGCCACACAAAAAATCATCTAACTCTGGGAGGCCAAAGCAGGTAGATCACTTGAGATCAGGAGTTTGAGACCAGCCTGAGCAACATGGTGAAACCCCATCTCTACTAAAAATACAAAAAATTGGCTGGGTGTTGTGGCACACACATAGTCCCAGCTACTTGGGAGGCCGAGGCCGGAGAATCGCTAGAACCTGGGAGGTTGAGGTTGCAGTGAGCCGAGATGGCACCACTACACTCCAACCTGGGTGACAGAGCAAGACTCTGTCTCGAAAAATAAAAATAAAAAGAATCATGCAGGAGCTTTCATGAGCTACGAATGTTGAGAGACCTTCTACCCACTATGCCTAGATTCTGATTTAATTAGTCAGGGTTTGGCCCTTGGGTGTTGGTAGGTCTTGAATGTTCCCCAAGGCATTCCATAGCTACGGCAGGTAGGACCACAGCTCTAGCTGCTGCGTGGAGAATGGACAGCAGGGGGAAGGGAGGAGATGCAAGAAGATCGGGAGGCTAATGCAGTGGTCCAGGTGAGGGATGATGGTGGCAGAGAATACAAAGGGGCTTAGACAGATTGTAAATATATATTTCGGAGAGAAAAACCCAACAGGACTTTTAGATTGATAGGATATGGGGTGGAGAGGTGGGACTTACGTTCAGCATCAGATGGAAGGGAATACCAGCCATGACAGTAAAGACCCTGTGCTTGTAGATAGCCTGCAGCTAGAAGACCCTGGCAACATAGAATAACATTGAACACAGGGTCCCAAAGAAGTCCATCTTCTCTACCTGGCAACAAAGAAGATTTCAGCAAACTTAGCAAGATCTAAGCTTATCCTAAATTCTCAGAGGAGCCACAATGTGAAAGGGACTTTACAAAAAAATATCTGAATACTCAGATAGGATGTTCCTGTTTTACAGCCCAGCCTTCTGGGAACACTCTGGGCACTGGCCCTTCTGGGGAGAACAGGGGGCTGGATGATGTATCCAGGAGAGACCAGCAGGTGGCATGCCAGACTCAGAAATGTGTATTGCAGGGAGCAAGGCAACTCTTGCTGTTTGCTGCTTAAGCAAAAGAAAAGGATTCAATCCGGAAGTAATACTCATGTGTGCATGTACTAACTGGCTACTGTGTGCCAGATACTGTGCCAGGTGCTTATGTGTATATTCACATTTAATCCTCATAGTTCTACAAGTTGAGCTCTACCACTTTACATATATTCAGAGATCTAAGTGACTTAGGTAATATCACTGACATGGTCATTGGCAGAACCAACCTTGGTCCTCTAGCCTGTCTGACCCCAAGGCCACTTTTCCTGTCAAAAGGGCCAGGATCCCCAGCAGTTCTTTCTTGTCCACAGTGGTGCTTTCACTCACGCTTGGGGACAATGCCCTTGGAAGGTGGGGCCATCAGAATGAGCAAAGCCTTTAAAGTCAAACCCCCTGGGCTTTGCTGCTCACTTGCTGTGTGATGATGGTAAGAAAGCTACTTGGCCTCTCTATCCTCAGGTTTCCTCATCTCTAAAATGGGGTGAGGCTGGGCTCAGTGGCTTACTCTTATAATCCCAGCACTTTGGCAGGCTGAGGCAGAAGGATTGCTCGAAGCCAGGAGTTCGAGACTAAGTGAGACCACAGCTCTACAAAAAATAAATAAATAAATAAAATGGGTTGAGACGTGAGGCAGCAAGCTGTGGTGAGATGATCTTATGTAACTGACCCAGAATCTTGCTTGCTTGGCCCAGAGGAGCGCTCAATGAATGGCAGCTTTTCTGCTTAAAATGACTTCACAGGAGGTAGAGACAACTCTGAAAGGTCTAAAACTGCTATCCAATGGTGCTTTGTGCAGTGATAGAAATGCTCTATATCTGTGCTGTCCAGCAGCGTTGTCATAACCACATGTGGCTATTGAGTGCTTGATACATAGCTAGTGTAACTGAGAGACTGAATTTTAAATTTTACTTAATTAAGATAAATTTAAATTTCAATAATCGTATGTGGCCAGTGGCTACCATATTGGACAATGCAAGTCTAAAATGTGTCTGCGCTCACAGTCTGTGTGTCCTTGACAGCCCCTTGGGTATGAAACAAAATAAGCTACGTTCAACATTTGGAGCCTGGCATATAGCAGGCACCCAGTAAATCTGAGTTTGTCAGAAATGGAAGAGAAAGGAAAATCAGCAAGTGAAGCCAAAGCAATGTTTTACGTTTAACAAATTGTGTAAAATTGTAGGACTGGACTCTCAGACTTATCCAACAAAATCTTCCAGAGTTCAATACCCATGGGGGACTGACTGGGGCAGGTTGTTAGTTTTTCACCCTTTCAAACCAGAATTCTCTAAATATTCCTTCAACCTGTATTCAGTGGGGACAGAGAACAAATGTGCTCAAGTTAATGGCTAAATGGCTACTGACTAAACGGCTACTGTGTGCCAAAGTGTGTGTTCAGAACAAATTCCTTTCATCTAGTCACTGACTAAAGAACTCTTCCTCCTTTTCTGTGCCCCTGTCTTCAAAATTTTTGTTTGCAATTTCACAAATCAGACAACTTCTTAGAAAGTTTATTCTCTCTCTCTCTTTTTTTTTTTTTTTTTTTTTTTTTTGGTTTGTTTTGCTTTGTTTTGTATGTTTGTTTTTGAGACAGGGTCTCACTCTGTTGCCTAGGCTGGAGTGCAACGGTGAGATCTCAGCCCACTGCAGCCTCAACTTCCTGGAGCTCAGATGATCCTCCCACCTCAGCCTCCCAAGTAGCTGGGACTACAGGCATGTATCACCATGCCCAGCCTATTTTTGTGTTTTTTATAGAGACAAGGTTTCACATGTTGCCCAGGTAGGTCTCAAGCTTCTGGGCCCAAGTTGTCTGCTTGTCTTGGCCTCCCAAAGTGCTGGGATTACAGACATGAGCCACCATGCCACGCCAAAAGATTTTAAAGGTTCGAAGTATAAATAACAAAACAACTGGCCCCCAGGAAGCAGCACTATATCATACATTTCTCACTTCCAAAATTTTATCTATCCAGATTTTGTTTTTAAGTGATGGTCAGTTGGCAATTCTTGCATATTCCATAGTTGAATCTTGCAGTTTATAAAAGCTAGTGGCAAAAATTTTCTCCAGAGGTAGGTCTGCATTGGCTGGCACTGTCATTTGCTTCTACCTGAAGATAATTTCTATGCTGTCAATATTGGGACCCATTTGCATTCCACCTGTGGTTTAAGAAAAATCTGAGTTAATGGGCATCTTATTTCCAAAGTATCCCTGTGCTGTGTAGTGGTCCTTGTGGACTGGTCCCCGGGCTGCTGGTCCATTTCCTTACCTGGCTCTGACCCAATTAAGACCAAGCCCCTCTCATCCAGAGCATCCTATTCTGGCCACAGGGCAGATGTTCTTACCTATACCGGGCAGAACCTTTCTTACCTGTACCGGGCAGAGCCATTCTTCGCTCCTCGCCATCCTGAAGACTTGCACTCTCTCTGGGTGCCCTAGCTACCAACTTGATGTAGTGATGATCACATCTCCTTGAACAAGACTTATGGCTCTGACAACAAACAGCCCCATGAAGGGAGCTGCTTTTGCTTTTTGTATTTTTAACTTTTCCCTTCACTATACCTCAAAGCCATCTAGGAACATAGTGAATCCTCTGCTGGAATGACATGTTCTTCTGTCTTTTATGGCTCTGTTTCTTAACATAGCTCATACCCAACTCTGTCATCAAGGGCCCTTGGGAATAGGGTCCAGATATGAATAAAGGGATTCCCTCCATGATTCTACCTTTGAGTGACGAGTAAAGGGACCATTGGATCTGATGCCTTATCCATCACTCCTCTCACCTCTGTATATCCTCCCAGCTCCCAAAATGGTTGAGCATTCTTTTCCCAAATAGTCATTTTCCAGTATTCTAGCAACCCAGGTAACTGTTAGTACACTCCCATAAGGCACTATGTGACATGGTATCAACTAGGTAAACATCTGCACGACTCAGAGAAGCTTCACCCAGGTGATAGGTAACCCACTATTAAAACAGCAGTTCCCACCCAGTGACTGAATGAATGTGTTTTCACATTACATTATCATTTGTTAATATCAGAGCCAAAGTGCAACCTCAGCTCTCTTCTTCCCCTCCTTCAGTCTTTATCTACTCAATCTACTTCACACCTGCCTCCAGCTGACAGCTCTGCCCTCATCTTCTGGGCTGGGTATCTTGAGATTCCCCTCCAGATCCCCTCCTCTGCCCCTAGTGGCTGACCATCTAGTCTAGGGAACCCTTGCTCTTTGGCACTTAGCTGGGTTCAGCTAATGCAGAACCCCCACGGGAGATTGCAAGACGGGAGAAGAAAGGATGGGTGCCCTTCCTTCCAAGGTCTCAGCCAGCCTGCGTGTCCCCAGACTAAGGTCTCTGTTCCTCTCAAGCTCCACAACTCCCTAAGGTTCTGCTAACAGCTTCCTTCTCTCATCCCTTAGACTTGAAGATGGTGGGCACTTGCAAGGTTACTTCGCTTGCCTTCGTGTTCTCCTGCACATGCACCACTCTAAATGCCCCCTTTCTAAATAAATCTTCCTCCATTTCTCCTAACTCAAGTGTGACAGCTGTTTCTATTGAATCCCTAATTGACATACTTTCCTTTGGCATATGGATGCATTCTGGTTTTGCTATATTTCTATTCCTGGTTGCTCTGTGAACCTCATGACTAAGATTTACCTCCCCTTCCAAACATCACTTGGATTCAAGGTATTCGCTGTTCTTAAAACTGAATTTCTCAGTTTCACTCTCTTTGAACTAAACATCTACCTGTTCTTTTTCTTTCCTTCCCTCTTTTTCTTCTTGCCTCCTTCCCTCCCTACCTCCCTTCTTGCTGGGTAGTGATGCATGAGAGTACTAGCATTAGTCTGCTTGAGTTAAATTCTCAGCTCCTTATGCGACCTCAGCCCCTTAAGCTTAAGTTTCCTTATCTGGCAAATGGGGACAATGATTTCATTGTCATGAAGATTAAAGAAGATCTTAAGATGGTGTCTGGGCCTGGAATGGTGGCTCACACCAGTAATCCCAGCACTTTGGGAGGCCGAGGAAGGCAGATCGCTTGAGACCAAGAGTTTGAGACCAGCCTGGCCAACATGGCAAAACCCCGTCTCTATTAAAAATACAAAAATTAGATGAGGGTGGTGGGGGGGGCCTATAATCCCAACTACTCAGGAGGCTGAGGCAGGAGAATCACTTGAACCTGGGAGGCGGAGACTGCAGTGAGCCGAGATCACACCACTGCACTCCAGCCTGGGCAATGGAGTGAGACACTGTCTCAAAAAAAAAAGAATTGTGTCTGCACAGCCTGAGGTTCCTCAGCATTTGTGGAATGATTATTTCTGTGTGTCAAGCTACTCTCTAATCTCCAATATCATAATCTAAATTTCCAAAGATTCTCTTTCTTGCGCCTCTAGCCGGAGGATGGCTTCTTCTCACAATACTTCTCATGGTCCGGAAGTAACCTTTTGAACCCTGGATTTTAAAGGCATCCTTAATTTCCATGGGCCCAGTACAATCAGAGAGCAAATTCTTAACCTAATTCTTATACTTTAGTTTGCTTCCCTCCCGCCCCCACAGTTACTGGTAAAGAAAAAGAAAAGGAGTTTTAAATTGGCTTATTATTTTTAGTATCTCCTACAAAGTACTAGATATTCAGAATGCCATAGAGAAAGGCAGGAAGAGGATTTTTTTTCTTATGGAGGTGATGGGCATAGCAGGAGGGAGAATTTGACACCAGTTCTAACAAGCACAGGGGAAAGAAAAGTACAGAATGCTTTTCACGTGGAGACTATGGAAGTATGTGTGGTTTTACAGTGGATTTGATCAAGATTATAGAGGAAGTAATTGAGACCAAAGGTTAGCTTGAAGATTTAGGAAGATCTGTGCCTATAAATTCTCCATTACATGTCTATTCCATTAATCATTTTAAAAAGTGTTGATTATATGATTTTTCACTTCTAAACTCCTGAGAATTGTAGGAAAGGGACTAGGAAGGAGGTGTGTGTGTGTGTGTGCGCGCGCGCAATTCACAGAGAAAGAGTTGAGGATGCAGTTACATTCACAGCTGAACGAATTTTCTTGATGCTCCATTTATTTCATATTTTTATTTTCTCAAGAGTGCCCCAAGACAGCAATTTATACACATTTGTCTTCCCACTAATTTTGCTTGAACAATAGTTAGGAAAACACAACCAGATTTTTTTTTTTTTTTTTTATAAACAGGCATCTACATGTTGACATCAACATCACAATTAGCCCTCAGTCTCCAGAAAGTCACTTTTTTCAGTTCAATTAATAATTAAGTTGGAAAACTCACCTCTTATGTTCTGGGGCAACATAGCAGGAGTTGGAACACTGACCTGGCCTTGGGGAAATCAACCAGCTAAGCAGCTTTTTCTTGCAGTTCCCTGGACAACCATTTCCTGAACAAGGGTCCCTATTTAACAATTAAATTTTAATTACCTAAGCAAGAGATAAATACATTCTCTTTTTTAAAACTTAATGTATCACAGATGAAGCTAAAGTGCCCTTGGACCACTATTTCTAATCATGATCTTCTTTACTGAAGGTTACAAGCTTGGGGTGTATCTTTATAGAGCTCTTACTTCTCATTTTCCTAAATCTATATACATGTCCACATAGCAAGTGAGTAGCATTACTGCGTGCCCATTTTTTTCCCTTGGTTTCTTACAATCTATGGCAGCTTTTCCTGGACCCCTGATCTTGAAGAACACCAAAGACCAAACTGAAAAATCCAATGGGCTGATTGCGTCTCATTCTTCCCTTGGGAGTAGGGAGTTGACTTAAACCCATTGTCTATGTATGATAAATAATTGATAATAACTTAATACGTGGTTGGGAATACTTTATTTTCTTTTTTTTTTTTTTTTTTTTTTTGAGATGGAGTCTCGCTCTGTCGCCCAGGCTGGAGTGCAGTGGCCGGATCTCAGCTCACTGCAAGCTCTGCCTCCTGGGTTTATGCCATTCTCCTGCCTCAGCCTCCTGAGTAGCTGGGACTACAGGCGCCCGCCACCTCGCCCAGCTAGTTTTTTGTATTTTTTAGTAGAGACGGGGTTTCACCATGTTAGCCAGGATGGTCTCGATCTCCTGACCTCATGATCCGCCCGTCTCGGCCTCCCAAAGTGCTGGGATTACAGGCTTGAGCCACCTCGCCCGGCCAGGAATACTTTATTTTCATTTCTATTTTATAATTTGTTGATCGTTAAGAGAAAATTAGGGGAAATCCCTCTAGCACCATATTCATAGAATTTGTGTGCTGGAAAGATCTTAGGCAGTATCTATTTAACACATCAAAAAATGGGTTCCAGAGGGGAAATGGAGCATTTGCAAATGTAGCAGGCCTGGGTCCTCTCTATTTAAATAGACAGCAACAGGAGGAGGAGGTCAGACTCTGCTCTATATTCACCTTCAGATAGTAATGAAACATTATTTTCCATGGGCATCCTTTCTCTTTACCCCATTCCAATCCTCCTAGGCAGTCTTTCTTAGCCACATTCTCCTTTGTAAATCCATCTCAGCTATTTTGTGACTTTCTGCTTCGGATTTCTTAATAGCAAAAGCTGACTGCTAATGTTGACTGTGCTTTTTCTGCAAAGGATTTGATTGTGTGCTTTCAATACATTTTCCACTTTATCCTCACAGAGCACTATTTGAGGTTGGCACTCTTATTATCCTCACATGAGAAAACTGAGGCTCAGAGGGGATAGGAAACTTGGCCAACATCTCTAAGCAGGAAGTGACAACAAGAAGGTCAAACTCTACAGGCTTCTTGACTCTGCAGCTTGAACTCTTGATTCCATGCTATACTGCCACATGTTTAGTTGTCTTTTACAACAAACAAGAGGAAATATTCAGAGTAGAATGGGGAGAAGCAGGTTACAGACTCCCAATAGGTTTTAGTTAACTGCTCTGTAGGTGGTAGAAACTCAATGAATGTTTGACACTTGAATAAAACACTCTGAAGACTAAATGAGTTCACATGCATAAAGGACCTAGAACAGTGTCTGGCACCTACTAAGGTCTAAGTGAGTATTAGGTATTATTAATTTGTGTGCCTAATTGTGTCATCACTTTATGCTGTGCAAATACCACAGAAGTCAAGACGTTATTTGTCCAGACTCACAGGTCATGGGAGTCAATGGTACTGTTGAGACAATTTAAAAAGACCTTTCTGAAATATCACCTCCAAGCAGTTGCAGGATTTGGGTTTGCTAACAAAACCATCTGGGACATTCTAGCAATTAGAACAATCACAGCCAGGACTCATGGGAGAGAAGGTTTCAAAGTCTTCCTTATTATTGAAGTTTGGAATTTGGGACCAACTCCTTCACTCCATTGTATTTTCTTTTGCCATCTTTCTTACTGACCAAACCTATCATTATTTCTTCCTTTCCAGGGACTTCTATGCCGTCTGTAGTTTGCCCCTTCCTCTTATTTTTTCATGTATGTGAATGTTTTTTGCCTGTATTTGAAATGCCAGCCATCATTTGCAATGTCTTCTAAGGGCAACCTGCATTTAGCCCAGGTAAGTAGGCAGCAAGTCATATGATCCATGCCTATACCTTCCCCAGCCATGGTAAATCGGTTATGGTGAGCGCTTGATCTTTGAGGTCATCGTGTAGTATTAGGACTGGCTGCCATTTTGGGTCAAGTGCAAGGTAAGAAAGTGGACAGACAAGCCTGAGTGAGACAGTGAAGTGGCCTCTACTTTTGGTTTTCTAGTTCTAGTGCCTATGTTTTCTACTTCTTAAATTCTACATCCTTTTTCTTTGTTTTCCTTACTTGAGTTAAATTGAGTGAGTTTCTGTTACATGGATCCAGAGGGGCTTTCACTAGATACTCCCTAACCAGGCAATTAAACTCTTTGAGGACATAGTCCCTGTGTACCTCTCAATGTGTAATATACTGCCTGGTACATGGTAGGTATTCAATAAATATTTCTTGTTAATGCATATTTTATGGAGTGAGAATTATCTTGTTCTGTAAATTTTGATTACAGTTTGTTTTTGTGAATGACAGAGGCTATATACCAATAATAATAATCATTCATTTGTTTATGCAAAGGCATTTATTCTGGATAAAATTGAGAGGTAAAATAAAGCCCAGTTTCTTATGTTAGATTCCCTCTCTAGCAGGGGAGATAGTACAACAGATAAATTATCATTTGATTGGCCCAGTACCTTTGATTGGCAGGTACTGACTGGATCTACTTTATTTTCCACTGTCCCCAGGACCTAGCCTGATGAATACCACATGGTTAATACTCAAAAAATATATTATATTTATGAATCCATCATTCAGTCCTTCATAATAATTAAGTGAAAGCATTCATCAGTGATGGAAGCTTGGACCTTCCCCACTGAGGATGAGTATTTGAATTGGGGTACAGAAGGGATGGCATCAAGGATGTCACCTGGTTCACCCTATAAGGGGGAACAAAAGGCTGGGGAAGGTATAGGGGTGGATCATATGATTTGCTGCCTACTTACCTGGGCTAAATGCAGATTGTCCCTAGAAGACATGGCAAATGATGGCTGGCATTTCAAATACAGGCAAAAAACATTCACATACATGAAAAAATAAGGCCCAGTTTCTTACATTATGTTCCCTCTCTAGCAGGGGAGATGTACAACAGATAAATTACCACTTGATTGACAAGTATAACCCAAACAAAATGTTCTCTCCCTAGATCTGCTGTGCTTGTTCCTTTTCACAAACCACAATGACTCTGGAAAACCTGGCTGTAAACACCAGCACTGCCACCAGCTAAGGATCTGTGATCAGGAGTGCCATCTCACAGTGACAGAGTAAGTGTCCCTTCCCCCGTTTAATTCTCATTGGAATTCCTTCCATTCTGTATTACTGTTGTTCACTTCAAACTAATCACCAACACGTCTCATTCATTCTGGGCTGTTGGTCGTGTCTGAAGTTCAGTAGGCGATGTTTGCATGTGCAGGATTTTTAATGAAATGCCAGTATATCTTTCAGTCACCTTTTCCAGACTTCACAATGAGTTGGACTATGTTCAGAGTCAAAGGATTTTTCCCTCCTTTTGTTCCCCTTTATAGGGTGGACGAGGTGACATCCTTGATGCCATCCCTTCTGTACCTCAATTCAAATACTCATCCCCAGTGGGGAAGGTCCAAGCCTCTATCACTGATGAATGCTTTCACTTAATTATTATGAAGGACTGAATGATGGATTCATAAATATAATATATTTTTTGAGTATTAACCGTGTGGTATTCATCAGGCTAGGTCCTGGGGACAGTGGAAAATAAAGTAGACCCAGTGAGTACCTGCCATCCTGGAGCTTGGAGTCCAGTGGGGCACAATGGATGCTTCACAGACAGTTCCCATAGAACAGTAAGACTTCAAATGCGATACACGCTGTGAAGAAAAACTGCCAAGTGATATTAGTGCATGTAACAGAAGGGTTGATGGATGTGGAGTGTCTGAAAAGTTATCATAAAGTCATATTGGAGCTCAGCACTCTGCAGGGGTGAAGCAGGTGAAGAAAAGAGGAGAGAATGTTTGGGTTCAGGGAAGAACATTTCCAAAGGCCCCAAGCAGAGAAGAATAGCTGGAATAACTCAGGAATAACACCTTGAAGCTTTGGGAAATAAGGAGAATAAACTACTCATCAAATTGTTGCCTTTCAGAAAACACATGCTCTTCTGTTTTAACCAAAATAACTGGATGGTGAGTGAGAAATCCATGATCAAAACAAGTGCCCCAGTTGTCCCTGAATTGGAAGCTGTTTTATTGACATCAAGATGTTTAAAAATATGCATGGCTTTTTTTTTTTTTTTTTTGAGACGGAGTCTCCCTCTCTCGCCAGGCTGGAGTGCAGTGGCACGATCTCGGCTCACTCCCAGGTTCAAGGGATTCTCCTATCTCAGCCTCCCGAGTAGCTGGGACTACAGGTGTACGCCATCACACCCAGCTAATTGTTGTAGTTTCAGTAGAGACGGAGTTTCACCATGTTGGCCAGGATGGTCTTGATCTCTTGATCTCGTAATCTGCCCACCTCAGCCTCCCAAAGTGCTGGGATTACAGGCATGAGCCACCGTACCCGTCTATGCATGGCAATTCTAACATCATCCCTTCTTCCTTCCCTCCCCTCTTCCTCCTCCCCAGTCATCAGAACTCTAGACAACCCAGGGATCCCAGAGTATCTTTTCAGGAGGAGTGATAGAGCCACTGAGGCGTGGAGTTTCCTGTTTTACCTTTGTGAACTTTTGGCTTCTCTGTCTTGGGGGAGATAATAACAATGAAAAACCTGAAGGGCAAGATTTGAGGGGAAACAAGCAGCTTTGGCAGTCAAGTCCAAAATCCGCCGTGAAAGCCTCGGGCTGCTCTTTCTGTTCCCTTTGGCTTGTGCTTTGGTTTCTTAGCAGTCATGGTCAATGTCATCCTAGTAGTAGCACTAGCAATTAATATTTACTAGTCATTACCTCGTGGCCAGGCATTATGGTCAGAACTGCCTGTGTATCATCTCATTTAATGCTGACAAAATTTTATAAGGTGAGCCCTGTTAGGGTGATGTGAAATTGTCAATATTCAACAGCTTTTTTAATCTATAAAAATGTCCATTTCATAAGATTGAAGCTAATATTATTATTTCCCAGGGGCACAGGGGCTTACAAAAATTGTCCGTTTGTCCATGCTTTTATAACTGGGGAGTGGCTGAGCTGAGCTTCATGCCCAGGTGTGTATAGTACCACAGTGGCTGTGTTCTTTTGCATGATGCATGAAAGGAAGAGAAGGAGGAAGAAAATTACACCATAAAGATTTGTCCTTTTCTCTTTCCATGCCCTCGTTTACTACTTAGTGTGTCTCATGGGTTAGAAGAGGAGAGAAAAGCCAGAAGATGCTGAAGTCTGAAGATATTCCAACAATTCTCACTCTTTTTACTCTGTGCCCTGCCCCTGTCCTGACTCCATTTAAAACTAATCTTCGGCTGGGCAGTGGCTCATGCCTGTAATCCCAGCACGTTGGGAGTCTGAGGCAGGTGGATTACGAGGTCAGGAATTCGAGACCAGCCTGGCCAGCATAGTGAAATCCCGTCTCTACTAAAAATAAAAAATATAAAAAATATAAAAATTAGCCAGGAGTGCTGGCGGGTGTCTGTAATCCCAGCTACCTGGGAGGCTGAGGCAAGGAGAATCACTTGAACCTGGGATCGTGCCACTGCACTCCAGCCCGGGCGACAGTGTGAGAGTCCGTCTCAAAAAAAAAAAAAAAAACACGAATAAAAAAAATGAAAAAAAAAAAAAAACACCTGATCTTCCTGAAAAGTCCAGGGGAGTGGTGACCATAGGCACAGCCAGGCCCAGGCTTTTACACAATGCTAAGACAAATCTGTCTCTCGACTCATCAGATCTTCCTTCTCCTAAGAGGTCCAACCCCACATCCCACAGCACACCATCCCCAACAGAGAGAGGAAGAGAGAGAACCACTTTCTCAGTAGTCCCAACAAAATCCTAGCAAAGATTCCCATTGAATCTTTGCCATACGCCCACATGAAGAGACTGAGACACAGAAATAAGGTGAGCAGCTGAGGACACATGGCCCCACTCCACCACACTGTGCCTGTCTGAGGTCATGGACTGCGCTAATCAGCAACTATGGCCCAGATGCCTACCCCTGGCAGGAGAAGCAGGGGAATCAGCTCTGCAGGGTCGGTCCCACATCAGTCACCTAGACTGAAGGTTGGGGGAAGTGATTTTTCAAAGGAAACCTGGTTGCTTTTACCAGAAGAAGGGAGATTGGGTGCCAGGCAGGGGAAGTCACAACTGCTCTCTACAATGAGACTGTAGAAAAGTTTTTGACAGAGAGGATATTTTTTTCTCCAGTCTGATGCTGGGCCCAAATTTCAAAGAACAGAAGGCTATTAAAAGGGCAAAGGAAGGAAGTACTAATTAAAAGGTCCCTGCCAAGCTCTAGGGTCAGAGAGAACAAAGAATCATCCATTAGGGAGGCTCCTGGCCTGGTGTTAACTGCAAGGGCTTTGGGGCAGGACAGAGGTTCAGCTCAGGGCCCTTAGATGCCTGAAACCTCCCGGATTTCATTTTTCTCATTTGTAAAATGGACATAAAATACCTACTTCTATGGTTTATTGGCAGGATTGGATGCTTTAATATATGACAAATCTTTAGGCTGGTGCTTGGCACATGGCTTGTTCTCAATACATGGTAATGGCTGCAGTGAATGTTGTTGCTAAGGCTACTCAAGTGTTTGAGTCCTAGAGATTCTTCCTCTTAGGCCAAAAGTCTCCTCAGCTCGCCTGAAATCTTTGGTTTTTTTATTTTTATTTATATATTTAGAAACAAAGTCTCATTCTAGAGTGCAGTGGTACAATCATATCTCACTGCAGACTCCAACTCATAGACTCAAGCGATTCTCACAACTCAGGCTCCTGAGTAGCCAGGACTACAGGTGCACACAACCATGCCAAGCTTCATTTTTTTAATATGTAATTTTGTGGAGTCAGGGTCTCGCTATGTTCCCAGGCTGGTCTCGAACTCCTGAGCTCGTGATCCTCCTGCCTCGGCCTCCCAAAATGCTGGTTTTACAGGCATAAGCCAACTACATCCAACTCTGGTTCTTTTCCTTTTGAGACAGAGTCTTGCTCTGTCACCCAGGCTGGAGTGCAGTGGTGCAGAGTTGGCTCACTGCAACCTCCACCACCCAGGTTCAAGCAGTTCTCCTGCCTCAGCCTCCTGCGTAGCTGGGATTAAAGGCACGTGCCTCCTTGCCTGGCTAATTTTTTTTTTTTTTTTTTTTGCCTTTTTTAGTAGAGACAGTGTTTCTCCACGTTGGCCAGGATGGTCTCGAACTCCTGACCTCTAGTGATCCACCCGCCTCGGCCTCCTGAAGTGCTGGGATTACAGGCGTGAGCCACTGTGCCCAGCCTCTGGTTCTTTTTTAATAATCCCAAGATCAAGGACTTATTCTAGAACTTATGTTCCTAGAAGTCCTTTGACACTTTTCCAGAGCTTACACTCTGACTTTGGGGTTATGCAATATGGGCCATGTCAGTATGAACTACACTGGTGTTGTTTGTATCTATTAGATGCTGGAGAAACAAGAGCCCCTGTATTCCTTTGATCTAGAGTATTCAAATGACTCAGTGTCTTTTCCATATTTCCTTCATATTGGCTGGCTTTCCAAGGGCACCCTGCACAACTACATTCCATAACCCATGTCCAGTTGCCTCTGGCCACCTTTCTAGGCTCTTCCTGCAGGACCCACTTCTCTATCTTGCCTTCCCTTCAAATCCTATCTTACCTTCCCTTTGAGTCACAGCTTTCAGACTTGACACTCTAGACCTTCCTTGTTTCCTGACTGATACAGTTGGGTCAGGTGTCTTTTTGTAGCAAATCACAGACACCAGTTGAAACAGACTTAATTATTTAATTGAAAAGTCAGAACATAGCAGGATTTAAGGACTCGAACAATATTATCTAGTCTCAGTCTCCATCTCTTGCCTCTGTTTTCCTTCCTGCTGGCTTCATTCAGGGAGACTTCTCCCATCCCATAGCAAAATGGCTACCAACAAAGGCAGCTTACACTGTGGGGGTGACTGCATGATTTTTCCCAACTCCTCACCCATCCTGCATGCCTGCCTTTTGCCAGTGACTTTGTAGTCTCTTCTACCAGTAGAGTGCATTTACCATCTCACTGATGTTGGGTGTAGCCATGTACTCTATTTTGGCCAAAGAAGTGTGGTTGTAAATGACAGTGTGCCAGTTCTGAGCCTAGGTGTTAAGAGGAACTGCCTGTTTCCATATGCTTTCTCTTGTGCTTATAGAATTACCATGAGGATATGCTGCAGGTAGTCTCTTTAAAAAAAAAAAAAAAAAGACATTTAGAGAGAAGCTGCCTCAGTTGAATGCAGGCTTGCAGCTGGAAGCAGAGGCATGCCAGCTAATCTGAAGAATTGTTAGCATGATAATAAACACTTTCTGATATGTGGGGCTGAGCTATATGAGGGCTCTTTATATAGCATTGTTGTGGCCATTGTTGAGTGATGCATGAACTATTTCCATTGCCACCAAAAGAGATTTCTTCCTGATGGTTTCAATAAAAATCCTAAAATCCATTTCAATGCACCAAACTTAGTTATAGGGCCGAAAGTGAAGAAGAGATGGCTCCCCACAGGAACTCGTAGTGCTCTTACCAGAAGATGGTATAAAGAATGTTGAGAAGCCAAAAAGACAGGTTCTCATTGCATCATCCTTAAATGGGCTGCAGGTACCTATGTCCCATATTAAGCCAGGAACCAGCCTTTTCCCATCTATATCCAACCGTATAGGGCAGAGCTCAACCAGAGCTAAGAACCAGTTACCAGCTGGCCCGCTAGGGATGCCCAATACATAGCCATTGGTGCTCCACCAAAATCAGAAAGACCTAACCTCTAACTTCTCACCCTTTCCAGGCCAGAATGGGTAAGGTGGGCTTGTTCAGCTGGCAAGCTGCTATTTGGTAACTCACTGTCCTCCTCTGCAAGGCCAGTTCAACTCAGAAAAGTCATGGGCAGAATAGTTGCTGGGTCCTGATTTAGAGCAGTCCTTTTTTTGCCAGCTCTGGCCTTCGGCTGTACTCCAGGGTTTTCATCTCTAGTGGGGTGGGTGCCCCACCAAGTCTCTGTTCTTGAGAAAGAACAGACCTGCATTGAAAGCATGATGTGTCATAAATGGAACCCCTTTGCCCTGCTTTATAGGGTCTATTTAAGCCTAGTAAGTTTCCTGGTGAATATCATTGAAAATTAAGCCGATTTTAAAAACTGCAGTGGCTCTCTTTTGCTTTCTTCCCCCAAATCCCACCTTTCTACTTTGAACTTTTTCCTGCTGTTTGGCAGCTGCTGTCTTTAAGGAATGCCACTTGGCTCCAAGATATTCATGGGGCATTTTTGATGAGCATTGCTTAGGGAAAGGGCAAGATTCTGCCTCTTTCTGACAGTATCATCTTCTAAAGCTGCATGGCAACTCATCCTTTGGCAGGGCATTCATCGTGTAGAAGCATTTGGAGCTATGAAGAGAAGGTTCTGTTTCCTCTACTCCCCAGGGGTCACCCATCACTCTTGCGGTACTACACACCCTCCCCCTCCTTTGAATGCCAAACCTCTTCATGGAGCTGGGAGAAAATGGTGGGAGAAGGCTGGAGAGAGGGAAAGCAAACACTGGTCAGTGTGTTCGCTCTGATTACACCGTTGTGGGTGAGACAATAGCTACAGTGAATACAAGCAGGCAGCGTTCAATGCAGCTTTCTTCCCTTCCTCAATGCAATTTTGATCCAGCCAGGGCTACCCTGCAATTTTAATCCAGCTCAGTCTAACTGAGGCAGCCCAACCTGGAAACCAAGCCTCCCTCTGTGGGGGGTGGCTCCTCTCATCATTTGGGAGGTTATTGGGACCATGCTTGGAACGTCCCGTGAACATGGGCCACTCCAAACTCACCAGAGCCTCCATGAACCAGCCTAATTGTTATTAAGATACATCTTTGACATAGACATGATTGCAAGTACCAATTACTAAGCTGTTGTCCCTCACCCTAGGCCCACCAACCACTGTTTTGTGATGCAGTGGTTGGGGCTGGCATTTCTCCCCATCAGCTGGTGCCACATTTGGTTCTGCCACTAGGAGGCACCAGAGGGAGATGGCAAAGTTGGAGGATTTAAGAGGGCCTCTCACCTTCTAGTTCCCATCAGCTTCATCCTGGCAATAGCAGTTTGTTTCAGTCTCTAGCTTTCTCAACACACTCCGTACCAGCCTGTTGATCATTACTCTACTCCATAATTTACAAAATGTTCTCACTTAAAAAAGCTAGCCAGATGCAATGGCTCAGTGTGTAATCCCAATACTTTGGGAGGCAGAGGCAACAGGATTGCTTGAGGCTAGGAGTTTAAGACCAGCCTGGGCAGTATAGCAAGACCCCATCCCTACAAAAAGTTTGAAAGTTAGCCAGGTGTGGTGGTGCACACTTCTAGTTCCAGCTGTTCAGGAGGCTGAGGTGGGAGGATCACTTGAGCCCAGGAGTTTGAGGCTGCAGTGAGCTATAATTATGCCACTGCACAACAGCCTGGGCAACAGAGTGAGACCTGCCTCAAAACAACAGCAACAAAAACCACCTCTGGTGTTTTGTGTGTGTGTGTGTGTGTGTTTCTGTTGTTGTTGTTGTTGTTGTTTTTAATCTCAGTTCTCTGTGTACAATTTGACTCACAACAAAGAAGAGAAACATCAATAGCTGGTACAATAGGGAGCAGGGTCGCCTCCTTCCTAAAGATCCAATTTCATCCCGGGTGGTGGATAAGGCTAAGAAGATAAAAAATGACCTTTCACCTCTGGGGGCAGTAATGTAAAATTAATTTGAGGCTTTGAAACTAATGAGCTGGCCCGTCCTGGTGCGTACCCCATGAATAACACAGTATGTGCACAGCCAGGAACCCAGCGATCTTTCTTCCTCAGATGGGGCTTGGGATGGGAGGGGGGATGAGAAAGAAACTCATTTTGAAAAATAATCCTCAGAGGAGAGAGGTCTGCTAGGTCTCCATAAACCCAGTATTAGAGGGAGGAAGGGGGGGAGGGGAGGAAGAGAGAGAGAGAGAGAGGGAAAGAGAGAGAGAATTATGTGCTTTTAATCTGCTTAGCTTTTCACTGCTTAATAGCTAAAGGGCTCAGACAGGCAAGAGTATTGTGAGGTGGTTAAGTCCATGAACTTGGAGTTAGACCCCTTGGGGTCTAGCCTTGATTTGTGACTTTTTAGCTGTGTGATCTCCAGCATGTTTTTAAACTTGTGTTTTTGGGATGTTTGGATTAGACAGTACATGGAACGTACTTGTGTTTAGGCTAAGAATCTGGTTATTTTTGCATTTTTTGACGGTGATTGAGGAAGGCGGGAACAATTCGAGGGTGATTTATCCACAGAATATGAAGTCTGAGGTTTCTGCTCTGACAAGAGGAAATGTCTAACAGCAGAAGACAAAAGTGAAACCGGGCTGATGCCAATCACTGGGAAACTAGCTTTGGCGCCTCCAGAGAATGAACCGTTTCACAGCCTAGCTGACCAGCCATGGAAATGGCTGCCTGGAGAGGAACTGATCAGCCCATCTCCGCAGGTATGCAAACAGAAGCTCTCTCCACTGTATGAAAGGACGTGTTCACTTATTTCTTTTTTTTTTTTTTTTTTCGACACAAAGTCTTGCTCTGTTGCCAGGCTGAAGTGCAGTGGTGCCATCTCGGCTCATTGCAACCTCCGCTTCCCAGGTTCAAGTGATTCTACTGCCTCAGCCTCCTGAGTAGCTGGGATTAGAGGCACATGCCGCCACACCCAGCTAATTTTTTTTTTTTTTTTTTTAGTAGAGACAGGGTTTCACCATGTTGGTCACCATGTTGGTCATGTTTTGATCTCTTGACCTCGTGATCCGCCTGCCTCGGCCTCCCAAAGTGTTGGTAGTACGGGCGTGAGGTATCACGCCTGGACTGTGTTCACTTATCTCTAAGGATCTTTCTCCCATTCAAATGCTGGCTCTTCCACTTGCTAATTGTGTTGCCTGGGTCACCCAATCTCTTGGAGGCTGAGCTGCTTTATCTGTGGAATCAGGCCAATGGTGCTACTGGCCTCCCTCTTAAGATCTCCCTCCCTTTCCCTTTTACTCCCTCCCTGCCACAAACTAATGCTCATGATGTGCTGGGTACTGTACTAGGCTTGGGAGATACTCAGAGGAAGAAGATGGTGTAAGCACTCCCTGGGAAAATACTTAAACATTTAATTTTAGGTTTAGAAGAAGACAGACAGATGAACAGATAGTTATAAAGCAATTCCATAGATGCACGGATGAGATATGCATTGAGTATTCTGGAAGCACAGGGGAATGCATCTAACTCTTCAGGTGTGAGGCAGAGATGCAGTCAGAGAATGCTTTCGTATTGGGCATTGGTGTAATAATTAGATGGCGGGATATCTCCGGCAGAGGAAGCCATATGAACAAAGACCCAGGGACAAGAAGACAGCATGGTGTGCAGGGAACTATATAAAAGGCAGCACAGCCAAGATGCAAAATGTGAGGGAAGAGTGACAGGCGATGAGCCTGAAGAGGCAGACAGGGGCTAGATCACAAAGGCCCTTGTCTTCCATGTTACAAATGTGAACCATGAAACATCGATGGCTGATTTTAAGTAGGAGACTGGCATGGTTGGGTTTCCATTTGGAAAGACCTCTCTCGAGACTGTATAGAGGATGAGTTAGGAGGAGACAAGGACAGACCACCAGCTAGCAGTATTGAAGTCAGGAAGTCATCTAAGCTAGAATGACGATGCCATGAACCATGCTTCTTACGGGGTTGTGGTGAGAATCTGATGATGGAATGCCCTGGGAAGCTTGTAATAAAACATGAACTGCTTCCCACAAGCCAAGGGTCATTATAATTATGATCACTCTATAAAACATTGGTTTGGATGCCCATCATATAAACTGAGTCTCCCCAACACTTACCCAAACAGTGGCAACAAAATCCATACATTTATTCAAAACCAGTATAAATGGTTGTTGTGCTTAACAAGAACCCTTTAAAAAGTGATGAAACCGCTGGGTTGAGAAATAATTTTGCAGATGCTTCTGGGATACAAAGGACTAAATTTTGGTGCTGCTGGAAAGAATGGGGGAGAGAAGCACAATATTAAATTTTGGGCAAACTTGAAATGCACAATTAAATGCAGGCAAACTGGGAGGGCAGATGATACTCTTTGAATAAAACTTATAATAGATTTGGCACAAGAGGGTACTGGATATGGGCCCAAATGTCTCAAATTTGCTGCACTGTTTTTGCAGACAGCTGGGAATTTACCAGCATTATCCTTTTTTTTTTTTTTAACCAGAATATTTTGGATTTTGTAGACATGCCCTGGAATGCCCCATCTCAGGGAAGGCTAGAGGAATGTCTCAGTGCAAGTGTGGTGTCTGCTTCTAGTGATGTTTATGGCAGAGCTGAAAATTGTCTTTAAAATTAACAATAGATGTGCATAAATCTTCCTCAGTTACCTAGCAACTGATGCAAGACAACGCTGAGGTTCACTGGGCTCGGTGGAGGTAAACCTGTTTTAGGAAATACCTGCGAGCATTTTAGTAATGCCTGGAGATTGCTTGGAGGGAAAGGAAAACAAATTAACATGACTAATTAAATGTTTAAATTCCTTTGTTTTTTGTTTTTGTTCGTTGGTTTTGTTGTTGTTGTTCGTAAAAATTGAATCAAATAACAAAAACCTTTCCTAAATCTCTGAGGTTTCTAGCAACAACGAGGGTTTCACAAACACTAGCTAATTTCTGAGGCCCCTTTCAAGGCTAAAATTTTTGGCCACGTATTAGCTGTATTGCCTCATGAGTAAAATGAGAGGTTAGACTAGGGGAATTGTCGTTTCATCTACATTTCTAGGGCGTATGGTGCAATAGGGCTTTTAGATCAGTTTTGTTGAATCAGACACCAAAGGCATGAATCTGGAATCAAAGCGAATTTTTTTAAAAAGAAAAGATGTTGAAATAATGAAGCGAAGAGACATAGGACTTAAGGAATACACACACACACACACACACACATATACATTTATTCTCCA
This sequence comes from Rhinopithecus roxellana, assembly GCF_007565055.1. NCBI lineage: Eukaryota > Metazoa > Chordata > Mammalia > Primates > Cercopithecidae > Rhinopithecus > Rhinopithecus roxellana. The sequence continues at coordinate 71,673,148 of NC_044549.1, read as the reverse complement.
TGTGTATGTATGTACGTATTTATATATATATACAAATCAGTTTATGTATTAGATCTAGGTTACAGATTCAATGCTACATGGCCCAGCAGGTGACACAGCCACATTCCTTGCCAAGGAACCACAGTGAGCCAGAGAATGGGGGCCTAGGTCTTCCAGATCTGTTGATTTTTCAAATAGCCAGAAATCCAGAATTTGTGTAGAATCTCCTATTGTTACAATATTGACAACTGATTTGAAGTGTTTTTAAAAAACAGTCTGTGGGCTAAACAAAGTGAATCTGCCTTAAAAGTTCCAAATGTGTAATTATCTTTCTACATATTGTATGGTTAATTAAGACTCACTTTATTTGACAGGGTGAAGATGAGCTTGTGCAGGCCACTGGCTAACACAGTTCATCCCATGCCTCCTACATACCAAGCACTGTGCCAGGCGCTTTTCATGTCTGGCATCCTCAGAATCCTCCAAAAGGTGGGTGATATGGTTTGGCTGGGTCCCCACCCAAATCTCATCTTGAATTGTAGCTCCCATAATCCCCACATGTTGTGGGAAGGACTTAGTGGGAGATAATTGAATCATGGGGGCAGTTTCTCACATACTATTCTCATGATAGTGAATAAGCTTCATGAGATCCAATGTTTTTATAAGGGGTTTCTGCTGTGGCTTGGTTCTCATTGTCTCTTGCTGACGCCATGTACAAAGTGCCTTTGGCCTTCCGCCATGATTGTGAGGCCTCCCCAGATATGTGGAACTGTGAGTCCATTAAACCTCTTTTTCTTCCTAGCCAGTCTCAGGTATCTCTTTATCAGCAGCTTGAAAATTGACTAATACAGTGGGTGTTATTTATCACAGAAGTTTGATCTCTAGTATAAAGATGAGGATGCTGAGGCTGGGAACCCCAGGGGCATGCTGAAGATCAGGTAGCTCCTGAGTCCTAGACCCTCCATTTCAAGTCCCATCTCTCTGACTCTAACTCTCCAGCTGCCTGCTCTTAGGACTCTGACTCACCTGCAACATTTCTCTGAAGATGTGTTAGGAAACTGTCTTAGTTTGCTAGGGCTGTCATAACCAAGAACCACAGACTGGGTGGCTTAAACAACGGACATTTATTTTCTCCTAATTCTGCAGGCTGGAAGTCCAAGATCCAGGCTGGTTTTTTCTGAGGCCTCTCCCCTTGGCTTGCAGATGGCTGTCTTCTCCCCGTGTCTTCATATGGTCTTCCCTGTGTGTGTGTGTGTGTGTGTGTGTGTCCTGATCTTTTCTTACAAGGACACCAGTTATATTGGGTAAGGAGCCACCTGAATGACCTATTTTTACCTTACTTACCCCTTTAAAGATTCTATTTCCAGATATAGTCACATTCTGAGATATTAGGGATTAGGACTTTAACATACGAATTTGTGGGGGTTGGGGGGGGCATAATTCAACCTGAAACAGAAGCCATCAAATTTTTCCCCTCATTTCTTTCCCTTGAATATTACTATTGGAAGGACAGAGAGAGATTTCTTGAGCCCAGGGAATTGGAGCACCTGAGGGGAGGTGCTTATCTCCTGACCCCCACCCCGCTAGGTGACCTGGCTGCCGCAGCTCAGTCCCAGAAGAAGGTGGTGTATTTTTGCACACTGGAGCCACAGTTAACCAGTTCCCAAACCACAGCTTCAATATTTTAGAATGCATAAAACATGAGATCACATTTAGCAATGGCACTGTTTTATTTGGCATCACTGGGTATATCTGCGTGTCTTCATCTAAAATAATACTGATGCAGATGAGAAGCATTATCTATCATGTCAAAAATTAGAAACAACCTCAATGTCCAACAACGGGGTTTAATAGGATAGAATTTTATGCAGCCTTTGGAAACTGCTGTGGAAAAGTATTTGTGGTGTGAGAAAATAATCATGACAGATGAAGTGGGAGGAAAAAGCAGGTTGCAAAGAAATAGGTATAGTTGGATCCCAATTTTTTGAAACAGGTTTATTACATGTACATACTTATATGTATATATGTGTGTATATATGTGTTCATCTGGAAGGGTATACTCCAAAATATTTAAAATTGTTTTCTTGCAGTGATGGAATTATGTGTACTTTAAGTTTTTTTCTTCTGTTTTTCTAAGTGTGTGTCACATATTTTCTAACATAGACATATTACTTTTGCAATTCAGGGGAAAACCTTAAAGATAAAAATCTTGATATACACTTGGTTTATAGAAAGTTTCCTCTAACTTAGCCTTTTTCATAAGGAGCTGCCTCACAGTTTTCCACGTAGGGCTGCATTTACAAAAATATAATTTACTCACCATTTTCCAGATACAGCTCTCAGCCACAATTACCTGGATTCTAGAATAATTTTTGTGACTGGCCTGAGAACCTCTTCTCTATTTTTGTTTTTCCACCTGGCACTATTTTCTCATTAAAGGAGTTTTAGGAGTGAATTCAGAGAAAGAGTGGAGCCCCACAGACCTGGAAAAAAAAAAGCTCTTAAAATAAATAAATCAGTGGACTACTTTAATGTGTCTAAAATATCATCCAAGGAGACACAAAAAGAAGCACGATGTAACTTCACAGTGACTTTGTTCCTTCTATTTCTCTTTACTTATTTGAGAGATCCTTTAAGCACACTTCCCTTTTAACAGAATGTACTTTGGCTAAATACTCCTATGATGTTATGCTTTTACAAAGGAGAGGTTTGTGGAGGATAATGCTGTCAGGCTTGGAAGCAGCAGTAGAGATCACATTGCCCAGCTCTTGGCATCATTGGCTCCCAAAGCTCTGAATCCCCTGGAGAGCTTTTGTAAAAGGTCAGCGCTCCACAACATGACAGAAATAGAAGGGGCCTGGGTCTGTGAGTTGTGAAAGCTGTGATTCTTTTGATTTTTAGCCAGGTTGAGGAACCCACTTCCCTATGGCTCCTGCATTCCCTCCTCAATATCACAATAGGTGGTTACCTGAACACTTGTAGATATGAAAAATTTTCTACCTCAAGAGCTAGCCTTTTCCATTCTTGTACTGCTGTGCCTATTGCGATTCTTTTTTTTTTTTTTTTTTTTTTTTTTTTTTTGTTCCATATAATCTGGATTCCTCCAATTCAGGGAGCAAAAACTGGAGACATTTTGCTGGTGTAACCCAAATAAATCCCAAGGCCCCATGTGGTCCAATCTCTGCATACAGTCACATCTTTCAAAGCAAAAACAATTACAATGGAAACTTTACCTGCAATACCCACAGGATGTTATAAGAGGCCCAGCTGATAACCCGTGGTAGCATTTCTCAAAATCCTTTTCTCTTTCTTTCTTGATTTTCTCAGTTATACCAGAGCTTCTCATTCACCACCCCAACCCCAAACATCTCCAAGAGCAGCCCACTTGCCCTTTCAGGCTCTCTGTCTTTGACCTCCATTCTCTCTCAGCAATACAGTATTTAGATTGATTTTGCCTCTCTGTCTGCCTTCATCCCTCTCTCTGCCTTGCCCATTACCCAGACTTTTCACAACAAAGGAGAGCCCACGAAACATCCAATAAACAAAAATCTTTCCCCTTTCTTCCGTTCTACCTGGGCCTGTTTCTTTTTGCCCAACATCCTGATTTTGAATTTTTTTCAAAGCCAGAAACTGGGGAAAGGAGAAGCAGACATCAAAGACAAAATTTCCTTTATTGAAAATGACAGGAGAGAGTTAAAATTGGGCACTGTTGCACATTAATAAGCCTTGTGGTCATCACAATAATGACTTCCCATCTGTTCATTGCAAGACCACAGACTCCTACATGGTTTACACATTTCCTCCTCATTCTTCTTGCCATCTCCCCCCAAACAGGTGTCATAGGTGTTCACAAACAAATCCCATTAACTACCAACTCAGGTATGTATTTTTTTTCCCCATGCCCTACTCTAGTTCCCTCCCTCTAATAATGTCTATGGCTGAGTTCTTCCCTGATTACCATGTTGGGGGATATTAAACAATACTGCTTCATGCACCAGTGACTTATAGTGAATTATAGCATCACACTTAGAATCATAGTCTCTTCATGAGCTAAGCCTGATGACTTAATCTCTCTCTGTGACAGCTTCCTCATCTGTAAATGGGTTGTGAGAATTAAATTAACTTGCTTAGCACTGCAAAATGTTGGCTCTCTACATATGTCAACATTTCCATTTTTCTTTTTACCATTCTTTTTTGGAGGGGACAGGAAGAAGAGAAAGGTGAGTCTGCTAGGAAGTGAAGAGAACCTGGTAAAGACTTAGAGCAGGAGCCAGCAAGCTATGCTGGACCAAACTGGACCTACCAGCTGCTTTTGTAAATAAAGCTTTATTGAAACACTGTCATGCTCCTTCATCTATGGCACTTTTGTACTATAATTGCAGAGTTGAGTTGTTGCGATAAAGACTGTATGACCCACAAAGCCTTAAATATTTCCTATCTGACCCTGTACAGAAAAAATTGCCAACTCCTGATTTAGAATATAAAAATAGAATCACTTTTTCATACACTTTGCCATTGATGAGATGAATGTCATATGAGGCTTTCTCTTTCAAGTGAAGTGGTTAACTGTTGTCAGAGTTTCTGCATCTGAGTCAACTCTTACCAACAGCAAGAGTTAACATCTCTGAGGCCTAATCCAAAATAAGGTTATGTTCTTTAGAAGCCTGGCCAGTTCTCCTAGGAAAACAAGGAATGTAGTGTGAGATAGTATTGCAATTCTGATAAGGCCACTGGGACAGGGATGCCCAAGGGCTCATGCATGTCCATGCTTCTCCTCTTCTTAGACACAAAGTTAGTTGATGCTTCCCAGTTCTCTTGCAGTAAAGGAGGCCATGTCTCAAGCTTGTGCCAATGAAATTTGGGGAAAATATGTCCACCACTCCTCACTGACTCTTCACCTTCTCTTTTCTTGTCTGCAGGTCAGATTCAGACAATCCAGTGGAGCACTCTGAAATTGAGAGGAAGTGGTCCAATAGAATTTTCTGGAATTATGGAAATCTTCTATTTTGTGCATATTTAGTATAGTAGAATCTAGTCACATGTAGCTATTGAGAACTGGAAATATGCCTAATGCAACTGAGAAAGTGAATTTTTACTTTTGATTCATTTAAGTGTAAATGGTCACATATGATATCACTGCCATATTGGACATTGCAGTTCTGGAAGATGGCAGATGCAGCCCTTAGAAGAATCATTGGCCTGAATGTCTGGGTGGAGCAGAGCACCACCTTCCCACTCACTCTTTCCCTCCTCTCGCCCCCTCCCCTGCCTCACTTGCATCAGACTGTGATGTGAGCAAAAGCATGAAATAGCTCTTTTGATAGGCCTGTGAGACTTGCTGTTCGTTGGACTAGCTAGGCTGCTCTGACTCATACAGACCCAAATCCTGGCAACCACTTTTGTGAAATGACAATTCAGTCTACTACTTGTCTATTGGTACATGCCCAAGGAATGTGAGGGGCCTCTGCTTGGATCTAGTTTTCAACCTAGTCTATGGCACTGATTATCCTGTTTAAAAGACAAAAGAGGTGACTTCATGGGCACTTAACATATTGGCCATACTGACCCCATCTGCATGCTATGTAGGAAGTTTTAGTTCATTTAAACTGAAGTTCCCATGGTTTTTTTTTTTTTTTTTTTTACAACCATTTAAAATTGTACATGTCCCATACATGACAGAGAAAGGGTTGTCTGGTTGGATGATTTTTGGCTTGCAAAAAGAGAACACAAAAGAAAAGCATACATTTTAATACTCAAGAGACCAAATTCTCTGCTGAAGAGGAAATGAACTACATATCCAGAAGGGTCCTGCCAAGAGGCCAAACGGACTGTGCTCTCTTGGGGGAGTTCTCAGTGGTGATGAGAACACCACTTTTTTGTTTTTTTAGTCATTTCCAAGGTGAGATATTGACTTGCTGCTAGAGCAGGACAACTGGTCTCTCTTTCATTGCTAGCAGCAGAGTAAGGGTCTTGCAAGTTTAAGGCAGCAGCAGAGAAAGGGTCTTCAAGTTTCAGTCCAAAGCAAGAAGAGCTAGAATTTCACCAGCTATCTCACCTACTCTGTGCCCACCTGTTTCTGGATGAAACACCGTGACATCTGTTTTATTGTAAAGAGAACCAACTTTGGAATTAAATGGAACCTGTGTTGAAATCCTGAATCTGTCACTAGCTTGGACAAGTCACTTCACTTCTCTCAACCTTGTTTTATTCCAGTTAGGAATAATAGTAAGCCTATCCTACAGAGCTGTAGCAACGTTAAAATGAATGGTGGTCTATAGAAGCTTTTAAAATAGGGCTTCATACAGAGCCAGTACCTGGGGAGACTGAGGGTTTGAACCACATAGTTCCACTCTGGCAAATCACAGAGGGGCTGTAGGATGGTCCTTTAAGGAGGATGTGTTTTGGGCTAACTGGAACAGTGCTTCTTAAACTCCAGTGTGCATTCATATTGCTTAGGGGTTTTGTTTAAATGCAGATTCTGAGTTACTAGGATTATGCAATTTGAATAAGCTTGCAGATAATTTCATGGCTGCTGGTTTCCGACATCACCTTTGAGAAGCAAAGAATTAAAGGTCTTGTCCTGATCTGTCTCCTTCTCCTGTTATCTATGCAAAAGAGATACACTGTTTACTTTGCATAGTGAGAGGGCAGGTACAAAGGTAGGATGAGGATAATGTAGCATGAGCACAGAGAAGGAAAATCTAGGATGATGAGTAAAGAAATGGGAAAAGCGATGGATTCAAGGCTTTCAATCCTGAGTAGACTTTAAATTCACCTGGAGAGCTTTAAAAAAACTAGCCATTGCCTGGTCCCAGGAATACTGATTTAATTGATTAGGATGGGGCCAGACATGACATATTAAAGAAAATAACTCCCCAGATTATTCTAGTATGTAGCCAGGGTTAAGAATTGCTGGGCTAGACAAATGAGACAACTTTCCCAGATGGAAAGAATCAGGAAGGGGTCTTATCAAGATACTCTGTCAGGTTTGGTTTTCAGAGGGCTGATAGGAAAGAAAAAGAAATGCTTCATGGAAATTGCAGGTAAGACAGGCCAACTGGTTGAAACCTTGAAAAATCAGATCATTTGATCAAATTGTTCCCAAAACATGAAATCTCTGCCTCAACTGAAATAATCACTTAGCTCTGGGCCTTTAAAGCAATCTGTTTGTCTGTTGGGAAGCTAGGGTAAATGGGAGATGTGAAATCCATGCCGTTGTTTGGAACTGGAGACTTTTTAACAATTTCTTTAACATTGTCAGTTTGGTTGTCTTCTGTGATCAGAAGCTGTTTTTTGTTTTTTGTTTTGTTTTTTTTTTTTTTTTTGAGACAGAGTCTCGCTCTGTCGCCCGGGCTGGAGTGCAGTGGCCGGATCTCAGCTCACTGCAAGCTCCGCCTCCCGGGTTTATGCCATTCTCCTGCCTCAGCCTCCCGAGTAGCTGGGACTACAGGCGCCCACCACCTCGCCCGGCTGGCTTTTTTGTATTTTTTAGTAGAGACGGGGGTTTCACCGTGTTAGCCAGGATGGTCTCGAACTCCTGACCTCGTGATCCGCCCGTCTCGGCCTCCCAAAGTGCTGGGATTACAGGCTTGAGCCACCGCGCCCGGCGATCAGAAGCTGTTGAATGATGTTCATCTGAGCACAGAAGCCAGACTTTTCTGTAGCATTAACCAGGCCTCAGTCCAGTGGGTCTCTAACAGGGTGCCATGAGATCAGCACAAGTGCTCCAACACATTCTGACCAATGAGCATAATTAATTTGTTGTAATTGACTTTACACTCTTGAAGCCCAGGTGTAGACTTCCTTCTTGTTACCAGAAGCCAGCTCAGACATGGCCCTTTGCCAGCCTCAACACAAAGCTCAGCCCTCTTCCAGGATTCCCTAAGAGCTAGGCATGTCAAGCATCTGAAAATAATATGGTTTTACAGAAGATTCCTTACATCTCTGGTGGGGCCAGCTGAGGCACTGAACAATATTTTGTTTGAGCAATCCCCGTTGGACACATCTCTCCCCTGAATCCCTGTCTGCACAGCCAATAAGTTGATTCTCCTCTGTCAGCCTCCCTAGCCCTCACCCATTCTTTTATTCCTTTACAAGACAGCTGAGTTTAGCCCTGTCCTAAGTGTTCCACACTCGACTGCCTGCACCCAGGCATAGCAAACACAAAGCCCTTCGGAACCCCAGGCCCACCCTCTTTAGATATGTTATAAACTGTTACTGTTGAGGAGGTCATTACAGTGGGTGTCAAACTGGACACAGCTTCTGGTAAGAAGAAGAAAGCATAGCAGATTCAAATCTCAGCCAAAGAACCTGGCCGTGAAAAGCCTTCGCCTAAAAGGTCATGCAGTCCACAGTTCTGCTGTGCAACTGCAGCCTGGAATCACATGTGGAGTTCTTAAAATGCTGGTGGCTGGGCTGTACCCCCTGAGATTCTGCTTTAATTGGCCTGGGGTGTGGCCTGGGCATTAGAATTTTCTTAAAGTTCCCAAGTCATTCCTGATACGCAGCCAAATTTGAGAGACATTGTTCTGAAGAGGCTTAGTGCTAAAGGCCAAGTGAAAAGGGCAACCAGTCCTACATTATAGTTGCAATTGCTTTGTCCTCATTACTGACCTGTTTGGTCTTGTTTTGAGTCTTTTAATCCCTTCAATTGAACTCTCCAAAGTTCTACCATTGGACAGTATAAGCACAGAAAGGTTGGGAACCACTCAGTAATTTGGAATCTCAGTGAGACAGAGGCCATTAAATGTCTCTCTCGCTCTCTCTCTCTTTCTCTCTCTCTCTCTGTGTGTGTGTGTATGTATGTCAGAGAGAGGGAGAGAATTTATTTTTGAGTTAGAATTGAGGAGAAAAATGAGCTCTGTGTGGCAAACCAATAACCTTGGTTTCTTGATGATACTCAAGCATAGACTAGGGAACTAGGGGAAATCGTGTGTGTGGAAACTGCCTCTCCTCCCCTTTTCATGGTTTCTATTCAATTGATGGAAGCTATGCCAAATTCAGCCAATGCAGAAAAATAATACAAAGCCTGGAGTAGAGCTCAGGGAAAGGAGCAGCTTTGCCAGGTGAGCTGGAGAGAGTGGTCGGGGATTATGGGGAAACAAATGCAGTCAAGGGGAAAATAACAAGAGAAAGTCCACTCAGTTCCCCCAAAAAATGCTGTTACCTCAGACCTATGCTGGTTCTTCAAATGCCTTTTTGTGTGAAGGGGCACTGAGTGCGCTCAGAAGGTGCACAGCAGGGCAATCTGTGTGGGTTTGCTTGTGTGTCTGTGTGACAAGAGAGAGAGAACATCTTAATAGAAAGCTATCCCCAAAGATGGGAAGGGATCATGAAAACTTGGGACAACAAACCTAGGCTTTGTTCCTTCTGAAACCCCCTTCTCTTACCAGCGCACGTGTCGGGGAAGTCACACAGCTACAGCAAGTGTTTGTTTCCTTTTCTGACCTCACTGTGAGTCTTGGAGTCCCAATGTAATAGTTTTGAATATACTCTGCAAACAGTAGACTGGGACACAAGTGAAAGGGATTATCCAAAAGTCAACTTTGCATATTTGTGCTTGTTTAGGGCTATTGGGAAAACAGGGAGCACAGTACTCAAAAGTCTTCAAATCCCTGGTTAAAGGGAGTGACAGAAAAGCTGCACCAAAAATACACTTTTTTTTATTATTATTACAAAAGACACATATGTTCATGGGGAAAACAACTCTAGAAAATTGCAAAGAAATAAAATTTGAAATTTTTTCCTTCTAAAGTAGTATTTTTCGTACATAATAATGATGAATATTTGAAACCCATTTATATTTCCAAAGTGTTTCCTAATTCAAAACAATACTTGCTTCCTGTAGAAATTAAGAATATATAGATAAGAAAAAGTAACAAAAGCCCCCTATATTTTATCATCTAAAGATAACTCTTAGTCTTCAAGAACTTCAAAAAGTCAAGTAATTAGCTGGGTGCCGTGGCTCACGCCTGTAATCCCAGCACTTTGGGAGGCTGAGGCGGGTGGATCACGAGGTCAGGAGATCGAGACCATCCTGGCTAACACGGTGAAACCCTGTCTCTACTAAAAAAAAATATTCAAAAAAATTAGCCGTGCGTGGTGGCGGGCGCCTGTAGTCCCAGTTACTCAGGAGGCTGAGGCAGGAGAATGGCGTGAACCTGAGAGGCAGAGCTTGCAGTGAGCTGAGACTGTGCCACTGCACTCCAGCCTGGGCGCAGAGCGAGACTCCATCTTAAAAAAAAAAAAAAAAAAAAAAAAAAAAAAAAAAAAAAAAGGTAATTATTTTATATTTTCACTTTTAATTAGTATAAAAGGAAAACACATTCATTTTTTAAAAATTAGATAAGCAAAAGAGAAACTAAGAAATCACTTAAAATTCAATCCCTAAAACAATCCTAACCAGTAACAGTTTTTGTTATAGTTGGTGGACTTCTTTTTTTTCAAATATGTGTGTATTTTTGAAAGTATAAGAGGTACCCCAAATCTTCTGCAAATGTAAATTCATATTGTTATTTTGTAGCCTGATTTTAAACTGGAACAATATTCACACAAATTTTCTCATATCCTACATCTTTTTTTTTTTTTTTTTTTTTTTTTTGAGAAGGAGTCTCGCTCTGTCGCCCAGGCTGGAGTGCAGTGGCGCGATCTCGGCTCACTGCAAGCTCCGCCTCCCGGGTTCCCGCCATTCTCCTGCCTCAGCCTCCCGAGTAGCTGGGACTACAGGCGCCCGCCATCTCGCCCGGCTAGTTTTTTGTATTTTTTACTAGAGACGGGGTTTCACCGTGTAGACCAGGATGGTCTCGATCTCCTGACCTCGTGATCCACCCGTCTCGGCCTCCCAAAGTGCTGGGATTACAGGCTTGAGCCACCGCGCCCGGCCCCTACATCATTTTTAACATCTGGGCAGAATACCATTGGAAGGATGTACCATTATTTATTTTTACTTAATGGATCCTTTAATGTTAAGTATTCAGATCACGTGTGATTTTTCTTTTCGTCTTAGAAACAACACTGTTGTGACTGTCCCTCCAACTACAGTTTTCTTTTATTTTGTAATTTACTTTTCAGGATAAGCTGAGCCCATGGTACCACAAAGTTCCAAGGCTTTTCAAAGAAAAAGATATATGCTGTTTAGTGTAGTACCTTATATCTTTTCAGATATTTTTGCTTTAAATATATTAGGATATACTTATACATTCAAGATTATTTAAATCCTGTGAAATAGCCCACCTGCACTGCTCTCTTTATTCCAGTTATCTCCTGATTTCTTTCTGATGACATATGTCTGATTCATGCCTAGACAAGAAAATGTATAGACTACAGAAGAGTGCTCATTGGGAAGGAGGAGGAAAGCCCCTCTATAATCCCACCACTAAGAAAAAAATCATCTTTCCAGTCATCCTGAACTCCCCCACCACTATGGCTTTAAATACTCTTTTTAAAATTACCATTTGCAGACTTCTGACTCAGAGGACGCTTTGATAGAGCTGCTAAGTGTTGGCTACTATTCAGGGAGATTTTACCCGTTTTGCCACATTCAGAATTGTTTCTGGTAGGTCACAGAAATAAGTGTGCACATGTGTGAAGCTGCTCTGAGCTATTGTGTTCTTTCCTAGTTTAGAAAGTACTTTTTGGACACATTGCTGAGGTTTCCCACAGGTATGTGAGAACAGCGGGCCAGAAGCTTTGCCTGGCTTAAAAGTCACAGATTTATACAGAAAAAAAATAGAAAAGCCAAACTACACAAGACAGGAACCTATATATAGGTCAAGAGAAGGGGAGACACAGAGCTTCTCACTGCAGCTGATCCAGATTTGAGGTAAGAAGACCTCAGGCAACAAGGGCACCGTTCTCAATCTAGATAAATACTTTTATATTTCTGGTTATGAAATGAACACGTTCATTATAGGAAATAGATTTAAGAGGCAGAAAGGAAACAAAACCTTATAATTTCACGATGAATACATTTTAATGTGTTGTGTATCTCTTTCCAGTTTCTTGATGCATATTTTAGGAGCAATTACAGGCAAACAGTCTATTCCGGTTTTGTTTTTCCACCTTACATTATAGCAAAGGCGTCTTCCCGTGTTGACAATTGTGTATGAGGATCTCTTCAGGTTCCTTTAGTAACTGTATTGCCTTGAGAGATGAAGAAAGAACATACATCAAAGATGTCTATGAACAGCAAATGCAGTGATAAAGCAAAAGGAAATTGTCTACTATTCACCTGCAGCTGACAGCAAGAATGTATTTTCCTTCCTGGGTTACTAAACTTTGTCTTCCTAAGCAAGATAAAGTGGTTGTTGAATAGATAAGGAAGGTACTACCTCTCATACATGAATCTCAGGTGTAAATAAGCCCATAGAATACTGGCTCAAACTCAGGGGAGATTCAGAGGAAATAGAGCAGTGGGGACTGGGCTTAGGAAGGGGTTCTTTTTATGGCAAGCATCAGGAGAAACCCTTGGAGCACTGTTTGTGGGTTGGGATTGGGTCACATGCACATGGCTTATTCATACAACATTTAAAGTCCACTCACATCTTCTTGGCATCTCCTCTTTGATCACACAACAAAAGTTAAAGGCCAGAAACACTCCACCCATGCTCCCAATGATGTTATCATTGCACCCTCCATGAGCCACATCTGAGGCAAGACACCTGCTCCTAGCTCTTGTAGCTCCATTGAGGGAATTTGAATAAGGCAACACTTCCTCAAGATATTCACCCTCCATCTGTTGGAAACTTGTAATGCACTAATTTTGTTACTGACTTTTGCTAAAATGTTTCATAATTAAAATAGTAATAGGTGATATCCACAATCACAATGTGAGCACTTCCCTAACCTCCTGGCCTTTTCCTCTAGATACAAGGCCGCATGCAGTACAGAGCTGGGTGTGTGGTGCTCTGCTGAGAAAGCCAGGTGAGCATCCGGCCCTATTACTGACTATAATCTCCGGCTGTGATTGCTGACATCCCTCCCCGCCCCCCCCCCCCCCGCCCCCCGCCTAATCTACTGCCTTAGATTTAGTTATTTAACAAATGTTTGTTGAACATTTGAAATGAGTCAGATGCTGTGCTAAGCCTGGGCTAACGAAGAGACAAAAAAGCCTGGGTATTTACCTTCTGTGGGTATATCATCTAATGGTGATAATGGGTGGTGAGTAACTTAGATAAAGCAATATAAGGAAATCTATCCTTAATGTCCCTGAGTTTTGGAACATTTTTACCAGGGCCAGGATTAAGGTGAGGTGAGTGAGGCACGGTTATATAAGTATAGGGTAGAATCCTGTCTTTATTTAAAATGATATTCTGTTCATCATGGAGTTTTTTTTGGTGTTAACTTTGATTCTTTAGAATATTGAATAAAAACATGGTTTATTTTGGTTACTGAGTTTCTTAGCACCCCAGCACATGTTGCTCCCAAAGGCCTTCTTTGCCTCATCCTAATTCTGGCCTAGAAACGAAACCAAACTTTACTGTCTAGGCAGTGAAGACAATCAGCTGACACTGATCCACTGGGTGTGTCTGAGTTATGGCCCCTATTCTTTTGAATTTGGGGTGTAGGTGGTTTGGCCTTGCCACTCATTTGCTGTGCCACTCCAGGCAAACACCCTTTCTTATCAAAGTTCAGTGTCTCATCTGTAAAACACTAAGTTTGGACAGTTTTCTTTTTTGACAATGAGAAGAATGTCTTCTTTCAAGAAATATTTATAGATAACCTACTAGAGGCAGGCATTGTTACAGGTTCTAGGGCGACTGAGGCCAAGAAGACAACATCCTTTCTGTTGTGTAACTTGGGTTTGGGTGAGGACAAATAAACAAGCAAACAAGATCATTTCAATGTATGCTACACATCGTATTAGTGTTTGCGAGATCATATTAGTGTGAGAGAGGTTACAGCGGGGGCCAGGAAAGTTCTCTCAGGGAAGGTGATTGTTTGAGTAGAAACATTAATGATAAGCTGGCATGTGACCTGAACCTCTCAGACTTACTAAGTTTTTCCCTCTTTGACAGTTAATCTTTATTTTTATTTATTTTATAAGGACAGGGTCTTGTTCTAACACCCAGGCTGGAGTGCAGTGGGGCCATCATAGCTCACTGTAACTTCAAACTCCTGAGCTCCAGTGATCCTTCTGCCTCAGCTTACCAAGTAGCTAGGACTACAAGTGTGCACCACCATGACTGGCTAATTTTTTACTTTTTATAGAGATGGGATCTTGTCAGATTGCCCAAGGTGGTCTGGAGCTCCTGGCCTCAAGAGATTGTCCTGCCTCCCCCTCTGAAAGTGTTGGGATTACAGGCGTGAGCCATGCCTGGCCATGACAGCTAATCTTTAATGAGCCTTAGTGTGTGCCTGTTATAATAACTATATATGTCCCAACTCAGCTCTCTCAACAATGGTGTGAGATAAGGACTCTTGTTACATCATTTAAAAAAATTATTATTGATAAGGAGACAGAGGCACAAAGAGGTTAACTTGGGGAGATCACCAGCTAATAAGTGTTGGAAAAGGTAATGGGAGAAAAGGCACTAAAGGCGTGATGGCTTTAAAGCTTGAATACAATGATTCAACAGTTACTTAATGAGCATCTACTATATTCTAGGCACTGTACAATTACATAGGGACGTAATTCCTCCTCCTCCTCCACTTCCTCTTCCTCTCCCAACACCTAATGAACACTAGGTTCCAGGCACAGTACAAACTTTTAAAATAATCCATTTTCGGGGGTGAGAGGGCTGTTTTATAGCTTGATTGTGGTGGTGGTTACAGGTCTGTACGAATTTGTCAAAACTGGCAAAACTGTGCACTAAAAAAGGGTGAATTTACTGTATGTGGATTATACCTTAAAAAAACTCAACCCTCATCCTTCCATCTCCACTCCCCTACCCCAGCTACAGCGGCAGGGGAGCGTGAAACGGTCCCTGCCCTTAGGCTGGGGACAAGGGTGAGAGACGAGCCTTCGGGGGCGGGACCAGGTGAGCGCCGGGAGTTGTGCCCAGTGGGCCTGGAAGCCAGGAAAAGGGAGAAAGTGGCCCCAGCTGGGTGCGGGGGAGGGCTGGGAAGAGCCGGTGGACCGCGGGGCGAACCCGGGAGGGCGGGGGGATGCCGGGAGAGAGGGAGGGACCTGCGGGCGGGGAGGGAGAGGCAGAGGAAAGGGAGGAGGGGTAGGCGTGAGCTCCGGAGAGAGCCGGGGGCTGCAAGGCGGAGACAGCCAGGCCAGCGGCCGCCAAGGGTGCCCGCCCAGGCGACCCGCCCTCCCGGCCGCGGCGCGGACGGACCGACGGACGGCACTGCGAGCAGGAGGCGTCCGGCCATGTTCAGCCGGAGCTCCCGGAAAAGACTCTCCAGCCGCTCGGTGAGTGTCCCCCGCTCGAGCGGGGCCGATCGCCGGGCACCTCCAGCCGGCCGCGAGCGCCCGCGCGCAGCCCCACTGCGCCCCGCGGCTGCGCACCTGTGGCCCCAGGTAAGCCAGCCCCGCGGGCGGGGCGAGTCCAGGGCGCCAGAGAGCGCTCGAAGGCGCGGGAGGGGTTAGGTTCCGACCCCGCGGCTGGGCTACAGGGAGACCCGAACCGTGGTCCTCAGGGTCACAGTCTGGGGGATCCCTGGAAAGCCCCTTCCCTCCAGGCAAATCGGAATCCCAGCACCAAAGCTCCAGCGTCCAGCCACTTGGAGCTCTAGCGGGGACTTGGACTTTGAGGCTGTCTTTTGGGGTGTCCTCTGCTGCCCCCTTTCCGGGAGCACCAGCCCGGTCCAGCGATGCTCGCTTCTTGCGGACTCCAGGGAACTGAAGTGTCTTGCTTTTGTTTCTTAGAAACCCGTGACCAAGGTGTCTGGGGGAGACAAAGCCCCAGCCGTGGCCATTTCTAGGTGGTGTGGTGCCCATGCCGGAGGCAGCCTGCCTGGGTCCGCGCACCCTTCCCCAGGCAGACGGGAGACCACCCCTGGGGCACTGGCAGCGCCCCGCCCCGTGACCCCCATACAGAAGAGGAACAGTTGACTCAAATCACAGGAGGTGGGGTGGGAGGGGCAGGCAATCCTGCCTGGGACACGAGTGGGGCTGTGGAGGGAGCCCCCGTGGTGGAGACATGCGTGTGTTTTCTTTTTGTTTTGAAGTTGACCGGACTGGGGCGGATAGAGCGAGGCCAGCCATGTAACGCCTGTGGTGACCAGTGCCCTGGGTTCGCCTTACATAAATGGAGGTAGGAAGCCTTAAATGCACAACACTACAGCAAGAAAAAATATGCAATATGTAATATATATATATATATATATATATATATATATATATATATTCCCCCCGCGCCTTAAATCTCACTTGTAAGTCACATGGAAAGAATGCAAAGGCTGTTTCTTTAAGAGCGGAGCTACATCTGCTACAAATATTGGAGGTGGAAGTGGTGGCCAGACACTGGGGGATGCAGGAGAGCCGGGCTCAGGCTGCGTTTCCCTGATGTGAAAACTGTGGATCCCTAGCACTGGCACTATGTGTCTAGGTAACTCACTCCAAAACAATTCACCCTGGGCGTGACAGTGTTGCCAAGTGCCACAGTGCTGTGTGTGTAGGATTCCCTGGACTAGCTGGTGTTTTCCAATTGTGTTTTTAATTCAGCGCCTGTAACTCTTGGTCCCAACCACAGATCCATTGCTGCCCGCCTGCGCCGTGTCAACCCTCTTCGGTGGCCAGATGTTTCTTATTAAATGTGCCTTGAGTGTTGACTTCCAGGCAGCCCCAGCTTGGATTGGAATGATTATGTTTGGGAGACAAGGGAGCTGGGTGCCCTCCCAATGCATCTGGCTGCTGGGGCTCTGATTGGGAAAAGTTGGGGTGCAGGCTTACAAGCTGTCAGTTTGCTGATTTCAAGCAAGAGGTGAATCCTCCCTGGCGTCTTCATGAAAAGGAAAAACTGGTGACAGGAGAAAATTGTGCAATATCATAACACATTCTCTCTTGGATTAGCGCATCTTTCCCCCTTTCTCCACCACTCAAGCTGCTTATGACGAGGGCTTTTTCTGGATGCTAGGCAGAAAAGCCTGCTTTGATTCCACACCCCCACCCCATTAGTGCATCTCTACTTTTCCCCATTTGTAATGTGTGCTGGGCACCCAGTTATAAGAAAACTCCCAACCAGCTCCTTCAGAAATTAAATGCTTTTGTTCCTGCTTCAGATGGGTCTGGCAGCCTCTTTGCCTTTGTTTCAGGGCACTGAGCGCAACCCTTATGGCTCCCGAGCATTTAATAACTTCTGTGTCAGAGTCAAGGCAGACGACCTTATAAATATGTAATTGGCAGACATAGACATTCATCAGTGGTACCGATGTGGTAGCCCAAATCGGTGTGCTGTAGGCCAGACCCTTGTGTGTCCCAAATATGAATATGGGTGAAAAAATGAGAATAGGTGTAGAAGCCTTATTTTGTAAACCAAATCCAGCACGACAGAACTACTGAGTGCTTCCTTTTTGATGCATCTTGTGCTCTAATGGGGGTGGGAGAGGCAGAGTAATGAACAGCAGAGTAAGTGATTTCCAACTTTCCTTTCCTCACCTACTCTGCAGCCCTTGGGTCAACTTCTGAACAGGGGCTTTGTGGGGCAGTGGCGCAGGGTGGGTGTGTAGCCTGACTTCTCTCCTTCACTGTGTGATCCCTGATCACCTGTCTGTCACTACTCTCCCTAGTTCCCAGTTTCCCTACTGTTAAGTGGGCATAATAATGGCATTTAATGCAGAGCATGATTGTAGGGATTAAATAGATCTTGAAAAACACATGCTTTGTCCAGTCCCAGGCATATCATAAATATTTGCTAATTTTGTTAATGATTTTTAGCATCCCTTCAACCACTGCTCAGGAGGAGACGTAACTAGTGTATCTTGGGATGCTAGGGGTCCAGGGCCACTCTAGACTTCATGATCACAGCTTTTTGAATAATTTTAAGCTGTTTTAATCTGGCTGATTTTGCAAAGGGAAAACAAGTGTTTTATTTTCAGCCCAATTATGGAACTATTCTTTTGGAAAGAGACCCTTTCAACAGGCTTTGACAGATTTTCATGCTGAAGCAATTGCCCTACCCCAGCAGAAAGACCACTTTGGCTTCATGAATAGGGATTTTATGGCACTTCCACCACCCATTGCTGGAAAGGAAGCGTCTTCTTGCCCTTACCCTCTCCTTTTCTTAGGGGCATACTTTTGGGTGACCTTTTGGAGAAGAGAGATAACTATTTCTGGGTTACATAGCATGGTCTTCTTTTTGGCAGTTTGAAACCCACTTTACAGCCCTCTCACTGGGGCAAGCATGAGCCCCTTTGAGAGAGAGTTGGGCCTGGGTAGGAAGAAAAGGTAGGCCTGACACAGAGGCCGAATGCTGCCTTTGATCTGACCCAAAAGGGAGAATGGAACTGTCCTCACCCCAAATGCCAAAGAACCCTAAGATGATCACTTGTTTCCTTTGTTCACTGCGTCATCCCCTTCACTGGTCTCTCTGCTTCCACCCTGGTCCCCTTCCAGTACTTTGTCCACACAGCAGGCATCTCTTAAAAACAGGATAGAATTGTGTTACTGCCTCCCGGCATGACGGCACTAAAGTTCTAGGGAGGAAGGGTGTTGTAAACAAACTTTGCTTCCCTCTGATATGGTGGAGCTTTGAAGTCCAGACAGAGCAGGGCTGGCATTTGCAATGGCTTCAGCAAGCTGTGTGACCTTGGGCAAATGACTTAGGTTCCCTGAGTTCCATTTTCCTCACCTGTCAAATTGGCAGCTCTCTAAGGAACAAATATTTGAGGGCTTGCTCTGCACCTGGTACTCTGGTGACACAGCAAAGAACAAAACAATATTCCTGCCCTTATTCCACTAATCACATTTTAGATAAAGTAGTGAGGAAAGGATTCTCTGAGAAGGTGACATCTGAACAGAGACCTAAATGAAGCAAGAGAAGAGGATCGTGCTCATTCGCACCTGACGCAGGTACCAGCAACATCATCATCTCATGGGAGATTGTTAGAAATGCAAAGTCTCTGGCCCGCCCCAGACCTCCTCAATCCAAACCTGAGCTTGAACAAGATCCCTGGCTGCTGCTTGTATGCATTAAAGGTTGAGAAGCATTGAGTTAAAACACCCAGCATTGTGTATGGCAAATTGCTTTTCCTACGTCGAGTCTTCCTCTGTGCCAGGAAAGATGCCCACGGTCCTGTTGAAGTCTTGTATATTTTATGGGGATTTTCCTGAGTGATCATACACTCTTTCTATTTTTGTTGTCACCCACACCTTTAGGTAGCAACTGTGGGGTTTTTTTTTTTTAGAATTTCTAAAAAGAACAAAAACAGAAAAACAAAAACCTCCAAGACAGGTATTTATGAGTCTTAGAGTACAAAGGTCTCACAATTGTCAGCAGGACCTCTCTCCTCCACCTGATGTAAGGCAGCTGGGGAGCAAAGGTGGCTATTGCAGGGTGCTCCCCGCAGATGGCCTATCCTGGAAGAAACATCACTTCGGGGTGGCCTAGGGAAGACTCTGCTGGGCTGGGCTGCTGAGGGAATTTTCATTAAGGAAGATTAGGGCATCTTCATGGACTGCAGCCAGAACAAAATCATTAATAACTAAGCACTTAGCTTACCCTGCTACAAGATAGCTTTCTGAGTGGGGGTTAATTGGCCTTGCTTGTTTGCAACCAGTTTGAACAGGGAGAGAAAAATAGCCATTTTTACAGTGAAGATTTGCTTATCTACATGCCAAGAACTGATGAATAATAATAGTAATAATTATGGTAATACCAAAACAGCATCAGCAATAAGAACGAGTGCTTGCTTTGTTCGGGATTGTGCTTCCGTGTTTTACATACGTTTTAATTTCATCCTCACTAAACCCTATAAAAATAGATGTGATTATTTTCCTGGTAAGAAAACTGAGGCTGAGGGTTGTTAAGTAACTTAGCCCAAGGTCACCTGGCTAAGGGAGAATGCTGCTGGGATTTGGCTCCAAAACCAAATTTGGCTCATTTTCTTGTGATTCACTGCCTCTTGTTACTTGTTCTAAAGTAGTGCTCACAAACTGAAAGCCCTTGAGTCAAATCCAGCTTGCAGATAGGTTTTGTTTGATCCATACAACATATTAAATAAGGAGGCTTTTTCTAACATAAGCCCAGGTTTCCGGCTTCTGTTGAAAAATCCAAAGATCAGGTAACATCAGGAATACTTTCCTGCATTTCTGACAGTATCTGACAGGAGCTGAGTAGTTGCCCTTTAGATGGGCGTGACCGCAGCTCGCCATACTCTCCAGCAATCTAGTTGAGTTCAGGGAACTCTTCAAATATTTAGGTTACCTGTCAGGGACTGGAAGTGATTGAAGCTTGCAAATCCTGAATGAGCAATCTCATCTCCCCCAAAGAGAAAGTAAGCTTTCTCTATCAGCTACCATTTTAAAGCTTGACAATGCCAGGAAAGTGTTTTACATCTTTTCTACCTTATCATTCATGACAGCCCTAGAAGGTAAGTGCAGTTATTTACATTCATTTTAATGGGTAAGGAAACTGAGTCTCAGAGGAGTTAAGTAATTTGCCTATGGTTACACAGCCAACTGCTTAATGGTATTGTGTCCCCATCTGACTTCAAAAGTCTGTGTTCTGGGCCAGGACTTCTCAAACTTGCATACAAATTACTGGGGGCTCTTGTTCAAAATTCAGATTCTGATTCTATAGATTTGAGGTGGGGCTTGAGATTTTCCATTTCTACCAAGCTTTAAGATGATGCTGTGAAGCTGGTTGAGGGACCAACACTTTGAATAGCAAAGATTTAGTTTAGATTGGCATCAGTAAAATACAGCCTGCTGGCCAAATGTGACCCTTTTCCTGTTTTGTATGGCTCATGAGTTACATTTTTAGATGGTTGGGGAAAAAAATCAAAAGAAGAATATTTCACAACGTATGAAAATTACATGAAATTCAGATTTTGGCACCCAGAAAAAAGTGTTATCTGAATAAAGTCATACTCATTTACTTACATCTTATCTATGGCTCAAATATGTAGGTTACCTGTCAGGGACTGGAAGTGATTGGAGCTTGCAAATCCTGAATGAACAGGTTTTTGTGCTATAGTAGCAGACTTGAGTAGCTGCAGCTGAGATTGTATGGCCCAGAAAACCTAAAATATTTAGTATCTAGATCTTTATAGAAAATATTTGCTCACCCCTGGTCTATACCACTATCTAGGGGAACATGCAAATAGCTTATCTTAGTTTAGAATAAAGGGATCTGAGAATCTTTTGGAATCAGGGCTAGAGGAAACACCCCCTCCAACCTAGATGAGAATGGTGGTAAAATCAAAGGCAACCAAAGAGCTAGGGAACAGACCAAAGCATTTTCTAAAGGGCATGTGGAGATGAGGCTTGCAAGACAAGATCAATGAACCTCCAGTGGATTCTAAGCCCCTTGTAATCCCTTTAACGTTTCAGCTTTACTGATAAATGTAGATTCAACTTGAGCATTAAAAGACGGGCTTTCCTAACAAGCCTCCTGGAGTCCCACTTTCATGGGCAACTGACATGGAATGCCCAGTGCAGGGGGAGTGTTGTGAGATCCTTGTGAGATTATGCAGAGCTGTTTGTCTCCAGACAACGGCTGCCTTTCCAGCCGGGATGCCTTGGCCAGGATGCAGTTGCTCCAGAGTCAGCACTTGCTGGGCTAGCCAAGACTGTGCCTTGAAAAGTCTCCCTCCTTAGTTGCCTGGGTGATTGTGTTGATTGATGACTGAGGCAGCAATTCGGGGTGATGCCGGCCTGGTTTCCTTTAATGGATTGTAATTTGGCTAAGAAATGGGTTCCCACTGATTATTTTGCTTGGAGAGGAAAAACACTCTGCCTCAGTCACTGACATGCCAAAAAATGGGAGAACAGGGAGAGGCGTTTTGGGGGGTGGGGTGGGGGTGAGGGAAAGCATAGATTGAGTTACGCCTAACATCAAGGCAGGGAAAGATACTTAGCTGATAAGAAGGTTGCAGGTTGGCTCACTTAATGTCATTGGCATTTAATAATACACCTGACAGAAGTTGAAATACCTTACAGGGTTTTTTTCTCTGCAGGAAATATATCAGTTTATGCCAGTATATCTGTATTATTACCTGTTTTTGGAAATAGACACAACTATTTTAAAGATATTAAAATATCTCACACATTTGGACATATGAAAAATACATACCATAGAGGGGAAACCCCTTCTTTTTCATACCTTCTAGACCAGGGGTTGGCAAGCTGCAGCCTGTGGGACAAAATTAGCCTGCTACCTGTTTGGTATGGCCTACTAGCTAAGAACGGTTTTCACATTTTTAAATCGCTGAAAAAAAAATCAAAAGAAGAGCAACATTTTTGTAGCATGTAAAAATGATACAAAATTTCAATTTCAGAGTCCATAAATAAAGTTTCATTGGAACACAGCCGTGCCTGTTCATTTAGTAACATCTGAGGCTGCTTTTGCAGTAGCAGAGTGGTTGAGACAGCCCTTATGGCCTGCAAAACTGAAAGTATTTACTATCTGGCTCTATACAGAAGCAGTTTGCTCACCCCTAAGCTACAGATATATGTTGTTTATAGTCTGGTATTTATTTCCTTAGGTTCTTTCAGATAATTTATTAATATTGCTTTAACAGAAAATACACATTTATTTTCTGTTAAAAGAGATGTTATCTTTTATAGCTTACTTTTTTCATACTTAGAAATACTTTCTGGACATTTTTCCATGTCAGTATATAAAAGCCAAAAACATCTCATATATTTATTAGTTTTCAGAATCCATTGTATGGATTATGATTGAGTCAAAATTTCTCCCTTCATGACCACTTTGTTTTCCATTGTTCCCAATTATATATCATATAATGATAGCTTTTCTCATGCTACAACGTGCCTGTGTATTTTTACCCAATTTTATGTTTCTGTGGTATAATTGGAATTACTAGGTGAGAGGAGGTAACATTTAAAATTTTAAGTGCTCTTGCCAAATTGTCCTCTGAAAAGATGGCGCCAATTTGCACCCCCATTCTTTTAAAAATTTGAGTACATTTATGTGCTCTTTGGGCTGAAACTTTGAAACATCTCAACTTGTATAGCAACCTGGTAATTCTTGTTTAGTCACCGCGAGTGACAATTTGTGCCTGATGACTACTGAGAAAATACAGAGCATTGATGTCAATCGTCTTTTGTTCAAAATAAATTTTATTGGTTTTTAACCATGAAAGCGATACCCACATTCTGTTGAAAGGTTGTCATTCCTCCTGATGCCTCTGTAGTTTAAGGTTGTTGGGATGAGGGAAAGCCTAATAAATTTGTTATTTTGTGGTCTCTTGGTTCAAAAAACTCAAAGGTTATCCTTTAACCATGTGATTAATGAGTAGCCCAGAGGGATTTCCCTATGGAGAGAGGAAGCATTCCCTAATGGGAATGACTTGCAGATCTTGAGCTTTTTGAGATCAAAGGGATTGAACCTGCCTGTGTATGGGAGAGTCATAGGGGGATGATCTCTGAGGGAAATGTATATTTCTAGCCAGTGTCACAGAAACTTCTATGAAGCTTGTAAGGGTTTATATGAAAGGATTATAGCTGAGTGATTAAAGGGACTGGCTTTGAAGACTTTGTTGGAATTGTAGATTTGGCTTTGTCTCTTACTAGCTGAATGGCCTTGGGCAAGTGACTTAATATTTTTGAACCTTGATTTTTCTCATCAGAAAAATGGGGATACTACTACTTGTCTCATGAGGTTGTGGTGGGGGAATGCGTGTAATGTGCCTCCCACTTTTCATGACCTGTAACCTGGGCTTGATATATGTTTGTGGTTTCAAGAGGGTTTAATAAAGACAGGGCACATATGGAGGAAGAATATCTGGGTTCAAGGTCCTGGAAATTGTAGGTTATGTAATCGATAACAAGTTACTTCCCCACTGTATTAGTCCATTTTTACACTGCTAATAAAGACATACACCAGACTAGGCAATTGACTAAAGAAAGAAGTTTAATGGACTTACAGTTCTGTGTGACTGGAGAAGCCTCACAATCATGGCAGAAGGTGACAGTCACGTCTCACATGGTGGCAGACAAGAGAAGAGAGCTTGTGCAGGGAAACTTCCCTTTTTAAACCATCAGATCTTGTGAGACTTATTCACTATTATGAGAACAGAGGTGGCTTACGCCTGTAATCCCACCACTTTGGGAGGCTGAGGCAAGTGGATCACGAGGTCAGGAGTTCGAGACCAGCCTGACCAACATGGTGAAACCCCGTCTCTACTAAAAATACAAAAATGAGCCAGGCATGGTGGCCCACACCTGTAATCCCAGCTACTCAGAAGGCTGAGGCAGGAGAACAGCTTGAACCCAGGAGGTGGAGGTTACAGTGAGCTGAGATCATGCCATTACACTCCAGCCTGGGCAATAGAGTGAGACTCCATCTCAAAAAAATAATAATAATAATAATAATGATAATAACAAAGAGAACAGCATGGGAAAGACCTGCTACCATGATTCAATTACCTCCCGCTGAGTCCCTTCCACAACACATGGGAATTCAAGATGGGATTTAGGTGGGGACACAGCCAAACCATATCATTCCACCCCAGCCACTCCCAAATCTCATGTCCTCACGTTTCAGAACCAATCACGCCTTCCCAACAGTTCCCCAAAGTCTTAACTCATTTCAGCATTAACTAAAAAGTCCACAGTCCAAAGTTTCATCCAAGACAAGGCAAATCCCTTCCACCTATGAACCTGTAGAATCAAAAGCAGGTTAGTTACTTCCTAGATACAATGGGGGTACAGGCATTGGGTAAATACAGCCATTCCAAATGGGAGAAACTGGCCAAAAACAAAGGGGCTGTAGGCCCCATGCAAGTCCCAAATCCAGTAGGGCAGTAAAATTTTAAAGCTTCCAAATGGTCTCCTTTGACTTTATGTCCCACATCCGGATCATGCTGATGCAAGAGGTAGGCTCCCATGGCCTTGGGCAGTTCCACCCCTGTAGCTTTGCAGGGTATAGCCCCGCTCCTGGCTTCTTTCACAGACTAGTGTTGAGTGTCTGCACCTTTTCCAGGTGCACAGTGCAAGCTATCAGTGGATCTACCATTCTGGGGTCTGGAGAAAGGTGGCCCTCTTCTCACAATTCCAGTAGGCAGTGCCCTAGTAGGGACTCTGTGTGGGGGCTCCAACTCCACATTTTCTTTCTGCATTGCCCCAGCAGGGGTTCTCCATGAGAGCCCTGTCCCTGAAGCAAACTTCTGCCCTGGCATCCAGGTATTTCCATTACATCCTCTGAAATCTAGGCGGAGGTTCCCAAACCTCAGTTCTTGACTTCTGTGCACCCTCAGGCTCAACACCACATGAAAGCTGCCAAGGCTTGGGGCTTCCACCCTTTGAAGCCACAGCCCAGGCTGTACCTTAGCCCCTTTTAGCCATGGCTGGAGCGGCTGGGATGAAGGGCACCAAGTTCCTAGACTGCACACAGTATGGAAACTCTGGGCCCAGCCCACAAACCCATTTTTTCCTCCAAAACCTCCTGACCTGTAATGGGAGGGGCTGCTGCAAAGGTCTTTGGCATGCACTAGAGACATTTTCCCCTTCGTCTTGGTGATTAACATTCAGCTCCTTGTTACTTATGCAAATTTCTGCAGCCGGCTTGAATTTCCCCTCAGAAAATGGGATTTTCTTTTTTAGTGCATTGTCAGGTTGCAAATTTTCCTCTTATGCTCTATTTCCCTTTTGAAACTGAATGCCTTTAACAGCACCCAAGTCACCTCTTGAATGTTTTGCTACTTAGAAATTTCTTCTTCCAGATACCCTTAATCATCTCTCTCAAGTTGAAAGTTCCACAGATCTCTAGGGCAGAGGCAAAATGCCTCCAGTCTCTTTGCTAAAACATAACAAGAGTCACCTTTGCTCCAGTTCCCAACAAGTTCCTCATTTCCATCTGAGACCACCTCAGCCTGGACCTTATTGTCCATATCGCTGTCAGCATTTTAGGCAAAGTCATTCAACAAGTCGCTGGGAAATTTCAAACTTTCCCACATTTTCCTGTCTTCCTCCAAACTGTTCTAACCTCTGCCTGTTACCAAGTTCCAAAGTTGCTTCCACATTTTCAGGTATCTTTTCAGCAGTGTCCCACTGTACTGGTACCAATTTACTGCATTAGTCTGTTTTCATACTACTGATACAGACATACCCAAGACTGGGCAATTTGCTGTTGTTTTTTGACTGAGTTGTGCTCTGTCACCCAGGCTGGAGTGCAGTGGTGTGATCTTGGCTCACTGCAGCCTCTGCCTCCTGGGTTCAAGTGATTCTCCTGCCTCAGTCTCCCAAGTAGCTGGGATTACAGGTGTGGGCCACCATGCCCAGCTAATTTTTGTATTTTAGTAGAGATGGGGTTTCACCATGTTGGCCAGGCTGGTGTCAAACTCCTGACCTCAAGTGATCCACCTGCCTTGGCCTCCCAAAGTGCTGGGATTACAGATGTGAGCCACTGCACCAGGACCGAGAGTGGGCAAGTTACAAAAGAAAGAGGTTTAATGGACTTATAGTTCCACATGACTGAGGAAGACTCACAATCATGGCAAAAGTTAAAAGTCACGTCTTACATGGCAGCAGACAAGAGAAGAGCGCTTGTGCAGGGAAACTTCCCTTTTTAAACCATCAGATCTCATGAGACTTATTCATTATCATCCGAACAACATGGGAAGGACATGCCCCCATGATTTAATGACCTCCCACTAGAGCCCTCCCACAACATGTGGGAATTCACGATGAGATTTGGTTGGGAACAAAGCGAAACCATATCACCCATCATGAGTAAAAGCCTTTCATTTGGTGAATGGGAGTGATGATTCTTGTCTCATGGACTAAACTTAGAAGAAATAGAATGGAGGGCCTCCTTGTGTAGGACTTTAGGTTCCAAAGGAATGAGACTTCTGATGGAATAATAGATTCATATTACATGTTACACACTCACTTCAGGTGAAATGGAGTTTGATAGAATTGGACCCTACAACCTCACAATCGTTTTGCCTAAGTGAATTATGTGTATGATATTTATAAAAACAGTTTGCAAACTATAACAGATAACTTTCAAACTCTGCCCCTGGGGTCAGTACATAAAAAGGGGCCTTTCTTAGACCCTGCAACCCACCAACTGGACAATGGAAATTCATGTCCGTGATGAAAACATGTCATCGAGGCAATACGTAATCAGTTTCCCCCAGCCTGCTTAATTAGTATGAATTGTTTTTGGCTCCCGTTGTGCCACATTAAACATTTCCATTTGCATGATCACAAGTCCCTAAGTAGAAGCTCCCTCTTCTGAAGCATGAGAAACATGGATATTTATATAAAATTTGAACCTGGGATCTCTGGAAAGTCCTGAGATTAGATCTGGCCTGTAGGTATATTTTGTTAGCATTGCACAGGATTTAAATTTTAAACCAGTTGCCAACATTTAAGATATTGTGTAAAAATTCAGATTTGGGCTTTCTCTGGAAAGATGACAATATCTGGCAAAACTAGTCTAATATTCTTTTCCTTTAAGATGAAACATGTTCAACTTTTTCACAGTTTCCACCATTCCCTATTGCCTTACACCTGGCCTGCCTTGCTGATTTACATTACTGGTTGGCCACTGCAGACATCAGATTTTGTGACTACTGATTTGAAAGAAACCAGTGAGTGAGTGTCATGACTGGAAGGATGAAATGAATGGTGGGTGGCTTAAAGTCACTACCTGGCAGGGGCAGCTGTGCTAAGCAAGTTCTCTCAGCAGCTAAGCCCTCCCTTTCTGGGAGATGCAGTAGAGGAGGAGCAGACACTATTGAGGGCCTGCTGTGTGCTTGGTTTCTTTCAGGAATCACTTCATTTCCTACTCAAAACAGTTTCCTGAGGCATGTCTTATATCTTCCACTTTTTAAATATGGGGCTGCAGGGAGGTTAGGTAGCATGCATTCATTCACACTGGTAAATAAGTAATGGAATCAGGATTTGAAGTCAGATCTTTGAGGCTGCAGATTACAAGCTCTTGAACCCAGCGAGTGTTTAGCTCTGGCATTTGATTCTTCTGGTCTAAATATAAACCTGTACCTTGGGGAAAACAGTTTTATATTCTCTATGGTCTGGGGATGAGATCTGACTAGTGTCTAAAATAGAACAAAATGTCTGAAGAACCCTGGACTAGTTGGTTTATTTGGGGCAAGATTCTTAAAAGGGAAACTCCTTCAAATTAGAGGTTGTGGGGTTGAGCTTACTGGGGTGTCCGAAAAGTGCCGCCTTGAGAAAAATGGAATCGAGT
This sequence comes from Rhinopithecus roxellana, assembly GCF_007565055.1. Taxonomy (NCBI): domain Eukaryota; kingdom Metazoa; phylum Chordata; class Mammalia; order Primates; family Cercopithecidae; genus Rhinopithecus; species Rhinopithecus roxellana. The sequence continues at coordinate 71,644,880 of NC_044549.1, read as the reverse complement.
GCAATGTGACTTCCCATTCCTTAGGAGGCCACTTGCAGTTTTCTAATCAGATCTGACTACATTAAATTGGGCTCCATTCAGCTTGTTAAAAACTTTGGTGTAAATTGGGCTGCCTGGGAGAGTTTGTGTGGGGGGAGGGACAGCTTTAAAAATGCCATTTGCATAATGATTCCTGGAGGAAAACTCTACAAAAGGGATCAGTCAAGGGAGGGAATGTACAGTACCTCCTTTCAGCAGCCAACTATACGTCAACAAGCCTAAAAATAAACAAGATGTTTGTTACCCAGCCTTTGAACCTAGGCTTTTGAATATATGTAGCGACCTTTGGTGTCACATTGGCAAAACAGACACAAGCACATTTGACTGTTGGAAGGCATTTAATGAGTGCATTATTTGATTTTATGTTTGGTAAACTACTTGGTGATGCAGAAACTGCTTTCACAATTCTTAAAAACTGGCTCATTATATGTACCTCTAACACCCAGAGTGGGTTCTCCTACTTTGAGTGCGGAGGAATTAGGCCTCCAGGGGACTTATTAAAAGAATGCAGGTGCTTGCTTTCTTCAACAACACTATGAAATTACCCCGATAATATAATTTCCCAAAGTCTTTTGTTCCACAATCAGGGACCCAGGGATACTCCCTGTTATTTGCATCCTTGGTGACTCAGCCTTTGAAACTCCTCCAGCAACTTATTGAGTTGTTTGGAAATCACAATGACAAGTTCCTCTCATCTTTATGAAGCCAAAAGTTTGGAGACAATAGATAACTGAGGAAAGTGTTCTTCATATTTGGGTGCATGTTTGTCGCCACAGAGAAGGACACATTACATATGTTTTCCTGGGTTCTGGGAGGTGGAACTTTTTTTTTTTCTGTTTTTGGTAAAATTTTGGTGGTAACAGCATTTTTTTTTCCTGCAAGCCTGCAAGACTTCCATGTATTTTTAAATTGTTTTTGAGCTTTGAGTTGGTAGGAGGTGCTCCTTACAACCTTTGATTTGCAAACATTTATTCCTTGGTTTAACCCATCCTTGGTTTAACCCCTTATGACCACCATCACTCAACTGACTCGCCACAAACTGGGTAAATACTTACCTTTCTTTAATTATCTTTTTTTTTTTAAATCTTTTTTATTAACCTTTCTTAAATATATGCGTAGCTTCCATTTTATTTCAATGTTTAATATTAGAAGTCTTTTGGGTCTTTATTTAGAAGTTTGGGTTTTTTTCCCCCCCAAAATTCAACTTTTCTTTTAGATTCAAGGGGTATATGTGCAGATTTTTTACATGGATATATTGCATGATGCTGAAGTTTGGGGTACGAATGATCCCATCATCCCGGTAGTGGGTATGGTACCCAATAGGTAGTTTTTCAGCCCTTGCCCTCCTTTTTCTCCTCTACCCTCTAGTAGTCCTCAGGGTCTCCTTGATAAAAACTTTTTTAAGGCAGGTTTGTTTCTTATTCTAAATTAATTTTGATCAAATTGTTGGATGATAAATACGCAGTTTAGACAGGAAAATGCAGCAAAGTCAAGTGATTTATGAAGAAAACAAGCACAACTTTGTAATCCAATCACCAGTACACTTAGCAGTAGTCTGTGATTTCCTTCTAGTCTGTTTTTCTGGAGACTAGAAGTCCAAAATCAAGGTGTCATCAGGGTTGGTTCCCTCTGGAGGCTCTGAGGGAGACGGTTCTGTGCCTCTCTCCGAGCCTCCAGTGGCTGCTGGCAATCCTTGGTGTTCTTGGCTTGTGGATGCATCACTTCCGTCTCTGCCTCCAACATCACATACCATTCTGCCTGTGTATTCCGTTTCCCTTCCCTTCTCTTACAAGGACCTATCGTTGGATTTAGGCCTACCCTAGCCCAGGATGATCTCATCTTAAGATTCTTAATTACATCTGCAAAGATCCTTTTTCCAAATAAGGTCACATTTAGAGGTAGACATATCTTTTGAGAGGGCACCATTTAATCCACCATAATAGTTTTCATAATAAAGCATATGCAGTTTTATATTATTTTTTAAAATTTGTTATACTTTAAGTTCTGGGATACATGTATAGAATGTGCAGGTTTGTTACCTAGGTATACATGTGCCATGATGGTCTGCTGCACCCATCAACCTTTCATTTAGGTTTGAAGCCCCGCATGCATTAGGTATTTGTGTTCTAAATGTGTTATTTGTAGAACCACTGTGGCAAGAAAGGGCTGACCTTGACTTTGGGGCAACTTTATGACAAATATGCTGTACTTGACTTTTCGAGGCACAGTTGGATGCTTGCAACAGGAAAGGTTTGTATTGGTTGGTGCAAAAGTAATTACAGCTTTTTGCCGTTAGAAGTAATGGCAAAAGCCACAGTTACTTTTTTACCAACCAAATACATGCTACTAATAGTGGATGGAATTCTGTGATGGAATTTGCTGTCTGTATTGATGAGTTTAGCTCCCTGAATCAGTTGACCCTCGGGTCACCCTACAAAGTCCATCCATCTTCTTTCAGCTTTTGCTGGGCCTTGCCAGGGGAGTGTAAAGGAAATGAACTAATAGTGTGTGGACAGTTATTTGTGGGAAGAGCTTTTGACCCTGGGGCCTTTTAATTATTGTCTATGTTATATAATTCATTTTCAAAGGAAAAAATAGACATCCTTAGAAAAGGAAATTCTTAGCAATTTTAGGAATGGGTCCCAACTCCACAAAATCCTGCCAGAGATTGCTGTCTCTACCCCTTTATTCTCTGTCAACAAAACCAGAAAAAATGTGTTAATTGTACTACTCCATTCTCTGATTTCTTTTAGATCCAGTGTGAAAGGATCCACATTAGCAGAGTAAATTATCTGAAACAAAAATAACTTCTGAGTTTATTATCATCATATTGACTAAACATTAAACATTTACAATGTGCCAGGAATATTATATTCTAAGTAATTATTAAAACTGTTTATGAGATGGACACCAATATTCACATTGTTCTCATGAGGAAGGGGATGTTGCAAATTTAAGTGACAGGCATACCTCAGAGATGCTGAGGGTTTGGTTTCAAACCACTGCAGTAAAGGCAATGTTGCAATAAAGCGAGTCACACACATATTTTGGTTTTCCAGTATGGATAAAAGTTATGTTTACACTATGCTGTAGTCTATTAAGTGTGCAATAGCATTATGTCTTAAAAAAACAATGTGCATACCTTAATTTAAAAATATGGCTCGATGCAGTGACTCATGCCTGTAATCCCAGCATTTTGGGAGGCTGAGGCAGGAGGATTACTTGAGCTCAGGAGTTTGAAACCAGCCTGGAAACATGGCAAATCCCCATCTCTACAAAAATACACACATACACACGCACACCCACACACACAAAATTAGCCAGGTGTGGTGGCATGCACCTGTAGTCCCAGCTAGTGGGGAGGCTGAGATGGGAAAATCACTGGAGCCTGGGCGGAGGTTGCAGTGAGCCAAGATGGCGCCACCCCACTCTAGCCTGGGTAACCAAGTGAGACCCTATCTCCAACAAATAAAATAAAATAAAAATTTTATTGCTAAAAATGTTAATGATCATTTGCACCTTCAGCAGATTGTAACCTTTTTGCTGGTGGAGGGTCTCGCTTGGGTATTGGTGGCTGCTGACTGATCTGTGTGGTAGTTGCTGAAGGTTGGGGTAGCTGCGACAATTTCTAAAAATAGGACAACAATGAAATTTGCCACATCAGTTGACTCCTCCTTTTGCAACAGTTTTCTCTGTAGCATGCAGTGCTGTTTGATAGCATTTTACCCACAGAATTTCTTTCAAAATTAGAGTCAGTCATCTCTAACCCTGCTGCTGCTTTATCAACGGCATTTATGTAATATTCTAAATCCTTTGTTGTCAGTGTAACAATGTTCACAACATCTTCACAAAGAGTACATTCCATCTCAAGAAACCACTTTTGTTTTTCTTGCCTATAATCAAATCCTCATCCATCCAGTTTGATCATGAGATTGCAGCAATTCAGTCACATCTTTAGGTTCCCCTTCTAATTCTGTTTCTCTTGGTATTTCCACCACATCTGCAGTTCCTTCCTCCACTGAAGTTTTGAACCCCTCAAAGTCATCTGTGGTTGGAATTAATGTCTTCCAAATTCCTGCTGATGTTGATATTTTGACCTTCTCCCATGAATCACAAATGTTCTTAATGGCATCTAGAATGGTGAATCTTTTCCAGAGGATTCTTAATTCACCTTGCCCAGATCCTTCAGAAAAATCACTATAGCAGCTGTAGTCTTATGAGATATAGTTCTTAAATAATAGACTTGAAAGTCAAAATGACTCCTTGATCCATGGGCTGCAGAATGCATGCTGTGTTAACAGGCATGGAAACACATTCATCTCCTTGTACATCTTCATCAGAGCTCTTGGGTGACCAGGTGCATTGTCAATGAGCAGTAATATTTTGAAAGGAATCTTTTCTCTGAACAATTATTCTCAACAGTGGGCTTAAAATATTCAGTCAACCATGCTGTAAACAGATGTGCTGTCATTCAGGCTTTGTTGTTCTATTTATAGAGCACAGGTAGAATAGCATTCTTAAGAGCCCTAAGATTTTTGGAATGGTCAGTGAGAGTTGGACTCAAAGTCATCAGCTGCATTAGCCCCTAACAAGAGAGTCAGCCGGTCCTTTGAAGCTTTGAAGTCAGGCATTGATGTCTCCTCTCCAGTTAGGAAAGTCTTAGATGGCATCTTCTTCCAATAGAAGGCTGTTTCATTTACATTGAAAATCTGTTGTTTTGTGTAGCCACCTTCATCAATGATCATAGCTAGACCTTCTGGATAACTCGCTGCAGCTTCTCCATCAGGATTTGCTGCTTCACCTTACACTTTTATGTTATAGAGATGGCTTCTTTCTGTAAGCCTCGTGAAGCAACCTCTGCTAGCTTCAAAGTTTTCTTCTGCAGCTCTTTCACCTCTCTCAGCCTTCACAGATTTGAAGAGAGTTGGGGCCTTGCCCTGGATTAGGCTTTGGCTTAAAGGAATGTTGTGGCTGGTTTGCTCTTCTATCCAGACCACTCAATGCTTTCTGTATATCAGCCATAAAGCCGTTTGGCTTTCTCATCATTTGTGTGTTCCCTGGAGTCGCATTTTAAATTTATTTTAAGAACTTTTCCGTTGCATTTAAAACTTAACTCTTTGGCATAAGAGGCCTACTTTTGGTCTATCACGACTTTTGACATTCCTTCCTCACTAAGCTTAATCGTTTCTAGCTTTTAATTTAAAGTAAGAGAAGTGCAACTCTTCCTTTCACTTGAACACATGGAGGTCACTGGAGGGTTTTTAATTGGCTTAATTTTGATCTTGTTGTGTCTCAGGGAATAGGGAGGCCTGAGGAGATGGGAGCGAGATGGGGAATGGCTGGTCTGTGGAGCAGTCAAAACACACACATTTACTAATTATATTTACCATCTTATATGGGCAGAGTTTGTGGCTCCCCAAAACAACTACAATAGTAACATCAAAGATTACTGGTCACAAATCACCATAACAGACATAATATTAATGAAAAGGTCTGAAAGAGTTCAAGAATTAACAAAATGTGACACAGAGACATGAAGTGAACACATCCTGTTGGAAAAACAGCACTGATAGACTTACTTGACAAAGGGTTGCCCCATACCTTCAATTTGTGAAAAATGCAGTATTTGCAAAGTGCATAAAGGAAAGTGTGATAAGCTGTGGCGTGCCTGTACTTCCCTGTGTCATCTTGGTCACATAGCTAGTTGGTGTTGAAACTAACATTAGATCTTAGGACTCTGACCACAGACTTCCAGCTCATGTAATACACCTGGGTCTGAATGGGTAGTATAGACCCGAAATCAGTGGTTTTGTTTTTAACACTTTATTATACACTAGAAGCACTTGGAGGGTTTCTCTCCATCTTCAGAGTTTCCCATTTATTAATTCTTAGTTGGGGCTTAGAATTTGCATTTCCATAAGTTCCCAGGTGTTGCTGCTGGTCCAGTACCACAGTTTGAGAACCACTGCTCCAAACCCAAGCCCAGCCCTCTGAGACTTAACAGTCACATTGGAGAGACCAAATAAACAGATAAACATATATGGCTTAAATGATTTAAATGACTGTTCAGTTCAGCAATCCACAAGCTTTCTTATCACAAAGTCATTTAGATTACAGTTGAACTATAGGTACATGTTGAAGGCTAGGAGTTTGGGTTGGAAGGAGAGTTCATTTGTTTGTCTTGAGCTTGAGTATGTTCTTCACCTCCTCTTCTTCACTATCACTTAGAGACTATGGAGTTTAATAAATGATCTTTAGGATCTTTCATCAGATGGAAAGTATAATAGAACCAGCAAAGGTATATGAAAATGACTAAAGATTTATGAGAGGTTAATTGTAAAATACAGGGTAAGCCTACAGAAATCAAAATAGTATGGTACTGTATCAGGAATAGAGAGATCCCTGTGACAGCCTAGAGCATCTTCAAAACTAGATCCAAGTCATTATGGGACAATGGTAGATGAGAAAGATGATGTTTAAAAGCCCTGGGGAGATGGAAATATGATAATAGACACAGGGGAATCCTAAAAGGGGGAGGGCTGGATGGGGGAAGATTGAAGAAATACCTGTTGGGTATAATGTTCACTGTTCAGGTGATGGGCACCTTAGAAGCCCAAGCCTCACCATTGTGCAATATGTGCATGTAACAGACCTGCATATGTACCTCCTAAACCAATTAAAAAAAAAAAAAATCCCTGGGAAAAAGGTACAATAAATGGTTGAAGTAATCAAGAGATGAATCAAAAACTTTTAAATAAAAAAAAATTGAAACCGTATTATGGATGAATGTCTTTACAAATTTAGTAAGTAAAAGGCATGTCTAAATTTAGATATTTTCTCTTACTTTTTCTTCCCCTTACTCCCTATCCTCTGACCACACTGGCCACCTTGCTGTGCCCCAGACAGAATATGTGTAGAATGATGAACTCTGTGTTCTGTGAATGACAGCATCTCTTTTCCTAGAAATTATTTATTTGTTTTTAAAATGGAGTCTTGCTATGTTGCCCAGGCTGGTCTTGAACTCCTGGGCTCAAGCAGTCCTCCCACCTCAGCTGCTCAAAGTGCTGGGATTACAGGCGTGAGCCACCTCGCCTGGCCTTTTCCTAGAAATTATTAAAATAGTAAGCGTACTCTCATGTTTTGGTTGAGCTTGTTTCACTTCTGTCAAGAAGATTAAAAGACCCCTTAAGTTTCCTTAGGATTTGGAATTGCCCTTGGGTGTAAACAAGATTGACAGCTGTGATAGTGTAACCCCAAAGAAGACAGGAAAATAACTCTAAAACAACAACAACATCTACAACATCAAAAAATCACATCTGTATCTAGAGACCTGGGAATTTGGACACTCAGAGGTACATTCCTGTTTTTCATGTTACAATGACATGAGAGTGGTACTACTGGCATGCGGTGGGGTGGGTAGTGATAGTAAACATTCTGTAATCTGAGAGAGAGCCACCAAATAAAGGTAGTCCTGCCTAAATGCCAATGGCAACCTCCCATTCATGGAGATGAATCAGACACTCTTGCCAGCAGCAAATCCCTTTGGGAAGTGCACAGTATACTTCTGGTAGTGGAAACCTACTTAACTTCTGTAGACCTCAGTTTTCCTCATCCATAAATTGAGGGAGATAGACTGTAGAATCAGGAAAGGCCCCATCATCATTAGTACATAGTGATATTATTGCTGGGCTTTATTGTTGAAAGAGCCAACCAAGAAGAAATTCAAGAGAACAGAACTTCTTTACTCGACCCCCTTGATTTCCTGGAGAAACCAGAAAATCTCCATTCCCTTTGTAAAACATGCAGTTAGTAGGTCCTTCTCTCAAGCTCTCCCTCTTTTGATCCCTCTAGTTGTGTTGTAGAGTTGTATATTTACCAAGGGTGAGTTGTGTTTGTTTTTAAATAAGTGTATGCTGTTATACCTGCTGTTGTAATTACGTAAGTTATCTTTTTAAACCCATGAAATATGAATGTGGAAAGAAAGAATTGTTGTTTCTCTGGAAACTCAGCTGAATGCTTGGAAATGTCCCAAAAATCTATGCTAAACAAACAAACAGTTGAATTAGGTTTTGAGAAAAACAACTATAAAAGATTAGGGATGAGGCAGAAATTATAAAAGGGCCTAGATTTAAAGAGAAAAAAACAAAACAGTGCCTTTAAGTTCTGACACTGCTCTTTTAAGAGCAATCTTTTAGACTTGGAAATTGAAGATAATGCATTATATGTGTGTCTTATGCATGAAATGTAAGGTACTCTAATCTGTAAACTCATGGGCAAAAGCTCTTCCCCCAGTATAAAATGAATGTATGGTGATATATCTCAGGAAATACATTTAAGATTTAGCATATATATGTATTTTGTGAGTCTTTAATATGACAGATCTGCTAGTTGTCACCACATTCGTTGTTTATTTCTTCCTTAGAAATATAACCTTCAAATTATTGTCTGGGCCATAACCCGAGAATTAAGACAATATTTCCCAGCCCTCATTGCTCCTAGGGGTTGCCGTTTGACTAGGTTCTAGTCAAAGGAATATAAATGTGTGTGGTATGTACAACTTCTGGGAAGTGCTCTTCAAGGGAAATCATGTACCTTTCTTTCCCTGCTTCCTGCCCACAAGAATGTGGATGTGATCATTGGAAGCCCTGTGTTGAGGAAAGCAGAAAAAGATAGGCAGTGCCTGGGTCTCTGATGACCATAGAGGTACCATAGTAGCCCTAAACTGCATAACTCCAGACTGTATTTACATGAGAGGGAAGTTAATTTCTATCTTGTATAAGCTGCTATTATTTTCAGTTTTCAATTGTTCACAGCTGAATTTCATCCTAAGTGGATTTTTTTAATTAACTTACTGAATACAGATGTTGCTTAGATAAGAAGCTCTATCATACCAGGTACTGCCCAAGGGTCGAGAATTAATTTTGACTACTTCAAAAGATTTGCTAGAACAGTCATTTCTAACAATAGGATACACACTATGTTCTCAATGGTTGAAAATCGAAAATCATTCTTTTCATTTTCAGAGCACTTGCTAAGGGCAAGTGTGCTATTGCAGAATATACTGTTTTGGAGCAGGATGACTTCATTTGAAAAACTTTGACTTTTCATAAGCTACTAGATATAACAGCTATTAAAAGGAAGAATTTTTTTCATACTCAACTTCTCCGTAAATTTGTGTCATTATCTATCGAGGAATAACCTGGAACATTTCAAGAATGTCACCATGTGACACTGATTTCACCATCTGAGAAAGCACATATGCTGTTTTGGAATGCATTTAGAACTGCTTATTTTAGGATTAAAGGGTATAGAATGAAGGAATATGATTAATCCCTTTGATAGCCCCTATCATTTTACCAGCAGACTAAGCAGAGAGATTGAGTTCACATTACATCTGTGGAGAAGTATGCCACAGTGCTACTGTATGTGAGCGTGGGTGAGGGCTGAAACCCTATAGCCTTTGTACAAACACAAAACGGCATGTGCCTTTTTAACCTCTTAATTAAATAATCATCATCCAAAAAATTTTCTTGCTAGAAAGTCGATCTTGTTGGTTGCGTCCCAGGATAGTTTTCTGTGAAAGTCTTTAAGCTGGAATTATCTTTCTGATGGTTATTACTGACAGCTTTCTCTGATTATCTGAAGAGTGTTAAACCGGTAATAAAAAATGTCTGAGAAAAGTTCGGATGACATTTTGGGGCCAAGTTTTCACAAGTAAGGGGAACACACTGGGAAACTGATTTATAAGGAGTTTAGAGGGAATTGATTCATTCAAGAAAATTTGTTTGCCTACTGTGGCCTCATATGCCATGAAATACTGTAATATGGATATCATAAATTTATATATCTAAAGTTAGATGGCCTTTTTTGACACATATATGTAGTATATATCTGTACATATATATTATATATACATATATACACTTATGCATACATATAATATACACATATATACATATATACACTTACATATATATACTACTTATGCCAGAATAAATATATATGTATGTATGTATGCATATATGTATTAATACATAGGCTTTGTTTTTTAAACACAAATGGTGGTGCAACCAGATACTACCCCTTTTTTTGATCTTTAACAATAGATCTTGGAGAGATTTCAATATCAGTATACATAACTTTTTTTTTTTCTTTTTGAGACAGAGTCTGCCTCTGTTGCCCAGGCTGGAGTACAGTGGCACAACCTTGGCTCACTGCAACCTTTGCCTCCAGGGTTCAAGCAATACTTGTGTCTCAGCCTCCAGACTAGCTGGGATTACAGGCATGCACCACCATGTCTGGCTAATTTTTGTATTTTTTGTAAAGATGGAGTTTCACCATGTTAGCCAGGCTGGTCTCAAACTCCTGGCCTCAAGCGATCTGCCTGCCTTGGCCTCCCAATGTATTGGGATTACAGGTGTGAGCCACCACACCTGGCCAACATAACTGTTCTTAATTAAAAATTTAAAGCATCCATATAATTTCCCTTTATATAGCTTTATTATAATTTATTTTTACTGGTTCTCCACTGATGAACATTTAAGATGCTTTAAGGTTTCTGGTGATCACAAATGGGGCTTCAGTATACATTCTTGTCGGTACATCATCATTGCCTCTATGTATGAAAATATCTGTAGGATAAATTCCTAGAAGTAGAATTATGGAATCAAAGGGTATATGCATTTTAATTAGGTGAATATTGCTAAATAGAAAAAAATTGGTTTTCAAAAATTTATAGACCTATCAATTTGGATTACAGTACATGACTGGCTAATTTTAAATGGCTAAGCACTTAACTTCAACTAACTTTTTGGAATCTCATTTTGAAATGTTTGTTTTTCTTTTCTTTTTTTTTTTATTGTGGTGAAATTTACATAACTGGAACACTATTTTTTTCATTGTTTTCATTTGCCAACTTCACGTTCTTGCAAAACCACTAAATTGGATTTAATCCCTTGTACTTAAGATAGAAACTATTAAATAAATTTATCCTGATAGAGTCTCTATGGAAATAAGACCTAGCATCCTTATCATAGATAGGGACCAATATGCTGTCAATATGTAACTCTTGATAATGCCATCAGCTATTGAATTTTGGTGTTAGCAGACTGTGAATTTGTGTTCAGTGTGAGTTTGTGTTCTGCCACAAGGTCAGGTGGAATGAGGCAGAAGGCTGGGTGTTAAGGATTTAGGTACTGGTCTGTTTTGCCTCCTCATTTTCTCTATCATCGTTGGGTCTTGATTTACACATCTGTAAAAGTCAAGGGGTTAAGTGGATTAGGGAATAAGACTCTTCTCCGTCACTTTTCCCATCACAACCTCCAGAAATGTTTCTTTAAATTAAACCTTGAACCCAGTTTGGAAATCACAGGATAACTGTGCCTGGAAGCATCTGTGTCTCTCCACTCTCACCACAACACTGCTGTAGTCCAAACCTCCACTACTTCTTGCCTAAACAATTGCCCTCACCTCCTAAATAGTTCTCTCCACTTCTGCCTTTCTCTTCCTCTAATCCATCCCCCACAAAGCAGTCAGATACAAAGAAATGGTTCTTATGAAATATTGAGCAGATACAAAAATGTTGATAAAATATGTATAAGGCATAAACAATAGTGATATAATGGACACATCTGAGCCTACCATCTGGCTTTAGGAAAAATCACCTTGTTATTATCTTTTCTGATTCCATTCTCTTCCCACCTCCCCACCCTCTACAGGAGGTGTACCACTCTCTTGAGTTATACATTTATCATGTCCTTGCTTTGCTTCATAGCTTTGCCAAAAGTATGTCTCCATAATGGTATTTTGTTTGGTTCTGAATGTGTTCTTTCGGGACATACATGCACGAGCTTCTCTGGAGCATGTACCTAGGAGTGGATTTGCCAGGCTATGGTGTGTGTACCTGTAACTTTACTAGATAAGGATGCGTTGTTTTCCAGAAGGTTTATGTTAGTTTATAGTCCCATCAGCAGGGAACATTCTCTTTGCCTCTCATCCTCACCTGCACTTAATTTTGTCAAATCTCCCTTCAATCCTTTTTACGCATGGTTTTTTTCTGCCTGGAATGTCCTTTCCCTGTTGATTCCCAGCGCTGGCTGCTTCTCTTCTCATCCTCCAGGTTTCAGATTAAATGTCACCTTCTTGGAAGATTTCTCTGACCCATGTCCTCCTTGCCCCAAGACTGTAAGCTCCAGGAGGGCAGAGCCCATGTCTGTCTGGTCCACCGTTGTATTCCCCAGGGCCTAGAGCTGCACCAGGCACCTGATAGATGCTCCAGACGTAATTGGTGAAATGAGTAAGTGACTGTGAGTCAAGTGCTTTCCAGTATGAAGTCCCCCTGGTCCAGTGAAAGGAAAGAAGGAGAAGAGAAAGTTAAAGCAAACTTACTCCATGTTTGCTTCTGGCTTCAAGGCAGTTTCATGATGGAGCTGATATCTGAAGGCATCTTTGAAGCAGTGTAGGTGCTAAGCTACTTTGATGGAACAGATCACTTCCAATTCTGGATACTAATCGTGATGTTTGGATGAAATAAATGAATAAATAGAGCATAAATAAGCAGGAGTTGTCAACTTGATTGTCTTCAAAGAAAGAAGGTGAGCGACGATGCTTTCAGGGCATAGAATTAACTTATATTTCAGGCGTCATAATGTGGAAAAACATATGTTGAACCTAGATGGGAGGCCTGGGGGCATTTTACTCAAGAGCCCATATTCCCATTGTGGACATCCAAATTTGCTTATGAGTGTTTTCATTTTCCAGCCTGTGCTGGTGGGAAGTGGATTCTTTCAGTCCTTGGCAGGAGCACAATGGCATATTTGAAGCTGGGCAGTACAACTGCAGTATTCGACAGACTGCATGGGGATGCCATACCAGTGTTTGAGGTACCCAGATTTGAGGCAAGGAGGTACCCAGACTGCTGTCATAAAGAATGAAATGTGTTACATAGCCTTTCACAGCAGGCAAGGGATTTGCTCGTATATAATTTTATCAAATTGGATGTGGGAGAAAATCGACTGGTGCCCAATATTCCCGTGAAATTCCAGCAGTAGTGATGCCATACAGAGGGTATGTAACAGGCTCAGGCTGGAATCTGCTCATTCACTAGCTGTGTAAACTTGAGCAAGTCACTTAGCTTCTCTGTGCCTCAGTTTTCTCATCTGTAAAACGGGAGTATCAAAACTGAACAGGTTTCTTGTTGGGAAATGGTGGTATAATGAAAGTGAAACACTGAGCATAGTATCTAGCACCTGAGAAGTTCTCAAATCTTTTTTTTTTTTTAAAGAACTGTTATCCTTATTTAATACATGAGTGGGTAAAGGTTGACTTATCCTTATTTTATACATGAGGAGGTTGACTTACCGGAATTATATATTTGAAACTGGGCCCAGAACCCAGATAATAGGGACTTATTGCCAGTGTTCTTTCAACCCATTACTTCCCACTTTGAGAATAACTCAGATATCTTTTTTTTTTTTTTTTTGAGGCGGAGTCTCGCTCTGTCGCCCGGACTGGAGTGCAGTGGCCAGATCTCAGCTCACTGCAAACTCCGCCTTCCGGGTTTACGCCATTCTCCTGCCTCAGCCTCCGGAGTAGCTGGGACTACAGGCGCCCACCACCTCGCCCGGCTAGTTTTTGTATTTTTAGTAGAGACGGGGTTTCACCGTGTTAGCCAGGATGGTCTCGATCTCCTGACCTCGTGATCCGCCCGTCTCGGCCTCCCAAAGTGCTGGGATTACAGGCTTGAGCCACCGCGCCCGGCCGAGAATAACTCAGATATCTTAAGCCTCTCTTAATTAAACTCTTTGTGAAGGGGCAGCTCTTTAAAAAGTTGTACAAGTTTTTTTTTTGTTATTTTGTTACATTCTTTAATCACTTATGATTTAAAATGGGGGGATTAAAACTGAGCAATTGGTAGCAGCCTGTAGGTACAGATGATTTTGAAGATGTGATGAAAATGAAGCAAGAGGTAGCAAAAGGTGAGTAGAGCTGTCTCAGCATCAGCCACCAGACTGCAAGCCGGCAGGGAGAGAGGCTTCTGGGGGCTTTCCATGGCTTTGCTTGCCCTGCTGACCTGGTAGGCCCTCTCTAAGCCTTGGCCAGGAGGAAGTGCCTTTTTGTGAAAAGTCATCTTAGTGTGAAAGGACGGGCAGGCTGCCTTGTAATTAGTGACCCAATGAAGCAACAAAAATCCTTTCTCAGGGTTCTTACCCCCACAGCCAACACACCTCCCCCTTCAGCCCTGACCTTTTCTTGGCATTTTTCTAAAACAGGGTTTCTGAATCTGAGAGTCTACAGATAAAACGCAGAGCACCCCTGAACTCGGATGGGAAACAAAAAAATTGTATCTTTGTTTCTACTAATCCCTGTTTGAGCTGTAGCATTTCCCTCAGATATGAAAGAAGACAACAAATCACAGTAATTGCATTAGCAATACCTGTGGTTTTGTCACCAACAAAAACCCTGAATGTTTTTCTATCACATAGAAAAGTTATCTTGAAATATTGTTGGCCGGGCACGGTGGCTCACGCCTGTAATCCCAGCGCTTTGGGAGGCTGAGGCAGGCGGATCACGAGGTCAGGAGATCGAGACCATCCTGGCGAACACTATGAAATCCCGTCTCTATTAAAAATACAAAAAAAAAAAAAAATTAGCTGGGCGTGGTGGTGGGCGCCTGTATTCCCAGCTGCTTGGGAGGCTGAGGCAGGAGAATGGCGTGAGCCCGGGAGGCGGAGGTTGCAGTGAGCCGAGATCGTGCCACTGCACTCCAGCCTAGGTGACAGCGTGAGACTCTGTCTCAAAAAAAAAAAAAAGAAATATTGTTTATGCCCATTACCACTTGGAAATTATGGTAGTTATTAGACTTGTGGCTAGATCTTTGTATATCATGTGTTAATAAAATATAACCATGTATATTAAGTTGTATGTATTATTACCATATATGCTGAGTTATATGTTATATGACAATGTTTTATAATACATATAACTGATATACTATATAACATATACTATATACTAAGCTATATAGTGTATATGTATATCCATTTACCTATATACTAATGTATAAGAAGGACATATATTACTACATCCTATGTTAATTTTTAAAAATAATTTCAACTTTTATTTTAGATTCAGAAGGTGCATGTGTAGGTTTCATACATGGGTATATTGCCTGATGTTAATATTTGAGGTATGAATGATCCTGTCACCCAGATATTAAGCATGGTATCTAATAAGTAGTTTTTTAGCCCCTGCCTTCCTCCCTTCCTCCCCCTTCCAGTAATCCCCAGTGTCTATTTCTGCCATATTTATGTCCATGAGTACCCAGTATTTAGCTCCCACTTACAAGTGAGAAGATGCAGTATTTGTTCTTCTGTTACTGTGTTAATTCACTTAGGATAATGGCCTCCAGCTGCATCTACATTACTGAGAAGGATATGATTTCATTCTTTTTTATGGCTGTGCAGTATTCCATGGTGTATATGTACCACATTTTCCGTATTCAATCCACCATTGATGGGCACCTAGGTGGATTCCAGGTCTTTGCTATTGTGAATAGTGTTGCACTGAACATGTGGGTGCAGGTGTCTTGTTGGTAGAATGATTTATTTTCTGTGGCATTTAATTGCTGGGTCAAATGGTAGTTCTGTTTTAATTTCTTTGAGAATTCTGCAGACTGCTTTCCACATAGCTGAACTAATTTACATCCCACCAACAGTGTATATGCACTCCCTTTTCTTCGCAGCCTCACCAGAATGTGTTGTTTTTGACTTTTTAAGAATAGCCATTCTGACTGGTGTGAGATGGTATCTCATTGTGTTTTTGATTTGCATTTCTCTAATGTTTAGTGATGTTGAGCATTTTTTCATGTATTTGTTGGCTACTAGTATGTCTTCTTTTCGGAAGTGTCTGTTCATGTCTTTTGCCCACTTTTTAATGGGGTTATTTGTTTTTTGCTTGTTGAATTGTTTAAGTGTTTGTAGATTCTGGGTATTAGTCCTTTGTTGGATGCATAGTTTAGAATATTTTCTCCCATTCTGTAGATTGTCTGTTTACCCTTTGATAGTTTGTTTTGCTGTGCAGAAGCTCTTTAGTTTAATTAAGTCCCACTTGTCAAATTTTGTTTCTGTTGCAATTGCTTTTGAGGACATAGTCATAAATTCTTTCCCAAGGCTGACGTCCAGATGGTGTTTCCTTAGTTTTCTTCTAGGATTATTATAGTTTGAGGTCTTATATTTAAGGTTTTAATCCATCTTGAGTTAACTTTTCTGTATGGTGAAAGGTAGGGTCCAATTTCATTCTTCTGCATATGGCTAGCCAATGATCCTTACACCATTTATTGATAGGGAGTCCTTTCCCCAATTTCTTATTTTTGTCAACTTTGTTCAAGATCAGATGGCTGTAGGTGTGTGGCTTTATTTCTGGGTTCTCTATTCTGTCTCATTGGTCTATGTGTCTATTTTTGTACCAGTACCATGCTCTTTGGGTTACTGTAGTCTTTATAGTATACTTTGAAGCTGGGTAATGTGATGCCTCCTGCTTTGTCCTTTTTGCTTAGGATTGCTTTAGCTATTTGACCTCTTTTTTTGGTTCCGTGTGAATTTTAGAATAGTTTTTTTCTAATTCTGTGAAAAATGACGTTGATAGCTTGTTAAGAATAGCATTGATTCTGTAGATTACTCTGGGCAGTATGGCCATTTTAAAGGTAGTGATTCTTTAAAAAATTAGCCGGGCATGGTGGTGGGTGCCTGTAGTCTCAGCTATTCGGGAGGCTGAGGCAGGAGAATGGCGTGAACCCGCGAGGCAGAGCTTGCAGTAAGCCAAGATCGCACTACTGCACTCCAGCCTGGGCGACGAGTGAGACCCCGTCTCAAAATAAATAAATAGATAAATAAATGAATGAATGAATAATTAAATAAATAAATAAATAAATAGATATTGATTCTTCTAATCCACGAGCATAGAATGTTTTCCCATTTGTTTATGTCATCTGTAATTTCTTTCAGCAGTATTTTATCGTTCTCCTTGTAGAGATCTTTCACCTGCTTGGTTAGATGTATTCCTAGTTTTGTGTGTGTGTGTGTGTGTATGTGTGTGTGTGTGTCTGTTGTAAATGAGATTACATTCTTTTTTTGAGACAGAATTTCGTTCTTGTTGCCCAAGCTGGAGTGCAATGGTACGGTCTTGGCTCACTGCAACCTCTGCCTCCTGGGTTCAAGTGATTCTCCTGCCTCAGCCTCCCAAGTGGCTGGGGTTATAGGCGCTCACCACCATGCCTGGCTAATTTTTTTTTGTATTTTTAGTACAGATGGGGTTTCATCATGTTGGCCAGGCCGGGAGTTCGGGATTGCATTCTTGATTGGGCTCTCGACTTGAACATTACTGGTGTAGAAATGCTACTGATTTTTGTACCTTGATTTTGTATCCTGAAGCTTCACTGAAATCATTTATCAGTTCCAGGAGCCTTTTGGTGGAGTCTTTAGGATTTTCTAGGTATAGAATCATCATCAGTGAAGAGAGATAGTTTGACTTCTTTTCCCATTTGGATGCCTTTTATTTCTTTCTTTTCCCTGATTGCTCCAGCCAGGACTTCTGCTACATCAAATTTTTAAAAAAATTGAATAACCGTATTTTAATGTAATTGGTTTTCCTTATAATCTGATAATATTTTAATCACTCATTTTACTTTGAGAAAGTGTTCCCAGGCTTTACCAGGTGCCCAAAGGCATCTAAGGCTTGGAAAAGATGAAAACACTGAGAGGAGTTCAGGGGTGGGAGGGGGAAGTGGAAGGATGTGGCCTCGGATATTTTTCTTGTTGCCTCTCCTTAGAAGTCTGTGAACACAGCTGAACTGATGGTTTTGGGATAGTTTTGGCTTTTCTCTTACATATGTTTTTTATTTTTATTATTTGTTTTTCATGCTTGGCTTTCCACGATTTCTTTTTTTAATTATTTTTATTTTTTTGAGATAGGATCTCACTCTGTCACCCAGGCTGGAGTGCAATGGTGCTATCTCGGCTCACTGCAGCCTTGACCTTCCGGGCTCAATCTATCCTCCTGCCTCAGTCTTCCATACTAAAATGCCCAGCTGATTTGTGTATTTTTAGTGGAGACGGGGTTTCACCATGTTATCCAAACTGGTCTTGAACTCCTGAGCTGAGGTGATCTGCCTGCCTTGACCTCCCAAAGTGCTGGGATTACAGGCAGGTTTTGGCTTTTCTCAACCACACTACTGAGTAGACTTTATTTTTAAATCAAACTTTGCTTTTTACAAAGAAAAGCATTTTGCTGGTCAGAGACTTGTCCTCCTTACTCAAGTGTTTTGTGAAGCGTCTGTTTCTTTTAATGTTTTAGTACAGTCAAAATGAGAATGTCCAGAGGTGAGTCGGAGCTTCTCAAAGGACATTCATGTTTTTTCACCTTTTCCAATAACCAACCCATTCCTCCTGTTCCCTGACAACCATGTAATACACACACGCATGCCCTAAGGATTCCCTTCCTCTTCTGTTCACTGCATAATGAGCATTTTCTTGCCAATCCTCCTCCTAATCAGTGTTCGAAGATGGGGAGAAGGCAAAACCAGGACATCACCGGAACCCTCCACGAACACCTTCTTCATTAAAACTATTATGTGCCATTTGGAAAGGGGCCAGGCCTGGCATCTCCATTTTTTTCCTCCCAGACTGTATCGCTTAGAGCATTTCTTCCTAAGCCCAGTCACTCATGGCCCCCTCCATGCCTCTGGCCATGTCTGAGGACCTTTCCTATTGCAGAGAGGAGCTTCTGTGTTATGCTTCTGTTAAGAACTCTGGCTCGGAGCTCAGACTGCATAGGTTTCTAGCCCAGATCTGTTCCTGAGCCCCTGTGTGTTTTGGGGCAAGTTGTTTCACCTCACCAGGCTTCAGCATCAGTTTCCTTATCTACAAAGCAGGGATTGGAATAGTACCTTCCTCAGGTGGTTGCTAGGAAGACTGAGTGAGTCAATACATGAACTATGTTGAGAGCAGTGTGTGACACATAATAAGCACTCAGCAAGCATTGGCTATCAAAATTAGTGATTGTTGACTTAGCATTTTCTTTAAAACTAGCTGTTAAAAATCAAGATGAGCTTAATTTAGAAAGGAAACTAGTGGATAACAGGAGGGAAAAAAAGACGAGTGTAAGATTAGGCAGGACCATAGTTTCAGGCAGAAAGGGTTGAACTCCAAGGGCAGGAAGTGGGAATTCCTGAGTCAGCTAGAAAAACTGGGCCTGGGCATAGTGCCTGTGGTAAGAGAGGTGGTGGGAGCAAGGACGGCTGGCAGGACCTGGGGCGTCTGACTCTACATGGAGATCCGGGGTTCGAGGCTGGGGAAAGACAAGCTGGATGAAAGATTAGAGAGGGTAGGGGCAGAAGTTGAGAAACACGGGTTCTATAACTGGGGTGAGGTGCCAAGATAAAGGGTCATGGGAAGAAGACGTAAGTTGAAGCCTAAAGACAAGCTCTAAGAAAGGACCTGAAGGAATGGGAGGCTGGAAGAGGCAGGGTTTGAGGTTGGGGTCAGGTGGTGCTTTAAGGCATAGTATTAATATTTGATTGGAGTGTGAGACCCAATGGCATGTAATGAAGACTCTTCCAAGGAATGTACAAGCATGGACATCCTTTTAACAAACTTTGTATTGAAATATAACATGTATAGATAAATCATAAGAGTACAAGATGAAAATTTTTCCCCAGATTGAACACTCAGGGCCTGGACCAAGAAACTCTAATTGCACAGGGAATGTTTTTTTAATGATGATGCCTGATAAGAATTGAACTTCTTTTTACCCATCGACTCTTTCACCGAACAATTAGTTCACTTTCAGTTTTTGGTTTTTGCCATAGTAGGTATGGATTCCATGAAAAGAGCCCTGCATATTTTGTTTTTTAAAAGTTGTGTTTTTTTTTCTTGTCCTGATGCTCACAGCTGTCCTAGCTACTTAAAAGAAAAAAATGGTATTTGAGAAAGCCATTTTAACATCATCTGTGTAGAAAATGAAAAACTCACAGTAAGATATTCAATTTAAAATACTATGAAAGATTAGCCCTGAAAAATGAAATGTATTCATCTAAAAAAATTTAAAGGCATATTACTTTCACTTAAACTGAAATAGCAGCAGTGATTTTTAATTAGATTTTTTTTAACACCCAAAGTTCCCAAGCTAGAATAGAAAAAGTCAGGACAGTTTTTGGAGAAAAAGTGATCTAAGTTTTATTTTTCTATTTTCTGATCATATTCTTGTTTTTTTTTTTCTCTCTCTCTCTTTCTGCAGTAGCCAACGTTCTAAAAATAATCCTGTGTTGGTTTGTAAGCTTCCTCAGTCTGGCCTAGGATGAAATTTTTTTTTAAGATGTTATCATCGCATTTGGTTTCCAGAGATAATTTACATGGACTTAGAAGAATTCCCCAAGCAAAATCTTGTGAGGTCAGCCGGGGCAAATGTTTAACATTTCGGCAACTTGTCTCCGTGTTTATTTAGCATTTCTTAGCCTTTGAAGTTTCACATAAATAGTCATGAAGTTATCACAGAGGAAATCAGCTGAGATGGATTGATGTTATTCCCAAATGCAAGTCTCGTACCAGACGCTGGTTGGTATTTTTGAAAGATGGCAGCAGGAGCAGTATTATCTGCATGGTGGAAAGTCCCTCTTCATTGCTTGATGAACTGTGCCGTTAGTGGTTCTCTTGATGGCTAACCTTACTGGACCTTTGATAAACCTTTTGAATTTTTATTTCATCCTGGTGGGATAAAGTATGAATTCAGGCTGGGCACAGTGGCTCACACCTATAATCCTAGCACTTTGGGAGGCTGAGGCAGGTGGATCAATTGAAGTCAGGAGTTTGAGACCAGCCTGGCCAACATGGTGAAACCCTGTCTTTACTAAAAATACAAAAATTATTTGGGCATGGTGGTGCACACTTGTAATCCCAGCTACTTGGGAGGCTGAGATGGGAGGATAGCTTAAACTCGGGAGGTGGAGGTTGCAGTGAGCCGAGATCATGCCATTTCACTCCAGCCTGGGAGACAAAGTGAGTGAGATTCCAGCTAAAAAAAAAAAAAAAGTATGAATTGAGAAACAGAAAAACTGTATTTTCAAACTATACCATTAATTTACCAGTTATATAAGTTCCAATGGTTGTGGAGGGGAAGATGTAGGTACCTCTAAAATACTCCCTAAAATACATGGCCACGCCTCAAGGCCACCATCAAGTACCTAAGGAATTCAGAATAGAAAAATATATCAGACTCAATGGACTGGATAATTGTACTAATTACCTACTTTGCTTTGATGGTAGAGGTTGAATGTTGTGAAACATGTTGTGAGGCAGTTGTATTGTTCTTTATTGAAAGTCATGCCTCAGGCACCAATGTCAGCTCCAGAAAATGATGATCCTGGAGCTCTTGGTGGAAAATACAGCATTGTGAAGGCCTTTGTTGGAATCTGCCCTTTCCCCTGACCCCTTGCCCCCTCTTATAGCCCAGTCTGGAGCAGTGTGAAGCTTGAATCTGTGAGCCGCTTCAGGATAAGAATCCTGGAAATTCAGTGACTGATTCAAGTTTGAAAGATTGAAAGAGAGGAAAAGGTTCTACATTGGGAAGCTGAGTGATGCTGAATACCTGAAACAGGAAAGCTAGGAAGAGGAGGAGAGCAGATGTGAAGAGGGGAGAAAGAGTCTAATTTGAATAAGATGGAGTTGACTGGCTTGTAGACATTCTGACTGAGATATTCTGGAGGCATATCTTAGATTAGTTTAAGAATATGACTAGGGCCTGAGATAAAAATGTCAGAGTCCTTAGTGTTTAGGTAGTTGCTATGGTTTGAATGTGTCCCCTGAAAAGCCTGTGTTGGAAACTTAATGCCCGATGCAACAGTGTTGGGAGGTGAGGCCTAACGAGAGGTGATTTGGTCCTGAGGGCTCTGCCCTCATGTATGGACTAATGCCATCTCTCAGGAGATCGTTCTTTATAAAAGGACAGTTTGGGACCCCTGTTGCTCATGTGTGCTCCCTCTCCCTCTCTTTCTTCCTGTCTCTTCCTCACCAGATGCCAGTACCTTGATCTTAGACTTCCAAACCTCCAGAGCTGTAAAGAATTAAATTTCTGTCCTTTATCATTACCACCTCAGGTATTCCGTTATTGCACCAAAAACCAGACTAAGACAACAGTTGAGGATTGGTAGTTGAAGCCATGAGAAAAACATTACCAGGAAAGGGTATAGACACTATACTATAAAATAAAAAGAGTAGTTATTGGCTACAGTGACACAGACCCCTATCTCCTCAAAACAAAGGACAGCTTAAATGACAATTAGTTGTGTGTGTGATGTGTGTGTGTGTGTGTGTGTGTGTGTTTGTTTGTTTTTGAGACAGGATCTCACCCTGTCACTCAGGCTGGAGTGCAGTGGTGTGACTGCAGGCTTGACTTCCTGGACTCAGGCGATCCTCCCACCTCAGCCTTCCACGTATGGATAGCTGGGACTACAGGCGTGCACCACCACACCAGGCAAATTTTTGTATTTTTTGTAGAGACAAGATTTGGCAATATTGCCCAGGCTGGTCTTGAACTCCTGGGCTCAAGTGATCTACCAGCCTCAGCCTCCCGAAGTGCTAGGATTGCAGGTGTGAACCACCTCACCCAGCCAGTTGAGCATTCAGGAGTTGTATGCCAGCTTGATGCCTCCCCTGGAACCCATGCTTCTCTCTCTGTTCATCCATCCTCAGTGTGTCCTCTCATTCTCAAGGGGACAAGATGGTTTCTTTCTGCCCAGCCCCCATTCCCCCACCCTGCACAATCACTATACTGTGTTTGAGGCAGAGAGAAAGGAGAAAGGAAAGGGGAAAGCAGTGTTTCAATTGAGTCATCTT
Organism: Rhinopithecus roxellana; assembly: GCF_007565055.1. Classification (NCBI taxonomy): domain Eukaryota; kingdom Metazoa; phylum Chordata; class Mammalia; order Primates; family Cercopithecidae; genus Rhinopithecus; species Rhinopithecus roxellana. The sequence goes on along the minus strand of NC_044549.1, from coordinate 71,621,955 downwards.
CCTTTCACGGAGATCCACCCATGACTTCTATATATACCTCACTGGCCAGAATGTGGTCACATGACCATCTGTGTGGGATATTAGGAAATGGAGTTGAGCTAGATTTATTGCCATCCTGAGTATAAAATTAGGGTTCTGTTTAAGGCATTTGGGTCAAAGCAATGAATAAACGAATGAATGAAACATTAAGCACATGCTTGTTGAATGCCACCTGTGTGCACAATGTATAGGTATTCTTCCTCAAGCAGCTTTCTTTTCTTTATTTTGAAGTCTTCTTTCAACTGGATCATGGCCAGCCCTGAATAAAATTATAAACTTTTCATGGAATACTATGGGTCAAGAACTGATCTGTATTACTGCATTATTGCATTTGATCTTCACCTACAACCTTCTGAGGCCAGCACTGCTATATCCATTTTATATATTTTATAGGTGGAAAAACTGAGACACAGAGAGGTTAAGTCACTTGCCTTGTGTCACACAGCTAGTGATACTATTTTCAATACTCTTTACTTCTTTTTTGGCCGCATATACCCAACCCAACCTCCCACCTTCTACAAAGTCCCTCATTTTTGGTGCCCAGTTTTCTTATACCAGTTCATTTCCTGAGTTAAAAGAAACTCCTCTCTACTTAAAGGTAAGGTGCTACTCACCCTTTTTAAAATAAAAATTAGTGCAGATTTATATTTCCTAAAAAATTTGCATTTTAAGAGGCTCATTTTATATGAGAAATGGTGGATCCAAAGGAGTGCATCTCTAATAGTGGAATTTTCACCTACGTGAAAGTGGGAAGCATTTAGGGGATGTGGATAGAGGGAACCCAGTGGAGAGAAAGCTGGCTCTTTTGGCAAGATTGTGACAGGAGAATTCCCATTGAATCAACCTGTCCCTGTGGGAAAGACAGTGAGCGAGAATTAGTAATTTAGATATGTGTTGACACCTTTGCCTGGCATTCTACTCGAGGTGCCTAGCCCAGTGTGAGCAGGACAGAAAGGACATGACTTTCCAAGTTCTAGTTGGTTTCAGTTTTTTAATGCCTCTGGTGGTGTGGGCTTCTTGCCATGCTAAGTGAGATGTTAGTGTTTAAAGATACATATTTTTTTCATGCACTATGGCCCTTTAGTGCAAGCCAGCAACTTTCTCTAGTTTTCAACTGAAGCAGTAGTATCTGTTTCAACATTGGAGAAAAACCTGCTGGGATAGACCAGGAGAGGTGGTTATCACTCTCCAAGATGGCATAAATGGATCATGAGGAATATTTATAAAATCATTTCTGGAATGGATCGTTAAGGGGAATGTTCACTCTACACCAGAGTTTCTGAACCTCAGCACTATTGACACTTTGAGTCAGATAATTCTTATTGTGGAAGCATTCCTGTGCATTGTAGAACATTTAGCAGCTTCCTGGATCTCTACCCACTAGATGCTGGTTGTGACAACGAAAAATATCTTCAGATGTTGCCACTTGTCCCTTGGGGGCAAATTGCCCCTGGTTGATCACTCTGTACTTGATCTGACATTGTGTGCTAACTTTAAAACCTAAGCCCTACCTAAGCTATAGCTCTAGTCCATATTTATGAGACTCCTGGAAAGTTGTCATAGATGTGGTGATTGGGGCTTACAGAAATACCATGCCTTGACACTGGGGACGGAGAGACAGGTAGAATCTACCTGTGACATTCTCTTAAATTATACCTTCATTAAATATTTACTGAGTGCATGTGCAAGGCACTGAACGAAGGACTGGGTGCAGCAGGGGAAGGCAGAGATTTAGTCCCTGCCCTCATGAAGCTTCTACTCCACTTCTTTGTGCTCATGAAGCATCTAATTATAGATTAAATAAATTGCAACAGGTGCTCTATAGGGAAGGTGAAGATGGCCTGAGCAAGCTGGTGGGGGCCAGAGAAAGTGCCATTGAACGTGAGAAGTAAAAGGTGACCAGGTGATGGGGTGGGGGGAGCATGAGTGTCGCTGGCAGAGGTGACAGCAGGTGCAAAGGCCCTGAAGCAGGAAGCCTGTTACCACATTTGATGGGCCGAAAACCAGGGTGGCCGCCTCGCAGGAAACAAGGCAGAGAAAGAGATGAGGTGTAACAGGATGCCCCTGGACCAGACCGTCATGGATATTAAGGATTTTATCCTAAGAACAGTGGGAAGCTGTTGAATGCTTTTACACAGGGGAGTGACATGATTCGATTTATGCTTTAGAAAGATCCATCTGTCCCTGTCTAGGTCCAGAAAGTGCAGGTTTCTCTCCAGGCCATGAGAGATTGATTTTGTCCCCTGCTGGGCAACTCTGATATGGAGTCTTTTGAGGTTACCACTACCATTAGTACCTGTACCCATCCTCCAACCATCCCAATTTTGGAACCTTTTAAAACTTTAAATAAAAGAAGCAATTTCAGTCCGTGTTCTACCTTTGTTCTCCTTCTTTAAACTGTGATTGAAGCTGGGCTTAGATATCTTTGAAAACCCCAGAGGAGAAAATGATTTCCATAGCAGCTGTAACCATGGGAAACCTTCAAAATAGCTTCCGTTCCTATATTCCACTATGCTCCTTTCCCTTCTCTATTGGTTGACTAGAAATGAGGGCTGGCATTTTTGGTCTTCTTTTTGTCCAAATATGTGTATACGACAGTCTTCTTTTCACTTCTACATCTATCTTATCATAACTTGAAAATCAAAGGCTGGCATATTTGGGGAGGAAAAGAAAAGAGAAGCTTCTAGGATACCTTCATTTGTTCATAAAATAGAGGAACTCAAGTGGAATGTTGATTTAGAAGATGAGATCTCAGGTTTATTTTCCTGCTGTTTGTTTCTTCCCAGGTCACATGATAGAACCAAGTACATCGTCTTTGAGACATATAAAAATCAAAGGGTTTTTTGTTTTGTTTTGTTTCTCTGGAGACACTTATAAGTGGTTTTCATCAGTTTCCCTTCCATTCTGCTCTCACATGCTCTTGGTAATGAGCCATCTCATAGTCAGGTCAGAGAGATGCTCAGAATTCTTCCAGAAACACATAATTCCCCTTTGGAGAGTTTGTGTTGTAAAAATCATCACAATTTTTGAGCTGAATTTCTGACCCAGTGCAAATACCTCTGATGGGTACAGGGCAAAAGTGGGCTTCTCAGTGTTTCTCTTGATGGACAGATTTTAATGAAATGAGGGCATGACAAGGAATCTGAAGTTATTGCTATAGAAGTTAATAAAGAGATGGGAACATATGAGGATACTCTTTGCTTCTGGAATTTAGCCAGGCCACTGGGAGAGGCTCAGGAGGAAAACTGAGAAGGGAAATATGAAGTTCAGGCAAATCTGTTACATGCATTCTCATTTCCACAATGTTTGAGAACCATGTCAAGAAATGCATTGCGTAAGTTAAACCAGCTGCCAGCAGCTTTTGTATTCAGCACTTTCCTGGGTCACCAGATAGCAGGGTAACTTCTCCAAGATCTCTGTGTGTTACAGAAAACTAGAGGAATTTTCTTCATGCCACATCCTTATCCTAACAGGGCAGCATCCTTTTGTCTCCAGAACTCACTGTATAAAAAGAAGTAACAACTATTGTTGGGTTGTGCTTGTCTTCATTGTTGCATGTTTGGGTTTATGTTTTCAAACAAGGGACAGAGGACCTGGCAATCAGTCAGAATCATGATGCTGGCATTTAAGAGATTCATTCTGGCTCAAGAGCTTGGCCTGGCCTTCCAGAGCTTTCCCATTGACACCCATGTGCCTGATTAGAGTACACTTGTAAAAATTAAGTAAGATGACCTATGCAGTGTGCCTCACATATGCTCCATAAATGTCAGTTCACATCTCTTGTTAAACTTTTATAAGGTTGATCTTAAGAGATGACAATTGAGTCTAAGTGAACCATCTGGGGGGTGAGCATGTTGATATATCTTCCACAGCTTTAGTTTTCCATGATGCACGTAGGATATAGTCAAATCAAGAGACAGGATGGTACTGATAGTTTCTTTAGTCTCTTGCTTGCTTGCAGTTAAGCTAGTTAGCCTGAATGCAGTCCTTCTCTCATAACAGTCTCCAGAGTGACTCTGTTAGATAGCTCACCTGGCTAGCATGCTGTGGCCTCCTTGAGGCCTCTAAAGTTGGCTGTCACCACCTGAGATACTGGTGCCTCAAGCTTAGAAAACTCACTTTGCCAAAGTCAGCCTTCATGAACTTGTTATTCCTGGTATGAAAGTCACTAGTCTTTAAATAACAATTGCCTCTGTTACTTTTAGATTATATTTTGGCTCATTAAATTTTTTTCAGTATGCATCACCTTTCAAGAATACATTGAGAAATTTCTAGATTTAAGACCTCTTTTCTTTTCAGACCCTATTGCTCAATTTGTGATAAACAAAATATTTTACTTAAATAATTTCAGAGAAAACTACCTTTATTTCTTTGACTTATATAGAATCTTAGATATCAGAATACTCTTGGGAAGTACCTGGTATATCCAGTAAAGAAAACTGATTTATAGGGAGAATAAGTGACTCTTCCTAAGGAAACATATTTGGTGGCATAGCTGAGACCAGAATCTGGGTCTAATGTGGCATTTTTCAAACTAAGTGTATAAGTCATCTAAAAATTTAAGACATTATTTTAAAACATTAATCTTTTAAAAATTATTTTACTAGTTATAAATATAAAACTTTTATAAGGGGCAGTTCAGAACTGATAAATGTTTTAATTGCATAAGATTTTGGTTGCCTACATTTCTCTCAAACTAAGCCCTAACCCATAGAGACTGGCAGGTGGTGGTAAGAGGGTTGAGCAGATGAGGGCACTGTGTGAGACCTTTCTCCTTTAGGAGTTTTATTTTTTTCATAAAAATTGATTTTGTGCTTAAGATATCTGATTCCAGATGAACAGAGATTGATGTTTCAAATCTCTTTGTGGATATTATTTGGGGGAGGTTTTGGTTTTAGACAGGTCTGTGTTTAATTTCTTGTACTTCTGATACCCGTTTGTGAGCAAGATACTGAAACTCGTTAAGGCCCCATTTCCCTCTCAGCATGATGAAGTTCATAATACTTATGAGGTTATTGTGAAGATTAAATTATGTATAGTATATGTAAAGGCTTTAGCATAGTGCCTGGCAATAGCTGAAAGTATTAGTAGCTGTTATGATTGGTGCCTGATTTCTGCTCTTGAAAGCGAGTCCATGCTGACAAAGAAGGCCCTCGCTACTTCCCTGTAATAGGAAGAAGTTTTTCTAACTGGCTGAATTCTTTTTTCCTTTTCCCTTTTTTTTTTCCTAATCTCTCTCACCCTGACTGAATCAGACTATTCTTACCATAGGAAAAGATGATATTTGTTAGTTACATGTTAACTTTTTTCACTCTAAAGTCTCCTGTGTCCATATTCAGATGAATCCTCTGATTTTAGGCTATTATTCAGATGAATCCTCTGATTTTAGGCTATTTATTACCAGGGTCCTGATAGACCTAGTGTATCTACATATTTTGTTTCCTGCCCCTTCGTTTATCCTTGGGAATCTGAGTCCCACAGCAGGGATACAAAAGTGCTATTTAAAACTATGTGACGATGAAAAGAACAAGAAATCTAGCAGGAACAATGCAGAGATGTATAATATCTCACCCTTTCTCACACATGGAACTAATTGTGACATTCATCCTAGAGTCCAGTTTCTGCACACAGACCCCAGAGTCCATGCTGCAAAGATGTTTTGGAATCCCACCTCTGCCAATGCCCAGTTGGAGGGCCTGCGACATCAGCTCACAGCTATGCAAAAATAATAAAATTGAACATTTTTTTGGAAAGATGACCCATATGTTTAATAAATTTCAGTACGTGAACCAGAGACAGGTTTGATTACAAGCCACATAAAGGCTTCACTTAGATGGTGGTTCTTAGTTTTCAGAGTGGGGATTTACTGAGCTCGATTCTCTGTATGGCAGTTGCTCTCCCTGCCACTGTTCGCCCACTCTGTGTGCCCATAAACTGAGGAAACTTTGAATCCTGTATTCACTCTTTTATGTTCTAGAATATAGATTTGTAGACATCATCTCTTCACACCAAAAGAAATGTTAATCATAGTATTGAAATAATAGAGCTATATAGTTTTCCACTCTCTTACAATACTTCTTTAAATTGCATTTTCACTTTTGATTGGCCGGTTCTTAATAAATGGATCTCATAGGGGTTTTCATAAATAGACTTCAGTGGTATTTATTAAGTGTCCATTATTAAGCACCATTAGTTAAGTTTCACTTATTAAGCACCATTGGCTGGGCGTGGTGGTTCACACCTGTAATTCCAGCACTTTGGGAGGCTGAGGCAGGCTGATCGATTGAGCCTATGAGTTCGAGACCAGTCTGGGCAACATGGCAAAACCTGATCTTTACAAAAAATAAAAAATTAGCCAGGTGTAGGGTTACACACCTGTAGTCCCAGCTACTTGGGAGAATGAGGCAGGAGGATCACTTGAGCCTGGGAGACAGAGGTTGCAGTGAGCCAAGACCACACCATTGCATTCCAGCCTGAGCAACTGAGTGAGATCCTGGCTCGCTCTCTCTCCATATATATAATTTTTTAAAAGCACCATTAAAACAGAAGCACCCCCTGAACATGTCCATGTGGCCTATCCAGGAATAAGAATAACCTTGTATTTTCTTGGCTGTTTACAGTTTTTAAAATTTTACATATATTATTTTATGATACCAACACCTCTGAATTTTTTGGTTTGCTTTTTGTTTTTAAAATTACCACTTTCAAAAGATGAAACCAAAGCTCAGAAGGGTGAGTGGCTTGTTCAGCTTAACTGATACGTGGCAGAGCCAGGGTAAGAATCCAGTTCTGACTCTGAAACCCGAGCTCTTGCCCCTGCCCTGACTGACATCTCCATACTGCAACTCAAGTCCATATTGAGAAGCACAGCAACATGGAATTTTCTGGGCACCTTCCATAACCAAGTAGTGTATATATTACTTCACTTCGTCTTCTCTATCACTCTCTGAAATAAATAAGAGTCCAATTTTGTGGATGAAAGAATGGGCTCAGAGAGGCTGTCTTGCACAAGGTCAAAAGTTATTCAGTTGTAGAATTTAGATTTATTTCAACAGCCTATGTTCCACATTGCCTTTTAAAACAAAATTATAACTGTGTGCTATATGCTATGCTCTGCTTGCTGAGGTATGCAAGGCTATAAAATATCTGGAACAATTACAAGTAAAAATGATTAAAGGTGGATTTCAAAAAGATAATCTGCAAATATTTGAAAAATGCACACATCTAATGGAGTTCAGTGACCAAAATAACTGAATATAAGGACTCAGCTTATTTGTTTTTCTTTGCTTGAGGAGAGGGGACTTAACTTTCTATTAGAGTCAGTGAATAGGCAAAGATCCAGAGAGCTTATATAGAAGCTGGGTGGGAATGAGATGGGGAAAGAAGCCACACTGCATCTCCTATCACCATCTTCTACTCTGCCATAATGGCATCAGTTCACCCTCTTCTACTCTAGGAAACTTCCGGAATTTTGGTTCCTATACCAGTTAGCTATTGCCACTATAAGGATGTGTAACAACTAATCTCAGAATCTCAGTGGTGTGCAAAACTAACCATGTATTTCTCACTTGTGAGTTTGTGGATTGGCCAAGTGGCTGTGCTTCTCACATCTTTCATCCTCTTCCTGGGACCAGCCTGGGCATGCTTGCCTTCTGGCAGGGACAGAGGCACAAGAGAGCAAGCCAGGAAACATGAGGCCTCCGAAGGCCTATATTTGGAACTGACACATTGTCATTTCCACCCATTTGCCTTTGGCCAAAGCAAGTCATGAGGCCAAGTCAAAGGTGAAGAAGGAGTGGAAATTATACTCCATGAACGATAGCCATGATGAGTAAAGGTGTGGATGCTGGGAGATGTGAAAATTGGGGCCAATATTGCAATCTACTACAGGTGCCAATAACATGTATTTTGGAATTCATCCTTTTATATCAGTGGCTTTCCATTTTTGAGTTCGTGGGCCCTTTTGTGAACCTGATGGAAGTTCTGCACATGCTCAAGCAAATGTAGTCTACACCTAATTTAGCTTTCAGTTTTCAGGGAGTCTCTTAAGTTAAACCACAAGGCCCAAGTTAAGATATCCTGTGGGGGAGTGCTGCCCTGTGTGGTGCACTGTCTTCTCCAGGAGCAGGAAGGTAAGACAACAGGTGCTTTTTCTGCCCCCTTCTCAAAACCTTCTGCTGATTCCAGATGCTCAAACATGTTCAAATGCAAACACTCAGGTTGGGTGGGATCTTTTCTTTTCTCCAACATGAAAATAGCTTTATCAACATTTTTGACTATTGAAGAAAGTTTCTGCAAAGGTGATGGATAAGCAAGTACTGCTCTGTTATAATATTTTCGCTGGATCACTTTATCAAAATGTGAAGATTAAGTGTTGCGAAGTGCATTCAACTGCATTCATTCAATGTAAAGAATAATGATGCTTGTCTTTGTTTTTTTCCTGTTTTTTTTTTTTTTTTTTTTTTTTTTTTTTTTGGTGGAGTCTCGCTCTGTCATCCAGGCTGGAGTGCAGTGGTGCAATCTTGGCTCACTGTAACCTCTGCCTCCCAGGTTCAAACCATTCTCCTGCCTCAGCCTCCCAGGTAGCTGGGATTATAGTCGCCCGCCACTATATCTGGCTGATTTTTTTTTGTATTTTTAGTAGAGACGGGGTTTTGCCATGTTGGCCAGACAGGTCTCAAACTCCTGAGCTCAAGTGATCCCCCTGGCTCAGCCTCCCAAAGTCCTGGGATTAAGGCATGAGACACCATGCCTGGCCATTAAATGTGCTTTAAGCACTCTCTTCTTCTAAGAAGTCATAGTCACATTAAATAATCATTTTTATAAATGTCTTTAAACCCTATGTAATTTCCAAAAATTATTTTGGATGTTTTTGGGATCTGTGAAGTCTCAAACTCTGAGAACCACTGACGTAGACCAACTCTCCTTCTGGAGCTGGAATCTTGAGATTTCTCTCCATCCCTAAGGAATCATCCAGATTCTCTTTGATTACCTTGAGAGATGGAAGCTCATCATCATTGGTCAGCTGTGACCACTGGATCATTCTTTCTTTTGTCAGTCTGAAATCCTCCCCCGGGTCGCTGTACCATAAGAAACATCAGACCAGCACAGTTATCTTTAAGAATTTTCCAACCACTTTTAAACATGGAAAGAGGAGCAGACTTATTTTCATATGCCTATGGCTGTTTCCTTAAGCCCACCACTTTGGCATTTTGTAACAATTTGCTATCTCTCTGAAACTTAGGGATGCTTCAGGGACTGATTAGCCTTTATTCTACTTGTGAGCCCTTAACTGGTCACAAGATTGAGACAGCAGGGATGTGTGTGTCAGTTTGTAGCAACATCTTCTCAATCTCAGCTGCACCCCTAGAATTCTTCATTTGGTTGAGGACCCTTAGGGTTGCCCTTTTCCATATCAGTGGGGACAGCGCTGGAAGAACAAGTCAGTGTCCTCCACTGGCACAAGTCCTTCCAGACTCATGGACTTAGATCCCCTGCCTGCCTCAGGTCTCCAAACCAACACCTACTGCACTAATGAAAATCCACGGTAGAGGGCAGTATCTCATGCATAACAAGGCTTCCTTTGTGGAGATGTGTATTTAATTGAAGAACCGATAGGAAAGTTTCTTTAATTAGGCTGACTGTCATAAAGGGGAGACAAATCCCTTGCCATCCTAGAAGCCATCTTTTGTCTGTAGGAAAGGCCATTTTGTTTTCGAAGGGGAGATTTCCCTCTTCTTATTTCCCCACTGTTGGGTCTCGTTTGTGGAGTTCAAAGATAGAAGGGGGTTAATTTTAGAGTAGCCTTTCTGATTTTTTTAAACCAAATATGCATAGTGGTAGGGACATTTGAATACACTGCAGCAAGACTTGCTGATTTCTCAGACAATCATTTTTTTGTGTGTGTGGGGGGGACCGAGTCTCGCTCTGTCGCCCAGGCTGGAGTGCAGTGGCGGCGATCTCGGCTCACTGCAAGCACTGCCTCCCGGGTTCATGCCTGTTCTCCTGCCTCAGCCTCCCAAGTAGCTGGGACTACAGGCGCCCGCCACCACACCCGGCTAATTTTTTGCATTTTTAGTAGAGACGGGGTTTCACCGTGTTAGCCAGGATGGTCTCAATCTCCTGACCTCGTGATCCGCCCGCCTTGGCCTCCCAAAGTGCTGGGATTACAGGCGTAAGCCACCGTGCCCGGCCTTTTTTTTTTTTTTTTTTTTTTTTTGAGACAGAGTCTCACTCTGTTGCTCTGTTGCCTAGGTTGGAATGCAGTAGCATGATCTCAGATCACTGCAACCTCCACCTCCCAGGTTCAAGTGATTCTCCTGCCTCAGCCTCCCAAGTAGCTGGGACTACAGGCACGCACCACTACGCCCAGCTAATTTTTGTATTTTTAGTAGAAATGGGGTTTCACCATGTTGGCCTGGTCGGCCTTGAACTCCTGACCTCAGGTGATCCACCCACCTTGGCCTCCCAAAGTGCTGGGATTACAGGAGTGAACCACTGTGCCTGGCCTTCTTAGACAATCTTAACAGCCTCCCTGACTACAAAGGATAAGCCTGGAGAGGATTATTAATGCCAAACATCTGTTTTGCTTTTTTGTGTCAGGCTTGTGCTGAGTCTGTCTGATACAATATTTAATAGTCACAGAAACCCTACAAGGGAGATCAGCTTGTGGTTATCATTTACAGATGGGGAGACTGAGATAGTGATATTGAGAAACTCGCTGTGTGACCATGAGCAAGATACTGGACTTCTCTGGGCCTTACCTTGTTTATCTGTAAAACAAAGACATTGAGATTAAATAGCGTCCACCATCCCCATTTCTTCTAGGCTTGGGACAAAATAAAACCAAAAACACTAAAGCCAGACTTACCATGGCAAGTGGGATTGTCTGGGGGTGGAGGTGTTGATGTTATTGACAAGGAAGCAGGCCCATGCTTTTGTCATTGGTTTAAAATTTCTTGATCTGAGCCTATGGCATGTTGGAAACCCAGCACTGGCTTGGTTTAACATCCATAAATGTTAAGATGCTGAGCCTCGTCCAATTTTAGCAGTAACCTGCTTCAGTTCCCTAGGAATGTTAAAACGGGAACTGCGCTAGTGGCTCTGAAAGCCTGGCCACTGAGCGTATGCTTCTGCTCTTCCATGAAATGCAGAGGCGAATTGTGAATGTACTGAATTATACCAAGGAGATTAATCTCATGTTGTTCTTCCCAATGAAATTCACCAAAATGACCTGACTTGTCCCTTATTCTTAAAAAAATTTCCAAAAAGGAAACAAATTAAAGAACTTTTGGTGGTCAGTCTTGTTAGATGGAAGTTTTATTCTCCCAGGCATGAACCAACTGTCAGAAGACTTATTCTGAGCAGGTTTCTAATCTTTGTATATTCTCTCATACATCCCCAGCATGGCCCTGGATGCTGGGTGCCGTTTAGCAGAAGTGGGATAATAGAGGTAGGAGTGAGAAAGCCACGTCAAGTGGTTCTGAAATACCAGTGGGTATACCTAGGTTGCATCTGAACTGATCACTGATCCACACAGGTTATAACATGGTGGTGGGTGATTATTTATTGATTTGGGGGGTTTACAAATCATATGACCAGAAGGAATCCTTTTAAAGAGAGCAAGAAAAATGATATGAGCGAGAGGTTTTTTTATTGGTTGCTATATTAAGCCATACCATATGAAATTGCTCTTTGGTAGGGAAGGTCTGGGCTAGGGAAAATAAATCCAGGAATCATCAGCATATTGATGGTATTTAAATCTGTGAAGGAGATCATTTAAGGAGAGAATGGAGCTAGCACTGAGGGCCGGCTCAAAGCCTGAGGCTCTGCAATGTTTAGAGGATTTACAGAGGAGGAGGAATGGCTAAGGAATTAGAGAAGAGGAAAATATGTCCTTGGTTAAATATTCTGCTGGGGAGGTTTAATACACACATGCACACACACACACACACCACACACACACACACACACAGCTACACACAGTTACAAGTCCTGGTTCCAGCATTTCTTTTTATCAGTGAATCCTCCCCTCCCAGATAACCTTGCCTGGCAAAGATGCTATTTTGTGAGAGGAAGCAGCAGGAGCTGCTAAGCTGAGATGATGATTCATTATCTGTTAATGGTTTCCCCCTGTGGTTTTTCTCTATTCCTCAACCCCCTACCCCTTTTAGTGGGGTTTTCTTTGTGCTAGAAAATTCATCTCTGTAAAATCTCCAGAATTCTTAAGTCTTCTGGACTTTTGTTGACCCATGGAAGATGGAAACTTCTACACTATTCCACAACCAATGACAGTTAAGCTGTGCCTGATTTGGGGCTGCTTGTGATGGTTAATTTTATGTATCATCTTGGCTGGGCCTTGAGGTGCCCAGATGTTTTTCTGGGTGCTGTATTATTCTGGGTGCTCCTGGATGAGATGAACATGTAAATCAGTGGACTTGAGTGAAGCAGATGGCCCTCCACCGTGTACGTAGGCCTCATCCAATCAGTTGAAGGCCTGATTCGAACAAAAAGACTGACCCTCTCCTCGGTAAGAGAGAATTCTGCAGCTGTGACTGCCTTTGGACTTTAGCTGCAATATTGGCTCTTGCTGGCCTTTGATGGGACCATTAGCTCTCCCTGGGTCTCCTGAACCACCTTGCTGATGTTGGATTTACCAGCTTCCATAACTGTGTGAGCTGATTCCTTATATTTCTCTACCTCTATTTCTATCTCCATCTCTCCAAGTCTCTATAGCCTGTTGGTTCTGTTTCTGTAGAGGGCCCTGACGAATAGAATGCTTTCTACTGCTCTTCTATACCATCTGGCTTTCTATTCCCATGAACTTCAAAGGCCTTGTCCCGGTATGCTCTATCTCTTGCACTCAGGAGGTCCCCATTTGTCCTGGGATAGCATCAACAGGAGTGGGGGTCTTGGGACTGTCACATCTAGTGAAAATATTCACATTTACTACACAGACCTTTATCCTGGTAGTGGTGCCCTTATTAGATGATGCACACAGGCCATGAAGGACTATTTTCACCCCATTCTATTAACTACTTGAACTCTGCCTCACATAGTAGTAGTGCGCTAATAAGCTTAGCTCTTTTGATTTATTTTACAAGCCTCACAGATTCTTAAAGATGGGGTCTTACTATGTTGCTTAGGCTGGCCTTGAACTCCTAGGCTCAAGGGATCCTCCTTCCCCAGCCTCCCTACTAGCTGGGATTATAGCTGCACACCACTGCACCAAGGGAGTAATGAAGGACTAACATTTTGAATTTTCTATGCTTTATCAAATATACATTTGGTGATTAAAATCATGTTTAAGGCAGTATTTACTGTTTGTTTTAGAAGACATTTTCTCACACATTAGCTCTTTTAAACAACACAGGAATCTATATAGCATGCAAAAACAAGTATTTCTCAGGGTTGAGATTTAGTCACTGGGCCCCAGAATAGCTGTACTATGATTATGCTGTTGATTGACATTGGTACCAAAGCAATGTGGTGGTGAAGACATCCTGGGAGTAGCACCAACAGAGAGGGTGATAGGTCCCTAGGGGCAGCTGAGTGGATTAAGGTGGGGCCAGTGCAGCACCTGCCCGCTGTTCCAGAGTGGTCAGCACTGGGTGGGGCTTCAGAGAAGGAAACAGGGCAGGGGGTGGTGCTGTGTGTGTCAGTAGAGGCCAAGGTTGGGTCCCTGCAATCCAGGTTATGTGGGAAGAGCTGATATGCAGTCACTGGCCAAGATGCAGTAGTAGCATCTGGCCACAACAAAGTGTGCCAGGATCCAGGGTCCTAATGGCTATTGATGGAATGTCCTTGAAAGAACTTAGTGTGGTTCCCTATGCCAGCTATGGTTCAGAAAGGGGCATCATATACCAGTGACAACTGTTTCAAACAAAAGAATGTGCCAACACATCTCAAAATCTACAAATGATTTGGAAAATCTTAGAATAATTTGATACGGAATATGTGGTATAGCTTATATCAAATAACAATTTCTGGCAACAGCTCACTTTAATGTACACATATATATTACATACAGAATAAAAGAGAATACATTTTACATTTTGGTATGCATTTATGTATCAATTTATATTAAGTTTAATATTTGGGATATAATCAATGAATAGTCTCATTTTACAGAAAAGGAACCAAGGTTGTCTGATGTCAAATGCTGGACTCTTTTCTCTTCCATTCTGCTCCTTGGAGCTTTGTTGATTTCCTCTCTGCACCATTTATATTCATAGATTGGCAGTAGCCAATCAGACCTCATGTCTTGAGTCTTGTCCTAACTTCTCCCTAGAAACTGTCTTAGCTAATGTACAAATGGAAGAAACACTAAATTAGACTAGTCAGGCATTGGGTAAAATGTAGGCGTTTTTAGACAGAATAGACTTTCTGTCAGTAACTGAAGAGGATTCAGAAGCTCTGGAATTGTCTATAAATAAAGAAAGCAGCATGATAAGCCCATTGAGGCTCATGTGAATACAGAGAGGGATGGTATAGCAGAGTGGTAAAAAGCATGGACCCAGACAGACCTGGGTTCAAGTCTTCACACCTATTTCACTGTTTGTGAGTTGTTGGCGCAGTTGTTTAACCACTGGCTTCAGTCTTCTCACTTGTAAAATTGATATAATCATTACATATGAGAGAGAGAGTACGCATAAGTAGTTTTATTGTGAAAATTAAGAGGAATAATGGGTAGAACGTGCTTAGCACAATGCCTAAGACATAGTAATTGCTGAATAAATGTTTGTAATTATTGTTGCTATTTCTGTTTTTAAGCAGTTATACACAGTAAATAAACTCTAATTTTGTAAGAAATGTACAACCTTTGTTTGGAGGTACATTAATATTTCCATTTGTTGGTGACATCCCTCTTAGTTCTCAGTACAGTCCCAGTTTATAAATATAGTCATTCCTTGGTGTCCTTGAGGGATTGCTTCCAGGACCCCTGGGGATACCAAAATCTGAGGATTCTGGAGTCCATGGAATAAAATGGTATAGTATTTGCATATAACCTATGCTCATCCTCCCACGTACTCTAAATCATCTCTGGGGTGTTTATAATACCTTATATGATGTAAATGCTATGTAAGTAGTTGTTATACTGCATTTTTAAAATTTGTATTTTCTTTTTTACTGTATTATTATTTTTATTGCTTTTTTTTTGAGACGAAGTTCCACGCTTGTCGTCAAGGCTGGAGTGCAATAGTGCAATCTCGGCTCACTGCAACCTCCGCCTCCTGGGTTCAAGTGAGTCTCCTGCCTTAGCCTCCAGAGTAGTTGGGATTACAGGCACCTACCACTGTGCCCAGCTAATTTTTGTATTTTAAATAAAGATGGGGTTTCACCATGTTGGCCAGGCTGGTCTCAAACTCCTGACTTCAGATGATCTACACATCTCGGCCTCCCAAAATGCTGGGATTACAGGCGTGAGCCTCCATGCTGGCCTTTACTGGGTTTTTAAAAAGATATTTTTGATCCTCAGTTGGTTGAATCCATAGGTGTGGAACCCATGGATACGAATGGCTGACTATATTTTTCCAAGTGACTCATGTATCAACTGGAATACACCAGCAACACATCTCAGCAATGTCCACCTTTTGTCATCTAGGCTACTCTTCCCAGGATGTGTTTTTCACTTGGAAGAACATAAAAGTCCTAGTCCAGCCTACTGTGGGCTTTAGAACATATGGCTACTGTCTCTCTAATTTTCCAGGACCAGCATGGTCTTTTATTATATCAGTCACCCTGATTCTTCCCTGCTCCTCCTATCCATGCTATTTGTGTTGCCCTCCCACTCTGACTCTGAGCTCACCCATGGCCATGGGACTGCTTTGGTCAATAGGATATCCGCAAACCTCGGGCAAACAGAGGCTTAAGGAAGTGCAGACATATTTCTGCTCTCGCTCTTCCACTCCCCGGTCATCACAAGAAAAACGTGCCTAGTGAGCTGACCATTCCAGGGAAAGAATGAGAGGCACACAAAGGTGAGCAGAGTAGACCGGTCAGACTGAGCCTTAGTCAGCCAACCCCCAGGTGTGTGAGGGCGTGCAGCCTAGATAGGCTGAACTCTGTAGATGCATGGAAAATAATTGCTGCAAAGGTCTTGCATTCGGCATGGTTACGACACAGGTAACTCATAAAACCAGGTTTGGAGGTTTGTTTTCTGGTGGTCAGTTTTTCTACAGCGAACGTATTGAATTTTTTAAAAAAAACTTTTAAAATTTTTATTTTCCAAATATGTTTAAGCCTTAAAGGGAATGTAGCTGCAAGCTGGCACATTTTCAGGAGTGCCTACCAGATTTTCAGCTCATGGCAGGATGTTGTTAAAGTCTGTAGGGAAATAAAACCTGTGTACTCATTTGAAGCTGCTTGTGAGTGCCACAAACAATCCTCTATAAAAATAAGGAAGGGGACTTTGTTTCTCTGCAGGATTCTACTTATAACTGCTTAGAATAGTGAGAGCTTGGGCCCTCAAATCACTACAAAGCAACCTCTTGGAGGTGACAGTGGCTGGTACAAGAGTGATGTGGACTTCTTGTGTACTCTGCTGCTAAGGACACAGGGTACTACCGAAGGGCAAGTCATTCTTGCTCTGAGTGTTCTACAAACTGGGAACATTCACCAGAAGACCCCATTGCCAGGGACTTTAGCAGGGGAAGACGCTCATGACCACCTGAATCTACATCCTTTGGGATGCCTGCTCCCTGAGCTGTTTAGGGACCTGAACCTCCACCATTATTGCACCTTCTACTAAGTGCTTGTATGGGGGAAAGTCAAACTCCTACTTGACTATGATTGCTTCGAGGGCAGCGAGTGGGGCTTATTCTTTTGTTTATGAACTGTCTGGCATGTAATGAATGGATAAACCAACAAATGAGCAACCGGATGAATGAATTAGGTACCACTAAGTATTTACAGGTTGCTAGTTTGCTCTCCGTGGACTGCGAAAAGAGAAAGAGACATGTGTGATACCAAACAAGCTACATAATCTTTTGAAGCTTTGGTTTTCACATGTGTAAAAGGCAGTAATAATAGTCATTGCTTCATAAGGTTGAAATGAAGATTATTCAACCAGGCCTAAAGGATGTGGCATAGTGCCTGGCACACTGTCCAAGGCTAATACTAAGTCAGCGGTGGTGGTGATGATGCTGATAGCATTTATACTTTGATACTATACATTATGCTTCTAGACATAATTTCCCCCAAAGAGAATCCATCTGCCAGCATTCAGTGGAAACATCACCATGAGAAAGACAAAGTCCCAGTGGGAGTGAGGGTACTGCAGCTGGGAAAGGCGGAGGGGGCCATAAAATGGCACAGAGTGGGCAGAGAAGAAGAAATCTAAGGAGAGACACCAAGGAGTAGGTGGCATTTGAATGGTGGGTGAGATTTTGACAAAATCTAGTTTATGTGACACAGACTTTGGGCCTTCAAGGAATTCTGAGAAGGTACAGATCTGCCTTGGTTTGTAGACCTAGATCTGGAAGAGCTTGGTGAGGAAAGTGGAGCTGCCATTGGCTTTGGGAAAAAAGAAGAGAATTCCTCTGGAAGTGAACATAGAGGAGAAAGCCTTACTTTATTTCTTGTACTCCTTATAATTTTACTTACTTTCCAAACAGGTAGAGCACATTACAGAATACCTCCTTGGTTTCTTTTCCTGATTTCTCCTCCTGTTTCTTTCTCTATTTCTTTCCTTTCTTTTCACTCATAAAAGATCACAGACTGTATCTGGACTCTAATGTCAGACACTGCTGCTTATTTATATTGTGGTTTCAGGAAAGATATTTTGCTCTCTGGGTCTTGACTTTCTCATCCGTGAAATGTGAAAATAATTCCTACTTCAAAAGGTTTTGGGGAACGTCACTTAAGGTATATATATAATACAATAAGGGTTAGGTTTAAGTGTTCTGAATTATGGTGACCTTCATCATCCAATTTTTATTTCTTCTACCACTCAAGTAAAAGGGATCCTGTTCACCCTACCTGAGATGCTTTTGATAAATCGGTGTAGACCCAAAAGTTCCAAATGACTCAGCTTTATTTTGTGGCTCAGTGACCTCACTCGTCAGCTGAGTGGTCTTCCCGTGGGACAGTGAGTTGGTTACCATAATATGCCATCACATGCCCATGGTTGTTTCCTTTGAGCATGCGACTTCCCCGAGCCCTTGCCTACCACTGTCAAGTGGCTCCACAGTTCCACATCTTGCCTCTTAACCAAAGGGTGCCACTCCTATAGCTGATACCCAGTGTGCAAGAAGAAAGTCGAATACCTTAATTTATATAGACCTCTCTTCTGATTTCTTGGTGCTTGTTACTAAATATTTTAATTATCACTCCTGGCTGCCAACTTCACAGGCATAGATTTGCAAGAGGAATGATTCAGAGGTAACTAATCCATACCTATCTATGAGGAATATAATTTAAATACTGGAAACACCTAGCCTGTGACCAGATGTCCAGACACAGGTAAAAGAGAGTGAGGAAATTGGAGAGAGTTTTCATTAAGAAATTCATTTTCTAGAAAAGTTAAGTTCATTAGAAAATTGGTGTTTCTGAGGCATCTGAGTTGGATCCATTCTCTGTGATACAGAACTGAATCACACATAGAACACACTTGTCCTTCACTCACTAAATACACATAGTACCAAAAATGCCCCCAAATATTTCCAGATGTTCTTGGTGGAAGGGTGGTAGTGGAGGGGTACACCATAATGTCCTTGGTGGAGAAGCCATGTCTGATTAGCTAAACAGAAATAGTGAACATTTTATAAATATAAATTTAAAGTACAAAGGGCTACTTAATAAAAATAATTATTGAACATTTAACTTGCTACCCAGCCTAACCTTTGCCTTTCAAGACTGACAGGTAGCAGCCCTGAACTATTTCATTTAGCACAATAATTGCACTGTTGTAGGGACTGGGCTAGGAACTAGGGACATAGCAGGGAATAGGATGTAGTTCTTGCCCTTCAGGAGCTCACATCTCTAGGCAGACCAGGGTATATAAACACTTCTGCATCAGAGCACTGGGCAGCAGAGGCCTGGGCAGGGAACTCCCGCTTACCTTTCCATCCCATCCTAAAAGAAATACATCTTTATCTAATTTATCTGGAATCTTATAAAGCAACGTTTACCTCTATAAGATCCTAGTTGATGGGTTTATCCTCTTCGTACCCTTGAAGTAAGACAGGGAATGAAAAGGAGACTTGAAGTTATTTCATAGTCAGGTACATGTTCAAAATATTTTAATATTCAGGCTATTTAATAAATACTATGGTACAGATACCTGAAATTACCAACCAATATTGGCCATAGTGCTAGAAATGGATTTGGGAGACCCCTTAATTAACCCTTTGGAGGCCATGAATTAACCCTTTGGTGATGGTGGGGTTGCCTCAGGGAAGGTGCCAGAGAAATGGCTATGTGTCAGTAAGTATTTCAGTATTTTAACAACTGGTATGATTATTCATGCTCACCATGGAAAGACAGCCCTGCACGTTGGTCCTTGTAACCTTCGCTTTTCAGGGATGAGAAGATTGCCCATTAAATTCTGAGCGCTGTTTAAGTCTGTCTGCCAGGTGGCTTGCCATTTTCAGCCCGTCAGTGAGATGGCCTCATTAGGCACTGTTAGTGACACACAGCCTAGATGGAACTGCATTTGGAAAGAATGTGTCCGTGTACCTCAGGACAAACATTACAAACATGTTTAATGAGGACGTTAAGGAGTTTTAAGCCAAAACAAAGTGGTTTCTCTCCCATCAAACACCAGGGCTAGTCTTTCTTGTCTTTCTCTCTCTCTCTTTTTTTTTTTTTTTTGAGACTGAGTCTCGCTCTGTCGCCAGGCTAGAGTGCAGTGGTGCGATCTTGGCTCACTGCAACCTCCACCTCCTGGGTTCAAGCGATTCTCCTGCTTCAGCCTCTCGAATAGCTGGGACTACAGGCACCACCACACCCAGCTAATTTTTGTATTTTTAGTAGAGACGGGGTTTCACCATATTGGCCAGGATGGTCTCGATCTCTTTACCTAGTGATCCATCCACCTCGGTCTCCCAAAGTGCTGGGATTACAGGTGTGAGTCACCACGCCTGGCCATCTTTCTCTTTTTATACAAGATCACTTGGTATATTTTTAAAAGGTGGCTCCACCCTCCCTGGGACCAGATCACTTGCACACAGCTGGCTGTCTGGGAATCTACTCCCAGTCCTACTGTTTAGTGTTTTTGTTTCTGTGGTTTCAAGACAAGCCCCTAACATTTGTCCAATGTAGCATTTTGTGGTCTCATACATGCATGCACAGAACTTATTGAAGTTGATTGGCATTCTTGTTTTACAAATTGCTAGCTTTGAGATTTTCTTTTGGTTTTCTTTGGCATAATAACTTCAGTGTTGAGAATCTTGGCAACATCAGATGTCTGTTTGGCTTTAGTGTGTTTAATATTATAATTGCTTTGATATCTGTTCTTCTTACCTGCAACTCGGTAGGAATGTTTTTGCCACTGCCTTGGGTGTGCAAAAAGGATGCTGTAAATCCATAAATGTGTTTGATTTATGTTCACTGGTTTAAGATGGCTTTTTAGTATAGCATGGTAGAAATGGATGCCTTTGAATCTATTTGATAATCATCAACAACTCAAATAAGAACCTGAAAAGGAGTATTGATCTCAGTCATAGTCCCTAAATGCATATTAGCATTTGAAAGAAAAATGTGCCTGAGATGACAGAACTACAAAATGGACTGTTTAGCAAACATTTGCCGAGTTGTAAGTCATTAAGACATCTTTGTTCACGACTTTGGGGGAAAGAACTTAATTTGTTATGTGCCTTACAGAAAAGAAATTTGTGCCTCTATAGCTTGGTAATTTTAGTCAAATCAAGCCTTTATTGACATGTATTATTGAAACTGTGCGTAGAATTTTTTTTTTTTTTTGAGGCAGCGTCTTGCTCTATTACCTAGGCTGGAATGTAGTGGCATGATCTCAGCTCACTGTCACTTCTGCCTCCCAGGTTCAAGTGATTCTCGTGCCTCGGCCTCCGGAATAGCTGGGACCACAGGCACACACCACTACACCTGGCTAATTTTTGTATTTTTTGTAGAGATGGAGTTTTGCCATGTTGGCCAGGCTGGTGTCGAACTCCTGCCCTCAAGTGATCCGCCCTCCTTGACCTCTCAAAGTGCTGGGATTACAGGTGTGAGCCACCATGCCTGGCCTTGCCCAGGAATAACTTTTAAATAATTATTTAGTCACAAATCAAAGCCTCAGTAAAGGAAACGTGTCAACTGAGCGTGATGGAGAGTGCTCCCTTTGATAAGTGATATAGCTCAGTGTGTTCCTCTTCTAAAAGTAGGAGAGACACATTCTGGGTCATTTTTTTCCTAATCTCTTGTGGTTCTGAGCCATTTCTTGATTTCTATTCTCAAAGTCCCTATTGAAGGCCTTTAAGCACTAGATAGAACATAGAAAGTAGGGGTCATTGGAGGATTTGAACACAAGAAGTGGTATTGGATGGGAAAGTAGGCATAATTCAGGATGGAGAAGGGAGGACAGAGTGAGAGCTTGGGGAAGGTAAAAAGAGAATGAGGGAACAGTTCTATACCTGGCTGAATTTGTGTGGCAGCTCTAAGCACAGTGTGCAACAAGCCTGGCACAATGAGCTTTTTTTGTTATGTTGAATCATGGTAGAAGTTCATAAAAGTAGTAGTAGTAGTAGTAATAGTAGTAGAAATGGCAGCTAACTTATTATTGGGTGCTATCACCCTTTAACATGCTGTGTTTTAATTGGTTTATCTCATTTAATCCTCATAACTTGAAGAGGATGAAATTTATTATCCTCATTTTCCTATTGAGAAAACAGAGGCTTAAAGAAAAAGTTAGAAACTCAAAATTAAAAGAAGTAATCATTAAGTTGGAAAAGGGGATTGGTAATATATACCCTTTTCTTTTTATGTGAGATATCTTTAGGTGCCCGTTTGAGACCATCTCCATGAGAAAATTCTCATCCAGATGTGACAGAGATGTCATGAATGTGAAAGTGGAAGATATCGTGAGGTGGGCTTCCACTATTTGGGAAATATTACATTACACTGAGTGAAAGAGAGGTCAGAATTTATCAATTTGTTTGCTTGATTTTTTATGACAGGACTTGGAACTTTAAATATGTTAATTTGTGTCACACATTTTCTAGAAGGGGATCTAATGTGCATTTTTCCAAACTTACTTGGCCATAGAACCACTTTGTTCTTTCCTTTTTATTTAGGGACTATCTATTGACTTCTCAACAATAAAAATAGATGAGGCACCTTTTGAGAAGCATGGATGAAAGCATAGAATGTGGGACTAGAAGGGAAACAGCCTGAGGCTCCACCTAGTTTCACTACTGACTCTCGTGGATTCAGGGAAAATTTTCACTTTTCTCTGCCAAACGTTTTCCTCCACAGCTTGGAATGTGCGCATCTCTTGTGCTATGTTAAAGAAACGTGTTATTGTGAATAGTTTAATGAGAATCAGAACATAGTTTCTGGTGGGCACTAACTGGTATGAAAGCATTTTGTAAAGAAAAGTGTCCTAAAAATATGTTGTCATTTTTTAATCATAGCCCCATAGAAAAAGGAATTTGAATTTTCTTTCATCACCTAGGAGTTTAACGATCTAAAATATTGAAATCAATTGTTTTTCTTTATGCTTGGGAAGTTGGAAAGAACATTTTTAAAAAGATGATTGAGATGATCAAATCCTGACATGTACGTGCTGTTATGGAATCAGTTGAAACCATCAGATGGAAGGCGATCTGCTTGGAAAAAGAGCCCTCAATTCTGAGGTGGAGTCCTCCAAAACCGTGGTCTGATCTTCAGATTTAGTGCTTATGGTGATGCTTGAACCCAAGTGAGAAACAGCTACAGAGCAGGCAACTAGACCAAGGGCAGTCAAAGAAGAAAAGGTCACGCCTCCCCAAATCCCATGGGCCAAAAGAACCTGGACCAAATTCGGCATCCACAGAGCAAGGGAGCCGTCATGCAGGAACTCATCCTTGAGTGTTGCATGGGGTTTTCTTTCTTTCCTTTTGCTGTATCAGATGTGGAGCCAGCAGAAGTCAGACACTTCCCTAACACTAAATGGGAAAATGTAGAGTCTTCTGAAATGAACTGTAAGAGAAACAGATGTGTGGAAAGAAGAATGCATTTTATCCTCAGCAACGTTATGTGTTTAGCAGCTCTTTAACTGTACTTGACCTCTAAAGCATAACTGTAGCACGGTTATGTTGTTGAAACGTAAGACTGCACAGAAGGCTAGGGAAGCAAGGCCGCCATCTCACCAACGGTCAACACTTCAGCTCTGGTTAGAAAAAATGTGAAATATCTTTCCATCCCAACAGTGCCAGGCTGGTGGTGGGTTTGGGGTTTTGCTTTTTCTGTCCTTCTTTCTTTTACAGTTCATTGACAATTCTGCTCATGCTTTAAAATAATCTGGGCCCGAGATGAGGCTTGCGTCTCGCTGATTTTGATTACTCCCACATACTGTATTTATTTGCCATTTAAATCATCGTTGTCTGGAGGAGATTCAGTTTCTGCAGCATCTGATCTCTGCTGTTGTGTACTAAGGAAAGGCAAAGGGGAGGCAGGTGCCTTCAGAGGGGACCATTGTGTGAAGAGGCCTCATGGGAAGGGGGGCAGATGAAATTCAAAATGAGGAGGAGGGGTTAGCCATGCACTCCAATCTTTGGTGCCTTTCACTCTTCTGGGGGTTGATGGATGGGTGTGCCTTCAGGACTGTTCTTATCATATGAAATACACAGCGCTCATTGTTTCCCTCCCAGCTGGGCCTTTCATTTGGTTCCACAGACTCCTGTCCTGGGGCTCTGGTCTCCTTTGTCACACCTCAGGGTGACATGAGGGACTGGGTGACAAAGAGCTTCCCAGTTTCCCATGAGTGCAAGAATCTGTCCCTGCCCTCCTGGCAGAGGAACAAAATATCAAAGGTTTATATAAATTAAATCAATTTTAAATAAAGACAGGACATTAACAGTGCAGTTCAGTGCCATATCAGAGCCTGAGCCCAAAGCAAATAAAAGTCATACGCTGATTTATTTCGGATTTTTGATATTTTATTCATTGTTGACTGTTTTGGGATTGATTTCAATCTTTAAAAATAGTTCGTGAAAATATTTTTCTTGATCACCAAAGTTTTTGGTGTTTCTTAAATTCTGCACCCAAGATGAGTGTCTCACTTTCTCCCCACGGGCCCAGGCCTGGTAATAAATTCTACACGAGCGCTTTCCATAAAATTATTATAATTAATAATGTTGCTAATGCCATTTATCTTATATTGAGCTCCTGTGCCAGGCACCATGGGAAACATTTACAAGCCCTGACTCATGAAATCTGCCTAAAGTAGGTACAGTGATTACTCCTGCTGTAGAAATAAAGAAATCAAGGCACTGATAACTTATTTACCTAAATTCACTTCTCTACCGGGCTGGAAGGGTAGACATAGGATTCTAGCCTTGGTATGTCTGGCTCTAAATCTCTTCTAATCTAGACTGTCTCTGAAGGACTGAATGTTTTTCACCCGTGGAGGTTAATGCTCTGTTTCATCTGTTCAGCAACTTGAGGTGTTTCTCAAGGAGGAAATGTCTTGTCTTGATTTTTGCCCAGGAGATAATGCATGAAAGTCAAGTGGAACCTGAAATATAAGGTATGACGAAAGTATGTGGAAGTCCTTGATTCTGTTAATCCATAGAGAAAGGGTAGGTGGGTGTTAGCCCAGTTTCCTTCCACTTGTAATGGAG
Source organism: Rhinopithecus roxellana (assembly GCF_007565055.1). Taxonomy (NCBI): domain Eukaryota; kingdom Metazoa; phylum Chordata; class Mammalia; order Primates; family Cercopithecidae; genus Rhinopithecus; species Rhinopithecus roxellana. Next base: position 71,597,137 of record NC_044549.1, on the reverse strand, counting down.
ATGGTTTTTATAAAAATGGTTTTTATAGCTCTTTTAAAAATATGTAATAGAAAATATCTGTGTGAGTACTGGCTGGTTCTTCAGCAATGTTGCAACATGGTTTCTTTGCCCTCACTGGCTTTTTCCTCTAATACATTCATCTCAGAATTCTTGTTAGGACGTTTAGGTCTTGACTTGAAATTTTATCACTGCTTTCTATAGATCTACGTTGTCTAGTACAGAGGTCACTGGCTTCATTTGGTTATAGAACACTTGAAATGTGGTTTGTTCTAATTGAGCTGTGTTCTATTTGACAAACACTCTGGAGTTAGAAGGCTTTATGTGATCAAGAGAATATAAACTACTTCATTAATAATTGTTCTTATTGATTACATATTGCAATGATGTTTTAGATCGACTAGTTTAAATAAAATGTATTGTCGAAATTAATTCCATTTGTTTTTATTTCCCATAAGGCCAGCATAAATTTAAAATTACATATGTGGCTCACATTTTATTTCTGTTGGACAGCACTGCTGTAAAAGATTGCCTCTCAGATGTTCCATTTGTGAGGCAAAAGGTTGATGTGTTTTGTTTGTAACTGACACAGAAACAAGTAGAATTTGTCAAAAAACACACAAAAAAGGCCGGGTATGGTGGCTCACGCCTGTAATCCCAGCACTTTGGGAGGCCGAGCAGCAGATCACAAAGTCAGGAGATCAAGACCATCCTGGCTAACATGGTGAAACCCCATCTCTACTAAAAATACAAAAATTAGCTTAGGGTGGTGGCGCATGCCTGTAGTCCTAGCTACTTGGGAGACTGAGGCAGAAGAATCCCTTAAACCAGGAAGTCGGAGGTTGCAGTGAACCAAGGTTGCACCACTGCACTCCAGCCTGGCAACAGAGCGAGATTCTGTTTAAATATGAACATAAAAAAAAAACAAAAACAAAACACACACACACACACACACACAATACAAAAAAGAACCTTTTTGGAGCTTAAGACTCTTAGCCAACAGATAATGGTTTGTGCCACCTCTGCAGATACTGAATTCTTTAGGCAGTAGCATTCACTTATTTGCCAAGAGGTTTGTAAACAGCCCAGTCTGTTTTTCAGATCAGCTGCTTTTAAATGGCTTCATTGGACTCTACATAGTGTTTAGGTGCCCACTTAGGCATGGTATATTGACAGCACTGCCTGTGTTTGCCAGGTTCAGGACTTTGTTGCCTCTTCTTCAAAGCCAGGGAGCAGAATGGTTGTCTGGGCCCTAGGACCTGGCATCTTGGCTCTCATCTTGGGCTGCTATAACAAAACACCTTGGACTAAGTAATTTATAAGCAACAGAAATTTATTTCTTGCAGTTGTGGAGGCTGGGAAGTTCAAGAACAAGGCACCAGCAGATTCAAGGTCTTGTGAGGACTTGCTGTCTGCCTTAAAGATAGTGCCTTCTTACTGCATCTTCACATGGTGAAACTCATGCTCCCTCCAATCTCTTTTATAAAGGCATTAATCCCATTTGTGAGGATAAAGCCCTCATGACTCAGTCACTTCCCTAAAGGTCCCACCTATTAATGCCGTCACACTGGAGATTAAGTTTCAACATATGAGTTGGGGGGCAGGGGACATTATTACTACTATAGCGGCTCTCAAACTGTAGTTGGCAAAAGAATCACCTGGTGACCCTGATGAGCATGCAGATTCCTAGGGATTACTCCCTGGAGTAGAGTATCTGGTTTAGCTTCTCTGCACCAGGCACATTGGCTGTATTAGTTCTCACAATCTCCCTCTACCACCTCTCCTCTCCATTTTGACATCGGTATTCAGGCCTTCCTTTTACTCTGTCTTGGGCATATCTTTGCTGTTTCCAGAAAGCATTCCTCAGTAATCCAATTCGTTTCCCATTCTTTTTTTCCACAGTCTGTAGGGTCTAATTTACTTCCAAATAGATATTGGCAACTCTTAGCTTATACTTGAAAGCTGTTCCTCTAAGTGCATGGAAGGCCGGAGATGGTGGGGAGGGTGTCTTTGTTCTTTTTTCCTCTTAATTATCTATGGATCAGTGAGGTTTATTTAACTTGAAAGATATCTGAAGTCCCCTTTGACGTAGATGAGATAAAATTTTTCAGCAAATGTTCAGCTTTAGTACTTGGCACATAGAAGGTACTCTATAAATATTTATTGAATGAATGAATGTCTTTCCTGTTTGTCTTCCTTGGAAGCTGCATTAACCCCTCCTGGTCACCAGGGGACTGACTCTAGTGCACTAAGGCAGTAATTAAGTATTAAGCAAATGCTGTATGTGGAAAAATTGAGTGGAGGCTTTAATGCCACATTGTGGAATGTGCCTTAATGCAGCAAATAAAAAGGACCTTCAGGAGTACCTGAACATATCCACTACCCTCATGTTTTTCTCCAGCCTCTCTTGGTTCACCACATGTACCCATTCTCCATCTCTCCCTTACAGTGGAACTGTATTTGCTGACTGTGTTGCAGGTGACAGAATCTCAAAGGAGCTTAAGTAAAACGATGATAATTTTTTTGATTGAGGTTGTTGAGATACCCAGGCAAGGCTGCATCCAAAGTCTCAAGTAGCATTATTAGGACACAGCTCTCTCCTTCACATTAACTCAACACTCAGGCTGTCTGCACCCTTGTAGATCAGATGGCTAGTCATTGTTAAATCTCTTCTCAGCACCCTGAGGAATCAGAAGACCCTGGCTCTCCAGATAGCTCCAGGAAAAATTTCTGGGATTCTGAACCTCCCCTTGAAGTGTGGCCAAGGAGATTAAATGCTCTTATTTGCCGTATCTGGGTCACAGATCCTCCTGGATCAGGATATGAGAGCAGCCTCATTCAAACTGCTTGCATTGAGAGAAGGGAAGGAGAAGGCATCCCAAAACAAATTCAAGGTTGATTTATCACTGAAAGGAAAATAGGGTGCTGAGTCAGCAGAATATATCAAAGGGTCATTCTAAAAACCTACAAAGGCATCATTTTTCTGTTTCTATTTGAGAGTGAATCTTGCCACAGAAACACAGCCGTCCCCCAACCTCCAAAGCCATTTTGCCCAGAGTTCCAAAATCATCAGTAGGCCAGGATCTCCTTACAGGCAGAGGGCACACCATATTGATTTCTGAACATAGTCTAGTATATTGCACACAGGAGCTTTTAAATAATTGTCCCAATCAATAGAATTTGATTGCGTACCTACTGTGTGTCAGGACTGTTCAATCAATGAAGCATCTGTTCTTGCAATAATCAGTCAGACTGGTTTTTGCATCATAGCCTGCTAAGAGCATGAGCTTTGAGATGATGGAAACACAGCTCCAAATCTGACTCTGCCATTTACTAGCCCTGCAGATTTAGGTGAGTTTTCAGCCCCTCTAGGCCTCACTTTTCTTCATTTATAAAATGAGGCTAATATAGCACCTCCCACATAGAGCAGGTGTGATTATTAAACGGGATGATGTATGTAGGGTGCTCTGCACAGCAGCTGGCTGATAGGGCCGACATATAGCAATTAATATTTATATTTATATATTTAAAAGAGCAAATATTTGTTAACCAGTTGTGTTCATTTGTTTAGCAGTTGTTAAATTTTTTCTATATGCTAGGCCCCTTAGTAGACATGGCATAAAGATGAGTAAGATAAACTTCCTGTATTAAAAAAAATTGTGGTTTCTTGGTAAAGACAGTCGTAGAAACAGACAATCAAAGATAATGGTTATAATCCCATGTGGTCCATGGGATTATATGGTCCCGAGCTGTGTACAGCCAAAAGTAATTTCAAACTAGTTCACTTTTCTAGGATACCATGAAGGAGAAGCATTATGTTCTACCAATACTCACCATCTTCTCTTTTGTTCTCTCATCAACTATCCTTAGCCCACTCAGACAAGCAAGTCACTTTGTGTCATGGGCCTTGCTGGACTCTTCTGGCCCACGCCAGCCATTCCCTCCTGCCAAGACTCCCTGAAGTTGCCATTCTGTTTCTTACCTCAAGTTCTCTATAGCCATTTTTTCTCTGTCCAGAAGGCTCTCTTTATCTCACTGTAACCTGACTAACATCTACTTTTCCTTTAAGACTGAGCTGAAGTGTCACCTTCTATGATAGGCCTTGCTGGTCCTGTTGGATAACTCTCATCTCCTCCTCATTCCCCCAGCACCCAGCGCAGGCCACCATGACATTGTTTAACCCTCTGGTGATGTAATTGTCGGCATCCCCCAAAGCCTTCTTGACTATTGTGTGTGGACTACAAGCTGATCCTCCCAAGAGGACATCACGATTTCCTGTATTCCTTGGCACCCTAGCACCATATGGAATGGGGGGAGGAAAGAAGGAAAGTGGCCCAGAAGCCATGCAAGGAGTCCTCTAAGTTTGGCAGTCATCTGTGGGGCATTTCTAATGTGGTCACCACCTGTAACCTGTAAATGGTGATTTCTGGTCTAGGTTATATAGTGACAGTAAAAGCAGAATAGTTTAGTCCAACCACTACACAGCATAGGTGTTGCCATCAGTTAGAACTGGAATGGACTTTTAGCTTCTACTGGCGATGAGCAATTTACTTAACCTTTTAAACCTCATCACTAAAATGGACCTGTCATAGGTTGCTGCGAGCATTTTATGAGGTGATGCAGGGAGAGCCCTTGGCAGAGTACTTAGCACCTAATAAAACCCCCAGTAAGAAAGGATGCTATTATTGTAAATGCAGAAATATATTTTGGAGATCGCCAATGCTTTTTCAAGATGAACCACCAATAGTTTTCTTCAAGGAAGCGGCTTGATTTTTTAAAAATGATAATTAGGAAGAAAAAACAAACAGCATATTGGTTGCAGAGAAGGAAAATTATTTTGTTTTGGTTGTTTTTTGCTTTTGTTTTTCACACCTGTTTTCTCAGGAATGGGACTTAGTGTCTCGCCAAAACTTGACAACAAGTAAAATATGTGGTTTTAAGTCCTCAACAGTCCTAGCAAATGTGAAATCAAATCTCTCATTTGCTTTGGAGCATCCGGACGGCAAGGACAGCTGGAGTGTTGCTATTTTTTATTTCAAATAAAAGAGTCAGCTCCTCGTTACCATAGGAACCACCAACCTAATTATAAGGAGTTTTGTTCACTGGATAAAAGTCATCATTTCTCTTTCCTCCCCACACTCAAGACAGGTCCCCAAAATATTGGCATGGATTTGATCGTGGATGAAGGGATTTGCTCTCTTTCTTAAAATGATTGCAGTGCACTGACCACTAACATAGGAAAGAAAGCGAATGGCACTGACCAGAGACTGGGAGAAATAGTGTCTGCAGCTTGTCTTCTACTTTGAAAATAAGTCGTGAGCATTTCGTGAGAACAAGTTAAGGTTTTAAAAATACAGTGCAAAGGAAGATGCTCTTGATCTATCCTACCACTAGGTAGACATACCCCTTTTTGTCTCGGGATAGAAGGATGGACTTTATTCCATCTTAATGTCCATTCTAGCTCTAGGATCCTTCTGTTCTAGGATTTTATACTGGGACTCTAAGGTTAATCATATTATATACCATTGCAGTGTTTGCAGAGGAAATGCTAAACCATGGGTTTCTAAGAGCTCACAGGCAGTCTGATGTATGTTTGGGGCTTGCTAGAATAGTAAATAGTTGTATCTCACCATCAAGGCTCAATCCAAAAAATGTGGAGGTTTCTTGTGCATGCTTCTCTCTTATTTTGGTTGGGGAAGGGATTCATTTTATAGAATGTCCCTGCTGTAGGTTAATGCCGTTGTTGGGCATATCGTTTCGGTTTTGTAGATACTGAAATACTCATTTGAGACTTGAATGTTCTGTACATACATGCCAGGAGTTTGGGAAGATGCATCAGGCTATTTGGGATTGAGGGATGGAGGGACATGTTTTAGAGAGGGGTTGGACTAGGATGTGGCCGGGTAAAAGTCTGTGAAGACAGGGGTCCCTGAAGAGATTGTAAACATGAAAAGAAGGTTATATGAATATGTGTGGAGGATGAGTTGGAGAAAGAGTGGTGGAAGAAATGAATTAGGCCCTGTAACTTGGGTAGCATCCCATGATAGGTCAGCATTTCACTTTATGCATGTCCAGAGCAGATTCCTTGATTTGGATGCAGATTTCCTTTACCTGTACTTATTTCTTCCTCCTCTCCTTGCCTCACCTTGCCTCGTCCCACCCCGCTCCCCTCCCCTCCCCTCCCCTCTCCTCCTCTCCCCTCTCCTCCTCTCCTCTCCCTTCCCCTCTTCTTTCATTGTTTGGTAACAGGGTCTTGCTCTGTCACCCAGGCTGGAGTGCAGTGGTATAACACAGCTCACTGTAACCTCAGCCCCTGGCCTCAAGCAATCCTCCTGCCTCAGCAGGAGTTTGTAGCTGGGGCCACAGACTCATGTCACCATGCCTGGCTAATTTTTACATTTTTTGTATAGACAAGGTCTTGCTGTGTTGCCCAGGCTGGTCTAGAACTAGGTTCAAGTAATCATCTTGCCTTGGCCTCCCAAAGTGCTGAGATTACAGGCATGAGCCATCACGCCCTGCCTCGTACTTATTTCTTCCGTGGTTCTCTCTCCTCTTCCTGCCCCTTCTCCCCTGGTCTGTCTCTCTCTCTCTCTATATGTATGTATGTGTATATCAATATAATAAATTTATTGGGTGCTTGAGACAGGATCTCACTATGTTGCCCAGACTTCTCTTTTTTTTTTTTAAAAAAAAAAATTCATTCTGTTTTTAATTGACAAACAATAACTGTATATATTCATGGGGTACAATATGATGTTTTGATCCATGTGTAGATTGTGCAATGATCAAATCAGGCAAATTAACATATCTGTCACCTCAAACATTTATTTTGTTGTTGTTGTAAGAACATTTAAAATTCTCTTAAATATTTTGAAATAATATTATATTACATTATTATTAACTACAGTTACCATGCTGTGCAATAGACCACCAAAGTTATTCCTGTAAAAGTGAAACTGTATACCCTTTGACCAATACCTCCCCCTTTCTCTGTCTGCTTCCGTCTGCCCCCAGCCTCTGATAACCACCATTCCACTCTCTACTTCTGGAAGTTTGACTTTTTGAATTCCACATATAAGTGAGATCATACATTATTTGTCTCTTTGTGCCTGGCTTATTTCACTTAGCCTAATGTCCTTTAGGTTCATCTGTGTTGTCATAAATGACAGAATTTCCTGCTTTTTAAAGACTAAATATTATTTCCTTGTGCATGTGTATATATTACATTTTAAAAATCCATTTGTCCATTGGTGGATGCTTTGATTGCTTCCATATCTTGGTTATTGTGAATAGTGCTACAGTGAACATGGGAGTGCAGACATCTCTTTGACATTTCCATTTCAGTTCCTTTGGATGTACACCTAGAAGTGAGATTGCTGGATCATATAGGAATTCTATTTTTAGTATTTTTGAAGAACCTGCATACTATTTCCAAAATGGCTAATTTACAATACTACCAACAGTGTATAAGAGTTCCCTTTTTTCATATACTCATCAACACTTGATAGCTTTCATCTTTTTGATAAAAGCCAATTTAATAGGTGTGAGGTGATAGATCATTGTGATTTTAATCTTCATTTTTCTGATGATATTGAGGATTTTTTTCACATATCTGTTGGTCATTTGTATGTCTTCTTTGAGAAATGTCTATTCAGGTCCTTTGCCCATTTTTGGATAGGGTTATTTCTTTTCTTGTTATTGAGTAGTTTGAGCACCTTGTTATATATTTTAGGTATTAGCCCGTTATCCAATGTATGATTTGGCAAATACTTTATCCTAGTCTGTGGGTTGTTTCTTCACTCTATCGTTTCCTTTACTGTGCAGAAGCTTTTAAGTTTGATGCAATCCCATTTGTCTATTTTGCTTTTGTTGTCTGTGCCTTTGGAGTCATATATAAGAAATCACTGCCCAGAGCAATGTCATGGAGCTGTTCCCCTATGTTTTCTTCTAATAGTTTTACAGTTTCAGGTCTTACTTTTTAAGTCTTTGATCTATTTTGAGTTAATTTATATAAGTGGTGAGATAAGGATCCATTTTTATTTCTCTGCATGTGAATATCCAGTTTTATCAACACTTATTCCTTTTCCCATTGTCTGATGTTCTTGGCGTCTTTGTTGACAATTAATTGACTATAAATTCGTTGGTTTATTTCTGAGCTATCCATCCTATCCCATTGGTTGATGTACCTTCTTATATGAGTACCATGCTGTTTTGATTACTATAGCTTTGTAATATACTTTGAAATCTGGTAATATGCCTCCAGCTTTGTTCTTTTGGCACAAGATGGTTTTGACTATTCACGATCTTTTGTGGTTCTATATGAATTTTGGGATTGTTTTTTCTATTCTGTGAAGAACGACATTGACATTTTTGGCATGGATTACATTGAATTTGTAGATTGCTTTGGGTAGTATGTACGTTTTAACAATATTAATTCTTCCAATTTGTGAACACAGGATATACTCCTATTTATTTGTGTCATCTTTAATTTTTTCCTTCGAGGTTTAATAGTTTTCAGTATACAGACCTTTCACTTCCTTGGTTAAATGTACTCCTAAGTATTGTTTGATGCTATTATAAATAGAATTGTCTTCTTAATTTATTTTTCAAATAGTCTATTATTAGTGTATAGAAATGTTACTAAGTTTTGTAAGTTGATTTTGTGTCCTGTAACTTTACTGAGTTCTTTTATCAGTTCTAATAGTTTTTTGGTGGTGTCTTTAGACTTCCTATATATAAGATCATGTCATCAGCAGAAAGAGACAATTTCACTTCTTCTTTTCCTGTTTGGAAGTTTTCTATTTCTTTCTCTTGCCTGATTGCTCTGGCTAGGACTTTCCAGTACTATGCTGTCTTTTTGCTTTTGATGGTGGGGGTGATGATAGTGATTGTCATGATGGTGGTAGCTGTAATAAGGGCGGAGGTGGGATGGAGGAAGTTGTAATAATGATGGTAGTTATAATGATGTTGGTAATAGTGATAGTGGCAGAATGGTGGTTAATATTTTTTGAGCACTTTCTCAGTTCCAGACCTTGCTCTAAGCAGTTGTATCTGATGTCTAGTCCTTTGCTTTGGGCAGAAACCCAAGATTCTTCCTGGATTGTTCCTTTTTCTCACACATTCCGTAAGACTCTCAGCAAGCTTGGATCAGCTCTGCTTTCAAAACCCAGCTCTATCTTACCTCCGTGGACATGTTCTTTTCTATCACCATAGGTCCAACTACCTCCCTCTTTCACTTTCTTTCTGACAGGGACCTTCTCCCTGGCCTCCCTGCTTGCCGTCTGGCCTCTTATAATCCATTCACACCACAGGCAGTGTGATCTTCTAAAATTATATATCCCCCCTACTCAGAATCTTCTTAATGACTTCCCTTCAAGCTGACAATAAAATCTAAGACCTTATGACCATGGCCTTTAGTCCCCAAATTCTCATTTTACCAGCCTCATGTCCTTCCACTCTCCCCTTTGCGTGTTATGCTTTTGTCAGACCTGATCTTTGAGTACACCACATCCTCCAGTCTTGGCTCCTGCTGTTCACATCTTAGCATGGCATGTTCCCTTGTTTCATTTAGGCTCTCCTCAAGTTTGGCTTCCTCAAAGAGGACTTCCCTGATCACCCTCTATTAAATAACAGTCTGCCCTCCCTTGTCCCTCACCTTCTATCTATCCCATTTACCCCATTAATAATTTCTTCACAGCACTTAACACTCAGTCATCATATTGTAAAGTTTAATAATATATTAGATCTAGCAAAAAAGATTTCCTTTCTAGAATATAAACTTTGTAAGGACAGGGACCTCTCTGCATTATTCATCTTGGTATAATTTTGGTTTAGAACAGTGTCTAGCTCATGTTATAGCCTTCCATCATAAGTATTGGTGGAAGGAATTAACAAATGGGAGCTTATATAATAAAAAATAACTTTAAGAGTTATAGTTTCCTTTTGCAGATGAGGAAATTGAAGCTTAGAAAGATAAATTATGCCCTAGACTTCTGAGAAAAAAGCTAAGCACTTCAGTTTTTCTGAGAAGCTGATTGTATAGAATCTTGGGTTTATAACTTATTTGAACTTCTCATTCAGAGCTCCAACCCTGGCAGACCTAATATAATGTTTGCCCAACTATTAAATATATAATCCTTGGCATTTGTTGTGTGTCAAATATTTTAGATAATTAATTGATGAGACGTTTCTTGGTATGTTTTTTGCTTCAATAACAGAATAACAGAAGCTGGGTAATTTATAATGAACAGAAATTTATTGGCTCCCATTTCTGGAGCTGGGAAGTTCAAGATCAAGTAAGCAGTCCCTGGCAAGGGCCTTCCTTCTTTGTTATTCCATGATGGAAAGTGGAATGGCAGGAGAGTACTAAAGGAGAGAGACAGAGAAAGAAAGAGATAAAGGGGGCCAAACTCCCCCTTTTATAATGAACCCACTACAATATTGGCATTAATTATTCACTTCACCACCATGGCCTAATCACCTCTCATTAGGCCCTACACCCCAACAGTGTCGCATTGAGGATTAATTTTCCAGTGCATATTTTTGGGGTGTATATTCAAATTATAGTAATTAGTATTCTTTATTTTTTTATTTCTTGTAGAGATGAGGTCTAGAACTTCTGGCCTCAAGTGATCCTTCCACTTTGGCCTCCCAGAGTGCTGGGATTACATGTGTGAGCCACTGTGTGCAGTACAGCAATTACTATTAAGTCACGGTGAATTTACTGGGATGGTTTTTTTTTTTTTTTTTTTTTGGCAATGGCGTGTTTTAAGTTTTCATTATATTTTTAACCACTTTGTTGAGATATAATTCATGTCATACAGTTTACCAATTTAAATTATATAATTCAGTGTTTTTTTAGTATATTCACACAGTTGTGCAACTGTCACTACAATTTTAGAACAATTTTATTACTGCTGAAAGAAACCTCCTCATACACAGTAGCAGCTGCTTTCCATTTCACCCTACCTCAAAGCACTGTCCTAGACTACTTCTAATCTACTTTCTGTCTCTTATAGGTTTGCCTTTTCTGATAATTTCTTACAAATGGATATATACAATATGTGTTTTTTTGTGTCTGATTACTTTTCCTTTAGCAAAATATTTTCAGGATTCTTCTATGTTGTGGCATGTATCAGTACTCCATTCCTATTTATGGCTGAATAATACTCCATTGTATACATATACCACATTTTGTTTATTCATTCATCATTTGATGGACGTTTAGATTGTTTTCACTTTTTGGCTGTTATGAGTAATGTTGTTATGAATATGTGTGTACATATTTTTACTTCGACATGTTTTCAATTCTCTTAGGTATAGACCTAGGAGTAAAGTTGCTGGATCCGGCCAGACACAGTGGCTCACACCTGTAATCCCAGCACTTTGGGAGGCCAAGGCAGGCAGATCACTTGAGGTCAGAAGTTCAAGATCAGCCTGGCAAACGTGGTGAAAACCTGTCTCTACCAACAATACAAAAATTAGCCAGGCATGGTGGCATGTGCCTCTAGTCCCAGCTACCCAGGAGGCTGAGACACAAGAATGGCTTGGACCTGGGATGTGGAGGTTGCTATGAGCCAAGAGTGCGCCACTGTACCTTAGTCTGGGCAACAGAGCAAGACTCTGTCTGTAAAAAAAAAATAAGAAGAATCGCTGGATCATGTGATAACTCTATCCTTAAGACAGAGGAAGCACCAAACTGTTTTCCAAAGTTGCTGCACCATTTTATATTCTCATCAGCAATGTAATGAGGATTGCAGTTTCTCCACATCCTTTTCAACACTTGTTATTATCTTTTTTTTTTTTCTGTATCCCTTCGAGTGTGTGTGAAAGTGAGTTCATTTTTGCATTTCTTTTTTTAACAGAGAAGGTGGGCCCTCAGAGCTGTCAGTGGAGAGATTATAGGGTTTAAGGAGAATTTTCACTTTTATTGTATCTTTTTTTTTTTTTTTTTAATAACAAGTCACTTTCCTGTTACTTTGCCATTTTAAATTAAGGGCATTAACTTTTTTTAAACAGCTTCTTTGAGATGTAATTTACTTTCTACACAATTCATTCATTTAAAGTGTATAATTCAATGCATTTAATATATTCAGAGTTATATATCCCTCACGGCAATTCTCAAGTATTTTTGTTACCTCAAGAGGAAACCCTGTAACCTTTAACCATCATCTCCCCAATCCCTCTCCCCCAGAGCCCTAGGCAGCCACTAATCTACTTTCTATCTATAGATTTGCCTGTTCTGGACATTTCATGTAGTTTTTGTAAATGGTCATTTTCCATTTATAACAATGTATATTATTTTTTCTATGGGAATATTGCGGCACTATTCACAATAGCAAAGACTTGGAATCAACCCAAATGTCCATCTGTGACAGACTGGATTAAGAAAATGTGGCACATATACACCATGGAATACTATGCAGCCATAAAAAAGGATGAGTTTGCGTCCTTTGTAGGGACATGGATGCAGCTGGAAACCATCATTCTTAGCAAACTATCACAAGAAGAGAAAACCAAACACCGCATGTTCTCACTCATAGGTGGGAACTGAACAATGAGGAAACTTGGATTTGGGAAGGGGAACATCACACATTGGGGCCTATCATGGGGAGGGGGGAGGGGGGAGGAATTGCATTGGGGAGTTATACATGATATAAATGATGACTTGATGGGTGCTGACGAGTTGATGGGTGCAGCACACCAACATGGCACAAGTATACATATGTAACAAACCTGCATGTTATGCACATGTACCCTAGAACTTAAAGTATAATAATTAAAAAAAAAGGGAATATAATGTTTCCTTTTAAAATAAATATATTATGCTGAGCACGGTGGCTCACCCCTGTAATCCCAGCACTTTGGGAGACCTAGGTAGGCAGATCACGAGGTCCGGAGTTTGAGACTAGCCTGGTCAACATGGTGAAACCTCCTCTCTACTGAAAATACAAAAACTAGCCAGTTGTGGTGGCAGGTGCCTGTACTCCCAGCTACTCTGGAGGCTGAGGCAGGAGAATTGCTTGAACCTGGGAGGCAGAGGTTGCAGTGAGCCGAGATAGCGCCACTGCACTCCAGTCTGAGCAATAGAGCAAGACTCCATCTTGAAAAAAATAATAAATAGATGTGGTACAATAAAATTTAATAAGCCTAAACAATAATAAATAAAAATAATAAAGGTGATATGTATAGAAAAGGTTGAAATTGCTACAGTGATTGATGGTGGGCTACAAGCAGAGAAGATTGCCTCATGGTTGAATGCAAATGGCCAGGATTTGAGAAATGGTAGTTGATAGATATCCTTGGTCCAGACTGGTCAAGAAAAAGACTTCATCTTCAGAGTAGAATGGAGGGAGCCTTGAGTGCCTACTAGGCCTACACATCCTCATTGCCAAACAACATCTGCCTCTCAGGAGCTGTGTGACTTTATACATCAATGTTTCAGTTTGCCGATCTAGCCAAATGGGGATGGATAATGGCAAGATCTACTTCATAGAGCTGTCACGAGGAATTGGTGATTGACATGTGAAGAGCATTTAGCATACTGCCTGACACAAACCAAGTGCTCATTGAGTGTTAGCTGCTAGCCAGTTTCAATCACGGCCAAGAGGAAGCTCTGATCCCTCCCCATGTTCCATCCCATCCCAATTTGATCTCGCAGTCCTGTCTTCTCTCTGCTCATGCTGCTCACCTTTCCAAACAGAGTTCTGCTAGAAAAGTACCCCCTTCTGAGAGAGAGGAAAAGCTTTCTTCAGGGGAGAGTATTTGAGTAGCTGCATTGTCCTGCTGAAACATACCAGCCAGCTTTCAAGCCGGAAACACATTGCCCTTAACCAAGTTTACAAAACCACAGGTTACCTCTTTATGTTTTGGCAAACTGCATCAAATCAAACCCTGAAAGACAAATTCCATGGGGGAAGAGCGCCTTCATTATCAGCTTACCAAGGAACCCTTGGACAATTACACGTGTCCGTGTACCCCAGCATTTGGAACACATCAGTAGGCCAGACACATGATAAATGTCTCTTACAAAACCATTCTACAAGCAAATCGGGATTTAAAAAATGCGTTTGTAAAGTGTTTTTCTTCAGTTGGATCAACCATATGTTAAAGTAAGCTTCACCTATGGCAACAGTTTTCATCTGAGGCTTATTTTAGCTTAATAAAAGAGTGTGTGGGTGGTAAGCAGAACCTTGTGCAGAGCTGCTAGAAAATTGGGACTAATGGCTTTTGTCTTTCTGTCTTGTTGATCTAAGATAGCTTGCTTCTTGCCTGGGTTGTGGATGGGTGAAGCCAAGTCACCATGTCTGCAGGACTTAAGCTAGGCTCTGGAGAAGCACTCCTTCAGGCACATGCAGAATGCCCTTGGATATCAGTCCGTCTAATTGCATGTAATTGCCACATTGGCCTCTTCTCTGTTTCTGGAGCACCAAGCTTGTTCCAGCCTCAGAGCCCTTGCGCTTGCTGACTCTGTTGCCCAGCCTACCATTCCCCTGGCCCTTCACATGGCAGCAGTTTTTAAACCTTCAGGTCTCCTGCTAATACCTCTACCCCACCTCAAGTGCTCTGCCATCTCACTGTTTCCTTTATTGCACTTGCCATCACGTGAAATTACCTTGCTCATTTATTTGTTTCCATGTGTGTTGTCCATCTCCCCCATTAGAATGGAAGCTCCATGAAGTCAGGGTCTTCATCTGTCTTATGTGAGGTCATATGGGTAGCACTCAGCTCAGTACCTAGTACACAGTAGGCACTCCTTAAATATGTGCTGAATTTCAATGTATAAATTTGACTTCAAATACAAAGTTTCATAAGTAATGAGATAGGACATGAAGCTTTAAAATAAGTCTTGAGCTAGAACGGCTGCTTAAATACTTTAAACACTGTGCTGAACTTTTCAGTGTTACCTCTTCCCCAGCTCTCCCCTTGATACAACTTGACACCACAAAAAGTCAGGCAGGGAGAGTGACAGTGACTGTTGATGAAAGCAATTAGAATAGGCTTAAAGGCTATCAAAGGGTCTGGCTTTCATACTAAAATATAGGAAGGCATATTTCCCCTTGGGAAAAATGCAGATGAGGTGATGGAACGTGTTGTCGTCTTTTCGGCTAGTTAGTAGATATTTCAAGGGAACCATTAGAATGCTTATAATGAAAATTTTATAGTGCCTCAAATGAGAGACGTTTAAGGGGGAAGAATGTTCTTTGGGGGCGTGATTGTCATAAGATCTGTGGTGTTCCATTTCTAGTTTCCCCAGATCATTAGAGATGGAGATAAGGAAGTAAACTAATAAATATACATATTATTAATTGCTTATTTTAATAAATGCCATGGAGGGAAAGTACAGCAAAACTATGGTTTCTGGAACAGAACTAATTATTGGAGAAGACCCACTTTAGGTTAAGTGATCAAAATAAATGAATGAATTCCTTGGAGAAAGTCAGTATGGTTTCCTGACTGTAATCAGGTGTAAGGGCCTGACAACTAGCCCTTATACCAGATTTCTTCTTCTCCATTGTTGGCGCAGGGCAGAGGGGACAGCAGCGATTCTTTAAGCACCGAGTTAATTTCTCTCCTTTTCAGGCTCGCAGTGGAAGCTCATTTCTCTCCTTGTTCCAGTTTTCCTCTCCCTCCCTGCCACCCTCCCCAGCTGATAGGAATGGGCTTTTATGAGGTCCAAAGCCACACAAGAGACTTGGATCTGCTGGCCAGCCAGCTGCTGGGGTCCATTCATGAGAAACCACATTCTGTTGGGAAGAAGTGAGGACAGTGGTGGCTTCTGGGTCATGTGTTTGGCGGGGCACAAGCTTACATGCGGTGTTTCAGATGCCTCCAGAACAGATCCTAGTGCAGTTTGGAATCACACAGATGTTTTGGCAAGTGGCTATCCCTTCTTCCATCTCATTCACCCCACCCAGCTGGGGCTGTCTTACTGTTCAGATGTTGGAGAGCAACCTGTGCACATATGTTCTGGCAATGTCGTCCGAAAGAACATTGTGTAAATATTGTTTACTGATATCCATTTGTTTCCTTAAACTTGCTTCTGTTTAAAAGTTATCGATTTATTGGAGGGCTGTGAGTCAGCATCTGGGTTAAGCACTTAATGTGTGTTGGGTCACGTCAACCTCACAACAGTGCTATGAGAAAAGCATGATTTTGAGACCTGATTCCTTTTTCAAACGGGGAGATTGATGACTGAAGGAGATTATTTTTCCCAGGGTCACATTGATAGGAAGTAGCTGAGCCTAGAACTGCACAGCACAGCCGTTTCTCTTAACCGCAGTATTCTCTCTTCCCTGACCAGCATCACATTTTCATTGTAAATAACTAGAAACTAGGGATGGGGAAAAGAAATTTAAAAATATACCTGTAGATCACTCGTAATTCTACTACCTACCACCTACCCACTCATAATTCTAACCACTGGTAAATTTTCAGTTTCTAAACTCTGTGTGGGTGTGTATATTTATATGTGTATATATATGCATTTCTGCTTACATAAAATATCTCATGCATGTACCTCTAGATAAACATGTTATTATAACTTGCCACTTTTTAAATAAATAGCAAATAATAACTCCTAAGATAAATATGTATCCACATTGCTGTTTCAATAACAGCCCAATACTCTATGCATGATTTACTGTGATTTATTTCACCACATCCCTCATACTGAACACTCACTCTTTCTTTCCACCAAGATGACAGGAATAAGCATCCTGTGGTACCCTTATTTATTATTTGAAACAACTGCAATGGGTGTCTTTTTACATGTGCCTTTTTGAACTTTTCTTGTTACTCCTATAGGCTAATTCCTAGCGTAGTCACTTACCACACAAAAAAATTTCAGAATAATTATGTGGCCACAGACAATCATACTTTGGAAGAATACAGTTGTGATTAGCATTTAACCTGTCTCTCTGCTTCCAAGATTAGTAAATGCTGGTTGGCTGGCTGCTTCCAAGGAGCCATCAGGGTACAAAGAGCCTGAAGCATGGTGTTATGTGATATGGTGGGTTCAACAATAGAAATTTACTCAATATATGGTACAGAGAGAAGTTGCAGCTGCTTAACTCCGTGTAAGCCTCAGGTGCTCCTATGGAGTTAGCCAGATGAAGAGGTGATAAGCAGTTTATGCTTATTAAGTGAGGTGTCCTAGGCACAAAGTGGCCAGAGATGGGGCTAGAGAATATCAGAGCGATAGCTGATCAGAGAAGGCCTGCCTGGTGTATATTACTGAGAGTAATAGGACCTACCTCTGGATTTGGTACCACAGGTGATGAGGGGATCTGGACAGGCTCTGAGTAAGGGATGATTTGTATTTTAGAAGATCCCTTCTGACCAGAGGATGGAGGATGGTTGGGTGGAAGAAAATGTTGGAGACAGAGACACATTGGAAGGAGGGTGCGGTTGTCCAGGTGTGAGATGATGGAGGTCTAGACACATGCAGTAGTCAAATAGATAGAATGGAAGGGCTGGATGGAAGGATGTTTAAATTTGGAGCTTCAACCTAGATCTGGAGCCAAGCTTACAGGAGTATACCCCTAAAACTCCATCTAAAATTATGCAAGATATTATTCCAAGTTTTTACAATGGTAAGACTTGGATGCTGGGCATAAACAACCTATTTGGTTAAAGCCATAGGATTGACCTGTTTGTTAGAGCCAGAATAAGATTTTCAAAAGGATCTGCATACATGAGTGATTTTTCTGGAATGGTAACAGTCTTTTAAAATTGAATTATGGTGATAGTTGTACAACTCAGTCAACTTACTAAAATCACCAATTTATACACTTAAAATGGGTGAATTTTGTCCCTGTAATCCAAAGATTAAAAGCCACTAAAGTACATGTGTTTAATTAAGGTATGATGGTTAATTTAACGTGTCAACTCAGCTAAGCTATGATATCCAGTGGTTTCAGTTGTCAAAGACTGGTCTAGGTATAGCTATGAAGGAATTTTTTACATATGATTGACATTTGCAGTCAGTTCACTTTAAGTAATGCCTATTACCTTCTATAATGTGGGTGTGCCTCATCCAATCAGTTGGAGGCTTTAAGAGGAAAGACCGAGGTTCCTTGAGAAAGAAGAAATTACCTCCACGCTGCAACCTGGAATCCCTGCCTGAGTTTCCAGGATGCTGGCCTGCCCTACAGATTTCAGACTTGCCAGCCCTGACATGAGCCAATTCCTTAAAGTCAATCTGTGTGTGTGTATGTTAACATAATATATATAATATAATATAATATATATTTTATATATTGTATATATATAATACATATATATAATATTTATATATCATATTGGTTTTGTTGCCCTGAAGAACAGTAACTGATACATAAAGTGAATTGAAATATTTTGATTGTTTTGTTAAGGTCCTCCAAACTATAGGAAGCATATTCCAACTTACTGTTCCCAAGTGTGTCATATGTAGCCATTTGCATGTTGGGCAGCCCCTTTCTGGGCCTGGTTATTGAGGTGAGTTTGGCAGAAACTTTGAGGTTCTGGATCTGCTCCATGCCAATGTAGAGTTTCAGCTCCAAGGTACTGTGGGAAGGTGGGCATGCTACGTAGCCTGACGTTCATAGGGACAGGGTCTTGCTATGTTGCCAGGCTTATGGAAAGCAGGTGGAAGGCAGGCCAGCGCACTGACTGCTTCTTTTTTGGCAAAGTACCCAACTGAATCATGGGGGAAGACAATTCCCATGTGCCTGTGGCTCTCAGAAACTGAACCACCCTCCTTGGCCTTCTGTCAGTATGTGTTTTGAAAGAAGACAACCCAGTGGTGGCCAGCTATGCACTGAGTTTTATTAAGGGCTAGCCAGAAACCACATGAAAATGATAGCCAGTCCTCAGAGGAGCTCTGCTTCTTGTCCAGGCTGCTGTCCATGACTTACTTTGTGTCCATTTTACAGCTTTGCACTAGAGAAGCTAATGGTTCCTTTCTCCTGGTTCAGTTTTTGCTATGGCCTTGAGGAATGGCCCCCTGCCCTGGCTGAGGGATGGGAGGAAGAAAATCTAAGCAGTCATTTCTGGGCAAAACTCTTAAAAGAGTGGAGACTTATTATATAGGACAGACTGGGATCTAAGTCCACATTGGACTTGAAAGATTCGATCTTTATTGAATGCCTACTCTGTGCCAGGAATTGTGCTGGAATTGGGGTCTGCTGGTCCACACTTTTGATGTGCTTGCTGTCTTGCTACCAGAAGGAACAAAGGAAGAAAGCGTATCTTTAATATCCAAATTGGCCCCAGGTTTTATTTTATTTTATTTATTTTAGAGACAAGGTCTCATGCTGTGCTTAGGCTGGAGTGCAGAAATGAGAGCTCACTGTAACCTCTAATGCCTGGGCTCAGATGATCCTCCCGCCTCAGCCTCCTAAGTAGCTAGGACCACAGGTACACCACTACACCCAGCTAATGTTGTAAACAAAATTTTTGTAAAGATAAGGTCTTGCTATGTTGCTCAGGCTTGTCTTGAACTCTTGGCTTCAGGTGATTCTCCCACCTGAGCCACCCAAAGAGCTGGGATAACAGTCATGAGCCACCATGCCCAGCCCCCAAGTTCCATTTTAAAACAAAGAAAGGGAACAGACTTTTAACCACCTATCTGATTAACCTATAAATAATTGCCCAGCTATGGTGTCTGAGAAAGTCTTGGATAGAGACCCTGCTGGGTTCTACATGGTGTTTAGCACTATCCAGGTTCTAGGAATATTTGTAGAAGGTCACAAAATGGTTTACTGGAAAGGTAATGTTGAATTGTATGTAGTCTCTGGTATTTCCTGGCTCTTTGGCCTTTTCCAAGTCCTTGCTCTTTTTGAATCCTTATTCCCTCATCTATAAAATCCTTTTCCTCACAGTATTTTGGAAAGGAACTGATGCATTTATGGCCATAAAAAGAACTTGCATGGAGGTACTGTGTGCTGAACACTAAGAGCCATGTTTTAATAGTTCAAGAAATTCTCCCTGAACTTAGTAAAATTACATTGCAATGAAGGCAATGCATTTTGGTCTGTGTGTGTATTTGGTGCATGTATGTCAGAAACCAGTGTATTTAAGAGAGGTTTTATGATCAAAGAAGCACATTTGACAACTGAAGGTAACTGCAAGATAACGTCCGTCCTTTCTTGCTCTTCTCAAACTTAATGAAGGGATACTCAGAAACAGTTCTTTACAAACCCTATTTTCCCCACCTATCCACTTCCCCTACCCATTGTTGGTTCCTGTCTATCTTTCTCTTGCAAGTGCCTCAGAAAACACTCTTCCTTCAGCTCTAGCCCTCACATCTCTCCAGTTTCTCCTGCTTCATTCTCACTTTCTCTCCATTCAACTTTTCAGAGACCTAAACAAAGTCCTCTGGAAAATGCAGCTCCTGCTCAGTCCTCAGACTTCATCATCAGGGTACAGGGAGGGTATTAGGTCGAGATGAAGACACCAGCTAGGCAAATCCAGGACTTGCATCCATAGGGTGAGGAAGGGTGGGAACATTTGTGCATCAATATTTGTCTTATCACATGGTCACCTGTACCTAATGGTGCAGTATGACCTTACGAGATGCTATGGGATTTCATAGTAATGGCCACGAACTCCATCTGGAGGAGTCCTGGGAAACCTCCCACTGGAGGTCTTGAGCTTGGAACTTGGAGTTGAGAGCCAGTGCATTACCGTGACCGCATGAATCAGTGCACTGTGAATTAGGAAAGAGAAAGGCATCTTGGGTGACTGGAATGTCAGAGACTTGGGAAGAAAAAGATAAATGAGGCTAGACAGGGTTTTGCGGGGGCTGTATACGGTATGAGCTGGCTCAACACAGAAAATCTCTACTCCTTTGTTTCAGATGGCTCCTTAAACCTGCTAGTTGCAAATGATACTTACCTCCTATGACCCTAAGATGAGGTATGTGAGATGATATGGGTCATCCTGGGCAGCCAGGCCTGCCCCTGCAAAAACTACAGATGTATGCTGGTAGCATCTTCCGTGTTCACAGAAGGTAGTGTTTAATGTTTATTTCCTTGGTTTCACAGTCAGATCACTTTAGGTTACAAGGGACAGAAACCTAACTTAAAGTGACTGATGCAAAAAAGAATATTAGCTCATTTAACTGAGCAGTCAGTGACTAGGGAGGCAGGTGGGGGTAGCACTGGCTTTAGGCCTGCGCAGAGGTGGTATAATGATTTCAGTAAAGCTCTCCTCACCCATGAGGTTCTCTCTCCTCTCTCTCTCCTGCTCTCCCTGGTCTTACTTTCTCTTCGGATAGGCCCCCTTCTTGTGCTTGCAGGAGGGCCCTCAGCAGCCCTAAGCTTACATCCTGTTAACATAGTACCCCAGGAAAAGAGAGATTTCCATTTCCAGGCACTCCTGCATGCCTCATGAGATTTCCTTGCTCTGTGGTGAGGCACATACTCATCCCTGAACTTTCTGACTATAGGAGGATGGATGGACTATGCTGATTGGCCAGTTCTGGCTTAATTTGTATTGCCATGGGAGCTACCCATTCTATGCAAATCTCTGTGGACTGAGAGCAAAAGGCAGGCGGACCCCCAGAGGAAAACCTAGGTACTATTATCAGCAGGGGAATGGATCTTGAAGAGACTTAAACAACAGATGGCCCTAACATACAGCTTCCTTTTCATCTCATATTATCATACGGATGAGCAGTGAGAAAAACGACCCCACTAGAGATCATGAATGTCACAATCATTAGGGCTTTTTATGGAGGGGAGAGGTAGAGTGACTGCAAGGAAGTAAGTACAGCAGGAAAAGATTTGCAAAGCAGCCCAGCCACTTATTGTATTATTATTATTTTTTTTTAGTATCTTCTTTGCTGAGGATTCTTAAGCAAGAAGAGAACTTGATTGCATCTAATTGCTTGTAAAAGCGTTCAAAAGACATTTTATCACACAATTTAGATGGGTGAACACCTGGGAGGTGAACACTATGCGTCCAAAGTGACAAACAGGGTGGGAAAGCCTTTCTTCATATTGCAGTTATTTAGGCTTTAGCCATTGCAGCCTGAGTTCATTGCTTAAACTAGGAGGAGTTGTGTTAACTCAGGACAGATGGTGCTTGGTACTGACCACACATGAAGACTGGTGGCCCCAGGCTCCAAGGTCAGACAGAAGGTAAGACAGATTTGCTTCCATATGGGATGGGAACCATTAGATGCTAGGATGCTGTAGCTTAGGAGTGAAACTACAGTATTATTTTGGCTACGTGGATATTATTGTTACTCTTGGTAATTTTAACAACCTTGTCATAGCAGAGCTCTCCCATTTACCTAATGCTTTCAGACACCTCTGTTCACTTTACCCTCACAATAGTCATGTGCAATAGTTTGTTTATCTCCATTTCCATAGATACTGAGTGACTGGCTCAAGATCTCAAAGCTTTATTGTGTTGGGGCCAACACTTGAGGATTTGTATCCATGGCTTTGACTCAAAATCCAGGATTGTTTCTTCCATTTCATAATCACTTGCCCAATAGCCCTCCTCAGTTATTAAAGCGATGCATTTCTTTATGTGCCAAGCTCCATAATTAGACTGTTCACATTCAAGGCTCGGCTCACCTTTCTATCCATAGGAGACTTAGTAATCTTCCCCAGCCATCCTTGACCCCATTCTTTCATCTCTAATGTACATACATCCAATGATTCAATGCGGGAGGGAAGAAAATATTAAATCTTTTATTCACGTTTATTTTTAGATAACTAAACTTCAGTAATCTGTAAATACTTTTATTTTGAAATAATTTTCAAAAAGTTGCAAAGAGCTCCCATACACCCTTCTCCCTGCTTCCCCTAGGGTTAATATCTTACAAAATAATTGTACAATATCAAAACTAGGAAATTAACATTAATGCAGTGCTTTTAGCAAAGCTATAGACCTTATTCAAAATTCAGCAGCTTTCCCATGCATGTTGTTTTTTCCTGGTCCTGGATCCTAGCCAGGATCTCACATTGCATTTAGTTGTCCTGTCTCCTCTAGTCTCGTCCTCCAGTCTGCCTCAGTTCCTGTCATTGTCTTTTCTAGAGTGTCCTTCCATCGGAGTTTTTCTGATATGTTTGCATGATTAAACTGAGGTTGACTTTTTAAAAATTTTTGAGACAGGGTCTCCCTCTGTTGCCGAGGCTGGGGTGTAGTGGTGCGATCTCGGCTCACTGCAACCTCCGCCTCCCTGGTTCAAGTGATTCTCCTGCCTCAGCCTCCCAAATAGCTGGGATTACAGACGTGTGCCACCACGCATGGCTAATCATTGTATTTCTAGTGGAGATGGGGTTTCACCATGTTGGCCAGGCTGGTCTCAAACTCCTGACCTCAAATGATCCACCTGCCTCAGTCTCTCAAAGTGCTGGGATTACAAGCATGAGCCACCGTGCATGGCCTGAGGTTGGCTTTTTTGACCATACCACAGAGCGATGCTGTGCCCTTCTCAGTGCAGCATGTCGGGGGTAGGTGACATGCTGACATTACTGGTGATGCTCACTTTGATCACTGGTTTAAGGTACTGTCTACTAGGCTCCTCCACTGCAAAACTCTTTTTCTCTTTGTAATGTGTATCTTATGGGGAAGACACTTTTAAGACTTGGCAAATACCGTGTTTCTCATCATACTTCTGACCACCCAATTTAGCCTCCATTAATGATTTTTGCTTGCAATACCTATTACTGTGCTGTTTGATTAATGACCTTGACTATTTTAATACATAAATTCTCTTTAGTGCTTTTACTCAGATGTCATGTTACATGGTCATATGCCAAATATATTTCTTCCATTTTCTTTTCCTGCTTCTCTTCACACATGTGCATATTTCTTACCTATTTACAATAATAGTTCATGGACAAGTTTATAAATACCTTACTCCTTTAAAACAAACAAAAAAAAAAGAAACACACATTAAAACATTTTCGGGAAGCCTATCACTGACTTATAGAATTGACAGGCGGCTGTTTCCTCAGGCCACCGAGCTCCTGAGTGCTGAGTTTCCATTCTGTTTCATGAGCAGCTTCCTGAGGCGTCTTGCTCAGTGGGCAAATCAGCATGGCGGGGGCCAGCGTCTGGCAGCACCAGTCTCCATGCATCTTGGGAAGCAGATTAGGGAAAGTGATGGATGCTGAGATCGGTTTTGACAGATCTCTAATTTTCTCTCTAATTGAAAGCTGTTGTTGGAGGTGGTTCTCCGTGGTGCCTCTTGTGGGTATTGAGTTTCCGTCGCCTTCTGAGCCCTTGCAGCTTTCTTCTCCTGCTGGACTCTGTGGACTCTGGGTACGAAGGGATGAGAAGGATGCCAGGGCAGAGGATGAGCAGTCCAGCAATAATTGTCTTCTAACTTGGGGAAGAAGTGCCAAGTCTGTCTTCTGTAGGTGGGAGTGGATTATCTGGCATTAAAGTTCACTTGTTAGAGCTAGGTTAGCAGTAAAAAGACGAAGTTAAAAAAAATTTTTACAGATTAAAAAGTGGGAGCAGAACCTATTCTCTTTTTCATAAATGATGGTTGTTTGCTTTCAAAGTGCCTTCCAGATGGGCAAAGGACATAAACAGAAAGACAATGTAGAGAAGCTGAGTCCACATATAAATAGGGATATGAAAAGTCCAGCTCTCGAGCAATAAGTGCAGTGCAAATTCAGGAAAGAGTAAGATGCTGTTTCACCTATTAAGTCAGCAAAGTCTTTTGTGGGGAGGGAGATTTGTTTGATTTTGATTTGCTAACCATAATGCTCAGTGCCGATGAGGTGCAGGCAGTGGACAATTTCATACATTTGATGCTAGGTGTATATATATTGGTTCAAAATTTCTGGAAAGGCTTTATAAAAAACATGAAAAATATTCATGCCCTTTGACTCCACATTGTCATTTCCAGGAATTCTTGATAAGGAAATGATACCAAAAGAGGAAAAAGAGAAAAAGAAAAAAACTGTAGCACTCAGGTATTTATAGCAATGTTATTTTTTCATAATTATGAATTGGAAACAACAAAAATATTTAGCAGTGAGGTTATGAAATAGTCTAGCAATAGGGGACTGGAGTATTAATAAATCAAAATAATATAGCAATTAATGATGTTTACAAACAGTTTTATGAAATGGGGAAAGTTTATGATATATTGGTACATGAAAATTGTATATTTGTTCCCGTTATTTTAAAAACATTTAGAAAAACACAGGAAGAAAATATGGCAAAATTCTAATGATGTTTGTGTCTGGGTGGTAGAAACTCTCCCCAGCCCCACCTTTTTGTTAAGTTTCTGTGCATACTTAGTTAGTTTAATTCTACCCTGTTCAGCAGTTTTTCGAAGATTAATATTGATTAAATGCCAATGATGTATCAGCATTGATTTATTATAGCTCTATTTGTATTACAAGTATTTTAGTTTTTTATATGTTCATAAATTGATTACAGCACTGAGAGTTGCTTTCTCATGACTACCCAGTGGAGTGTGTTTCAGCTGATGAGGACTAATGTATCCTTGTTTTGAATGGAACTCTGGGTTTCTCGATGGACTTAGCTGGTAGCGACCAGCAGCCTGGACAAAAGCGCACCCGCAGGAGATCCACCTGCATGGGTCCCTGTAGATGGCCTCACTGTCGGGGTGGGGCGCGGGGGGTCTGATTGCTGCACAGCTTCAATGACACTATCGCAATGTGAATGTTTAAGAGGTTTTATCACTTACAGACCCTGGGGGCATACAGCAAGCCTGGAGGCCACACACAGGGAGGTCAGGGAGCCCAGGCTGGGAGAGAGAAGAGAATGTGGCAACCATCTATTCATATTTGGGAATAGATGTGGGTTACTTTAAGTTCACAGCCACATGCCTGAATGGCCCATGTAAAGGAAACTGCAGGGAAAGCTGGGAGCCCAGTCTGCTAGGTGGGCTAAGTTCTTATCTCTGCTAAATTCTTACCTCTGGCTACTAGCTTGAGCCATTTGGGTGTGGTATAGAACTGGAAACTGTCAAAAGTGACACTGAGCTCAGTCTCTGGCACGAGAGAGTTAAACTTATATTTAGAATGGATGCCAAGGCAACATAAAATTATAAGCATTCAGTACAGCCCTTCTATGCTTTCCACAGTACGAATATGCTGTCAGTCTGTGACTTCTCCATCCTCCTCCCCTGCCATTACTACATGGTCTCATGACACTATGGCCCTGTGATATCAGGAAAGGGCCTGCAAAAAATGGTGCTAAAGGTGCCATGAAGATGCCAAGGAAATCTATAAACAGTAGATGTCAAAAATGCAAAATTCACAGGAAACTGCTCTTTAGGAAGTGGCCAGGGAAACAGCATGAAAATCAACTGGTGATAGGGCTGTGGTGAGAGTTACTTAGCATCCTGCGGGCACCACAAACATCACAGCTGGAAGAATGAACTAACCATTGTGTAGAAAAGTGAGTGGAGGGTATGAGAAAATATAGCTAGAGAAATGGCATGGCTTTGAGGGCTTGCCAGTGTGCTGATGCAGAACTTTATCTCCATAAGTCCTGGGCTATAAGGATCCTGTATAAGTGGCTTAGTTAGCCCTTCTATTTCTAGGAATGCATTTTCCAAACATGGTGAATACACACACACACACACACACACACACACGCACACACCCCAAATTTGCTAAAACTGGCTATGCACATGACTTTTATATTGGGGAGCGGGGTCACATATTTTTAAAACAAGGGAAGAACAGAGGAAGGAAGGATGGAAGGGAAGGAGAGAGGGCAGGAGACAAGGAGAGAGAGAGAAAGAAGGGTTGAGAGGAAAGAGAGAGGAAGAGAGTGAAGGAAATGGGCAGACAAAAGGAAGAAAGTGCTTTTCCAGTGAGCTGTCAGTGTCACACCCTGGTTTCAGGTGGTTGCTTTGGACCTGCTGGACAAGTATGGTTTTGAAACTGAAAGTTAGGTGAGTTCATGATTTTTCGAGAGTTAAGTGAGTTCATGATTTTGTAGATTGCAGATGTCACCTGGCTGGGACCTGGGGAAATCATTGTGTCACATGAAAAGAGCTTGCTCCTGTGAATGTGCATTTGGGATGTAGGCCTTTGTTCTAACCTTGGGTGACCCTCAGCTGCTTTGGCCTCAGTTTTCTCATCCATAATGTAAGGGGTTTGGAAAGTGATCTTTGAGCTTCTTCCAGTGATTTTGTGGCCAAATATGAGTTATCTGGAGATCTTCTCAACTTTCCAAGAGAAGGACCCAAGCCTTATTCTGCCAGTAGCCCTTGAGTTAACATGTTTCTCCTGGTATAAGTAAGACTTCCACAAACGGTGGTTAGGTACCTGAATAAGCAGAGTCACCTCATGAAGATCATTTTTTAGATGTTGCAAGAGGTTTTAATAGCTCCACAAATAGTTGGAGGTCAAAATAAGGATATTTACAACATGCACTATGGTAAATTAAATGCCATGCCTTGTTACCATTCATCCTCACAGAGGTCCTGGGAGATAGGTATATCATTATACCCATCTTATGGAGCTCTAAAGAGGTGAAGTCACATTCCTCTAAAGAGGAAAGTCACATCACTAGTAAGTGTTAGAGCCAAGAGAAGAGACCAGCTCTAGTGAACTCTAAGATCTGTGTATTGAATCGTCATCTATATTCTTTCTCTCTACTGTTTTCCTACCAGAATCAATGAAATTCACAAAATACCCAAGCCTCGGTTAACTCAAGCAATGGTACCAAAATGGCAGTCACAGACAACAACAATACTCCTGCAAATGTGTTTGTTTGACCCACGGAAATTTTCTTAAAGAATGGAGTCAGTTGCTAATGTTTAGAAATTGGCATTTTCACATTGGCCATGGCACTGCAAGGCTGGTAGAGCTCAGTAGCTGTTGCCTCTTTCAGCTGTTCCCTCTGACTTGCCTCCCTTATTAATGTTGGTTCTCAGTTTGAAAGAAAAATTCAACCTTTTGGATAATGAAAAAAATGGGACAGTCAGTTCCCAAATGATTATAATGCAACCACAGTGACAATAGAATTGAAAGTGCTACACATGTAAATAACTCCTCCTTTCACCCATTCCCCCTTTAAAAGTAACTGAATGGTGTCTGAAAATAACAAATGTGCAAAACATTTTCAGGTACACACTGTGCAAAAAGATTCTCATATTTTTGAAAGGCTTTACCAGAATACCCCTAAAATGATGAGCTCATTTAAGTTATTATTCTTTTATGAAGACTTTGAATTTAGTGCAACTTCTTAGAAATGCCTCTAATACACAGACTGTGGTCTTCCTGTATTTAAATAGTTTCTATTGCTCAAGAGATCCATGATTAGTATGGCAATGCTGGGAAGGGTGAAGTGGTAGCAGTGTATGCAGGTGTTACAATTGCTTAATGTTTTTGGAGCCTGAGAAGCCTGAGTTCAAACCCTGGCTCTTACATGTACTAGCTGTGCATTTTTGGGATACAACCTCTCTGGGCCTCAGTTTTTTGTTTTGTTTTGTTTTTGGTAAAATGGAGTTGTGTGAGTAGGAAAGTATATTTGAGTAGAAAAGTATACATACACATATATGTACTCATTAATGTATATGTTTATATAATGATTATCTGTGTTACTTTAACATGGTGCCTGGCATGTTGAAATAACACACCTTATTATAACTTGTTTTTCTCTTTATGGGATTCCCCAAGAAACCCTTTTTGAAATTTTTCTCAATCCTGACCTGACCACCTCCTAATATTTCTTGAAAAGCTTTTGAACATTTGAGAAAATGGTGCTCTACGGTAGGTGACTTTTCCCTTCTATTGAAAGTAAGAGCAGGAATAACTGCCTGTGCTTAGAAAGAAGGAATCACTTGTGACCTATATCGTAGTGATGGCGTTTGGAAATAAGGCCAGCAACCCAGTGAACTGGCTTGGGGCTGAAATCCTGTGCAGAGCCTGGGATAGCACTAGGCCCAGTTCAGCTCTGGCTGCTCTGAGTGAGAACCCCTCCCCTCCACCTTCAGAAGGGATCACTTCCTCCTAAGTCATCATCCTGTTAACTCTGCACATCCCACTTCTGTGCAGGAGATTGGTGCCCAGTGTTGTTACTTGGAAGTAGGAGAATAAACAGTGGAACTCTGTTCTGTCCTTTCTCTTGTGACTTGCACACCTTTTATTCTGCAGTCCTTTGAGTGTTCCCTGTCACTCTTACTATTTCCTTCCTCTTTGTGCCCTGGGCTGCTGGAAAGGAGAAGGCACTGAGTAAGAGAAAGTAGCAGAACTAATTCTCTTTTTGTCTGTTGTGATAAGGCCTTGAGGACCTTATTTCTTACCCCACTGTGGCACACACTGGTTATCTTTTTCCCATATATTTTCTTCCTGTCTTCTTTTATGCTGAAATTTGGGAGGGCACAGGATAAAGACTATATTTCCCAGCCTCCCTTGTAGCTAGGCAGGCTTTGTCCATCAGTTCTCAAGGGTGGATGACTGAAGTTACTGGATCCTGCACTCAGAAGGAGAAGAAAGTCCCCCCCCACCCCCGCCTCCTTTCTCTCCCTTTTCCCAGCAGCTGGAATGTGGCTGCGGTGCTAGGGAGCCACCATTGACCTGTGGATGATGGTAACACTGTATTGATGTGATGCATTGGGGATGAAGGAGGCTGGGTTCCTGAAACTGCACAATTTCCCAATTAGCCCTGGTCTGCATATACTCAGACTGGTACACAAGAAAGAAACTAACTTTCTCTTCTTCAAGCCACTGTTACTTTTGTCTTTGTGATGACTAAAGATCTAGAAACTGAGACGCACACAAAGATAACGCCAATGCTTTGTGAGTAAAGGTTTTGTTTGGATTATAACTCATGTGGCCAGACATCGCTGCTGATGTTATCATGGGAACTTTTGGCCAGATGTGGCTTGATTCCAAAGGCGCTGTAAAAAGACAAAATTTGGAATCAGGGAACACTGGATTGAGTTTTGATTCTGCTACTTATTAGCTGTGTGACCTTGAGCAAATTAATTAACATTTCCAAGCCTCAGTTTTCCCATCAGTAAAATGGAATAGTAATGCCTAACTCACAGAGTTGTGAGCATTTTTGTAAAGCACTTAGCCAGTTGCCTAGCATATGTGAATGGTCAATAAATGGGTAGATATGTGTATCTGATGGGACTGTCCTTAGTGAAGAATGCAGAGGTGGTCTCTGCACGACTGAACAAAAATTTCGGATGGCTATAGGGTTTTGAGTGTTGGGCATTCTTTGATTCTTTGATTGTTGTGATAGACAGAGGCATGAAGCACCCAGCCACAGGTCTGTCTTCAGCCACAGGTGTCAACACAAACGGCTGTCTGTGTTCCTTCTTCTTTCATCCCATGTTTGCTTCATGTGCACATCTCCCCAAAGTCATTCATTAAATTATGAATTCCTTTACATATTCCTCTGGTCATGCCAAAGCTCTTCTGTTGTGCTGGAAATTAGGGCAGTACTTTTTAAAAAAAAAAAAAAAAAAAAAAAAGAACCGGATAACCCCAAACATATTTGAATTCTGTCTCATGGATTTTGTTTTATAAAATTATGATTTTCCAAGTCTTACTTATTTGGGTCAGTTAAATATTTTTATTTTTCAGAAAGGAGCCTATCTCTCTGACACATCCTTCAGTGTATTATAGGCATATGTCTGGGTATAGCTTAGATAATCTTTGATGTTTGACTTATTAGGATTATAGTTGCATTATTTTGGTCAGTATGGAGGTAGTAATAAATAGCTATTCATAGGTGACTTTCGGATTGTACATCTGTGCAGTGTTTGTAGAAAGCAGGAGAGGCTAGGGACTTGAATATAAATTCTGTAGTTAGGCTATCTGGGGTCACATTTCAGCTCTATACTTATTAGCTTTGTAACATCAGCAAGTTTCTTAACCCTCTGAGCCTCAGTTTCTACATCTGTAAAATGAGAAAAATAATTTAAGTCTCAAGGGATTGTTATAAGGATAAAATTAGTGTTTTAGCCTCTTACTTTGCAAATATATGCCAACCCCAATTGTAACACAATGGTGTTTGTGCATTAAACATAGAAAAAGTACAGTAAAAACATGGTATTATAATCTCATGAGACCACCGTTGAACATGGGAACTGTCATCCTAAGTGGTGTTATGCAGCTCACGACTGTAGTTTGCAACAGATATTGTGCAGCTTACAAAGCCGAAAACATTTTCTTCCTGGCCCTTTACCAGAAAGGGCTGATTCTGGTTGTTGGTAAATTAAAGGTAAGGGTTTGACATGGGAGCATGAGTCTAGTCTTAACTCTGCCACCAAACTTGCTTATTTCCTTAGCCAGTTTACTTTACACTTGGTGTCAGTTTTCGAATCTGTATATGCCATAGGATTACTTCAAGAACCTAAAGAAACTATGACAAGGCACTGAAAAGAATCTGAGTTTATGATACGTTGCTAAGTGTGGAAAACCTAGCCTATACAACAGTAAGTGCCATTCAAAACCATTCTTCGTTTTAACATGTTTCTGGAAAAATTAATAGAAAAATATATAAACTAAAATCTTAGGTGTGATGCAGGGGTACTGGGATTATGGATGATTTTTCTGTTATATAATTCTGTGTCTTTGGGATTTTTTTCAGAGTTTTATGCATTGACATATAATTAGAGAAGTTATTTCAGAGTAATAAAAGGATAAGAACATGATATAAAGATAGAGAGAGCAGAAAGAGCATAATTTAACAATGTCTTAGGCCTCTTTAGCCCCAGTTCTATGTTGTGCTGAAAAGAAAGATTCCATGCCAGAGAGTGTCTCATGCAAACCACATCCCAGTGTTTCATGTGCCACCTGGAAACAGATATACCATTCTTTTCATAATTTTTCAGTCTTGGCACTTGAGCCTGGCATCACCTACGTGGCCTTGGAGATTGTGCTGAGTATTTATGACTTCCTTAGAACCCCACGGAGCTCTCAGATGTTGTAGGACCTCTGTGCTCAGCAGTGAGCAACAGACACACCCGTTCCCACTTGTAAAACTGCTCCCTGCCAGTTCCACTTTTTGAGAATATCCATCTAGGACTTATGAACAGGATTGCCAGGTCCCCAAAACCATTGGCTTTGAACATTAGATGTCCATCCATAGGGGTGTTGCATAGAGAGCTGAAAGCAGAGGTGGAGTGGGCTGGCATAACCAAGACTTCCCACTGGTGGGCATGCCTGATCTTGGAGAGAAGGAATTCCAGTTATGGGAGACACCTCACTCAGTCTTGGACTTATCAATCCCGTGCAAGCAGCCTGCTCAGTCTGTCAGGAGCCACCCTTTGTATGAGCGTGTTGTTTTGGAGCCTCCAAGATGAATGTGGTTTATACAATTCCTCCTTTGTTCTCCAGGGTCTGGACAGATCAAATGCTCTCCAGAAGGCATCTCAGCAGGTGTCCTTGGATGCATGTGCTTTATTTAGGCTTCCTCAAGCTACAGGACTTAGTGGACAGCCGAGCTAGAAAATGCAGCAGCCAAAAAAGAAAATTCAAGAACAGTGAGTTTTGTTCAACTCCATTAGAGGGAAGCTCATTCGCCATCATGTATCCTCAGCTCACACTGTGTTTTTGTTCCCAGGATGAAAGATAGTCAGAGGCAATATAACTCAGTGGTTAAGCACTCAGACCAGAGTCAAGTGCACTGGTCTTTTAGTACTGGTGCTGTCATAAACTGGCTGAGTGCCCCTGGGCATGGTCCTTGGCGTTGGTAAGCTTTTATTTCCTCATTGGTAATAGGAAGATATTTAAAAGTACCTACTTCATGACACTGGAACAATAATGAGGTGTTGCAATGTGATGCTTGGCATAGTGTGTGGCACACAGTAATCAGGAGTTCAGTGTTCATCTGTTAGGACATCTTTGGCACATTTAGCCCTTAGAACAGTTGCAAAGGTTGCATGTATCAGTCATCCGTCTGAACATTGTAGGCTTTCTAAGTTTAAAAAACTGTCATGCCCAAAGTTGAACTTGAGTACGACTTGCAGTTTTTTTATTTCTGTTTACCAGTAAAATCTTTCTCAAACCTAAAAGTTCCTGCCATTCTCTGATTTTTATCAGTAGAACAACAATAATAATACCAACAGCAGCAGCAAATACTTAAAACCATGCATTGTACTAAGTACTGTACTCATTTGATGATCACATTAACCCTATGAAGTTCAAACTTTTATCTCCATTTGGTAGATTAAGGAAACGAGGTAAAAAGAGTTTAGGTAACTTGCCCAAGGTTATACAGCTAATAAAGGACAGAGTCAGAATTGAAACCCAGGCTGTCTGGTTCTGGACCCCTGGCTCTTAACCACAAGGTGAAGAATTTCCCAAATAGCTATCTTTGTATCATTTCCATAGTTGAATCTATCCTGCCCCTTTAAGAAGACGGAGACAGTAATAGTTGAGCATATTCAAAGCAAGGTTTCACTCTGGCGTTGGAAGGAAATGAATCATGCTTATTCCTTGAATGCTTTTTTTTTTTTTTTTTTTTTTTTTAAGATAGAGTTTCACTCTTATTGCCCAGGCTGGAGTGCAAAGGTGCAATCTCGGCCCACCGCAACCTCCACCTCCTGAATTCAAGCTGGGATTACAGGCATGCGCCACCATGCCCTCCTAATTTTGTATTTTTAGTAGAGATGGGGTTTCTCCATGTTGGTCAGGCTGGTCTTGAACTCCTGACCTCAGGTGATCTGCACACCTCGGCCTCCCAAAGTGCTGGGATTATAGGCATGAGCCACCACGCCTGGCTTTTTTTTTTCTTTTCTTCCCTCACCCCGCCACCCCCCGCTTTTTTTTTTTTAAGTTTCACTAGCTCTGTGAAATGCCAAACAAAATGAATCAGATAGATCCTTTGGTAGGAAGGTAAACTGTCTCTAGGTAACTCAAGAAAATAATTAATTGAGTTATGAAGTTGAGAAGAATAAATATCTTTCTGTACCTAAATCTTTGTGCTTCTATTTCTTGGTCTATCAATAATGAAGGCTTCCAGTGGAGAATTTCCTAAGGCAAGGTTCCTCAATCTCAGCACTTTTGACCTTTTGGACTGGAAAATTCCTTGTGGCGCCCCTCCTGTACATTTCAGGATGTTTAGCAGCATCCCTGGCTTCCAACCTCTAGGAGCTAGTAGCACCACCCACTTTCCTCATGCAACAACCAAAAATAGCTTCAGATATCCCTAAGCGTCCCCTGGGGTGCAAAACTGCCCCTGGTTGAGAACCACCATATAAACGTCCCACTAGTTCTCTTTTGGAACTTGAGTCCTGTCACTTCCATAGCAGGCCATTGTGACCTTGGGCATCTCATAACCCCTCTCAGCTTTGGTTTCCTCATCTATGTTCAGAAGGGCATGCTAGTCCCTTCCTGTAGGATGACTGAGAGAATGAAATGAGAAAGCCTAATTAAATTACAGTGGATGTTACATATAAGTGTAGATATTTTACAGTTCATTTCCTTCCAGTTCCAAAATTCAACAATTCTAATCATAATTATAGTTCTTAGTTTCACTCCAGATGCTAACATATGTATGTGATAAATCAATTTATGTTTCTATAGAACACAACTCCTGGGAATGAAGTTGAGAGTAATTTTTCTCCTTTTTCTTTTTTTGCTGAATTTATATATTCCTTTCTTTTTCTTCTAACGACTACAGAAAAGTCTTTCCTATTATTTAGTATGAAGGATTGCTTCAAAGATCAAGGCCAACTCCTTTGAATATCCACTAGCAGTTGAGGAGGAAATGAGTTTAAATAATAGCCCCTAGGATTTAAGTTAGATCTAAGAAGGGACTTTCACACAAAGCTCTCAAACAGCGAGAGTGCATTGTCAGGGCAGATGAGAGAATCACCTCTCTTGGAGACTGGTAAAACCTAGAAAGCCGTTCATCTGGAACCGTCTGGAGTAAGACTTCTAAATTTGGGAAGCATTCTAAACCTTGCCCTTTTCCCCTGGAATAATCTGTGAAGCTCCAATTCCTCTCAGCTTCTACGAAAGATTCTGGAACAATTTGATGAGTGTGTTTTGTTCTTCCTCGGTGGTTTTACCCCTCCTCCCCCTCCCCTCATCACATGCTAAAAGCAGAATCTGAGAAACAGTTGGCTGAATTTTCGCACCTAAGACCTCGACAAAGGCAAAAACGAAAGCAAGAAATAAGGATTCCTTAGTTGTCACCAATTAAGTGTATTTTGAATGTAATTTTTTAATTACTGGAGATCTGGCCAGGCAGATTCATGATTCTTCAACAGCCAGAGCACACCTGAATCACCCCTGCAACTTCTTAAAAAAGGACGAGTACTTGGGCCCTAACTCTAGATTTTGAATTCAGGAAGTCTGAGGAGGTGCCAGGTAAGTGTACCAAACACACACACACAGACACACACACACACACACACACACACATCCACACCCACCCCCACCCCATTCTCATCTCAGACCTGATACTTAAAAGCATGGACTTTGGAGCTTTGTGATCTTGTACGCTTCAGATCTGTGTCTCTCCCCATCTGTAAAATGATGACAATAATAGTACCAACCACACAGAGCTGTTGAGATGGTGGCATAATTCAAACCTTGTGCTTAGCGCAGAGCCCAGCGTAGATGCGGCTTCAGTTTCCATTGGCTGATGTTGCCATTTTCATCATCACCACCTCTGTCCTAGGAACTTTGGGCTGTTCTTGACTCCTTGTTTGGTCTATTTCTTAATTATCCAATCTGCTGGCCAAATCCAGATGATTTAACATTGTCTTCAGTTTTTCCATAGCCTACCCCTTCCTTTTTTCTATTCTCACCTCTCTGGCTCATGCCACTATCCTTCTTGCCTAGACAACAATCAGCCTCTTCACTGATCTTGTTGCTTCTTCCCTTCCTGACTTTTCTCCGAGGTACAGCCAGAGTGATTTTTTTAATTGTATTTTATTTTTTTGAGACAGAGTCTCACTCTGTCGCCCAGGCTGGAGTGCAGTGGTATGATCTCAGCTCACTGCAACCTCCGCTTCCCGGGTTTAAGTGATTCTTCTGCCTTAGCCTCCCGAGTAGCTGGGACTAAAGGCACACACCACCATGCCTGACTAATTTTTGGATTTTTAGTAGAGACGGGGTTTCACCATATTGGCCAGGCTGGTCTTGAAATGCTGACCTTGTGATCCACCCACCTCGGCCTGCCCAAGTGCTGGGATTACAGGTGTGAGCCAACTGCACCCAGCCCAGGGTGAACTTTCAAATGTACATTGGGTGCTACTCCCTGGCTTAAAACGCTTTATTGCATTTAGGGTAAAAGGAACTTCTTCCCATGGTGGCCCTGTCTGCTGTGATCCTATAGATGTCACCTCATGCCACTTTCCTCCCTGACCACTCTGTTTGAGCCACAGTGATCTCTGGGCATATTGGGATGTACTTCAATTAGGCTGGGTTCTTTTCTGCCTCAAGACCATTGCACAGGGCTGCTTCTGAAAATCCCTAACTCTTTATGTAGGCAACTTCTTACTTCAGATCTCAAGCATTATTACCTCTTAAGAGAGGCCTTACCTGACCACACCCATCCGAGTCTGTGTATTACTTCTAATCGATATCTTATTCTTTCATAGCACAATGCGCTTTGTAATTATTTTGTTGGCTTACTTGTGTTTTGTCTCACTCTCTTGCCATAATGTAAAAAACATGCAGGCAGCGACCATTTTTGTTTTATTCACCAACCTGTCTCCAGCAGCTAGTTCAGTGCCTAACACCATAGCTTATGCTTAGGAAATATTTATGGGATGAGAATGAATGAATGACAAATGAATGGGTGACTGAGTTTATGTTTTTTATTATCCATTCATTTATCCACAGACATTTGTTGAATAGCTCCTGTAGACAGGACATAAGCTGGGAACCCAAAGAGGAGAAAGGAGGATGTTATTTAGGATGTATGGGAGTGTTTTAATTTTCCCAGAGCACTTGGACTGATTTTACTTTTTGGACACAGCAAGTTGTATAATTGTATGATTTTTCCTTTTCCACATTGGCTGCTACAAACTTAGAACCAAATTTGTGGCCCATACGTCTTCTTGGTATGCAATTTAGCCTCATTCTTGGACCCATTTCATGTTCCCGTCCTCATTTTTCTTTTCCTTTTGTTCCTATTTTTAATTTATGCCATCTTGTATTTTTTTATATCCTTATAAATAAGCTGCCTTAAATTCTCCCTGAAACAAGACAAAGTATCAATCAATCAATATATTAAAACGTGAAGAGAAGAGCTTTATGAGAGGTATAAATAAAGTGCTTCTTGCATGAAAGAGGAAGATATTTCCCACGGCTTCTGTAACCCTAGGGAGCAGGGAGGAGAGGTGAGAGCCTTCTCCAGGGGAGACCCAAACACTTAGCAGGCACAGGAAATATGAATTCAATTGAGAATTTAATTCTAGCAACTGGTTATTTTGCCTATTTTGACTGCACACTGGAGCTCTAGACTTCATGCTGTTTTTTCCCATTATCTTCTTTCCCTAGAAGTACCATATAATTTTCAAAATAATCGGGAGTCATCCACTCTACTTTCTCAGAAAAGCTCACACAAGCTTTCACATAACTCTGTATCTTAACTGAATTCTCAGCTGACCAAGGCTGTGATTGATGTGTGCCAGAGTTTGCGGGTTCTCCTCTTTTGCTATTGTTGCATTTGTTGAAGGGGCATTCTGATTCAGAAGTGGATAGTGAGGAGAATCCAAAACCTTTTCTGGATTTGGAGGGCTTTGTAGACAAAATGCCTGTTACCATGGTGAGCTCACCCGTCTCATGGCTCTACATCCTCCATGCGGCCCCAACTCCCAGATTTGTACCTCCCTGAACTCAGACTTGCATAGTCAGAGGCTGTCTCATTGTCTCCTCTTGGTTGGCTACCAGACATCTCAAGCTTAACAGGGCCAAAAGTGGACTCCTGGTCTTCTCCCCAAATCCCATCCCAACCATAGAAATTGAAGACAATTCCATTTATTTCATTTTTCTCAGGCCAAAAACTTTGGGGTCACTTTTGACTCTTCTCTTGCTCTTACACCTCACACTCAGTTCACCAGGAAGTGCTGCTGTCTCTACCCTTAAAATATACACAGGCCCTGACCATCTCCCACTACTTCCATTGCTACCACCCTGATTGTAGTCACTGTCATCTCTTGCCTGGATTCCAGCAACATCGGGGGAGCCAGCCCCCAATATTTCAACGTAGGTTCTTTTCTATTTTCCCTAAGTGTCGGCCAGTCTGAGAAATAAAGAGTACAAAAGAGAAATTTTACAGCTGGGCCTCCAGGGGTGACATCACAACACAGCAACAGCATTCCTTCTATCCCAGCCCCCAGAGGGGTCCTTTGAAAGCATGTCAGGTCTCTAATCAAAACCCTCCAGTGGCTCCCCCATCTCCCTCAGTCATCATGTGATCAACAGCTCCCTTCTCCACCCCCAGCTTCTTTCATTTCTCATCTAGTACTGTACTCTCTCAGGCCCACTGTGCTCCAGCTGTTGGTAGTTCCTGGAGCATGCCCCTGCCACAGGACCTGTGCACCAGCTGTTCCTTTTGCCTAGAATGCCTTCACTTCCTTCAAGTCATTCCTTGGTCTACTTTGACAATCTGTTTAAAATTTAACACTCCTCCCATGGCATGCTCAATTCCCCCAGTGTACTGCTTTTCTTTACTCAAAGTACTTACTACTTTCTAATATATTGTAGCATTTACTTAGTTATTTTTTGTTTGTGTGCCCCTGCTCAATGTAGTCACCCCCTCCCTCACTAAATGCAAGGTCAGGAATCTTTTTGTATTATTCACTGATGTATCCCAAGGACCTAGAACAATGTCTGGCACATAGTGGGTTCTCAGTAATCCTTGTTGAATTAATGAGTGAAGCATCATGTCTTCTCAAGTGAGAGTGATTTTAATCTCTTACTCTCATTTAACCTGGTGCACTATCCTGCTTTAGGAAGCACTCTATAAGGTTTTAATTACATTGATGAGGATGGGGCAAATTCCTACTAAATAGTGACTTAACAGCACCTTCATATGAACCTTGCATAAGTCTTTAGTAACTTCTCTTCTTGAGCCTCCTGGATCCATCTGGAAATCATTCCAACAAACATCCATCCTATATAATAGACCGCTATTTTCCTTATTAATATGACTTTGGCTCCCCAGAGCCTTCAGTCAGCATCAAGATGGATTTCTTATCTCTGTTGCTTCATTAAGAGTGTACATATTTGGTTGCCAGTGCTACAGTCCTCCACAGTGCAGTTTGTTGCAACAAAAGAAAGTGTTTGCCAAATGATTTGTCAGCATATGTTATAAAGCCACACAGGCACTCTTTATGTAACTGGAAAATACTGATCCCAATTAGTGACAGATGAAAGACCAAGAAGGAAAGGCTGTGTTGCTTTATTCAAAGGAACTTAAGGGCTTGATGCAAAGGTACAGGGGTGGGGTAGAGAGGAAGAGGGAAAGAGAGGCAGAGAATAGAAAAGGAGCAGATTGTGGGTGGTGGAATAACATTCTGGAACCGAGGAAATGGGGATTTAGCATCATAGGTGCCAGTTATCTATCTTCTTGACTCACAGCATTCTTCAAGGTAATAACCTTTCCAGGCCAACTGGTCTTATGCATCAGCTCTTTGGAAGAGAAACATTCATGGGCTTTCTGAAATGGCAGTGATTGGAGCTGAGCTCCCCAGGAGCCGGAGCCCTGCCTTTGTGCCATGCTGAGCCCCCAGGTGGGCTGGTAAGCTGCGATGCGTGCACAGTTGGGAAAGGAGGCCCTAACTCCTGAGGCTGGCAGCCATTTGTGAACTCAGCAGCTTGTAATCCTTCCTGCCTTTGGAAGTGACTCACCTACACATCGGAAGAGCATGTTAGGCGAGCCTGACCTCTTCTCCGAGAATAAATATTTGACCTGTTGATGTTCTCCAGGCGTCTTCCTAATTAGGAAACTCAGACAGATCTCTAAGAACAAAACCAAACATGGCTTCCCATTGCAGGGCAAAGCCCCTTTCACTTGTGTTAAATACCAAAGCCTGCAGCATGGAGATTGTGGGTGTCTCAAATGCACTTTTTAGGCTCATCTCCTATGAAAAAATATAATAGTGGCATTTTTTATTTGCTTCCACTGGAAAAAGAGAACTCCCCTTATCAAGACCAAATATTTATTGGGTAAAAAGTTTCCTTTGTTTACCATTCTTTGGTCAGTGTCTGCCTGTAGTTGTAGATGCTTGCAGGACAGACAAATATACCTTTTCAGGTGGTGAGGTAGCTGACCTCTAAATTAATTGACCCATGAGGGATGATGCTTTTTTTCTAATACTTTGCATGCCTGGGGGCGCCATGAAAATAGCCTCTTGTTCACACTGAAGTTCCCTGGAAGGTTTTTAAATTGAGTGAATTCAAGAATTTACAATGGTTAGGTCATGGAGCAGTTTTTTAATTGTGTGATGTAGCTGAGAAGATATCTGTAAGAGGAACTCAGACGTCTGAATCACAGACTAAATGGGACACTCAGTGTGCTCATCTTGTCATGTGTGGTTTGGGGTTCAGACTCCTCTACTTCAAGTTACTGTTCTTTAGCTAACAGTTTCCTCTGGATGAAAACCAGCCTTCCCCCTACTCTCCCTCTCATGTCAACAGGAAGATATTTTACGTTAAGAAAAGATTCCTGGGAAACGAAGAAAGAGAGCTGGGAGTTGGACTGAAAAACTGCAAACGGTTCTTGAATCAAGTGATTTTTGTCTTTCTGTCTGGTTGGCAAGGTGACTTCACCCACATCCCACTCACACGTTCTTCCGAGAGTAAGTCCAAGCTAAGGATACAAAAGGCAGTCTGTGGCAACACGTTCCATAGAACAGCTATGATGAACATTAAACATGTTTAATTATCAGCCCAGATGTATATCCTGTGTGTTGGATAGCACAAATCTAGCAGAGGAGGGATGAAAAACAGGCTCTTCTCTGTGGTTAATAATGTCATATCTATCTTTGGGTAGCATCTGATTACAACCGTGTCTATTATTTAAAAGGTTCTTTAAAAAAACATGACCACAGGGGAAAATGGAGTGGCTGTTCTCTTCCTGCCGTCTGCAGATTATGTTTTAATCATGCCGCATCTAAAGATGCAGTGTTTTCTGATGAAATTTGTCAAAACTAATAAGGCAATTTTCTAACCTATGGTAACCCCACTTAAGTAATTTATGTAATTACTTAGGACAACCCAGGCCTGCTCTAGGTTTTTAGGCCATGTTATTCTTTTTCTTTATTCCCTTCAAGACCTACTTGGGATGAACCAATACCCCTAGGTTAATCACTTCCACTTGAATCTTGTAAATGTATGTGCAGCTGCATTTTCAAGGGATGAAAACATTACTGTTTAGACATTAGGTTCATTTATATAGAAGGAGATTTTAATGAGAACAGCTTAGAGGGCATGATACTTTTAGGGTCTGGGGAGAGAGTTAGAGAGAAGCAAGACCTCCTTGAAGCTGCCATGGTCCTAGAAATCTAGACTACTAAGCTGTGAAGGTATTTAGCCAAGCCTGGGGTGGTGGAGGGGCCCGGCGGGGGGTGAGGGTGGGGGGCGATGTTATGGGGGAAGCTTGTAGGGAAGAAAGCATTCTTGTCAGACTGCACTCTGTGGAAGCCTGGGGCCCTACATGTTCCCTGAATGGGTAATGACTCATGGTGACATACCAAAACTCAAAGCAAGGGTCAGCAAACTGTAGCCCCTGTTTTTGTAAATAAAGTTTTATTGGAATATAGCCATGTGATTTGTTTCATTATCATATGTGGCAGCTATTGTGTTACAGTGGCAGGGCTGAGTAGTTGTGATAGAGACCACATGACCTCCAGAGTTAAAAATATTTACTATCTGATCCTGAAAGAAAGAGTTTGGTAACCCTTGAACTAAAAGGCTGGATTTTTAACTTATAGGCCACAATTTCCCAAGGGCACCCATTGATGGGCATCAGTGTAATGAATTCCCCTGGAGTTATATGCAGAATATTTTATATCTGCACATGCCCACATAGGATTTTCTGGCGAGAGAGTGCATGGATTATAATAGGGTTTCCAATGTGTCTGCGATCCTAAGATGAAGATCCTTAACTTGAAAGGATATGCAAATTTTACCCCAGTTTACACTCTTGACTTCTGCTTTCCCTTGTATTCTTTTTTTATCCTAAACTCTTTAGGATCCTGCTAAGTAATTGGTCTGAAAAATAAATTATATCTGAAGTCTAACAGGAAAGTATTCTATTCCATAAGAATAGTTTTATTTTAACCAGGGCCTTTCATGCTAGAACCTTAAGGTATATGTCATAAGGGCAGCATGAGAAACTAGATCACGGATGGGGTGGGAGAGGGGGCTGCATGGCCAGGAAACTGCTGGCTGGAGGGGTGTGGAAGTTTGCATCCTGCCTACAGAGACAGTAAGGGCAATTATCTTTCCAGCCAAATAAGGACATAAAACCATAACAGTAGCTTCTCTTTAACAATGTGTAAGGCAATATGCTGAGCATGTTATATGAAATATTTGACTTCATGCTCAACATCCCAGCAAATGGATGTTTATAGTATTAGAACAGTGGCCAGCACAAAGTATGCACAATATAATTGTTAGTGATTACCATTGATCATCCTCAGCCTCACCATTCCCATTTATCATTTGAAGAAATTGAGGCTCAGACTTGTTCAAGATTTCCCAGCACCTAAATAACAAAGGAGGAGCTGGAAGTTGAGTCTGTCAGTTTCAGAGAAACTGGAAGCCAAGTCTGTTCAGTTCCAAAGTTTTCACCTTTTTAAAAACCCTATTCTGACCAACTCCACAGACCCCAGGATGTGGGTCCTGTTTCAAAAGGCACCCAGAAAGGCTCCTATGATATTGGTGTTAAGAGACACGTCTTCTCCCACATTTCTACCTTATCTCACTTCCTTGGGAACCTTACCTTGAGTATCTTGGTTCCAAACCAGTGGATCTCAAGCCTCACTGTTCATCAATGCCACCTAGGACAGATTCTCAGTTACCATGCCAGGACCTTCTGCATCAAAACCTCTGGAGGTGGGCCCTGGGAATCTAAGT
The DNA here is from genome assembly GCF_007565055.1 of Rhinopithecus roxellana. Taxonomy (NCBI): domain Eukaryota; kingdom Metazoa; phylum Chordata; class Mammalia; order Primates; family Cercopithecidae; genus Rhinopithecus; species Rhinopithecus roxellana. The sequence goes on along the minus strand of NC_044549.1, from coordinate 71,554,139 downwards.
ATTTCATAAACCTCAGTAGGTAGTTATGTTCTGGCCAGCCAAGCATTGGTCCATTAGCAGCCACTTGGACACCCCTATTCTAGATGACACCCAGACTCTGGCCATGTAAGGCCATCGGGGTGAGGGTGGGGGTATATAACATGCTGCTAAGAGCTGACTGCTTGAACCAAGGTGACTCACCCCCACTTTTGGAAATAGGCAAGATGTTCCCTCTTTGCAGTTGGGTCCTCCTGTCCAAACAGAGCCAGCAGTCTGTGGGTGGTCCCAGGCATGCAGGAGGGCTCCCTTCTGGCAGAGCCAAGAGAGAACAGGCTGAGATGCAGTTGGTTCTTAGGAAAGGAATAGAGAAAGGTGGGGGTGGTTGGCCCAGAAACAGCAGGATTAGGAAGTCATTCGGAACTCGAACTGGAGCTGGAGGAGGAAGAATTTTTTTTTTTCCTTTAGGCCTCATTTTAAGGTCTTTACTATATCTTCATTTAATTCATAAGAGCCATGGAAGTTTAGAACTGTCCTGAAAAAAAAAAAAAAGAGAAAGTAAAGAAACGCACATTATAACAAATTATAGCCCTGCAGTTTAAATCCACGCAGGTCTAAATTACGTACTGACTGAAAAAAGGAGAGGGGAAGTCTACGGGGTTGGAAATGGCTATGGAACACAGCAGGCGAGCTTGCCAGATTCTCCATGAGAAATCTGCACCCCTCAAAACAATTAGAGCAAGGTGCTTTGTGTGTGCGTGTTTGTGTATGTACATATTTGCTAGTCTGCCCTGGTCTTTTGCGGGGGTCGGAGCAATTAACCTTGTTTTTCATTTTAGCTAGAGGTTTGGAAAGCACTTGCAGCATTTAAAGTTTGGAAAGTACACAGGGAACAGACGTATTTATGTTAAACTCGATATTTGAGAGTCTTCTTTCCTCTGAAGCAACATGAGTAACTACCAGTGGGAATTGAGTACTTTGAGTCATGCATGTAGATTTCTGTCTGACTTTTCCTGGTGAGCTGATGTCCTTGGAATCTCAGGGGTATATGAAAACGTCATTCTTAGCGTTTTGCTAAAGCACTCTTCCCCTACGTTAACTCATGCAGGGGGGATGTCATCAGTGAAATGTAAATTACCCATAATATGTCAGCTAATTAAATTATTAATTAGACAAGTAAGATCCTTTCACAGTCTAACTTCTCTAAATTATTTGCTGCTCAAATCCATCTGGATAGAAAGTTTGGATTGGGATGCAATCTCATGTTCTGTTAGTATATGGATTTAAGAAGAGATGGTGGATGGAGTCAGCCTAATTAAAATGAAAATCTCATTAGGAGGAGAAAGAGAGAAATTCAGCGTCACAGTTGTACCACATTAACAATCACTTCTCTCCCAACCATCTTCTTTTGGCTGAAGTGTTCTTATTTAGAGACCAAGACACAAGCTCAGTTCCCTTGCTGGCTTCTCTGTCCCCTTGGGGAAGGGGGACTAGAAGCTTGAGTCTTCCATAGCGAGTATTGGAAAATGCCAGGGAGAACTGGCTTCTGAGCTGGTGGCTGTGTTAATTATAGCCCAGGGCCTGGAGGGACCTCATTGCCTGGCCACTCATCATCATGTTCATTATTCCTCAAGAATAAAAGTATTTCTGTTTTGAACAGCAGGCGGGTACAGAAGTGGGGCTGGGACCAGGCTTAAGGGGAGCCACTGAGCTCCAGCCTCTGACATGAATCATTAGAAATGTCTTTAGGATGGGTAAATAATGTAAGTGGCCTTAGGCCCTTATTTTTATCCAACAGCCTTATTGAGATATCATATATTTCATGTACCATACAACTCACCCATATAAAGTATACAACTCAGCGTTTTTTTGGTGTATTCACATGGTTGTTCAACTGTCACTATTAACTCCAAAACATTTTTATCACCCAGTGATTAGCATTCATGGCCAGGCACAGTGGCTCACACCTGTAATCCCAACAGTTTGGGAGGCCAAGGCGGGAGGATCACCCAAGGTCAGGAGTTCGAGACCAGCCTGACTAACATGGTAAAATCCCCCTCTACTAAAAAATACAAAAATTAGCCAGGTGTGGTGGCAGGTGCCTGTAATCCCAGCTACTCAGGAGGCCGAGGCAGGAGAATTGCTTGAATCCGAGAGCCAGAGGTTTCAGTGAGCCAAGATCATGCCACTGCACTCCAGCCTGGGTGACAGAGCATGACTCCATCTCAAAGGAAAAAAAAAAAAAAAAAAAGATTAGCATTCACTTTTTCTTCCACCTCTCCCTCTCTGAGCCCTAGGCAGTCCATAATCTACTTGCTTTCTCTATGGATTTGCCTATTCTGGGCATTTTGTATAAATTGAATCATACAATATTCAGTCTTTTGTGACTGGCTTCTTTCATTTAGCATAGTTTTCAAGGTTCAACCATGTTGGAACCTATAGCAATATGTCATTCCTTTTTACTGCTGAATAGTATTTCATTGGATGAATATACCACATTTTGTTTGTTCAAGTGTTGGTGGGCATTTGGGTTGTTTCTACTTTTTAGCTATGGTGAATAATGCTGCCATAAACATTCATGTATAGCTGTTTGCATAAACATATATTTTCTTTTCTCTTGGATATGTTTCCTGGAGTAAAATTCCTAGGTCATATAGTAACTTCATTTTATAACATCTTGGGGTCAAACTGTTCCAAAGTGGATGTACCATTTTACATTCCCATCTGCAATTTATGAAGGTTACCAGTTCTCTGTATCATCACTAATACTTGTTATGTTCTGTCTTTTGATTATAACTATCCTAATGGGTGTGAAGTCACATCTCATTGTGGTTTTGATTTGTATTTCCATGATGGCTAATGATATTGAGCATCTTTTTTTGTACTTATTGGCTATTATATATCTTATTTTTCTGAGAAATGTCTGTTCCGATTATTTGTCCATTTTTAATTGAGTCATTTTTCTTTTTATTGTGAAGTTTTAAAGTTTTTTTTTGTATATTCTACATTCAAGTTCCATATGAGATATATGCTTTGCAAATATGTTATCCCCTTCTATGGATTATCTTTTCACTTTCTTGATGGTATCCTTTGAAGGACAGATGTTTTTAATTATTATGAAGCCCAAGTGATCTATATTTTTTTGTCACTTGTGATTTAGGGTCCTATCTAAGGAACCATTGGCAATCCCAAGGTTATAAAGATTTACTCCTCTATTTTCTTCTAGAAATTTTATAGTTTTAGCTCTTATATTTAGGTCTGTAATCCATTTTGAGTCCATTTTTATGTATGGTGTGAGAAAGGAGTTCAACTTCTTTATTTTGCATGTGGATGTCCAGTTGTCTCAAAACCATTTGTTGAAAAGATTATTATTTCTGCCATTGCATTATCTAGGTACCTTTTCCAAAAATCAGTGGACAACAGATATATGGGTTCATTTCTGGTATCTCAATTCTATTCTGTTGATCCATATGTCCTTACGTCAGTACCACACGGTCTGTATTATTATCGGTTTGTAGTAAGTTTTGCAATAGAGAAATGTGACTCCTCCCATCTTGCTCTTCTATTTCAAGATTGTTTTGGCTACTCTGGGTCCCTTGAATGTCCATATGAATTTTCTCAATTTCTGCCAAAAAAAATCCATTTGTATTTTCACCTATGCTCCAAATTTAAGATGGTCCCAAATTTGTTTTCTGTAGATGGGAACTCGGGTAGGTGGTTCAGAGAGAGCCTAAAGAAAATGGGAGATGCAAGATAAGCAGCTGCCTTTTCTTGCTAAGATTAATGCTTGCACATGCATACACATGTGCACACACATATGCACGCATACCTCTCAGCCTCCTTCATGCAGGTAGATCCAAATTTTCATTTACCTTCACTGTCACCTGGGTGACACCATGAGCCCACCACCTGCTATTGTGTATGTGTTGGGAGTAATATCATTGTTCCCATTTTACAGACCACGTGAATCTCAAGTGAGATGACGACAATAGTTTATCACACTGTCTGGCATACAGTGAGCACTTGATACATGTTTGTCGTTGCTGTTGTTATTGTTTTCATGAGTGGTATCAGTCTCTGAGAAGCAGCAAGTCCTTATACAAAATATGGACTTCATTAGATAGTCTTTCACTATATGACATAGGAAATCCTTCTCTTTGCCTGCTCTTGAATTTTCCCCTTAAGCTCAGACATTAATAAATCTAGAGCAGCGCATCTCAAATTTTAGAGTATAAGAATAGCTTGGGGAACTTATTAAAATGAAGATGCTGGAGTAGGGACTAAGATCCTATATCTCTAACAAGCTGCTGGGTGATGCCAGTCTGAGGACCATCCTTTGAGCAGTAAGGTGGCAGAGGTCCTGGTGGCACACCCAAGTAAGATGTGTTCCAGGTGGTCTCTGCCACTGGGGCAGACCTGGAGACCAGGAGGAAAGACTTGAGTCAAATGGAAGGTGAGAAAGCAACACCTTGAGACGAATTATCCAGTTCCTTGTGACTGAGATAGTTTTCCTTTTGCCATCCTGCATTTTTTGATAAGCATTGCCTGAGTCAGTGGTCTCCAAACTCTTTAAATTGTAGTCTCTCTCAGTAGAAAATGTTTGAAGATAGGCTACCGATCCGTGTATATTTACTTATACATAAATTATATATATATATATATATATATATATATATATATTCCTATTATTAGCTAAAATAAGCAGTACTTGCTTTGCATAGCAGTATGGAAACAAAAATAACCTTGCAAGCCAAAACTTTGCAAAAAAAATAAAAAACTTAATAAGCAGTGTGAAAAATTAAATTTGTACTGTGACCTTTAAATTTTTTTTTCAAACCATTAAAACTTTCTTACTGTTGGTTATACATGCATAGTGAAATAAGAAAAATAGTAAAATGAATATTTAGTATACTGCAATTTTAAATTAGTAACATTGAAAATTAAAATGTTTTATTTATTTGTAAAAAATGTATCAAGAGTAGTTTGTGCTTATCTTTCTCTTTGTCATATATCTGTGATACAGAGGAGACATGTTTTCTATAACTTGGCAAATTGTCATACTTCTTTTTAAGTTGGGATTAGCTTCCAACATTTTATGTTTTGTAGTTTAAATATCTTGAAAATTCTCTGAGATTTTACCAGAGGGAATGACACTGACCAAAAACTCCACATTAAAGAAACTCCCAGAACTAGAAATACCATATGACCCAGCCATCCCATTACTAGGTATATACCCAAAGGATTATAAATCATGCTGCTATAAAGACACATGCACACGTATGTTTATTGCGGCACTATTCACAATAGCAAAGACTTGGAATAAACCCAAATGTCCATCAGTGACAGACTGGATTAAGAAAATGTGGCACATATACACCATGGAATACTATGCAGCCATAAAAAAGGATGAGTTCGTGTCCTTTGTAGGGACATGGATGCAGCTGGAAACCATCATTCTCAGCAAACTATCACAAGAACAGAAAACCAAACACCTCATGTTCTCACTCATAGGTGGGAACTGAACAATGAGATCACTTGGACACAGGAAAGGGAACATCACACACTGAGGCCTATTGTGGGGAGGAGAGAGGGGTAGCATTAGGAGATATACGTAATGTAAATGACGAGTTAATGGGTGCAGCACACCAACATGGCACATGTATACATATGTAACAAACCTGCACATTATGCACATGTACCCTAGAACTTAAAGTATAATAATAATAATAAAAAGATACAATTAAAAAAAAAAAGAAACTCCCAGAGAAATTTCAAGATATTGAAATGTGACTTCTTGTCACAATCACTTTTCTATTTACATCGGTAAGTTTGCCTTATTACATACCTCTGGCTGCATAGTCAAACCCTGTTGACTGGTAATGTAATGAAGATATAGCATCTATTATGTTCTATTTAAATAGAATAGTTATTAAATAATCTTTAGAATAGTTGTGTTCTATTTAGAAGATACATAGAATTCTATAATTCCATTTTCTATTTGAATCTCACTCTCAGCATGATCACTTTTTGGTTTTTGCCTGCACTTTAAATTTTGGTGGACAATTCACTTACTTTCGAAAAATGTCGCATAGGTGTATCACTGGGAGACAAGGAGGCAGCACAGCTACATGCTTTGCTGTCAGAGAGTGAACCGAATAACAGATATGCAGTGACCAATCACTGACAGACTTTGAAAAAAGGAAACGTGACTGGTCACTGATCACAATACACATTTGTTATTGCTGTTTTTATTTTTTTGAGATGGAGTCTTGCTCTTTCCCAGGCTGGAGTGCAGTTGGACGATCTTGGCTTACTGCAAACTCCGCCTCCTGGGCTCAAGCAATTCTCCTGCCTCAGCCTCCTGAGCAGCTGGGATTACAGGTGCCCACCACCACACCCAGCTAATTTTTGTATTTTTAGTAGAGACGGGGTTTCGCCATGTTGGCCAGGCTGGTCTTGAACTCCTGGCCTCATGATTCGCTCACCTTGGCCTCCCAAAGTGCTGGAATTACAGGCATAAGCCACCATGCCCAGCCCCATCTGTTATTTACATAGCAATTTGTGGACTGAAGCAGTGAAGCTTGTACTTTATGCAAATTACTCACAGTTAAAATACCATGGAAACTGAAATTGGAATCATGCTGGGAGACTGGTGTTATTTAACTAAACTAGGGTAACTAAAATTTGTACATATAGGAACTGTGCACAGTGAGGACTGTCTCTATTCCAAAGCATGACATAATACTAAGTCAAGGTTCATAGTCAATAATAGTATGTAAAATATATACTTTAAGAGCCATCTTGAAAATTTTGAGTTTTTTTCTTTTTACCAAATTATGGTTACTACTTCTTGGTATTGTTTTTACTTCATAACATGTCATTCAAAGAGCTTATATTAGGAGTAAAAAATGCATCAACTCAACCCCTCTCTGATTTTCTTGTGCTTGCATTATTTCAATTATACCCTATCTAAAGTTTTTTTGTAACAATCTGTTTAGGTCATTTGTAAAGGTTAGTTCAGTAATATCAGATAGCTACAAATGCATAAATCCAGTTAACTTGGCAATCTCAACACTATGTCACAGGGTACTAAAATCTAATCCTCAGTGTCCCCACTATCGCCTATCCTATAATGTGGCACTCCCACGCTCTTTTCAAGGCATGCCACATGACCCTCTGGCAGCAGAATCAAGTGAAGACCTCAGTGTCAAGCCATATATTAAATCTGTAAAGTGTAATCCCTTAAGTTTTAGGTAAAAATTAATTTAAAGATAAACTCTAATGTTGTCACTTAGTCTCCCATCCTAAACATTTGAGTTATAGTTGAGTTGTGCTCCAGCTAATGGAAGGATCCTTTGCTAGAAGGAGGAAGGGCTGTGTGCCTCTCTAATGCTGGCATGATGATTGGCACTTGAAGGTCTTTGAAGGTTCACAATTCTTGCATAATAGATTCACCAGGGGAACTTTTTGAAAGTACCGATACTGAAACTGCCCAGACCCTTTAAAAAAAAATCTCTGGGCATGGGGCCCAAGAACGTATTTGTATTTTTAAAGCCCATAGTTGGTTCTAATGCACAGATAGGGTTGGGAAACACAGCCCCATGGGGAAGAAGGTCAGTCTCTAGCAAAATCTTCCCTGTACTGCCAACTTTGAAGGACCCTAGTTATTATCTGTTGGGGCATCCCCCTCTAACAAGCAGGTTTTGTACTGCCTCCTTATTGATATATATTTGTCAGGGAGAGTGGCTCTTGCAGACACTTAAACACTAGTAGAAGAAAGTTAGCTAAATGTGCAGTCATTTCTGGTGGCTCTGCCCTTCAAGGATGACTTTGATGATAGTAAAATCATGCAAATGCTGGAATGGGCCTAGTCCTCCTTACAGTATTGAACTTTAGTCTTTTATCTGAAGTTTGTTCTGCAATTAAAATCTAAAGCACAGGGCAATCCCAGTGAGTAAGAGTTGCTACAATGACCATACAACAAAAGATAGTGTTATCCATCAAGAAGCTCTGAAGCAAAATGAAGTACAGTCAATTTCCCCAAAATGGGGGCCAGGGATACCCAAGAAAGGCAGAGTTGCTTTCTGTAAGTAAACATTTGAAGTGTTTGGTGGAGTTGTCTAAGGCCTCAAATGTGCTGCAAAGCTAGGCTCTTGATTCCCAATTCCCTGCCTATTCTCCTGGATATGTTTAATGGAGAATATGGCCTGAGACCCACCTGCATCTGAATAACCAGGGAGTTTGTTCAGACTTATGCTTAGGGCAGAGCCCAGGAGCCTGTTGAATTAAAACGGGGTACTAGGGAGGTTAGGAGTCCATTTTTAACAAACTTCCCAGGTATATGCTCATTAAAGGAAGCTAGAGTTGGATAATTATGGTCCTGGCTTAGCTGCCACTATGCACTATCATTCCACCCCTGCATACCTCTCCCCAGTCAAGTTCTAGAATTTGAAGAATGAATAGGAAAGGTTTCTTACATTCTTATAGGATTAAAAACTGGACTTATATTTTGAATACTGGACCAAAAGAATTACCATGTCTATTTGGCAAGAGGAATACTTTTTTTTTTCTAATTTTGTTATTATTTTTAGATATAAGGTTTTGTTATATTGCCCAGGCTGGTCTTGAGCTCCTGGGCTCAAGTCATCCTCCTACCTCAGCCTCTCAAGTAGTTGGGATTATAGGCATGTGCCACCATGCCCAGCAAGAGGAATATTTTTGTAAAAATACTTATAGAAATAACTAAGTTTTTCAGAATACATACAAGTAAGTTGAAAAGTTACTTAAACTATAATGGACACTTAGATTCACTACCATGATAGTCAACTAACCAACCTTTGCATGACTTGGAAATGGGGGAGCTTTGGATTTGATCAAATCTTGCCTTTGCTACTTATTAGTTGTGAAAACTTGGACAAGTTATTTAAACTCTCTGAGTCTTGGTTTCCTCATCCAAAAATGGGGCTAGTTATATCCATCTTGAGGGACTACTGTGAATATTAGGTTGGAAAATAAATGCAAAGATCTCAATAAAAGGAATGCTATTTCTATTCTGGAACTGAAATGCTTCTTTTCTATTTATTGAGCAATCAGATAATATTTTAAATGTATTGTCTGAGTTGACTAAAGAAAACCTTATGTGAACTCTTGTGTAGAGGGACAAAGATTTTTACAAATTGACAACACCCACAAAGCCTCTACTCTGTTTGACATTATGTGGTTACAATGTGGTAAGAGGTACAAAGAAACATAAGATGATGTCTTCTTTTTACACAAGTAGCTCATAAGTCCAGCTGGGGAGAAGACCATGATAATAACAGCCTTTCTTTAGTTTGTCTTAAGAATAGTCACTGTCTAGTTTCCAGTGTGGTATGATATGTTATCCTCCTGGCAGCCTGAAGAGAGTAGACAGGGCAGCTGTGATTCTCATTATCACTTCCATTCCATAGGTAAAGAGACTGCGACACTGAGGGCTTCTACCTTGACCAGTACAGCTAATACCCAAATCTTAATTTTTTCCCATGCTGCCTTTATCCACCCCAAAACAATCAGAGAACACAGAGCCGTGTTGCTAATGGCCAGGTGTGCACCTTGCATTTTGATGGATTGCATCTCTTACATCCAGTACCCTGGCATGCTTTGTTTCCAGGTGCAAAGTTTGACCTGTGCTGATTTCTGAAATGGACCATGATGTAGTAGAAGGCTCTGGAATTTACTTATTGACATTCTTTTTTAAAAGAACTCTCTCTGCCTTGGCATTTTCATTCCATTCAATGTCAAGTTTGTAAAAGCACATACCACTGGCTACAACTCATCTCCTTAGTACTGACTTGAAAATAATTAAAGCACATGTAAAATCAACATATCTGTCTTCCAAGTATTTAAAAAAAAGGTGGGGGGAGGGGTTTTCTTGAAATTGAATTACCGGCTGGAATCAAGAATGCAGTAATTATTTTAAGAAATTCACATAGACTTTTTTGAATCTGTTTAAATAGGTCTGCGGCTGCTTACCTGCCTCAGACTAGAATGCTGTGGCTTTAATTAGGGAATATTTGGTAAGTTGCAGACATGGTCAGCAAGAGCACTATCATCATCACCATCATCATCCTCTTCATTTTCATTATTCTCATCACATACAGCTCCTTTACATCATGACCGAACTTCAAGGACACAGAAACGTTTTTCTTTAATAAGCTCCAAACTTGTTTTTTCTCTTCTTCCCAACTACCTTTCCATTTTTGTTGCTCTGGGATTTGGCAACCCAGTTTAATTTATGATGAGAAGACACTTTGGAAAATTAAAATGAGATAACATGACTTGATTGGGGGAAGAAAATAACTTCATCTTAACTCTTGAAGCAGAAGACATCAGGTTCTCTAATTCCTTCCTTTCGTCCTTGAAAATAGAACATCAGCCATAGAGCACACCTGTGCTGAGTTCGAAAATGAATCTGTGGCAGCCGTTGCCAGCGTAGCAATTAGACAATTAAAGCTAAATTTCACCCGCAGAGGCAGACTGCAAAACACCAGCGGTTTGACCTTCCACACTTGGGGATGAGGTAAATAATCGACGGGCGGTGGAATGATGTCATAGAATTGGTATTAGCGGGTAAATCAGGCAGCAGTGTTGTTCTGACCTCCACAGCCTGGGGGACTTTGGCTGTGGTGCATAATTCAACTCCTATTTGTCTACTTTTCCTCAGTGACAGAGGCATGTTACACTTTCCCTTCCTCCTCCTAGAGCTGTAAATAACCAAGGAAGTCACCCAGCCTATTACTCTGTCGTTTGTTTTTTAGAGAGCTTACCATAGCTGGAAAGATCTCCTTGATTTATTTAGCAATTTTTTTTTTTTTTTTGTCTTCTCCATGCTCCTCCACTTCCTCATCCCAGATGTAACCTCCACAAAAAGAGTTGTTCTCATCTGTCTTGTTCTCATTCTGTATGCCCAGCTCCCAGTATGTCCCCTGGCATGTAGCACGTGCTCAATAAACATTTGTTGCATAAATGTGTTAAAAATACTTCTGACACACAAAGCAGAAATCACAAACCAACAGTCTAGAGGCCAAATTTGGCTTGCTAACTTCTTTTCTCTCTGTGTGTGTGTGTGTGTGTGTGTGTGTGTGTGTTTTGGCTTGCGTAGTATTTTTAAAAATATTGAATTAGTGGCCAGCATTTAAATATAGTGAGCCCTCATACAAAAGACCACATGTCTGGCTCCTCTTGTAATTCATTCAGAAGATCTAGAATACTGGACCAGCCTTACGAGAGGAAGAATAGCCTGGAATGGTGATTCTCAGAGTGTCCCTGGATCACCTGGGAACTTTTTAAAGATGCATATTCTCAGTCCTTCCTCCTCTACTGACTTACTGAATTGGCCCTGACCATTTTTATTTTAACAAGCCCTTCCACACTAAAATTTTATTTTAACAACCACTTCAGAATCACTTGAAGTGATAGGAAAAGATGCACCCTAAAGCTTGAGAACCACTCATTGCCTTTAGTGGATAAAGAAGGCTGATTGGCTTTGGAAATAGAATGTCAGGCTTTCAATTCTGATTTTGCCGCTTCCTAACTGTGTGGGGTTAGACAAACTACTTAATCTTATTGTGACTCTGTTTGCTCATTTATAACCTGGGGATGATAATAGGACCTTCCTGCTAGGGTTATGAGGATTAAATGAGTTCATATGTGTAAAGTCCTTAGACCCTTAGAGTGATAACATAACAAAGGTTACTTGCTGTTAATGTCAGCTGAGGCTTAGCAAGCAGGTGCCTGTTTAAGATTGAACCTTCGCTGGATTGCTACTTTATTAGGACACCATCCAGCACGCTTCCCTTTTTCATACGACCTGCCTTGTCCCTGTGGGCTTTCAGTTTGTCATGCCTGATGACGTGAGATGGCATGCCCAGTTGTCAGCAGTGATTCCCATGCCCACCCATTGCAGAGTAGTGACATATATTGTGTGTCTACTGTGTACCAAACACTACACGAGGCCCTTAGCATACTTTATTCATTTCTATTCCCCAACAGCTCAACAAGGTTAATATTGTTATGCTCACTTCACAGATGAAGAACTGAAGACTCAGAGAGGTTAAATAATTTGTTTAAACACACACAGCTGGTAAGTGGTAGCGCAAGACTCAAACCCAGGTATCAAACTCTGTTTCGTTTCCTTTTCATACTTGTTTCCAAAATATGGAACACATGGCACAGTAGCTTCCAGATGATTTTATATGGCATCGAGATGGTTTTAGGTGGTGAAGGAGGTGGTTTTAGTCGGTATAAAAATTCTGCATTAAATTAAACAAAGTACATAGCAAAAAGTTAATACACTTTTAAGTTCTCCCACAAACCTGAGGGGAAAGTCTGAGTTGGTGCTGATAAGATTTTTTTTTCTTTTACATAAATTCCAGTGCAATAATAATATTTAAGATTATCCATTTTAGTTACATTAATTGAAGGTGTCTTTTTAAGAGACTGGCATAAACAAACTAGGAAAAGAAATTCTATATTTAAATTGGCACTTGGGAGCATCTAGAAAGGTTTTCCTTTATTTTGAAACATAATTGAATTAAATGCCAAATATTTGTATTTAACCATTTCTGATGGAACTGTTACTAAAATAGTTTGTCAACAGTAACCTGCACAGGTTATGGCATAAAGTATGTGTTCAGTAGAGGTTTTCCTGAACTAAAGTGATTCATATACTCTCGAGCCTTTTCAAATGACGTATCTTTTAGTTTGATCTTAATTTGGAATTACAAGATTATTAACAACTCTCTATTACTTGTAATCTCCTTTAAAAAAGAAACCAAACAAAAAGAACCAAAGTCCCAAAGCCTTTGATAAACAGGTGTGCCTTGAAAAATTGAATAAGTTGTCAAAATTTAATGTTTACAAGTTATATTTATAGCAAGTAAAAATGGTTTTCATATATAATAATTTATTACATAAAATTTTCCATTCAAATACTTTTTAAATAAAACCAGAAGCCAGTTAAAACTATGCTCAATAAATAATATTAAGGGTAGTCTCCAGATACGGCATATGTCATGAAGATGGGATGGCAATGCCAGATGTGTGGAAACTGCTGCTGCTGTCATAAGAAGGAAGGATAGCAAAGAAGAGCATTCCACCAAGAGAGAGTCCTGTAGGCCTCTGCATAAACCTCAGAGGGAGCTGTCCTCAACAGCTTGCCACTATGTGACAGCCAATTCCTGGTAAAAAGTCAAGTCCTGACAGAGGAAGGGTAGAGAAGGTGTGAGTCTATCAACTGAACACAGTGAGCTAGATCAGCATTTGGACATTGGAGCTCAGATCCTACTCTCCAGGGGCAGAAACCATGGCCTTTTGATTCAGTGGCTCGCTGTAGAAGCGCAGTACCCACAAGTAAATGTTTAAATTGACAAATGGATCCTGACGGGGTAGCAGTGCTGGGGGAAAGGGGCAGATGGTGTAGAGTATCAGTCTGTGGTCTCACTTCTTATAACTTTACATCTGCTGCCCCAACTCTTTGTAAAAGAAAAGAGCATCGTCAGGAATTTTCTCCCAGAAAATGAGCCACTTGCCTTTTGGTTGAGGTCTTTGGGTTGGATCAAGGGAGGCCTGAATTGGCTTCCTGGGTCTCTCAGTTACCAGCATTTTGACCTTGAGCAAGTCACTTAGTCTCTTGTTGATCTGTAAAATGGGAATGGTATATTATATATGAATTAGGCTGATGTAAGAAAGCAAAAGATGTTGCACAGAACCTGGTGTACAGTGGGTATGACTGTTGTTGAAGATGGAGGTAAAGTTGGGGAAAGGAAAGCAAACATTGTGTTCTTCCTACCTAAAACTCTGAAATCCCACACATTGTCTTGGGATCACCATTTGATTGTGTATTAGTGGGGGTTGTTCAGAGAAACAAGACCAATAGGATATGTATACACACATAAATACATAGAGAAAGATATTTATTTTAAGGAATTGGCTCATGTGATTATGGAGGCTGGCAAGTCCAAAATCTGCAGAATTAGCTAGCAGGCTCGAGACCAGGGAAGAGTTATAGTTTGAGTCTGAAAGTAGTCTGCTGGCAGAATTCCCTCTTCTTAGGAGGAGGTCAGCCTTTCTCTTTTTAAGGTTTTCAACTGGTTGGATGAGGCCGATACACATTATGGAAAATAGTATGCTTTACTCAAAGTCCACCTATATAAATGTTAACTTATCTAAAAAAAATAGCTTCACAGAGACATGTAGCATAATATTTGACCAAATATCTGGGTACTGTGGTCTAGGCAGGTTGACACATAAAATTAACCATCACAGACTGTGTTGCTGTCACTGGGTGACCATTAAGGGAAGCACTGGTGGAACTCTTATTGATTGCCTTCCATGTTAAGCAGAATTCTTTATATTGCAAGGGGCAGAACACTAATACAAACTGGTTTAAGCCGGGGGGAAGGACAGAGGAGGCACAGGAGGAGTTACGAACAAAGTAGCTCAAACTCTCAGGGATTCTAGCTTCTAGACCCAGGGTCCCATATGATACCATGCAATAAAACCTCCTCTTTTATGTACATTATCAGGCAAGTACTTTTTTGTGCTAGCTAGATTGCTGACGGCTGCTCTTGGCTAAAATCTTCACAGATTCTCCTTCTTCGTTGAACTTCTAACAGAAATCCTGAGCCTGAATCTCATTGGCCCAGCTGGGTCATGTGCTCACCCCTGAGCTAATTACGGTGTGAAAGAAAATGAATGCACTGATTGGCTGAGACCAGGGTCATGGGCGCTCCCTTGACGCTGAGCTTCAGCCCCACCCAAGCCAAGTGGACTGACACACAGGAAAGAGCCTTTTCCCTTGGAAAATCAGAGAGCTACTCCCAGGAATAGGACAGGATGCTGGACAGGCTAAATCATCATGTGACTACTCCTGCCTCCTGTACACGTCCCTTTTCTCCTCCCTGCCATTCCATTCCTCTCTTTTTTCTCTTTTTTTCTCCTTTCTTCTCAGCAGACGTAAACCAGTTTCTAGCCCTTTAAAAACCTGGTTTCTTCTTTCCTCATCTGAAACTTCCAATTCGTCTAAGAAAGCAGATGCTTCAGAGGCAAGCTGCCTTTGAGAGCAGTTTCGAGCCTGATTCTGTACGTGTGATCATTGCCCAGGGACAATTTGGTCCTGGCTGATCCGTCAGTGCCTTGTGCTTATGTTCCCAGCGTGGGAGGAAGGAACTCAGAGTGACTTGATACTGACTGATGCTGGGAGGAAGGAGAGTGATGCTTCTTGTCCCCTTTCTTTGTCTATCTACTAAGCCAGAGGTCTAGAGTAGAAAGTTTAGATGGGAAAATGGAGACTTATCTCTGAGTTGCAGCAAACAGAAAGAAATCTCACGCTAGAAAGATTAAAAATTAGGGGAAAAGCTTCCTGCAAGCACTTTAGACATAATTGTATACATGTGCGCGCACACACACACATTCACTTGACCGTTGAACAACACGGGTTTGAACTGTGCAGATTATAGGAAGATTTTCTTCTGCCTCCTCCACCTCTCAGACAAGAATAACCCCTCCTCTTCCTCCTCCTCCTCAGACTACTCAACTGTGAAGACAAGGAGAATAAAGACCTTTAGGATGATCCACTTCCATTTAATTAATAGTAAATATATGTTCTCTCCGTTATGATTTTCTAATAACAATTTTTTCTCTAGCTTTCTTTTTGTAAGAATATAGTATATAATACACATAACTATAAAATGTGTGCTAAACGACTGTTTTTGTTCTCTATACACTTTCCAGTCAACAATAGGCTATTGGTAGTTAAATTTTTGAGGAATCAAAAGTTATAGATAGTTTTTTTTACTCTCCAGGGGTCAGCACCCCTAACTCCTGTGATATTCAAGGGTCAACTGTATATGCTTTTTAAGGCAGCTTTACTTAGATAAAATTCATTTATACAATTTACACATTTAAAGTATACAATTCTGTTTTTTAAGCATCTTCACAGGGTTGGAAATAACATCACTACAAATCTAATTTTAGAATATTCTCATCACCCAAAAAAAGAAACTTCATACCTATTAGCAGTCTCCTTTTCCTCCAAGCTCTTGACAACTACGATTTACTTTCCATCTTCATAGATTTGTGTGTTATGGACATTTCGTGTAAGTGGGATTATACAATCTGTAGTCTTTTACGATTTGCTTCTTGCACTTAGCAAATGTTCTCAAGATTCATCCATGTTGTAGTATTGTATTAGTCCATTTTCACGCTGCTGATAAAGACATACCCAAGACTGAGTAATTTACAAAAGAAAGAGGTTTAATTGGACTTACAGTCCCAAGTGGCTAGGGAAGCCTCCCAATCATGGTGGAAGGCAAGGAGGAACAAGTCACATCTTATGTGGATGGTGGCAGGCAAAAAATGAGAGAGCTTGTGCAGGGAAACTCTGCCTTATAAAACCATCAGATCGCATGAGACCTATTCACTATCACAAGAAGAGTGCAGGAAATACCCGCCCCCAGAATTTAATCAGTTCCCACTGGGTCCCTCCCACAATAGATGGGAATTCAAGATGAAACTTGGGTGGGGACACAGCCAAACCATAACAAGTATGTATCAATATGTCATTCCTTTTTACTACCTAAGCCAAATAATCTTCTGTTGGTTGGATATGCC
Source organism: Rhinopithecus roxellana (assembly GCF_007565055.1). Classification (NCBI taxonomy): domain Eukaryota; kingdom Metazoa; phylum Chordata; class Mammalia; order Primates; family Cercopithecidae; genus Rhinopithecus; species Rhinopithecus roxellana. Next base: position 71,537,513 of record NC_044549.1, on the reverse strand, counting down.
ACAGCCAATAGACGTTTGGATTGCTTCCACTGTTTTACTATTAGGAAGAAATGCCACTGTGACCATGGATGTGCAAGTTTTTGTGTTTATATCTGTTTTCACTTCTCTTGGGTATTTTTTTAGGAGTGGAATTGCTGGGTTATATGGTAACTTTATGCTTAACTTTTGAGAAACTGCCCAACTGTTTTCCAAAGCAGCTACACCATTTCACATTCCCATTATGTATGAATGAGGGTTCCATTTTCTCCATATCCTCATCAGTTCTAGTTATTATCTTTTTTCCTCTTTTTTTTATTTTTTTATTTTTTATTTTATTTTATTTTATATTTTTATTATACTTTAAGTTCTAGGGTACATGTGCATAACGTGCAGGTTTGTTACATATGTATACTTGTGCCATGTTGGTGTGCTGCACCCATCAACTCGTCAGCACCCATCAATTCGTCATTTATATCAGGTATAACTCCCAATGCAATCCCTCCCCCCTCCCCCCTCCCCATGATAGGCCCCGATGTGTGATGTTCCCCTTCCCGAGTCCAAGTGATGTCATTGTTCAGCTCCCACCTATGAGTGAGAACATGCGGTGTTTGGTTTTCTGTTCTTGTGATAGTTTGCTAAGAATGATGGTTTCCAGCTGCATCCATGTCCCTACAAAGGACGCAAACTCATCCTTTTTTATGGCTGCATAGTATTCCATGGTGTATATGTGCCACATTTTCTTAATCCAGTCTGTCACAGATGAACATTTTAATTACAGCCATTCTAGTGTATGGAAAGTGGTCTCTCTCATGGTTTCAACTGGCATTCCCCTAGTGGCTATAATGATATTGAACATTTATTAATGTGTTTATTGGCCATTTGTGTATCTTCTTTTGAGAAATGTCTTTGCCAATTAAAAAAAATGATATTGCTTGTCTTTTTATTATCGAGTTTTACATGTTCTCTGTATATTCTGGATGCAAACATTTTTGACATAGGTACTTGGAATTTTACTAGGCCTTGATAGCTTCTGGGTTAATGAGAATATCCTTATTAAAGTCTGAGGGAAGACCAAAGGATAGGCTAAGCTACAAATTGACAATATGGACAGCAACTTGATTGTGTTAAAGATTTCTGTGAACTTGATTCGTTATTTTTCCCCAACTTTTAATTTTGAAAAACTGTCAAAATTATTTAAATGAAATAATAGCACAAGAACACCCTTATACCCTTCCCCTACATTCACTAATCATTAACATTTTGCTATATTTGCTTTCCTGTTCTCTCTCTGTGTGTGTGTGTGTGTGTGTGTGTGTGTGTGTACTCTTTTTCAGAGCTTAATCATTTAAAAGTAATTTGCAGACATTTTGACTCATTAACCTGAAGAATTTTAGTATGTATAAGCTCTGAACCAGGATATTCTCCTATGTAACCACAATGCCTTTTTCACACCCAGGAAATGCTATGTTAATTCAATAATATCTAATATAGAGTCTAGATTCAAATCTCCCCAGTAGTCCTCCAAATGTCCTTTCATGCCTTAAAAGAAAAAAAACCTCAGGATTCATTCAAGGTTTACATATTACATGTAGTAGTCATATTCTAATCTCTTATAAAGGAGAAAAATGTTCCCTGTTTTTTGTCTTTTGTGACATTGACACTTTTTAAAGAGTCCAGGCTAGTTACCTTATAGAATGACTTGCATTCTAGATTTGTCTGACTCTTTCCTTATGATTCTAATCAGGATAAACATTTTTAGGCAAGAATATTGCATGGGTGATGCTGTGTACTTCCCTTACATTGTTGCTGGAAGTACACAGTGTCTGTCCTGTAATTGGTAATGTTTAGTTTGATCACTTGATTAAGGGAATGTCTGCCAGATCTCTCCATTGCAGAGGTAACTTTTATCAATTGTAGTTAACAAGTAATCTGTGTGAAAAAATATCTTGTTCTCTAAAAACTTTCCATCCAATTTTTGTAGCATCCATTGATAATTCTTGCTTAAATGAATGATTACATTGGGACTTGCAAAATGATAATTTTCCAAAAATCATGTATATGAATTCATTCTGTATTTCTTAACTGATATTTTTATGTTGAAAGGAGTGTCACTATTTATTTTCTCATATTTTTGTCTCCCTATGTTTTTGCCTTTTTCTTCTTATTCTTTTTCTATTATGCTTTATGGACTCAATAATTATTTTAGCCATTGTTGTTTCCTAATTTTAAAAAAAGGCAAGTTATTCACTCAACAGGCCTTTTCTGAGTACCTTCTATGCACTAGGCATTTTGATTTAAAAAATTAAATTACATGATCTTTAAGGTTTCTTTCAGGCCTATTTTGTGATGTTATAACCAGTAATTCACATCATCGTATCTACCTTTTTCCATTGCATCTCTTTCTTCATATTGTGTGTTTAATTCCATTCAGAATTTTCTCTTCGCATTTTGTCAAAATATTTTCATAGAGTTGTATGTGTTTTTTATTCAGGGATGCAAAAGCAAGCAAAGAAGTTTAGAATAATCTGTATGTCTTAGTGTTCAAGGCCTACAGGAAGTCTAACTTTGTGAAGACCTCATGAAGTTTCCAATATTATGCAAACTGGTAGTAGCTTACCTAATTGTAGCCAAGTCTCCTTGATAAAGTAAATTGCTTCTTAAGATCACAGGCATTATGTTAGATACTCTTTTAACTTGCATTATCTAGATACTTGGCCACTCACCTGCCTCCCAAAATAAAAATAACACAATACTACAGGCGATTCTGCCCACCATTCTATGTCTCACATTGGATGTGAGACAAGAGATGTGCATCTAGCCTTATGGAACCCATTTGCTTCTCAAAGAGATTTCATGTGTTTCAGATTCTGTCTTATGTAAGTAACAACAATGTAAAATTACACTCTGCATATGTACTCCTAAATACATTGTATATTTTAGTCTATGTAATACTGTTGTTATAATAATATATCCCTATATGGAATCATCAGTTTTATTGTACCTTATTAGAGATTCAAGAGATGGTGTAAGTTAATTTTAAGTCTACATTATTTTTGCTTTATATTCGGACTTCAGAACCTAATCCTTGACTAAGATGTCTCTATTATGCGACACTTGCAAATCCATATCTATATAGTTCTGACATACATCTCTTTTTCTTTCAAACTGTTCCTTTCTTGTATGCTGATAAAAACCCACAAGCTTAGCTTAATTAATCCCGCTAGAGACCTAGTCTATCAGTTACATCTGTGCCCTTCTGCTTCCCTCTCATCTCTACTCTTCCCCAGTAACTGGCAGAAAGAATGAGAATTATTAACCCTCAGATAGCCTAAGTGCCAATTTTCCTGCTGTCTTGAAAATAGCTCCTCGCCTGCCATAAATAATAGTGCACACCTGGTAAATACAGTCATGCTCATTTTATTCCTTTTCTGAACTGATATGCTGTCCTTGGAAAGGCTAGATTTAGAGCTTATATCATTTTGGATTCTTTGACTGCAAGCGACAAAACTGATTCTGCTACCTTCAGTAAAGAGGAAAGATAGAGAGTGCCTCACAGTTTCAAAGACAAAGCAGAAAAAGCAGACTTCAGAAGAAAGGGCCTAAGGATCAAGGAAGTAGGAACTAATATTTGTTAGTGCAACTTCTTCTATCTGTGCCTCTACCTAAAATTCTTAATCACACAAGAAAGAACTAAGTGGGCTTCACTGGGGCCATGTGCCTGGTTGCAAGGAAGGATGGAAGTCGACTGACATTCGCACCAAAACTGGGGAAGGAGGATGTTCCCAAGGGAAACTTTGGCTGCTCTTTCCGGAAGAGGTAAAGGAGGTTGGACAGGCATGAGTAGTATTGTTCTTCATTTAGCACCACCTTGAACCTTTGTAAATTATTGTCTGTGATGCTCAATAATTTGGATAGCAAAGCATTCTGCCATTTTCCCTCCATAGCTAACCATCTTACAACAAGCCTCTTCTGGTAAACCATTTACCTACCCCTTTCCATTTGCCCTCCGCCACCCTGATTGGTCCCTTAGAAGAAACCCTGGTAGCCAATTATAGCTTTATAGGCCAGAAAAAAAAAAAAAAGTGGAAGGTAAGAGGAACACCAAGAACAAAGGAAAATGAGAATGGGTTAAAATGATTAATTTTCCTCTGGAAACTTTCACTTGTCAAATATTTATTCCTGAAGACCCACACCTTTCTCATTAGAAATTCACCAGCTTGGTCACTGCTGCCTGAAGCTGTGGCTACGTAAATGTCAGCTCTCTCACTGGCAAGTTGGTGGAATTTGCTGATGACACAAATCTGTGTTGGTTTGGGAGAAGGCAGGAATCTGAAAAGCTCCAGATGCATCACGGCAAACTGTGTGAGTCACTCAGACGGGTCAACAGAGAGTATGCTTGTTGGTGGCAGTGGGTAGGAAGAGAAAGAGGAATTAGTATATTTAGCAGCAGAAGGAAAGAAGTCAAACTTGAGGGCAGCAGTGTTATCAAATGGCCTTCTACGAAATCGTCTCAAGTTTTTTCTTGGATCTGTGTACTAAATTTGACACTTCCTATGTCAGAAAGAAAGAGAGAGAAAAAAGGAAAAAATAGAGCTGTGCATCTGTGAGCAAGGCTCTGAGAGAAAGTCCCACGCCCAGAAACTATTTTTATTGATAGAAATGTTGTTGATAATAATAATGGTTAACCGTTTATTGATTACTTGCTAGGTACTGGGCACTGTTATACAGCGTCTTACATGTATCACTAATCTGCTCAGTAATTACATGAGGAGCAAGCTAATTGTCCAAAGTGCCACAGCTAGTTAAGTGGTAAGGTAAGGAAAATGTAATAATAAAGACCTTAACACTTCTGCCACATCAGTAGCAGGTGCCTGATATCTTAATGCCTCCTACTACATTAGCGAGATTATTCTATTGGAACCTGGGAAGCCTGTGATGAAGACCCCCATATCAAAGCCCCACACCTAAAATTTAAGTATCTTTTAATATTTTCATTTAACAAGTATTAAATTTGTTCACACTGAACAAACAGCTCATTTAAAGTGAGCCATTCCTTCATGCTGGAGAGATACTCTAATAGCCAGAGGGGGTCCCACTAGAAAAACCAACGTTTTTTTTGAGACAGGGTCTTGCTTTGTTGCCCAGGCTGGAGTGCAGTGGCACAGTCACGAATAACTGCAGCCTCAATCTCTCATGCTCAAGCAATTCTCCCGACTCAGCTCCCTGAGTAGCTAGGACAACAGGTGTGCACCACCATGCCCAGCTAATTTTTAATTTTTTTTTTTTTTTTTGTAGAGACGGGGCTCTTACTGTGTTATTCAGACTGGTCTCAAGCTCTTAGACCCAAGCAATCCTCCCACCTTGGCCTCCCAAAGTGCTGAGATTAGAGGTGTGAGCCACCGTACCTACACAAAACCAACTTTTTAATTCCAACTTTTGCACCCACTGGCCAGCAGCTTTAAGATGTTTTTCCCACTTGGGGGCTTCTTTGAGCCTCTCACACCCTTATTTAACCCTTTGATTAAATTGTAGGGTGTGCATGGAATACTATGCAGCCATAAAAAGGAACGAGATCATGTCCTTTGCAGAAACATGGGTAGAGTTGGAAGCCATTTTTCTCACCCACCTAACACCTGAACAGAAAAACAAACACCTCATGTTCTCACTTATAAGTAGGAGCTGAATGATGAGAACACATGGACATATTGGAGGGAACAACACACACTGGGGCCTGTTGGGGAAGTGCTGGGGAAGGTAAAGCATCAGGAAGAATAGCGAATGGATGCTGGTCTTAATACCTAGGTGAGGGGATGATCTTTGCAGCAAACCACCATGGCACACATTTACCTATATAACAAACCTTGACATTTTGCACATATACCCCTGAACCTAAGAGGTCAAGAAAAAAAACTTGCAGGATGTGACAGATTCTTTGCGTCGGTCCTCCTCTCCCCATTTATAACTGTAACCTGAGTTGGGTTTCATGTGTACCTTTAAGAGCAGGGCTAGGAAAAATAGAAAGGAGGTTATAATAAGAGGGGGAGGGATCTGGCATTTAATAGCAAGCATGCACTATAAAGCAACTAGGAAAACAAAACTGACAATTTTGGAGCACCTGCTAGATTCCAGAACATATTACCATATTTAATTCTTACAAAAACCCATAAGGTCTATGTGAATGCCCTATTTTATTTTACCACCCAATAAACTAAGTATGGAAAGTTCTAATGGTTTGCCTAAAGATACATAGCTTACAGATCCTGAAGTCAGAATTTAAAACAGGTCTTACTGACTCCAAAATCCTTTCTGCTTTTGTTTTGTCTTTCTGTTATCCTGTGGGTGTCACCTTTAAAATATATTCAGAATATGACCACTTTAGGTTAGCCTCTCTGTTACCTACCCTGATCTGAGCCACCATCATTTCTTGTCTGAATTATTCCCACAACCCCGTAACTGCTCTCTCAGCTACTACCCTCGCCTGCTACAGTCTCATGTCAGCATGGTAGCCAGAGTGACGCTACCAATTGTAATTCAATACAGTCACACAGAGGCTCCCATTTTTCTCATATTTAAAGCTGAAATTCCTTACTTTGTCCTGCAAGGCCCTAGTAGGGTCTGTGTGATTCAGAACCCCAGTGGATTCAGAACCTCAGCGACATTGTCTCCTACTGCCCACTGCCTCACTCTACCCCAGACACCTGGTCTCCTTGCTGTTCCTCAAGCATGGTGGCTGAGTTCCTGCCTCAGGACTTTGCTCTTGCAGCTCCCTCTCCCTGGAATGCCCTTCTCCCAGACCCCCATGTCACTTTTTTGCTTGTGTCCTTCAGGCCATTGCTCTCATGTCACTTTGAGGGTAGCCCTGCTTTTAAGTAAACACATAAAACCCAACTCAGTGAGGTTGGATGTGTCCAAACTAAACTTGTAGCTATAAAAAAGGCCTATGCTCAGGGTGATATGGTAGGCAGAATGTTAAGTGGTTTCCGTGACCTTCATCCCTGGTGTTAGTCCCATGATGTGTTACGTTATGTTGCAAAAAGCACAAGGGAGATCATCCAGGTTGGCCTGATCCAATCATGAAAGCAAAGAGTAACCAGCAAAGAGATTTATCTGCTAGGCAGGACAAGGGGAAGTCAGAAAGTGTCAAAGCACAAGAAGAAGCTGACATGCTGTTGCTGGCTTTGTAAATGGAGGGGCCACATGCAGCAACCTGAGAGTGGCCTGTAGGGGCTGAGAGTGACCCCTGACTGACAACCAGCAAGAAAATGGCTACTTACTCTTACAACTCCAAAGAAGTCAATTGAGCCAACAGCCTCAAAGCTTGGAAGCAGACTCTTCCCCAGAGCCTCTAGATAAGAGGCCAGCTTGCCAGTGCTTGGTCTGTCCTGTGAGACCCTAAGCAGAGTTCATCCAAGCCCCTTGGACTTCTGACCCACAGAACTGTGAGGCAATAAATGGGTATTACCTTAAGCAGCTAAATTTGTGATAATTTGTTATATAGCAATTAAAAGCTAATAGAAATGGCAATTATAATTCATCTCTCATGGCAGATTTGATCATTCTGGAGTGCCTAGCCATAGAGCTGTGTTGAGAAGGATTCTGACTGCATGCAGGTTCTGTGATGGTTCAGCCACATCTGGAGCAACTTCGTGTTTGCCACAACATATGCATGTTATTGTTGGTCTGGGCTCTTTCTACTGAGCTGGGATTGTGAGGTTAGATGGAGTTAGATTAAGTTGTTAGGCTGGGGTCAGAAACAGACCATAGGCTCATCAAAGACAACCAGTCAGCAATATAAGCATAAATCAGGGCATGAAATTTTGCTTGTTTTGATCACTGCTTTATCATCAATGCCCAGAACAGTTCCTGGCGTATAGTAGGTACAATAGAAATTCTTGCTTTGAAGACCTAGATAACAAGGGATTGGAGTTAGAAGATGAACTACTAGTTAACTGAGTGTGCTTTTGTACTACAGGACCCTGAAGTCAAATTCCATTTCAACCATGTAACAGTTTCCTCATCTCAGATACAGACAAGAATGGTTTCTTTGCAGTGTGGTTGTGAGAATTAATTAAGGTACCATGCATGAGATGCCAAGCCCAGTGCCTGGCATGTGGTCAGCATTCATCCAGTGTTAGCTGTTTTAAGGTGGTATATCAATCAAGGTTCTTAGCTGCAAGCAACAGTACAGTCATGAAGTCAGACTCATTTAAGCAGTAAGATAATTATTCAAAGGATATCGTGAAGCTCACTGAATCTTAGGCTGGGGAACCAGGCTCTGAGTGAAGACTGATTTAAAAAATCACTCTACTGAGTCAGACAGCCAGAATCATGCCCAAGAATGGGTCCACATGGATGCAGCTCCACTGCGCAATGGTGGAGACTTCAGCTCACATACCTTGGTGTGCTGACCTGGACTCCGCCCTGTTGACCCTGGGAGCCCATGTGATGGTCAGTTAAAAGAACCACTTCATCACCCCCATCCCTGATCTCTTGTACTATTAGACCCAGATTCTAGACTTTGCAAATTCATCTGATTGTTCATGCCTATGCCCCAGCTACCAGGAGAGTTCGCAAGTGAGGTTGTGAGTTTTCACTTTCTCTGGTGTGAAATAGGCTGTATTTTCCCCTCATAAAGCAGAATTCTTTAAATAAAAGGAGTGCAGATGCCAGACAGAACCCAACTCCTCCCTGCCAAAAGAAAAGCACCTACATTCATCATTAGGTTGCTAGTCCAGGGTCAGAAATACTCCCTTTTTATAAGGCAGAGCAAGTTCTAGGGTTCAGTCTCAGGACTATTCTAGATAGGAGGGTCTTAAATACTCCAATATATGGGAGAGTGTCTTGTTTTGTATCTGATCCTGGCTTTCAACTTGACTCCTTCTGATTGATCCTGCACAGGGGTCATGCATAATTAAAAGGTCACTTTAGCTTCAGAATGCAGTTTGTCCGGGGAGGTACCTGTAGGCTTGAGCTTTCTTTGAATCTGATAAGGCAGGTCTTTGGCCTTCATGCTCCAGTAGGATCTGCAGAGGCCTGTGAAGTGTCCAGTGATGAGTCATTCCATGGTTATACAGTCAAGCCCTGATTGTTGTTCTTTATCATGATTTTTATGCCTGAGAATACCTTCTGAAAATAATCACATGATAATAGGTAACATATACACCTGTAATCCCAACACTTTGGGAGGCCAAGGAGGGTGGATCACTTGAGCCCAGGAATTTGAGACCAGCCTGGGCAATATGGTGAAAACCCATCTTTACAAAAAAATACAAAAATTAGCTGGGCATGGTGGCACACACTTACAATCCCAGATACTCGGGAGGCAGAGGTTGCAGTGAGCCAAAACTGCACCACAGCACTCCAGCCTGGGCACCAGAGTGAGACTCTGTCTCAATAAAAGACAAAGAAAGAAAAGAAAATGATAATAGGTAACATTTTTCTAATGCTTATTTTTTAGGGAAAAACTCTCTTAAACCAAGTTTTCCTCTACTCTTATACCACCACCACAAAAATCATCAACCCAGAAGAAGACTTCTGGGACCAAATGTGGGGCAGCTTTTCCCTGGACACCAAGCAGCAGATACCAACTAGGTGTCCTACCATTTAATTCTGACACTTTCTACCTAGAGATAGTGTCAGGTCCCACAGGTTGGGGCTCAGTCCCCAAGACTGCCCCTCACTCCTAGACATCAGTTGCAAGCCTGGGCCTCTGGAACCTCTGACTGCAGGGCTTCAAGTTGGGGTTCTCACAACCCCCGCTTTGTGTTCATTTAATTTGCTGGAGCAGCTCACAGAACTTCAGGAAACAGTTACGTTTACCAGTTTATTATAAAGGATATAACAAAGAATACAGATGGAGAGATGTATAGGGCGAGGCATGGGGGGAGGGGTGTAGAGTCTCCATGCCCTCTCTGGGCACACCACCCTCCAGGAACCTCCATGTGTTCAGCTCTCCAGAAGCTTTCCAAACCCTGTCTTTTTGGGTTTTTACAGAGACTTCATTACGTAGGCATGATTGACAAGTGTAGAGATGTGATTGGTCAAAAAGCACATGATCTAAACCCAGCAAGGCCTGTTTGTTCAGACTTGTCTTGGCCTCCTCTCTGTGTAGCATTCCTTCTTCTAGGGTATGGGGTGGGATGCTCTCTGGAATGAGGGTCTTTTGACTCACAGTCAGAGTCCTGCCTTGGACAGGTGAAAGGAGGACAAGAAAAGGCGAGAGAGAGGGATTCTGGTTCCTGAGGCCTGCTTCTGATGCTTAAAGTGCGCCAACATTAAAACAAAAGACTAACAAGAGTCATGGGAGCTGTAAGCTAGAAGCCATGGATGAAAACCAATATATATACATTGGTTTTATATAATATGTATGATATATATTATCAACATATTAAATATGTAATATATGTATTTATAAAATATAAATATATTTTATATATTATATATGACATGTATATTTCAATATATAATATATTTTACATATTGGTTTTATATAATATATATAAAATGTAAACTTATTTTAAATAATATATTGTATATTTATAAAATATATATTTTACATATTATATAAAATCATAATCACATACTTATTTTGTGGTCACAGGCTAAAAGCTTTATGTTTTAGCCCATCTCATTTAATCCTTAACTCTGTGAGACTTGGTAAAATTTTCCCATTTTATAAATCAGGAAACTGAGGCTTAGGGAGCAGGTCAACCAGGTTGTAGATGGTAGAACTTGAACTTAAACCAAAGCCTGTCTGACACCAAAGCTTGTGGTCTTAACCACAAATTTATATAAAACTGATAGACTGTGAGCAGTTAAATCATTAAGCATGATGAAATGTCAACGATGGATACAAGTTCAGCATAAAGACTATAAAGCATCCACAGAAACCCTTTTAAATTTGGGATGGGAATCCTGCAGTTTTTGGATCTCCAGGTCCTCAAGGTTTTGCCTGCAGATGAAGTTTCGTTTAAATAGTAGTAGCAGTATGATAAGAACATGTAATTTTTTTTCTGTAATCAAGATAATGAACTGAGTTGCCGATATTTATTTCCATTAGCACAGTGATTACGTATAATTAAAACTAAAGCATCATCAGAAAAGGTCAGATAACAAAAACTGTAAGAAAGAAAAGACAAATTATCTTTTCACAGAAGAGACTTGGTACAGGCCCACTAAATAGGAATGCCTGTATCTGTATTTCTTCTGATGCCAATCCTTAATATTTTGTTCCACTGTTTCCTTTTCCATTGCACTTCCTTTGTCACATACTGTCTACTTTGTTATTATTTACTGCCATCCCCTCCTTTTAAAATGTGAGCTTTCTCAGGACAGAGGCCTTTGACTCATTGTATAATAGATCTCAAATGCCAAGAAAATCGTGCTGCACAGTAGGTACTCAATGAATATGTGTGAATGACTTGATGAATGTAATAAACAGTAGAAGTAGAATAAGATGAGGGGAAATTCTCTATTCAATGGCATATATTTGCGTGATTGTTTCTGTTATCTATTGTTGTGAAACAAACCTCCTCAAAATGTAATAGCTTAGAACAACAACTGACCCATTGCTTACTCTCAGAAATTGGGGCAAGGCTCAGCTCCATGTACTGTTGGTTGGAGCAGCTCCTCTGGTTCTGGAAAATCCAAGGTGGCCTCACTCACATGGCTGGGTTCCTGTTGCTGGCTGGTGGCTGAGGTACTTTTGTTTTCCTCCACGTGGCCTCTCATCCTGCGAGGGCCTTTCTCTCCATGTGGCCTCTCTATCCAGCCAGCTAGGCTGGGCTTTTTTACATGGTGTATGGGTTCCCAGGGTGCAAACAGAAGCTCCAAGTCCTCTTAACACCTCAACTCCCACATCCCAGAATGCCACTTTCAACACATTCTGTGAGTCAAAGCTAGTCCCAGAGCCAACCTGGATCTGAGGGCAGGGGAGATGGACTCTGCCTCTTAGGTTCAGCAATGTCACATTGCAGAAAGCGCCCCAGTGCAAGGGAAGGGGCAGAGGGGACTGTTGTTTTTCTTTTTCAGTTTACTTTTTCATTTTGGTAAAACATATGTAAAAAGATTTAACGTTTTACCATTTTTTGTTTGTTCATTTGTTTGAGATAGGGTCTCGCTCTGTCACCCAGACTGAAGTACAGTGGCATGATCATGGCTCACTGTAGCCTCAACCTCCCAGGCTCAGGTGATGCTCCAACCTCAGCCTCCCAAGTAGCTGGGACAACAGGCATACACCACCATGCCCAGCTAATTTTAAAAATTATTTGTAGAGATGGGGTCTCCCCATCCTGGCCTACACGGTGAAACCCCGTCTCTACTAAAAAATACAAAAAAAACTAGCCGGGCTAGATAGCAGGCACCTGTAGACCCAGCTACTCGGGAGGCTGAGGCAGGAGAATGGCGTAAAACCCAGGAGGCGGAGCTTGCAGTGAGCTGAGATCGCGCCACTGAACTCCAGCCTGGGCGACAGAGCGAGACTCCGTCTCAATAAAAAAAAAAAAAAAAAAAAAAAGAGAGATGGGGTCTCCCTATGTTGCCCACGCTGGTCTCAAACTCCCGGCCTCAAGGGATTCTCTCCCCTAGGTCTCTGGTATGGTTTGACTGTGTCCCCACCCAAAATCTCATCTTTAATTGAATTAATCCCAACGCATCAAGGGCAGGACCAGGTGGAGATAATTGAATCATGGAGGTGGTTTTCCTCATGCTGTTCTCGTGATAGTGAGTGAGTTCTCACTAGATCTGATGGTTTTATAAGGGGCTTCCCCCTTCGCTGGGCACTCATTCTCTCTCCTGCTGCTAAGTTTCCTGAGGCCTCCTCAGCCATGTGGAACTGTGAGCCAATTAAACCTCTTTTCTTTATAAATTGCCCAGTCTTGGGTATTTCTTCATAGCAGTGTGAGAACAGACCAATACAGCCTCCCAAAGTGGTGGGATTACAGATGTGAGCCACCACACCCAGCCTAACAATTTTCAGGTGTACAGTTTGGTGGCATTACATGTATTTACATCATTGTAAAACCACCACCACCCATCTCCAGACCTCGTTTCTTCTTCTGAAACTGAAACTTGATCCTTACTGAACAAGGTCTCCCCATTCTCTCCCGTACACCTAGTCCCTGGCGACCATCATTATATTTTCTGTCTCTATGATTTTGACTGCTATCAGTATAACCTATCTAGGCACCTTATCAAAGTGGAATCATGCAGTGTTTGTCTTTTCGTGACTGGATTATTTCACTTAGCATAGTGTTTCCAAGGTTTATCCATGTTGTAGCATATGTTAGAATTTCCTTCCTTTTTAAGATTGAATAATACTCCATTGTGTATATATATAGATTACATTTTGTGTATCCATTCATCTGCCTGTGTGCTCTTAGACAACTTTGTCCTTTGGCTATTATGAATAATGCTACTATGAATGTGGGTATTCAAATAGCTCTTCATGTTCCTGCTTTCAATTCTATGAGTATACCCAGAAGTGGAATTGCTGGATTACATGGTAATTCTATGTTTAATATTTTAAGGAACTGCCGTACTGTTTCCCACAGCAGCTGTACCATTTTATAGAGAGGGAGCTCTTTTTAACAATCCATAATACTACAATATAGCCTGTGTTTACCACTTCTATGGGATTTTTTTTTTCTTCTGAAACATATTCTAATGCACATTTTCTTTCTTTCCTTTCTTTTAAAAGGTTTCTTCCTTTCTGTTTCCATATGCATTTATTGTCCTCGAGAATTTCATTTGTGTCAGGTTTTTCATCATTGCTATTGCTAGGGAAACTCCTCCCTATAGTGCAGAGAAAGTCAGTTCCAGATGCATCTAAATGGCAAGGGTCAGTAATCCAAGGTCTCTGATCTGTGCTTCGCTTCAACTCTGCTGCTCGCACAGATTTCTAGGCTAGGGTGGCATCATTTTCCCTGAAAAGCTTTGGAGCATTGCCCCAGAAGACGGCTCTGAAATACCTTCAACTTCTCAGCATTTTGCCAGCCCTCTATGACTAATCTGAAAATGAATCTTTTGAGAAAAAGGAAGAGGAAAAAAGCAAAAAGCCACCCTCCCAAGACAAACAATGAGAAATTGCTAAAAATAATAGATGCTTTATTGTTTCTCTTTCTAAAGGCCATATTTTTGGCTAGCTTTAGCTATTATTTATTCCCATGGGGCACATTTCATTTTCTCTGAAAGACTGTATAGTAAGGGGAAACAGCTTATAATTTGGGCTACAAATTGTGTGTGACATTTCTGAATCTTATTTGGTGCTTTTCTCTATTGTTATCTAAGAAGAGCGTTTTCTTTCATAGGCATTGTTTGAAGCAGGTAATGTCCCTCCCGAACAAGCATGTCCCTCCTACTATAAAGAGATATAATATGGCTCATTTCTGTGTCTTTTTTTTTGTTTGAAGAATGGATTACTGGCCTTACGTCTCACATTTACAGTACTGTTCTGTAGCCCACACCATAACAGGAATAGTTATATTCTTCATGTCCCTATAGCCTCCAATATTGAGAGGAGATCTATAAGGGTGAGTATATTGGGATTTCTCCAGGCCTTTTTGAACTGAGAATATATGTCAATTTTCCTTTGAATCTTTTATTCAAACTCTAATTTTAAAAATATTTATTTAGGTTGGGTGCGGTGGCTCAGGCCTGTAATCCTAGCACTTTGGGAGGCCAAGGTAGGCAGATCACGAGGTCAGGAGTTCAAGACCAGCCTGGCCAATATGATGAAACCCCATTTCTACTAAAATATACAAAAATTAGCCAGGCATGGTGGCGCACACCTGTAGTCCCAGCTACTCAGGAGGCTGAAGCAGGAGAATCGCTTGAATCAGGGAGGTGGAGGTTGCAGTAAGCTGAGATTGTGCCACTGTATTCCAGCCTGGGTGACAGAGTGAGACTCCATCCCAAATATAGATAAAATATATAATATATAAAAATAAGAAACTCATTACTTGTTAACACACATCTTTTCCAAGACAAAAAAAAAAATAGTGTGAACAGTGACATTGTCTGTCTGCCTGCCTGCCTTCCTTCCTTCCTTTCTTCCTTCCTTCCTTCCTTCTTTTTTTTGAGATGGAGTCTTACTCTGTCACCCAGGCTGGAGAGCAATGGAGCTATCTCAGCTCACTGCAACCTCCGCCTCCCGAGTAGCTGGGATTATAGGCACGCACCACTATGCCCAGCTAATTTTTGTATTTTTGTAGAGATGAGGTTTCACCATGTTGGCCAGGCTGGTCTCGAACTCCTGACCTCAAGTGATTCACCCACCTCAACCTCCCAAAGTGCTGGGATTACAGACTGTTTCAAATATTGATGTTTAGCTTAATAAAAGACAGGCTAATCATATCTGCTTGTGCATTAAATTTGTTCTGATATTACAAGTTTTAGCCTCTAGAAAACTCCACTGAACATTTATTAGAGAATGAGTGAAAATGGGCCAGGCGTGGTGGCTCATGCCTGTAATCCCAGCACTTTGAGAGGCTGAGGTGGGCAGATCAGGAGTTCGAGAGATCGAGACCATCCTGGCCAACATGGTGAAACCCCTGTCTCTACTAAAAATACAAAAATTATCTGGCAGTGGTGGCGTGCGCCTGTAGTCCCAGCTACTCAGGAGACTGAGGCAGGAGCATCGCTTGAACCGTGGGAGGCAGAGGTTGCAGTGAGCTCAGATTGCGCCTCTGCACTCCAGCCTGGGCAACAAGAGTGAACTTGGTCTCAAACAAACAAACAAAAACAAAGTATAAGTGAAAATGACAAATACCATATTGGTTTTATTGTAAAAATATTTTTTACTTCATGGACCCCCTGGAAGAATTTTGGGGGTTCCCAGCACTCTCCAGACCATACTTTGAGGACCACTGTCTATTCTGTCCGGCTTTTCTAATAAGAAGTTTACGATCTAGTTAGAGCAGAGAAGGGAAGGGGTATGAGGAGCTATTTCTAAGCCACCAAGTGAAACACAGAAATGACTGGTACAGTCAAATTTCAGCTACTGTTTTTAATTTAGTTTACCTAATTGACCCAAGGGATAAATATTTTTATATTCATTTTATAGTTGAGAACAATGAGACTAAAAGGTTAAGCCTTGCTCAAAGACACCCAGTAGAGCTAAGATTTGAACCCATATCATCTGAGTCCACAGTTGCCTGCTCATCCTGCCGTTTCCTAATAAGTAGTTGATGTACTACGTCATTATGTAGACCACTATGAGAGTGGGCCCTGTATTAATTGGGACTTTGGGTTGTAAGTGACAGCACTCCAATGTAAGCTTGTTTAAACCAAAAAAAAAAAAGGGGCTGAGTGCGGTGGCTCAAGCCTGTAATCCCAGCACTTTGGGAGGCTGAGACAGGCGGATCACGAGGTCAGGAGATCGAGACCATCCTGGCTAACCCAGTGAAACCCCGTCTCTACTAAAAAATACAAAAAATTAGCCGGGCGTGGTGACGGGCGCCTGTAAACCCGGGAGGCGGAGCTTGCAGTGAGCTGAGATCCGGCGACTGCTCTCCAGCCTGGGCGACAGAGCGAGACTCTGTCTCAAAAAAAAAAAAAAAAAAAAAAAAAAAAAAAGGACATTTGCCAGCAAAAGCAAATGGTAGATTAGCTTCAGGCACAACTAGATCTATGGGCTCAACTAATTCAGAGCTCAGATTTTCTCTCTTTATCCCTTGAGCTTGACTTCCCTTTCAGTTGGCATTATTCTCAGGCAGGATTTGACACTAGCAATTCTAGGCTTTATCTAACCAGTTTGGGAACCCCTGTGTCTGAGTTTGTTCTGCTATAACAAAGTACCTGAGACTGGGTACTTTATAAAGAACAGAAATGTATTTATCACAATCTGGGGCTGGGAGTTCAAGATCAAGGTGCCGGCAGGTTTAGTGTCAGGTGAAGGCTACTCTCTGCTTTCAAGATGGGATCATGTTGCTGCATACTCCAGAGGGGAGGAAAGCTGTGTCCTCACATGATGGGATACAGAAGGACAAGAGAACTGAATGCTGTGTGAAGCTTCATTTAAAAAGGCCTTCATCTGATTCCAGAGAGAGGAGCCCTCCTGACTTAATTACCTCTTAAGCCCCCACCTCTTATCACATTGGACATTAAGTTCCAACACCAGAATTTTGGAGTCATACCATAGCAGGCTGTAAAAAGAGAATCTGTTGTTTCCAAATAATCCTGGGGAAGACTGTCATTGGGCCACTTGGGGTGCAAGTCTGTCTTGGACCAATTCCTGGGCCAAAGAGGTTGAGAGCTGCAACTGGCCAGGTTTAGGACCAGGGGCCAATCCTTGGAGCCTGAGGGAGTAGTAGGATGAAATCCATCTACTCCTATGTTAGACACAATTATCTCATTTAAGAGTGGTAAAGGGGTTAGTTCCCAAATGAAAACTAGGATACTCATCACAGAAAAATAGAGCAAGGGATTTTCAGCAGGCAAAACCCCATAAATGTCCACAGTGGGTCTTATTTTTCTCATGCCTATTGTTTAAGCTCATACCATAAATGGAATTTGTTGATTTTTTTCTCTTCTCATTCTGCAGGGTTGTTATATAGAATGCTGTGGTCATATCAGAATGTCAGAATGTTCTTTGTTCCCCTGCTGTAAACGAATTTATAGTTTGTTGTTGTTGTTGTTGTTTTGTTCGTTTTTTTTTTGTTTTTGTTTTTGTTTTTGTTTTGAGACAGAATTTCACTCTTGTTCCCCAGGCTGGAGTGCAGTGGTGCAATCTTAGCTCACTGCAGCCTCCACCTCCCGGGTTCAAGTGATTCTCTTGCCTCAGCCTCCAGAGTAGCTGGGGTTACAGGCGCCTGCCACCATGCCCAGCTAGTTTTTTCTATTTCTTTTAGTAGAGATGGGGTTTCATCATGTTGGCCAGGCTGGTCTCGAACTCCTGACCTCCCGACCCGAGGTGATCCACTCACCTCGGCCTCCCAAAGTGCTGGGATTACAGGTGTGAGCCACTGTGCCAGGCCTATAGTATTCTTTTGAAGACAAATCAGACATGCACACAGAATGCTCTAAAAATAAGTACCAAGTGATTAGCAGATGGAAATGAAATCATAGCACAGGTTAAATGTCTGTTAGCCAGGCGATTGTGTAGAGGGTCACAACAGACAGAAATTAGGGACAGAGAAGCATCTCTGATGTATAAATTACATGGTAACAGATATACTTTGGTCTGTGTTTTGCAAAATAGCATTCTGAAGTCTTTTTTACTTTTCCTGGGAGATAATGTGTTGAAGTTGATAGAATATGAGTTGGCAGTCAGAAACTCAACAAAAGTGATCACTTCCTTTCTCCCACATCACCTAGTGCTGCTGTTGCTGACTTTCTAGACAGAGTTTTCAGGTCCAAAGAGAACCAGAGAAGCATGCCATTCCTGTTCTTTCCCTTTTTCTGCCCTCACACATGGAGTATGTACCTATCTCAGCAACTGGTATCCAGGTATCTATTCACACATTGCCCCTTGATGAATAGGCAAAGGGAATAACTTGTGGTAGTGTTTGTTGTCACTGGAAAGAGGTATAATCCTGAAGAGTGTATGGTTGATTGTGGCTGGAATCAGGGAACTCAGCAATGCTTACACTGATAAGCTGCCACAGGCTCGAATTTGTGACTAGATGCAGGTAAATTGCAAGAAAAGCAATATTAAATAAAACTCTTATTAATCCAAGATGTTATTTAACAATGTATTTCTTTTTAAAGGGTATTTTAAAAGTATTTCAAGCATTTCATATGTTGTGACCTAGAAGTATTAACTGCTGGGATGCATTTGCTTCAAGGAGGGTAGGATAAATGGATAGCTTGTGTTTATTGAAACCTGTTCAGCTGTTAACCGAGCTTCAGGAATTCAGTTATCATTACATTTATTTCAAGAGTCAAAAACAACTCATTCTGAATTAGTCTTTACTGAAGATTCTGCTTTGAAATTTTCAGGAGTTGTTTTCTCCAAAGCTCCCTTTTCCAACCCAAACATGCACAGATCGAAATTTCTTGCTTAACAATTCTAATACTTGCTCCAGTGCAAACAAGAGAGGAAATTGGCATTTCTACAACCAGTTGGAAGCTTTTATCTCCAGGTTTTTGGTCTGGTGCTTAACAACTGTGCCACATGCATTGGCCTGAGCTCCACTTTCACTCTGAGTCCTGAATGAGGTCAGCAAAAATAACTGAGTTAGACTTTTCATTCACAACTTGCCTCCTAATGGCACATGGTAGGAGCCTTTCTCCCCCAGCTTCTATCACCCCCTGCCCCCAACTCCACCACCACCAATTTTGATAGAGTAAAAGTCTCCACACTGTAGCTGGTAGAACTCCCCTTGATAAAATGGAGACCTGTTTTCCTCATGCTTAGAAAGTACTTTCAATATCATTGTATTAGTCAGCTTGGGCTGCCGTGAGAAAATACTACAGAATTGGTGACTTCAACAACAGAGATTTACTTTTTCACAGCTCTGAAGACCAGAAGTCCAAAATCAAGGGGCCAGCAGTGTTGGTTTCCAGTGAGGGCTCTTTTCCTGATTTCTAGTCACCTTCTTGCTGGGTCCTCCTCAGCCCATGCACACACACAGAGGGGGAGCTTGGTTGTGTCTTTTTTATAAAGACACTAGTCCTATTGGATTAAGGCCCGACCCCTATGACCTCACTTAACCTTTACTACCTTCTTATAGGCCCTATCTCCAAATACAATGACATTAGGGGTTAGGGCTTCAACATATGAAATTGGAGGCAACACAGTTTAGTCCACAACAATTAGGTATGTTTTTTCTTTCAATAAGGCTAAGATAAAAGTCTTTCTGTGCTTCCAATACATGTGGTGTTCTTGTCTACCACGATCTCTGCTAGGAGAACTCAGTAAGCATGCTGTGGGTGGAAAAAGGATACAGTAAACTATTTCAGCTGGTGAGAATGACATGCAAGATTAAAAACATTAAAAAAAATGGAATATCATCTCTTCTTGTTCTCCTTTCCTGTAAATGTAGCCTGTCCTATTTGTAACTGCCTGTTTATTTCATAGCCCTCTTCTGATAGATGCTTATTATTAAAGTAGATTGGGCCCTGAAGTGGTAATAGCAGAGGCGACTTCCCAGGGTAGGAAGTTTGCTTAGTGTGGAGATGAGCCTTGTGTTCAGCAATCTAGTCCTTATCCAGAAACTGGGAAGAAAAGACCACAAGTAGGACTTCTAGCTTGCTTCCACCATTATTTTTTTACCATTGAATTAAGTGTGTCAAGGCGTTTTCCTAGATAATTAATGGCTTTGGCCTCTAATTCTATATATTCCTGTATATGCCTACTTGTTTAGGCATTTGTAATAGAATGGTGTTAGTGACCTGCCGGAAGTTATCTCCTGTTGTTCTAGAATTTGGGCCAGGTCCCAAAGTAGGAACAGAGGGCACAAGTATTCCATTCTAACTTCAGAATTTGGGACCATCCAGGGCTTACCAAACCGTTCTGTTTCAGGAGAATGGACCCTTCCATCCTCACCCCCAACCCAAGTTGATATAAGAGCCAAACTGGGGAAAGAGAAAGGTAGTCTTTTTAGAGAGAAGAGTGTTTACCGAAAGCTCTTATCTCCCTTCCCCTCCTGTAAGAGAGGTGAGTGGGATGCCCACTTGCTGTGAGCTGACCAAAGCCAATCTGATCCCATCCCTCTTCGATTCTTTTGGAAGCTACTGAAGAAGTTAGAGTTGGTGAGTGTTCACTGTTCTTCTCTAACCTTGCTCCAATTTTAATGAAAGCAGGCCTCAGACCAAATTCTCCCACACATACAGACATTTACTAAATGAATATTCATTAGCAGATCAGGCTCAAAACAGCTCATAAGCCCACTCTGCAAGCCTGATGCCATCCCAGCTCACTGTCCCGTAGAGTAGTGATGCTCATCCCTGGCTGCACGCTGGAATCATCAGGGGAACTTTAAAAAGACACCGATACTGGTCCCCCTTTGAGAGATTCCCACATCACCTGTCTGGATGAGGCCTGGCTGTTCATCTAAAAACTCTGCATGCCATGCTCATATTCAGCCAAGGTTGAGAACTAGAGTTTTAGAGGCTGCAACCACACCCTGTAGGAAGGGTTCATTTAAGGCCAGCCCAGCAACATCACAGTCCTCTACTCAGGACTCTTCAGTCAGAGAACCTCCTAAACCAACTGGTTTTAGCTGGACATAGTGTTGGGGATTAAGTCATGGGTGTCATCATAAGGGGTGCAAGGTTCTGGCTCATGTAGATTCTTATTTCCAGTTCATGCAAGGGTGGGAGGTGTCTCCAAACTATTTGAGCTGCTTCACACATCCTAAATACCTTGCAATTCACCAGAGAGACCCTATCTCTAATATCCATCATGCTAATTAAGAAGTCAGTGTCACCAATAAGAACCTGTTTTAGCGTCCCCGATGCTAATTAACAACAGCTGGTCATTGATGAAGCTAGGTTAAGAGAAGTGTGCATATGGTAGCTGTCCCTAGATTGTAGCCCTTACCAGTGGGATGCTAACTGACCTTGCCGGGTCTGTGTATTCTTGGTAACATGTTAGCTGACAACCTCTAAAATCAAGGCTAACCTAACTGGCATATACATGATATCATAATGATTATGCAGATATATTTTTAAGTAAATTACAGTCATAATAACACTGCATCTTCCCAAAGCCGAAGGAGGAGTGTTGTTTGTAAGGAGGGTTCTTGGTAAAGTCTGAACATGTCCCAACTGTCGATCATTCCTCTCCACCCCCAGTCAAGTCAGGGCCTGAGGATTTCAACCTGATGGAACCATAGCAAAAAGATGTGTCAACACGGCAGATGATAGCTGAGCAGTGGATGGCCAGGCACAAATGGGGCCAGGGTGCTCTCTGGTTCTGGAGAATATAGACATTGCCGCTTCTGCTTACAGGTGCTGGAGTTGGAAAACAGAGCAAGTAGATGAGGTAGAGGCCATAGACTTGTTGGGGAATGCTGCATAGGGCCAGATGCACATGCATTAGAGGAATGGCCCATGACCACCAGCTGGGCATCAGCCAGGAGATGTGGCAGACATCTCTCAAGAGGACCACCAATGACTAGGGCAACTGGGTGCCATCTATTCGCACCAAATGCACAGAAAAGAACCATGTTAGCTATCCCTGTTTTAAGTGTAATTCGAATGTGGGTTAGCTTTTTCTATAATAATACTGCATAAAAATCCACTCCTGAGTGGCCTGTGATGATGATCCTTTCTTCCTTTTCATGTCAGCTTCTCTAGGATGGATTGGCTGAGGGGCTCTGTCTTAAGGTGTGAATTGAGCTATACTTGTTCATGTGGGTTGGCCTCTGATCCGCTTCTGTGTGTTTAATCTGATACCCAGGTTGCAAGGGCAGCAACTTCCTGGGGAAATTTTTCCTCACAGCAGGGAATGAAGTACAAGAGAGCAAGCTGCACTGCTGATGTGTGCTCTAGGACTTGGCTGCTATCAGGGCTACTAACATCCTCTTAGCCAAAATGAGTCACATGTCCAAGCCCAACATCAGTGAGGTAGAGGGTAATCTTCTGAAGGAGGTATCTTGCAGAGAGCGAACATTCTTTTATTTTTTTAAGACAGAATCTCGCTCTGTCACCCAGACTGGAGTGCAGTGGTGCGATCTCGGCTCACTGCAATCTCTGCCTCATGGATTCAAGTGATTCTCGGTCCTCAGCCTCCTGAGTAGCTGGGACTACACGCACGTGCCACCACACCCAGCTAATTTTTGTATTTTTAGTAAAGATGAGGTTTCACCATGTTGGCTAGGCTGGTCTTGAACTCCTGGTCTTAAGTGATCCGACCACCCCGGCCTCCCAAACTGCTGGGATTACAGGCATGAGTCAACATGCCTGGCCAAGAATGTATATTCTTGAGCAATTGTCTAATCTGCCACAGGGGCCAAAAAAGAGGCACATCTTGTCTTTCCTGTCATCTTCCTTGTCCCCGATATCAGAGCAGGAAGCAGGAATTTCAGGGGTATGCATGAAGGAAGACCAGACTCCACTCCAAGCTTTTGGGCCATCCATAATGGTGGGATGGGGGGAAGAATGTTGATCAAAGTACAAAACAAGTTTTACAAAGATCAGGGCTTAGCTTTGAAAAACCAGAATGAGCTACTTCTAATAATTGGAAGTTACTAAAACATTATAGACTTGAATTAAGATGTTTGTTGAGACAGCCGTCCACCCAACAGGAGAGGGGAGTTTGACACAGCACAGTTGAATGCTGAGATTAGTGAAAATGATGCCATTCTATGTTTATATCTCCGTGTACCCAAGACCCCTTGGTAATCTGTTACATAGGCTTGCTTTGATGTCAATGAGGGAAATGCTGTTGTAGATCTTTAGTCTGGTGGGTAGTTGTAAGTACATTTCATGTGAGTTGTGCCTGGGGAAATTCACTGAGTTGGCAGAACAAAAAGGATCAAAACTGGATGTCTCTATGAAGTTTTTCCCTTACTCTACTGTAAGAAGTAGCCTCTCCTCTCTGTGATTCTAGTTGCCAATCTGTTCATGATAGATAATGCTGCCTTTACACAGAGTAATATTCCTCAAAGTATGTTTCACAGGCCTCCAGTTTTGAATCATGTTGTAAAAGGCTCTCTGGGAGAGAAGATTCTATGGTGAAATGAATTTGGGAAAGAAATATAATAGTTATCCTCACTGCAGGTCTTTTCAGAGCCTTTAATATGCTAATGCTCGCTGTAGATATCTAAAAAGTAAATAGTTTGTACTGATTTTAAAAATATAATCTTTACTATAAATTTTTTTTTCTTCAAGGAATACCAAATCTGCAGCAAATGCTGATGATGCAGCAAATGCTGCCCTAGGGAATATATGGGATAAATTGTATTAAATTACTTTGGGTTTGGGGCAAAAATGCTAAATAAGTTCATGGGGTATTTTTTCCTTTTTACTGAAGACTTCTCTGTAATAAAATCTGTTTAAAACAGATCACCTCCACTAAAATCTACATCCCCTTGTGAGCCTGGCAATAAAATCAGTTTCCAACAGGAAAATCTGCCAGTGGTAGGATCGGGGAGAAAATGTTGAAAGAAATAAAATCAGTGAAACAATTAACACATAACATGGTTGATTTTTCTCATTTCCAGGCTAAAGAATCGTAGTTTTTTCCTACTGTGTAGCTAAGTTTTGTTTCAGATTAACCATCTCTTTTGAGAAATTTAATGGAATTGTTTGATTTTTGGCTCCATTAACACAGTTTTCCTCTCTTCTCAGCTGCAACTCCATTGCCAATCCCTCAGTGACATTTCTGGGCATATTCATTTTCTCTCACTCCATTTTTCTTTGCCCACAGCCCCAATCAATCAACAGCCCTGGAAAAGTCCTGCCATCTGTTTTATGCTATTGATCCTGTGTTGCCATGTTTTCTAAG
The DNA here is from genome assembly GCF_007565055.1 of Rhinopithecus roxellana. Lineage (NCBI taxonomy): Eukaryota > Metazoa > Chordata > Mammalia > Primates > Cercopithecidae > Rhinopithecus > Rhinopithecus roxellana. The sequence continues at coordinate 71,513,143 of NC_044549.1, read as the reverse complement.
GGAAGACTCTCAGCCATGTGGATGACATTCCTACACATATGTGGTTTCCTATTTTAGCTGGTCCTCTCTTCTACTTGTCAGCTTTGCCATGCCGAGTCTTCAAATGGACCCTTCTTTCCCACTCCATTCCTTCCCTCAGCATAAAGAATTAGAGGTACTCATGGGTGATATCCTCAGCTTCGTTCTCTTCTAACTCTAGACATACCGGCTTCATCATTTCCCCCCCTTGCTTCTTTCTCATAAGGTCAGAGAAAGCCTGAAAACAACCCCCATAATAGAAAAAATAGCTAATTGATTTAATATCCACAACTCCTTAAAGTAGGTACTATCATTATGTCTATTTTACAGATGAGGAAACTGAGGCACAAAGTAGTTAAATAATTTGCAAAGGTCACACAGTTAACCACACAGTGAACCACACAGTGGTTAAATAATTTACAAAGGTCACACACCTGGGATTTAATCCGGTAGTCTGGCTGCAGGATCTAGGCAATCTGGGTTTTTCTCCCCCCATTTCTACCAGCTTTTTAATTTTTTTTCCAAACAGCTTTGTTGAGCTTTGATTCACATGGCATAAAATTCTCCCTTTTAAAATGTACAATTTAGTGGATTCTAGTATATTCACAGAGTTGTGCGACCAACACCAGTATCCAATTCCAAAATATTTTCATCACCTCAGAAGAAACTTTGTGTCTAATAACAGTCATTCCCCCATTGTCCCATGCCTCCAGCCCCTGCTAACCACTAACCTACTTCCTGACTCTGGATTTGCCTATTCTGGGCATTTCATATAAATGGAATGGTACAACATGTGTCTCTTTGTGGCTGCCTTCTTTTCCTTAGCATAATGTTTTAGAGGATCATCCATGTTGTAGCAGGTATCAGTATTTCATTTCTTTTTATTGCTGAAAAATATTCTCTTGTATGGATATACAACATTTTGTTTATCCATTTATCAGCTGATGGACATTAGGATTGCTTTTACTTTTTGGCTATTATGAAGATGCTGCTGTTAATATCATGTCCAAGTTTTTGTGTGTATGTATATTTTCATTTCTCTTGGGTATATGCTTAGGAAGGAAATTGCTGTGTCACATGGTAACTACAGATTTAACATTTTGAGGACCTGTCAAATGGTTTCCAAAGCAGTTGTACCATTTTACAATTCCACCAAGAATGTCTGAGGGTTCAAATTTTTCCATATCCTTAACAACTCTTGTCTTTTCATTATTGCAGGCTAGTATGTGTGAAGTGGTATCTCGTGGATTTTATTTATGTTTCCCTAATGACTAATGATGTTGGACATCTTTTTATATGTTTATTGGCCAATTGTATATCTTGTTTGCAGAAATACTTGTTAAAATCCTTTGCCTTTTTTTTTTTTTTTTTTCTGAGAAGGAGTCCCGCTCTATCTGTCGCACAGGCTGGAGTGCAGTTGGACAATCTTGGTTCACTGCAACCTCTGCCTCCTGGGTTCAAGCAATTCTCCTGCCGCAGCCTCCTGAGTAGCTCGGACTACAGGCGCATGCCACCACCCCTGGCTAATTTTTTGTATTTTTAGTAGACACAGGGTTTCACCATGTTAGCCAGGATAGTCTCGATCTCCTGACCTCATGATCTGCCCACCTTGGCCTCCCAAAGTGTGGGATTAAAGGTGTGAGCTACCACACATGGCCATCTTTTGCCATTTTTAATTGGATTATTTTTCTTTTTGTTGTTTAGTTGTAAGACTTCTTTTTAGATTCTGGATACAAGTCCCTTATTGAATATATAATTTACAAATATTTTTCTCCCATTCTTTCGTTGTCTTTTTTACTTTCTTGAAGCACAAAAGTTTTTTAACTTTGATGAAGTCCAATTTGTCTATTTTTTTCTTTTGTTGTTTATGATTTTGATTTTATATCTAAGAAACAGTTGTCTAATGTGAGGTCATGAGGACTCACTCCTATGTTTTCTTCTAAGAGTTTTATAGTTTCAGCTCTTACATTTAGGTCTCTAATTCATTTTGAGTTAAATTTTTATATAGTATAAGGAAAGAATTCAACTTCATTCTTTTGCATGTCAATTTCAGTACATCTTGTAGGGCATGTCTGCTAGGAATAAATTATGTCAATATTGGTTTATCTGGGGATGTGCTAATTTCTTCTTTATTTATAAGGATAGTTTTGCTGGATTCTTGGTTGACAGTCTATTCCTTCAGCACTTTGAAAATGCCATCCCACTACTTTCTGGCTTTCATGACATCTAGTAAGAAATAAACTCTTCATATTATAGAGGTTCCCTTGCATATGATGAGTCCCTTTTTTCTTGCTGCTTTCACTTTTCCCTCCTTGTCTTTGCCTTTTGACAGTTTATGTTGTGCCTAGAAGTAGATATTTTTTAATCTATTCCATTTGGATTTTGTTGAGCTACTTGGATGTGTAGATTAATTAATGTTCCTCATTAAATTTGGGAAGTTCTTGGCTATTACTTCTTCATGTATTCTTTCTGCTCCTTTCTTTCTCACCTTTCCTTCTGGTATTCCCCTTATGTATGTGATGATATACTAGTGTCCTGCATGTCTCTGAGGCTTTGTTCATTTTTCTATATATATTTTTTTCTTCTTCTTATTCCTCAGACTAGATCATCTCAATTGGTCTGTCTCCAGCTTGCCAGCTCAAATTTGTTCTTCAACCCTCTGGTATAATTTTTCTTTCTGTTATTATGCTTTTCAACTCAAGAGTTTTAATTTATTTGGGTTTTTTTGCTTGTTTTGTTTTTTACACTTTTTATCTTTATATTCTCCATCTATTTGATTATTCATGAAAAAATGAGTTCATGAGAACTTTCCTTTAGTTCTTTAGATGTCGTTTTCTTTAGTTCTTTGAGCGTATTTATAGTAGTTGATTTACAGTCTTTGTCCTGTACATGTGGCCAAACAATCATATGAAAAAAAAACAAACATCACTTATCATTAGAGAAATGCAAATCAAAACCACGGTGAGATACCATCTAACACCAGTCAGAATGGCTATTATTGAAAGGTCAAAAAATAATAGATGCTGGCAAGGTTTTTGTGAAAAAGAAACACTTATACACTGTTGGTGGGAGTGTAAATTAGTTCAACCATTGTGGAAGACAATGTACTGATTCCTCAAAAATCTAAAGGCAGAAATATCGTTGGACCTAGGAATCCCATTACTGGGTATATACTCAAATGAATATAAATCATTCTATCATAAAGACACATGCATGTGTATGTTCATTGCAGCACTATTCATAACAGCAAAGACATGGAACCAACCTAAATGCCCGTCAATGATAGACTAGATAAAGAAAACGTGGTACATATATACGACGGAATACTAAGCAGCCATTAAAAAGGAACAAGATCATGGGCTTTGCAGGGATGTGAATGGAGCCTAGAGGACATTATCCTCAGCAAACTAGTGCAGGAACAGAAAACCAAATACCACATGTTCCCACTTACCAGTGGAAACTAAATGATGAGAACTCATGGATGCATATAAGGGAATAACACACACTGGGTCCTACCTGAGGGTAAATGGTACATGGAGGGAGAAGATAAGGAAAGATAACTAATGGATACTAGCCTTAATACCTGGATGACAAAATAATCTGTACAGCAAACCTCCATAACACAAGTTTACCAGTGTAACAAACTACACATGTAACCCTGAATTTAAAAGTTAAAAAAATTAAAGACTTGGTCTTATAAATCCAACATTTGTGCTTCCTCGGGTACACTTTATATTGAATGCTTTTTTTCCTTGTGTATTGGCCATACTTTTCTATTTGTTTTCCTGTCTCATTATTTGGAATGAAACCTAAATGTTGGAAAAAATATACTATTACAACCCTAGAAACCATATCTACTCCCCACCCAAGGGTTTGTTGTGCTTTTGTTGTCTGTTTGCTTAGTGACTTTCTTGGATGAATTCTATTATGTGTGTATTCTTTGTCATATATGTCCACTGAGGTCTCTGATCAGTTGCCTTAGTGATCAGCTAATAATTGGACAGATATAGTCTTACATACATAAGACAAGTAAGTCTTCCTTTTGCCAGTGGTATGTGTGTGTGTGTGTGTGTGTGTGTTGGTGCACATCTTCAGTACTCACCTCAGGCAGTTTACACTCTGTGTTGGCTTTCACTTCCTGCTTGTGCAGCTCAGATAGAGGTGAGTGATTTGAACCTTAAGTCTTTCGGTAGGCATGTGCACCGTCTTTCGCATACTCATGACTTTCTAAGTCCCCAGGAATATATTGGAACTTTACAAAGCTCTTTATACTCATCTCATTCTCTAGACTTTTAAGTTCTTTTTTTTTTTTTTTTTTTTTTTTTAATGTGCCCAGCCTCGTGTTTTCCCCCAAATGGTATTGTTGCCCCAGGTACCTGCAATGTTAAACAACTGCTGCTAATTGTTTTCAACAAACACCTGGGGATAGAGCTTTTCCTGCTGAGCTACTCTGATTCAGGTCAACTGAAATAAGCCCTGTTCATGGGGCATTTCCAGGGAACTGCCAAAGTAGTCTAATAATGACAATTATCTGGGGATGGGACTCTCTGGGGGCTCTAAGCCCATTCTGTCCCCTTCCAGGGGTTGCTAGCCTACTGTGTTTTTTTTTTTTTTTTTTTTTTTCTTTTCTATTCCTTTTTTTACAGCTACCATTCCTGCCAGACTGCTGGTTTTCAGGGCTGTTGCAGAGCTGAGGAGAGGAGGATGAAAATAGTGCAAGTTAAAATGCCACAAAGCTTGCTATTCTTGCTGAGATTCAGCTGTTTTTCTCAAATAAATGATCCTCTGCTTGTTGCAAGCCTTTAATTTCCCAAGTTCTGAAAAAGTTAATTTTGACAATTTTGCCAGTGTTCCTGTTGCTTTTATAGAGGAATGCATTTTGGGAGGTATTCACTCTGCCATTCTGGAATTGCTTCCTCAGGCAATCCAATTTTAAGTTATGAGCACAGATTTTAGTAAATCCTTAATAAGTACTCTGAAGACCTAGTTTTGAATGAAGGCAGAGGCTATAGGATTGTAAGTAATTTATGTAAAAGAACTCTAAGTAGTGTTTTAATATTTTCCCTACTGGTTCAAGATCATCAAGAGGTCATTTGTAGCCAGTATGTGCTTACCACTTCAATTAACATTTTTCTATGAGTTAATTTTTCATGAATATATAGTGTTCCTTTTGTCTGGAAAAATCCTGATTTATTGTTGATGAACTTTAAGGTTTTTTCCCCCAAGCTTTCACTGCTCCCAATAGTGGTCAAGGACTTATTACTGGACACAGTTCTTTGTGTATATAAGTCAATGGGGCCATTAAATCTACTGAAGTATACTTACTAGCTCAAAAGGTAGTAAGCTACCTTGATAGCTAGCATAGTGTATTTATTTTTAAATCTTGAGAGCTTATATATTCTTTCTCATCCTAGTGTTGGAAGTATTTTTCCTTATGGTTCACTATTTGTCCTTCTTTATTGTAAAAGGGCCTAAATATGTGAAGAGTGTCTGAATAGTTGGGAAACAAGTTAAACTAACGTTAAAACTGTGTGTTAATTATATTTTAAAATATGTTTTTCTGTACCTTCCTGACATCTTTTTAGATTAAGTAACCAACCCTAAATTGAAAGCAGTGAGGCCAATTTTTGATCTGAAAAGAGGATGATGAATATGCTATTCCCCCACCACCCTGCCGAAGTATCTAAACTTTTTGGATAGCCTGGGGGTTAGAAAGCAGTTTTATGTCATTTGACACATAACATCTATACCAGGTATCAACTTGAATGGCTAAAGCCTTTCTTTGCATTTGAAATCCAAGTTTTTCAACTGCTCCTTTTGAATATTTTTCTCTTTCCAATGAGTTGTAGCAGGATGACTCACCTTTCTGGATTTGCTAGCCAAAGGACTTGGCATGCTAAACTATAGTATGCATCCTCCTTAGTTGGGTTAGATCAGAGCGTGATGGAAGTCATGCTGTACAAGGAGAATCTGAGTGCTTGTAGTGCTTTTTTAAAAGAAGTGTTTTGAGCCTGGGCACCGTGGCTTATGCCTGTAATCCCACCACTTTGGGAGGCCGAGGCGGGCAGATCATGAGGTCAGGAGATAGAGACCATCCTGGCTAACATGGTGAAACCCTGTCCCTACTAAAAATGCAAAAAATTAGCAGGGCATGGTGGCAGGGCACCTGTAGTCCCAGCTACTCAGGAGGTTGAAGAAGGGGAATGGCCTAAACCTGGCAGGAGGAGCTTGCAGTGAGCCTAGATCACACCACTGCACTCCAGCCTGGGCAACAGAGCAAGACTCCATCTCAAAAACAAACAAACAATAAAAGCAGTATTTTGAGTTGTGATTTACTCTTTCTCGTGACATAAAGGGAGAATAAAAATGACTTCTTGTCAGCAACCTTACTCCCCATTACCTTAATGTTTATCTTGCCATCTTTTGATATTTTATTACTTATCCTACCTTCTGAGAAGTAAAGCAGTAAAATGTGTTTTAGAAGGACCCTGTTGAGGTATTAATTGCCTCATTAGGAGAAAGCCAGTTCTTACACCAGTACCCTCTGGCACTAGGATTCACAAAATAAAAGTGTCCATTTGCTAATTTCCAGTTAAGTTATAGGCTAAATCCCATTACAACAAATCCTAACACAATAGAATCTTTACATGACAACAGGGTTTCCAAATCTCAGCCAAACAATGGTCTGCTCATTGCAGGCAACAAAATCTTATGCCTACATATGCATCAGAAGTTTTTCATAATGGAATTTGACCTGCAGTTATATTTGGAATCCGAAATTGTGCTTTGAGAATGGTGATTCTGCACATGAATGCAAGGAGTAACAGGCCTTGAGTTTCTCTGAAATATGCTTTCAGCGAACCGGAGGAGCCCTGTAATAACATGATGAATCCTTGTAAGTATATAGGAGATTAGTAAAAGCCACTCATCAAAATGTGATCAATGGCTCAGGCTCCTATAATAAATGGTAGCTGCCAATCTCTGCCCATGGCACCAGAGTTGCATTTTGGAAATATCTGTTGAATGAAGAAGAGACTAAAAACAACTTTGACTTGCGTTTCCATAGTTTCCGAATGGAAAAGGTCCACAGAATAGATTTGACTTTCCAAGGAGGCTGGATTTTAATCAGCATTGCAAACAAGCCTAATCTTTTATTAGTCTACTGGCAAAACTTCTGATACTCCCTTAGCACCCTCCACTCTGCTCCAGAGGTGCACAGCTGATGGAGCAGGACTATTGTCATGAACTCAGGAGTTGATTCTATGGAACTTGATCAAGGGACCATTTGTAAAGCTGCTTTCAGCCCTATAAGGACCTTAAGGATGACATGGGAGTCTGTAGAATGTGAAAATGGATCTCCTCCCACAGGACTTAGAAGAAATCAGTTGTGTCTGCTGTTATCACCTGTGCTGAGATCAGAAAAAAAATGACCCCATTACCTTACCCATCATGCATAAATAAAAATATCACTAGTAATAATAACAGCAGCAAATTCTTGTGTAGTACTTTTCATGTCCCAAGCATGGAATGAAGACTATCATTTTCATATACTTAATAGACAGGAATACCAGGAGAGTAGGTACTGTTTTTCTCATTTTACAAGTGAGGAAACTGAGGGACAGGGAGGGTAAGTGTTTTATCCAAGGTCTCACAGCTATTAAGTACCAGAGCTGGAATTGAACCCAAGCAGTTTAATTCCAGAATTCGTATACTTAGCCATTTTCCTTCAGGGCACCTTATCGGCAAAACCTCTATATTGTGAGAGGGTGTCTCTCGGTTAAGTTACTGATTATGCATGTGTATTCAATAAACATTCATTGAGTACTCACCAGGGGCCAGGCCCTGAAATTACAATAGTGAAGAAAAGTAGACAGGGTGGCTTCTTTCTTTTATGATAAATGGTCATGTTGAGGAAGGCTAGGAAAGAATGAAACTTGGTTCCGTGGGGACCTTGAACAAAGGAACCTGCTTTAGACCAGGAAGAAGCAACACCTATGCTGAGGTCCATAGGCAGGACAGGGAAATGGAGGAAAAATGGCATTCCACAACATATGCAAAGGCCAAAGGGCAGTGGCATCTGGGCCCTTCAAGGAACTGTAGTACAGGTAGTGAGAGGATGAGGCTGCAGATTGGCAGACCATTTAGGGCTCCGTAGGTCATGTGGAGAAGTCTTGTCTGACAAGCAGTGGAAAACCTTAAGGAGGATAGTAGAATGAATAGATTGGGCTTTGAAAACTTCTTTCTTGTCTCTCGGCAGAACAGATGGAAGGGTCACCAGGGAGAGTACTGGGAAATCAGTCAGGAGGCTCCTCTGCTAGTCCAGACGAAAGACGAAGGCGGCTGGCACTAGAACGGTGGCAGTGATCATGCACATGATAGAGCTGAGAGCTATTCTGGGGATAAAGTACGAAGGAGTACTGTGTGCCATCTCCTTTGTTAGGTGGTAAAGAAACAATGACATAGACAGATATCCTGTCCTCAAAGGTTTTATAGCAGTGATTCCAACCAGGGGCAATTTCGCCTCTACCATGCCCCCCCCGCCCCATGCTGGGAACATTTGGCAAATGTCTGGAGATACATTTGGTTGTTACAACTAGAGGGTGGTGGGGTGGACAGAGGGTTTCTGCTGGCATCTACTGGGAAGAGGCCAGGGGGGCTGCTAAACATCCTGCAATGCACAAGACAGCCCCCTTCAACAAAGCATGTTCTGGCCCCAAAGGTTCATCGTGCACAGGTGGAGGTGCCGTAGTTTATCCATTTGATAGCAAAGCAGAGGAGTAGGCAGTGCAGTGTAGAAGAAGGCATGCTGAGGTCAAGTGTCTTCTGGGAGCGAGGGGCACTTAACCCTACCTTGGTTGGGGCAGAAAGGGAAACTGGAGGCTTCTGCCCTTAGCATAGGTTGGAGAGGGCACTGCAAAACTACTGAACAATACTTGAGTTCTGTTTAATGCAGATTAAGTTCGGTTCTGAGGTCCAAGGGTTCAAATCCACGCACTGTCTCCACTAGCTCTGTGACCTTTGATCTCACTGTGCCTCAGTTTCTTCCTCTCTATATTGGTTCTCCTTCATAACACATGTAGAAATGTGGGGAGATGAAGGTAGATACTCCTCGTGAAGACTTGAGCACATGACACCTTGCATATGGTAGTCACTCAATGAATGCCCATGATAAGCACCATTTTCCTCAGTTGCCTGGTTTGCCTCATTTTTATTTTCTTCAAATTCTCCTGAATAAGTAGAGGACATGAAACTGCTTGGCTACAGCACCTTCACAAAACCACTTCTTCAACCTCTTTTGCTGAGTTCCCTGCCAATTGTGAGAAGCCCCTTTCCTGCTCATAACAGGAAAAGTGAAAGAGAAGAAAATAATGCAATTCCTGTTGATTTAATTCCTGTATTCAGATTTTTTGTGGGAATATCTGATGGAAAAGTTAAGATTTTGCAATGGGATGCACGGCCTTTACTCAGAGTTGAGCAATAAATGTGGTGCTCCCTAATGCAAGACTGGGCTCATCTGTGGAGCAAAATAGTCCAGTTACAGAATGGCTGTACAGCATATTTAATCATCATGTAGGAATTGGCTCAGAAGTTCTTGAGAATTTGAGGCATCCTGGTCTGTTAATGTGCTAAAAGCCAGTTGCATTTATGCAATTGTGTTTACTGAAAAACAAGGCCAATTCTTTTTAACTCCCCAAAGATCTTACTTCATTTAAATATTTTACATTTGATTTCTTTATATCAAAGGGATTTTTCTTTTTTGGGGGGGAGAGTTGGGGGTGAATTTCCACTGTCCCCTTCAATATTGGGCCCACCATTTAAAAATGATGTTAACATTGAGACATAATCTTCTGATCTGAAGGAAAAAAAAGTGTTGGACGAGGTTGGCAAATGGTATTACTGTGAATCTGCTGCTTGCTACCAGTGAAAGAGCAGTTGGCTGGGTTTGCCTTCCAAGGTGGAGAAGGTATTCAGTTTTCTTCTAGCAAATCAGAAAACATATCCTTCTCAGTGGTGTAGCCACTGTACACCAGATCATGGGTTGGCAAACTGTGGCCCATGGGCCAAATCTGATCCTCAGCCTATTATTGTAAAAATGATTCTCTGAAACACAGCCATGCTTAGCCATTTGTGTATTGTCCATGCCTGTTTCCGTGGCAAAGTTGAGTGGTTGCAACAGAGACCACATGGCCCTCAAAGCCCAACATGCTTTTGCTTTTTGACCTTAGAGAAAAAGTTTGCCAATCCCTGCTCCAGAAGACTGCTTCTCAGACTCTAATGTGCCCAAGAATCACCTGCAGACCCTCTTCAGTAGGGCTGAGGATCTGCATTTCTAAAAGCTCCCCAACAATGCCAATTTTGATGGTCCCCTGGACCACACTTTGAGTAGCAAGATTCTAGGAATTCACTGGACTGGTGGGATATTTTTCTTATAGGATGCAAATGGGTGGTGGTTGAGAGCACTGGGTTCAAGTCCCATTCCTCTTATCGTGGCTGGTTACCTAATGTCCCTAAGCTTTGGATTGCTGCTGTATAAAACAAAGAGGTGCTGTCTACAAAGTGCTTAGCACAGGGCCTAGCCTATAGCATGAATTTCATACTTGTTGGTAGCTGATATACTGGGCCTACCCTGAGACATGTTACATTACCACATATTAATCAGCTCCGATCCCTACTGTGGCCTTCACATCAGCCCTTGGAGGCCACCTTACAAGCAGAGGTTTTTATGAGTTTTCTGAGCCCCTGGAGGGCAGTTTTTGTTGAAAGGAAAGATTATTTACAGGTGGCTTTGGTTTTAAAAATTAACATTCAATTAATTAACCAATTCTTCCTCAAGTTCAGCATTCAGTCTTATTATTCTATCACGTTTATAAACCTTCAGTCTGTGTTTACAAACATAACTCTTTATGTTTTGAGATGCATTCATAAACACAAAGTAATTGATTTCTTTTTAAATCATCTGGCTTGGCTCCTTCCTTCCCCAAGGAAAATACCTTTTCCTGTCTCTTTTAATAATTATTGTAATTCTCATAAATCAAACTTATAAATGTGGTGAACATTGACCTAAATATCCTAAAACTATATGTAAATTTCATGAGTTTTTTATTTTTAGTTTCAAATAAGCTTGTACTCCTTACTCAAGTAATTGGAGTAACAAGATGTTTTAAATTGAAATAACAAGAACAACCAGTAATTTGGATGGGCCAAATTCTCTTAAATGTTAAAATGATTAAAGTGCAAAATATTTATAGATTTCATAACACAAACAATATAAAGTTTTGTAATAGGTTTGTTTCCCTTAGTCATGTCTGTACCTCATTGTAAATCTGACCAAGGTCAAAAGGTGCTTACTCACTAAGGAAACACTTGTCTTCTAAGGATACCGTGTCAGCTGGTTGAGATTGCACGATGATTGAAAACTTCAGGTGCAATGCAAACTGGATTCTTGTCCTTAATGCTGTTAGGATACCCTGAGTCCTACTTACACTTACTATGTCATTGACTTCATAGATTAATAAAGTGAGTGGTCAGATAGATAGCCTGTGACCTTAGATTTAAGCTAGACGTTATAGAAGTCTGGAACACTCCAGGCTGCTCCATATTTCCTGCGTGGGGTTTGCATTTTTTTGTCTCTTAAAGTATCTAAATGTTGTGCCAGCTAACTCTAATGACCTTTGAGACTGTTGGAAAAAGGCACCTTTTCAAAAACTTTCTGTCTTAGGACTACACATTTTCTAGATATTATTTCTAGATATTAAAGTGAGAACCTGTTTCACTTTGAATATCTTGACTCACACGTGGTCACAACTTCCAAGATTATTCTGCCAGTGGGGTTGACTCCCAGTGGGGTTGTTAAACTCCTTTGGTGTTGAAGGCTATCACAACAGTTCAATATTATTCATGTGGTGCTTTTCTCTAACCTAATATGTAGTGGAAAAGTATTCTAGTTACAGTTGTTTGAAACTGTCTAGATTGTGCCGTTAACTCTTTCATTTTAAAGAAGACCAAAGACAGATGTTCACCATTCAAGTTCAAAGTCAGGTAGAAAAGACCTAAGATATGCCTGGGTTTGTGTTAGATGAAGTGGTTGAGTCTTTGCTTGGGAGACTAATGCTATCCACAACCTCCTTTTTTCATATCCTAATTTTCTATAGATAGTTGTCATAATTTCTATGAGAGCAATGATGCAAGATATTTATTTAAATTTTGCCTACTTTTTTTATTTGAAAATGTCAGCATGTCTTAGATTATATTGCCATAATTCATTTGAAAGATATTCATGGCCGGGCGCGGTGGCTCAAGCCTGTAATCCCAGCACTTTGGGAGGCTGAGACGGGCGGATCACGAGGTCAGGAGATCGAGACCATCCTGGCTAACAAGGTGAAACCCCGTCTCTACTAAAAAAATACAAAAAACTAGCCGGGCGAGGTGGCGGGCCCCTGTAGTCCCAGCTACTCGGGAGACTGAGGCAGGAGAATGGCGTAAACCCGGGAGGCGGAGCTTGCAGTGAGCCGAGATCCGGCCACTGCACTCTAGCCTGGGCGGCAGAGCGAGACTCCGTCTCAAAAAAAAAAAAAAAAAAATTCATGTAAAAGATACTATTACTCTAGTTTTGGCCATTTGAAAAATGCCTGAATTGGGTACCTGATTTAGATGTGACCACTGAAAACTGCTTTTCTGGAATTGAGTTGAACTTCAGGTGCACACTGTAACGTTTATTCATTTCTGTTACAAAACTGTACTTCACTGATAAATAATTTTATAAGCTAAGGCTTTCCAAGAAAAGAGTACTTTGTATCTTGCCATTATATTTACCTAAGGAGGGCCCATCTCTGCAACCAAAAGCAAGTCCAATTTTGTGTGGAATTCACACTTAAGTATCTCTTGCCTAACAGAGTTTTCTCTGTTGGGCATGGATTTATTTTGTAGCTAAGAGTAAAAGAAAGTTTTTAGGCATTTATATTTGGTGGTTCCAGAAGTTAACCCTGTCAATGTTGTTATGGGTAATAAATGCAACCCTGTTTCCTTGAAAGAATAAAGAAATGAAGCCATTACCTTCTGTTCACAGTTACTATTAAAACTGCTGTGGTGTGGTCAATCTCTTTATCTTTTTTTGCAACATGTTTATCCACAATTGACAATTTTAAACAATGAAAGATTCTTCAAATGATATAGACACAGTTGTGTTGCACATGTTGTAAATTTTTGTAGAATGCCAAGACACTTGACTTTCTCCCTTTCTCAGGAATCCATCTACCTTGCATTTGAATTTCACACTACCCTACCTGAGTTCTCGCTTGGGCCTCGGTGGTGTTGTTGTTGTTGTTCACACTGAAGCACTTGAGAATAAAATCAACCTTTAAAATTTTCATTCAGGTTCTAGATATAGTCATTGCTGCTCAGAGTATTTGAATGTTCTATAGTTCTGGGAGCTTTAAAAAACTATTGAAGTGCAGTCGAAAAAAAAATAAGAGTTGATTTAGTAAATCTTAAAAAGAGGTCAACCTTTTCATTTTGACTTGAGTTCCAAATTTAAGTTCCCAAGTTAGCATTTGGTACTTAAAAGCACAATGGTGACAATTAGGATCTGACTCTAGTTCTTACATCCCGGGCTAGGAACAACTTTCTGATTAGCTAGAGTCTCTTAGAATCCTCTCTGATCTACTTGCTCCTATCTCTCTTCTATGCCATGTCATCAATGCCATCCTTATAGATAATAATAGTAAATCTGTATTTATCTGAGCAAGTTCCCATTCTGAGTGCAACTTTCCTAAGAACAGTGTCAGGGAGGGAAGATTTTCCCTCTGCCCTCTGAGGGTTCAATAATTCAGTTTATGAAACAAACTGATAATAGGCAGATTAACAAGAATAAGGATATCCATGTGCATGAGAACACCACGTGAAAGAAAAGTGAATATCCCAAACCTAAGGATATTTGGAAGCTCATATACCAAATATCCTTAGGGAAGCAGATAGGAGGAGGTGGGCGAAGTAGGAGAGAGTAAGTGATTCCTGGGAAAGATGAGTAGGCCTTCTGAAGAACAGGCTATGACAAAAATCTGTCTGGGTGTGGTATCACCTGGAGGTCTCTTCTCCTGTAAGCCGAAGTTCCCTGGTTGGTGAGATTCCCTGGGAGGGGATTCATGACAATTGACTCCCTTTTGCAGTATCTGTCTTCAGACAACTAAGAGGAGCCCAGAGAAAGCCCCTTCTTATATCCACTGTCTCCCAAGTGCCCTCAGTTTGAAATCATCAGCATACCAAAGTGACATATTTGCAGTAGTATCTCCTGAACTCCTTCAGCAGTAACTGTTTCCTAGCTTAGTTTTATCCAATAATTTCATCTCTGTTCATTCAATGAATCAATAAATATTTGAGTACCTTCTATGTTCCAGGTGCTATGCTATCTGGGGTTGAAGTGATGGATAAGTGTGGGCCCTGCTGTCATGTGGTTTTATATTCTAGAAGGGAAGACCAACGTGGAACAGATAACCATGGGATCATTTAGCCACAGCTATGATGAGCAAATACCATATTGTGCTTAGTACAATGACATTCACTTGCAGACCATATGATTAAGAATTATTGGTAACCATTGGAGAGGAACTTCTGAGATCCAGTTAGTTCAATTTAGACTTCCCTGCATTGTTGGCTAATGGGTTTTTAGAGCAGTTTCCTAGGTGTTTGTCACTTATGCCAAGGTTCAGTCCTGGAAAGTTTTTAAAAGTTAAGATTTAAACATTATCAGCCAACAAACACAAATACTATGAGTTCTCCCTCTTTGTTCTTACTATTCTCACAAAATTAATATGTCTGTGTGTGGCATGATCGTGTGTATATGTTAATATGCATATTCCCTAAACTCCATTTTTTTGGTTCAGGTTTAAGCATTTATTCCTTGTCAATGATTTATTTTTTTTAAAAAAATTTCTCTCTACCTCATACCACTGACTCTATGAAAATGCTGTTTTGGTCTAACAATTCAGCAATGACTAAGATAGATTCAAGCCCTAGAAAGGCTTGTAAATATGGCCCTAGTAAAGAAAAGTAATGATGAACAAGATGTATGGTGGCAGGCATAAACACAAGAAACTGATCTGATTTTCCTTTTTACAAGCCCTAATTCTGGTCCTACCACTGTAATAATAGATCTTGCTCATCATAGGAAATGACAGATGCATCAGAATCATCAGAGAATAAGTGATTTCTGGTATACTTTTCATCAATTGATGCTAAAACTTTTATCAGTGCATTTCACTTTGTCTCTTAATATGTGGATAGCAGGGATGTCTCATGAGGGCGTCTGGCAATTGTAGAAGCCTGAACCACGAAGCAGAACATTTCTATCTGGTCCAAATGAAGAGACATCATTCAGATGCAAAAATAGCCAAGTGCCAGCGTGCAGATTAATATTCTGCAATGAAAAGATGTGCACTCTGTCTGCCAGCGCCCACTCACACATTTGCTGACAGACACATTCTCCTCAGGTGGAGTCCTGCCCCCACCTCTGGCCAAGACTTGTGTTTGAGAAGTGTTTCCAGATGCATTCAGTTGCTGACATCTTAAAGAATGAGAGTGGGCTCTTAGGATCCAGCTGTGCAATCTCACTGTCCACACAGGTCCTTCCATAAATGCTGTTATCCCCTTAATGGGGTCTCCTGAAATGCCACCTTGCAGCAGTTCAGGCATTTGCCAAGCCAAATGAATTTGGCAACAGAGAACTGTGCTGTTTCCATACAAAGCTATGGGTGCATTCTTAGTATAATGGTGCCGATTCCTGCCAGGTGAGCAGACTACTTCTGGAAGCATGTTGGGTGGTTTGGTGGGTTGTTAACAGTTTCAGGCTGCTAGAACCTGAGTTACAAATGCAGATACCTAAGGGGGTGGAAGGCATGTAGAGTGAAGTCAGTGGAGGTAAGAGCTCCCATGAAAATAGAAGGAACTGGAGAAACCAAAGATCACAGGTCTCCTGCCCTGCTTCTGGCTTACTACCACCTTGTGAAAATTTAGGGCCCAGTTTGTCTGATCTTAAATTTCTCAAAAGAAGCTGGAAATTCTGCTTTTTACATAAAATGTGCTAATTTTAAAAAGTCAGCAGCTAATAGAGATGTTTTGGAACACTGCATGGGCCAAACACAACACATCTGTTAGCCAGAGGGTTGTTTTGTGCTAGAGCCTGGCTGCTCCAAGTGTGGTCCTCAGCCTCATCGTCACCTGGTTACTAGTTGAAAATGCAGAATCTCAGGTCTCACCCAGCACCTACAGGGTCAGAATCTGCATTTTAACCAGATCCCAGGGCGTTCCTGTACACATTAAAATTTGAGAATTACTGTGCTGGAGGTCTTATGCAGGTACTTGCTCACTCAATGTAAGAAGCAGCTTTTTTTTTTTTTTCTTTAAATCATTGGCTAGAAATATTTTTAACGGAATTCCATTTTAAAGTCCAAAAATAACTTCAGGTTTAAACTATTAGCTTAGATGTACCTTATTTGGAGAGAGCTCCTCCCTAAAACCAGGTTATATGTTCTTCCTCTGTGACTCTGTACCACCTTGCTCTTATTCATGTTCATCTGTTGACTTGAGGACCCTATGAAGGCAAAGACCATGTCTTATTCTTTTAGTATTTCCAGCACTGTCAGAATGCCCAGCACATAGGAATGTACAATGAATGAATGAATTCTGAGAAATCCCATAGTTGCAATTATTAAACATTTCATGTTAACTTGAAGAGTCTAATTAGACTTGTTAGTAGGAAAATTCCTTCTGTAGCTCCACTGCAGCTGTACCATCATCTTCTTGTCCATTCCTTTGGGGTATATCTTCTGTTCCACTGCATGTCCCCCTCACTCTTACATTCCTAGGACTTGCCCCTGACCTGGCATATAACAGATGCTCAGTAAGATCCATCTGATGTTGAATGGATGAACTAGAAAAAACAAAGAGCTCAGTGGTGGCTCCTGTGTTAAATTAGTGCTTCTCTCATCATGATCCTTTAATTACCTATCCAAGTTAGAGACTCGTGGCTTAATCATGGACTTAGAAAAAAAACTATGGTATATATCATATATATGTACATCTACTCTAACAGAGTGCTCACTAGCTCTACCCTGAATTTTAATGGGGCTCTAGTGCCCTTAAAGATGGAGTGTGTATTCCATTATGGAAAGATGGGGTTGCATCACTTTCATGTTTATCTTATTCAAATAGAACAGTCAGGAGACCTCTCTTTCTTAGGTATTCTTATGAAATCTGAATTGAATCTTCACTATCCCCACTGATCACATTCTTTATCCACAGATTCTTTGAAATAGCATGTTATTTAAGAAGAAGGAAAATGGAGCCAAGCAGATACAAAGATAAAATTTCCTATGTTAGTGTTGACTTTTTATATATTCCCTAGAAGGGCTATGATATGGCTTGGCTGTGTCCCCACGCAAATATCATCTTGAATTGTAGCTCCCATAATTCCAACATGTTGTGGGAGGGACCTGGTGAGATAATTGAATCATGGAGGCAGTTTCCTCCATACTGTTCTCGTGGTAGTGAATAAGTCTCATGAGATCTGGTGGTTTTATAAGGGTTTCCTCTTTCACTTGGCTCTCATTCTCTCTTGCCTGCTGCCATGTAAGATGTGCCTTTCACCTTCTGCCATGATTGTGAGGCCTCCCTAGCCATGTGGAGCTGTGAGTCCATTAAACCTCTTTTTCTTTATAAATTACCCAGTCTCAATTATGTCTTTATCAGCAGTGTAAAAATGGACTAATATGGGCTATTTGTCAGTGGGGTAAAACCTTTTGATCCAAATACAAATAAGTTGGATTTTTAAAAAATTACAATGGAATATTTTGGGATGCTGTCATTTGATGGAAGTTGACATCTCATAGTTCTTATCTACATGCAGTATATACTGACACTCTTGTCTTCTAAGAGAATTTATTCCAGTCAGCTACATTCTCTTGTCCCAAAGTGGAATAGTCTCCCATTTTTGTATTTGTGCATGTGCTGGGATTTCTGTTGTTATTTGTTTGTGATTTCAATGAATTGTTTTGGACCTCCAGGGCTGCCTTCTAGCATGGCCATTCTGAGAATCAGACTTCAGTTTTGAAAGGCATAGTAATGACTTTCGGTTAAGAATTTTGTTTTAGACCAAATAGAGCAGAAAACTGGCTTTTTGTTTGTGTTGTGAAAGCTAACCTTTCTGTTGATTGCGTAAAGTGAAAGAATAATTGTTACTTTTGAGAATTAAAATACAGTTAATAAAGATATTTGATTATAATGAACTAAGGCTTTTATACAATTTCTTTGAATGACAAGGTTGTTAAGTATGCTCTTGAGTTTGTAGCCAACTGTTTTTTTTTCTTATTTTCAATGTTAGAGAACAGTAACTTGGTAGGCCTTAAATAAGTGTTTGCATAATTAGAGGAAAAGTATAGAAAGATACACATTAAATTATTAATAGTTTGTTACATTAGCAAGGTGAAGTTGAAGGGTAAGAGAAGGAGAGGGAATCATTATTACCTTATATACTTTAGACTTTGAGTTTAAAAAGCTTGTATTGTTTTGTAATTTAATTGACTGAAATAAAATGTATGAAGAATTGAGGAAGTGTATGACCTAAAAAACTTAAATTAATAAAGTCTGATTGAACCTTACTCCCTTTATGTTTTTGAAGTTAATTCTGAAAGTCATATGTATCAGTGAGAATCTTTTAATGAAATTTGGTGTGTGGATGGGTGGGTACACTTTTGGTCCGCTGTATTCAAGGTTCAAAATATATTCCTGTGAGATTTCCTTAGGGCACAATAGGATTTTGTGGTGTTGATTACTGACATAACTACTGACATTGATAAATTTTTTATAACTATTGTATAAAATAAATATTTCTATGGGAGAAAAATAAATATGTTAAGAGTCAGTGTTGCATAGTTTAGGAGCCAGACTGACTGGGTTCAAATTCTGGCTGTGTCACATTCTAATTGTGTGTGACCTTGGTCAAAGTTACCAGATCTATGTGCTTTAATTCCTTCATCTGTGAAATAAATAATAGTACTGCTCCCAAAGGTTTGCTGTAGAGAGATGAATTACTTTGTTTAAAGCCCTTTGAGGAATGCCTTATATGACGTAGATACTGTTATGAGTTAGCTTATGCTGTATAACAAAACATTCCAACATTTAGTAGCTTGAAAAAGCATACATCTATTATTTCTCATGATTTTGGATTGTCTGGCCAGTTCTTCTCATCTGGGCTGCCTTGACTAGGCCTGGATAGTCCAGCATGGCTTCGCTTACATGATTAGTATAAGGGCAGGTGAGCGAATAGCAACTGAGCTTGTTCCCATGTCTGTGGTCATAGGGTTCTCAATAGCAGCAAAATTCCATTGGTTAAAGCAAGTTACATAGACCAACCCAGAGTCAGTATAGGAGGGGACTACTCAAGAGCACATGTATAGGTGAGGGACTTAGACAATTTTTGCAGATAATCTACTTCAAACACGTTAGAAGCATTAGCTGCTATTATTATTATTATTACTATTACTAGTATTATCATCTTTCCAAACATAAAGCTACTGAAATTAACTGCTCTTGACTAAGTCTTTAGTCATTAGCATTTGCTATTTCCAAATATTATGGGAGCCTCAAAAATTAATACTTGCAACAAGAGAGTTTTTAAGAGGAGCTTATTCTGCAGGGCTGAAATTATTATTTTTGTTACAAACTGTAGCTGTCCCTACTGGTCTCCCTGGGAGCATTTTGCAGGTTATAAAATACAGCGATTACTATGGTAATCATATTGCAAGTATAAAATGGCTTTGACCTACTTGTTAAAATGCAGTGTGTATTAAAATAAAGACTGTGAGCTTAAAGCTAAATGAACTCAGAATAAAAACAGAATAGCAAGTCCAAAGTGCTGGGGAGATCTTCAAAGGAAAGGAGGGCATTTGATAAAGAGGATGCATTTTCCCTTATTCTCTTCATTTTCCCCTTGGTGTGATGACTGCTGAAAAATGACACCAGTCTCAGAGAGTGCTTCTGCTCCCAGCCGGACTCGAAGGCAGAATTTTTTTTTTTTTATAATAAGAGCTACCATTTGCAGAGTCATTTACTGTGAACCAGGCAGTGTGCTGGGTCTTTCTACACACTCAATTCCTCATCATGACATGTCCCTGAAGCAGAAATTATTTTTCTGCTTTTATAAATGAGGAAACTGAGGCACAGAAAGACTAAATGACTTGCCCCAAGCATAGGAATTATTTCCCTCAAAGGCTTAGATCACTGAGGACTCATGAATCAGAATTGTGAGACCAAAAATAAGTTGGCCACAATTACATGAGTTGATTCCGTTTCCACAAGGCTCTATTTTGGGGACATTTTCATTGCTTTTGTCAATTGAATTATTCATTTATTCAACAGATATTCATTATATGCCTATTGTTTGCCAGACAGCATGCTAATTGCTGTGTTAGTCCACAGACAGGGCCCCTGAAGGGCTTTCCTGTGGTCAAAGAAGGCTTCCCACATGTCTAAGGTGGGACTTGGCATATAAGAAGACATTATTAAAGGATAAGAACCTATCTGTTTCAGGAAGCAGTCATAGTAACAGCAAGAACCCAAGAGGACCTGAAAACAGCTCAGCTTAGCAAGAATGTGGAGACCAGGATCTGCGGGAAAGTTATGATAAAGAAAGTTGGCATCGTAAGCAAGAGTCATATCTCAAAGGGCTTTGTGAGTTGGGTTTCTTCATCTGAGAGCACAAGCGAGTCACTGAAGAGTCTGAGCGGGGAATGACATGATCAGATGGGTCATTTAGCAAGATGACTGCAGCCACAGTATATAAAATAGAATTGAGATGGGGGTGAAGGGAGGAGAGGCAAGATCTCTGGCTGACAGTCCAGTTAGTAAGACCGATTCAGCAGTGTCAGGAGAGAGATGATAGTGCCTGGAGCGGGCCATTGCATCAAGAATAGAGAAGGGCGATAGAGAAGCAAAGAGCATTGGGGATACATGGAAGCTGTTTGGATGGGGAGGGAATGAGAGAGGTTGAGGATGGCATTTGGTGTCCGACATGGAGTCTTGATAGATGGTTCCCCTGATGAGAGGAACTTAGAGGGAAGAAGATGATACATCAGTTGTGGACAAGTTGACTTTGCACCTGTGGGGCTTCCAGGCAGACACACCCAGAAGATAATTAGGACATATGAGTCTGGACCTTAGGAGAGATTTCTGGGCTGGAGATGAAATTTGAGATTAGCAGCACTCTCTCCTCTAGCACTTCTTTGCCTTCCCCATCATCTCTGTCCTCTCATTGAGCTTCATTTTACTGTTGGTACTTATCTTATTTGCTTATTGTCTTTCTGCACCACAATAGAATTTAAGTTCCATGCAAGCAAGGAATTCACTGGTTCACAGCCACATCCTCAACACTTAGAACAGCGCCTGCCTGGAACTTAAAAGAGCTGGTCAGCAGACAGAACCTGATAGATGTCACTGGAAAGAAGGAGGCAAAATGAGCTTGCCTTTGGAGAGTGCAGGCTCTGAGAAGAGACAGGGCCCATGGCAGAAACTTCTTTGAAAAGGAAGGGCAGAGAAAGAGGAGCCATCAAAGAAAACTGAGAAGAAGCCTCCTCTCTTTGCTCTGAGAGAATCTTCAGAGCAAGCGGGGAGGTTGAATGACAAAACATTCAGAACTTTCAGGGATCCAAAACAGAGTGGCTGTTGGGGACATAATGATTTCTAAAAACAGTGCGCAGGACAGAGTTAAGTGTATACATGTTCTTCGGGGTTTTTTTGTTCTGTTTTCTCTCTCTTTTTTTCTCCTTACATTTAAAAATTTTTTCAGCCAAAAGCAAGTGTGGCTTTAGAGCACAAGAAAAGTGAGATGACTGTTACCACATTTAATTCAGCAGGAGGCAAATGGAGTTCATCTTGCAGGCCAGTTGGAATCAATTAATAAGGGCTTTATTTATTTATTTATTTAGAGACAGGGCCTTGTTTCATTGCCCCAGCTGAAGTGTAGTGGCCCAGTCAGGGTTCACTGCAGCCTCAACCTGTTGGGCTCAAGAAATCCTCCCACCTCAGCGACACAAGTAGCTGGGATTACAGGTGCATGCACACCACCATACATGGCTAATTTATTATATTTTTTGTAGACATGGGTTCCCCCTATGTAGCCCAGGCTGGTCTCGAACTCCTGTACCCAAGTGATCTGTCTGCCTCAGTCTTCCAAAGTGCTGAGATTGCAGGCTTGAGCCACTGCACCTGTCCCAAATAAGGGCTTCTTTTATAGGAGAGTTGTGTTGAGAAACATTCTGAGGCTGGTTCCAGGCCAGCTGGAAAGAGTTCTGTGATCATGTAGTGGTATTTGTTGTGGAAGCTGGACCTGGGTGGTGTCATAACTGACAGGCCTTTGCCACCCTCATCAAGAAAATGAGTTGCTACGAGTAACAATTCTCCAGAAACACGTATACTCCATCTCTTACAGTATATGTTTGGCAGATGTGAATTCTGCCTTCCCAAGGCTCTGGTACTCTGGTTGGTAACTTGTGGACCTCTGTTTGGTCTCATTGGCATAACTCACTAGGGAGTTAAATCAGGACAGACTGAAGGTTGACTTTTTACAGGCTGGTAATTTTTATGCCACCCCAGGAAAGCTGTGACTCCATAGCTTTCAATTTTGTCCATAATTATTTATTCTTTAGAATAGGTAATTCTGAGAAATAATCAACCCCACGCATTGCAATTATCAGTCATATAAATTGACCTGCTGATAATCACAGAAATGAAAGGAAATTGTACATAAGCTGGTAAATTCAGGTCCTACAAGTACCAATTCTAGAATTCATCTTGGAAAATGAATCTGAAGGTGAAAACTTTGTATTATAAATAGATTTTTTTAAAGTGTTCAATTATGAATTTTCAATTCCGTGGTAAAGAGCAATCGGGTCAGTAGGGATAAATGATGTCTTTGGATTAAATTATTTTAGTTAATAGTTGCTCTGCATTCCTCTACCTCTGCTGATCAGTCTAGGAAAGGCAAATTCTTTTGCTGCTCTTCCAGAGGAGGCCAGAGTGTTCAATGGGCAATAGAAATGGAAGGCTTTCTTTTGGAAACCTCCCAAATTCCGTCACCTAACTAGGAGTTCAGTAACTAGAGGCCTCAAACTTTATATCCAGAGGGGAGCAGCAGCAAAGAGACTAAAATGCAAAGAGCATAAAATGCAAAGAGCATTGAGACTTTATGATTGGCAGCGTATGGTAATTGTTCATCACTTGACCCTGAGAGAGAGAACTCTCTCCTGTAAGTAAGTACTGATATATTAATAGGTCTTTGAATGCCAGCAAGTTGCTCCAAGTCTTTCAATCTGAAGGTGAATTTTGGCAGTAGCATGCAATACATCTTCTCCCCTTATTCAGAATGGTAAGTAGGGAATCATGGTCGTCAATTAGTCAAGATTGAGTAAATGGCTACAGTTGGTTTAGCGTTGTTACAAGCATTGTGAGAAATTCTAGAGGGCCTTGAAGATGTGACCTTTATCTTCCCAGTGCTGCTTTTTGCAGGGGGAGGGGAGGAGAGGAACAGATCAAAAAAAGGAAACAAAAAGCTCCCCAAAACAAAAAGTCATGCAACCATTCAGGAGATAGTCAATGGTAGACAGGATAGTAGTTTATCAACATGAGACATCACATAAAGGAGAGTGTTTGGGCCACAGGTTCAGAGAGAGAAAATGAGAGAGAGAGAGAGAGAGAGAGTGCACACAAGAGAGAGCCAGTGGATTCCCATCAGCATAGCCAAATGTGGTGCACACCTCCAAAGTAATGTGCCTAAAAACAGAGGGCCAAAAACTCTTTCCACAACTACCAAGAAAAGAGGCATCAAGATTTAGATCCAGAAAATGCAAATACTGATACCTAGATTCCCTATACATACAAGTTACCTCTTCTAGAAATGTTCTAAGAGCTTGAGAGGCATCTGTTTCCCCTCTGTCCTGGAATGTTTACTTTTTCAATTTAGGGGCAGTCAAATTTAGATAATATAAATAGTTCAATTTCCTCCCTCTTTCCCTCCCTCAAATGTAGTCAAGAGATTCTATTCAGTCTTCAGAATTCATTATCAATTTATTAACCTACTTGATGACATAGTGGAGAAATAATAAATATATTATTTGGGTTTTGAGAAAGCTTTAAAAATACAATTTCTAGATCCTATTCCAAACATAATAAATTTGAATTTCCAAGAGTGAGACCCAGAAATTTATGGAATTGTCAAATTCCCAGTGTGGTTCTTATGTTGACAGTCATAGTCAAACATTTAGAAATGGATAGAATGGATGGTACATGGCAGTAAGAAGCAGATTGCATATCTCTAATATCTGCACAAGTAGGGATGATCTAGGTACTTGCCCTTGGTACTGATTTGTTTATTGAAAGGCTGAATGAAAAATTTAAAAATAAATAGAACTACACTTGAAGTCAGATGCCCAATTACCCAGCTGTAGAATAGACAGTGTAGTGAGAGATGTGTAGAGGGAAAAGAAAACACACACACACACACACACACACACACACACAAGAAAAACAACTGATCTTAAACAGGTTTTGGTCAACAGTTCAGTGTTTATCAAATTAATATGATGTTGAAATCATGTTTTAGGAATGAGGGGGGCATAAACCCACTCTACCCTGCCCTGGACAAATCATGCTTGAACGTTTTTTATTACTAAGACCATTTTCAAACATAATAAAAAATCAAAAGAACAGTGCAGGCCAGGTGCAGTGGCTCACAGCTGTAATCCTAGAACATTAGGAGGCTAAGATGGAGGGTTATTTAAGGCCAGGAGTTTGAGACTGGCCTGGACAACATAGCAAGACCACATCTCTACAAAAAATTTAAAAAATTCACCAGACGTGGTGGCATGTGCCTGTGGTCCGAGCTACTTCGGAGGCTGAGGTGGGAAGATGGCTTGAGCCCAGAAGTTCGAGGCTGCAGTGAGCTATCATTATGCCACTGCACTCCAGCCTAGGTGACAGAGTGACCCCCTGTCTCTAAAATAAATTAAAAAGAGAGACCTGTACAATGCATCTCCACATAACAGACCTAACAAGTATTGAAGTCTGGCTACATTTTCTTCCCATGTCCCAATTTCCTGTTGCTTGACCTCCCTCCCTTTATCCCACCTTCCTGCTTCCTTCCTAAATGTTTTAAAGCACATCTCAGATGTTGTGTTATTTTAGCCTTACATATTTAAACATGTTTCTCTGGAAAACATGGATGTGTTCTTACCTAACTACATCTCACCTGACATTATTGACAATAATTCCTTGTTCTTGTTTAATTGGATGTCACATTTTGAGTGGCTGGGGTGGTAAAAAGGTTTGAAACAATGTGCCACAAGCAGCAGTTAACAGAACTTGAGTTGCTAGAAGACAAGGCTCAGGTTTGGAACGATGTTGAGTGGAAGAGGGGCTGGACTTGCTTTCTGTGATCTGAAGTGGAGGAATGCTGGCTTGTGATGAACTGCACTGCCTCAGGAGTTTTCTCACCTGGAGGGTGGAGTGTGAGACACTGCGGAGAGGTTTCACATGCTCATTTTATGGATATTTATCAAGTGCCTGCTATGTTAGATCCTGAAGATGATGTGAACAATAAGACAGATGCAATCTCTTCCCTCATGGAGTTTTGAATCTATAGCACTGTTTCCCAAAGGGTGAGATGGGTGAGGGGGATGCCGGGTCAATTCAAGAACTAACATTGAGTTCCATGTAGTTACAAACATTCTCTTTTCAGTCTTCCAAACCTTGTAAGGCATCAAGGAGGAGGTCTCATTTGAGGATTAGGGTTGACACACCTCTAAAATTTCATCATTTTCTTTTCTAATGAAGCAAGAGCAACTTCAGGTTCACAGATTTTAGCAGGCAACAGTACCTCATGAACTATTTTTTGAGCAATTCACTAAACATATTTATAAGAGCAAGTAAGATAACGGGCAAATATTTAATACAGGAATAATTAAAACCAAAATGTTACGAGGGATGGTTTTAAGTTTTGGGGTTGTGTCTGTTTTTGTTTTCCACTTTTTATATTTGCATACAATAAAATTAATTCTTAGGTTTATACTTGCATGAGTTTTTGCAAATGCATATAGTAATATACAGTATGCTTAGAGTAATACACTGTAATATAACCATTCCTGCACTCAGAATACAAGTCAGTTCTATCACCTTCCAAGATTTTCTCATGCTACCTGTGTGTTTATAGAAATTTCTGCACCCCCCCGCCCCAGTGCATTTTAAATTCTCAACTCTCCTCACCTCCCATCCCCAGCTCTTGGCAACTACTGATCTGCTTTCTGTTTCTATAATTGTGCCTTTTCTGGAATGTCACATAGTGCGGTCATACAGTATATAGCCATTTCAGTCTATCTCATTTCACGTAGCGTAATATATTTGAAATATATTTGACAGATATTCATCTGTCTTATTGCATCTATTCATTTGCTTTTTTTTTTTTTTTTTCTTTTTTGAGACAGAGTCTCACTCTGTCTGTTGCCCAGACTGGAATGCAGTGGCGAGATCTCAGCCCTCTGCAACCTCCACCTTCCAGGTTCAAGCAATTGTCTTGCTTCAGCCTCCTGAGTAGCTGGGATTACAAGCACGTACCACCACGCCTGGCTAATTTTTTTGTATTTTTAGTAGAGACGGTGTTTCGTCATGCTGGCCAAGCTGGTCTCAAACTCCTGACCTCAGGTGGTCCACCTGTCTCGGCCTCCCAAAGTGTTGGGATTGCTGGCGTGAGCCACCACGCCCAGCTTTATTCATTTCCTTCTAACTGCTGAGTACTATTTCATTGTGTGGATGTATCACAATTTGTTTATTCATCATAAATAATAATATAAGGTATATTCAATATGACAAATAACAAACATGGTACTTAGTGAAAGCAGATTAACAGATACACTGAAGGTGATATGTCAATGACTGAATTTTGGAGGGGATAAAAACTAGTCTAACAAATGTATGTATTACAGAGTTGTTTGAGTAGGCCATGTTTTAATTTCTTATCCATACCTTCATCAGTGCATTTAATTGAAATATAAATATGGTTCCAGTTGTCTTGAGTCAGAAAATACCTTTTGGCTTTTTTTTTTTTTTTTTTTTTTTTTTTTTTTTTTTTGAGACAGAGTCTCACTCTGTTGCCCGGGCTGGAGTGCAGTGGCATGATCTTGACTCACTGCAACCTCCACCTCCCGGGTTCAAGCGATTCTCCTGCCTTAGCCTCCTGAGTAGTTGGGATTACAGGCACCCACCACCACACCTAGCTAATTTTTTGTATTTTTAGTAGAGACAGGGTTTCACCCTGTTGGCCAGGCTGTTCTCAAACTCCTGACCTCGTGATTCGCCCCCCTCAGCCTCACAAAGTGCTGGGATTACAGGTGTGAGCCACCGCATCCAACCTTGGTTCTTAAAGTAACCCAGGATCTCCAGAGCATCCTTTTGATAATCTCCTCACTTATTTTCATTCATTCCCTCCTTCCTTGCTTCGTTCCTTCTCCTCTTCCTTCCTAGCCTCCTTCTCACTCTCTCTCTCCTGTCCCTTCCCCCTAATATTTCACTGGAGTTTATATAACTGAATTAATTAGACCTATTTCTCAAGGAGTTGGTTTTCCAGAAAATTCACTTTGCAGTTGGCATGACAGAAGAGCTGGCATATTAATCAAATGCTACAATTTGTTCTTTGTATCTGAATGAAGCTGAGGTTGGACTTAACTGCTTATCTGTTGTCCATTTGTACCATTCTGTCCTTTGCAGCCAAGGAGCCTGGATTGGATTCTTTGTGATTAGACTGGGTGATGGTTGTAAGTGTTAATAGATTGGGCAGAGACCTACTGAATGGGGACAAACCCTATCTCCTTAGTTACTGTTACAGAGTCCCCAGGATATAAAGTGTCTGCATGAAAATAAATAAGAGCTTTTCTTTTCCTTTGTTTGACTGATGATATCTATACCATTTAATAGAATAAAATGATAAAAATCTTTGTCCTTTCTTAAATAACATGTTAATTGCTGTTTTATGCATTTATTCATTTTGTGTTTCTGAAATATATTCACTTTGTAGACATTTCTGTCCCTCAATGCATTTTAAATTCTCAAGCATCCTCAAATTATGTATATTTAATATAATCTTGTATATGTGGAGGGGGATACACTTTGTAGCTAATGGGGAGATCAAAGTTACTAGCTTTCTCCATTTAGTCAGCTTGTTGCAGAATACAAAGGCTGCTCAAGGATTTGAGTTCGTATCTTAAAAGCTCATCAGAAATATTCTAAGCTATAGATTTTTTTCTCTCTCAGCAACATTTCAGATATGGAGGTTCTCCTCGGTTGCCCTTGCTAGTGTTGCTGAATTTAAATGCCACAGGAAAAAAAGATCTGTTCTGTTTTTTCATCTGTGGAATGAGGGGGTTGGACTAGATGGAAGATGTCAAATTTGTAGCATTAGTGCTGTCACTCCTTATCCATCCACATGACAGACATCACTAACCAGTCATAGCGTGCTTCCTACCAACACAGCATGACTTCTTGTCAAGTCAGAACTCCAGGAAGCCACTACTAATCAATTGATGCTAGCCCAAGACATGAGATCTATTTCCATTGTGAAACAAGTGGTGTTTACTCCCGGGAGTATACTCAAGATGGTTACAAAATTTAGGTACTCATTGGACAGTAGAAGGAAGAATGTCAGAGTGCCTTGTTTCAAGTAAAGAGGATCTCAAATTACTACATTTTATGCTCCTGAAGGCAGGGATTGTGTTTTAGTCTTGTTTTTCCATGTATACCCAGCCTACATGGTTAAACTATATCCCGTAGTAGATACTATATAAATGTTTGTTAAGTAGTGCACGAAGGAATTAACGGAAGAGCATGTTCTTGCCCAATTCTTTTCTCTCTAAGACTTTACAGTTCAGTGCTTCTTCCAAAGGGCAGGCACAACCTTTGCCATGACTGAATTTCATTCCCTTTAGTTCAGGCCATTCCTCCAGGTTGGCTAGATAGCTTTGTGTTCTTCTTCACCAAGCATTGGCACAGCCCAGCAATGAATGGCTGGGCTTTCCAAGTTTCCCCTCCATCTATTATCCCCATCATTCACAAACCTATTGAGTAATGCTGAGGAGGGTTCATTTAATCCTTCTCCTGCTTGATCCTGAATTCTTTCAACTTGATGTGTAATTGGGAATCTGAAGGTTTAATGATATGAACAAGAATTTTGTCACAGATTCAAGCTTTAACACTGGAGATAATCATTTATTTGATACTTACCATAGGTAGCCCTTATTAGTTGTAGTTTGGGAAGTAGGTTTGAAATTCTTTTATGGAAAAGACCGGGTCTGATAACTCTGTATTTTGATGATGACATGTCTTTCATATGGTAGATACTCAGTAAACAATTTCTATTTCTCAGGGTAGTTTCATGAAAGTAGACTGAAGTCTCTGTCTTTAACTGTTAGAAGAGAATCATCTTTGAAAACAGAAGGGTTTTTTTTTTTCTACTCAGGCACTGGATTTTATCTAATCATAATATTGGATACCTATTTAGTAGAAATTAATTATGGGCTAGACACTCTGCTACATGCTTAATATATATTCTCCAAACAGCCCCAAGACTAGTGATAAGATCCCATTACAGATGAGATAAATGAAACTTGGAGAAGTTACACAACCTTACCAAAGTTACAAGATAACAAGTGGCAGTACTGAGGTTTAAAGGCAGGTCTGATTCTAATCTTTTCCCCTAAAGATACCAGGTCCCTCATGGCAGATGTGACTTATTGCAAGAAGCCTTCCCTGAGCCACCACCTCTCCCTGCAATGCTAGTTGAGACATTCTTCCTCTGAGTTTCCATAGCAGTTTGTATTCCCTTATTATGATGTTCTCCATTGTGTGATAGCTGCTTCTACCACCCGAGTAAGATCCCTGAGGGCAGGGACTTGGGGCTTTTTGTTTTGTTTTGTTTTCTGTTTTTTGCTGCTTTTGTTTGATGGCTGAATAAATGCATCTTTCCCAGGAGATCTCTGCCACTTTGCCCTGGGCATCTGGACACCATAGAAAATATACAGCTAAGTCTTCAAGAACGTGCTATTGTTTTGTATTCCTTATATTTGGGGATGAAAAATTCAGGAAAATAGAGTCCAGTTTCAAATGTGGGATGGCAGAAGTTGCCTCTCTTCTAGATTACGAAGTGCCATCTGCTACTTACCACTGTCAAAGAATTATCACAGTGCTTTATTTTTCCCCACTTCTGTTTGTTATTAACTATTGTTTTTTGAATAATTAACACTTGCAAGTGTTCTGTGTTTATCCTGGTTGAGATGGCTTGTGCTTCTTGAATGGGAGGATTCATGATGTTTAAAAATTTCAGAAAATTCTCAGCCATTATGTCTTCAGTTATTGGCTCTTCCTGATTTCTCTGGTCTCTTCCTATGGGAGTCCTATTACACGTATGTTGGGCCTTCTCATTCTATTCTCCATATCTCTTTATCTCTCAGAAATTTTTCAACTCTTTATCCTTTTGTGCTTTATTTGTGTAGTGTCATGAGATCTACATTTCTCTCTTAGTAGTGTCTATTTAACCTATCCATTGAGTTTTTAATTTTAGTGGATCTATGGAGAGGAATAGTCATCGTGTCTTGTTCTTTTTTAGGGTTTCAATTCTAGCTTCAGTGTTTTAAATCCTTATAAACTTTTTCCATGTTCCTTTTCAGAATTTCAGTTGTTTTATGACTTGTAATTCTTGAGCCTCTTATTCTTTTATTCATTGACTTGTAACATCAGTTTCTTGGATGTTGTATAATTTACTGTTGGGATCTCATGCTTGTGGGATTGGTTGTAGCATGGGTTGTAGAAGTGGCCAGAGAAACCTTCATTTGTTTCTATGAGGCATTCCTGGCATGTCACGAACAGGACTAATTTTAATATTAATTTTTTTAGTCAAAGCTTCCTGATTTTGACTTTTGTTATTCCTAGAATCTCAAGAAAGACACAGGCCTAGGATTTCTCATTCTCAGTTAAAACATTTCCCTCTCACCCAGAATACAGGAGAGACAGACAAGTTTTGCCTAACTGGTTGTCAATTTTTCCAGTCTGTTTGTTCACTGAAGGTGCAGCCCTCAGTGAATATTCTTGGCTTTCTACAAAGGTCTTGTAACAGCTTCCTGCTTCTCTTTGTCCCAAGACCCAGTCTGTCTCCTATGTGGGCATTACAATCCTAGCCCCTAGGGAACCAAGACAACCCTTTTGTCTGCCACTAACCACTCTTCCCTCTCTCTCATAGCCACAGCACAACTTTGCATGCTTCTTACTCTTGTTTTTAATTACCTGTTTATTTCTTGGTATTTTCCTGTTTTTTGTTTGTTTTTTAAATAAACACGTTTGTTTGTTTTTTAAATAATGTTTTCTAAATAAACAAGTTTGTTTGTTTTTTAAATAACGTCTCATGCTATCACCCAGGTTGAAGTACATTGGTGCTATCATGGCTCAATGCGGTCCTGAATTCCTGGGTTAAACCAACCACCTCAGTCTCCCAAGTAGCTAGGACTACAGGTGCACACCACTGCACCCAGTTAATTTTTTATTTTGTGTAGAGATGGTGTCTTGCTATGTTGCCAAGGCTGATATTGAACTTATGGCCTCAAGTGATCTTCCTGGTGTGGCTTCCCAAAGTGTTGGGATTACAGGCGTAAGCCATAGTACCCAGCCTTCCTTTCTTTATTGTGAGTCAGCTAGGCATTAAAAATAATTTGTGTTATATTTTATCTAGCATGTCTAGGTATTTGAAGGGTTGCAATTTTCAGGTGGTCATCATTTGTCATTTTTCCAGAACCAGGACCTTAGTACAAGCTCATGGTAAAAGCTTCAAATAATATATACAAGGACATATGATGAAACATTAGTGTCCTTATCCTCTTAGATCTGCCTAGACCTCAAATCACCTTGTCCTTAATAATAACCTTTACAATTTTCTTGCGCATAGTTCTGGAAGTACTCTTTGCATATACAGCATATGTATGTGCACATAATACATGAATATGGTTTGTGCAAGCAGAAATATGTTTTACTATCTGCACTGTGCTTAGCAATGGAGCTCACTGCTTATTGATGCACTTAGTTCTGCTTCTTTCTCATGACTATATAGTATTCTATTATATGGATGTATCATAATTTACTAACCTTGTCCCCTATTATTGGATAATTATGTTTTCAGTTATTTTGATATTATAAACTATCCTGCAATAAACATTCCTTTACATATGTCTTTGCTTGTTTATCCTTTAGCATAATTCACTTTGTCTATTTCCTTCTCTTCCCTTCTCCCCCCGCCACCACTGTGGGTTCCTTGTGGTCAATGACTTTATCTTTCATTGATGATCCTAGTACCTGGCATGGGGCCTGGCGTTGAGTTGGCACTTAACTCACATTTGTTTCATTAATAACTGTGCTCACTACAAAGTCAAATCAGCAGTCAGACTCAGTTCAAATTTCCAGGAAATGTATTTTAATTGCAGTAATAACAACAGCTATTGACTATTCAGTTGTCCGGGGTTACTGACTGAGCACCTCCTCTAGACTAAACATGAGCTCATGTAATCTTTACTACAACCCTATGGATAGTAAATTTTGTGATCTAAAATCTAAACTAAAATACAGGTTACCTACCTGTAAGAGGCAGAGTCCATATATGAACACAGTTTTGTGTGAAATTAATGCCTGGCCTTTTGACTGTTCTCTTAATTAACAATTGTACTGACCAACATGGGACATATTTCCATTGTTCATTCTTTCGTGTATTCATTCATTCAATCAATCAACAAACATTTACTGAGAGCTCACCACGTTCCCGTAGGGAGTGATATGTCTTGATTAAAACATCCCTACCTTGGTAGAATTTACAATGTAAAGGGAGTGACAGATTAAGCAAAAAAGTAAAAATGTGATGAGTGGCTGAAAAGAGACATAAGCAAAGGCTTTAGGAGCACCAAGAACAGAGAGCCACGAAGGCTTCCAGTGTCTATGATAAACTGGATGAGCCTTGAAGGACTGCAGTGGGTTGGGGAGGACCACAGGAGGGGTGAAGCCTAGGAGTCCAGCATGCACCCTGTTCCTTGTGTGCACGGCACAGTCTAATCTTTCTCTTCCAGCCACTGCCAGCTTTCAGGACCTCTGGTCTGAGGGCCAGAGAGCCTGTGTCCTTCTGCTTTTGAAAGGTGGCTCAGCACTCCATTAGCCCTTTCTAATTTTAAAGTAGTAGCTCCCTTGATTGAAATCTCAATTTGGGAACAGGCCTAGGATTGGCCTGTGGCTCGAGATTTTCACCAATAAGCGGAGTGGGAGGTGGGGAGGCGTCCCTTTAAGCAGCCGGGAGGCAGCCCAGAGAGCTTGAAGCTCCTCTCCCCAGGACCTGAGCGATTTTCCTGGATCCGGAGCTGCGCACAGAGCAGCTGCCGCCCCGGGAATGTTACCCCCCTTGTGTGGAGCCCCTGCAGGGCCCCCTCCGGCTCCGGGCAGTTGGCTGCCGACGCCCCGCTGGGTTCCTTAGCTGCAGCCACTACCCCTGCCCCTGGGTCTCCAACCCCCTTTCCCCGCCTCCCCCCAGTTTCCCGGGCCGGCGGAGGCGCCGCAGCGTCGGAGCAATGCAACGCTAAGCCGGGTAAGTGGCCCCCCCATAGCTGGGGAGCACGCAGGGGGGCGCAGGGGCATGTTTGCTCTTGGTTTCAGAAGCTCCCCTGAAAAAGGGGCCTTGCAGCTGGAAACTAAGCTCTGGGAGAGATGCGCTTTGCCACCCAGACGCTGGAAAGTCAGGAGCCCCGCAGTGGGGACCTGGTGAACTGAGGGTCTGAGTGTCATCCACCTTTCGCACAGCCACTTTATTAACCAACAATAGTAATCATAATATCACGAGGGGATGGTGGTGTTACTGTATTAGGACTACCTAAAGGGGAACATGAAAACATCCCTGGACTTGCTTTTTAAGTATCCTTTATTATCTTAGAATTCATTTTTCCCTAAATATTTCAAAGGTATTTACTGTTAATGACCTAGTTATTTTCTATTCAAAATATTTCTTAACATCTCCAGGAAGATCTACTTTAAAACATGACTTACTTCTTCCCACATACCTTTATATTTTGAGCTTATATCCCCGAAAAGAGAAAAGTTGTTTATTTTCCCAGAACTTTAAAAATTCATTTATTTGCTTCTTGGTGGACTTCGGTAATAAAGCAACTCTGGATTTGTTACTGTGTTCTTTCTAAATTGGGGTAGGTGGAGAAGGCCCCTCTCCTGGCCCTTTCTAGCTCTACATGGGAGAGTGTATAGTTTGGAGATGAGAGAGTTAATTCTTACTCTCCAAGTTACCAAATGCACCCTCTTAGATGCTGCAAGAGTCAGGACTTGGTGAAGGCTGGGATTACAAATCTGGGGTTCCTGGGCAGCCGGGCCCTGGGAAATTTTAAAACCAAAATAATCAGGAAAGATTGTAGGTAGGTGCTGGGTAAGATTTAAAAGATGCGGTTTCAGCTCCCCCCACCCCACCCATCTGTTCACTTGTGTGTACCTAAGCAAGAGGTTGAGAATCTAATGCAGAGGGTCAGAGTTTACTTTTTTTTTTTTTTTAAGATGAGGCAGCTGGAAGACATGCCTTCCAAAATTGGAGCAGAGTCTGATGTGTGGATTGCCAAATTCCATTTCCGCCTATATTAAATTATGTTGGCTTCTAGAAGCCCTCATTTTGCTGGGTTGGCCTTTATTTGCAGTTGTTTAGGTGGTGTGAATCATTTGTATACTTTGAGTTCCCTGCTTTCTGTACACAAATGTTTTTATCTGTGCAGCTAGTTGAGTAATTAGAGACATGGGCATGGCCCTGTCTGTACAGACAGAACAAATACCATTTGGGGAAGATCTGGGCCTTTCCTTTTCAAATCATCAATTGCCAAATCTTCCCAGCCTGTTGGGCAATTCAGATAAAGGTGTCAAGTGAGCTGGGCAGTGAAGAATTTATATGTGCAGCTAATTCTGCTCATCCTACAATAAAGCATCTTCCCATGGGGCCAAAAAGTGGGGGTTAGGGAGGCATATAAAAATGATCCTGTGTTCTTAGTCACTGATTACCCAGCTCTCCCTGGATTTCTGAGAACCTGCCAGGAGAAACTGTTGACTGGATGGAAGTTTCAAGAAATGCAGAACAGAAATCAGGACAAGCCCTCCTTGAGCAACTTTTATTTCTGTTTGGAGGAAAGGAACACTTTGTTAGAATAACAAATCGTGGCTGCTTTTCAAGACCAGAAAACGGTTCTTGTTCTGAAGGCAGGTTCGTTTCAAGAGTGTGAATCATTTGGTTTAGCTTTTTTTTTTTTTTTTTTTTTTTTTTTTTGCGGTGGAGGCTTGGAGATGATTAAACGTCCTGTCTGCAGGAAATTACCAGGAGATTTGAGTATTTTCCTGAATCAGCCTCAGATGGTACACAGCTTTGGGTGTAATACAAGAAAGCTCTGTTACAAGGCAATCTTTCCTCATTGATACCCTCAATCTCACACAGGCTGTCAAGCCTCTCCATCAGCAAGCCTTTTATTTTTTATTTTTGGGGTTGTACTTCCATTTAAGAAACTGAAATAACTCTCTCATTCCCTCTGCGAGCTTAAGATGGAACTTATTTTTGAGACAGTTTTATCGAGCCCACTTCCCCACTGGCCTCCTCCCACTTAGCTTCAACAGGAAAAACTCTTGGCTCCTTTTCCCAAGATTTCTTTTAAGCCAGAATTGTTATCCTTAGGGACACAGATGTCTCGAGGAATGAGAGAGATGCAAAGGTTTGAACTAGCACTCACCAATTTGGTGGTGACATTTATGGTCTTTGTAAAGCTGTTTGCAGAGCAGGCTAAGCGGTTCTGTGTGGGTTTGCCCTGAAATGAATCAACAATACAGAAAATGGGCAATGAAAAGATGGTAAGGGGCAACTGAGGGACACGCATACTGCTTTGTGTAGTTGTGTATGCAGAGATCTGTGGGTTTTTAAAAATAATTTAGAAAACCAAATCTCAGAGATGCTGTGCTCCCGAAGCTATTTTTCTTAATCTTTCCTGAAAAGTACTCGGTCACATTAAGCACTTCCTCTAACTATCATAAAATAGGAGAGCGCTGGGTGAATATAAACTCGGTGTGATATTCTGATGTCAATGAGAGGAAGCAGAGGGAATAATTTTTTTTCAGCTACTAAAACACAGAATGGTAATCCTGGTTGAATATAATGAGACTTTATGGAAATTGTATTGAGAGTTTAAATATGATGTTCCAAAAAAATTTCTTTGATATTTTTTATTTTCTCAAAATCTGAATGGCGAGGGATTCTTTTCTGGGATACTTAGTATTTGATTACCATTCCTTTTGTTGTTGTTGTTGTTTTTTGTTTGTTTTCTTTTTGCTTTGTTTTGTTGGTGATGTATTTTCATACCCTGCTCCTCTGTGTGACCAGTAAAGGAAGGCTCATTTTTGCAAAGATTGTAATCTGGACAACTTCCAGAAGAATGGAAGATGTAGGGGTAGTGGAGGGAACAGACGCAGGTACTGTGGGACTCAATGTCTGGGAAAACTCATGAATGATCTCCCTGTAAGATTAGCCCAGAGGCCTTTGAGAATTGCTTCACATTTGACTTTTAACAGCCAGCCTGTGTAGAGAAATCCTTGTACCTATCACTAGGGTCTCCCTCTTCACAAAGCACCTTCCCAGGCAAGATGCCAATCCACAGGGAGTGTGTACGTGACACAGCTTTTATCAAATCTTTCAAAGTTTGCTTCATTCTACTTTTTCTTTAAAACAACTACTACTTGATCTCTTGGGAACATTTGCAAAAGGTTACTCTGCATTCACCCAGGCTGCTGTAATTAGTCACTGGCTTTATTTTATATTTTCGGATGATTGAGGCTTTGTTCAGGCTTCTGGGGATAAGCAAACATCTGTTGAGTTGGATGTTAGATAAATTCTAATTTTGAACACGAAGTTGTCCAGGCTGGAGAAGAGGTCTCATCTTGGCATATTATAAATGATAACAGCAATAAACAGAATGATGCCTGTTAACTTACTGAGCTTTTGCCAAGCACAGACTTAATGTTTTACCAGTCTTTCTCAGATTTTACAGTACATAGGGATATCCTCAGGGAGTCTATTTCGTAGGTCTGTAGTATGACCTAAGAAATATCCAGGTGGAACCCTGGACTTTATCTTGAGAAGCACTTTGCTGTTTGTTCTTTATTATTGAAAAATCCTTACAACAGCCCTATGAGGGTTGGTGCCATCAGCTAGCCTATTTCACAGATGAGGAAGGATAAGCTCAAAGAAGTTCAGTAACTCCCCTGAGACACAAGGCTACCAAGTGGTCATGCAGGGTACCTGGACCTACAACTGTCTAATTCCAAGTATCTACCTGGGATGCTTCTTAAATGCAGTCCGTGCTCTCAAGCATTTGCTCTTGGTGGATTGTTGGGAGGTGGGGGGCGGTGGGCGGTCTTCTCTTTATAATTTGTACCCAGTAACCACTATGCTGCCACTCTACCGAAGACTGCTTCTCTAGGATGCTGGCATTCTGTAGACAGCAGTCCATGAGGTCCCCGTTTAGACAGTTCACCGTGATGGAATTGAGGGAGACCAGATGGGGCAGAGGCCCTCGTGACAACAACTTGAGGAGTGTCCAGCTGATTTGTCTTGGGTTCTTTAAGTTCTGAACCAAGATGACCCATGATAAGACTGACTGACTGTGAAGTGGTTTTAATTCCCCCAGCTTTTGGAATTCTTAAGACGGTTCTGTTTCCATCAAGGGCCCTTTCCCACCTGGATGTAGGTGCCACTTTCTTTCCTTCAATCTGTAATGCCTCCCACAAGATCCTTTCACAAGACCTCACCCTACACAGCCCAAGAAAGTTGAAGCCATTTCCTAATGCTCATAGCCTGAACTCACCTGCAGCCCTTCCTCCGTTCTCTGTATACCCCCCACTCTGAGTGTAATCCTGTGGAAAGTGAACTCAAAGGGAATATTGTAAAGAGGAGAGGCAGAGACTGAACGAAGCCTCATTTAAGCTTCTTGCCTGATTCTCCCTTGGCCTGACCTGATTTCTCTTACTCTTTGGGGCACATGGACAAGGAATGATTTTTCTTGCTTAATTGCTGCAGGATTGTGGATACAGGACAGACCACTTAACCTCATGAGCTTCAGCTTCATTATCTGTAAAACGGTATGTTCATGTCGACCCTTTCTCCTTTGGGTACAAGTGATGTAATGTCCAAGAAGGCACTTTGGACTTTGTTTAAACACATTTTGAAAACTTGCTCATGTTGCTTTCTAGCAGTGGTTCTCTTACTGTGATCTTGGGAACACCTGTTTGGTGAATTGCTCTTCTAAAACAGAAAACAAAAAAAAGGTGCCATGTGTGTGGAACCATGTGTGTGAGATGATATGTAAAATATCATCCTTCTTGAG
Organism: Rhinopithecus roxellana; assembly: GCF_007565055.1. Classification (NCBI taxonomy): domain Eukaryota; kingdom Metazoa; phylum Chordata; class Mammalia; order Primates; family Cercopithecidae; genus Rhinopithecus; species Rhinopithecus roxellana. The sequence continues at coordinate 71,474,612 of NC_044549.1, read as the reverse complement.
CAATTGCAATTCAAAGGCTATGAGAAGGCCTGGAGTAGAGAAACCTGTTTAGCCTTGATGTTGCATGTACTGTGCTAATGTGACCCTGGAACCACCTTGCAGCCTCACCTCTTAATGTGCCACAGAACACACTTGGGGAAAATTGTTAAACATTAAAATGGTGGCTCCACCACTTATTAGCAATGTGACAAGTCATTTACCTCTCTGAACCTCAGTTTCCTTGTCTGTAAAATGGAAATAATTGGGACATCTACCCTACAGAGTTTTAGGGAGGGTTAAATATGTTAAGAGATGTGAAGGTCACCCTCTGCCTATCAGCAGGGTTTGTCCCAGTGGATCATTCCCTCCTCTTGCTTCGTTCTGTAACTTTCTGTCTCCTTGCTTTACCTTCCTCCTACCTCCCAATTTCCTTTGCTGCTCTTTCTCCTCTTCTAATTTTTTATTTTTTACGTCAGCTGCTCCTGCCTCCTTCCTGCTTGCTCATGTCTTTTTCATCTTTATTGCTCCCTTGTTGACGCCATCCAGCCCATGGCTTCATGTTACACTGTACTCTTGACTAGTGAAGTCACATTTCCAGCCTGGACCTCTCTCCTGAGCTCCAGACTCAGATACACATCTCTTCTCAGCATCTTCATTAGATGTCCAATCGGCTTCTCAGACTTGCTGTGTCAAAACATAGCGCCAGCTTTTTTCCTTTCCTCAAGCCTTGACTGTATCAACAAATGGCACCTCCAGCTACCAGTTGCTTGAGCTAAAAACTGTTTGGCACCTTTGATTTTTTCTCTTTCTCTCACCCTCCCATATCTGATCCAATGAGAATGAGTCTTTTCAGTTCTACTTCAAAAACATACCCCAAATTGTAGCAGGTGAGGGTGAGAGGGAGGGAGGACTGACTAGAACAGAGCTTGAGGTAACTTCCTGGGGTGCTGAAAATGTTTGCTATCTTGATAGAGTGTGCGTTACATGGATATAGGCATTTTTCAAAACTGATGAGACTCTACATATAAGGTCAATGGATTTTGCTGTGTGTAAATTACACTTCTATAAAAAATATGATAGAAAAGATACATATCTCAAACCTCCACAGGTCCAACTTTAGTCCATGCTGCCATCATTTTTCACCTTGATTACTTGACAACCTTCCTAAACACTTAGTGGTTCTGAAGCTGAAATCACACCATAGCACGACCCTGTTTAACACCTTCAGACAGCTTCTCATTGCAATAAGGACAAAACCACTTTGCCATGACCTGTGAGACTCCCAGCTTAGCAAGTTCTAGCCCGTGCCTACCTCTCAAGGGCATCTTCCTACCTGGCTACTAGCACCCGTGCTTCAGCCACAGGCCAGCCCTAGTTTCTGCCTACCTCTGGGCCTTTGTGCTTGCTGTTCTTTCTGCTTGGAATGTTCTGCCCCTAGATCTTTGCCTGGCTGGCAGCTTCTCATTATTGAGATCTTAGCTTAAATGTCCTTCTGTCAAGAGGACTTCCTGCCTAGCCTCGCTCCATGACTACACTCCACAGCCCACATTTTTCTTGGCCGCATTATCTTACCAACTTTTCTCCAAAGCACTTTTCAAGATCCAAAATATTTTATTTTCAATATGACAAGCCTGTCCCTGTCCCTCCTTGTCCCTTAAAGGCAAGGATTGCATCATTTAAATCCTATCTTCAGTGACAGTACCTTCCTTCTAGGAGGGCTCCCTAAATAAATTTTGACTGACTGATTAACTGGTACCTAGGCCAGTGTCTAACACTGCAAGAAAATTGTTAGGAAATTAAAAAATTTTTAGTTATTTTTATTACTCTCCTCCTTTCCTCATCTCCCTCTTACTTCCTGGGGGATGTAGAGATTAATGTGCTTTCCAACACTGTGAAGTCCACAGACTTCACATTTCTGTGCCTTCCTTTTTATTAATTGTAAACCAGATCAATGATAGTTGCCCCTTGTAGAGGTTTGTAAACCCCTTGGAGTGAGGCGTTATTTCAGCACTCGGTACAAGTGAGGCATGAGTGTCTCATCACCTTTTAAAAATTGCAACCCCAGCTAATGTTTTTTTCTGAAGAACCCAAGCTTCTGAACTCTCCTGACTAGGAAGTCTGATCAGACGCAGCTGTCCTGGGAATTGATTTGGGATCCAAAAGTTTTTAAGATCCACTACAACTCCCACAAATGGCTTTGGAACTCAGAAAGCAGTAAACATATATATTTTTTAATCTGTCAGAATGAATCTTTCCCAGGGAACAAAGGTTGAACTGTATGTTTAGTGCCCCAAACTTGCTCTTCTCTCTGGCCCCAAAAGCCACAACCTCTTACTGAACGTTATTGGTAGAGTACTGATTTAAAAATCAGAGCAAAGGGTTGCATATTCTAAAAGTGGAGAAAAACATCAACAGATATTGGTGGGGAAGAGGATGTCCTTCCCCGGGCAAGAAGAGAATAATACAGGCATTTCTGAAAACCCACAAGCCATGGTTTATTTATTTGGACTGTTCATTGAGTTACTAAGACAGGAATAGTACAGAGGTTTTATTTGCCTGCAGCTCTGGTTAAAAAAAATTAAAAGGGCCCCTTCAGGGCTTAGGGAAATGGTGCTGCAATTGATTAGCAGTGTCTTCCATGGGCAAGAACTGTTGTTGTACATAAAGAATTAGAGAATGTTAGATTTGGAATGGACCATGGAGATTATCTGGTACAACTATTGCCCTCATAGCTACTGCACTGTGGTAGGGGGCCTTTAGAAGGATAATCATGAGCTTGGCAAAGTGATAACTCTTAACTTTTCAGGCCTTTGTTCCCTCTTGGGTCCCATCAGTGTGTTCAGTGTGGTGTACTGCAAGACTTCCTGAGAATGTGTCAGGGGAGTCTCACAAGACAGTTCTGAGGCTGGTCAAGTTTGGAAAAGTCTATGGTACCGTATCTCCTCAACGATTCATAAGGGACAATAAACATGACATAGGGCCTGAGAAGTCCAATCATAAAGAAACCCACTTAACATTGTTTTCCAAACCTGGTGATTCTGGCATGTTTTTCAAGGACACCTCTTGCCATTTTGTAGAACACTGTCTTTAGATGCTGCTGTGTTATGTTTAGGGAGAGTGTTCATTTCTCAGGGCTACTGTACCAAATTACCACAACCTTGTGGCTTAAAACCACAGAAATTTATTCTCTTACTGTTCTGGAAGCAAGAAGTTTGAAAGTCAGGGTGTTGGTTGTCTCTGGGAGAGAGTCTGTCCCGGCTTCTTGTGACTGCCAACAATCCATCCTTGGCATTCCGTGGTTACAGCCGCATCACTCCAGTATCTGCCTCCATCTTCACATTGCTTTCTGCTCTGTGCATGTGTCAAATTTCCCTCTGCCTCTCTAAGGATACTTGAGGTGACATCTAGGGCCCACTTGTATAATCCACATAATCTCTTCACTTCATTTTCTTTTTTTTTTTTTTTTTTTTTGAGACGGAGTCTCGCTCTGTCGCCCGGGCTGGAGTGCAGTGGCCGGATCTCAGCTCACTGCACGCTCCGCCTTCCGGGTTCACGCCATTCTCCTGCCTCAGCCTCCCGAGTAGCTGGGACTACAGGCGCCCGCCACCTCGCCCGGCTAGCTTTTTGTATTTTTTTTAGTAGAGACGGGGTTTCACCGTGTTAGCCAGGATGGTCTCGATCTCCTGACCTCGTGATCCGCCCGTCTCGGCCTCCCAAAGTGCTGGGATTACAGGCTTGAGCCACCGCGCCCGGCCAATCTCTTCACTTCAAAATCCTCAATTTAATTACATCTGCAAGGGCTTCTTCCTCAAATATGTTACGATTTTCAGGTTCTGCGGATTAGGACATGAACATATCTTTGGGAAGCCATTTTGCAGCCTACCACGGAGGCATATTGACTCAAGCGTTAGGAGACTTGGATCAAGTTCTCACTTAGCCACGAGCTCCTTGGTCCCATGAAGAGGCAGAAAGGGTGTTTAAATCAGGAGTCAGGTCTATTTCCTCACCCCTCAGAACTTCAGTGTCCTCATCTATTAAGTGGGACATACCTGTATATTTCATAGGGGTATTATAAAGTTAAATGAGATAAAATTTGTGGTGTGCTTAGCACAAGTGAATATCGAGTAAATATTGGCTTATTGTTGTATATTTTTACTACTGCTGTATTGCCGCCACTGTTATCATGTTCCTTCTCTTTGAGTCTTATTGTCAAATTAAGTGATTAAGGCTTACTCTGGCCCAGGAATAGTCAGGAGTCCTTTCAAAATTAGCATACTGTGGGTTCCAGATCTCCCAAAGACCATATTATATCTTCTAGATCTTTTCACAGAAGTATAATATATCCATATAGGAGAGTGAACACATTATAGGTGTTCAGCTCAATGAAATTTCATAAGCTAGATATACCAATGTTACCAGCACACAGAATCAAGAAATAAAATAGTACCAGTGTCCCACAAGCCCTTTTTGCACCCCTACTTAATTCTAACCACTCTCTTGATTTCTTTTTTCTTTCTTTTTTTTTTTTTCAAGACAGAGTCTCGCTCTGTTGCCCAGGCTAGAGTGCAGTGGCGTGATCTCGGCTCACTGCAAGCTCCGCCTCCTGGGTTCACACCATTCTCCTGCCTCAGCCTCCCAAGTAGCTGGGACTACAGGTGCCTGCCACCATGCCTGGCTATTTTTTTTTTTTAGTAGAGATGGGTTAGTCAGTATGATCACTGTCTTAGCCAGTATGATCTCGATCTCCTGACCTCATGATCCACCTGCCTCGCCCTCCCAAAGTTCTGGGATTACAGGCATGAGCCACCGCACCTGGCCTCTGATTTCTAACATCATAGATTTTACCAGTTTTTATATCTTACATAAAGGGAATTATACAATGTGTACTCTTATGTACCTGGCTTCTTTCACTCGACATTCTGTTTGTGAGATCCGATTATTTTCTTGTGTATGGTTGTAGATCCTTGATTTGAGTTGTTTTATAGGGTTCCATTGTTAAATAGATCAAAATGTATTCATTCAATTGTTGCTGGGAGTTTCCTTAGTGTCTGGTTAGAGACTATTAGAAAAAGTGCTGTTCTGGACATTCTAGTACATATCCTTTGGGAGTGCATGCAATGCTGGGACAAAATCCACAATACTTTCATCCAAGTTGTCTTCCCACCCCCACCCACTAATTGCTTGCTTGAGATGTTTTGCAACATGAGAGCTCCTTCTAACCAAGGGTATCTTAGTCTGTTTGGGCTGCTGTGACAAAATACCATAAACTAGCTAGCTTATAAACTACATTTTTTTTTTTTTTTTTATGTTCTGGAGCTTGAAGGTCCAAGATCAAGTGCCTGCAGGTTCGGTGTTTGATGAGGGTTTGCTTTCTGGTTCATAGATGGTGCCTTCTTGCTGTGTCTTCACACAGTGGAAGGGAAGAGCTAGTACTTTGGAGTCTCTTTTTTAAGGGCACTAATCCCATTCATTAGGGCTCTGTCCTCATGACCTAATCACCTCCCAAAAGCCCCATCTTCTAATACTATCACTTTAGGGGTTAGGATTTAAACCTATGAATTTGAGGGAGAAGGATACAAGCATTCAAACCATGGCAAGGGATAATAGCTGATTAGTAGGAATGATTCTCATCCTCTGGCCCACCCACTGCCCTCCCAAGCCATTGACCATGTCTACATTCTCTTGATGTGTTGAAATCTTTTGAGCCACCACTCTTTCCATAAGACTTTCCTCTTGGCTTGCCTTCCAGTGGGCTGGGACTGGATGTGGTAATTTTGAAGGAGTAAACACCCAACTAAAGACACAACTCCACCTTTCTGCATCCCACTCAGGGCCACCTCATTCATTTGCTCACACCTCCACTGCCAGTGCCAAGTCAGCCTTTTCTTCCCTGGCTGCCTTAAGGAAAGACATGATGGGCCACACATACCCCTTTTCTTCTCCAACAGGCCTCCACTGAACTGGTCCTACACTCCCCTTTCATACTCCCAACCCCGGTATTTGGAACAGCCCAGACTGTCTTACAGATTAGAGCATGTCCAACTGAGGATTGGGAACAGAAGGGTGGAGGGAGGAGTTGGCACAGACTGACAGAGTGATGTGAACATGAGCCATAAGCTTGGCACCATTGCCCAAAAAGGTTGGGAACCACTGGTTTAACTCAGCCAAATAATTTTTCTTCTATGGGGGAAGGCTGAAACTCATGCTTCAACTGCTCTTCGTGATACATGTGTGAGAGACTTTTCCTGGATCCCAAATGAATGGGTGAAGCATTACTATGATGTACTGAATGATAGAATCATGTATGTGGCTTTGCCCAGGGTTCCATTAATTGGCACCAGGTTGGCAACTTACACATGTCAATTCTGGAATTATTGGGGAAATACCTGATGGATATTAGGCTCAGTTACCAAACCATTCCAGAAAAATGTAAATGAAATTAGACTCAGTGCCAAAAACCCCTTTATCATCTACATTTTGTCCCTTTGTGTTAGGTGGCCTTAAAAATGCATACATGACTGATGGGGTAGGGAGGGAGACATGGGAGACAGTGCATTCTAAGTGTCTTTGTTATGCTGTCATGTTTATTTTTTCTTGCCTGATGACCAAGAAGTAGGAAAGAAGGTGGAGATGCTTGGAAGGGGTGAGGTTGACTCTGGAAATTTTTTATCTATTTAAGTCAACAAAGAGTTAAGCCATACTTTTCTATAGGATTATAATATCTCATAAAAATGAATAAATAGTTGAGTAACTTTGTGCCAGGCTCTTTTGGAGATTTAATTATAGTAGCAGGTGTCATTGATTGAGTATTTTCTTTATGATCGCAACATGTTGGAGACTTTTCTACATCATGGGTCAACAAACTTTTTCTGTGTAGAGCCAAATAGAAAATGTTTTAGGTTATACAAGTCAAGAGGCAAAATCAAGACTAGTATGTAGGTACTTATATAATGAGAAAACAAATTTCCACAGATTTTTTTTGACAAGATTCAAAATATAATGATAATAATTGAGTATAACCTTTCTGAAATACAGGTTTCCTAATGAGAAGAATGGAATTCATTGTTAAGGAAGTGAGGTTTAGAGTTACTGTCTCCTATTACCAATTTGATTGCAAATATTTATCTATAAAAATCACTCTTAGCTCATGGGCCATATAGAAACAGGCTGTGGGGCTGGACTTGGCTTGCAGGTCATAGTTTTATTTACATTCTGGCTGAGCCTTGTATGTAAGTAATGATCAAGTTGGACTGCACAGAACAGTGAAAACCTCCATAGTGGCATAAATGAGTCAAGTCTTTATTTGTCTCTCCTTAAAGAAGTTTAAAGGTTTCTGCCTAGGGCTAGTCTAGCAGCTTCACTACGTCACAGAGACCCAGCTTGCTTTTTTCCTGCTCTGCCAACCTCAGCATATGGCTCCCTTCCTCAGAGTCGCTCCATAGTTCAGCTGCTGCCACCATGTCTGCATTCTAGGCAGCGAGAAGAAAAAAAGCAGGGAAGCAGTATACAGATACTTTCTTTTAAGGAGACTTCCCCTTGTCCCACCCAATGCTACTACCATCTACTTGGCTAGAACTTTGATATATGACCACACATCTTTGCAAAAGAGGCTGAGAAATGCAGTTGTTTACTCAAGTTGTGAGTGTGCTTAGATAAAAACTGGAATCCTGCTAGGAGGAAGAGGAGATGCTGAGATAATTAACTAGAGTTCTCTGTCATATTCAACAAGGTAAAGAATGAGTGCTAGAGAGATTTCCATCTCCCCTGAGGCCTTATGGCAGCAGACTGGGATTTGAACTGAGGCCTGCTTAACTCCAAACTCTCCTCTCCCTCTCCCTGCATCTGCCCTCAAGCACTGTGAGGAGGTCCACATGCATCATGCTAGGAATGAGGTATGGGCTTGATTTGTATAAACACTTGCTCCCTCCAAAGATGCTCCCAAGGAACCAATAAGGAAGGATGACAACATTCCCCTTTAGTGGAGGGTCCTGTAAAAGCTGGATCAGGGCACATGGCTGAGGTTGAAGTCTACATAGGGCCTCCTAATCACTCCTAAACATAAATGCAAATCTTGAGATTCTACCAAACTTTTTCTCTAGTCACATGGAACAAGAAGTAATTTCAGTGACCAGCAAGCTCAGGCAAGCACACACAGCGTAAACTTGTCCATGGAGGGAAGACATGGGACATTGAATGAAAGCAGTTACTGGGTATGTGATCTTTTAAAGTGACCCTACTCACTACTATGGCTTGGAATTTGACCAACATGGCTCACAGGTTTTTTTTTTTTTTTTTTTTTTTTTTATCCTAAATGGATAGATGCGGGAGGTAGATAGGAGCTTTCAGGTTCCTTCAACATACATATGGGCATGTATGTATCTAGCTGTTAGGGAGAATATCTACATGCTTGCTAGGTACCGAAACGTTTATCTCAGGTGATCTCACAACAGTCCTGTAGGGGCATCATCGTTCCATTTTTAAAGATAAGTAAATGTGGTGTTGAGAGGTTAAGTAACATGCCTAAGACCATACAACTGGTAAGTGGTAAACCCAGGTAGTTGGACTCAAGTCTTCATTTTCAACTGTACTATTTCTGACTGTAATACTAAAGGCAATCTGTGAGAGAAAAGCTATGATAACCTTATCAATAAAACACGTAGGTTTACAACAAAAGTAGTGATTAGTTTTGACTTGAGAGGAGGGATCAAGAAGGCTTCCAAGAGGTGGTGACATTTGAGCTGGGCTCAAAGAATGACTAGGACTGTGTGGGCGGAAGAACACAAATCCATGAAGCGAAATTATTGTTGGTCAAATGTATAATATACTCTAATAATAAATAGTCCTGGCCTGTTAGGAAGTGAGAAATAGATTGAGTGTTCCTGTCTTTTTGCCCACCTTCGGAATATCACCGTCACCATGAAAACAGCTGATCTGTATTCCTGGGGCTGCTTCTCCTCTAGGTGTTTTCTTGTCTAGCTCCGTTTCAGTCTTGTCTGTCGCCTTGGGAGACGGGAGCAATACCTCTTGCCAGAAGCCTGAGTTGCACTGAGTTTTGATGGTCTGGTATTGAGCTGTTGGTTCCTCTTTCCACTGTATTCCTGACTTCAATTTGTCTAAACCTGGCTGTGTGTTAGTGTAAAGGAATCAAGCTCATAAATAAAATAGGAGGTGAAAGTAGGTTTTAGTAATGAAGCCCCAGCTTAATCGCATCCGCAAGCTAAGGAAAGAGCCATTAAATATTTATCAAATTGTTGCATTAACATTTTCACTGTGCTTGCTGTGGACATTAGAACTCTCTGGAGAATACAGCTGTCTACCACTGAGCGAGAGGAAGGGAGTTGTGGCTGTGCCGAAACATATACCTGTATTATGACAAACCTCCATCCATCTGAAGGCCCCAAAGAGACTGCATTAGTAGTCATCCATCTCGCAAGGAGACTTTGTTGAGGTTTCGGAGAGTGCAACAGTGCACAGGCGTTGATGGAGCTCCAGCAGGCGCCTCACCTTGCAACGCCTCTCATGACACTGGCTAGCAAATCTCATGCACATTCCATGCTACCCTTTGATTTTTTTCCAAGGTCACTGTTTCTTGAGAGCTTTGTTTATGATTAGTTTAACTGTGATAAACTGTGGTAAGAAGTAAGTCCTTGAATTTTTTTCCCCCTTCTTCTTAGTTTAAAGAATTCTTTAAATAGGGCTGTGTTTGCCTGGATGAGAGATTGCAGATTCCATCAGCAGATCCAGCACTTGTCTCATGGTTGCCTTCCAAATAAGGCATGTTGAAGGTATTCTACCAGCGTAAGGTCTTGAGCCGGTCAAAGAACCGGTTATTATGCTTTAAAAAGCAATTCATCATCTAGAGTAGTGAACTTGGGTGTTATTTTTAGGCCAACCTTTTAATGTATGTGACATGCAAGAATAGGGTTTCTCATGTGAACTTCTTGAGGGTTCATGAGAGAGTAACTGGGGAAGTGGGTAGGGTGACCGGCAGAGGTGGGTGTCTGAACAGCTGTGTGGTGGTCCCATAATTTAGTACTTTTGAACAAGGACTCAGGAGCCAGGCATCAGTTCCAGTTTCAGCTCTGCTACTTACCAGTTATATGATGTAGAATGGATCACTTAGACTACTGAAGTCTCAGCTTCTTCACCTATAAAATAGATTAAGTATGGTATCTACCTCAACAGATTGCCCTGAGAATGAAATGACATAAAGCACATTAAAGTCATTAGCATAATAGTTGGTACACAGCAATCACTTAATAAATGATAGCTCTTATTATTTCCAGAGCTTTTAATTTTAACCTAGGGCTTCTAGTCTTTAAGATTTTCTGTAAGGTCAGGTGCAAGGTGAATCTTATACAACCAAGTTATGGAAAATTGGAACTGGGAGGTACTCATAGATCGTCTAATCCAATGATATGCAAATTATGACTCTCTGGCTGAATCCAGCCTGCATCCTGTTTTTGTAAACTTTTATTGGAACATATCCATGCCCATTTACTTTTGCCTTGTCTTCAGTTGTCACACTGCAAGGGCAGAGTTGAATAGTCATGGCAGAGACTGTATGGCCCATAAAGCCTAAAATATTTAGTCTGACCCTTAATAGGAGAAAGTTTGTTGACCCCTGATCTAATCCAGTGAGGTTTTACCCCTGAGGAAATCAAGATCCAGAGAAAGGAAATGACTTGCCAAAATACATAACCAAGTCTTTCACAAAAGGTTCCTAACTCCCATGCCTCTTCCCACCATCATGCGTCCTGGGTCCTGGTTTAGTAGGGAAGGGTTATATGAAGCACAGGGGAAAGCTTATGCTGCTTGTGTGTTGAAAACCATGACAAAAGTGCTATCGACCATGAACAACCAATTTTGCCATGTAGAAAACCACTTCCTAGAGGTAAAGAATTGATGTTAGGATGTTGCTGGCTCATGCCCACCACTCTGTTACTGCATCTGCTGAGAGTTTCCAATTTTACGTTCAGTTTTCTCCAACAGTTCACCCAAGGGATGTAGAGGAGCTATGCTTCCAGCTGGCCCCTGTAGCATGTGGTTGACCTGAGTGGGCATAGTCAGTGGTGACCAGGTTTGAACTTCCCTGGGAGAAAGGAGAGTTGGTATAGGAGCCCTTATGGGGGTGCAGGGTGATTTGAATAAACTTCAGAGTATCTAATCATGGTGATTGCCTCAAATTTTTCATTTTTAGTTTCCTATTTGAAGCACTTCATTTAATCTTCCCAACAACCTTATCAGGTAGGAACCTATGGGTGTAGATCATGCCTATTACTTACTTTTTTTAGACCATGTTGGTTTGATTGAAGTGCATTCTTAATCACTTTGCCATGTCTCCAGTGTGTTCCATTAAAATGTGAATTCACCCATAGGAAGGTCTGACCAGATAGGTAGTAAATGATGCCTATGTGCAAAGTGGCAGAGACCCCCATCCTTAGGTGGTACATCAGAGCATTTACCTCCCATGTGCACTGGTGTGTCCCCAAAGCCTAGAACAGAGCCTGAGATGTAGTAGGAGCTTAGTAAATATTTGTTGAGTATTTGATGAACCAGATTTCATGATGTGAAATGTTCTTAGCTTAAGTCACCAAATATAACTAGATTGCTCTGCAGCAAGGGAAAACCCAGTCTGGATGAAGGGGCCCAGATGCAGATTCAGAAATGGAAAACTTGAGACTTGCAAATCAAGATGAAAGGCACTGAATGAGAGACACCCAGTTGTGAGTTAGCTCCAGACTCTAATGTCTTGTCTGTCCATGCTTCTCCCCTGCTTTGTATGCAAAATGAACTCTCTGCTTCTTGGCCATGTGAAGGGGAATCTCATGGCTGACTCTCTCCCACCACACTGAAATTTCCCCTTTTTTGGTCAAAGTCGGCTGTATCAGGATTTGCCATCTTATGCATTCTAATTAGGTGTAACATGATTGCTTGGTGGGAACTTGGATTTCTTGCCCCACTGACAAAGAACCAGTAAGGAGCCTATTGTGGTGGGAGAGTGGGAGGGGACGTGCAGAAATGATGGCAGAGCGGGAACTGCCAGCTCCTGGTATTGTTTTTAACACTCAGATGCTCTCCTGATTCAAAGTGGACTGTGATCCTTTTGTGTTTGCCTGGAGCAGGTACTACCTGGAGCAGGGATGGTTTTGACTCATCTTTAAATGTTTCAAATTGCTAAGCCTTATACTGCTAAGCCTTATACTCATGGAAATGAAGATAACCAGCCTCCCTCAGACTGGGCACCATATATTGGATTGATTGATTCATTCATTTAATCAAAATATCTTTATTGAGCACCTATTTGCATATCCACCATGTGCACAATAGAGACAAAGTCCCTGCCCTCATCTGATATGTATAATGGGTGAAGATAGACAACAAGGAACTATATAGTGTGTCGGATGGTGACTACTATGTTGCTGAGGGTGGGCTGAGGGTGCTCCTGCAAAGAGAATGTCAGGGAGGGCCATACTGAGTTTAGAACTGGAGGAAGTGAGGTGTTCTAGTATTGGGGGGGTATCTCTGGCAGAGGGACCAGCACCTATGTTAGCACAATGCAGGAAATGCCAGTGTATATAAGACCATACTGATTTGGAAAAGGACTTGAGCTTTCACTCTGTGCTAGGAAGGGAAGCCCATGTCGGACTTCATGCACTACAGTGATACAGTGGATAGATTAATCAGGCCTTTCTGGTTTGCAAGATTCAACATCTCAAGTCAAACCAGTATAAACCAAACTACAAAGTGCCATGATCTCATGAGTGAGGCTTTCTCACTCTTTTAATGTTCTTATCAATGCCCTCTTCACCAAAAACACCTACTGATTGGCCCTGCCTTGATAACATACACTCATGGACTAATCAGGGATGGGGGAAGAGTGTGGGATGCTCCAGTTGTCAATTTGGGTTGTATGCCCACTCCCATGCTAGGTAAACCTGGCCTCTGCAACAGCCCAGTAGTTCCTAGCTGGTTTGAACTCCCCACCTGCCCAACTCCCCTAGACATTTGGTAATGTCTGGAGACATTTTTTATCGTCACAATTTAAGAGATGAGGCCACTACTTGAATCTAATAGGTAAAAGTCAGAGATGCTGCTAAATATCCTATAGCACACAAGACGGCCCCCTCCAACAAAGAATTATCCATGGAAAATGTCAGGAATATTGAGGTTGAGAAAGCCAGATCTAACTCCATGAGGATATTGCTCCACAGGAGAGCGTGTGGTACGGGCCTGATAACAGGCTGACTCTCATAGCCTTCCATGAAGCTTGCTGATCAGTGATGCTGTGGTTGAGAGGTAAGAGCAGTGCTTGCTTTGGTGGTAAAGGGAAGGGAAGTGAATGTGAATGTGGCATTTGAAGTCCTAGGTTCAGTTCTACCTCTGCTCCATAAGAATTTTCAGGCTTTGAGCAAGTCATTAAGCTTCTGTCAAACCATCTCACCAAGTCTCTGAGAGGGTTGAATTAGAAATGCCGTGTGAAAGCAATATTGATATGCTACACAATGCATGTTCTCTAGTAAGAAACGTATTATGTGCAGGGCGCTATACTAGGCACTATTTATTCCACAAAAGAGAGTCTCCGCCTCGAGGAGCATTTATTATAGTCTAGGAGATAGGAACATACTTGAACTACAAGACGGCAAGTAGAAAAGTAGTTCTTAAAAGGTGGGAGGGATTCAGACCTGAATAACAGAACATTCTGGAAGTAGAACAGAACAGATGCCCAGTAGGGTTCAAGGAAAAGGGCTGTGGAGTCTTCACATCATTTATTTTGTTAAGTTTCTTCCACTTGGGGTTGAGCAATGTGGCAACAAATGGTTGACTGTGTGGTTCACTCATTGGCCCATATTAATCTTTTATACTGAGCCTCCATTTGACAAGACAATGACGGTTACTCTCTTGCAAGTCTACTACAGTTACTGTAGCAGCTATCACCCACATTGGATTGTGATATGGTTTCTGTGTCTCCACTCAAATCTCATATCGAATTGTAATCCCCCCATTTGGGGGCATGGTGGGAGGTGATTGGATCATGGGGGCATGTATTCTTGCTGTTCTTATGATAGTGAGTGAGTTCTCATGAGATATAATGGTTTAGAAGTGTGTGGCAGCTCCCCCTTCACTCTCTTTCTTTCCTCCTCTGCCATGGTAAGAGATACTTGGTTCTCCATCTTCTACCATGGTTGTGAGTTTCCTGAGGCTTCCCAGTTATGCTTCCTGTTAAGCCTGCAGAACTGTGAGTCAATTAAACCTCTTTTCTTCATAAATTACCCAGTCTCAAGTAGTTCTTTATAGCAATGTGAGAACAGACTAATACAGATTGTTAATGTATTTATTTTCCTTTATGTAATAGGAAAAGATTGTCAGAGTTTTAAAAGTAGTAAATACTAGTGAAAATAACTTAATAAATCAAAGGTATTTACATCACAGCCTTAAATTACAGCTTTGGGTAAGGAATTTTAAAAGAATTTCCCTTACGAGTTAAATTCTCAACTCATTTTCAGCTTCATTTCAGGTCCATTACTAGCACAGGTAGTATGTTGTCATGGTTTCTATAGAGTCTTGTATTATTTGATTTGGTTTCCAAAGAAAGTTCATTAGGATCACAGATTTGCCACATTTTGCAATATGGAATGGCATGGGGAGGGAAGTAAGGGTTTTTTTTGGGGGGTGGGAGTTGGTTTGGTTTGGTTTGGTGTTGTTTAAATGGGTGATATCAAATGAAGGGTCAAGGTTTTTCCCGCTGGGTTTGTCTTACTGGCTTCACCTCTTACTCCTTTGATGTGAATGGTGATTGATCTGTGGTTCAAGTCACCACCTTCTTGACAGCTAGAAAGGTTGACCTTTTTTGGTTTACGAGGTGAACTTTAATCGTTAGCCTCCAACTTACTGCATGTGTGGGTGTCCCGGCATCTGCAGGTTGTTTCCACATTAATTAACTCTCTGATCATTCCTCATTGGAAACTTATTGGGGAAAGGAGTCAATTTCCCTTTGGAGTTGACTAGCAAGTTTTTGCTTTTTTGCCTAATTATTTGCCATTTGCCCATTATTAAATGCTTTCCTTGAAATGAATAAGGAGCATTGAAGAGGAGTTTAGATGAAAGCATTTGCTGCCAAGACAGATCATTAGCAAGAAGTTAGTGAGAATGACTCACAAAAATTAACTAATGTTGAGTGAATTATTTCTAATACGCATTTACATTTTCATCTGGTGAGATAGTGGGCTGCCTTTTTAAAACTGAAATGTGTTCAACTTACTCCTGCAAAAATGTTCAGTGAGTAAAGTTTCAATTACATAAGTTTTATAGCGGATGGTTGGGTTTTAACGTTTTATGGATTGATGTGCCCAGCATGGGGAAGATGTTAGTTTTTCTGACCCATCTAAGGAATAAATGGCTGATTTCTTAGTTAGTAACAAGCTGGCAAAAACCAGTCTAGACCCAAAGTCACTTTGATCTCAACATGACTTTTTACAACCACTTGTGTTTGAGGCCCATTAGAAAATGAAATTCCATGCTGTAACTCCTAATTAAATTAATTTCTTTATTAAGAAGCAGTTTAAGTTGTCATGAAGTCTTTGAATCTCAGTGCATTGCTAAAGAAACTTTGGCGGGGGATGGGGGAATTAACTTTCTCACACGTCATAGTCATAGCCCAGGTTGTTTAAGTTATGATCTACAGTACTTCAATCTTTGCAATCCTTCTTTTAAAATAATGTCTTATTAAGTAAAAGGAAGGAACTTTTTGCCTTGCTCCTAATTGCTGAAAAATTTTGCATAGCTAAACGATGAATTCAAAAGAATCCACCTACAATTAAAGCCTGATTCAGTAAGATACAGGAGATTATGTATGATGCAAGACAAAAAGATTACAAAATGAAATGTCTTTATCCCCTGAGAATAATAGTCATTTAGAGTGTTGGTTACTCTTTTAAGATCAGAATACTTAAGGGTAATCTGTAGCCTATAAATACATGGAAAGGTAGTATAAATAGGATGGTGATGCTTTAAAAAAAAAAGAAAACTCACGGATATCTTTTGTGCACATTAAAATGCATGCATAGTAATAGTTGCTATTATCAAACTATATTTTAGGAGACTTCTGTTCAAATGGGGAAAAACATGATACAGATAATTAAAATGTGTCATCTGATCAGGGAGCCTGGCCTGCTAGAGGATGTTTTACTAGAAGGTGACCAGGCAAGAAGCCTGGATTCTAGAGGTGGCTTGGCCAGTTACTGCCAGCATTGTGGCTTTGGACAAGTCACACGACCTGTTTTGGTTTCAGGATTTTCATCTACAAAATGAGATGCTTAAATATGTGATTTTTACAAAATGGACTTCGATTGAATCATGAAGGCTGTATTTTGGAGCTTCCTGTGAATAAGTATTGATGAGTCCTGGAATGAATGAATGTGGCTACATCATGCCCCCTCCTCTGGGATTCCTCAGTGTATTAGAAGGCAGGGTAGTTCAGGGGAACCAAAGAACTTTATGAGGGTACTTTCTACCAACAGTTTTTGAAATGAAGGCAGATGTGTAGCATAGGAAAGCAAAACCTTTGGCTGTGAACTGGACAAAAGTCTTTAGACGTATCTTAACCTTTCATGCTCAAGCATCTAATTTTGTGTTCCTCAAAGTGTGATCCACATATCAGCAACATCAGTTTTACCAGCACCTGGAAAGTCGTTAGAAATGCAAAGTGTCAGCTCCACCCACCTCAGACCCACGGAAAAATCCACCGGGGTTTGGGCTAGGGGCCCAGCAGTCTGTATTTAACAAGCCTTCCAGATGATTCTGTTGCAAATTAAAGTTTTAGAAACTTCTAAAATTTTAGAAACACTCATCTAACTGAACTCAGACCACAGGCATTATCAAATGGAGAAATATGAAGATCAAAAAGAAAGAAACGAGAATTTTATTCTTATGTTGGAAGGTAGGGGTATGAGGGTGCTATAGGTTGGGTCAGGGTTATCTGAGAAGATCACTGAAGTTTTTTCCAACTGCAGGGCTATGTTTTTAATAGCATCATCAAGATTCCTTGGACAGCGTTTTGTAAAGATATCTATAGCAGTGAGGTTTTCCAAGGAAGAGAGGTGTACATAGGAGGCCTTTTGTTGTTGTTGTTGTTGTTGTTGTTTGGGTTTTTTTGTGTGTGAGACAGAGTCTTGCTTTGTCACCCAGGCTGGAGTGCAGTGGGATGATCTCAGCTCACTGCAACCTCTGCCTCCCAGGTTCAAGCAATTCTCCTGCTTCAGCCTCTTGAGTAGCTGGGACTACAGGCATGCACCACCACACCTGACTAATTTTTGTATTTTTTGCGGAGATGGGGTTTTGCCATGTTGGCCAGACTGGTCTCGAACTCCTGGCCTCAAGTGATCCACCTGCCTTGGCCTCCCGAAGTGCTGGGATTACAAGTTGAGCCACCACGCCCAGTGATTTTTAAATGTTATTCAGGAGAGCTCAAACCGATAGGAAAAGTCTCAGTGAATTATCATTTAATGAGAACCCCATATTTGCAGAAATAACTAGGTTATGGGCAAATTGAGAGCACACATGGTTATTCAGATACCTGGTCCTTTCAGTCCTGCCTTCTTTCAAACCTAAAAGCTCTGAGACTAAATGTAGATTTCAAACCCTGGATCTTCAGCTGAACAATGCTTAGCTGCCCATTCTATTGGATTTAAAACTTTCTCAGGAATCATCCATTGGTGGCAAAAGAGGAATCCTCCCCCATGCCTCTCTGGATTTGAATGGTTGGCCCAGACAGGAATACTTACATTGCCTAGTCAGAAGCCCCAGAACTGCTCAGTGCAATCTCCTAAAAGTCTGTGCAACACATGTCACCTCTTCAAGGTTATCATTTTCCTTTAAGATCTTCTGTTGTTATGAGGATGGACACTGATTTCAAACAGAAGCGGCAATCTACATGTAGAATATATGTTTCAGAGTACTCTGAATGCTCTGTCTAAAAGTGGAAAGATGAGACTGAGAGGTGAGGGCCACTAGCATTGAGATAGACATGACTACAAAAAAGATTTTGAATCCAGTATTTCCTAGTTTTTCCAGCCTGAGAAACCCCATAATTCTCACAGAGATAGCTTTCCCATCCTTCCTCATCTAACCCGTCTGACCTTTTTTGTTGTAGAACACTTCCAAACACTAGAATTTTTGGCAGGACATTTTAAGGGATTGGAGTTGAGCTTTCTTTTTTCTTTTTTCTTTTTTTTTTTTTTTTTTTTTTTTGAGACAGAGTCTCGCTCTGTCGCCCAGGCTAGAGTGCAGTGGCCGGATCTCAGCTCACTGCAAGCTCCGCCTCCCGGGTTTACGCCATTCTCCTGCCTCAGCCTCCCGAGTAGCTGGGACTACAGGTGCCCGCCACCTCGCTCGGCTAGTTTTTTGTATTTTTTTAGTAGAGACGGGCTTTCACCGTGTTAGCCAGGATAGTCTCTATCTCCTGACCTCGTGATCCACCTGTCTCGCCCTCCCAAAGTGCTGGGATTACAGGCTTGAGCCACCGCGCCCGGCCTATTTTTTCTTTTTAAATCAAGTTTTGGAAAAATTGAAAAAAAAATTCTAGCATTATCCAGTGAACACACATTTTTTCTCTTAGAAAAATTGGCTTGAAATTGTCTGTACTTCTTGCCTCTTATTAGTAATAATTTACCCTATTGACAAGTAGCTAAATAACTTAATTCCACATTCTTTAGATTGCTAGCAATGTTATAGTACGCATCTGTGATTGAAAAAATAATTTACACACGGATCAAAACTTGGCAGCCTGATTTTGAAAAATTCAGAATATATTCGTGTGTGCTATGACATACTGCTTGAGAACCATTGGTCTACCCATAACTGCAGTAGAATCATACCTGTGTATTACATATGTAATGATACTGTTCTTTTTTGAGCCATGAGCCGCTTGACACAACTACTGTGCTATATTTCTACTATATCTTGGTGACCAAATGAAGCGTAGATCATGCTAAGTTGTGTTTTGTGGCATTTATGAATATATCCATTCCCATTTTTTCTTCCTTTCTGTCTCTCTTTCTCATTCTCCCTCTCTCTATCACACACACCCACACACACCCACACACACACACACACACCAGTCATTCACTTTTTCTTCTCTAGGTTTATCACAGTTTCCCCTTTTATCATCATCATCACCTAGTGGCCAACATTAGAATGTTTAGCATATGTCCACTAAATCCAGGGTAATTGAACATCAGCCCTGGCCAGGGAGAGCTCCTTCCTAAATATGACTTGGTAATTGTCTCCGACATTTTCATCTGAGAGACTAATTATTGCATCAGTTACTACATAATTCCCTCCGCCAGTTAGCTCATCTTATATCCTCCCTGAAAATGACAAGACATAAATAAGTATACAAATTGGAGCATGTTAAGATGGTGTTTTTGCATTTGAACTGAGATTCCAGGATGTCCATCCTTGGTTACCAGTGGCAGCACAAACATTTTCACTATGCAAAATTAAACATATAAGGTGTTCCAGGACTGTGATTGATTTTGGCAGAATATCAAGGCCAAAATACTGTAACTTCCCAAATGCTATAAGGGTAGCTCTGAGCCACTGCTTTGATTCCATGCAAGTTAACATTTCTGTTCATCCTGTTAGTTTTTATATTGTCTTTAATTCGTCATGGCATCAAATGGGTGATGGGTCTTCCCTAAAAGATGCAACTTTTCCCATTCCATAATTTGGCCACCACAAATTGGAATACTAACAATTATGACATGAAAGAGCATGGGTAGTATAGAAATAACATACTAGGAGGCTCAAAGATACCATTTTATTGCGGTAAAATGAGACAGGGCATTGAGAACAGTGATCAAATATGTATATTTCGTGGAGAAGTAGACTGGGTCCTAACCAAAATTAGTCTTCTTGTGTCTGAGCCTCAGTTTACTCATCTCTGAGATGAAGTGATTAAATCTGACACCTTCTAACATCTGTTTTTCTTAATAATCATAACTGACATTATTATAGCACTATTACTGTGTGTCAGGCACTCTGCTAAGGGCTTCATCTGCATAATCTCCTTTAATCCTCAGAATACTATTATCTGTCCCCGTTTTACACTGAAAGACTCAAAGAGGTTGAATAATTCACACAGCTAGTAAGTGACAGTGCTGAGATTTCAACCCAGGTATGATTGATACCAGAATCTGTGTTCTCATCCTCTACCTTATATGAACCCCAAAGTAGCATGTGACAAGATAGGATTTCTAAAATGATTCTAGACAACTGATTCCCAAGGGGGGCAATTTTGTCCGTCGAGATTATTTGGCAATTTCTGGAGACATATTTGGTTTTCACGACTCGGGAGAGGGTGACTAGTAGCATCTCATGTATGTAGGTCATGGGTACTGCTGAACACAATACAATACATGGCACAGCCTCCAACATCAAAGAAATTGGCGTGAATTGTCCATAATGTCAAGGTTGAGAAATGCTGCTCTAGACCCAGTAAAAAAATGGGTACATCATTGAAACTTTCTGTTTTCTACTGTCCACAATTTTTTAAAAAGCTGCCTTCAAGGGATGACATTCCTGTTTTTAGAGTTTTTGCACACGTGCACATCATATTCCCATTCTCAGTACATGGTTGTATTTAAAAGCCACAGGTTTTGGTATTAGACAGACCTAAGTCCGAATCCCTGCTCTCTCACTTTCTGTTTTTCTTAGGGGCCATCACTTAAACTCTTAAGCCTCCTAATTTCTCATCTCTCAAATAGAAATTATTATTCCCTATCTTGGGATGACTAGGATATACTAAGTGCTCAATGAATAGTTATCTTCTTTCAGTAGTGCCTCTCTTTCCTTTTGTAAGTATCTCAGTCAGACTGTGCTCCTCTTACAGATGACCAGGTATGCTCTTGGCCTCATCATTAATGCTGGCAGGGTGCACAGATTGTCATTCATAGACTGATGCTCAGTGTCTCTGAACACAGGAGCTGGAGTGGGTGAAGTGTACCCAAAGGGAAGCGCTGTAAAGCAATGATGGTCCAATGTGAGTGTAGGGGGAGGAAGCAAAAGTAGAAGCAAAAGAATCTGGGAATCTTGGCCCCTGGCCAAGGCATCCACTGAAGTGGACTCTCAGGGTTGGCTAGTTTTATTGTAGAATAAATTGTTGCTCTGTAATGTAAATGGAAAATTAACTTATGTAACCAATCAAACAATCTTTGTGATTCTTTGTGGAGCATACCACCCAGATAAGCTGAAGATTTATGTATTTTCTTTTAAAATACCTTTTCTAGGGTAGACAGGGTGGGAAAGAGGGTATAAGTTGAAGAAAGAGGGTTGGGGCCAGGCGCGGTGGCTCAAGCCTGTAATCCCAGCACTTTGGGAGGCCAAGACGGGTGGATCACGAGGTCAGGAGATCGAGACCATCCTGGTCTACACTGTGAAACCCCGTCTCTACTAAAAAATACAAAAAACTAGCCGAGCGAGGTGGCGGGCGCCTGTAGTCCCAGCTACTCGGGAGGCTGAGGCAGGAGAATGGCGTGAACCCGGGAGGCGGAGCTTGCAGTGAGCTGAGATCGCGCCACTGCACTCCAGCCTGGGCGACAGAGCGAGACTCCGTCTCAAAAAAAAAAAAGAAAGAGGGTTGGGAACTGATTAGGTGGAGGAATTTCCTTCATGGAAAGACTCCTAAGGAAAATGTACAGTTGGATATGCTGCACTTAGTTAATGAAACATAGGTTAAAGTGCAAGGTTCTAGCTAGACTGCTAAGAAGGTGACATTAAATATGCCCTTTTCCTTCTTTGAGAAAAAGATCATTATTATTATATGCACATTATTTATTTATTTGGGTTAGTGTGAGGACAGAAGAAGAGGAAAGAAAAACTGGATGAAGGTGGAAGGTTCCAAATAAGACCTCTGATCCCTTAAGCTGCTTGCAGAAAAGAGAAAAGATAATTAGACACCTGGCATCCCAAGCTTCCCAAAGAACCCTACAGCTAATCTGAGCAAAATAATATACATGGAGGGATATCTCTCATTTGCAGGGTATGAGGTGGAGAATGTGAGGACTGATGTGGTAGACTATTATCCATTTCAATTTCAGGACATGTTTAGCTACCTGGTGTAGGGAAACAAAATAAAACGTTTTCCCTTGCTTTGGCCAGTGCTGAAGGCGTGATTGGGGCTGCCGACAATCAGGCCCTTTTGTGTTGCTTTCCCAGACAGTACTGCTGACGTGCTGTCACAGCAATCCTGTGAAGGAAGCAGAAGAGGGATGATTTCTGCAGCTGGACACAGGAAGAAACAGCCTCTGAGACGGTCATGGTCTTGCTCAAGTTGCAAAGTCAAGGACAGATCAAGAGCTGTGGCCCTCATCCCTGAATTCTAAACCGGGCTTCATACCATGGTGGTATTAGAGCACTTTAGAGACAATTGAGATGAGGGGGTGGGGATCCATATAATATAAAATACTGAAAAGCTGGTAGGTCTTAAAATATACATGCATGCACACATAAGTACATAAGCATGTTACATACATATATACACGTATGTGTATGCACACATGCATTTATGTCAATATAAGTAGATGAATAAGCAAAACGAGCAGGATAATAAATGTGAGCTGACTCTCTGCCCAGGTGTTTCAGAGAGAAGGACAGGGGACTGTGGAAAAGCGTAGAATGTGTCCCCACTAAAAGGGCTGTGTCAGTCAGCTCCAGCTGGTGGCTGCCTCCTAGGAGCTTGAGCTCAGTGTATCCAGATATTGTTGTTGTTCAGAAGAGTCATTGTATAGGTAGAGAGTTGGGAAACTACAACTTGTAGGTGCCTGTTTTGATAAAGTTTTATTGGAATATAGCCATGCCCATTTGTTTGTGTACTGTCTGTGACAGCTTTCACACTATGACAACAGAGTTGAGTAGTTGTGACAGTGACTGAATGGCCTTCAGAACCTAACATATATGCCACTTGGTCCTTTACAAAGTTTCTCGACCTCTGGTGTAGACCCAATAGTATGCATATGTGGGCCAAATTCCAGCTCCAGGCCACCAACTGGCCATCCTGGACCCTCAGAGGCTCCTCTAGCCTCTGCCGTTGCTCACTCCTTCCTCCTCTTGGCCCTAAAAAGCAGTTGTTGGGGATTATTTAGACCATTGGTTCTCCAAATGAAACCTGTGTGCCTAATCCCCTGGGGAGCTTGTGGAAATTCAAATGACCAGACTCCATGCTCAGAGTTACAGATTCTGTAGGTCTGGGTAGGGCCTGAGAATCTGCACTTTAAACAAGTTCCCTGGTGATACTGAGGCTGCTGGTCCAGGACCACTGGCTCAGACACTCCATGCTGTGGAGGAGATCTCAAAGCACCTGGCCTACCAAGCAAGTGACTATGTTGTCCAGAGGAGAGGAATTAATTCTGTAGGTCCCCTGGGACTGATTC
Organism: Rhinopithecus roxellana; assembly: GCF_007565055.1. Lineage (NCBI taxonomy): Eukaryota > Metazoa > Chordata > Mammalia > Primates > Cercopithecidae > Rhinopithecus > Rhinopithecus roxellana. Next base: position 71,451,204 of record NC_044549.1, on the reverse strand, counting down.
ACGGAGGCATTTCATAGCCCACACAGGGACTTTAAGCAAAGAATTCTGTGGATCCCTGGAGTCCTGCAGAGTTCCTATATTTCCTCAATTTGAAGAATATCCCTTGGGCTCCATTCAGGCCCAACCCCATTTAGCCTGCAAAGAGGTGTTAGCTGTATATAAAATATTCAGTATTTCCCATCATTGGTGGTGCTATGCAGAGGGGCTGTAGCTCGTTTAATCCTTCATTCACTGACAAGCACAAGAAACTTGATTAGACCTGGGGTACCTGTTCTTCCAACTGTTTTCCTTGGCCTGGTCAATCTCTTGGTGACCTCATGGCCTCCCCATGTAACTGGCCAAACCCAGGTGTCCCTTATATCAGGTTCGACTCAAACCTAAGATGGAATGGAAAGAACAGATTCAGCAGGCTAAATGAAAATTTTATTTATTTTTTGAGACAGGCTCTTTGTCGCACAGGCAGGAGTGCCATGGTGTGAACACAGCTCCCTGCAGCCTCGACCTCCCAGGCTCAAGTGATCCTCCTGTCTCAGCCCCCCAAGTAGGTGAGACTATCGGCACATGCTGGGCTAATTTTTTTTTTTTTTTTTTTTTTGGTAGCGATTGGGTTTTGTCTTGTTGCCCAGGCTGGTCTCAAACTCCTGGGCTCAAGCAATCTACCTGCCTTGGCCTCCCAATGTACTGGGATTACAGACATGAGCCACAGCACCAAGCCCTACGTGGAAAATTTAAGAACAGTAATAAATAAAAGAAAAAGGAAATCAATTCAGAAATTAGATGGATGCTTACACTTAATTATTTTTATTTCTCCAAGCCTCAGTTTTCTGCTCTATGATAAGGAACTATATAGGTATAACCTTGAAGGGTTGCTGTGAGGGTTGAATTAGATTTGTGCATGCAGTAAATGTCACCTACAAATCTGGCTTATAAATCACCTCCCCTCCCCTGTCCCTGTGGCTGGGAGTGCCTGATAGCAATTATCTTAGTTAGATATTCCCAAAGAATTACAGGATTATGGGCTTTTGGAGTGTCTATGGATAGCACCTGGTGGCTCAGATTTGGCTCTGCCAAAGGATCCCTCCAGGAAGCATCTCCATATTTCCTGGGCAGCTATCTCCGGCCACTGGCTAATTGTAACTTTCTTTCATTCCTGGTGTTTCTTATTGCAGAATATGTCTCCCCTCTTCCCAGCTAGCTAAACCTCCTCTGTGTATCTTCATTTTGGCCATGCTCCTAACAGCCCTTCCTTCCACAGCTGCCCCAGCTGTGATGAGTTGAGCAGAGAGGCCGCTGCCAGCCCCCCACCCCCAGCAGGGCTCTGTGTGCTCCATTTAAGGGAAGAGGAATGTGGTGCCTGGCGGATGAGTCAGAGGCTGCTACCTCGCCGTGTGGTGTGTGGAACCGGCTGTGAGGTGCGTGCCTGGCCCCCTCAGAGGAGGGGTGCTAAATAATTCACCAAGGCAGTCTGCTCTGACATCCATCTGGGCCTGTCCCCTGGTGACCCTGAGGATGCGCCAGCGGGGCTCCTCCTTGCTGTGGCATCTTGGGGAGTTAGAAGAATAAACAGGCAGCCTGAAAACTGCCCTGGCTGTCAGGGATTCCATGGGCTAGGGTTGGGTGGACTGATTGGTGTCTGCTGATGGCCACTCAAATCAGAGGGCTTCAGATGCCTTCCCTGTACAGAGCAAGATTGATGGTGTGTTTATACTCAGACTTGATAAACATTTATTAAACACCTGCTGTATGCTTGGCAATTTTACCTGCATTACCTCATATAATTCAGAAAACCCATGTAGCAGAGATTCTTAGATGAGACTCAAAGAAGGAAGGTGGCTTGTCCCAATTCACACAGCTAATAAGAAGGGGTAGGGACAGAACTTGCCTTAGCCCACCTCCTGCCTGACACAGTACCTGTCAATCCAGAGGTCCCTGGCAACAGGGGACCTTTTCTCCCTCTTCTAGACACTAGCTGTCTTGGTGATTCAGCTGACCCCTACATGTTAGTCCTAATACTACCAAGTTTTCTTTTTTCTTTTTTTTTTTTTGAGATGGAGTCTCGCTCTGTCACCAGGCTGGAGTGCAGTGGCCGGATCTCAGCTCACTGCAACCTCCACCTCCCAGGTTCAAGCAATTCTCCTACCTCAGCCTCCCGAGTAGCTGGGACTATAGGCAGGCGCCACCATGCTCAGCTAATTTTTGTAATTTTATTAGAGACGGGGTTTCACCATGTTGGCCAGGCCAGTCTAGGTCTCTTGACCTCGTGACGTGCCCATCTTGGCCTCCCAAAGTGCTAGGATTACAGGCATGAGCCACCGTGCCCAGTCAATACTACCAAATTTTCTAAAAGGAAGCACATTATGGTGTATAACTAAACTTCTTCTGTTCATTTCAACTGTTTCAGGTTCTAATGCCTGCTTCTTATAGTTTGGACTCTGCTTTGGTCTGGTCCTCCCCTGATCAAGATGCTGGCTGCGAAGCCATTTTCAAAATGATGGCCTTGTCCACTGAACTTCTTGCCCTCAGGGAAGGTGACAGTCTTCAGGCAGAATTCCCGGCAACCTCCTGGGATTTAGTTAGTCTAGGGGTGGAAGAGTGAAAGACAGACTTGGAGGAGGAGAATGATGGACAAATAAACAAGAAAGGGGCTTCTTCTCAACCTGGCAAGCCAGGAGGAGTTAGTTCTGCAGTTCTAGGAAGGTAACTTTTGCACAATACATCACACCGAATTTACCTTCATGGCACTGTCACCTTGTGATATGGACAGAAAGCAGGGAAATACTAGACAGAAAAGGGTGGGGCCCCCCGGTGAAGCCCTACCCTCAAGCTTGGATGCATGGCCCAAAGTGAGAGCATGCATTCCTGTTTTCCTGCGCAAATGTTGCCTTTTCCAAAACTAACCTGGCTTGCCCCGCCTCCCATCCTGTATCCATAAAAACCCCAGGCTCCCCTGGCAGAGGAGCAGGACAGAGAGGCAGTGTGGCAGAGCGGCAGGAAAGGAAAAAAGAGAAGGAGCTGAATGTCCAAGAGAAGTGACTTGATTTCAGAGGGATGGCTTGGCAGCAGGACCTCGGAAAAGAGTTCGGCCGGAGATGGCCAAACTCCAGGGGAAGACTACCTTCCCACTCAATCCCCTTTCCAGCTCCCCATCCCACTGAGAGCCACTTTCATTGGCAATAGAATCCTCCACATTTATTTTCATTTCATTTGTGCAACCTGATTCCTCCTGGACGCCAGACAAGGACCCGGGTGCAAGTGCAAGAGGCTGTCACACTGACCCTCCACTGAGCTAACACTTAAGCTATCCACAGATGCCAAAACTAAAAGAGCACACTGTAACATACGCCCTCTGGAGCTCTGGGGCTCATAGACAATCCCTAGACACTGCTGTGGGCTTGCACAGAGTTCTGCTCCTGCCGATTGCCCAGAAGTGCTTGTCCTGGCCTCTGAACCTGCTCACCTGTGTGCTCCCCATCCTGTGAGGGGTTGAGAGCTGTGGGCTGAGTAAATGAGCCAACCCCTTCATGAGTCCCGTAAAAGGGTTAAGGGAACTATCCCATGTCACTTAGATGCAGAGATCACCCCAGCATGATAAGTGGGAAGATCTATGATTACTGTTTGGCAGATAATAATAGTACCTTACACTTACTGAGCACTCCTGGTGTATTTGACACCATACAAAGTGCTTTGTGAAGATATTACAATTGTCACTGTCATTCACATTTTTCAGAGGAGGCTTCTGAAGAGCAGAGAGGTTAAATAACTTGTCCAACATCACACAGACGGCAAGAACCATAGCCAAGGATCAAACACAGACTTCTTAATTCTAATACCAGGGTGAGTTCCATTATAGCAGGACTTTCTTTCAAACCAAGATAAATTAGATGTCCTTTATTTATAGCAAGTTATTTATAGGTCTTATGGAATATTTAAGATTAGAAAGAACAGAGCTAGGATCCAGTTCAATGGTTTGAGGGATATGTAAGCTGTAGCTACATTCCTCATTCTCTTTTTTTCATCAGTCATCTGGCTGATGAAATTCACAGATGTGACAGTGTCCCTGTGCTGTAATTAGCTTGAGTTACTAATTGTCATAACCATAGATAAAGAACATCAGCTGTGCAGTTTATGGTTGGCTATGGCATACATAGGATAGGCTGTGGGTCATGGGCATTTCTTCTTTCATTTCTTTATTCAACCCATGTTTATTGAGGGCCTACTATGTGCCAGGCATTTTTCTGAGCCCTGGGGATAGAAGGCTGAATAAAACTGACATGAAGCAGCATAAACAAGTAAAACATTTTGTGATCTAAGTATGCTAAGTGTTGGGCATCAAATTCCAGTATGGCAGTGTGAGGAGCATGGTAGACTTTAATCAACAAAACAATCATTTGCTGAAATTTATTTTAAAATATAAGCAACCATTTAAAGTTTCTGGAAATTGTCCCAAGGGTATACAACAAATGGAAAAACACAAGGAAATCTAAATCTTGGTAAGAACAGTGAAAGTCTATGGCATTTTAACCAAGATACTCTCTTCTCCAGGTATCCCTGCCATGTACTGCCCCTCCCCGCTCCCAAACACACACACACAGCACAGATCAGTGTGATGGAAACTCCACTCTGGGCGTGTTCAGCCAAGCAGATGGGGCTCTTTCTCCACCTAACTCCTAGTCTAGGGCTATGCTTTCACACTGGAAGGGGCAGCCTCAAAGACTGGCAGCACCCTACCCTTGCAAAGGAACCCAGCTTTCATCAGATCAGACTGTGGAACGATTTATGCCAAAAGGAACTGTCAAAACAATAGAACAGTCAGCTAAGGATTAGTGGAGGTTAACAGTTGGGTGTAATATCAATAGGAAAACTGGGCTCAGGCCCTCCAAGGAGGGACATCAGAAGCTGCACACTACCAGGGAAACAGACTTCATTCAACTTGTCTACTCAGCCGCTAAACAAATAAGCAAACAACAACAAAAAGCTCCAGAAGTGGGGCAGGGTGGTGGTGCACAGTCAATATCCAGAATTGCTACAATATAGTATCTACAGTGTCCATTTTTCAACAAAATATTTTGAGACATGCAAAGAAACAGAAAAGTGTGACCATATACAGGAAGAAAACAAAAGTAACTGCCTGTGAGAAGGTCCAAATGTTGGAGCTAGCAGGCAAAGACTTCAAATCAGCAATTATAAATATGTTCAAAGAACTACATGAAACTTTCTAAACAATTAAAGGAAGGCATGATGACAGTGTCTTATCAAGTGGAGAATATCAATGAAGAGAAATTGTTAGAAAAGAATTATAAAAATGAAAAATTTGAGTTAAAAAGTATAATAACTGGAATGAAAAATTCACTAGAGGGGTTCAAGAGTAGATTTAATCTGGTAGAAGAAAAAATTGGCAAATTTGAAGGTATGTCAATAAAGATTGTGTACTCTGAAGAGCAGAGAAAAGAGAGTGAAAATATACAGCGCTCCTAAGCAATGTGGGATACCATCAAGCACACCTACATATGCTTACTGGGACAAGTAGAAGAGGAGAGAGAAAAAGCTGAAAAAATATATGAAGAAACAATGGTAGAAGACTTCCCAAATCTCATGAAAAATGTTAGTGTACACATCCAGGAAGCCAAAGTACTCCCAAGTAGGTAAGCTCAAAGAGATTCACACTCAAACACTTCATAATGAAAATGTTGAAAGACAAAAAGAAAATCTTGAAAACAGCAAGAGAAAACAACTCACCACATACAAGGGAACCACAGCTGACTTTGTAGTTCTGGCAGAGACCTAGAAGAATGCTCTTAAAAAGCAGAACTGAAGTACAAGGGAAAAAAGAAAAAATAGATAAATGAACTTTATCAAAATTAAAAACCTTTATGCCTCAAAGATACTATCAAGAAAAAGAATATACCCCACATGATGGGAGAAAACATTTATAAATCATATATCTAATAGGGCACATATTTCCAGAATATGCAAGGGACTTTTATAACTTACTAATTTGGAAACACATATGCCCAATTTTAAACTGAGCAAAAAATTTGAATGTACATTTCTCCAAAGAAGGTATGCAAATAGCCAACACACATATGAAAAGATGTTTAACATTATTAGCCATTAAGCAAATGCAAATCAAAACCACTATGAGGTACTACTTCATACCCACTAGGATGACTATAATAAAAAAGACAGTAACAAGTTTTGGTCAAGATATGAAGAAATGGGAAGCTTCAGCTATCTCTAGTGAGAATGTGAAATTGGGGTAGCACTTTGAAAAACTGTTTGGTGGTTCTATGAAGTGTTAAACCTAAAGTTATATGACCCAGCAACCCCACTATTGATATGTATCCAAGGAAAATAAAAACATGCACCCCCACAAAAACTTATGCATGAATGTTCATAGTAGCATTATTCATAATAATAAAGAGTGGAAACAACCCAAATAGCCATCAGTTGGTGAATATGATGTATATCAGTACAATGGAATGTTACTCTGCCCTAAAAATGATGAAATTCTGATATAAGCTATGGAATGAGCCAAAAATACACTAAGTAAAAGAAGGCAGGCACAAAGGGCCACATATTATGTGATTCCACTAATATAAAATGTCAAGAATAGGCAACTCTATAGAGACAGAAAGTAGATTAGTGTTTGCCTAGGCCTGGAGCAATGGGGTAAGTGGGGAGTGACTACTACTTACTAGAAGGTTTCTTTTTGGGTTGAAGAAAGTTTTAAAGTTAGAGTGTGGTGGTGGTTGTACAACCCTATGAATATACTTAAATGGGTGGACTGTATAGTATATTAATTATATCTCAATGTAACTCTTCTTAAAACAATCTAAGGAGAAAAATAAAGTAGGGAATGGTTTGGCCATGTTAGGAAGATGCAGGAAGGATGACAATCTCAGGATGGAAAGACTTAGACCTTACCAAGGTGACATTAGACTTGAAATGGTGACAGAGCAAGCCACATGACTTTCTGCAGGAGAAATATTTCAGACAAGTGCAAAGACCAGGAGGCACACATGTGCCTGGCATGTTTGAGGGCCAGTGTTCATGTAACAGGAAGGGAGAGAGTAGCAGGAGATAGTGTCAGAGAAGCAATAGGACCTAGATCCCCAGGGACTTATTCTGAGATGAGCAGCATCACCAATGTAGTCTTGAGCAGAAGCATGGCATGCTGTAATGTTTGTTTTCAGAGAATCAAGATGACTGCAGTTTTGTGAATAGACTGAAGGGGAGCAATAATAGACCAGGTAGGAGGCAAGAGTTGATGGTGACTTGGAACTTTATCCAGGAGAGAAATGACAGTGGCATCGACCAGTGTGATAATAGTGAAGGTGGAGGAGAGATGTTGGATCCTGTGTATATTTTGACAGTAGAGCTAACAGGATTTGCCAAGGACTGGAAAATGTTCAGTGTCAAGGACCAGATAGTAAATGTATTAGGTTTTGCAGGCTGTACATTCTCTGTTACAATGACTCAACTCTGCCATTGTAGCATGAGTGCAGCCATAGATAGCACATAATGAATGGTCATGATTGTATTCCAATAAAACTATTTGCAAAAACCTGAAGCAAGCTGGATTTGACCTGTGGGATATAGTTTGCCAGCCTCCTCTGGATTAGATGTCAGGGGTGAAGGATGGATCAAAGGTATATGTTCTCATCCACTGGAAGTGTGGAGTTGCCATTAACTGAGACAGCAAAGACTACAGAAGGAGCAGATTGTGGGGGATATGGTGTGGACTCAATTGGGAATTAAGAGATGGAGATGTGACATAAGCATGTGGTCTTGAGATCATGGAAAAGGTCTGGCCTTGAGTCATCAGCCTAAAGGTGTGTTTAAGACCCTACCCCAGACCAGAGAAGCAAATGTAGACATACAGGAGTCCCAGGACCGAGCTGCGGGTTCTCCAGCATTAAGCTCTCAAGGAGATGAGCATGAGCCAGCAAAAGAGCCTGAGAAGGAGCAGCCAGAGGGTAGGAGGGAAAGCAGGAGAATGTGGCATCCTGGAAGCAAAGCTAAGAAGTGTTCCAGTGAGTTGAACTCCATCCTTTCCTTTTCCACTCACAAGAGTATGTTGGAATGCAAATGAACAGAGAGATATTCTTACAGGAATAATCCTGAATTTCCTCTAATTTCTAGACTAAAAGAAGCATTGTCAAGCTTTTTATTCAAGAAATGTTCATTAGCTGTCAGGCCACAAAGCAGTAGGTCCTTTGAATAGAATGGTGAGCCACAAAAGGGATGGTCTCTGCTCTTAGGCCGCATAGAGTCTGGTTAGTAAGAGAGAGACGGTAATCACATAATCGTTAATATTGACCAAGGATGGATCATCATAACTAACCAAGGATGTAGAACTGTGAACCAGAATGAGAGTTCTAAGGGAAAGGACACACATCTAAGACAGCAACACTATGTACTCTTCCCTTGTACAAAGGAATTGATCTAATCTGATGGCCCAGGGAAACTTCTGTGTTTTTCTGCTTTTAGTAATACATTATTTCCCACACTTCACACCTAATGGGAACACACCTGTTTTTTTGATTGTTTGTTTGTTTTTGTTTTTTTGTTTTGTTTTGTTTTTAGAGGAAATTTGTGATCCTCTGAATTAAAGGAAGGAATACGGGTTTTGTCATCAGACCCAAGATCAAACTTCAGCTGTGGACCCCTGCATTATTCTTTTATCCTCTTTGGACCTCTGCGTCTTCATCTGTATGATAGGGGATAATAAATGCTACATTTTTGGTTTATGGTGAGGACTAAATCAGATGAAGTATGCAAGATGTCTGGTATGTCCAGTCCTCCTCATCCCTTTAGAAAAACAATGTGTCAAGTTTGTACATCTGTGACATTTTGTAATAATAATTTTTCTTGAGCAGATGTTTGTTGCCAGTTTGCTACTTTAGGAGGCAGAAAGTTTTTAGCCTTTTTCTAGGATATCATTCATTTTGCCAATGTTCTCTTCCCAGAGAAATGTGTAGGAACCTGAGTGTCCGTATTTAGGGAATATTGAAAAACCAGAGCATCCCTGTGCAGTTCTTTGTTGTTATCCTTGTCCTTTACATAAAGAAAATTCAGGTTTCAATTCAACTGTTTAATGAAAATTAGTAGTTGCCAAAACCTGCCATAATAAGTGCAGTTTTCTTTGTCTAAGAAAAAACCATTTGCTAGCACATCATGTCAGTTTAACAACATTTTCATGGAAATGTGCAGTGGTAGGCCTAGTGAAATCATTGATGCAATCTTTAATCTTTTTGCGGAGAGGGAGCAAAATCTTTAGCACTCTTTCATTTTGATGTGCACAGTGTAGCCTGTCCATATTTCTCATTTTAATTAATGTAATTAAAAGAGGATGAAAGGCTGTGTTAAAATGTTGTGTGTTAGATTATTGGGATCAAGAATAATTAAAATGTATGAAATGTGACAGATTCCTAAGATGATAGGGAAAAAGGAAGGCCCCTTTTCTGAATTTAAAGTGTACCAAATTATTTTTCACAAGATTTAGAAATGTCCATGGATAAGAAGCATTTATGATATGGAATCTTCACAAATGGACAAGACAGAAGGCTTGAGGGGGTGCTTGTCCTTATGTTATCATGAACAATTTTATCATTTATGTTTGCAGCTCTCCTTCCTGTTGCCTTCTTTGGAAACAAAGTGGAGAATAATATTGATTTAACACCTACTACATGCTAGGTACTCTACAAAGTACTTTATATACCTCAGTTCATCTAACCTTACCGAAGCCTTTGGTAAAGAGCTGTCTCCATTTTATAGATGGTAAAACAGAGGCTTAGAGGTGAGGTAGCTGTCATCTGCTAGGTCATGCTGCTAGGAGGTAATAGAGCCAGATTTGAATTCAGGTCTTTTTTGTTGGACTTTTTCAATGATAATACTCTGCCTGTTGCAGGAGGCAGATGATAAGTATGGATTAGAAATTGGCCAGAAACTGTTGAGGATAACTCTTATGAGCATTTCTTTTTTATGAATGCAGCTCCACCTTTGTGAGTGCCTCATGCATCTTTACCTACATTATAGAAGCTTCACATGTTTCAAATATTTCTTTTCTCTATGGTTACATGGGTTGCCTATTGTTGCTTGAAAGTTAATTAAAATTTACAGTATTTTCTTTTTCTTTCTTCCGAGGTAAAACAGATGCAACTTTGATCTCTAATACTCATTTAGGACTATCATAGTTTTTTAAATGTTAAACATTTCTTTGTTTAAAGACATTATGGGTTTAATAGATTATATTTTGTTTTGTTTAATGTCTTTACATAGCACAAATTAAAATGGACAGCTATGGCGGACATTACTGGGGTCCCCCATTGTCTGTTTTCCCTGTTCTTTGTGAGCATACAGTTCCCAGCCTCCTTGCAGCTGGGTGAGGTCATGGGACTAGTCTGACCACTAGAAGTGATATCATTCATCTCCAGGCACCTAAAATCCTCTTCAGTTCGCTCTTCTGCTGTTGTTGTAACTTGGAAATTATTCACTGAGATCACAGAGGCACAAGAAGGAAGCAGAGTAGATCCCTGAGTCACTACTTAGAATGGAGTACCTGGAAAGCCTCTGGGCCTCCAACCAACTTTGCCTGAGAGAGAAATCAAACTTTCTTGTGTTAAGTCATTGACATCTGGAATCGTATGTTACTGCCTCATCACCTATGCTAAGCCAACTTACATGACAATTCTTCATCAGCCTCCTCTCCCACATTTACTTTATTAGACTTTGAAATCTAAATGTCAGGATTTCTCTTGAGTAAAATATTTAAAAGCATGCACACACACAAATGCACACATTTGAAAAAGGAAACCTTATTAGATGAGTGGTTTGAAACTTTGGTAATATCCCTTACAACAATTAGAATGTCCCAACAGAAGGGCCAGAAGGTAGTAATCTAAATGAGCTAGGATGAGTGATGTCTATCTTTTTAAAGTTCTTCAAAAACTGAAACACTGTTATTTCCCTGAGTGACCCATGTCAGTTCTTATCTCAATATTCAGAAGTCTTCCTTAGGTCCAAGAAAGATTTTAAATGACCTAAAGTGGAATTGAGGACCCTCTTTAGGTCATTTAAAATCCATTCCTTCTTATTTTATACCCATAGAAACAGAGGTTTAAAACTTGTTCATTGCAGCCTTCGTCATTACAGCTCTTCATCTAGGAGGCCACCACCCTTGTTGTCACTTACCCCTTCCCTTCTGTAACCTGACCAGTACAGATGTACTTGACCTTTCCCCGTAATCCTCTAACAAGATGCTGCCTAAAGCTGGCTAGAATGGAAAGATGATTTGATTTTCCAGCATGTGTGGAGCTGCCTCTTTGTTATTACCTGCCAGTGTCATGTTTGTGCTGCTTTGCTGTCTTGTGTCCATGCAGACATCTCTTAATTCTGCATTTGTGTTCATAATTTTCCTTCCTACTCATGTTCTTCTTCCTACCTGGAACACCTTCTCCAGCAGAAGGTGGATTTGACTAAGGTCAAATTTTTGCAGCCTTTTTATACTCTGGATTTTGTGTCATGCTTAGTAAGGCCTTCCTCCACTATAAAATTGTGTTTTAATTCCAGAAAAGTAAAAGCAGTTTTGACCTTGGGCTTGACCCAGATCATACTTTTCCTGATTCCTGATCACTGCTGCCACAATCAATTTTGTCTCCCTTGTCCTTTCTCCTATATACTGTAATCAATTATGGTCATTTGTATAAATATCCTATCATTCCACCTAAACAGAAAGTTCTGAAGGTCGACAGTTGCATCCTTGTCTCCTGACAAGACTGTCCTCCACAAATCCCTAATAAACATTTGGTTGAGTTTCTCATATGTATTGCCTGTTCTTCCCTGCCTTTACTCGCAGGAAGTTTGCTGTCATGAATGTGGAATTTCACTGTTTTTTAGAAAACCAATATGAGTTTTGTTCCTATTTACCAGGTCTCTGAAATTTTTTAAGTAGTTTTTTCTCACTTTGTCTAATATCTACCAGTATAATTTCTAAAAATCGTCATTAAAATGGTCTCCAGGATGAAAATAATGACCACAGGGAATTAATGATCTATGGATTTTGTAATTTTAATATTCTACGTAGGTGTGATGCATAGATATCCAACTTCCTCATCACCAGCTGAGCTCACAGAGCATGTGCTACCAGAAGGATTTGGGCAGCGTGCTTTTGTGCCATCCCTGTCTTGAATGCAATTAGGCCTTTGAGGACTCTGCATGCCTCCTACCATAACACACACCCCATTCTACTCTAATTGCCTACTTAATTGTCTTCCCTCTCATTGCCAAGCTCTTTTAAGGCAGGATCCGTGTGTATCTTGGTCACCATGTTGTCCCCAAACCCTAGCACAGTGACTGTCAAATAGTAGGAGCTTATTTAATGAGTGAATGGATATATGAATGAATTGATGAAGCATGTATTCATCTCAAAAATATAGTTGTCTTGTCCTGGTGTATAGTTTCAGAAGAGGGGCCCCGCCTCTTGGTCATTTTTACTCCTTTCTTTCCTAGATTCATAGCAATTCAAAGCATTTGTATCGTATCATATGGAAAATGACATATCAGTGGCTCGCCCACATTAGATGGGACTTTGAGATGTGCTCTTAGGAGTAAAGATTTTGTAGTCTTCCCTTTACTGCTTTCTCCCCACCTTTTGAATTTTAACTGGTCAGTTAACTACTTTGTGCTGAAGTTAATGGTGGAAGCATGATTGCTTCTATTAATATCACCAATAGCTAACATTTGTTGAGTGTTTGCTGTGTACTAGGCTCAGTGTTAAATGTTTCACATTAATTCTCATTGGATTCCCCCAATGGCCCCATGAAGGTAGGCACTATCATTATGCCCTAGGTTACAGGTAAGGACCTCAGGCCTCAAGTCATAGAGCTAGCAAGTGTCAGAGCCAGAGTCTGACCCCAGGCAATCCATTTTAGACTCCATGTTATGTTGTTAATTCTTATGAAATTGGTAGTCACATGTCACATCTGTTCCAGGTGAAGATTAATCTCTTGCTATGTTTCAGCTGTCTTTATTTCATTGTTGATCAGCTGTGAATTGCCTCTTATATGACCATGCTGATCATGAGTAGATGAGAGAATAGTGTACCCATTTTTAAGAAACTGAGGCATGGAAAATTGAAGTGACCTGTTCATGGCCACACTGGGTTAGAATGTCACTGCTTCCACTTGGCTATTGGGGACCCCAAACTGTTAGATTTGTTAATTGACTTTTTGAAGGATATTAAGGTCTAAGGAGACCATCTGCCTCCCCACACGCTCTGAGTTCTGTGTGATGGAAACTGAAGGGTGAGTGTTATTCATTTGATTGTATTTTATTTCTCTTACTGAGAAGTTATTCCAGGTCTCATGATTTTCACCATGAAAAGTCTTCTGGGAACTAGAGAGAAGCATTTTGAAAGAAGTTATTAAGCATTATTAATACAATTACATACAACAAAAGACATAATTTAACTTCCCCACATCCAACAAAGAAATTCATTTGAAGCTTCAGGAACTCCAGCTGCAAGGGCAGAGCCCATCAGAGTGGGTTCCCCAGACGAGGGAGTGTGGGCAAGGAGCCATGCTAGCTGCTTTGTCCGTGGGGACACTTCTGTGCATGATGGAATATTCCTCTCTCCCAGCCTCCCCAACCTTTCCCTCACCCTTCACTTTCGCTCACAGTGCTTCCTTATCACAGGCACAGAGTCCAGAATATTGCCTGACTCTTGCCTCTCTCCTGGCCCGGGATACTGCACAGGCAGCATTGAAGGAATATATGATTTTAAACAAGTAAAGATGACCATGGAAATACTCAGATGCTAGGAACAGTGATGAGCCTAGTAGATAGTATGCCTAGGTGAATTTTTCTGACTTCATTCAAAATAATTCAGAAATAGCTATTGAGTATGTGATGTTGTGTTAATCTTCACCATGGTTCTATTCAATATTTTACTTTCTTTAATTGCAGTAGCCCATAAGGTCCTTGAAAGCAGAGACTGTGTTTATACCCAGTCTTTAGAGCTGTGCATGGCATACAGTATGTGCTCAGTAAATATTTATTGAATGAGTGAATGGTACAGATGAGGTTATTGAAGATCCCACAAGTTAAGTTACTTGCCTAAGATCACATTGCTAGCAGGAAGGAAAGGTAGGGTTTGAACACAGGGCTCTCCAAATGTATAGATTCCTTTCTTCCAGATTGCTAAGTTAGGCCTACTAGTGGTGCAGAAAAATGGAGATTGGAGACCCCAAAGGTTTCCAACAAAAGCTCCATCTGAGGTCTAGGAAATGCGGGTTCTGACCCATCCTTGCTGAAATCCTTGTGTGAGTTTAGAAAAGTTATTTCTCCAGTTGTCTCCATTTTCTAATCTGTAAAATGAGGAGATGGAAGCAGTGTTCTCTAAGGGCCTCAGGGTCTTCAGATGCCCCTGGGAAGGTTTATGCTTTGTCTTCTTCTGCATGCGCTTGGAATTGGGGTAAGGGGTTAGAGGGCAGCTGACTAACTCACCATCCAAGCACGTGAGGAAAGGAGTCACTTGTGCTTTATTTCAAGGTTCACAAAAGCTCAAAGGTGACGTAGTCTCAGGCCAAAAAACAAGCAACACCCCAAAATGAAAGTTGAAGAGAGAAGAGAAAGAAAAAAATTAAAAAGGAGAGCCATTTGAAGGCTTGACACAGCATTTAATTGAAAAAAAAAAAGCACTCTGATTCCACTCCTAGGTTGGTGTAGCATATAATCTGAAACAGGCGCTCAGGTTGATAATTGTGCCCAGATCTGATCCTTGGCACATAAGAGCATAGCTTTTAAGAAGAAAAAAAACAGGCATGTGTCTTTAAAGCCTCTCTTCTTATATGTGATTTATTCGTGCTCATTTGGAGGTTGCGTAGCTGGGCCTTTGCATCCAGCAAAGGCTTCCTTCCCCTCTCCCTGGCTTGGGGATTATTGATTTGGAAGGCAAGGCTAATTTACATGTAAATAAATCTCAGCACTGGGCAGCGGAATGGGACGTCCAGATGCCGTGACTGACTTGCTGACATCACAGCTTCATTAGCATGCGGAGGATGCAAGCACTGCAACAGCGACTTCTCAGGCACCACCAGCAGCGCCACCGACAGTTATTATTATTTTTTGACCGAGCAGCACATTTCCTGGTTCAGTGGCTTGAGCTCTGTGAGCAGCTGACTAGTCGCCCGGGTCTGGCTCAGGATCAGCTGATGACGCTGAGGCTGGAGTCTGGGACTTCTTCCTTCAGATTGTCATGAAGAAGGGGAGTTAAGAGGAAACTGGGGGTCCTCGGGAAGGCGATCTGAGCACTCAGGCTGATCCAGAGGAAGAGCAGAAGTCATACTTTTTTTTCCCTGCTTGGTGAATTCCCCAGCAGAGTCTGGATCCAGCAGTGCTGTTTTCCCCGAGGTAATGTGGAACAGCTCGGCTTGAGTCTGCTGCCAGCTTCAGGAAGGGTTCAGACTGTAAAGGGGGTTTGAGGAGAAGATGCTTTGGCTGCCTGAGGTCCTGCTTGCATTCTTAGAAGTCAGACCCAGGGAGAAAGTGAACTGGGACAATTGACAAGCTCCAAGGGTCTGGCAGAAGCTTCCTCCGAGACTGGGCATTTCATCCTCCCTGGAGGTGGGTAAGAAATTTGCTCTAATTCACAAATTAAACAGCAGCGTATTTTCTAAGGAGGATGAGAAAGCCAGATCTAGGGCCTTTGCATTGGAGGTGGGGGTGGGATATTGGGGCTTCGTTTTCTTGGCCAGGTATCATTTTTGGTGGCCCTCTGACCCCTTTTGCCTTTTCTATGCTTATTAGAAAGCTCGATTGCAAAGTGTTATGTCACAGCTCTAGGGAGTCCTGAAGAAATGCTTAAATCTTGGTGCTTAAGAAGAAGCAGCATTTCTCTAAAAGTCTAGCTTTCTTTAAATAACAATAATAATATAGGGAAGGGGGCTAACAGACCAAATACCTGATAGTGTTCATGCACAGTAGTCTTTTCAACACATAATGTCAGAAACCATTAGGGGATCTGAGGAACAAGGACTTAGCTGAGACTTCCAGGTAAAGAAATGGCTTTCAAATTATTTAGGTTTAATTTTAGACACTGCTTTCAGATTAGAAATGGTGACAGAGCTTCAGAATATGACTGCATAGCCTGGCTGAAACACATGATTCGGTTTGCCCTCTACGCTGGGTTTCTTGAGGGAGTGATCATAGTTAGTTCTCCTCACTCTTGGCTTCTTGAAAACCAATCATAGCATTACTAATTTGCCATGGAGGTCTTGTGATGAAATACAGATTTTTAATCCCATGGTTTTTTGTTATGTGGTCTTGGACTATGCTGTGGTCCAGTGGGACTTTTATGAATCATAAATAATCTAGGCTGGGCCAAATCGCACCGAGGTTAGCGATCCGTACCAGATGTGATGCCATCCGCTGGTCCAAATGTGGCTCTTGTCTAACTTAGGCACATAGATTATTTCCCCAGTGAGAGAGTTCTGCTTCTCATATCAATGCATGTATGAGCACAGTCAGGGGAGGGCTCCAGTGTGCCATGAATATGTAGACATAGACTGCCGTGTACTGAATCTGCAGCTGGTAAGGCTGTGATTTGCTTCGCCTGCACATCTCTTCCCAAAGAGTGTTTTAAACCATCTCAGTGAGACTTAAACTAAATGAAGCTGGCTTGCCTCTTTGCTAGAGGCCACATGGGCTGACATGGGCTGCTGTAATCCTGCTCCTCAGAAGGCTTACTGCCTGCTGATGGCTTTCACAGATGGGTCAGGATGAGTGTCCCCCAGGGCTCCAGAGTAAGTCACAACTTTGACATAATTACCGTATTTTGGAAATTTGGATTTTAATGCCTCCTGGAGTGCTTATAAAGGTTTTGCCTTTCCATCAAATGCTCCTTCCCCTTGGGAATTCTGTTTTTAATGTGAAAATTAAAACATACTGGCTCCATCAGGCATCTCAGTCTATAAAGATTCACGGGGCAGCCAGAAATAGTAAAATAGCATTGTTTGAAATGGTGTGTTTATAAAGATTTACCCATGCATTATGAGGGAAAAAATAGAAATAGAGGAAGAAAGATGCATTTATGGAAGCTTAAAGAATGAGAAGGGAACTTAGAGGTTAAACAGCATGAGATGATATTTATCCAGGGCTCAGACTTTGGAGTTGGAAAGAGCTGAAGATACTTAGAGCTACCCATTCCTTCCAGTAAAGTGGAGAGAGCAATGGAATCTATAGGTAGGGTGATAGGTAGAAGGATTTACCGAGATGACCTTTGAAAAGCACAGTGGCAGCCACGTAGTAAATACTCAGTAAATATTAGCTGCTATTGTTGTTTTGTTTTTGTTGTTCCCATTTTGTCATTATCATTATAAGTATTGTTGCTAAAAAAACATGATAGTATTGAAAAGGCAACATGTTCACATCCGTTTGCCTGCAGAGAGGTTTTGCTAGCTGAAAAGATGCAATCTCTGGTACTGTTACAGCCAAATGATTCCCACTCAAAGAAACTTTCCACCCTATTGATTGAGTTGACAGAATAAAGTATATTATCCAGAACTACTGTATTTTGCAGAACTGAAAGTGACCAGCTGGTATAATGAAAATCGTTTAGAACTAGCTGGGGCTTAGGCAGCCTTAAAGAAGGCATTCTGTTTTGGCAGCTGACAAGTTACATGTAGAAAGCTGTGGGGTCCCAGTTGGAATCAATGCATTTCTAGATTTCTCTTCTGCTTCAACTATGCATATGAGAGACAGTCCTTTTCTTGCTTCATTCTTTTCAGTGCAGACATTGAGCATTTTCTTCTCCATCCAGGGAGGCCACTGGATACGTGCTTAACCTGCTGGTTGGCTCCTCAGAAGTTCCAAGGCTGAATTTTTGCCACCATCTGGGTGCCTTCAGCTTGTGGGTTGGCTGCTAAGGGAAAGGAATAGGCCTCCCCTGCCTGCCTGCCCACCCGTGGCCCAGTCTGTCTGCTCTTGTTTTGTGTCACTGCCATGGTACAATTTTGCCAGGCTTGTGGTCTGCCTCCTTCATGCCAGTGAGCCTATTTCTATCACACAATTGGACTGCCGTTTCTCTCCCTTTCCTCCCAAGATCTTTCTTTTTAATTTAGGGGAATTCGAACTCTGACACAGGGATCTGAAAGACAAAGGTGGATTAGAAGAGTCAGAGGAGTCTGCCATAACATTCTTTCTCAAGAAACTCAGAACTGGGAGTTGGTCATTCCTGGTTGCTACTGATCTTTAGTAGAGTTGTGTTTTGCACAGAGAATAATATTTATACCTTGACCATAGCCCACCTCCCTTACCTCCTGATGGGATGTGTGATCTCAGGAGAGTTGCCTGACCTCTCTGAACTTTGGCTTCCTCATATGAATGTTGGAAATAAAGTCCCCTGAATGCATGGGATTGCTGTGAAGATACCGGCTATAATGCCCTTGCCCAATTCCTGGTACTGACCGGATGTCGAGCATATTTCCCAGTTAATCCCAATCTATGAACAACAGGGGGCAGTACTTTTAATATTTATCTAACAGAGAAACTGAAGGCCAATAGAATTAAATTAGAAATCAGTAACAACAAGGTATTTGGGAAATCCAAATAAAATGACATAGCAGATGACAAACCTTGGTACCCCGTCTAGTGCTTCTTTTAATAAACATCAATTCCAAACGCTCTGAGTTTGAGTAGGGCTCAATGATCCAACTGCACTGCCTGCCTCAAATTAGCAGAAACCTCTTTATTTAGTAGGCCTGAAGCTGTGGTCATTTCTTCTCTGCTGTCTGTAAAAACACACAAGAGTCAAAAGGCTATGTCCCTCAGATAGGAATTCTGGGTGGCATTGGGATAAAGACTTTCTTTTGTGCTTAGAGACCCACTGAAACCTTTCTCTGTTCATTCCCTCCATGATTGTGGTGCTTATAAACAGGGAACTGCTGGTGACCATGCGCTATTTGCAAACTAAGAAGCTTGAGGATGAGGTATTGACCAAATCTGTTTTCTTTGTTGATGCTTTTGATTGACATTTGCCCCTTTGCTCTGTCTTAACCTGTAAACATTTAAAATGAAATGTTCTGGTTTTTATGCGTGTGTGTGTATGTATGTATGTTTGAATCAAGCAGGGGTGAAGATCTCTTTTGGGAATTGAGTCAGTTGAGTTTGGAGACTTGGTTTTCTTTTTTCTTTGGCCTATTGTCTGAGCAGTTTATTATTTGGCGTCTGAAAACCATAAGCTTGCTTGTTGTGTTATTTCCCTGGGGATAAGGCAGAGGAGAAAAAAGCAAGGCTGGAGAGAGGGGAGAGAGTGTGTGAGTTTGGATGGAGCTTTAAGAGGAGGGGAGGGAAAGGAAGACAGAATGGAGAAGCAGCTGGGAGAATATCAGAGCAATTGCCAATCCACCATGAAAGTGCAAAGCTGAAGATTCCCTTTGGGTGAAGTTGCAACTCAGAAGGCAACTCTGTTCTCCTTTAGCTAAAAACTCCTCTCCCCATCTGTCCTGCAAAACTCACAGCGAAGCCATTTTAAATCCGAAAACCCTCCTTATGACTAAGCACAGCACATGTTTTCCACTAGAGCACCATGGACCATTTCTAAAAGTACATTAATTAAAAGGAGCATATTTTCAAGTACAATATGAGCCTGCCTTTCCCTGGTGGGTGTAGGGGGTAAATTTCAGTGCATGTTTGGCCATGAAGTCTGTAAAGATCAAATTGACTAAACCAAGCACTCAGATATGAGTGTTGACTTGGAAGATGAAACCTAACACTCCAGAGGGCACAGAATCCAGAGACGTCGCTGGTTGGAACTGGAGGCATGAAGAAAATCAGGGCTGGCCTCATTTGACAAAGCATTGCCAGAGTCATGCTCACTCAGAACAGCAGAGTGAACCCACAGGAGGAAGCAATAGTTGGTGGGGAGGGGTGGTCTCTGATAGCTCCCTTCTTCCTGGTGCTAGTGTTTGAGCTGCTGTATGTGTTTGAGCTGCTGTATGTAAGTGTTTGGAGCACTGAAGGCAGCACAGGAGCCCTTTCTTTTTCTCTTCGGACATGGAGAAAGATCCACTTCTGGATGGTACATTTTCCAACCCAGCACCCAGCCTGCCTCAGGTGATGGGAGACTGAATTGAGTTGCCTCCATTCCTCTCACACTGGGACTGCTGTTGGCTTCAAGTCACCCTCCTCTCTTTGACTCCTTAAAATCAAACCTTGTAAATATTTTCCAACCCCATCCAGGGTTAAGGGTAGCCAGGGCAGAAATTCTTAGCATTTCATTTCAACTAGGCAAGATGCCAATTTTTCCAGCTCTTTTCTTGGCATCCATTCATCAGTTATGAGTCCTTAGAGATGCCTGCTCATGAAAGTTCCAAGACTTAACTGAGAAACAGCCATATTTTCTATGGTCACAAAATCTGGTAAGGTTTTAAGGTAACTGTTAATATAGGAGGCAATGTATGTTTTGGGTGTCTATGTGTCTGTTATAGTCTGTGGTTAATGTTGATGTGGATGTATGATAACTGTCATAGACTGAGTGCCTACTGAGTGCTTGCTACGAAAGATGCTTTATGTTGCCTTGTTAATTCTTAAAGCAATCATGCAGCTAGATATTATTGGTTCTATTTAGTAATTGAGAAATCAGAACTCCTGGAAGTTAAGTAACTTGTTCAAGCTTACACAGACAGTAAAGAGTAATGGTGGGATTCGAACCCAGGGTAATCAGAGTCCAAAGCCTGTCCACCATTCTAGGCTTCTTGATACTTTTCATTATAATGTCCCCTGGGGATGTTGTTTATTTCTCTTATATAGTTCCTTTATGAATCCCTCATTTGAGAAACACCTCATTGTTTAGCCATTGAATTAAAATCTCATTGGTTGATCCTTGGTAAAGTTGGAAACACCCAAGAGAATATGTCAGACTTGAAACAGAACATAGTGGTGTCTTCACCTTCTGCTTTTAATGTGACTTTTGGAATGAAAGTGTAAGATTGCTTGGAAAGTCAAAAGACACCCTGAGATGAAAGGTAAAAACTGCAGGCAGATGGAAGAAGTCCTTTGCTGGACTACAGGGAACATAGGGAATTCTTCTGGTCTAAACTTGTGGCTATGGGCAGACCAATGGGAGTTTGGAGAGAGGGAAACCAAGCTTGTTGCTCTTGGTCGCCAGTTGTATGCACATCAGGTTCTAACTAAAATGTATGTTTCCCTTTTCCAAGCCTCAGTTCTTTCATCTTGAACATGAAGGTCCTAAATCAGGTGATCTATACGTTGTCTTCCAGCCATGACCTTGATGAGTGCGAACTTTCAGAATGAATTCAGCCTCGTCAGGGAAGGAGTGTAATTTGCACTGTCGGCCGCTTTTGGCGGGGAACTAAAAGGTCAGCTTTTAGATCAGGACCTGACTTCTCTGTGTTGTGAATATGTGCTGGAATATGAGAAGTGGTAGCCCCCCGGAGAATGACGGGAAGCTTCCTGGAAGAATGTCTGACCTTTGGATGCTTTGCACTAGTGAAAAGGGGGTGGCAGTGGGCAGTGTGTTGGTGCTGCTTGTTCACTTTCAGAAGCTCTCCAGGGCTTTGTTATGTATGCAAGCATCCTACAGAGTGCTAGAGACCAAGGCTTCTCAAATTTAATGTGCATCTACCTGGGGGCGTTGCTGAAATGCAGATTCTGAATTTTTAACAAGCTCCCCTGGGATGCTGATGCTACTCCTTCTAAACTACCTTTATAATAGGCATAGAGGAAAGAAAATTTGACTAAATTCAGAAGGTCCAGAGTCTAGTTCCAATTGTTGCTTATTTGAGTAAACCTCAAATAAATCACTCAGCTGCACCATGACTCAGTTTCTCCACCTGCAGATAAAATAATATCTACTATTTAATGATTACTGTGTGTCAGGCACTGTGTTCACTAAGTGTTCACTGTTTTATGTGCTGTATTTTACTTGATCTTTGCGTTAGGAGGCAGCCTTTGTTACCATCTGCATTCTGCAGTAACTCAGCCCAGAGAGGTTGACTAACTTGACCGAGGTCACACAGCTAGTTGCCAACTTGGGATTGGAATTCATATCACCTGATTCTGGAACCTTCACAACTTACAGACATAATTGATGTGAAATATCTTGGGACTTACTATGTGAATGTGTATGTAATTATATGATATGTACAATTACAAATATTTCAGGTACTTGAGACTGTAAGAAGTAGATGTTTCCCAGATAAGGTTGTATTGTTTTTAAGTAAAAAACGTTCTGATTTATAGAAATTAAAGTAAAAGGCATTGTGAAGTTTCGAAAAGCACAGGTGTTTGCTCCGTTGTCACCTGGGGTGGGGAGGAAGTGGTACATGAAAGGAGTATTCTGAGGAATGGGGGGTTTTGGTTAACTGAGGTTTTATTTTAAATTAAATCCCAGTTCATTATCCGTCTTGGTTTCGTTAAATTTGGACAGTATGACAGATACCTTTTCTGCCTTAATAGGAAAAGCAGGGTTAGCCCAACTGAGTATGTCTTGTGATTCAGGCTATGGCAGCCATGCAAATTATTGTCCTGAAAATGAATCCCAGTGATCCTATTTTGTAAGGAAGCCAGAAGAGGTTGATTGTGAACATTATCTGAGCTTGATATTTGTCACCTCACTAGACACCAGGCTGTTTGGACTTCACTCTTATAAATGTCCTGACCATATGATTAGTATGTCAAATACCTGGCACCTATATCACCATACTCCAGTCTCCTTTGTCCACTTCAGACCTCAAAATTAATCGACACATTTTTTCTGTCCAGCCCCAGTGCATCCTCAGAGTCCTTCTCAACACAGCACTGGAGGCAGCCTATACCCATGAGTTACAGTTGGCCCAGGAGATTTACCCTACATGCAAACTCAACCCTTGGATACCCCCGGAAGTTGGTTCTCTTTTCAGTTTAGTAACTACGTGTTGAACACCTACCAATAGCCTAAGTGTGCTGAAATGAAACCCTATTTTCCATTCACTCTGTATTTTATTTGTTCTCATGAATGTGAATGTTCTGCAGGCTTACTGAAAGGTTTAGTTAATTACTTAATGGGTACACTGTAAACTATTCACATGATGGATATACTAAAAGCCCAGACTTCACCACTACGCAGTATATCCATGTATCAAAACAGCACTTGTACCACCTAAATTTATACAAATTAAAAGGAGGAAAGTTTAATTTTTGGTAAATTAAGGTTTGAATATTCTTTTTTTCTTTCTTTCTCTGTAATACACATCCTGTTGTTCTGAGTAATACCTCAGGACTCCTGTCCCTTTTCATTACCAGTGATGTAGGGTCTTTCTCCAGGTCTCCTGCTGTGATTCTGTCAGAGGAATACCTCCTTTACAAGGGGCTGTTTTCTGTAGGCATCCTCCGGGCAGTCCAGCCATTGGTTAGGTAGTCAGGGGATATGAAGTGCTAGCTCCTGGCTCAGCAACTGCATAGCCCTCAGCTAAAGCTCTCCCCTTCCCCTGACGGCTTATCCATCAAGAGTCAGAACTTCATTTAAATCGCTGCCTGAGTCGATTACTCGGTTTTGAGTTCATCATCTCAGAAGTTGCCAGGAAAGCCTGTCAAGACTAGAAGCTTGCCACTGACTGGAAAGACGACACCCCCACCCTTGTGTCCTGTGCAGGTTGGGCCACTCCGAAGTGTCTGCCTTATTAGGAAGGAGGGTGAAAATGCACAGCAAAGAATTCACATGCTCCTCTCTCAACAGGAGTGTTGATTCTTGCTAGACTGGCTTCTGAAAGGGGAATAAGTAGAAAGCAGCATTATCACGGGGCCTGATTGATCGGAAAGCTTGAACCTGCCTTCTTTTTACTGTGTCAATTTGGCTGCCTAACCAGCTGCCTAAACACTCATGTTGTTTGCCCTTGTAATGCTTAAAAATGGTTTTAAACCCTGCACCACTGAATTGCTAAGATGCAGCATCCTAAATGGTAACTATGATATCATGTGCTATTTTGAATTTTTAAAAGAATGTTACAGAGAGTGAGAAATAGCAATTGAGCATCTGCGAGATGTAAGGCACTGACTTTGGCCCTGTGGGTAGTTTAAAATATCACAGCCGGTCTTTTGCACTTAACCAGTTTTCCAAACAGATGTTTTTAGCTTAGGATCCCTGGACAGTAAAGGACCAGACAGAATTGATGAACTCTGACATGTAACACAAAATTTTCTGTGAATGTGTATCTGTCCATTTTTTAAGGGAGAGGATCCCAGCTTTCATCAGATTCTTAAGGGCATCAAGTCACCCAAAAGGTTAAGAACTGCTAAATTGGGTGGTAGGTTGTTGTAAACTCATCCAGAGAAATCTCTACAGGTTAATGTGAGACTGGAAAAAAGAAATGTTCTTCTGCCCCAGAGAAATGCAACATTTTTCGACATGATTACCCAGGAGCTAATGTTAAACCCTGTGGAGCTAGAAGGAGAGAGTTACCTGATTTTCTTCCATTTTATAGATGAGTAAATTGAGGGTCGTGGTCTCAAATGCCAAAGCCACAGGAGTTCTTGTTGCTTCTCTCTCTCAGATACTTTTTATTGTTCACTCAACAGTTTAACAACTTTTTGAACATTTGCTGTGTACTAGGCCAGAGTTTTTCAGTATTTCTGTACTTGAGGCATTCTTTCAAATACTTGACATTTTGCAGTACAGTAACAGAATTAATTTACTACACTATAGTTATGGTACATTCTCAGCAGTAATACATTTTTCTCTACCTCATCTTAAGCTTTTGCAAACTTTCATTTAATTGAGGACAAAGGCAGTCTTTCTTTAATGTGATCTTGGCCAAACACTACTCATCGTGTAGTTGAATCACACTCTACATTTGTGACATCATTGTAGCAATATACATTTTCAGTTATTGTAAAAAAGTAAATATGAAAAATAAAATTTACACTTTGGTTATATCTTGTTTGTAGCCCACTGGTTGCAGCTAGATTTCGGACTAAGTATTAGAGAATCAAAATTTCAAAGAGCTACTTACTGAATGCTTATTATTGTTATTCTAGATATAGGATTTTAAAATTTACATTACAATGGGAAAAGGTATTATAGACACACCAACAAATAAAATGGCTTCTGATGTTAAGGAAACAAAAAATTTAAAGGATACTAAAATGGGGAGAGTATATGAGAAAGGGAGGTGGGCTGTTTTTTATATGATCCTTGGTGGAGAGGTCTTTGGTTGATGATGGGAACAGTGAAAAGCAGGCCAGCTCCTGAAGTACTGAGGGAAGGGTCTTTTGGACTGAGGAGCAGCTACTGCAAAGATCCTAAGAGAGGGACAACCTTGGCAAATTCAAAGGACAAATAAAGGCTGCTGAGGCTGGAGCAAGATGGGGAATAGAGTAGAACAAGATAAATTTGGAGAGAGAGGAACAGACCAGGTTATATAGGGTCTTGTAGGCTATGGTTAAAGAGTTTATGCTTCATTCTCATTGTTGTGAGAAGTTTATGGCACATTTTAAGCAGGAGAGCTAAGTGTTATCATCATTGTTTAAAAAGCAAACAGTGGTGGAAATTAGATTCTAGAAGGGCAGGCATGGAGGCAGGAAATTAAGAAGTAAGCTATTGTAGTAGCTCAAGCAGGAGGTAATGGTGAATTGGACTAGGATAGTAAAGACAGAGTTGGTAAAAAGAGATAATGAATAAATAACTAAGACTCATCCCATGCACCAAGGAAGTCCACGGTCCCGGCTCCTTGTTGTTCGTTTCATCAACTATGCTCAAAGTGTGTGGGCGTTGCTACATCTAACAGGCTTGGGACACAGTGTGGGGGCTGGGATGGAGGAGGAGTACATCCTTCAACCAGCACCTTGTCAAATCGGAGTATAACAAATTTTTTAATATTTTCAAAACCTTACTCCTGTAGACCATGTGAATCCAATTCATCAAGGGCTTCTTTCCAAAAAATCATGAAACCAGGAAATGTTATTTTCTTTCTGTCTACCTCCCTCCTTCCTTTCACTGCTGCAAGAATGAGGAAGCAAGTTGTAGCTCAGAACAAAACCACAAAAACCTTTCCATAGATCCAGCTTGAATAAGGAAAATCAACATCTCACTTTTGCTGCCTGTCCCTCCTATAGAAAACCCTGAGAATTTTGTTTGTTTGGTTTCTTTCTTTGGACTTGACTAAAGCCAGGTCTCTCCTGAAAATAATGTCTTTCCCTGTTGTGTCTAACTCAATCTGAATTGAGGGGCTTTACATCCAGCATTGGTGTCTGGTAAACCTCCAGTCGCTGGATTCTCTTGTTTCGCAAGTCCACTGGGGTCGTGCGGAGCCTCTGGCCTCGTTTGCTGAGCAACGTGGATTTCTGGGAAGTTTTTGCCTCCAGCCCTTCAGCACAGATATTAAAGGGCCCCTGTCAAGTTTCGAAGGGTGTGACCATTGCCAGAATCCCCACAAGCCAAGCCCCTGAGGGATTCCACTGCCAGCTGGCTCACGTCCATACCAGAGATGGCTGAATTTCTGTGGTTCTCTGTGCATGGAGCTGGCCCAGTTCCCCTGGATGAAAGGAGGCCTAATATAAACTGAAAATGTTATTAATAAGCAGCCACTTAAGAATTTCCTATGACTTGCCAGTGATTTGGGGGCCTCTATGTGAACACGGAAAAAAGCACAACTTGTTTTACATGGATTAAGGGACCAGGGCAGCCAATCCGGAGGGGCTGCCAAAAGGTATTCAGGTGTTTGGTGAAGGGCTTTGGGTAAGTTCCACAAACTCTTTGAGGCTTGCTTGTCCTATCTGTAAAATGAGAAGGATATCCATAATTTTCTTCTCATAGTGTGGTTTGAGGATTAACTAAGAAAGGCATGGAAACTGTTTGACACAGAGCTTGGCACATACTCAGAAAATGTTTTCTGAAAAAAAGTGGAGAAATCACACCCCAAAAATGAAGCCAAACTGACCTTATGCCCCTGGGCTCAGGGGAAAATGAGTAAACTTAGAGTTCCAGATACCTCTAGCATTCAGTAGTAACCACAGTACTTGGCTTCTCTGAACTTCACTTTCTTCATCTATAAAGAACCCCTGCTCTTCTGACTAACCTTGTAGAGATTATTGGCAATTCAAAAGTTACATGAAATGAAAGGGCTTGGTAACTCTATAGTCCTTGATTCATCCAACAGGTCATTAATTTACTGTCTAACCTGTCTGCCTTATTGCATCTTGGTATGAAAAGAAAGTCATGGCCAGGTGCGGTGGCTCACGCCTTTAATCCCAACACTTTGGGAGGCCAAGGCGGGTGGATTACCTGAGGTCAGGAGTTCGAGACCAGCCGGGCCAACGTGGTGAAACCACGTCTCTACAAAATACAGAAAATTAGCTGCGCATGGTGGGGCATGCCTGTAATCTCAGCTAGCTGGTGGAAGGCTGAGGCAGGAGAATTGCTTGAACCCAGGAGGCGGAGGTTGCAGTGAGCCGAGATTGCACCATTGCACTCCAGCCTGGGCAACAAAAGAAAAACTCCGTCTCAAATAAAAACAAACAACAACAACAATAACAAAACAGTCATTAGTATGACCTTGAAGAATTCAAAACTTGGTCAAGGATACATAATCCTTTGATAGGGATAATAATAAAATTACCTTGCTCAGTTCAGCACACCTTTAAGTTTACACTAAGGATTTGGTAAGACTTATCAAAATGAATTGTTCACCACCCATCTGTTTTCCATTGATCTCTTTCCATCCTAACTGGAATAGATTAGTAGGGTCTAGATTGACTTCTGGAGAACAAGAACCCTAACTACTTTTGTTTGTTTGTTTGTTTGTTTGACTTTGTATCTGTAGACATAGGGTAGGATCTAGCACACTGGCACGTTGTCAAGTTTCATTATACCATGAATGTTGTATATATTAAGTTGTTAAATCCTAATGGCAACTCACCGAAGTTAGGATTTGAACCCAAGTTATTGTAACCACAGAATCTAAGATCGTAACCCACTGCAGTATACTGCCTTAAGTCCTTAGGGAATATTTTATGCCTCAGATCTTGTCTATATAAGTTTAGCCAACTTCATCCACAAAGAAGGTAGAGACTAAACAAGTACTTCAGCAGGTGGCATGGAAGAGAAAAGCAAACAAAGAGGTGTTTTGTGGAGTCTTCTGATCCTTGCCTTGAAGTTTGGAGGTGAGGTGTGTTAGAATTCAGTTTTCATTCATTTCCTCAGAAACTGTTCCCCCAAAGGATTTATCTGGAAAGGAAGGGCTCTTAGAACTTGCTCTGATAAATGTCCAATGAAGCAAAAATGTGCATGCCATAAAATCACAGGTGGCATGTAGACAAAGTGAAGTGGAGAAATATATCTAGAAGGAGTCACCAACTCTATCTACCTTGGTTTATTCTTTGCAGAGCAGCAGGTCTGACAGGCAGCTGAGGAAATCAGAGCTTTTCTAGATACCCCACAGCCTTGCACAGGGATACAGTGATGTGGGGATGCAGGTAGTAGTGTTGCCATGGAGACACCATCAGTGGCCAAGCTCTTCTCCTTTGAGGGCTCACTCCATCTACTCATCATGAAGTTGAATTAGCTCTCTATGTGCTTGGTAGACGATTCCTCACTGGCTTGTGAATGCTTTTAAAATAAAGCTAAAACTCCCTCCCAGCTGCCATCTTGTTACCATACTAGACTCCTGTCAGCATCTCAGTGACACCATGTTCTGTCCCCCTCCTATGACTTTATTTGCCTGTTAGGAATACTCTTTCATTATCTTTTTGCCTAGAAACCTCTCCTACTCAGCAACCTTTGGCTCTAGCTTCCTCAAGGAGGCCTTCCCTGATTTGTCGTTAACCAGGAATCTTCTGTAACACAGTGGCTGACACATTAATGATGGCCTAACAACAGAGATGCAGTACCAACCACTTTCTTTGTTTTAAAACTTTTTATTTTGTAAAATTGCAAGGTCAGTTAGATCAAAGTTACAAGAATAGTATAACAAACTCCCAAAACACCCTTCTAGATTTTTCAGTTAACATGTTGCCACATTTGTGCTGCTTGTTCTCTCCCTCTTTTCCTCTCTCTCTCCACACACAGTCATATACACATATTATTTTTGTTGAACCATATGAGAATAAACTGCAAACATCATCCCTTATCTGTATATATTTCAGCATCTTTCTCTTCAGAACAAGAACATTCTTTTAAATATCTTTTTCACAAGAACTCTCCACTTTGTAATTTATGGTCTAGATATTTCTGGCTATATCATTGTGTCAGAGAGAGACTCCTTTTTATTTTTTAACCCCTTGCAACACCTACCACAATGCATGGTACATAGTAAATGTTCAGTGAATTATTGTTTAATGAATGAAGTTGACTGCCACAAGTATTTCAGCATTGCCTCTGTTCTGCCTTTTGGACTCATGGTTCCTGCTGCTGTAGAAACTCTACCTTGTTGCTTGAGCCTACTTGTCTGGCCTGTGGGAGAGGGCAGAGAGCCCCAAGGAGTGGTCTTCAACCAATGGCTGTTGATAATTGGTGGATAAGTAGCCCTACTTCCTTGACTCCCAAGGGGAATGTATCTGAGGAATGTTCTGTACTTCTCCCATAGGTCCTCAGCTGAAATGAGTTCTGGTTGCTCAAAGCTGCTACCTGTTCATTAACTTACCCTCTATTTGCATCCTACCCTTCCCCACTTTCATTCTTCCGTTCCCTGTCAGGCCTTTTTGGGATCATCTCCCACAAGATTCAGATATCTTCCAAGAGTCTGATTCTGGGGAAACCCAATCTAAGATACTGCCCCTCAATGACTGAGACATCATTCCTGCAAATCAAAGTACAGTAAGAGATCTTTAAATTATATGTTTCCAAGCAAAGTCACCCAGGAGGCTTATTTTTAAAAGGGAAGGCATTTCTGCTGCTCAAAAGTTACAAGATAAATTAGTCTAAAATAGGACACTGCATGTAATTCTTCATTGAAGCATGAATTGGCATATTAAGAAGAGGAAACAACTGCCCCTGAAAATTACTCTGTACCAACTTCAGTAACCCCTGGGAGAGAGAAGCACTTCTTAGTGCAGATGGCCAGAGCCGCTGGAGCCCAGCCGGAAGGGAGGGAGTTGGATAGGACCAGGCAGTGTGGTCTTGGCACTCAGCACACACCAGCCTCATACCCAGCTGGCCCCGTCACAGTCTCCGCCCTTGAGCTTCTGTGTTTATTAGGAAACCATTTTTCCTTTCTCACAGAGATAGAAATCTTGCTCCCAGACATGGCAAGTGTCAAGGTTCATGCCTGGGTCCCTCATTCAGACGGAGTGTTTGCCAAAAAAGGGGAAAAACAAAGTATTGTGGCTAGGGGGAAGGAGTTAAGGAGCCAGTAAGGCTGCAAATAACAGGATATGCTGACGTCTGGGTATCAAGGCAGAGGGATATAGAAATTCCAAGGAGAAACGGGTTAGGGGGGATGGGAGAACTTTCCTACACCCACTAAAATGGCACCATCCCCTGAATTTCACATCTGTGCTTGGGCTTTGGTACAGGCAGTTGCCTAGCCAGTTTGGTCACTGTCATTAATCCAGACAGTGGTGGGGGAAGAGGGAGGCCACAATATCACCTTCCGAGAATGACTCATGTAGTGCTCTTCCCCACCTCAGGACCTGTGTGCTCATTTCTCTGCCTGGAAAACTCGTACTCTGATTTTTCTCATATCTGCCTCATAGTCAGTCTTCTCATCACAACTCAAATGTCACTTCAGTGGGAGGCCTGTCCTCACTCATCCTTAGTTCCTGTCTTTCTGATTTCTCTATTTCTGTCATAACGCTTATCACAATCTGTAAATGGCAGGTTTATCTGTTTGTTTACTTAACTGTTGACTGTCTTTTTCACTTGGTTCAAAGCTCCACACAGGCAGGCATGTTATCTGTCTTAATGACTGTTGTGTGCCCAGCATCTTAGTGCAGTGCCTAACACACAGTAGCTGCTCAGTCAATTTTGGTGGGTGGGTGAGTGCCTAACACACAGTAGCTGCTCAGTCAATTTTGGAAGGCTGAGACAGGAGGATTGCTTGAGCCCAAGAGTTTGAGACCAGCCTGGGTAACATGGTGAAACCTTGTAGGTGGGCAGTTGGTTGATTGGTAGGTTGGTTGGCTGGATGGATAGATATGGATGGATGGATGGATATGAATGGATGGATAGATGGGTGGATGGATGAATGCATATGAATGTATTTACAGATATGAATGGATGGATAGATAGGTAGATGGATAGATATGGATGTATTTATGGATATGAATGAATGGATAGATGGGTGGATAGATAGATAGATATGGTTGTATGTATGGATATGAATGGATGGATAGATGGGTGGATAGGTGGATAGATATGGCTGTATGGATGGGTATAAATGAATGGATAGATGGGTAGATGGATGGATAGATATAGATGTATTTATGGGAAGTATGTATGGATATGAATGCATGGATAGATGGGTGGATATGTGGATAGATATGTATATATGGATGGATATGAATGAATAGATAGATGGGTGGATGGATGGATAGATATGGATGTATTTATGGATATGAATGAATGGATAGATGGGTGGATGGATGGATAGATATGGATGTATTTATGGATATGAATGAATGGATAGATGGGTGGATAGATAGATATGGATGTATGAATGGATATGAATTGATGGATAGATATGTATGTGTTTATGGATATGAATGAATGGATAGATGGGTGGATGGATGGATAGATATGGATGTATATACAGATATGAATGGAAGGATAGATGGGTGGATGGATGGACAGGTAGATGGATGGATATGGGTGGAATAAAAAAAAAGAGTATTTTGACACTGTACCTAAAACAAGGTAGGAGAAAGCACTGGTTTCAGATGATGTAGTTCCTTAACTTCAGTCAAGTTACTCGTGAGTTTATCACCTAAATTTTTGTATCTGTGAAATGGATAAAAATGCCAACTTTATAGGACTGCTGAGAGAGAAATGAGATAAATTAAGTGAAAATTATTGAATATTATAAACCTTCATAAGTATGAACAATTATGTTAACAGTAGAACATAGCTGCTGTGTTCACCCCTCACCTGCCATCCTCAGTCAAAGCACAGGTTGGGCTAGAGCAACAGGAGTCAGGGCCTGTAGGTCACACCTGCCATCTGGAGCCCTTGATCTTTTGGAGCAGATTTTCACCTCTTGGAATATTCCCATTTGATTTCAGGCCAGCCTCTACAAATATATTTTCTTCCTTCCTTCATTTCTGGGATTCTGACTCTCCACTTACCCCTTTTGCAAGGAATGTATAAGTAGGAGCTGAAGCCCTGTGTGGGGGTCGCATGATCCATACAGTTTTTGAGGAGGGTCGCTTTTTTCTTTGTGATAGCTCGGTTTTAACAACTCTGACCTGTTCAAGGCAGGATTATCTCAGCAATGTCTTAGGGCAGGCAAACCTTGCTTCCAGTTCTTACAGACTCGGGGAAACACTACAGGGGAATGCCTTTCTTGCTAACAACAGCCACTGTCCTTTCATTTGCTTACCTTTTCTAGGCAGCCTGCAGTCTAGAAAAAACTCTTTACCCAAACACCTAATTGCCTCCTAAAACCTGAGGGAGGTGTTACTAAAGGGCAGTGCACTTGAAAACAATGTTTGGTTCATTTTAGGCTGGTGTCATACGTGCATGTGAAGAGTTGATGCTTTCGTTGGAAACTCAGGGAAAATGGGCTACAGAGCAGATGGAGTAAGTCGGGCCGCTGCCCAGCTCCTCCTGCGTCAGCATTTCCCAGAGATCTATTATATGGTTTGAAGTGATGTATGTTATCGCAGCATTGGAGGTTATATGACTAGTGTACAAAGACACAATTCAAAGCCAAGTCTTAGTGGTTTTAAATTATCCATGCCCCATCTTTCTCCACTTGCACAGAAAATTGCAAGTTGATAGCTAGTGAAATCTGGTTGTCAGATTTTTTTTTTTTTTTTTTAATCGAAGGGACCTAACTTTTAGCTCTGTGATACCCGTAAGTATATGTTATATGTAATTCCCACGTTGGAGGTATCTTTTACATTACATAAGTGGATTCTTGATCCTGCTACAGGGCACCAGTTCAGAACAGACCCACTTATCTGGATTGAATAATGCACATCTATTTGCTGAGTGTTATGTGTGCATGTGTGGGTGGCTCTGGCTCATGTCTTGTCATTACCGGCCAGAGTCTTATCCCCTGGCTCTGGCTGATGGGGAAGACATAGAATGAAGTCTGGTCTCCAGTTTCTTAACACTAAGGGAAAAGAGGACCAGCAGCTGTTTCTGTTTAATGGAGATTATCTTTGGGATTGTGAGTGTTTTGAAACTTTTTTACTCTTACTGCTTATCTGTAGTTTCTGATTTTTTCTACATTAGTTGTATATTGCTTTTTAAGGATAAGGAAGTAATAACTTTATAATAAGTATAATAAGGAGGAAAATGCTTTTCTCTTTTTTTTCTTATTAGGAATAAAAAGAGAGCTGGGCACGGTGACTCATGCCTGTAATCCCAGCACTTTGAAAGGCTGAGGCAGGGGGATTGCTTTAGCCCAGGAGTTTGAGAACAGCCTGGGTAACATAGTGAAACCTCGTATCTACAACAAATACAAAAATTAGCTGGGCATTGTGGCATGTGCCTTTAGTCCCAGCTTCTCAGGAGGCTGAGATGGGAGGATTGCTTGAGCCCAGGAGGTCGAGGCTGCAGTGAGCCATAATCTCACCACCGCACTCCAGCCTGGGTGACAGAGAGAGACCCTGTCTCAAAAAAAAATTGTTCTTTTGCCTTTAGTGAGCTAGAGGCATGGAAGAATTTAAATACCTAGGATACATCTGTTATTTAGCGAAAAACAATGGAGAGCTTTGGGTTATTTTAGCCCTTTTCTTTGTTTTTGTTTTTGTTTTTGTTTTCAAAGTGAAAACAAGTTTATTTAGAAAGTAAAGGAATAAAAGAATGGCTGCTCCATAGGCAGAACAGTCTAGCCCTTTGTTTTTAATAAAAGTGTGTTTTCCCACCTCTGGCCTTGCCTGCCTTGGGCGAAGCCATGTTGAATCCCGTGTTGTTTATTCCTTGTCAGTCACTTGGTTTGTACGGGGACTGAACCGCTCTTTAAGCAGTCTGCCCCTTGTCCCTGTGCATGAAAGTGGCCTAAACCTGATCTAGCCATGGACTTGGGACAGAGGACCCCACACCACAAGGGAGGTGGAAGTCAAGACAGATGGCAGGGCTGGCAACAAGAGACACTATTCTCATGTCTGATGTAGTCTTGCTTTTCACCAGTGCCTTTCACACCCTACTGGGTACCCAGCTGAGTGGCAGGAGGGCCTAGTGATGCAAGAGGTTAAGACATGGTAGCAAGGAAGGGCTGGCATCGACTCTTTGGGACCGTTTGAAAATGTACATTGCCCAGAGTTTCTGAGACCATCGAGTATATTGGTAAAACCCACACCTGTTTTTAAACCACGCCCTTAGGTGCTCCTTTCTAACTAGGAGGCTACTACAGAAGAGTGACCTTGAGCTGTGCTTGGAGGACCAGCTGCATCACATTCACCAGGCACACTGGTGAAAATGCACATTCCTGAGCCTGCCTCAGACCTATGCAATTAGAGTCACTGGGACATCCTACTGTTCCCCATGCATCTCCATGTAATGTCTTGGCAACCAGATATACAGTTTCTTACAACTAGAATTATTATTTATGTAAGAGTTTCATGATGAGGAATTATTTATTTCTTAAAAGCCATTAACAGCCTCTATATTTTTTCTTCTTTCCATCTAGCAAATTATCAAGCACCTACTTCATATTTTGGTACATGCTAGAAATGACTTCATGGAGTCTAGGAACTTTGGTGGTGTTTAGCCTTGTGGCTTTGGAACCTTGAGGACTTCAAGGCCATGAATGTGCCTGGAGTTTGGGGAGGAGGTTGAGCTTTGGAGAAGCTGGGCTCATAGTCGTCTTCTCCACATCAACTTGGGCAGCCCTGTTTTCTATTTTGAGTTGCCATATATGAGTTCTTTTACAAAATATATTTTCTTCTCATTAAAAAAGGTGGGGGGGCACTGGGCACGGTGGCTCACGCCTGTAATCCCAGCACTTTGGGAGGCTGAGACGGGCGGATCACGAGGTCAGGAGATTGAGACCATCCTGGCTAACATGGTGAAACCCTGTCTCTACTAAAAATACAAAAAATTAGCCGGGTGTGGTGGCGGGCACCTGTAGTCCGAGCTAC
The DNA here is from genome assembly GCF_007565055.1 of Rhinopithecus roxellana. Classification (NCBI taxonomy): domain Eukaryota; kingdom Metazoa; phylum Chordata; class Mammalia; order Primates; family Cercopithecidae; genus Rhinopithecus; species Rhinopithecus roxellana. Next base: position 71,415,969 of record NC_044549.1, on the reverse strand, counting down.
TCGGGAGGCTGAGGCAGGAGAATGGCATGAACCCGGGAGGCGGAGCTTGCAGTGAGCCAAGATGGCACTACTGCACTCCAGCCTGGGGGACAGAGCGAGACTCCATCTCATTAAAAAAAGGAAAAAAACAACAAAAAACAAAAGGCGGGGAGGGGGAGTAAAAGAGACAGAGAAGGAAAGTAAAAAACAGGCTTAATGATGTTTGCAATCCCATTCGAATCTCAATTTCTACAGTTTGCTACTTGAACTTGTCAAAAATCATGTTCTAAAGGAAAATCCCTTTTTTGCCTTCATCCTGTCCCTTCTCACATAAAACAAGACCTTGTGGTTCAGGGTTCGTTGTTGTAAATAACCTGTCAAAATCTCAAGGATAAGTATTCCCCCTACAAACCCTGCCCCCGATCTACTCATGATGAATCCTTTCATGTAATGGCAGGCAAGTTAATTGGTATAGATTGTTAGTCATTTTCCAAATGATAATGGTCACTGGTGCAGATAACCAAGCTACTTGGAGATAGTTAAAGAGAGGTCCTGCACCTGACAATACTGTGTATGCCTTGGAAGGGCCGATTATGGTTTCTGAGATATGGAAGTCATGATTTAATGCTGCAACTTGGAGGTGGAGGATTTGCAGAGGTTGTTTTGGGGTAGAGGAGAATGCAGAATCTCCCCTCTCTGAATCATGGCTTATTCCTTGGAAACCTGTCATTCACAAACCCAATTATGTGCAGGTAGAATGTCAACTCTGACAGAATGAAACCAATGCACCCTTTGTGTGTGTGTGTGTGTGTGTGTGTGTGTGTGTGTGTGTGTGTTTTAATGAAATCCTGCTTTACTAGCAGGTTCTATTTTCATAAATGTCTATTTTAAAAAAAGCCAAATCATATATTTCCCCACACACTTCTGAATATGTTTCATTCAGGTGAGAAGCCTTAATCAGTGTGTTGAAAGAGAGCTGTTAGGTGTTGCTGTGCGCATTTTGCCAAAGGGGGAGAGATGCAGGAATGAAGAGAAATCCTCTTAGCATTACATCTGACCCTCTGCCCCTTTCTGAGAGTCTGGGCCTTGGGTTCCCAATTTATAGATGGAGGTTATTAAATTAGCCATTATCAAAGGCTGTCATGGAATCACTCAAAGGTTGAAAAATCTTTACAAAGAAAAATGTCGTGCCACAGGAGTGCCGGTTAATTATAAATGAGAAGTGGAAGGCAGGCAGCTAGCATGGAAAGCAGATAAGGTCCTTGTGGCTTTGAGTTACTATTTAGGGTTTTGGGTTTTTTTTTCCTTTTCTTCCCCTCTCCTTGGTTTTGCTTTTGTGTGGGTGTGAGGTTTTGTTGTTGTTGTTGTTCAGAAGTAAAAGGGTATTCTGTGGTTAGAATCAGATTTTCTGTAAGTAACTTTTTGGTTCAGTGGTCAGAGAGAGCCTACTTTGAGTCCCTGTTCTGCTCACTATTTAGGGTTGATTAACTGCTCTGAATAGTTCAGTTGCTTAACTGCTTACAAGCCATTTAACCACTCTGGGCCTTTGTTTTCTTCTGTGGGAAGTGGAGATAATATTTCCTTTCTTGGAGGACTGATGGAGATAATATTTCCTTTCTTGGAGGACTGATGGAAGAGTCATGTATGTAAGTTATAAAGCAACTCAAATGCCGGGCATACAGCTCAGTGTGTGCCCCCTCCCCATCCTGACCACCTGTATCCTGCTTCTTTCTGGTTTTCAGTAGCACTTACTGCCTTTAATATACTTTGTGATTGAATGACTCGTTATGTGTATTGTATGTTTCTCCCCTCTGAGAACGCAGGCCAAGAGGGCAGGGATCTTTGTCTTGATTAGGTATCCAAGTACCTAGAGCAGGCCTTGGTACATGGTAAGTGCTTGTTAGTTATTTGGGGCTTGTTGTTGTCGTCGTTTTGTTTTTGTTTTGGGGTGTGTGTGTGTGTGTGTGTGTTGAGACAGCTTCTCACTCTGTCACCCAGACTGGAGTGCAGTGGTGCGATCTGGGCTCACTGCAACCTTCACCTCCTGGGTTCAAGTGATTCTTGTGCCTCTACCTCCCGAGTAGCTGGGACTATGGGTGCCTGCCACCGTGCCCAGCTGAATTTTTTTTTTTTTTTTTTTTTTTTTTTTTTTTTTTTTGTATTTTTAGTGGAGACATGGTTTCACCATTTGGCCAGGCTGGTCTCGAACTTCTGGCCTCAAGTTATCCATCCACCTCAAGTTATTTGTTGAGTGACCACATAGGGCCTCAGCCCTCCCCATCTTCTCTTTTCTGTTTATCCTTCTACTTGTTGATGCTTATTCTGGATCTGATTCTGCACTCCTCGTCTGTTTTCTTCTTGTCTTTCTTCCTTCTCCTGGAGCCTCAGTTCATTAAATCATGTCCATCCGGCATTAGTGTGCTCTTCCCTGCATAATCAGTACCTGAATAAATGAATTTCCTTGGTGGATATTTTGGGACTGAATTTGGTAAAAGTTTTCTACATTTCAGTGTTCAAGTATGACTTTCTAGTAAAAAGCATTAGTCACCAAACAGCTTACTCAGTTTACTTAAACACACTGAAACTTGTTTTTCCTTAAGTCATAAACTGGAAAAAAAATTCTTGGAGAAATAAACTGACTGCTTCCCAACAGACCTGACCATTGTGCAGTAACTGATTAATTAAAGAGTTACTGTTCAAATGAGCTCTATTTTTAAAAGCAACAACCAGGGTTTGGATGGAACTTCTTTGAGTTTGGAGATGCAAACCAGATCCAAGGTGTGCATTCTGTCTGTGTATATTTCTGATGCGATGAAAGCAGGAAATGGGGGAATCTGACAAGCCAAAATCAGTTTGGTTAGACTAAACTGATTTTGTTTCTTCGAGTGCATTTTTATGTGGAAATTCAGGTACAACACATCAATACAATAAAGATATAAAACAACTAATCATCTTGATAGATGCAGAAAATGTGTTTGACAAACTCCAACACCCTTTTGTGGTAAAAACAACAAACTAGCATAGAAGAGAACTTCCTCTACCTGATAAAGAGCGTCTACAAATAACTCATGGCTAACATAATACTTAAAGCTGAAAGACTGATGCTTTCCCCTTAAGATCAAGAACGCAGCAAAGATGTCCACCCTTGCTACTTCTGTTGAACATTGTACTGGAGGTTCTAACCAGGGCAATAAGACATGATAAATAAATAAAAGACATCAGATTGAAAAGGAAAAAGTAAAACTCTCTATTTGCACATGATATAGCCTTATATAGAGAAAATTCTAAAGAACATACACGCACACAAACACACACACGCACACACAAGTGCCTAAACTAATACAACTAATAAATGATTTTAGCAATATTGTATGATTTAACATCAGTATAAAAATCATTTATGTTTCTATACAATAACAATCTGAAAATGAAATTGGGAACAATTCTAATTACAATAGCATCAAAAAGGATAAAATACTTAAGAACAAACTTAAAAGAAGTACAAGCCTGTGCCTAAAAACCACAAAATATCATTGAAAGAAATTAGATTGAAATAAATGGAAAAGTAGTCAGTGTTCATGGATTGGCAGACTTAATATCATTAAAATGGCAATACTCTTCAAATTGATAAATTGATCTACAAAGTCAGTGTATGTCTATCAAAACTGTAGCTGGCTTTTTTTCTTTTTGCACAAATTGACAAACTAATCCTAAAATTAATATTTTATGAATGCAAATGCAAGGAACGAAGAAGAGCCAAAACAGTTTTTTAAGAGAAGAACAAAATTGCATGACTCATATATACTTCATGATTTTAAAACTTACTGCAGAACTGCAGTCATCAAGACAGTGTGATACTGGCACAAAGATGGACATACAGACCACCGGAATAGAGCTGAGCATCCAGAATAAACTCTTACAGCTATGGTCAGTTGATTTTTTGACAATGGTACCAAGGCAATTCAATGGGGAAAGATTATTCTTTTCCATAAATGGTGCTGAAAGAACTGGATAGCCACATGAGAATGAAGGTGGTCTCCTACTTAGTGCCATATACAAAAATTAACTCAAAATGGATCATAGACCTAAATGTAAGAGCCAAAACCATACATCTCTTAAATTAAAACGTAAGAATACATCTTTATGACCATGAGTTATGCAATGGCTTCTTAGAAATGATTAAAAACAACAACAACAAATTAAACTTCATCAAAATTAAAAACTTTTGTGCTCAACAGATGTCATCAAGAAAGTGAAAATACAGTCCACAAAATGGAAGAAAAAATGTTCCTATCATATATCTGATACAGGACTTGTATCCAGAAAGTATGTGAAGAACACTTATAACTCAACAATTAGAACACAACCCAATGAAAAAAGATGGACTAAGGATTGGTATAGACATTTCTCTATTCTAAGAAGATATATAATAAGCACATAAAAAGGTATTCAACATCATTAGCCATTAGGGAAATGCAGATCAAAACCACAATTAAATACTGCTTTATACCCACTATAGTAGCTACGATAAAAGACAGACAGTAACAAATGTGACAAGAACATGGAGAAAATGGAACACTCATTCATCAATGGTGGGAATGTACAAAGGTGCAGATATTTTGGAAAACAATTTGGGAGTTCCTCAAAATGTTAAATCTAAAGTTGCTACATGACCTAGCAATTTCATTCCTAGAAATATATCCAAAAGAATTAAGAACATTGGCTGGGCGTGGTGGCTCACACCTGCAATCCCAACACTTTGGGAGGCCAAGGCGGGCGGATGACAAGGTCAGGAGATTGAGACCATCCTGGCTAACATGGTGAAACCCCGTCTCTACTAAAAATACAAAAAAATTAGCCAGGCGGGATGGCGGGTGCCTGTAGTCCCAGCTACTTGGGAGGCTCAGGCATGAGAATGGCATGAACCTGGGAGGCGGAGCTTGCAGTCAGCCAAGATCGTGCCACTGCACTCCAGTCTAGGTGACCGAGTGAGACTCCGTCTCAAAAAAAAAAAGAAAAATTAAAAACATATATCCAACTGAGGGCAGTGGCTCATGCCTGTGATCCCAGCACTTTGGGAGGCCGAGGCAGGTGGATCACAAGTTCAGGAGTTCAAGACCAGCCTGGCCAACATGGTGAAACCCCGTCTCTACTAGAAATACAAAAATTAGCCAGGTGTGGTGGTGCATGTCTGTAGTTCCAGCTACTCAGGAGGCTGAGGCAGGAGAATTGTTTGAACCTGGGAGGCCAGAGGTTGCAGTGAGCCGAGAGGGCGCACTGCACTCCAGCCTGGGCTACAGAGCGATACTCTATCTCAAAAAAAAAAAAAGAAAAAAAAAGTTAGCCAGGCATGGTGGCATGCACCTGTGTGGTCCCAGCTGCTTGGGAGGCTAAGACAGGAGGATCACTTGAGCCCAGGAGGTCAAGGCTGCACTGAGCCATGATTGCATCACTGCACTCCATCCTGGGAAACAATGAGAATCTATCTCAAAAAACAAAACAAAACAAATATCCACACAAAAAAATTGTACATAAATAATCAGAGCATCATTATTCATAAAAGCCATAGGTGAAAATAGTCCAAATGTCCACAACTGATCAGTGAAAATGTGGTATGTATATACAATGGCATATTATTCAGCAATATAAGGGAATGAAGGATTGATACATGCTACAACTTGGATTAACCTTGAAAAATCATTTCGTATGAAAGAAGCCAACTTCAGAAGACCACGTATTGTATGATTGCATTTATATGAAATGTCCAAAATAGGCAAAACCATAGAGAGAGAAAATAGATTAGTGGTTGTCAGAGCCTAGGGGGCAGGGGGATATGGGAAGTAACTGCCAATGCTCCTGGGGTTTCTTTTTTGGGGGGGATGAAAATGCTATAAAATTAGATAGTGATGATTCACAATTCTGAATGTATTAAGAGTCCATGAATTGTACACTTTGAAATGGCAAGTTTTATCGTATGTACATTGTATCGTCACAAAGCTGTTATCAAAACATCGGGCACATCTGGGGATTAAAATTCTGGGCTCTTTTATCACCTTTATAAGGTGCTACTGAAACTAATAATTTTAAAAAGAGTGAACATGAAATAACTTATTTCCTTAAAATTTTCCTCCTCTATTCTTTTTTTTTCTCTTTTTATTGGTGGAAGCTAGAAATGCTTTTGTGTTGCTGACATCAACATATTTATTGCTTCATCATTTCTGTAGCTATGGATAAGAGAACAGATGGTAACCTTAAAAGAGAAATGTTCAGTTTGGGAGATTTTTATCTTTGGCTGCTACCTTTTGAAATAATTCACATGCATGATCTTCTTATATATAAAAAAACCCACCAACATAGGGAAAATTTGGGTTTCTAATTAGAGTTCCAAACCTACAGGGATCTTTAATGGAGGTGAAATTGTCTTTCCTGTGAGATCTTAGGGCCAGACGTGTTTCGTGAGAAAAAATATGTATGTTTGCTCTTCTTCTTAAAGAAAATTTTACCTGCATTTTTTAAACCATTTTCTCCATTTTCCAGGGCTTAGGAACCTTTCATAAAAGCAGTATGTTGTCAGTATTTGTTATCTACAAGTAACATTTCTGGTCAGCATATGTATTATGTATATGTAATTGCTATTACAGTTAAGGAAGTTGTGGTCATGGGCCATATCCAGTGGTCTACTTAGTAAAATCAAAACTACATTACCATTCCTCTTGGGGTATTGATTTAGAAGAGAAGGCTGGGGTCCACATGTAAACACCCTTAGCATACTTACCTGGTGGCCTCTGACCTTTCATGCTGTTTTCACATGCGTGTACCACGCCTTCTGCAAAGACAGGCATGTTCTGGAACCCTGCTTGTGATGCCTTTGCCTGATACCCATTGCCAAGGAATGTGTTTATGGTTTGGGATCCAAGGGCTGGTGACTGGCAGGCTCTTGAAAAAAAAATGTTTTTTTTCTTTCTTTCTCACCTGCTACCTTTACTGCCTGCAGGAAGATCTGCCTGCACTGCAAGTGTCCCCAAGAGGAACACATGGTGACAGTGATGCCGCTGGAGATGGAGAAGACCATCAGCAAACTCATGTTTGACTTTCAGAGGAACTCGACCTCAGATGATGACTCAGGCTGTGCCTTGGAAGAGTATGCCTGGGTCCCGCCGGGTCTGAAGCCTGAACAGGTACCATTCTGGGTGGGAGCATGCTGGTGGTTTGGGTGTTTCACTTTGTCTTACTGGTACTTCCTCATTCCAGTTCTGTAGGAAAAGTAGACTTTGCTGATTCAGAGAAGCGGTAGGGCTAAATAGGTTGAAGATGCCAGGGGCCCAAGTGGAAAATGAGGAAGGGAAATGAAATTGGGCCAGGAGTGATCCATTGCTAATTCATTCCGTATTGTCATTATTGACCATTACCAGGATTGTCTAGAAATGTCTCAGAAACATTGGTTTTAAAACATTAAGAGAGTGAAACTTGGTTTTGGGGGTGGAGAAGAAGAGTTCTACCTTGGCTCTGAGTCTTTACAGTAAGACTCTTCAGATAAAAGAGTGAGGAAGTGTGAATTTTCCTTACTCTTCCCAGTGATTATGCTGTGTTCAGACATTAAGTTTGTAGCGTTACTTTACAAAGAAAGACACTGGCATTTCCTGAAATGTCTTGGCACCACCCAAAGGCTGTAAACATCATTGGCTTGATGAAAAGGTCTTTGTGGCAAATGAAATCAGGCACACAGGTAGGTTTTGTTTAACCAGCAAGGTATTATTTAAAAATTTACTTAGCTGCTAATACTTTTAAATTAGGGATTTTTCATGTAAAGGTGTACCACATTTTTCTCAGTGACATACAGCCTCTTGTATTTCTTGGTACTTAAAATTTTCTCCTCCACCAGCCCCATGTTGTTTAAGAAACTCTTTTATAAGCTGGGTATTTTCATGATGTTTCCTGTGAAAATCTGAAGTGCCAGAATCTGAAGTGTTTGACCACTGTTGACTTCCTCTGACGTGTAAAATTTCTTTCTCAGGACATCTTCTCTATGTCCGACAAAAACGTGTTAAAGTTTAAACAGCCCTTGAAATTTTAACTTGGGAACTTTAGGTGTGATAATGCTTTTAGGGAAAATTCTTTTTAAGTTTTTTTTTTTAACTTTATTTTCAGTTCATGGGTACATGTGCAAGTTTGTCACACTGGTGTCATGGGAGTTTGTTGTACAGATTATTTCATCACCCAGATATTAAGCCTGTTACCCATTAGTTATTTTTCCTGACCCTCTCCCTCCTCCCAGCTTTCACTTTCTGATAGGGCCCAGTGTGTGTTGTTCCCCACTATGTGTCCATGTGTTCTCATCATTTTGCTCCCATTACATGAGACATGCAGTATTTGGTTTTGTGTCTCCGTTAGTTTACTAAGCGTAATGGCCTCCAACTCTATGCATGTTCTTCCGAAGGACATGATCTTGTACTTTTTATGGCTGCACAGTATTCCATTGTGTATATGAGTCTAATATCTAAACTCTATAAGGAACTTAAACAAATTTACAAGAAAAACCAAACAACCCCATTAAAAAGTGGGCAAAGGACATGAACAGACACTTTTCAAAAGAAGACATGCATGAGGCCAACAAACATATGAAAAAAAGCTCAACATCACTGATCATCAGAGAAATGCAAATGAAAACCACAATGAGATACCATCCCACACCCATCAGAATGGCTATTACTAAAAAGTAAAAAAAAAAAAAAAAAAAAAAAAAAAAAAAAAAAAAAACAGATGTTGGCGAGGTTGTGGAGACAAAGGAATGCTTATACCTTGTTGGTGGGAGCATAAATGAGTTCAGCCATTGTGGAAGACAGTGTGACAATTCCTCAAAGACCTAAAAACATTAATACCATTTGCCCCAGCAATCCCATTGCTGGTTATACACCCAAAGGAATATAGATCTTTCTATTATAAAGACACGTGCACACATATGTTCATTGTAGCACTATTCATAATAGTAAAGACATGGCAGGAACCTAAATGCCCGTCAATGACAGACTGGATAGAGAAAATTCTTTATAATAAAGGAGAACCCAAGAATTCACCCATAACTTAATAGTAGTGATACTAATATAATCTCATTGATTAGCCATTGCTCATTTTCTTCTAATTTTGAAGTTGCAAATTGACAGATGAAATCAGGGAGACAGGTAGGATTTGTTTAGCCAGCAAGGTATTGTTTTAAAATTTAATTAGCTACTAATACCTCAAAATTAGAGATTTGCTTCATGTAAAAGTTTGTATTTATGTCTTGAAAATTTGAAGATCTGGTATCTCATCCCTGTAAGGATATAATTGTCTGGAGTTGAGTGATGGCCATTCCTTTTAGACAAAGCTTGATTATACCAGATCATCCCAGTCTCTACAAAGTCCATTTTATTTTTTCGTGTTACCTTCCAGAACCCTACAGGCACTTCCGTTTTGTGATCTCTCTTCTAATTCTCACTGCAGGGGAGAAAATGTCTTAGAATAGAAATACTCCCAGAAAATAATCTCCATGAGAATTGAAGGTAATTCTCTGTTGGGTTATTAACAGGAAGAAATGAGTGCTTTTTCCTAGTTTGTGAGTTGGGGTTATATCTTCTGTTTTAGTAAAGATTTTATTATTAAATAATTCGTTTAAGAAGAATGAGAGTGTTTGATTGAGTTTGTTTAGACACTCAGAGAGGTAGTAGCTGACTACGTGACTTTGTTTGACATTGCCATTCTACCAGCAGTACTTGAACGGTGTGTTTTCATGCCTAGATACACCTGTGAGCTTGTTTCATTTTCTTGCTAACCTCATTTCCAACAGCTTCGAAGCAGCCCATCTTTCTTTTGTTCACCTGAAGGACATTGCTTCTTGCTAAATTGGACTCTGAATTTTCCAAAGTTAAGCTTTTGTCAGTTTCCTGCTTAAAATGAGTTTTCTCTAAAACCATTAAACATCATTCTATGAAATGCAGATTCAGAGAAAACTTTCTACTCATATTGACCCAAGAAAACACAATTTCAGAAGCTAGGGTTTTGATTAAATTTATGATTTCAAAAGTGAGTACTAATGGTATTTTTGCAGGTCCCTTGACTCATCCAAAATGAATGTCTTTGGGAAGCATAAATCTGAAATTTCTTCGATTTGTTTTGAAAGAAAATGATTAGTGCCATTAAACAAGTGGTTTGAATTATGTCAAATGAAAGCGTAGTCCCATCTCTAATAATTCTGTTGTTCTTTGGATGGTTTTCCCTATTTCCTACACTTACTCAAATCTTTTTGACACAGATGATTAGAAAAGGAAATAGCTCTGCAGAGAGAGAAAACCTTCTCAAGTTATTTTAAGAATTCTATAGCACCTAATAAAATATGCATCTATATTAATGGTGTTTGAAGGGGTCATATTGCATGTAAGAAATGAGCTTCAAATTTTTAAATTAGAAGATCTTCTAAAGTCTATTACATACAGCACTGTTTATGAATTTAAAGGGTTTTTTTTTAGAAAGCTGTATAGTATGCTGTAAGAAAAAATTGAGTTCCTAAATGCCCTTCACTAATAACAATTCTGATGTTTAATATATTAACTGTCTGAGAAAGTCTATTTTTCTATCAGGAGAAATTATAGGGAATGTAAAAATGCTTTGTCCTGGAGGCAAAATATTAAAGGCTAGTTAGGGTTGAGAGTAATGTAGTTTCATTTTTGTTAGAAACCTTTCATTTCACTCCCAGGTCGTAGGTTGGTAATACACCTTCAGGTGATACTCTTTATTATTTTATTTCTCCTGAGAAATGCCTTCAATAGAATATAATGCAAACGAAAGTCCCCTCCCTTTTAGGCAAGTGTTCTTGAATATAGGCATTTAATTTCATAAAAATTCACTAGCTGTAAAACCCAACCTTTTAAAAATAGTGGGGAAGTAATAAATATAACAAATGATGCCAGAAAGGAAAGGCATTTATCTCGTGATATTTAATGACTGAGCTGAAAACTAATCAGAGAAGTTGTTCAGATCCTTTGCCTCTGCTCACTCCAAATAAGGTGTTTAATGGTAACAGAACAGAGGGCTGGAATCTGCCCCTAGTTGACCATCTGAAATCTTTTTTTATTTTTTTTATTTTTATTTTTTTAAGAGACAGGGTTTTGCTGCCACACAGGCTGGAGTGCAGTGGTATGATCATAGCTCACTGCAACCTTGAACTCCTGGGCTCAAGGGAATCCTCTTGCCTCAGTCCTAAGTAGCTGGGACTGCAGGCGCATGCCGCCACACCCAGCTAATTTTTGTATTTTTTGTACAGAAGGGGGGGTCTCACTTGTTGCCCAGGCTGGTCTTGAACTCCGACCTCAAGCAGTTCTCCCAAAGTATTGAGATTACAGGCATGGGCCACCACACCTGGTCTGAAGACATTCTTATGGCATCAATTTCATTTCAAACTCAAACAGTGAATAGTGTATACCCTTTCTCTTTCAGGTGCTAGGATGATACATTTACAGTAGATAATATTAAAATAAGAACTTAGAAAATAATTAACAAGCTCTAAGAAGGGCAAATGGTGAAGAGGATTTCTCAGCCTCAGCACTATTGACACTTCGGACAAATAATTCTTTTCTGTTGTGACTGTCCTCTGCATTGTGTAGGATGCTTAGCAGCATCCCTGGCCTCTACCCACTAGATACCAAAAGCACTTCCCATTTGAGGTAACCAAACATGTTTCCAGACATTACCCAATGCTCCTGGGGAATAGGAAAACCACTGGGTAAAAGTGATGTTAAAAACTGGAGGATATCTCAGCAGAATTCTGGCCCAATCAAAACAAAAAAGGATGACTCAATTTAGCAAGTATTTATTGAGCACCTACCATGCTCTAGTTCCAGCTTAGAACAGTTGTTGCCTTGTACCATGGGTATTCAGCAGAGTGAAAAAGTGGGGATCCCACACTGCTTGAGCAGAGGCTGGTGCTCCCTGAGGCAGATCCTGCCACCTTTGCTAAATCAAAATGAGAATTGGAGCTGCATGACCAGTTGGCCATGGAGGGTCACCTTTTTGTTCTTCAAACCAAAAATAACTTTTTCCTCTTTTATAAAAGGAAGACTTGTTCATTAAAAAAGAAAAGAAAAATGTGAGACATCCAGGAAAGCAACTAAAACTCACTCATAATTCCACCAACCAAGGAAAATTGTGTTTCAACCTTTTTGCCTGTGTTTTAGTCTGTTTTCACACTGCTGATAAAGACATACCCAAGACTGGGCAATTTACAAAAGAAAGAGGTTTAACTGAACTTACAGTTCCGCATGGCTGGGGAAGCCTCACAATGATGGCAGAAAGCAAGGAGGAGCAAGTCATGTCTTACATGGATGGCAGCACGCAAAGAGAGCTAGTGTGGGAAAACTCCCCCTTACAATAACCATCAGATCTCGTGAGACTTACTATCACAAGGCCATCATGGGAAAGAACTGCCCCAATGATTCAGTTACCTCCCACTGGGTACCTCCCACAACACATGGTAATTCAAGATGAGATTTGGATGGGGACACAGTCAAACCATATCAGCCTATATATTCAGGTTTCTATGTGTGTAGGAATACATTTCTGCTTTGATTTGGACAAAAATGTGATGATGCTCTCCACTTATCCTGAGCTGTCTTTTCTAGGCCATATATTGTGAACATTTTTCTGCATCAGTATATTTCAATCTGGATTATCCTTTGTAATGGTTCGATAGTTTTCTGTTGGTAGGTTCTAACCTGGAGCAGTACCACTACCTCTAGAGGGCATTTGGAAATGTATGTTTGGGAGAGGGCAATTACTATCTAAATGACTGGGGGACTCCACTAGCCTATGGATGGTGCCTTAAGATGCTAAGCATCCCAAAAAGCACCAGATGATCCTGCGCAAAGGAGAATGGACCCATCCCAAATGCCAAGAGTATCATCATTGAGCACCATGGAGCTGAGGGTTTAGTTTTGACTACTTGCATTGATTGACGGCTTTCCTCTATATTACAAGACAGCAGCAGCTAACCTTATGCATTTTATACATGTGCCTGCTCCTCTCCATAAGCATAATTTCTGGAGGTGTAGTGGTCATGTATAAGCTTTTCTGAGGTTTTAGATTCATGATGCTACACCACCCTCCAGGAAGGTCGTAACCAGTATGTCTTGTGGGTGGATAGCTTTCATTGGGTGCATGTGGGTTTTCTATTAGTTCTCCTCCTTGCTCCTCCTTGAAACTCTGAAGAGGCCATCAGATTGCTTCTTCTGAGTGGATGTCTTTTTCATTGATGTTTGGATACTCCCAAGTGTTCATGGAGGGTTCTCAAATATGAATACCTCCAAAGGTTAGTAATTTTACCTTGACCGTAACTGTGTTTTAGCACAGAATAAGTTGCAATTAGATTCATCATCCAGAACACTCAACTTTCACTTCAAACTGTCGCAGGAAGGATGAAGAATAGATACTAAGTGTGATTGCCTAGTTTTTGGCTTTCCAAACCTTTTTCTTATAAGTGGTAAAATAGGACAGCCAGAGACAGGGGTGAATTAGTTGGATTTGAGCCCCGTGAAGCTCTAAAATATCTCTTTGGGGAGTATATAAAATTATTTATTTGGCTTTTATTTTAGTGACTATTACTCATCCATCAGGTGTCAGATTAAATGTATCTCCTCAAATAACTACTTTGGCTAGCCCCAATACAGGATTAGGTCCTCAGTTACATGCTTTGTAGCAAACCCTGCAATTTTTGTTATTAACACTTATAAAACTTGTAATTAGATACTTATTGGTATAAGTATTTGTTTAATGTTTGGCTTCCCTACTTTCCTTTAAGGTCCAAGAGGGCAGGAATGTTGCATACTTTGTTGTTTAGGAATCCTCCCAGCACCTAGCACAGTGCCTGACACATGGCCTGACACATATTTCAGCAAACATTTGTTAAGAGATAGGCCGACGACAGGGGTCCTCTGCAGAACCAGAAATGTTCGGGTCACATCACACTGAAGAGATAATAGCCTGTGGCATTATTTTCTACATAAAGAATTATTCCATATCAATTATTTCTGTTCCCTCGGCTGCTCCTAAAGATTTGTATTCTAAGCAGATTCCCCTAGCCATCCCAACTGCTTCAGAGTTTTCTTAGGTTGCAAAAAGGCCAGAGAGGGTGACATCTTGCCAAGGGCTGCACTAAGCAAACCTGAGGCAGCTCCACCAGCTCTAAGTCCCTGGGTGTGCAGCAGGGTTGGAGGAGCAGTGGGTCTGGCAGAAGCCCACTGTGTATTCAAACCTAGACACCATATATGTCCCAGTCGGAATCTGGGGAGCCCAGTGAGAGCCATGGCATGAGGAGAAAACAGCATGGCCCTGTGGGAAGAGCCTTGCTTCTGGTATCAGGCAAATCTCTCTGCTACTCCATCACTTTCTGACCACAGTAAAGTTGTTCAATCTCTGGGACCCTCAGTTTCCTCTTGATGAAGATGACAATGATGATGGAAAAATTATTAAACTTTCATTGAACCCTTGCTATGGGCCCACCATCCTTTTTAACACTTTGCATGCATTATCCCATTTAATTCTCAACCCACCTTATTTGGTAATTACTCTTTCTGTCTCCACTGTAGGGTGAGTAAAGCTAGGCTCAGAGAAGTTAAATAACTTGCCCAAGATCACACAGCTAATGAATAGCAGAGACAGATATAATCTCAGACAACCTAACTTTGGAGCCAGTACTACTAGACCTGAAGATCACAGCGCTGATCTGACCATGGATGAGAGAGTGCTTATAATACTCCTGGCCCTCTGTCTGCACATAGAAGTTGCTCAATGAGTCAGTTGTTTCCTTCCCACCTTTCTTGTGAAATAGTAGTATGTGACTGACTAATTACTATTGCCCTGAGCCAACACAAAGAAGAGCAGAAGGAACATTTGGCTTCCGGGAAAGAGGGAGGTTAGGTGGAGATGGAGAAGGCAGGTTAAGCATAGGATTTATAGGAATCCTAGAGTCCTTCGCGGCCTTCTCAAAAGGTTTTCATAAAGTAATTTTGAATTCTGCCAGTATGGAAAGCTTTCTGTTTCCCAGGCCTTCTGCTGCGGGATTGTTATAAAGATACAAGTTTGTCCCAGTGAAGTTCTCTGGCTCTATGGAGCCTGAGGAAGTTATTCAGGGCCCCAGATGCAGCCTCTTGATTCTGAATTCTCTAATGTCTCAAGCAGGCTTTGGGGCTATCTGCTGAAGTACTGAGCTCTGCCGCCCACCTTCCTTGGTGCCTGAGATCTCCTGCAACATCACAGTCCTCAGACCTGCAAGGAATGAGTCCTTGGGGAATTTTCTGTAGGCTTCTCAGAGTGCAAAGGGAGTCTTCCCACAAAGAAGAATATTCTACACATCTCCGTTGGGGGATCAACAGGTCAGCAGAGGCTCCTTGACTTGGCCTCTGTGCCAGTTGGAACCTTATTAGTACCTGTCTCCAATGCTCGGCTATGGGCTTCTTGGCAGCATTCCACTTGATTTTCCCCATGAGAGTCCAAGGAATGAGTCAGAGAGCATGCTAGAAAATTGGGTGAAAAGGAAATGGCCATTGGGCTTTTTTTGTTTCCTCATTCACCTGTTTAAGGTTGTTTATTTTATACCTACTATGTGTCAGGCAGTGTTCTGGGCACTGGGGACAAAACAATAAACAAGAGACTTAAGGTTTCTGCTGCACTGTAGTTCTGTGAAGAGTAAAGACAATTAGAAAACAAATAATTTCAGGTTGTGATTTTTTTAAAAAACCCTAGTGATGTTAAGAATAGAGATGTAAATATTTAAAAACTCTTACGTGTGTCAGACATTTTCCTGGGTGCTTTAGAAGTTGCTTCTCACTTAATCTATCCTATATATATTTAAAAAAATAAACAAATAAATAAATAAATAAAACAGTTTCTGAGATCATGGATGTGGACCGGGATGCTGAGGGGATTGGCTAATTTAGCCTGATGGTCAGATCCAACGTCTCTGGGGAGGCAGTATTTGAGCTGCTACTGAAGATGCCTGCTATGCAGAGATCTCATTTGTTACAGAAGGTAATGTATTCATTTGAGTGAAACTCAGAAGTGAAATGGAATCGGTACCAACTTTATGCACAAAGAATTTGGGGAGAGTGTTGGAAAACTGTTTGGGGGGAAATGAATGGAGGCCATGCAGTGCTCAGTGCTTGCTAAGGCATCCCTGGACATGAAGGTGGGACAGTCCCACTACCTTGCTTGCCCCTGGGAAATTGGAGGCACCTGATCATCCATCCCCTTGATGTTTCTGCCCCAGGTGCAGATAGGACAACAGAGAGCCCCCATTTGACTACAGAGGTATGTTAAATTCATAGCAAGTACTCTACTTACATTTATTTATGTCCATACTACCTTCCAAAATGTGAGTCTGTTAGAGACGGACATTGTCTTATTCACCACTCTATGCTCAGTACCAAAAATAATGCTGGCACATACTAGTCATTTAATAAACAGGGTTTTCATGAATAAACAATCTCATTTAATCCTTGGTACAAAATCCTCTATTTTTCCGTTGAAATCATTGAGGCTCACAGTATCAGAAACTTGACTAAGATGCCACAGTCAGCGAGGGACAGAGACAGGACTTACACCGGCCATCTGTCTGACTCCAGTGCCCATGTGGGCTCTTCCTCCTCCACCCCTTCCTCATGCACAGTGAAGAGCATGCACATTGCTCCACTCAGGGAATCAGATCCAAGAAAGCAGACGTGGTGTCAGTTGGAGGAGGGGAGCAGTGTGAGTCACACAGGCTCTTTCATTCTTAGGGATGGGAAATTTCTCCTAATCTGAAGTTGACCTTGGTGACTAAGGAATTCATCTTTTCCCCACTTCCAGTTTCCCCACCACTGCAGGAAGCAGCATGACCCTGCTTCAAAGATTTGTTGCCCTATCGACAATCTCTATTTATCCTTATCTCTTCTCACTCTCTTACCCTGGCTTTACTGTACTTCCTCCAGGGGCTCTCATGTTCCTGGTACAGAGAGCGTCACGTACCTGGGCACTCAATAGTGACATTCATTCAGCAAGTATTTATTGAGTGCCAACTATATGCCAAGCACTTTCCTAGGCACTAGGGTAGAGCAGTGAAAGGCAAACAGGTACCCCTGCCTTTGTGGAGCTGACAGTTTAGTGAAGGATGTGGACAACTTAACAGCTGAATAACAAGACACATTCAGAGACCGATGTCAATTAGCAAAGCAATAAAAAAGGGTGATACGATCTAGAGGAAGGAGTTGACAGGCTTTGTCTGTAAAGATCTAGCTAATAAATATAGGCTTCATGGATTATGCAATCTCAGTGGCAAATCTCCAACTCTGATGTTGTAATGCGAAAGCAGTCATTGACAAGAGGTGAACAAATAGGCATGGCCATGTGACAATAACACTTTACTTACAAAAACAGGAAGGGGGCCTGATTTGAAACACAGACCCCTGATTTAGGGAATCTATCTACTTTACATTGGATGGCTAAGAAAAACCTCTCTGCAGAAGTGACATTTGAGCTGAGTCATTACATGGAATGATGGTTTGATTACCCAGATTTGGTCTGCCTCTTCCGGTGGGTTTCAAAATGAGGCTCCCATACCGGTAGTACTAGTATCACCTGGGAACATGTTAAATGTAGACTCTTAGGACTTGCCCCAGACCTGATAAACCAGAACTCTGAAGATGGAGCCCAGGAATCTGCTTCAACAAAGCTTTTAGGTGTTTCTTATGCATGACAAAGTTTGAGAGCCATTACTGTTGGCTAATGGAAAAGCCACATTGCTAGGAACAGATGAGGCCACATCTTGACTCTGTCGCTTATTAACTCTGTAACCTTGGGCATCTCAAGCATCAGTTTTCTCAGCTGTAACACGGGGATGCTTCTGCCCAAGTCTAAAGTAGCTAACAAAGAAGAAGTGAATTCATCTCTGTAAGGATCCTAGGAGAAGGCAGACACAAAATAGGTCCTCAGCAAATGGTAGCTGCTGAACTCATCAGAATCATTATTTGAATCTCCAAGATGCTGAAGCAGATTTGCGTGCAGATACTAATGAATGGTGTGCCCCAGAAGCTACCCCATCCTATTCCTGGCTTTTTGCCTTTGACTGGCATGCCCTGGATATCACCCAAATACAAGGCTGATTGTTAAAGGAAAACTCAGGATGCTTTTAAAAGTCTTTCATTGGCCCTGTTTCTTCACCTCCCTTTCTGGCCTGTTAACCTAGAGCATGCGCTGATCCCTTTTACTGCAGGACCATGAATTATACAGCTGTGACTCACCACCACCCGGCTGGGGCCACAGTGCCAGGCGTCCAGCTTTACCGTTAGCTTTCAGGCTACTGACAGTTTGCTCTTTTATGTGAGAAGCTATTTATACCAGGAGGGACAAAGGCTGGCAGATGCTGGGGGAAGGGAGAGAAGAATGACAAAATGGTTCATCTCTCAAGGTCTGCTGGGTGGTTTTGGCTTATAGGAAAGGAATGCACAATCTAATAGCCCTTCTAAAACCCCCATAAAAACCATCATTAGACTCACCAGCCATTTGCAGAGTGTTGTCTTTATTTCATTACTCCATCAGCACATGCTGAGATCAAAATGGAATTTCATGGTGCAGGGAGATGCATGTCTCTCCAACTGAATTGGATTAAATTCCCCCTAAGTTGCATCTCCTAGTTTGCCTTCACTGTCAGTCACCTCAGTGTTTTCAATGCAGTTCAAGAGATGAGTTGGGAAGGGAGGGAAGAAGGGGGCAGGAGGAGGCTTCAAAGCAGTCCACCTCACTCTTCTCGGGAAGCCAGTCACGTGAACAATGCTGTGTTTATCTTGGCTTCAGAAATACACTGATGTCATTGGATGGCAATGGGAAATATGCCTGTGTGTGCAACTTTCAATAAAACTGCCTGTTAATAAACTTGTTTTCAATGGAGCTGTCAGAGTTGGGACTAGAACCTGGGTTCCCAGGCTCTAGGGCCTCTGCCAGATGAAGTCAGCAGCAATGTGGCCAGATTCCACCAGCAGGGACTTGTCAAGGCTTGCATGCAGATTATAAGGCCTGGAGAGGCCAAGGTTCATTTGAAAATGCAGGAAGAGAGACCTGCAATAGGAGTTCTAGCTTTCAAGACAGATGTCTTCAACCTTTACAGTAAATTTACTCTGGGGTCCTAAAGATTGGGACTTGGCCTCTTTCTTAGACTTCCTGCATAAGTTCACAGCTGCACACCCTTTCTGCTGACTGGGCCATCTACACTGTAGCCTGGTGTGAGAATTGATGTAGTATCAAGATGATCTCCTCTGCCTTATGATGCAGGAGATATTTTGAGTAATTTCATGGGATGATTGGATTAATCCACCACCAAATCAACAAGTAACTAACTTCCTTCCTCAATCTATTTATCTACCTGTGCATTCATTTATTCATTCATTTGTACATTCAGCCATTTATTCGTTCAACAGTTGTTTATTAAGTACTCATATGTGCAAGCTGTTAGTATATGTGTGATTTCAGTATGGCAGTTTTCCAATTCCAATCAAAAACTGGAGCTTTCCACCACCAGTCTTTATATGTTGCTTTAGGTGGCCTAGAGACATACACAGGTAGATGTAGAAAGTGTCTCATGGAAGACCCTTGCAGACATCAGGCTTTGTGCTGGCCTCTGATGACTTCTGTGTTTTGAGTACCTATCGTTATGGGTTCATAAGTGTTTGAGAGTCTGTGCTGCTTTCCAACATTGGCCAAGTTAATTCACCTTCCCAAGCTTTCATCTCATCTTCTGAAAAATAAGGATGTCAGTACTGAACTACAGCATAGTTGTGAGAATTAAATGAAACAATGCTTTAAGCATTTGGGGTTTTAAAAGTGGCTGCTCTTAGTTTTCTTTTCCATAGTTAAAAATTGGAAATAACTCAAAAGTCTATCAACAGGTAGATGGATAAACATATTGTATTGTATCCATGTAGTATACTACTACTTTACAATAAAAGTGAGTGAACTGTTGGTCTATGCAACATGAATCAGAATCTCAGAATCACTATTCCAAATGAAAGAAGCCAGGCAAAAGAGTACACACTATGTGATCTCATTTATATAAAACTCTAGAAAATGCAAACTAATCTATAGTGACAGAAAGTGATCAGTAGTTACTTGGGGATGGGGAAATGAGAGGGAGAAATGACAAAAGGATCAAGGAGAGTTCTGGGGGTGATAGGTACATTTGCTATCTTGTTTATGTTGATGCTTTCATGGGTATATACATATGTTGAAATGTACCAAATTGTATACTTTACATGTGATTTATTATATGTGGATACCTCAATAAACTGATGAAATAAATGAATGAATGAAGTTGCTCTTTAGCAAACAGGAAGGCAAGCTTCCTCCCATGCCAATGGTGGAGGCTTCCTATGGTTTCACAGTTGCCTCACGGAGTAGCTAAGTCTTTTGCCAAGCCTTTTGTCAGAAAGAACTGCTCAGTATTAATCATGCACAATGAAAAGGAGATTTGGGGTAGAAACTCATCAACATCCAGATGGATGGCACAAGAAAATGAGTCCACAGACTGGCTCATTTCACAATCTCTAAGCTCCCAAGGACAGTGCCTAACACGTAGTTGGCACTCAGTAAATAGTGGTGGTAGTGTTATTGCTATGGCAATTTTTAGTGGTACAAAAGTAATTGCTGTTTTTGCCATTACTTTTATCAGATAATCCAGCTTGGGGACTGACTTTTTCTAATTCTTAGTTTGGGGGCTGTCTTTTCCTAACTTACTGAAAGATACCAAAAATTCTAGCAGCAACCTAAGGGGTTCTGTAAACATTAACTTCCCTACAATCCTGGGGTCCTGAGAAACCTTTCTGACTCTTGCCAAAGGGCGTTAGGAAAAAAGACGTGGTGTCTCCATCCTCAGTGGATCCGGTGTTTGGTGAGAGGGTAATTATTTCCTCAGGGTGGATAATCAAAATTGTGAACACTTAATCTCTGTAAGTTCCCAAGGACAATACCTAACATGTAGGCCCTAACATTTTGGGCCTTTTTTATAGTCTCCTTTCTCTTCCATCATTCTGTAAATTATTGCAAGAATCATAGCTTAAGAGAGTCAACCAGGGAAAAAAGCTACAGTGCCAACCAACTAAGTTTGCCAACCACTTGGCAACTCTGTGTGAGTTGAGAGAGAAGGTCAAATGACGTGGATAAATTTGAGGTTGGGCTTGAACATAGTTTTGAAACATCCATCTTCTTTTGTGCCCCATTGCTGTGTGGATAGTCAAGAATTCATCTAGATGGTGAATATGCCATGAGAAACAGCTCTTCTGGACTGGAACAGTGATTCATACCCATAATCCAAGCTACTTGGAGCCTAAGACAGGAGGATAGCTTGAGTGATCGCTTGAGTCTAGGAGTTTGAAACCAGCCTGGGCAGCATAGCAAGGTTCCATCTCAAATATTTTTTTTAAATCAGTCAGTCAGTGGTGTGGGCCTGTAGCTCCAGCCATTCAGGAGGCTGAAGCATGCACATTGCTTGAGCTCAGGAGTTCAAGGTTGCAGTGAGCTATAATAGCACCATTGCATTCCAGCTGGATGACAGAGCAAGGCCTCGTGTCTTAAAAAAATAAAATTAAAATAACTAAACATAAGTAAAAGAAAAAGTTCTGCTGAAATATGGTCAGTGAGACCATTTACTGTGGTCTTTCTCGAGCACAGTAATTAAGAGCCATGGCTGTGGTATCAGAAGCAGCTGGGACCTGATCCAGCTCTGCCACTGTCCAGCTATATTTATGATGGGAGCAAGTTGTTTTACCTTGTTGAGGTCATTCTTTCTCATCTATAAAATGAAGACAGTAATATTTCCTGCCTTGCAGAGCACTTAATCAGTACCTGGCATTTCAAGAAATGTGTATCTTTCCAGACTAGAATGGCCAATTGTTTTGAAAACACTTTTCTTGGTAAGGCCTGTCTGGGGAAACAAGACTGAGCTCTAAGTCTGAAGTTCTTGTCCATAGATGTTGGGGGCAAGAATTACAGCATCCTAAGATATAAGCATAAGCAAAACAAGACAAAGCAGAAATTCTTAAGCCCAAACCTTGGATTTAATATTTAAGAAAACAGTCTCAGAGAATATACGTGACTTGCTCATTGTCACATAGGGCCAGTGCTTAGGGAGCAGTTAATATTCCACTCTTCCCCTAAGGAATGTAGACTGGGAAGATACACAGAAAAGACAACATTCAAGTGCAGAAAGAGTCATGAATCAGAAAAGTTTGTTTTCAGACAGCGATCAAGTGGCCTTGACCAAGTTTCTTTGCATCTTCTAGCTTCTATTTCCCATTTGGAATGTAAAGATGTGAAATATTTTTTTCCATTATAAAGTGCCATGTTTCTAAATTGTTAGAAGAAAGATGATAGAGTTCGTGAACAATAATTACTATTGCTATGATATACTCTATAGCTTTCATGTTTGCCTTTTTGGTCTATCAATGCCTAATGAAGGCAACTTAAAATCTTTCTCTGTAATTATAGATTTGTTTTTCCTTATATTTCTGTTTTTGCTTTATGTATTTGAGGCTATGTTTTTTGGTGCCTACAAGTTATGGTATATAATATGTAACATAACCTATGGTTATACTATAGTTTTGATAGATTATTATTTTGTAACATTCGTTATAAATAAATGTGTTATTTATTTTTTATTTTAACATGAAATTACTTTTAAAAAGTTTATTAACAGCTACATAATATTTTTCAGGAATAGAAGTCGTGAACTGTTGGCCATTATAAAAATGGTCAATAAACTGTATCACCAATAATTTTGAAATGAGCAAGGATCTATTAATTATAATATCCCTTATATCCCACCTAATTTTATTTGTTCAAATTCTGGTTTGTATAATACTAACATTGCATACTAGCTTTCTTTTGGTGAGTAACTGCAAGACTATGCTTTTCTATTCTTTTAAGTCTCTTCTTATGGTTTTAGGTGGGGCTCTGCAAGCAGCACATGATGGATATTGCATTCCTATTATTCCAAACTGATAATCCATCTTTTAATTGATGGATATGATACATTCAAATTTATTATGATAACTTATATAATCATTCTTACCACTTTATTTTCTGTTTGCTATCTTTTTTCCTCTGCTTTTTTCTGTTTTCTTGGGTTCTATTTTTTTAAATGAAGCCTTCCCAGTTTTCTTCATTTTCCTTTGCTTGGTGGAAAGCTATAGAGTATATTTCTATTCTTAGAGTGGTTATCCACCATTTCTTAACATCCAGCCACACTGGATCCTTGTCTTAGTCTGTTAGCCACTTGTCTTAAGTCTGTTTTGTGCTGCTATAACAGAATACTGGAGACAGGGTAATTTATAAAGAACAGAAATCTATCCTCTCACAATTCCAGAGGCTGAAATGTTCAGGATCAAGGAACCAGCATCTGGTGAGGGCTTTCTTGCTGCATCCTCAGGTGGTGAAAGGCGAAAGGGCAAAAGGGGGAATGTGTCCCCACATGGCAGAAGAGCAGAAGAGATGAACCCACTCCAGCAAGTCCTTTTTTTTTTTTTTCCTTTTTTTTTTCCTGAGACAAAGTTTCACTCTATCACCCAGGCCAGAGTGCAGTGGTGCATTCACAGCTCACTATAGCTTCAGCCTTCCTGCACTCAGCTGATCCTCCATCCTCCCACCTCAGCCTCCCAGGTAAGTGGGACTATAGATGCACACAACCATTCCCAGCTAATTTTTGTATTTTTTGTAGAGACAGTTTCACCATGTTGCCCAGGCTGGTCTCTAACACCCGGACTCAAAGGATCTTCCACCTTGTCCTCCCAGAGTGCTGAGATTATAAGTGTGAGGGACCATGACCACGACTGGCCACAAGTCCTCTTTATGGCAGCATTAATCTATTCCAAGCAACTTCCAAAAGGTCCCATCTCCCAACACTGTTACATTGGGGAATCAGTTTCAACACATGAATTTGGGGGGACGCATTCAGACCATAGGGTCACTCTTCGAATACCCAAGCTTCCTCCCACTTCATGCCTTTGCACTTGCTGTGCTTTCCTCCTTTGTTCACTTTTAACAAAGCTTCAGTTAGTGTTTTTGTCTTCCTTCTTAATATGATAGTGATCTTCTGTGACATACTTTTTAGTACGGCATCTTAGATTACCCATGAAAGATTTTTCTTCCCATCTTGATTAGCCTGCATCTCAATATACTTCTGAACCAGTTCACCAGAACTTGGGTTCATATTCACTCAAGCCAAAGTAAAATATAATTTTGGGTAGTTTCTCTTTAAAACAAAAATCATGTGAATACTAAGAATGTTAAGATCATTTTATGCCTGTTATTTTTCACACATCTTTGCTCCCTTCACTTAACACATAACAACGGATTCTGAAACTCCCATTTTCAAAGGTTACTTCCTAAACATGTGGTAGAAAAGTTAAGGTTGATTTTTTTCTTTTCAATCCATTTTCTGCCTAGTTTCAAAAAGGGTCTAGAAGAGCTGTCAGTATAATAACTAAAACAGGGTGAAAGCATGCTATAGGCAACAAAGAGAAACGAGATAATTATAATAACAAAACTAAAGGGCACTAGTAGAGTGGAGCACTGTTGTTAGCTAACCACCTAACAATATCTCCAGTTTTGGATGAAGACTGTGATAGCATGAGGATGAGCATTGTTTTAGACTGGATGTTGGGACTGTCGGGATGTGGAAGGGTGCCTGCCAGAACTGTTTTTTTTGGGTCTGAGCCTCATTGATCCTGAGTGCTTGTCTCTCACAATTGTTAGCTAATACCTTTCGTTGCTTCTCGTGCCACTTCTAGAGCAATCAGAAGACCGTCGTGAGCCAGGAAGAGGTACTACATAAAGTGAATTCTATAATCTGTAAAATACAATAAAGTGAATGGCCTGAGACTAATAATTCAGAAACTATAACTTGCCCAATTATCAGTGGTGATTTATTTCCTAGGTCTTCTCAATGAAAATGCTACACACAACTGAGTTCCCAGATCATTTCATTTGTTATAGATTCTAATGGCTGGGGCCAGCATCTTCCCTGTGATCCTTAATTGTCTTATTAAAAACAGAAGGAAAGTTGCTTATGAAAGGACTTACATGTAAATGTAGATACATTGTCTGACTCATTTTCTGCCCATTGATTTTCACCATAATTTCAGAGAACTTTACCACAGAAAAACATTTGTTCCCAACACGTAATAAAAATCACTCTCGGCTGGGTGGTGGCTCATGCCTGTAATCCTGGCACTTTGGGAGGCCAAGGTGGGCAGATCACCTGAGATCAGGAATTTGAGACCAGCCTGGCCAATATGGTGAAACCCCATCTCTACTAAAAATATAAGAATTAGTCGGATGTGGTGGCACGTGCCTGTAATCCCAGCTACTCAGCAGGCTGAGGCAGGAGAATCACTTGGACCCAGGAGGTGGAGGTTGCAGTGAGCAGAGATAGTGCCACTGTACTCCAGCCTAGGTGACAGAGTAAGACTCTATCTAAAAAAAAAAAAAAAAAAAAAATAGCTCTCAAATTGTCAAATTCGTAGGTACTGAAAGGAAAATGGTGGTTTCCAAGGGCTTAAGGGGGAGGAGAATGGGAAGTGAGTGGTTAATGAGTACAGAGTTTCAGTATGGGAAGATAAAAGAAGTTCTGGAGATGGATAGTGGTAGTGGTTGCACAACAATGTGAATGTATTTAATCCTGCTAAAAAATGGTAAAAAATGCTAAATTTTATATTCTGTATATTTTACCATAAAATAAATAAACACATGCATACATAAAATAACTCTCAGGAATTGGAGCAGTCCCTTCAAGGACCACATGGCCTTTGTTGGGGACCAACCTGGGCACATTAACTTCTCTTGCACAGACCAAAGGGAAAACAAATTCACCAAGCCTGAGTTAGTTCCCATAATCCTCATTATGTAACATACACACATAACATTCAAAGTATGCACATTACTCAATAATGCAGTTGATTTCTGCCTTCTTTGGAGTTCAGACTGATCCATGTGGCTTTCATGATTAAGCAGCCACTCTGGCCTGTTTAGTATTTAAGGTTTTAGCAGGAATTGCAAGCTTGAAGAATGAACTACACTGTTCATTGATTCATCAAATACATAGGACAGAGTGTAATCCTTTGACTAGTTTGTGGAGACAGTGGGGTGAAATGGATAGAGAATGAGCTTTGAAGTCAGACCTAAATTTAAATCCTGGCTCAGCCCTTTACTCCTTGATGATCAAATGGTTTATAATTTTGTTGATCCCCATTTTTCATGATTCTGTATTTGCAAATGTGCCCACTTGCCAAAATTTATATTATTTGTAACCCCAAAATCAATACTTGCAGCAGCACTTTCATGGTCATTTGCAGACTTTACTTGTAACCTCAAAATCAATACTTGCAGCACTCTCATGGTCATTAACAGGCATACACAGAGGGATAAAAAATTTGAATTGCCCAATGTATACATGGCCAGCTGGGGTAGAACAGCTAATTCTATGCTTTCTTATTCCAGCTCACAGACTGAATAAACAAGTGGTCTATTTAGGGCCACTTTTTTGCATCTTATGCTTTTTGTTGGTGATTTCACTGTTTAAAATAGCCCCAAGCATAGTGAAGTGCCATCTAGTGTTTCTAAAAGCAAGAAGGCTGTGATGTGCTTGATGGAGAAAATATGTATGTTAGGCCAGGCATGGTGGCTCACGCCTGTAATCCCAGCACTTTGGGAGGCCAAGGCAGGCGGATCACCTGACGTCGGGAGTTCGAGTCCAGCCTGAGAAGCATGGAGAAACCGCATCTCTACTAAAAATACAAAATTAGCCAGGCATGGTGGTACATGCCTGTAATCCCAGCTACTCGGGAGGCTGAAGCAGGAGAATCGCTTGAACCTGGGAGGCGAAGGTTGTGGTGAGTCAAGATCGTGCCATTGTACTCCAGCCTGGATGACAAGAGCGAAACTCAGTCTCAAGAAAGAAAGAAAGAAAATATGTATGTTAGATAATCTTCAGTCGGGCATGAGTTATAGTGCTGTTGGCCATAAGTTAAATGTTAATGAATCAACAATACATATTAAGTAAGTTGCCCTTAAACAGAAACACACATGAAACAAGGTTATAGATTAATTAGTTAACAAAAGTGTTGGGACCAGAGGCTCACAGGAACCTAACCCCATATTTCTCCTAGGAGGAATGTTTAGTATACAGAAATTCAGTGTTTGCTGTGATTTTATAGCACATAACTGCCGCAAATAAAGAGAATCACTTGTGTTTACCTTTGCAAAATGTAATATCCTGCTTACATAGTACTCCATTCTTTCCCTGCTGTGACAGGGATTAAGGGTATTTACAAATGGTTGGTTCCCTCTTCTTCCAGGCACAAAGAGGGAATGTACTTTCTCAGTCCCTTTAAAGTTAGGCATGTCCATGAGACTTGCTTTCACCAATGAAATGTGAACAGAAGTCACACGTATTATATCCAGGAAGAAGCTTTTCACTGCCAGTGTTCAGTTCCAACCATCCTTTTCTCTGCTGCCAGCCTCATGGAGGCCTGTCTCCATACGGAGCCCCCATCACCTGGGTCTCTGTCTACCTATAGGAGGATACAGTGTGAGACAGAAATAAAATCATGGTATAGATAAGGGTTTAAGATACAGAATATATAAAGAACAACTACAGTTCAACAAGAAGACAACTCAGTTAGAAGGTGACTGAAGGACTTCAATCAACATCTCTCCAAAGATGATATACAATCGGCTAATAAGCACATGGAAAGATGTCCAACATCATTAGTCATTAATATAATGCAAATCAAAACCACAATGAGATACTGCTTCACATCTACTAAGATGGTTATAATTTCAAAAACTGGAAAATAAATGTTGGTAAGGATGTGGAGCAACTGGAATTTCTGTGCATTGCTGGTGGGAATTTCAAATGGTGCAGCCACTTTGGAGCATTGTTTGGCAGTTTCTCTAAAAGCTAAACAGAATTACCGTATCATCCAGCAATTCCACTCCTAAGTATATATGCAACATAATTGAAAGCAGAGATTCAAACATAATTGTACACCAGCGTTCACTGAAGCATTATTCACAGTAGTCAAAAGATAAAAACAACTCAAGTTCTGTCAACAGATAAAATGGGTAAACAAAATGTGGTATATACATGCAGTGAAGTAATAGCCACAAGCAAAGCTCTGACACATGCTACAACAGAAATTAGCCTTGGAAACATCATACTAGGTGAAATAAGCAGACACAAAGGACGAACATTGCATTATTCCACTTATATGAAGTATCTAGACTAGGCAAATTCATAGAGATAGATAGTAAATTAGAGGTTACCAGGGGCTGAGGGGAGGAGAAATGGAGAATTATTATTATTTGGTATAGAGTTTCTGTTTAACATGATGAAAAAGTTTTGTGATGAGATAGTGGTGATGATTGCATGACATTGTGAATGTACCCAGTGCCACTGAATTGTACACTTAAAAATGGTTAAAATGAGGCCAGGGTGGCTCACGCCTATAATCCCAACACTTTGGGAGGCCGAGGCGAGTGGATCACCAGAGGTCAGGAGTTGGAGACCAGCCTGGCCAACATGGTGAGACCCTGTGTCTACTAAAAATATAAAAAACTAGCTGGGTGTGGTGGTGAGGGCCTGTAATCCCAGCTACTCGGGAGGCTGAGGCAGGAGAATCACTTGAACCCGGGAGACGGAGGTTGCAGTGAGCCGAGATCACGCCGTTGCACTCCAGCCTGGGCAACAAGAGTGAAACTCCATCTCAAAAAGAAAAAAAAGAAGGTTAAAATGGCATATCTTGTGATATGTATACCACAATAAAAATTTTTAATTAAAAAACACTGCAGTGTGAAACTAGTGATGTTTTGGTGGTGGTTGACATATTGTGGCATACTCTAGCTCATCCAAACCAAACTTTCTTTCCTGTCTGTTTCTCTAAAGTGGCGTAATATAGGCCCTTTGGGATTTTATGGCTATATGCAAACTATAACCTGCAGGCTAAGGTCTTACCTTCACTGATCCTTTGACATTTTGGAACAGGAAAGACCAAATTCTCACAATTGTTTTTATGATTCATTTGAAACTTAGTGGGCAAGGCAAGTTACTCAGACTGAAAGTAGCCATGGTAGTGAGGAATATATCCTTTATAATGTGTAAGTGATTTCCTTGGTTTTCATATTTTCTGGTTGTTTCTCAATCATTTATTTAATATACAGAAATGAAACTGCCTTAAATGAACTGACTTGAAACAAAGTTACCTGTATTTTAAAATGGGTTTCCAGCAATGTCCTGTGATCAGCAAGCTCCAGTCTCTTGCAAAAAGAATTCTTTCTTTGGATTATAGCACGTCATTATGAATCACCCTGGACACTTGAAAACTTGAATTGGTCCTAGAATTTCTTCTGCCTTTGCTTTCTAAACTTTGTTCAAACTGGCTTTGCATAGCCCTGTGAAACTAATAATAATAGAGGGGGATAATGGACTAATTATGTTATATGTGGAGTGCAGAATCAAAAACAATGATTTAAAATGCACAGAAAAGATACCATGTAGGACACTCCTAAGGACTCCACATAAGAAAGAGATAACTCAAAATTCAGATATTCTTTGGACACAGATTTCTAGGTGTCACCCAGCATTAGCATCTCCTCCTTTCCTACTAACGGAACCTGATTGTATTCTGGCCAGCAGTATGCCCTACTAAGGACTATGTTTCCTGGCTTCCCTTGCAGCTAGTCCTATCCAAGAGATTCTAAATAGGAGGTTAGTACTTCTAGTAAAATTCTTTAAATGTTGTTCATCCAGCTGCCTCTTACCCTTACCCACCTTCTTACCTGGAAAGTGAATGTGATGGTTGAGACTCCAGTAGGCATTTTGCAATTCTGAGCACAGAGGTCACTAACACATGGGATGGTGGGTGCAGAAAGACAGGAAGAGCCTAGATGCTTCATGGTTTTAATAAAATACCAAACCAGTCCTCGACCTCTATTCTTAGGTCATGATTACTAGCAGCCCAAAGCAATTATAACTTCTAGTTTTGTTGTTATTTTTAATAACAATAAAACTGATCTGACAATTATGTACATCCTTACAGTTCGCAGTGTATTTTCATTCTTTTGTCACTTTATTTTAAAATGTGTTTATTTTTATTATATTTTATATTGAGCACCAACAAAGAAAATAATTGTAATAATTTCAAAATGCAATACCTGGATATAATAAATATCCTATATAAACAATGACACCAGTCAATATCTAGAAATGTATGTAGATGTAATGAACAAAATGACTAAACTATAAATCTAAGAGAACTTAAAGCTATGATCTTTGTTAACTTAAAAAAATTCAGTTTCATGTGAAGAAATTCAGGAAGAAAATTTCAGGACCGTTGATCGGAAGCTTTCAGTGCCCGTTATACTACTTTGGTGTAGACAAATATTCAAATAAGGCTAAAAAAGAAGAGTGTTTCCGTTGAGGACATGATCTAAGAAATAAGTGAACTAGTATTCTACAGAAACTAACTAGCTAGCCATCAGGATATTTCCACTAAAGGACTCCTTATACTAGCAACTAATCATGTTGAAAAAACCTTAGCCAGTATTAACAAAAACAAAACATTTAGAGTAGTATTTATGAACACAAGCATAATAGGTTCCTTGCCTTCTACAAATAATCACCTTTGAAATGCTAAAAGCAGGTTCCAACTGGGGTTTCTGTCTGCGGTGAGAAGGTGCAGATACACATGGGGTGATCTACTGATTGACCTTCTCAAAGTATTCTTTGGAAACAGTTTGATTTTACTTAATTTTAGGAGGCTCTAGTGTCCAGTTTGCTGGGCAGACTTCTCCATGGGTTTTTTACAAACTGGAATGCCTTTACCAAGCAGAGGGTCTCTTCCATGCTTTAGCCCACTGGGAGGTCATTGACACTCAAATGCTTGATGACTTCATGGGGGTCAATTATGAAGACTCCTCTTAGTGCAAACCAGGACCTTCTACCAGCACACTGTAATCTCGGGAAATGTGTTTAGTTAAATCTGACAAAAGTGTGATGCTCATGTGGCCCAAACCACCATTCTTTCTTGGTATATTTATCCAAACAAGATGGCTAAAGTGAGAATCCACTGAGACTGCAACAACTTCACAGGTCACATTGTAAAATGCATTGTCTTTATCACTAAAAGCACGAAATTGTTGTGAACACACAAAGGTGAAATCCAAAGGGTAGAAGACAAGCACCAAACATTTCCCCTTATTATCATCAAGGCTTAGATCTTTGAACTCTCCATTGACAAAGGCTGTACCTTTAAAATAGAGTGACAGCAAGTGCATGGTATGAGGAAACTTGTGCCAAAGGCAAATTCTGCTCGACCAGAATCAGACCACAATATGTTTGTCAAGCATGTTTTCCCCAGAAGCCACAGGCCTAAGGACTACAGAGACAGGATGGTGCGCACATGTCGGGCAGCCAAAGCCAGAAACAGCCTTCCCACAGCAGCCACCATCTTTAGTGCATGCAGGAGTCACCTTTTCATCACTTTAAATCCTCACAACAACTCTATGAGATGAATACAATTATTCTAGTCCTAGAGATAAGGACACTGAAGTCCAGAGAAGGTAGTTAACTTGGCCAAAGTTGCACACTTAGAATTTGTCATGGTTAGGACTCAAACATTCAACGTCTAATGCAGTTTCTTTCTCCTACACTGCAGGTAAATATTAACTTAGTTGATACTGGAGTAGCGATTCCCAAAGTGGAGAATCTTTTTTTTCCTCTATTAAGTATAAGAATCACTGACTTACTAGAACACAGTTTGATAACAACATGCTAGCATAAAAAAGGAGTTTTATTAAGGTTTGGGCAGGGGTTTTGTTGTTGTTTTTCTTCATGGGGAGCTACACTGTGTTTAACTCACATCCTCTTTACTTTGAGAAAACAGAATACCCACCAATACATAAATGATTGTGAGTGTTCATCAGTTCTTATTATTTCTGGGAATTTAGAAAGAAAACAGGAAGGGAGACAAGAAAAGAATACTATAGAGAAAGGGCAAAATTCTGGGGATTTGGAAAAGACTGGGAGACAGAAGAGCTGTGACTACTCTGAAGTATGTGTCAGCTGAAATAGACAACTTGACTTAATGTGTGATTTGCTGGGACTGTTAAAGACAGAGTTGGGCAACAGATAAGTTGTCATCATACTCTTTGAAGTACTCTTTAGCTGTTTAATCTCCTTTACAGCTCTTCTACTGCTCTTTTTACTTTTTGAAAGAGAATTTGCCAAGGATACTGACCATTTAAGCTTCTGACAGTGATAAGCTAGAGCCGGCCTCATACTGCCTTGCAAGAGCCAATTGGTCAGTTTTCAGGAATTTTGTGAATCAGTTGTTAAATACAGCCATTATGAAAATTTAATTATATAAACTTATAATTAAATAAATTACATTTTTTAAAGATGATAAATACTTGAAATTCATCACTTCCTAATTCCTTTATCCTATTCCACTGTTATCTATATTCTTGAGACTGTTTTGCCTATTATATGTGTACGGTGGGAGTGCTGTGTGATGCTATGTGTATCTCTTCCCAATTCCACATCCAGTGACGTCACATTGGTAGCTTGAATGTGGGGTTCATAGTAGGATCACATACCCTATGGAAATTGGCAAATGCTACAAATCAGTGCCTAACTTATTTTTTATTGAATCTTTGTACTGTTTTTGTCTACCTCTTATGGTTTTTGCATTATTTTAACTTTGTATTGTAGTCATTTGTCTACTTGTCTTATACCCTCTGCCGAATGTAACCTCTTTCCACCTAGGGGTGGTTTCTCATTCATGTGTGTGTTCTTTCCCCACAAGCACTCAACAATTCCTTACGCTTGTGTATCACAGATAACATAACAGAATAGCACAGACTGAGTGGCTTAAAAAACAGAAATTTATTTTCTCACAGTGCTGGAGTCCAAAATATCAAGATCAAGGTGTCAGCAGGGTTGATTTCTGGTGAGGCTTTCCTTCCTGGCTTGCAGATGCTTTTCTCTGTGCATGCTCCTGGTTATCTCTTCCTCTTCTTACAAGGACTCCAGTCTTACTGAATAGGGTCCCAGCCTTATGACCCCATTTAACCTTAATTATCTCCTTAAAGGCCCTATCTGCAAATATAGTCACATATAGGGGTTAGGGATTTGATATGTGAATCATAGGGGGTACGCAATTCTGTTTATAACATAGACATTTATGAATTATGCATTAGACTGCTTCAAAACCAAGAAATATAGAGCCTTCAGCCTGTTGTTCTCTCTTTGTTGGTTACACGATATCATTTCAGCCTCTTATCAATGCTTCAAGGTAGATATTATTGTCCCCATTTTACAGATGGAGATATTAACTTTCTACAAGAGATAAAATAACATGCCCAACTACATGCAGATGGTAAGTGTTACATCCAGTATTGGAACCCAAACAATCTGACTCCAGAGTCCAAACATGTAACCCCTATAAGAAACTGCCATCCTGTTTTTTTCATACTTATATATGTGTGTATTTTTATCTAAAGGCAATATTGAAACTGTTGTGAAATAAAGTTGGCAACTGTTGGAGAATTTTTAGTAGGGCATATATGCAAATGTGTAAACAATCTGCAAAGGGTGTTTTGTTAAAATTGGGATGAGGGAGTCTATTTAAGTGTAACTTAAGTAGAAAATGTTCAAACCCCAAGTTCTTCCATTTCTGCAACCTTTTCTATAAGACAAGATAAAATAAATGTCAGATAATGCTCCAAACTAAATGGAAAGTATTTTCTAACAAAACATTGACGTTTAATATTCTAAATAAAATAATAAACTAACAGTGTTGGAAAGAGTGGGCATGTGAGAGCTAACAGGCCTAGGAGCAAAGCAACTCATGTGATTTGGAATGGTAGTACCAGCTTAGGGCATAACATAATTATTTTCCTTAATTTGTTCAAACAAAGTTAACTCAACTTGAAAGAAATTCTCTGGCTTCAAATACAAATGGGTGTCACTTTTGTCGCTTCTTCTGAAATAAACAGTACATTGACAGTTATTCCATGCATCCTTTACTTAACATCTTCTCCACCCACCCCACAGCACTAATCTTTGGTGAAAAAGCAAATGCTTTGATGGAATGAAAGAGAAGCTTAATGAGTTTTATTCTGGTTCCTCTTGAAACCTCACTTGTGTATTCTGTTGCTGTATGTGTGTGTCTAGATCCTCTAATAACCCAGACAGCTAGAAAGGTAAGGTTTGAATACAGAATGCATCCATTCAAAAAACACTTATTGAGTATCTAGTACATGCCAGACCCTCTTCTGGGGGTATACAGCAAACACAGTTCTAAGTACTCACATTCTAGAGGGAAGAGAAAGACAATAAACAAATACATCATTTGTCAGCAACTGATAAGTTCTTTGACAAAAAGCAGACTAAGAGTTTATCAGTTTCAGCACTGTTGGCATTTTGATGGGGATCATTTGCTGTGGGGGCTGACCCACGCATTGTAGGAAGTTTGGCAGCATCCCTGGCCTCTACCCACTATATATGCCAATAGCGGCTCCCTCTCCAAGTTGCAATAACAGAAAATGTCTGTAGACATTGTCAAATATCTCTTGGAGGATATTGTTACCCCCAGTTGAGAAGCACTGGGTTGGAGGATAGGGGATAGAGGTGCTCATTTATTAGGATAGTCAGGGAAGGCAGCTAAGGTAGCCATTGAGCCAAGACTGGAAGAAAGGAGGATGACACCATGTAAA
Source organism: Rhinopithecus roxellana (assembly GCF_007565055.1). Classification (NCBI taxonomy): domain Eukaryota; kingdom Metazoa; phylum Chordata; class Mammalia; order Primates; family Cercopithecidae; genus Rhinopithecus; species Rhinopithecus roxellana. The sequence goes on along the minus strand of NC_044549.1, from coordinate 71,381,172 downwards.
TATCTGGGGGAAGAACCTTTCAGGCAGAGGGAATGGCTGGTGTAAAGGCCATGAGGTGAAATGAACAGCAAGGAGGTCATTGTGAGCAAAAGACCTAAACAAAAGGAATATGGTAAGAGACACAGTCTGCCAGGTTGTAAGGAGGCGGGGTCATGGTGCCATAGTGAAGACTTTGGCTTTGCATCATAGAGGCATGAGAGATAATCCAGGGTTGTTGTTTTGGGGGGTTTTGAGGGTTTTTTTTGTTTTTGTTTTTGTTTTTTTTGAGATAGAATCTCACTCTGTCACCCAGGCTGGAGTGCAGTGGCACATTCGCCACTCACTGCAGCCTCAACCTCCCAGGCTCAAGCGATCCTCCCAGCTCAGCCTCAAGAGTAGCAGGGACCACAGGTGTACACCACCACAGCCTGGCTGTTTTTTTTTTTTTTTTTTAGTGTTTCTAGAGGCGTGGTCTACCTTTGTTTCCCAGGCCAGTCTCGAACTCCTGGGCTCAAGCAATCATCCTGCCTTAGCCTCGCAAAGTTCTGGGGTTAGTTATGAGCCACTGCCCCCAGACCATCCAGGGTTTTGAGCAGAACAGTGACACACCCTGGTTTATATTCCAATAGAGTTGTTATTGCTGCTGTATAGAGACTCAACTGCAGAGGCACAAAAGTGAAAGCCAGGTTCAGAAGCAGCCACAGCAATAGTTCAGGTGAGCACTTAGTCATAGCTAGACTGGTCCTGCAGGGGTGGTGGAAAATGACTGGATTCTGGATATGTTTTGAACCTACATTCAACAAGAATCCCTGTTGAATTAGACATCAAGTGTGAACAAAAGAAAGGAGTCTTTGAAAGATTCTTCTTTGAAAATACTGCAAATGAGCTTTTATTTCTGATTTTGATCCTAATCCTAGGGGAGTTTAACACGATGGAGACATTGTTTAGGCATTAGGCATTAGACTGTTGTTTCCTAAATTGCTTCCTGAGTAAACCAATTAAAATTATAATGTGGGCCTCCAGGAGAAAAGGGAAGGAGCCAAACTTGGTACAATTTCACCTCTTAAATACCACTTAACGGCACTTTTCTCCTATTGCTTGGGTAATGAAATTCTGGCAAATAGGGGCAAAATGAACACAGGGGCCCTCACGAGCAGCCCATCCCTATTTGCTCACAGCTGTAATGCTACCTGATGGTCCTCCAGGTTCCCATTTGGGAACCACTGTGTACTTTTTTAAAGACCACCATGTGCAGCAAATTCAGGCAGCATCTTTCCCTTCTCTGTACAACCTGCCTTCTGAGATGCTCAGGTGCATTTTACATATTACCTCCCCAAATTGAGGTAGATTAAACAAGGTTCCAAGCTTCTCAAACTGCAGGTGAGGGGAAACGTGAAATAAAGGCTCAGCGTTCGAATTAGTCCCTGGGTTAAGTTGGATTTTATAAAACCTTCCAAATGTATCAGCTCATATCTGAGATTACACTTCAAGAGGGTTGGCCTTGACCTTGTGGTTGTGTTTGGCTTTTCCTTAAACTAGTGTTTCTCCTGGTGTGGTCTGAGGTGTTTGTTAAGAGTGCACAGTTCTGGCCTCCTTTTCAGACCCAGAGGGATGAAAATGGCAATCATCTTTAATAAAGGTCTCAGATGATTCTAAAGCATGCTACTGTTTGAAAACCACTGCTGTATCATTTAGGAATTGCATTCATTTCCTAGCAACAGAGACTGTAAATAAAGAAAGAGTTTATTTCTCTCACTCAGAAGTTCAGAGAGAGGCAATCCAGGATTGGTCTGGTGGCTCCATGGTATAAAAATTTAAAAAAAAATTTTTAAGTCCAGGCTCATAACTTTCTGTCCTGCTATCCTCAGGTTACAGCTTCCATTCCCATTTGTAAGGTTACTTCATGGCACAAGATGGCTGCTGGAGCTCTAGCCATTGGGTTTACATTCCAGACAGGAAACAGGAAGAAGGGGGAATGGGCAAAAAAAGGTCTTGACTAACAACTGCCTAGCCTCCTTTAAAAGAGTCTCCCAGAAGTCACACCCTTCCATGTCATTGACCAGAATATATAACGCCACATGTAGCTACTAAGGAGCTGCAGAAATGTTATTCTTAGCTGAGTATATTGATGCTCTCAGTGAAATGGGGATATTGTTAAGGAAGAAAAAAAATGGATATGGGTGGGAAAACTCTGCCACAACTGCCTTATACCATCATGCCATGGTGTTGTGGAAAGACTGTGTAATTTGGAGATTTTTCACATACTGTCTGTTCATTTTGGCTTTATTTGGGAGCTTTGTGTTGGTTATGTTCTGGAGAATACCGAAGGAAAATGTGTTCATTGTTTCTGTGGTCAGCCAAGCAGACCTATTGGGAATCTGCTGTATCTGGGTTGGTTTTGGTTTTTTCTTCCTTCTTTCCCATCCATCTGCCAGTCTCTTCAGTCTCTTTTTTTCTTGATAAAGGAGAACAGAAGGAGAGGATGGGGAAGTCAAGCTCAAAGGTGGCTCTGTCACTTTATAACTATGTGATAGTCAATCTGATGAGTATGAAATACCCACCTCCAGGGTGTGCAGAAGTTTTATGAAATACTGTATATAAAAACACTTCAAGCCCTAGGGTCACTCAGTAAGTCAGTAGTTCAATGACCGCTTCCTTCATTCAGATCAGGCTTGTCCAACCCGTGGTCCACAGGCTGCATACAGCCCAGGATGGCTTTGAATGCGGCCCAGCACAAATTCATAAACTTTCTTAAAACATTATGAGATATTTTTGCCATTTTTAAGCTCATCAGCTATCATTAGTGTTCGTGTATTTTTTTTTTTTTTTTTTTTTTTTTGAGACAGAGTCTCGCTCTGTCGCCCAGGCTGGAGTGCGGTGACATGATGTCAGCTCACTGCAAGCTCCACCTCCCAGGTTCATGCCCTTCTCCTGCCTCAGCCTCCTGAGTAGGTGGGACTACAGGCACCCGCCACCATGCCCGGCTAATTTTTTGTATATTTAGTAGACGTGAGGTTTCACCATGTTAGCCAGGATGGTCTCGATCTCCTGACCTCATGATCTACTCGCCTTGGCCTCCCGAAGTGCTGGGTTTACAGGCGTGAATGTTAATATATTTTATGTGTGGCTCAAGACAATTCTTCTTCCAATGTGGCCCAGGGAAGCCAAAAGATTGGGCTCCCTCCCCATCTAGATGGTTAAGAACAATTGATTCTGAAATCGGCCAAGAAAGTCTAACTTCTCCTTTGTGAGTTCCTGCTTTAAGAAAATAAGGACTTTGATAAGGAAAATGTTGCCACCCAAAAATGTGAGCACTTTGCCCTAAGGATTTCTTGTTCTTGCCAGAGCTGGTGGAATCCCCTGCTGAATCATGTATCTAGATGTGGAAGGTGACACCTGAAAATTTGGGTGAGATCCAACAAGTTCTCTTCTCTTTTCTGGGCTTCGTGGATCTCTTGAAGAAAATGGGAATCCTACCATTTGCCTGACAACTGCGTAAGGTTGGTTGGTGAGGGAAAACAGTAGAAAGCACTAAAACTCACAAAGTGTGGTCCCTGGACTAACAGGACCTGAAGAGGAGTCAGAAATGCAAATGTCCCCACCCCAGGCCTACTAAATTAGAAAGCTGTGTTTTAACAAGCCTTCCAGGTGATTCTGATGCAAGCTATAGTTTGAGAACCAGTGCTCTAAATAAAGTGCTTTGCACACTTCTTAAAAAAAAAAAAAAAAAAAAAAAAAAAAAAAAAATCAGCTTACTTTTAGTACACTTTTCTCCCAAATGCAGAGTCATCGCTTCTCTAGCCTCCATCTTTCTGCCCAGGCAGAAATGCTATCAAACGTGCAGTTCCTTCCAACAAACCTCATCTTTCCAGCTGGGCGAGGCTTTGCTTTGTAGACTTTATTTGCGCACTAACTAAAGCACTTGGGATCTGTCTGACACACACTGAAGTTGCTGCCAAACCTTTCCTGTTGCAGAGTCACACCTTAAATAAAGGCCTTCAGCTATTTCATTTTCATAAGCCAGTTTATTGTGTTCAAAATGCTTTTGTTTAGGGGAAAGGTACCTAGTATGATTTCACCCAGGGTGGAATCACAGGACACCTTTATCTGGGAATGTCTCAATGGAGCAAAGTCTCTAACACATTCAACAGATGTGCTTTTGAATAAATATGCTCAGTACACACAGAATGAAAAATACAGTTATCAGCATAATGGGTAATAGCTTGGTAATGATCATCATTGACAAAATTCTATTGGATTTGCTTATTTACTCCGAAAAATGAACAAGTGAAACATGTTTGGACTAAAATGAACAATCTGCAGGATTTTCAGAGATTGTGCCAAATTTAATTTTTGTAGTGCCAGAAAGTATACTCAGTATTTTCCCATTACCCTTGGTTCACTTGATGTTTGTTTTGGGCTATACAGTAGTTTTATTGTGGAGGATGCCAGAGGAAAATGCAGGCAGCATTCCTGTATCCAGCCAGAGAATTCAGGAGAGCTGTTTCTCCCTCCCTCCCATCCATCTGTTAATCCCCTTTGCTCGATGAAAAATTGGAAAGTCCAGCATCTAAACACCAGGAGGCGACACAAAGCTAACATTAGAGGGATGCGTTTTTCACCTGGACTTCAATGGACTTTGAAGAGGATTGGAGGTCCTGAAAGGACTAACTCATTCTCCTTCCTCAGAGCAAGCCACATCACCTACCATGTGATATGGGAGTGATTTGGGAGGTTGTTAATTTATTAACTGATTTATTTTAGAAATGGGGCATCTTGCTACCTAGGTGAGTTCTTAAGTCATCCATCAAATTATTAGTTGCCTTGTGAGAAGATATTCTAGCATATTCTATATTTGAGGAATTACTGGAATAATTTTGAGTGGTTATCAGTAGACTTGAATTATAAAAGGTGACAAAAGATGTCCGGGAAAGATAGAGCTGTGTTCCTAAAGAGTAGTCACTGCCTCTGTTGACTTCAGAATTCAGTCTTTAGGATGGATCTCAGCACACCAAGGGACTTACTTACTCCTAAGTTTCTCCAGAGTCCTCCGTCACTGCTGACTGCACCTTCACTCAGTCATGTCATGTTGGGATTCATTTATTCTCCAGTCTTCAAAGTATCGAATGTTTTTAATCTCATTTCTGGGTGTGGACGCTGCCCAAGACGGGGTAGTCAGGGTCCTCCTCTGGGGAATTTGGAATTGAGAAAAGTGAGTCACTCTAGGACAGGCTCTTGAACTGATGCTGTGCAAACTCAAGTGCCATGGGAAACCTGAACCTTTAAGAAGGTGAGAAGCAGATCTGCAGGAAGAGAAGAGAGCAGAGATAAGAGGACACTGGGCTCAGAGAACAGAAACTTGGTACAGTCACCTTCCGGTGGCATATTCTGTTTCCTCATGAGACCCTTTTATATACATGGCTAAATTTCTGAAAAAACACACACATACACACACACACACCTTTATAACACTTTGCCATTTTTCCCCTGAAGTCAAACTAGTTTTAATACCATTGTAATCCTTGCAACCTATTTTTCTTGCTTTTACTAATGAAAGTGGCTTCAGGGTTTGGTCTCACTCTATAAGCCAGCAGTGTTGCTGCACAAAAGCTGGCCTGATGCAGTGGCTCACACCTGTAATCCCAGGATTTTGGAAGGCCAAAGCAGGAGAATAGCTTGAGCCCAGGAGTTCAACATAGCAAGACCCTGTCTCTACAAAAAATTTTAAAAATTAGCCAGGCATGGTGGCATGTGCTAGTAGTTCCTGCTACCCTGTGGTGGGAAGAGTGCTTAAGCCCAGGAGGTCAAGGTTACAGTGACCATGATCACGCCACTGCACTCCAGCCTGGGTGGCAGAGCAAGACCTAGTCCAGGAAGCATCTGGATTGTTCCATTTAGAGTAGGCCAGGCTTGATAGTATAACTATCGTCATGTATTCATGTTATTTATTTTTTTTGAGAGCCACATGCTCGTGCCTACACTCTCATTTAATCATCTCAGTCTTATGATGGGTATTTTGAACAGTCACATAACTTGCTCAGGAACCCAGAGATGGGAAACAACAGAGCCTTGACTCGGGTCCAGATCTACCGGCTATGCCCTAGAGGGTGCAGGGAAGATTCCAACTTGGGCCAGCCTTAGACAGTATCAGAAAGGGCTTGGTTCAAAGTACCAGTTCAGAAGGGCTCTCAGGCCTGACTGTGCTCTAGGCAATGGACAGGGGGTGTGTGAGTAATTAGAGGTGATTAAAAGGAGGGTCAATGGAACCACAACTAGACTCTGCACTTTTAAGCATCCGTAGTAATTCATCTCATATTAGCAATTGTCCCTAATGTTCCATAACGACAATGGGAGTTGTGTGAATGACAAAGTAGTGATGGAACAAGGCCTTTCTACAAGCAATCTTCTGATTTGGGAGTCAAAGCCCATTCCCCAAGACATGAGACTGGGCCTGCTTTTTTATACCTGGCCTTTGTGTGATGAGGCATATGGCACAGGGATTCTTCTGAGGATGGAACGCTGTGCAAGTCTCTTAATAGGCAAATTGCCAGCTTCTAATCCCAAACTAGTGATCTGGGTTTTTACTTTTTCTCAGAGTACTGGTCAACAGTGGGCTGTCTTCAGAACCCGGCGCCATTCATTCCTGTCCCTGGGCATAGTTCTCTGCCAGCTGCCTATAGGAAGGGGCTTATACAGACCTTGCCTTTGGAAATCTAGCTAGTCTAGGACAAGAATTCTTTTTGTAATTGCCTCTGGGATTTGATTAAAAGGATGATAGGCACATGATAGTGAGTGGTTACCATCATTAGTTATGAAAATAAAGATAGCTTTCACATTTTTTAAGGCCTTGTCATTAAAAAGCCTTTTCACCCCCTCTTCTAACATTTATGACTCAGTTTCTGGAGATCAAAGTAGACAGAGCTTTCGTAACTCTTCACCCCAGCATTCCCAAAACATGTGTTCATACCCACAGCTCCCTCAATGCAAAGGAATTACACCAAGTTTAGACCAAGTGTGTAGAATGTAACCAAAAAAAATTTTTTTGTTTTTGAGACAGAGTCTTGCTCTGTCACCCAGGCTATGGTGTGTTCAAGCAATTCTCCTGCCTTAGTTTCCTGAGTAACTGGGATTACCAGCATGCGCCACCAGACCGGGCTAATTTTTGTACTTTTAGTAGAGACAGGGTTTCACCGTGTTGGTCAGGCTGGTCTCAAACTCCTGACCTTAGGTGAACCACCCGCCTCAGCCTCCCAAGGTGCTGGGATTACAGGTGTGGGCCACTATGCCCGGCCAAATGATGACTTTCAGAGCCCCCAGTCTTCCATCTTGCCCATTTGTTGAATGAATGCCTTGTTTCGCAAGAGGTGGTCATGCTGTTAAATAAGAGATACTTGAGAGTATTTTCCATGATGTCATCTGAGCTTGTGGGTTTTTTTCTTTTTCTTTTTTTTTTTTTTTTTTTTTGCCTCTCCTATATAATAACATACCTTCTGTATTAGCCAGTTTTTTCTTTCTCTAGTTTTGCATGTGGCTGAATGGTGGAATGTCTGTTTTCTTTTCTCAGGCAAAATTAGCTGCTTGGTGCTTTCCCCAGTTATTGTTAGGGTTGAATGAGCCTCATAAAGTACAAGAATATGTCCTAACAGTCATAAACAAGAATGTTCTAGGATGTGCAAAAATCCTCATGTTAATGACAATTTTTAATTACGTGCTCTGCATCCCAGATTTAGTGAGTCTATTTCTGATGGATGTCAGCTGCTGCCTGCCTTACAAAAGTCTTGAAACCTGGAGGGCTTTAAATGTAGGTGGAGGCTGAGGTACCTAGGGGTTTGCCGAGTGCCAAAGACTGGCTTTAACTCCGTTGCTGAGGCAGGTGCTGACATATCCCTTTGGCTAGGGAGGCACGTCACATGCTGGAGACTAACAGAGAAAATGGTAAAGCCAGCTCTCAGGGGAGTCTGCCGAGAAAGCCCTACCCTCTGGTTCACCAGCATGTCTGCTGAACTCTGTTTCTAGGAAAATTTAATGGCTTTATTTTTCCCTCACAGAGAGAGGGGAAAATCCCAGATATGGATGATTTGCCTGACTCTTGCTTTAAGGATGAATTTCTCTGCTTACCATAGGAAACTCGTCTGCTGTTGACTTTCATAAAGGTTCAGGACTGTGGAAGTCAGTTACATCCTGCTGGGGGAGTCATCTTCCCAGTAAGTGGGAATAGGCACGTGGTTTGAGTAACGGGCAAGTCATCTATATGCTTTCTGTCCTTCAGGTACACCAGTACTATAGCTGTCTCCCAGAAGAGAAAGTCCCTTATGTCAACAGTCCTGGAGAGAAACTGCGAATCAAGCAGCTACTACACCAGCTGCCACCACATGACAATGAGGTAAGGGGCTAGAGGGGGCTTATGCAGAATTTTCTTAGTTCCTTCTGTGAATTGTTACCTTTTTCATAATCTGCCACCAGTGAGATAGCCAAAGAAGAACTCTGGCCATTTATTTTAGGTTTTAGCTTCCTTAATTACAGCCAAAATAAACTGGCCAACAATTTACTTCTAGAGAGTATTACTAAAAAAGCAGAAACTCATTATAAACTGGATTGGCCTCTATGCCTGGCACTACTAGCTATTTGGGGGTAACCTGGGAGCACCAAAATTCAAAAGCTATGATTCCGAGTTTTCTTTCTTGAAGAATATGCCATGTGGGTTGCCTGTGTATGTTGGAGAGATGATTGAGATCCCCTGGACCACTTCAAGCCCTGCAAAAACTTTGTGACTCTCTTGAATTTTCAGCATCATTTCATATTAAATGAGTGTGCAAATTTTCCACACTACACTGCAGGAGAAGTTGTGTGTCCAGAATTGTAGCTCTGAACATCTGTGTTTTTGTCATGGTGAAGTCTGACTTGCCGAGGTTGTTCTTTGTACTGTTGAAAGTGTGGACTAGCAGACTGTCCTTTTTTCTGAACCCAGAAACATGGCACTGTAAATGGGCATCTCTTATCCTTGAAATCTGATTGCTCATAAAGAGAAATTTGTAAACATGATTTTAAAAGATCATTATGCTGCAAGGGAAATCAGTTTACATATAGAAATTCATTTTTAGGTACCTGGTTTTTAAAAATAGTAATCCTATGGAACTGAACTGTCTACTTGACTCTGACTGCATTTAAAACAAAAATGTAATTTTAAATGGATAGGAGAAATAACCCCTTTAGAGAGCTGGACACCAGCTTTCTACCAGCCCTCCCACCCACCAGCTGGATCCCAGCAGCTCCGTCCCAAAGGAAATGAGTGCTTTTCAGTCTTATTTCCCCACATTAGAATGAAAGGGGATAATTTGAGAGCCTCAAAAATACATTTGAGTAAGCAGCACAAAAACTTTAAAACTGAAGCAGTTCCCTAGAAAGAGAGCTATAATCCTCTTTACTGCTGCTTATTTCAGACATCATAAAACAAATATAAATAATGCTTTCTCCTTTAAAGCTGAGAGCAAGCATTGTAACCTGATGCCTAGTTAACTAATTTGGAAGTGAAAAATGCGGGTTTTTACAAGCAGGAAGGGTGTGCCTTCCTTTGAAAGCATGGCCCTAAAATGTCAGTGGTGTAACCATATATTCTGGGCTGTTCGGATCACTGCAGTTCTCTCTGGGACATTTACATGCAGGTTTTTTTTTTTTTTTAAACATTTTTTATTTGATAGAGGGAAGCAATTGGCTCTTCTCTGATCATAGTGGTTTGTTGTGTTTATGGTTAACTGTGCTTTTATGAAAAAAGACACCATTCAAATTACAATGTCCTGTTGGTGGGAATTGTGTGTGTGTGACCCAGTGGCCAGATTTAGCCTATTTGAAATGGCCCTTTTGAAGACAAAGGGTGATTGTGATTCTAAAGTAAATATTTGACCATTTTCTTTTTAGCACAGATAAGACAATTTTGATATACACAGCTGTCCTGGTTTTCAAATTAGGATGTGACAGTCCTAGTACAAAGGTTTCCCTCTACCCATCTGTATAACAAATCATCCAAGCAATTCACTTAACCTTTCTGATGTCCAGATTACTCCGAAGTATGACAGGAGACGGGATTAGGACCATGTTTCCCAAAGTGTGGTATATATATATATGACCCTGAGTGTTATGTGGACATGGCAGTAAATGAAATGAAACTACATATTGAGAGAGTTACTGTCTTTTAAATTGTATTGTATTCCTTGTGATAGAGTAGTTGAATAATCAAGGAAGAAATTTCAATTTAGGTGCTAGCAGGTGTCTCATATCTCTCTAACTCACACTGGCCTCCACTTTTAAGTAGGAGCATCAGGGATCTCTGTTTTAGGATTTCCTACAAGCAAAGTGACCAGACAGAATGTAACAACACGGTTCTGTTCCCATTCTATTTAGGTTTCTTCTGTTTTTTGTTTGTTTGTTTTGTTTTGTTTTGTTTTTTTACAGGTGATACTGGTTTTCCATTTATAGTCATAATATACTTTCTTTTGAAATAAATGCACCCAAGTTTCCAAAAAAATTGAGTCAGTATTAAAAACAGCATTAAGTAAATAACAGCACAAGAATATAGCATAGCACAATTCCCAAGGTGTGCATAAATAAGGGGAGATACTGAATTCAAATTACATTTAATGTTCCTCCCTTAATTCTGTGAGTTTCTATATTTAACAAGAAGGAAAATGTCTCTTGCAAGTCGACTCAACTGAAGCCTAGCAGGCAGCTTGTTCCCCGCTCTACAGAGATAAACATGCAAAGACTTTTGTGCAGCACCACAGATGCCTGGACCAACTCCTCAGGCTCACACCTTTGTTCCCTATTTTTCCAAAATGAGATGGGAGAACAGAAGCTGTGAGCACATGGACACCTGCTCTGGCTCACCGACTTAGAGTCATTCTTGATGTCAAGGATCACTTGCATGGGCACATGGAGATGAAAGTATCAGGTTCCTGCAGTTTGAAAGAAGGAGAACTTCTCAGCTCTTTCCTGGCAGCTGAGCCACCCCAGATGATTTGATCTTAATATGGTGAGCAGAGAGAGGCAGCCATGATAAGGAGCAGTCACAGAACCTTTAGCCTGCCCAAGGCTTGGGATCCAGAATTCAGAGCCTTTGGTAAACTCTTTCGGCTGTCAGCAATCTTAGCAGAGACTCACCTTAAATCTCTCCAAGGCTGTTGTGGTTAAAGTTCAGGCGAGGGCTATAAAACCAAATGAGAGTGTGTTTAACGAGAAAACTCAAGAATCATGGGCTTTGGGAATCTTAAGGAGCAAGGGTGACTTCTTCCATGCTATTGTCTGTGTCTCTTCAGGTTCGATACTGTAACTCCCTGGATGAGGAAGAGAAGAGGGAGCTAAAGCTTTTCAGCAGCCAGAGGAAACGTGAAAACTTGGGGCGTGGGAACGTCAGGCCTTTCCCAGTCACCATGACAGGAGCTATTTGTGAACAGGTAAGCATGGATTCAGCGGAGTGAAGAGGCATTGTTCTGGCATCTTTTCACCCATTCATACATCTAACAATTGTTTTATTGAGTGCCTACTATGTGCCTGAGATAACAGTAGTGAACAAAAGACAGGAAAGTTTCATCTTGCCCTTCTAAGGAGTTGGATTCTAGGGGAAGAAGTCAGACAATAAATGTAATCAACAAAATGAAAAAAATACAGCAAGGAAGGAGACTTGGATGTGCTGGACAGGTGGGGAGGCTGCAGTTTTAAGGAAGGTTGGTGGGGAAGACCCCACTTAGAAGATCTGACAAAGATTTGCACAGATGTGCAAGAGGGAGTGAGTTGTGCAGATTTTAGGGCAGAGGGAATGCTAAGGCAGAAGGAATGACCGGCTCAGAGGCCCTGAGATGGGAGGGTGTCTGTTATGTTCAAGGAACAATGAGTTGGCCAGTGGGCTGGGGCAGAGGGAGTGAAGGGAGAGAATTCAGATAAAGTCAGAGTTCTGGGTGAGCCACTGGAAGGACTGAGCAGAGCAATGACATGATGGATTTATATTTTAAAAAGAGACCTTTAGAAAATGGAGTTGGCTCGGGCCATGGGTCAGCCTCCCTCGCAGGATCATCCCAGAACCAGAGCCATTTAAAGAGGAGGTAAATGATCTTCTCCCGAGAGTTGAGAGTTCCTTACTGAAGTGCATGAAGCCCTTCCCAGTCATGCTGACAGGAGCTATTTGTGAACAGGTGAGAGTGGGTTCAGGGGAGTGAAGAGGCATTCTCCCTGGGACCTCAGAGTTCAAGATTCTGGATTTCCTTGTCTCCTCTGCTCCTGTTGAGTGCTCAGGGTGTGGTGAAGAAGAGTTTTAGAGACTGCAGGGTGGGAATACACCTTGCCCCACCTCTCAGCTGCCACAGGCTTTCCAGTGCTGATTGTCATTCTTGGTACTTCTCTAAGTCCTACAGCTTTTTGAACATTCCTGTCTAACTCCTTAAGCTCTGCATAGACCCCTTGAGAGCTGAAGATATGTTAACTGGATCAGTGAAGAGGAGGTAGGATGCTGCCCAAGGGAAGCAGAAGTCATTTGAGGCCCTTGTTTGAGATTTCAGAGGGATAGAGTGAGAAGGTTCAGTTATATGGGATGGGAGAGCTAATTGACCAGAGATTTGGCAGTGGGCTCTTTATTCTTGTAAAGTATATCTGGGACCCACCCTTAAGGTACAGCTGGTCAGTGGTTGTGATCTGAGATTCACTGTGTTCAATCCAGGCAAGCTGGAATCCTTGCTACTCTAAGATCAGTCTCCTGGAACCAGGCAAGCTGAGTTTGCCTAAGGGAGAAGGAAGGTTGGGCATTTTGTGGGCAGGCGCCAAGAATCGTGTAGAATAGTGCCAAGAGTGTGGAGGCAGAAAGAGCTTTCGTAAGTTTGACTCATGTTTCTTCCAGATGACCTTGACCATGTTACTTTTCCTTGGTTTTGTCATCTATAGAAAGAATGAATGATGACTCATGTGAGGGTTATATAGGATTATGTCTGCATGCTTTAGCTCTGCTAGCATTATCACAGAAGGTAAGGATAACATGATGCCTTTCTTTTGTCCAGTCACACATGGATGAGCTCCCAGAGACTATTTTTGAGGTCTTTACTTCATTTTCTAAGATGCATTTCAACCCATAGCATGGGAAAGATTTGAAGATAGCTTCTCTGCTCTTTAGACATTGTCCCCTTAGCTCAGCCACTCTTGTAGGACTCTAGTATTAGACTCAACCTATGAACCTCATGGCCCATGCCATGGTCAGCAAGAGCATCTCCCTAGACCCACTTTCCACACTTTATTCTTCCCTCAGAGACCTTCAAATCATATTCTTTTTGTCCCAGCCCCAACTATAAGCATAGGTGGCCAGTGATTCTGCCTTGTTTCTTTCAGGATCAAGAGGCAACTTGAGAAAATGAGTGAGAAGGTAGGAAGGGATAGGAAGAAATCCTTTCCGTAGTTTGACCTTAGAAGTGGTGCCATGTCAATCAAGACTATGTAGAAAGATGTTAGAGGAAGCAGGCTAAAAGCATGTCTGAAAGGCACACAGAGAAGGTAGTTAAGGGTGAGCGTGCTATTATGTACCCACCCTCCCTCCCATCTAAAAGTATAGGCCCACCTCCTCCAAGCCTGTCCTGCCACCCACCCCCCTCCCCAGCCACTCCTCCTAGTGTTAAACCTGGCTGTGTCTCTGCATGGAGTTTGAAGTATCTGAAAGATAATGAGGCTTTCCTCTGTGCCAGTTTACCTCCTGCCTGCAGAACCCCTGTACGTTATTGTGCTAAAAGAGCTTTTCTTTCTTTCTCATCTTTGTGATTCCTCATTCTCCTAGTGACTTTATCTCTATATTATTTGTAAGCCTTAGGAAAGGAGAGTTCAGGGAGGACAAGAAAAACCTGCCCTGCTGCCTATGTAAAGCAGGAAGCATAGTGACTGCTTTGAACATAAGCACTCAGTAGCCAGCTAATGGTGGTTGTCCTTTATCGTTTATGCACAGCACTGGGAGATGGGGACTGGTGTGACTACTGACGTTTCTGTTTGCCTCACAGTGTGGAGGCCAGATCAATGGTGGAGACATCGCTGTGTTTGCATCACGCGCTGGCCATGGCGTTTGCTGGCACCCGCCGTGCTTCGTATGCACTGTCTGCAATGAGCTCCTGGTGGATCTGATCTACTTTTACCAAGATGGGAAGATATACTGTGGCAGGCACCATGCTGAGTGCCTGAAGCCACGCTGTGCAGCCTGCGATGAGGTTAGAGCAAACTCCAGCAGGTTTACCTGCCCATCACCCCTTCATTGCGCCATAGCCAACACATGGTCTTCTGGCTTTCTGCACTGAAGAAATGTATGCATATGAATAATATGCAGAAGAATAAATATGCATATAACTGGCCCTAAGTAAATTCAGAACTCTAAAAACAAAACAAAACAAAATTGCATTGTGCATCTTTAGATATTAACCCTAATCTCATGGAATAATCAGTAATGGAGTTCCATTTTCCAAGATTCAGTGCTGCAAAATGATTAGAAAAGAGAAGAAAATGGGTAGCATTATTTGATTTTTCTACAGTTTATAAAAGTTCTGAATGAAAATTCAGGAGGCAGATGGATACTTCATTCGGATATCTCTGCTCCATGCTCTAAGAAGTACCCTATTTAAGAAAGCAGGATAGAACCCAAGACCTCTGCCTGGCCTTCTTCCCCTACTAGAAGCACACACTACCGTGTAAGCTGACAGAATAGAAAACCTGGTTTAGCTTTATAAGTTGGGAGCAGAAATAAGAATGTTCTAAATCTGACCACTTTTATGGGAATAATTTGGATAAACGTCCTAGACAGAGGTTTCCTCCTGTGCAAAGGATTTTTTTGCATCTATCTTTCCCTGTAAATAGCAGTGTGGGAGGTGAGTAACACTCCCCTTTTTCAGCCAGAGAACCTAGTGTTACATGGGCATTTCTTTCTTAGAAACTACCTACAGGTGACTCACTTTCTAGGAGGAAGCTGATCAGACTTAACTAATTTGGATTCTAACACTAATGGTGATGTTCTAGAGAGACCTTCTAGAAAGATAGCTGAAAAACTAAATTCAGATCCAACTCTGTGGTTCTAGGACACCTTTTTACCTTCATGCCTTAGTTTCCACATCTGAAAATTGGTGCTCAGAATACAACTTTGTGTTGTCTAATGACAATTAGAATATGATTGAAGCACACACTTTGAAATTTGTTTATTGAGATATAGTTTGCATAGCATTAAGGACCCTTTTAAAGTAAATAATTCTGTAGATTTTAGTGTATTCACAAAGCTGTGCAACCATCACTGCTGATTCCAGACCATTTTCGTCAACCAAAGAGAAACTCTATGTCCATTAGCAGTCACTCCTCATTTCCCCTTTCCCTAGCCCCTGGCAGCTATTAATCTATCTCTGTCTCTGTGGATTTACATGTTCTGGACGTTTCATGTAAGTGAAATCATATGTGACCTTTCAAGTCTGGTTTCTTTCATTTAGCATGTTTCCAATGTTAATCCATATTGTAGTATATGTAAATACTTCATTCCTTTTCATAGCTGAATAATATTCAATTGTATGAATATATCACATTTTGTCTAGCCATGTATCAATTGATGGACATTTAAGTTGTTTCCACTTTCTGGCTACTCTAAACAATGCTGCTATGAACATTTATGTACAAGTTTTTTGTGTACATATATTTTTAGTTCTCTTGAGTGTATATCCAGGAATGGAATTACTGGGTCATATGATAATTCTAAGTTTAATCTTTTGAGAGAATGCCAAATTGTCTTCCAAAACAATTGTAACATTTTACATTCCTGCTATCAATGAATGAGGATTCCAGTTTGTCCACTTTCTCACTAATACTTGTTATTATCTGGGTTTTTTTTTCATTATAGCTATCATAATGGGTATGAAGTAGTATCACATTGAGGTTTTGATTCAATTCACATTTCCCCAACAGCTAATAATGTTGAGTATCTTTTCATGTGTTTATTAGGTATTTGTGTATCTTCTTTTTCAGAGAAATGTTTGAAAAATTAATTTAAATTTTTTTGACAACCTTTTCAATTGGGTTATTTCTCTCTCTCTCTTTTTTTTTTTTTTTTTTTAAAGACAGAGTCTCACTCTGTCACCCAGGCTGGAGTGCAGTGGCATGATCTTGGCTCATTGCAGCCTCCATCTCCCAGGTTCAAGCGATTCTCCTGACTGAACCTCCTGAGTAGCTGGGATTAAAGGCATGCACCACCATGCCTAACTAATTTTTGTATTTTTAGTAGAGATGGCGTTTCACCATGTTGGCGAGGCTGGTCTCAAACTTCTGGCCTCATGTAATCCACCCACCTCAGCCTCTCAAAGCACAGGGATTACAGGTGTGAGCCCCTGTACCCGGCCTATTTTTCTCTTTATTATTGAGTTGTAAGAGTGATTTGTATATATTCTGTATACTAGTCCCTTATCAGATGATTGACAAATATTTTCTCCCATTCTATAGCTGTATTTTCACTTACTCATTGATGTCCTTTGAAGCATAAAGTTTTTAATTTTGATGAAGTCTACTTTATTTTTTGTTGTTTATGCTTTTAGCATCATATCTAAGAAACCATTGCCTTTCAGGGTCATAAAAATTTACACCTGTGTTTTCTTCTAAGCATTTTATTGTTTTTCTGCCCCTAGCTCTTTAATCCCTTTTGAGTTAATTTTTCTGTTTTTCTTTGAGATGGAGTTTTACTCTGTCACCCAGGCTGGAGTGCAATGGTGCGATCTCAGCTCACTGCAAGTTCCGCCTCCTGGGTTCACGCCATTCTCCTGCATCAGCCTCCCAAGTAGCTGGGACTACAGGCACCTGCCACCACACCCGGCTATTTTTTTGTATTTTTAATAGAGACAGGGTTTCACCATGTTAGCCAGGATGGTCTCAATCTCCTGACCTTGTGATCCACCTGCCTCAGCCTCCCAAAGTGCTGGGATTACCAGGCGTGAGTCACCACACCCAGCCTTGAGTTAATTTTTATGTATGATGTGAGGTAGGGGTTTGAATTCATTATTTTATATGAGGCTCTCCTGTTGTCCCAGCTCCATTTGTTAAGAAGACTATTCTTTTCCCCATGAAATGGTCTTGGCCCCCTTTTCAACAATTAATTGACCATATATGTATGAGTTTAAATCTGGATACCTATTCATCTATATGCCCAGCCTTATGCCAGTGCCATGCTGGCCTGATTACTGTAGCTTTATAGTAAATTTTGAAATCTGTGCTTTGAAATTTTAAAAACTCTATGTTGGGGGAAAATACAGATGCTTGTGAGGGCATGGCAGGTGTTGTAAATGAAGGTGACTTATTTAAGGCAATAGGGAAGGGTGAAGAATATGACAAACTGAAGAACTTGCCACTCATTAGCAGCAGCCTCTCTTCTTAGCTCTAATTTATTATTGCCATGTAGGAATGTGCACTGAGCATTGCAAATGTTGTGTTTTCAAAAGAGAAACCAGGATTCCAAGTGTTAATATGATATTTTCCATTTAAAAAAATAATGTGTCCAAACCAAATGAAGCAGATATGTATGTCCAATGTGCCTGTGAGCTGTCAGTTTTTGATCCTGCCTTATGTTCTCCAGGGTGGTACATTCCTTTTCTTATTAAATGTGGTTAAGTTAATTACTGGCTAGGCCAGAAATCATGTTTAATTATGCTTTAGGTAAATCCATATATAGGAACTGACATACGTACAGAATAAACATATACATATGGATTTTTATTTAATTATTTGTGAGTGGGATCTGCTTTCTTACCCTTCTAGTTCAGGGTCCCCATAGCTTTCTTCCTTTAAAGTGTGTCCTTCTGGATGGGTCTCACACACTGACCATTTGGTTTCCCCATCTCCAGATCATCTTTGCAGATGAATGCACAGAAGCTGAGGGGCGACACTGGCACATGAAACACTTTTGCTGCTTTGAGTGTGAGACAGTGCTGGGCGGCCAGCGCTACATCATGAAGGAGGGAAGACCCTACTGTTGCCACTGCTTCGAGTCCTTGTATGCAGAATATTGTGACACCTGTGCCCAACATATAGGTGAGGCAATACTTGGCAGTTGGCTTTATCCTTCTGTGATGAGGTCACCTTTGTTTTGGGTGTAGTTAAAGTATCTTTGATTGCAAGTGATAGAAACCCAACTCATGCTAACTTAACTGAGAAAGGGGATTTCTTGATTCACAACACTAGAAAGGCCAAAGAGTATACTGGCTTCAGGTAGGGGTGGATCAGAGGTTCAGACAAAAACAATTTTTTTCTCTGTATCTCAGCTTAATTTGCCTTCTGTTAACATCATTTGAGAGAAGCTATCTTCACCTAATGGTCGAGATGACTCACTAGTGATACTAGACTTAGTATTTGCATTCTCAAAAGGAGAAGAACTATGTCTCTGCCAGCTTGCAGGTCAGTTCTTCCAAATAAGAATCTTATCAGCCTTGCTTTGGTCAAGGGCCCACCTCCAAGTTGGGACTATGTGCCATACAGTCCCACAACTGAGGGTCAGGGCAGTGGGGAAGCTCAGAAGGAAAGTCTAAACAGATATCTTCCATAGCCTCCTTGGGACAAGATGGGGATTTGCAGAGGGAGGAATCAAAGTGGTCCTCTTGGTAGGGAGAGATAGTCAAGGAAACCCAGTGGCTTCTGGCAAGTATGTCTTAAAATAAATAAATAAATAAATAAATAAATAAATAAATAAAAGCTATTCCAGCCAAATGCAAAGCAAATGAACCTCAAATAGTCCATAAACTATTAACTGCCCCAACAAGTGGCAGATCTGAGATGGTGAAAATCATTTTCCCTCTGCAAATAACCAATTTGTTCAACCCTTCAAGGCTATTCCAGATCGTACTGCATTGTGGCTTATTCATTCAAGTTGCCTTTTCTGGCACCTTGGGAAGGAGCCAACCTTGGGGGGAAATAAAACATTGGCAGTGGCTGAATGTCTGTGAGATCACAGCCAGACCGTCCAGTGGCTTGTGCAATCCCAAGAAGTCTGTTTAGAAGCTGCCAGTTTCTTACCTAGAGTGAGGAGATATAGAGATAATCCATTTTGGAGCCCATTTTGCCCCACTTAAAAGGTTTTATTAGGACCACAAAAAGTGGCTTTGTCTTCCTGGTTCATAAGAAGTGATGTATTCAAATAGAAAATTAGCTAGTATTTGGAGAGCTATGTGTACTGATAAAAACCCTGGCTTTGTGGACAAGACACCTACCATGTGCTCAACAGTGCTTTGTCATTGGGCACTCTTGTCTCATATACTCAGGCCTAGGCTTAAGCTCTGCTGTGAAGACCTTTGTCAGCAGCATTTCTTCTGGGGGCTTGGGTGATGGCAAATTCCCCATCCCCTAACCCCTAAAATCCTCACCCCTCTCACAGCCTGTTGCCTGGATTCAGTACCCAGGAGCTTTCATGTCTCACAAGATCAAAGTGGTCGAACAGATAAACCTTCTTTTTGCTAAGAGTTAGGAAATACAATGATCAATTGTGACAAGTGGCAAGACATGTGAAGAAGGGGACAGGTGGGACAGTGTCATGGAAAATGGTGCAATGTCTTGACCCAGTATTGCCCAACCAAGGATTCAAGTCTGCAAGTGCACACTTGCTCAGGTGAGAGGGGCCATGTGTGCAGAATACCAGTCCATGGCAACAGTACCCCTTCCCATCCATATTTCTGTTTTTTTCTGTTTCTGTCCTTGGAGGCTAAGAGCCTCTCCAGAAACTGCCACTTAGAATTTTTGCTCAGTACTTGGCAGAGAGAAAAATCTCTGTTGCTGCAGCATGTACACCTCAGATGACCCCTCAGTTTTCTTCTCTTACTGTCTCCCTTTGGCTGCCCAGCACATTTATTGGAGTTCTCTCCTCTTTTCCTATTAAATCCATAAAAAGGTGTCAGTGTTTTCTCAGAAAAGGGGACCATGGTGGCCTGCAGTATTACTGCTGCTATAGTTAAAATTGCTGTCCCTAATGTTTGTTTTAAATCCACTTTTCTATCAAACATAATTTTCCTGTGACAGTGAAAGAGCACACTCTCTACAGCACGCATACCTCAGTCACTGGGTGCTTTACTTCTGACCATACTGTACAAATATTCCATATTTATACAGCCACGCAGAGCAGGCCCTGTGTCAGGCAGCCATTGCTAGGGCAACGGTACTTTTGCCTGTGCACAGCAGAGTAAACAGTCCTATAAACAGACCGAGGCTGTGGCAGCAGTAGACACACACACCCTCCAAGAAGTGCTTAAAGGGCTTAGAGAAGGAATAAAGAAGGAACGCTTAGATGCTGAACAGCAGAGACCTCTTCCAGATGCTTAGAGTTCAGGAGCAGTTCAGAGGACCATCTGACATCGATGTTTATCGGGGACCACGTTCTGCTGCCTGCCAGGCTGCTTTATGATATACCTCCCCTCCACTCTCCCAACCCAAGCCCATCCTTCCATGAGGCCCCCATCCCCAGGAACTAGGCCCTTGCTGCTGCATCTGAGCATGTCTCCTTGCCAAAGCGTGGAGAAGCAGCTGGTGGCAGACGGGCCAGAGGGACTGGACTTCCTGTGTACCTCTAACATGGAGTGGGGATGGCTGCAGCTGCTCTGGATGCTATGCTGATTAGAGCTCACCAAAGGACCCAGGGATGCCATCATGAGCTCTCTGCACTCTAGGCATTTGAGAAAGGGAGTGAGAAGGAGGAGAAAAAGGAGGGTGGGAGAGGGGAGGAGAGACAGAGCAGCCTCATCGTTCTTTCTTGGATTGCATCTGGCCAGTGACCCTCAGCAAAGAGAGAGACAGGCTTTCAGTCCTAATGCAAATAAAAGAAGATTGGTCAGTAGGCCCAGTTCTCAGCACTCCATGCATATTAACTCAGTTACCAAGTACTATGATTATCCCCATTGTACTGAAGGGGAGACAAAAACAAAGAGAGATGAAGCCATTTGCCTAGGGTCGCACAGCTGGAAAGCAGCAGACTCAAGATTTGAACCCCAGCAGGTGGCCTTCAGCATCTTTACAACCAGCTGCAATGGGATGGAGCTGGGATTTGAACCTGTGTTTGTCAGGGTCCTGGAGCCTTATGCTTAACTACTTCAGAGTCCTGTGTCCCTGTGATGTCTGCCTCGGCTTTCTCCCAAGGGCCTGGGGGGGAAGTGTCCACAGAGCTTGGGGTTGTCTGTTTCTAGCCCCGCCCCAGCTGGTTCTTTCTCACGCTACCGGGGAGCACTGGTGCTGTAAGAGATGGAGTTGATCTGTCTCAAAAAAAAAAAAAGAGATGGAGTTGATTAACTTGGTTCACACAGTTCCCTCTCTCCCACTTGGGGTGACCCTTGTGGCTGCTCCTATCCCTGTAAAAAAAAAAAAAAAAAAAAAATCTCCTCTTAGTCTCTAAGGCCAGGTTCCAAAATGAAAAGAGAACCCTGTAGTTTGGGAAAGAGCTAATAAGAGAAGAATTGCCCTCATGCCTCTCTCCCTGGGCTCCATAGACATAAAAGTGAGGGGATAGACAGCGGAGGAGAAAGACAGGCTGCTTGGGCTGGTGGCCTTTTGTTCTTGCAGTTCTCTTCTTCTCCCTAATTTCGTGTTCACCACCTCTTTAGACAAGTCTCCAGAAGTTCTTCCTTGAAAGTCCAGGCTCAGGAACTCTCAGCCACTGAAGACGAAGGTCACGTTAATCCTTGTTTCTGGGAAGCCATGTGTCATTATGTATCAGGAGACTGCAAGGGTCCTGGTCCACCCTATAGTCATAGCTTGAGGCTGTGTTCCCAGCAGGTTCTCCCCACAGGAAGGGGCCCCAGCAGTGACCAGCTTCCATTCTGCCAGTTTAACAACTGCTATAAAAAGAGCCTGCTGTGTGACTGCCTTAGCAAAAGTCCTGCCTTAGAAAAAGCAATGAGAGGTGTTGGCTTAGTGCAAGTCCCTTGCCCACCCCTGAATCAGTTCCTGGGTGCTAGGAGAGCAGATTGTGTTTTGCTGGCCTATATTGGGCCCCAGGTCAGCTTTTGCCCCACCCAAAGCTCACGGCCTGAAGATGGCAGGAAATGGTGTCCCACAGGGAGATGAAGTCCTATAGCCAGAAGAGGGCAGAGATGATGAGAAAGGAGAACGCCCAGGGCTGTGGGAGGCTCCCTTAGTAAGCAGTGTGGCCAGGCTGTATAAACCTGACACAGTCCTGTCACAGCGAGGAACTGTACCTCTTCCTTTCCTGATGAAATTAAGCAAAGGGTACGCATGCTCCCACAGGGGCAATAGCTTTGGCAATACCATGTCTAGGTTTTTCTTTACCAGAAGCAGATTTTTCCTTAACAAGAGTTGAAATCCACATTTTTATTTCCCACTAAGTCCGTTGAGACTGCTTTAACAGAATAGCACAGACTGGGTGGCTCCTGAGTAACAGAACTGTATTGCTGACAGTCCTGAAGGCTGGGAAGTTCAAACTCCAGGCACCAGCAAATGTAGTGCCTGCTGAGGGCCTGTCTTCTGTTTCCTGGATGGTGCCTTCTGGCAGAGTCCTCATATGGTGGAAGGGGCAAACGAGCTCCCTTGGGCTTCTTTTATAAGGGCACTAATCTCATTCATGAGGTCTCCACTCTCATGACCTAGTGACCTCCCAAAAAGCCCCATCTCCTAAAGCCATCACTTTAGGATTTAGGATTTCAACTTAGGAGTTTTGGAGAAAACATTCACCGTAGCATCCACTGAATTGCTGCTGTGACTTACCCATCGGAATAGCATATGCTAGTAATGGGATTCACTCAATCTATCTATATACAAAGAGCCCTGTCATATACCAGCCATGTTCCAGGTCCTGGAGATGCTGTTGAAACTTAATGAGTCTGTCCTCATAGAGCTTCACTTTTAGCAGGGGAGAGAAATAATAAACAGATTCATATATAGACTGTTGCAATGTAAAGCGGTATTAATGCTATCAAGAAAACTCCAGCAGGTAAGTGTGGAGAGCAATGGAGAATCACTATTAGTGTGGACAGGAAGACTTCTCAGAGGAGTTGGCTTTTGAGCAGATGCCTACCTAGAGTGAAGGAGATAGTATCAATGTCATGGTTGAGAATAAAACTTCCTGGATACAGATCTTGTCTCTGGTTCCTAGTTATGTTACCCTACGCAAGTTACTTAGCCTCATCTGCCTCTATTTTCTCATGTGAAAACTGCAAATAATATTAGAAAGCTAGCCCAAGGAGTTGAGTGATTAAATGAGTTTACATATATAAAGCTGTTAAAGCAGGGCATGATCATATGTTAGTATTACTATCGCTATTTGTCAGGGAGAAATGTGTCCCAGGCAGAAGGATCCATAGACAAGTCATTTTAACCTCGAGTCTTTGTGCTTGGAGCAAATGAGTTAAGGTACATACTGGTACAACAAGGAGTTCTCGTAATAGGACATGAATACCATTTACATAGGAGTCTGATTGTTGATTTATTAATTTATTCTGCCGCACCTGGAATCCTGAGACAAACCAAGGTGCAGTGTGTTTCATGTCCCAGTGCAGGGCTCTGAGCAGCTCATCAGCCTCTCCAATGTCTCTTATTATTTTAGGTATCGACCAAGGTCAAATGACCTATGACGGCCAACATTGGCATGCCACCGAGACCTGTTTCTGCTGTGCTCACTGCAAGAAATCCCTCCTGGGGCGACCATTCCTCCCGAAGCAGGGCCAGATATTCTGCTCACGGGCCTGCAGTGCTGGGGAAGACCCCAACGGTTCTGACTCCTCCGATTCCGCCTTCCAGAACGCCAGGGCCAAGGAGTCCCGGCGCAGTGCCAAAATTGGCAAGAACAAGGGCAAGACGGAGGAGCCCATGCTGAACCAGCACAGCCAGCTGCAAGTGAGTTCCAACCGGCTGTCAGCCGATGTAGATCCCCTGTCACTGCAAATGGACATGCTCAGCCTATCCAGCCAGACGCCCAGTCTCAACCGGGACCCCATCTGGAGGAGCCGGGAAGAGCCCTACCATTATGGAAACAAGATGGAGCAGAACCAGTCCCAGAGCCCTCTGCAGC
Source organism: Rhinopithecus roxellana (assembly GCF_007565055.1). Lineage (NCBI taxonomy): Eukaryota > Metazoa > Chordata > Mammalia > Primates > Cercopithecidae > Rhinopithecus > Rhinopithecus roxellana. The sequence goes on along the minus strand of NC_044549.1, from coordinate 71,357,168 downwards.
TCCTCAGCCAGTGCAACATCAGAACTTCCTACAGTCCAGGAGGGCAAGGGGCTGGGGCCCAGCCGGAAATGTGGGGCAAGCACTTCAGCAACCCCAAAAGGAGCTCGTCACTGGCCATGACAGGACATGCTGGCAGCTTCATCAAGGAATGCCGAGAAGACTATTACCCGGGGAGGCTGAGATCTCAGGAGAGTTACAGTGATATGTCTAGTCAGAGTTTCAGTGAGACCCGAGGCAGCATCCAAGTCCCCAAATATGAGGAGGAAGAGGAGGAGGAAGGGGGCATGTCCACTCAGCAGTGTCGGACCCGTCATCCAATCAGTTCCCTGAAATATACAGAGGACATGACGCCCACAGAGCAGACCCCTCGGGGCTCCATGGAATCCCTGGCTCTGTCTAATGCAACAGGTAGGTTCTGTTCACCTCGAAAACAGATAGCAAGGGTTAATCTCTGGGTGACTGGATGCTGGTCCTCAGAATTTTTTTTTTTTTTTTTTTTTCGAAATGGAATCTCGCTCTGTTGCCCAGGCTGGAGTGCAGTGGTGCAATCCTGGCTCACTGTAAACTCCACCTCCTGGATTCATGCCATTCTCCTTCCTCAGCCTCCCAAGTAGCTGGGACTACAGGCTCCCGCCACCATGCCTGGCTAATTTTTTGTATTTTTAGTAGACATGGGGTTTCACCATGTTAGCCAGGATGGTCTCGATCTCCTGACCTCATGATCCACCCGCCTCGGCCTCCCAAAGTGCTGGGATAACAGGCATGAGCCACCACGCCCGGCCTGGTCCTCAGGATTTTAATGTTGTTTCTGCCATGTGCCCTCTTCCAATAGGCTGCTGAGGAAGGTAAACCCAAGTTTGGGATGGCTTCTGTCTTTGATGGGCTTCCCTGTAAAGAAAACCTGAGACAGGTCCAGATGCCTGTGATGTATTGAGAGAGTGCTCCCAGGAGAAGGAGGGTGAGAGAAGGAGGACAGGGCACAGGGAGGAGCCAAGTGAGGAATGGTGTCTCCACTGGGGTCTGGCTTCTGCCTGATACCACAGGGGACTCTGACAGATGAGTTGCACTATAGAGCCAATTGCTTCTTGTGACAAAGGGACTGATGTTTTGTACCATCATGTCGGTTGGTCATCAGCTTTGGGCTGCTGAGGAGTAACAAGGAGATGAGACTGTGGATGTGGGCTTGGGGCAAGGCAGCTCCTGTTGGCCAAAGGCAGCATTAAAGAAAGAGAATGCTATGGTCTGAATGTTTTCCCCAAAATTCCTAAGTTACGATCCTAAATCCCAAGGTGGTGGCATTAGGAGATGGGGCCTTTTGGGAGATGACTATGTCGTGAGAGTGGAGACCTCATACATGGGATTAATGCCCTTATAAAAGAGGCCCAAGGGAACTTGTTTGCCCCTCGTACCATGTGAAGGTGGAGAAGGTGTAGCTGTGAGCTGATGGCAGTACTCAGAGCACCTGGAGCCCAGTTGCCCCCAACCTGGTGCTGCTTGGGGCACCAAAGCATCCATGACAGCTTCTGAGACTGTTCTGAACCGATTGCATATATATGCAATATATAATTAATATATATGATAAAATATACACAAGTATATATATATATATAAATAAATTAGCTGGACTTGGTGGACATGATCATAGTCCCAGCTACTTACGAGACTAAAGCAGGAGGATCACTTGAGCCCAGGAGGTTGAGGCTGCACTAAGCAATGATCTCACCTCCGCACTCCAGCCTGGGCAGCAGAGTGACAACCTGTCTCTAAAAAAAAATTTTTTTAATATTATTTATTTAATATTTTAAATATTATTTTAAAAATATTTTTAAATGTGGGAAAAAATAAGAGTACTGTAGATTTTCTGTGTGATGGTGCTACTTAAAGCAGAATCTGAGGATAACACTCGCTGAGAACTATCACCCATCAGCAGCGAGATTAGTACTGAAGCTAAAAGTGTTTGGAAACTCTTACAGCAGTTCGATGTTGCGGTGACATCCAAGTGCGTGTTCAGCAGGGTTGTCTTATTAATGAGGGTATAGACCAATCAGGGTGTTATAGAACTTACATACTGAGCTCTTTGTGCTGTGTCTCAGACATGCTTATCAGGGCCATATGTCAGTCCACAAGGGATTGAAAATAAAAAGAAACTGGTCCTTCACCACTGACAGCTTGAGAAGAGCAGTGCTCTAAGATGCTCTAAGTATATCTGCCCCTTTGTGGGCAAGGTACCAGAGGAGGGAGACATACGTTTGCTAGAGACTGGGATAATGTTAGCCCCATTTGAAGGGGTAGACCACTGCTCAGCTCCAGCTGCTTGTTGCCATGTGCTGGGATATTTATGTATCCACCTAACCCTTATATAGCTCTTGCAATGTGTCAAACATTGTTCTGAGCACGTGATAAATATTAGCTTGCTTAATTACATTGTCATAACACTGTGAGGGAGGAATATTGTTATGATTCTCATTTCAGAATTGAAGAAACTGAGAAATGGAGAGATTGAGGGACTCACCCAAAGTCACTCAGCTTGTAGAGTGGTAGAGCAGGGATTTGAACCTGTGCATATGATTCCAGAACCTTGCTCTTAATCACACCAGGCTGCCAATCTGATATGAGCCCCATCCTGTCAGATCTTCCAATTTTTCCAGAGAAGTTAAAAACGTGGATTTTTAAAAATACGAAATCTATTTCAACTCTGCTGGACAAACAAAACGAGGTTCTGAATTGTAGCTTGTCCATGCAGTGGGTTTTACTTTCTATCCTCCTCAAATATGTCCACATCTGTGTTCCTATTTGTCCCAGAACAAAGAGTAGATATCCTCATCCCCATGTTTCAGATGGAAAAAAAAAAAAAAAAAAAAATGAGGCCTTGGTGACTAAGCGCCTTGCCTCATCTCTTAGAAGTGAGCAATTAGTGCAGAGTGATGACTGCCTGGCTTCCAGCCCAGGTTATGTTATTCTCGAAAGATTTATGTGCTATAATTATTTAAGAGGACAGCAGATAAATATATATTTCAGCCTCTGAAGCAGAGTTTCTGAAAGCTAGACCACCTGCATTAGAATCATGGGGGTGCTTGATTCAAACATAGGCTCCTGGGCCTCCCCCTAACCGCTTGTATCAGAACTCTACAGAGGTGGGGCCCAGGAGTCTGCATGTTAAGCAGATCTCTGCTGAGGCTGATGTGCACCATTGTCTGAGGGGAGATGTGCCTGGGTTTGTCTGTTCTGACTGTATTATCCTCACCTTGTGGCTCATGAGGAAATCAGGAGGGCTAGAGGTTGAGGAATGTTGGAAACAGCAAGTGAGGAAGACACTCAGTTTCCATTCCTAAGTAGGGAGTGGATGCAGTTTCCATTCCTAAAGAAGACATCATGGGAGATTTACTCTCATGATTTTCTAGGATCCTTGGGCAAAGCAACTAATACCCCTTTGCCTCAGATTTTTAGGAAGCAACCCTGACCATGTCTGATAAAACTGAGGGAAAAAAACTCCTGAGATCAACACTGTCTAATATGGCAGCCATATGGGGCTGTGGAAATTTAAATGAATTAAAATTAAATGAAATTAAAATTTCAGGCCATTAGTTGCACTAGACACATTTTAAGTACTCAACAGCAATGGCCTGAAGTTTAAATTTTATTTAATTTTAATTCATTTAAATTTCAGCAGCCTCCTGTGGCTAGTGGTGACCCTGCTAGAAGGTGCAGATGACCGGGTGAACTGATAAGATGGGCACGATATTAAACCATCCTTAGTCTCTGAAGTTCTTACAGGAGCCCTAATTTTTTGTCTTTCTAATTAATTAATGGTTAGGATTACCAGTTCTGGAGTCACACTTGCTGGAATGAGATCAAACCTTCATCATTTAGGAGTTGTGTGGCCTTGAACAAGTCACTTAAACTCTGCAAAACTCAATTTCCTCATCCATGGAATTTTGTGAATAAATGGATAAAGGTGTTCCTATAGTACTTCCTTTGTATAGCTTTGGTGAGCATTAAATGATAAATGCATTTAAAATCATTAATATAGTCTTTGACACATATGACCTTCTATAATGGTTACCTGCTACTTTTTATTAATTCTTTCTCCTCCCAAACACACTGATGCATAGTTTTGACCCCTAAGCCTGTTGTGGCTACTAACTTCTCCCACCATCCACCAGCTGTGCAGGTTTGCATTTTAGATTTGAAAATACTCCTGCATGGGTGAGGCGTAGTGGCTGACACCTGTAATCCTAACACTTTGGGAGGCCAAGGCAGGCGGATCACTTGAGGCCAGAAGTTAAAGACCAGCCTCGCCAACATGGCAAAACCCCATCTCTACTAAAAATACAAAAATTAGCCAGGCGTGGTGGTGGATGACTGTAGTTGTAGTTTCAGCTTCTTGGGAGGCTGAGGCACAAGAATCACTTGAACCTAGGAGGCGGAAGTTTCAGTGAGCCAGGATCACACCACTGCACTCCAGCCTTTTGACAGAGCAAGAATTTGTCAAAAAAATAAAAAATAAAGGAAAATACTCCTGCAGGCTTCTTTTTTCCTAACCAGCTTGAGAAAACCATGAAAAACAGGGAATTAAAGAAAGTGTATTCTGTGGTTCTGTCAGATACGACAGTGTCGAAGAAAGATGGTGGCTAATATTCTAAGCACAGCTTCATCATTCCTCATTGGAGCAGACCCTAAATAGCCTTTCACATCCTACACTGCACACACATACACCAAGGAATAGACTTGGAAAGTTGGTGTTTTTGCTGCTGTCCCTCACTGTTAACATTTGAATTTTGCTAGAAAATTCAGTAGTTGTTTTTTTTTTTTTAAATAGCATTCTAAACTATCTGCATATATTTAAATCCAAGAATCACAGTCTGAATACCAGGTACGTGCCATAAAAGGCTTAGTGAAAGCACCTTGATCTTTCAGGTAAAGCTAGATTTCAAGATGATGGATTCTTTTTTCTTCCATGGTCAGTAACTTGTATTATTGAATAAGTCTGTAGTGTTTAATCTGGCATGAAGTGTGATCTTTCTGTGGGCAGCATTTTTCCTCAGAACAGATCTGAAAAAACGGATAGCTCCAGTGGCTTGTCAGCCTCAGATCTGGGCTTTGGCCCCTCCCAACGTGTTTAAAACTGGGAGTGTACAGTCCCTTCTCCTTGGAAAACACAATTCATCCCTTATGCTCACACAGAGTGAGTCAGGCAGGCACAGCCACCATTTATACCACCGCAATGCAGGAGCCTTGCAGAAGCACTTTAACTTTGCCAGTCCCTAAACATGCCTCTAAAGCAGCTTGCAGCCTGTGTAATCATAGCATTGAAGTAGAAATAATAACAACATCAAGAACAACTAACATTGAGTGTTTATATGGACTGGACTTTTTCTTTTTTTTTTTCTTTTTTTTTTTTTTTTTGAGGCGGAGTCTCGCTCTGTCGCCCGGACTGGAGTGCAGTGGCCAGATCTCAGCTCACTGCAAGCTCCGCCTCCCGGGTTCACGCCATTCTCCTGCCTCAGCCTCCCGAGTAGCTGGGACTACAGGCGCCCGCCACCTCGCCCGGCTAGTTTTTGTATTTTTAGTAGAGACGGGGTTTCACCGTGTTAGCCAGGATGGTCTCGATCTCCTGACCTCGTGATCCGCCCGTCTCGGCCTCCCAAAGTGCTGGGATTACAGGCTTGAGCCACCGCGCCCGGCCTGGACTGGATTTTTTCTAAGCACTTTCCACAAACTAAACTCACTCAGTCCTCACAACAACCCTATGAGGCAAACACAGTTGTTATTCCCGTTTTACAAATGGTATACGTGAGACACTGCGAGGCTGAGTAGCCCAAGGCCACATTGCTTGGAAGTAGAAGAGCAGGATTTAAACTTGGGCCTTCTAGCTCCAGAGCTTGTGCCCTTCAACACTATGCTATGGCCGATGTGAATGACCATGGTAAATGTACTGCTGCTGATGATGTTGATTGTAACCAATGATAATCATAATAGACCAGTGGCTATGACCTGACATGCTAAAGGCTTCATGTAGAATGCCTCTTTAAATGCTGTAAGATAAATCTGATCATTATACCCATTTTACAGATGGGTACACTAAGGTTCATAGAAGTAGCCTTTTTATAGTCACCACAGATGGCCAGGGCTTGATGGCCAGGACTTGATCCCAGGTGTGATTGACTGCAAAGCCATGCACTTAACTGGCCTGATATTCCTCACAAGAAGGGTCATAATCACAGTTAGAAGATTTGCACAGTGGCTTTAGCTGAAGGGATAGGTATTTTCTCTCCTGTGGCAGCTGGCTTGTTGATTTGTCTGTTTGACTCTGACAGTGCTAAAGAGAAGCATGAGAGCACAGCTGTGAATGACAGAAGTCAGAGGTGGCAGTCGAAGATGATGTGCCAAGGTCAGAGGTAGGAAAGACAAGGCAGACAAGCAGAGATGGTCCAGGGGCTGGTGCCTGGGCAAGAGACACCAAGGGCAGAGCAGGGGGCAAAGGTATTCATTGCAAATTAGAGGTCAGGGCTCAAGTCACACACTGGGAGCAGGTGTATACTAGAGCTGGAATTGGAACTGGCTGCCTTAGGCACAGGCCACACCACAGGACAACCGGAAACTGTGAGCTGGTCCCTGGTGAAGGATGCTGGTGTGGAATGACGAGGCTGGGAACTTGACCATTCCTTGAGGATCAGCCACATTCTGTCTGGGGTGGTTGGTCATAGAGAGCTGGGTCCTATAGGAAGTACCTCCAGGTAAGGATGGGAGTGAGGGAAGGGGAAAGAACATTTCTGTTTGTTTTTTGATTCACTCAGCAAGTATGACATGAACACCTACCCTGTGAGTTACAGCAGAATAGTATGAGAGCATGGGCTGTAGACCAGTATGCCAGAGCTGGAAACTGGACTTCTACTTTAATAGCTCTGTGACCTTGGGCAACTGATTTATCTATTCTGCACCTCACTATCCTCATCTTTGAAATGGAATGACCCTACTTTTCAGGGTTGTGATGTGAATTAAATGAGTGAGTTCATATAAAGAATTTAGAACAGTGTCTAACAGCCTCTAAGTGTTCATTGAATACTGGTTGGTATTAGTATTTGTAGGTGCCACCTATGCAAGGTGCTGGGAATGCAGTGCTGAGCTGAATTGGACATGGGCCTTGCCCTCTTGTACCTCACAGTCTAGTTAAGTTGATAGACAGTAACCATCCAATTTTATAATATAAGTAAGTGTGAGGCTGCAAGGGCTTACAAAGAGGGATGTGGCTGAGTCGAAAGACATCCTGAAAAAGTGGTGCTTCAGGGATAAGGGAAGGGGCATTCCAGGTAGCAGGAGCAGCATGTGCAAAAGCCCTGTGGTAGGAATGTATGAAGAGTTGACAGAAGGTCCCATGGCTGGGTGAGCACATAGAGTAATAAGACTGGGAAGGAAAGCAAGGGCCAGATGGTGCAGAGCCATTTAGGGTTATATTAAGGGTATAAGCCTTTCTAATAAGGGCAATGGAAAGCCCTTAAAATGTCAGGCCCTGCAGTGAGGGAGGTGACATGATCCAATTTGCATTTTGAAAAGATGGCTTCAGCTGCTGTGTGGGGAATTGATTGGAAAAGGGCAACTGCTGATGCAGAGAGACCTGTTAGGAGGCAATGTGGGGCTTTGTAGGCCAGGCTAGAGGTGAAGGTTAATGGCAAGGTCCAAAATAAGAGGATGGAAAGACAGTGACTTAGGAGAGGAAATTGGCAGAGGTTTACAGTGTCCCAAGGGGAGTAGGTCCTGGGAGACAGAGGAAAATAGATATGAAAAAATTAGCAATAGATAAAGGTTTGCCTACTCTGTGCTTTTTTACTCAGGCCAGCATCAACTGCAAGCGCATGTGTTATTGGCCTGAATAATTGGAGACACAAAGCAGGAATCTGAAAGGGCTTCCTGCCTTCTTTGATCAGTGTTGCATTGTTGTGTCAAGGCCATGCCGTTTACACACCTCATCTACACACCTTGGCAAGGGAACCTTAGTTGTGCAATACCACAAGGTAACAAGGTAATTTTTCAACATTGCTGGCAAACTGGGAAAGAACCAGAAAACAACAACATGAGGATATAAAGCAACAACTGGAACCACTGAGTTTACCAAGAATGTCTGAAATGTTTTTCAATCCTTGTAATGCAAAACATTTCTATATTTAATTTAAGGAAGGGACAGGTCTACTGTTCTTCTGCATAACTTGGATAACCGTCCTCTAACCCAATTTCTTTATTTAAATAATTGGGTAAAACCTCCTAACCAGCTGGCACCCATGACTTGATGGACCACACCTCAGATGTGCTCATGAATTGTGTGGCCCAGATCTTTTTGTTCCTTCCCGTCACCGGGGAAGATGTGTGGTCCAGTCTGGAATCACAGATTTTAAAACCTAGAGCTCACCATGAGTCCTATCCATTGACTGGAGGGCCAGCCTGGGATACACTTGGGAAATGCATAGAGATTGCCTTTGTTCATTGGTATTGCAGAACTCTTTTGTTTGGAAGTGTCAGAATTCTAACTCCAATGGGTGTAAACAAACATTTTTTGAACAAGTAACTTCAAACTTCACAGATCTTTAGTTCCAGGAGCCCAAATGATGTCATCAGGACTTGGTTTCTTTCTGTCTCTCAGTTCTTTTTCCCTGTACACTGGTTTCATTCTCAGGCAGCCTCTTCCCAGGGATAGCCAGGATGACTGTCAGTCACTGCAGGCCAATGTCTATCAGCATCAGGTGAAGGGGAAAAAGAATTGATCTTCCCTAGTAGTGTCACCAAAAGTACCAGAATTGAGTCTCATTTGCCTGACTTTGGGCATCCAACAATTCTTAAACAAACCACTGTGGCCAGGAGAATGATAGCTCCGACAGGTCAGGCCTGAGTCTTGTCCCATCCCAGGAACGAGGCAATGAGGTCAAACCCATCAAAACTTCAGGACTGACAATGGAGAAGGAAGATGTTCAAAGGGAAATCAAGGCCATGTTTTCAAAGGAAGAGGGATTACGCTGCAAGGAGGTGAAACCACAGGCATCTGTTCCTGCACCGTAGGTATCCCATCCATCCAGGACTGACATTTTTATCTGATTCCTTCCTCTAAAAGCCCCACCATATTTGAATTTAACATCGAACACCCATTATGTATTTCAGCTATGGTTTTCTGGAGACAAAGCTCTGGTCTTTGGGGTATGGCCTGTGGTGATTTTAATATAGGGATTTCAGGCTATGAGGAGATATTTTGAAGGGAGAGATTGGATGGAGCCCAGCCTTCTCACTCAATGTTTAGTACATCCTAAGGAGCACCTTCTGACTGGTCCCATGGATTCCCAAGGAAGCTGTGCCCTGTTGTTGGCATTTCATGACTCTCAACATCACCCCTAGCTCACAGACCAGGGGCCAGAAGAAAACCAGCAGAGTGAAAGTCCCAGGAGAATCTGTCACTCCTTTCTTTTTTCGCTTTGCTTTTCTGGCATGTGGGAAGCCGAGGACAATGTCAGAGCAGGGTGGGAGAACAGGGGATCAGTGGGCAGTTGGAAGAGAGCTCAGCCCAGAGCAGGCGATATACCCCTGCTACAATGTTGTAGTCTCACTGACATTTTCTGGGCCCAGAGAAATTTTTCCAGTGTCCTGGTTTTTGATAACTGTTTGAAAGGCTTATTTATAACCTCCTTGGGCTTGAGCAGTCATCTATACCCAAGTCAGTAACCATGGCTGCTGACAGGCAGAAAACATTGCTGATTTTATTCACTTTATTACTGAAAAGGCAACACTGGAAAATAGGTCCAGGGTGGAGGCTGGCAGTGGTGGGGTTGGGGCATCGTGTGTCGTGATGGGTTCCTCAGACTGGTGCAAGATTTTATAGAGTGAATTTCTTTAAGAATGTATGAACATTTCTCTTGGAACTTTTGAATTTATTAATCTCATAAAGGGAAATGAGAAAGCTCTATCCACTTGGAAATGGCTTTAAAACTCAAGCCATTTTATTTTTTAAAATATGGAGAGTAAGGAAAACACAGAAAAGAAAAATTCTGGAAAAAGGTAGAAATAGAGAAAATATCCCCCAAATCTCACCACTTGACCAGTGTTTATATTTTCATGAATTTTCAAGTTTCTTCCCTATGTATTAGTTCATTATTTTTCTCTAACTTGGTTGTAAACATAGTGAATAGTTTGTGGCCTGCATTTCTTCATTTGCATTCTGTCTTTAGCTTATTTTGTGGCTTTTGGAACCATCATTTTTAATGACTGCATTAATATTCAATTGAATGGGTGTTACCACACCTCCAGAATTGGACATATAGGCAGTTTTTTTTAAATGATCTGTATTTAAATCCTGATTTCCTTTGTCTGACATCAACAAAATATACTGTTTTGACCTCCTTTTTTAAACATAACCCTTCTAAATATCTTGTCTCACGGCTAGATCCTTGACCTTCCTACCTGGCCACTTGGCAAAACTTCTTTAGCATCTCCCTCCCACAATGTTCTAGTGGTCATATGAGACTTACGAGCGATTCTGCACCAACCATCACCTTCCTTAACCTCCCCTCCTCTGTCTATATGTAAAGTGCCTCCCAGAGCAGCGGAAAACTAACATAACTAAAACCCCACTTCCTAATACAAGCAGCCTAAAGCTAGCTTTGGGGAGTCTTATTTCTCCATGTAAACAGTAAACTGTCCACTCCATCAATCTGAGTATTCCAGGGATCACCTACACTATGTTCATGCAGGATGCTTGTCAGTCATGCACATTCTTGGGCCACATCCCAAACCCACAAACAGAATCTCTCAGGGCTCAGACTCAGCAATCAACATTTCAAACACATGTCCTCAGAGAACTCATAGGTTCACTAAGTTTGAGGACCCCTGAGCTAAGGAAACCCAGACTCCTCATCTTATATCTGGGTGAGGTACCATACTCATGAGCTCACCTGTAGTTAGAACTTGTGTCTGTCCTACACTGCCTCTTCTCAGCCCTGAGTCTAGCCTCCTGCTGAGACAAAAGAAAAAGTGGATTGTATCTCCTCTCAAAATTTCTGAAGATGTCCCTGACATCAAATCACTCTTGGTATAGTAAATAGCACCTTAGTGAGTTAAAACACATTATCTGAAGCATATGGATGATACGTGTCTTAATTACATAGTATGGATTAAGTAGGAAAGAGGGTATTACTTGCCAAGAGTATTTGGTGGTTTTGGAATTATCACTGAATACATCAGAAAAGGTGGACAACAGAACACTCTAATCTTGAAATAGCACCTGTTTCCACTCTAGAATCAATGTGAAAATCAAAAGGTCATGAGCCCAAAGTTGCATAAAATTTCAAGGTAGCTTGGTTTGTTGTGTGTTTGATTGTTTAACCTAGAATAGTTTCCACCAATAAGTTTCACTCTCCCCAGTTTTCTGCCAGCATTACCTTGAGCACCCAGATAGCTCTGTGTGTGTGTGTGTGTGTGTGTGTGTGTGTGTGTGTGATCTGTGATCATTCCCGGTCCTGTTCTGCCAGGAATCTCCTTCAGCCTGCCCACCCCAAATCAAAATCAGACCATGACACATCTCTGAGAGGCAGCTATCACAAATCAGGCTGAGCAAACAGGGCACCATTTAGAAGATAGTCTGGGTCTTCCACTTCAGAGTCACTAAGAAAACACCTAGTGTTTGCCTTGGTGCAAAAACTTTTAATGGCTTAAAAATGTCATCCAGAATTCCCCCATCCATTTAGCTCAAGCAGGCGTATTTCTCCCATTCTTTCTGTCCTAGAAAATTGCCTTTCTCAACTCTTTGTTACCCAAGGATTATAGTGCTCTGCTTTGCAGTTTATTCAGACCCTGTCTCCTCTTTTCTCTCTTATTTTTCCTATGCACAAGGAATAGAGGAAAATACTCATTCATTTTGCTTCTTGCCCAGCAGAGTAGAAACTGTGCCTCTGTGCATTTCTGTTCTCTGGGTCTCTACTTGGAATAAATCCTTGACTCTCAGCTGTGCTAAGTCTGAGGGATTCTTGTGTATTCTTGCTTCTTCAAGTCATTTATCCAACCCACTCAAATCTGCCCCTGCAAGAGTGTTATCAGTCCAAGGACACCTGCAGGGATTTGTTTCTGATGCTGACATTGTGCTTTTGGTGACAGCATCCCTGGCAGTGACTCTACTGCCTAGCAGTGAGCAGCTCATACCTTGCTAGGGTTTCTCATCCTGGCAGCAACAGACTTCCCAATGGCTGCCTTTGAAATCAAATGTGCCAATTTTAAAAGGCAGAAAAGTCCAGTTCAGTCTTTACTTTGGGGAGCAGATTGAGCTCGTAGCTGGAAATGAGAGAGGAGAGGAAGCAGACTAGAATAACTCACCCTTTTTCTTTCTTTATACTTGAATAATGGATCCTAGGTAAAAAGATGAGGGGGGAAATTCCCTTTGCCTAAAGTACACACACATACACAAACACTACTCCAGGGGAAAGAGAGTGGTCCAGATGAATGATTCTCAACAGAGATGGGTGCGGGTGGTTACTAGGGGTGGCGATTTTTCCCACCCAGGGAACACTTCGAAGTTTGGAGGCATTTTTGGTTGTAATAACTGGGGTGCAGGACACTGCAGGCTTCTAGTAGGTAGAGATCAGGGTGTCGCTAAACCTCCTACAGTGCACAAAACGTCATCCCCCTACACTCAGTCAACAAAGAATTATCCAGCTCCATAAGCCAGCAGTGCCAAGCCTGAGAAAGCCTGGCTTAGACACAGGGAATTCCACTGGAAATCGTTAGTCCCAATCGAAGTCATTCTGCACCACATCTGAGGAGAGGATGATGTTACAGGAAGGGACCTCCTCAGCTAGGTGCTTCGGAAGCCCCACCTGCAGCTGAAAGAGGTTTTTTTGCTTCTTGCTCTGGCCCTAGCTGCAACACACATTCATGCTTAGTGCCTAAGGGCCCAGTTGACCTGGTTGAAATCGTACCACCTCTCTAGCTGTGTGACTCAGGCAAGTGGCTTAAATCTCTCAATCCCTCAGCTTCCTGAGTAAATGTAATGTCTGCTGCAGTGGGGCTGCTGGGTGGTGTGGGGTGACATGCGTGGAGCACTTCACCGCCTGCCCGGTATGTGGAAAATTCATTATTTGAGAGTAACTATTACTTATATTATTTGGTACCCTGACCTCCTGCCATCTTCCTCTTAACTCTGTCTCGGCCTATTGCTCACTTAACAGGGAGAAGGAAGATTGACCAGAACTCAGGAATCATTCTAATAGAAAGGGATAGAAGGCAAAAACCAGCCTCAATGGATGAGTGTGCGATTTGGCAATTCTGTACATGTTAATGATCCAGACTCACGTTGACACCCATAACTGGGGAGCACTTTGCTTGCATTTCTAGGAATGCTTGCAGCCAGAAAGATGAGCCTTGTCTCCTAGAATCTGATTTCCAGCCTTGTCTGAGTCAAAAGAGGCTACCAGAATCTGTGGCCTAATTATGCCCATGTAACACCTATTAATGCTAATAGAGCCCAGCTTTCACATGTGAGAAAGTAGACTGTCAGCTCACAGAGCTCAGCCTTCCTGCAGGATCCCCCTGGCCCCCCACCCCAGCATCAATTAACTGCACAGAGAATTCCCATTTGCCACAGCTTAAAGGAGTTAATTTGTTCTTTGAGTCTGTGGATGAGAAACAGGCCCAGCTTTGGTCCCTAAGTGAGGAAGACAATGAGGAGAGTACAACAGTGGAAGTTTTCCACTGAGATCATTATCAGCTCCTGGAACAAGCCCAGCCAGGCCCTTGGCTGCAGATCTGTTTCAAACTCTGGCTCCTCTCCCAGGAAAAAAATTCGAACCTGGCCTGAGCTTCCCGTCAAGCTCCCCTTTATACAACCCAAGGCTCAGCATCCCTGAGTGAACCATGAGCCATACATGGCCAGGTCCTCTGTCACCCATTGTGCCTCTCTTTCTACTCAGGAGTTAGGACTACCTAAGAAACAGGTGGCTTCCTCTGTCACTTTCTGCCTTCTGAAGCTGTTTAATATAGGGGCACATTAGGGTAGGGGAATCTGGATGACACACCTTTATCTGGCAATACTGGATGAAGCACATCAAATCAGAGGACATCTTTTATTCCAGCTTCCTCTGAGCCCAGGGACTGCTGCAAAAGAAGAATTTCAAATCCTCTTAGTGGGTTCATAAAGCACCATTTCCATTCCCACTCCTACCCCTGTTGTCTTCCAGAGATGAACTCATAGTCTTCCTGGAAACATGGAGTTGTAAACATCATTTAGTCTGAACTTAGCACCTAATATTGTGTACCTCAATTACTGAAACTGTGTAAGATACCACATCCTCCCACACGGCATCTGTCCAAAATATATCTCTAATGTACTGGGTTTCTAGAGTAGCAATTTAGGAGGGGGCCATGCTGGTGGGCTACTCCATCTACCCTCAACCCCAGCTACATTGTTTTATCTATTCTCTATACCAGAGTTTGATCGAGATCTTTTTGGAAACAAAAAGAATGGAGAAGAGAAAGATGTTTTAAATTTTTGATTCTGAGTTGTTTTATATTCGTGTGTTCAACAAATATTTATTGAGTGTCTACCATGTGCCAGTCACTCTGCTAGTTGCCAAGTGTACATTGGTGAATAAATCAGACTAGTCCTTCTGTGGGTCAGGCCCCAGCAGGAAACAGATGGCATATTCAAGGGGTAATTAAAGAAAACCTAATGAAGGAGATAGATAGAAACTGAGGCCTTGGCTGCAGCCTAGCAGGAGGGAGCCAGGACAATAAATACGTTGACCTCTCTCTCTGCCCTCTGATCTTTCCCCATTGGTCAAACCCAACTAGCAGCGAGAGGGCAAGAGAGCCATTCAGGGCAGAGCAGGGTGGAGAATGGCTTATAATCTAGGAGGAGACATACAAACACACAGAGAAGGAGAGATTGTGATAAGTTGCAAAGAAAAAGATGAGCAAAGAAAAGAGCGAATATTGAAGGTTAACTGCATTGAAAGGATGGTCAAGGAAGCTCTCTGAAGTGATGTGTGAGCTAAGACTTGGATGAGAAGGACTTGGCCTTGCAAAGGAAAGAACTGGCAAAGGAAGAAGGTTATCTTATATGCAACGGCCCTGAAACAAGAGGGAACTTGTCCAGTTCTAGGAGCTTAAAGGAGGCCAGTGTGTTGAGAGTATAGTTGTCGAGAGGAAAGAGCTATATTTGGAGTGGTAAAGCACTCACATTTTATTGCTGGCTCAAATTCCACCTCCTGGTATCCCTCTGAGAACACTGCCCTGGTCCCCTTTTTCAGTGGGATGTCTTAAAGTAGAAAAAGTCAGATGATTTACAGAGGGGATTGAGAAAGCAAATGCAAGACTACAAAGAGGCAGTAGGTCGGAAATATCATGTGCATTGAGAAGTACAGGGTGGAGAACTTTCCATTTATAACAGAAAGAAGAAAAAATATCTGTAAACTCTTTCTACTGTTCTTTCTATTGCTGTAGCTTATTTTTCCTTTCAGGGCTGATTTCTCTCTTGGTTATATCCTGGATTTCATATAAACAGTACATTTGAATTTTACCCCAGGTATCCTGGCTTAGCCAAGTAACTAAGATACAAATCTGATTAAAGTACAAAACCTTTCCTTAAGTAAACAGTAAGCCTTGAAAACGTATGGCTAAACAGAAGTTGATTCACAAATCCCCTTATTTTTCTTCTTCTTTTGCACCAATTAGCCAGTATTAGCCATGGCAGATTGTTATCAGGGCTCTTTGGATATATCCGTTGGTCCTTAAGAAGAAAGATTTTGAACGGTTATCATTTTTCCCAGGTGGGTGTTGCCATAGTTACAGAAGGCTTTCACCTGTCTCTGAGAGATCTGGATGCTTCCATCCCACCTCAAAAATCCCTTTCTAAGGCTAAGGTCTAGGAGTTCAGCAAGAAGAGTTTCCATTATTGCGGGGAAATCATTTGGAATATTGTCCTCCTACAATCTTATCGCTTGTGATGAAACAGGAGATGAGACCAAATAGGCTCACAATTTGGGGCAAATTCAGTAACTGGAACCAAGGCTCAGCCTTACAAATCTCAAGAGCCACCTCAGATTTGAGGCCTTTCACCACACTCAGCTTTGCTCTGGTTAACATGGAAAAGGGAGTATCTCGTTGGACTCCAACCTCAACCTCAACAGGTTTAGAGTGAATACTTCACACTTACTCTAAACAGTCAGCAGGCCTTCTCCATCTCTTGTAAGAGAGAATTAGATTGGGTACCCACTGGAAAGATATAAGACAGAGGCTACAATACTCAGGAACTGGTTCTCAACTTTGGCCACACTTGGAGTCATCTGGGGAGCTTTAAAAAAATACTGATACCTGGACCCCACCCACAAGATTCCAATTTAACTGGTCTGGTATTTGGCCTGGGTGAGGGACTGTTTTAAAATTGTCCAAAAATTCTACCAGTCAGACAATATTGAGAACCATGGTATTAAGGCCAAACCAAATTCTTCATCAGGTGCCTGTGTTTCCAGCTTCTGGGATAATTTGTGGGTGGTTCTGCTCCTAGTGCCCTAGTTTGGTTCTGTGTGTACATGTGTGAGAGAGAATTAGCACTCATCCTAAGAGAAAGACAGCTCATATATGAGCACACAAAATGCTCTCCTCTAGTAACCTTTGCCCTACCAAAGTCTGCCCAAAACACCTAGACATTGCAGAAGGTGCAGCATTACATTGCCACTCTCCAGAGGATCTTGACAGTTAGATAGACTCTCAAGATCTATCTTATTCACTCCATTACCAGCTCTGTGGCCGTGAGCAAGTTATCTAAACTCTGAACCTGAATTTCCACACCTATAAAAACTATTGCATGGGATTAAGTGAGAAAACACTTAACACGACACGTAGATCACAGTAAACACTCAAAAATGTTTGCCATTATTATCATCCACAGGGATGTGGAATACTCTCAGGACATCCAGATGTTAATATTGTGATAGCTAAGGGCTGAAGTGGAAAAGTCAAGTGAACTACAATAAACGTCAACCACATTAATAGTGATTATCCCCATCTTGGAGATGAGGGAATGAAGGATCAGAGTTTAAGGCCACGCAGCTAGTGAATGGATGAGTGAGGATTCAAGCAGTTTGCCAGTGTGTAGTTTGAACCACTACTCCACATTTCTCTCCATAAAATAAAAATGCTTGGTGACATCAGCCCTTAATCTTGGCTGTTAAAAGGGGCTTGACACAAAGCTCAAGTCTTTCTGATGGGAAGGGATTTCCCAGAAAGGGATCAGCAGATAAAGCCAAAATGAGCTGGATTCACTGACTGCCACAGACACCTCAAAAATCAGCTTCCCTCCCTTTCACTGTTTGTTTCCTTTCCTCACACCTCTCCAGCCCCTGTGGCACCCCCCAGGAGCCAGGACACAGCCCTTGACTAATACGTAAATCTGATTATACATTAAAACCAAGGCTCAGTGCAAACAACCTCAGTAGCTGCCAGTGCAAGATTAAACTCCTAGGCTCAATGGATCTCTCCTCTCCTTGTTTCTTCTGTCACTCTAAGTAGAAGCAAGATCCTCTGCAATTGTGCTTTCAGCAGCCATGGTTCAACCAGTGTTTCTCAAGTCTTTTTTTTAATGCCCTCTTTTCAACTAAACATGAGACTCCCACCCCACAACACTCCCAAATTTTTTTATTCTTTGCATTCCCAATCTCTTGTCCAGAGACTATCCTCTTTTCATCTCCAAGGTGACAAAGATCTACTATCATACATAGAACTAACAGCTATGAAGCCTTCCAAGTGGGACACTGTGTTAACTACGAATATATTGTTATCTTGGTTAATCTTTACATTAATGCTGTGAAGCATATGCATGATATCATCTCCATTTTATAGATAAGAAAACCAAGACTGGGTGAGCATAAGTAACATATTCAGGATCACAGACTACCAAGGGGCTAAACCAGGCATCTCAACACTTGAGTCCTGTATTTTTAACCATGATCCCATGGTTCTGAACCTGGGTGATTTTACCCCCCGACCCTTGCCCCAAGGGACATTTGACAATATCTGTAGACATTGTTGGTTGTCACAAGAGAGAATTGGATGCTACTGACTTGTGATCTGGTGAGTGGAGGCCAAGGATGCTGCTAAACATCTCACAATGAACAGGACAGCCTCCACGGCAAGGAATTATCCTGCCCCAAATATCAACAGGGTCGAGGTTAAAAAAAAAAAAAAAAAAAAAAATCCCTGCCATAACCCAAAACTACTAAGTCTTTTTTTTTTTTTTTTTGGTGGAGGGTAGAGGGAGGGTATATTGTATTGTGAAAATAACACTTATTTTTTTCTTTTAAAATGTAATATGGTATCATAACATTGAATATGCTTTTTTTTTTTTGAGACAGAGTCTTACACTGTTCCCTGGGGCTGGAGTGCAATGGCGAGATCTTGGCTCACTACAACCTCTGCCTCCCGGGTTCACATGATTCTCCTTCCTCAGTCTCTGAGTAGCTGGGATTACAGGTGCATACCATCACACCTGGCTAATTTTGTGTATTTTTAGTAAGGATGGGGTTTCACTGTGTTGGCCAGACTGGTCTCAAACTCCTGACCTTGTGATCTGCTCGCCGTGGCCTCCCAAAGTGTTGGGATTATGGGCGTTAGCCACTGCTCCTGGCCGAATAAATGCCCATACCCCTCCCTTTGCTCTGTAGTTCTCTTCTAGGCAGGTAAGCATTAGCCATTCCACTCCCCACTTTGAGAATCCCTGGCTTTGGCTTTGTCAAAATCACTATATCCTGTTAACAGCTAAAGTTGAATCGGTTTTCAGAAATTTCTTTTTGCTTGCAGAGACATTCATTGCTATTCTGTCCCAGCTCCAATAATTCAGTTGTTCCAGGTGTGGAGAAAGTGATGGGTGACTGTCCCTCTGAATCCACTGTGGGCACTCTCAGACCAGGCCAGCCCTTCCTGCCCACACTGTGACTCCTCCTGCCACCTTTAATGCCCACCAACGCCGCCTCCTCTCTTTAAGCCTGGGAGCTCCTTCCATGGGAGCAACCCCCAACTGCTGCAAAGGGCAGTGAAAAGAAGTGGAACTTTTTGGATCATATGAAATATGAGAAAATCCTCTGGTTGCTTGACCTCAGCTGTTCAATAAATCTACCCTGCTCAAGTCCCACTCTCTTGCCAAGGGTTCTGGTTTAATCAGTGCCTGCTGCCCTCTTCCTGTAGGGGAAAATGTTCAAGATAGGCAGTTGAGTCTCTTTGATTGGGAGATCCAGAATCACAAAATGGGACCAAGAGAGAGAAAACAAGTCGGGATTCCAAGTTTGCCTTTACAGGTTGTCTTGAGCATCAGGGCCTAGCATAGCTCACCAAGCAGGAGGTGGCACTGGGGGGCAACATGGGCTGATGGTTCAGGTCCTCAGGAAGGGCTGAGCTGCCCTGAGCTGGACGCTGGGTACAGTCTTGCTTCTGCACCTGGGAGGCAGAAGAGCTCCCTAGCTGAGAGCTTAAGCCTTCAGTCAGGCTCACCAGGATTTGAATGTTCCCTGTGTGATCAGGGCAGCCCCCAACCTCTTTGAGTCTCAGATTCCTCTTTTGAAAAAATGAGAATAATGATACCTGCTCTTAGGGGATTCATGAGAGTCAGATGAGGTTGGATATGTAAAATTGCCCAGCACCATGCCTTGCCCATGGAAGATACTCACAATAGTACCTCTCATTAAATACCAATAGAGGAAAACTTACAGAGGACCAGCCTTGGCTGCAGGAGGGAGAGTGCCCGTGGACAAAGGTGGTAGTAATAGTAGTGGTGGTAGTCATGGCATGAGTCATAGAGTAGTGACGACGGGATGGGGGCTCTCCCTAGAGCATTATGTTGCACATTATCTTATTGGATAAGGCTGGGTTTGTATTGCCTGGATGTAGTCCTCCATGAACTGCACTTCTTATTCCTTTCCTGCCTTATTTTCTCTATAACACTCAGCACCATTTGACATAATGTATATTTATTTTACTTATTTGTCTTATTTATTGCCCATCTCCCCTACTGGAATGAGTGCTCCTTAAGGGCAGGAACTTTTTATCTGATTTTTATTTTGCTGCTGTTGCCCCAGCAGCTGGAGCACTGCCTGATGCATAGTAGGCATTTCATAAACCTGACAGATGAGTGGGCGTTCATGAACTATTTGCGAATGAATGAGCCTCCATTTTACAGAGGACAAAACAGAGGCTGAGACAGGTTAAGAAACCTGCCCACAAGGCTGGGCACGGTGGCTCACGCCTGTAATCTCAGCACTTTGGGAGACCAAGGCGAGTAGATCACAATGTCAGGAGTTTGAAACCAGTCTGGCCAACGTGGTAAAACCCTGTCTCTACTAAAAATGCAAAAATTAGCCGGGCGCAGTGGTGCGTGTCTGTAGTCCCAGCTACTCGAGAGGCTGAGGCAGGAGAATAGTTTGTATCCAGGAGGCAGAGGTTGCAGTGAGTTGAGATCACGCCACTGCACTCCACCCTGGGCAACAGAGCAAGACTCCATCTAAAAAAAGAAAAATAAAAGCACATGGCTAATGAGAGGCAGCCACATGGCTAATGAAAGGCAGCCCGACCCCAGAGCCTTTAACCATCATGCGATGTTGTTTGGTCAGTCTTGATGACCATTTAAAACCAGCTGCAGAGGCAGTGGATCCTTTCTTTGGTTTTTGAGCTTAGAGGTAGAGGTGTTGAGTTGAGATGGGATGGTTTACCACGCCTGCAAGATCTGAAACTACCTGCCATGGTTTCGCATACCTGCCATGACTTCTAGATTTTCAGTTGTAAAACAGCTCTGAATAACTTAGCACAAGATTTGGGGAGGAATTTTTCTTTTTTTTTTTTTTTATTTCTTTTTTTTATTTTTTATTTTTTTATTTTTATTTTTTATTATACTTTAAGTTCTAGGGTACATGTGCATAACGTGCAGGTTTGTTACATATGTATATTTGTGCCATGTTGGTGTGCTGCACCCATCAACTCGTCAGCACCCATCAATTCATCATTTATATCATGTATAACTCCCCAGTGCAATCCCTCCCTCCTCCCCGCTCCCCATGATAGGCCCCGGTGTGTGATGTTCCCCTTCCCGAGTCCAAGTGATCTCATTGTTCAGTTCCCACCTATGAGTGAGAACATGCGGTGTTTGGTTTTCTGTTCTTGTGATAGTTTGCTAAGAATGATGGTTTCCAGCTGCATCCATGTCCCTACAAAGGACACAAACTCATCCTTTTTGATGGCTGCATAGTATTCCATGGTGTATATGTGCCACATTTTCTTAATCCAGTCTGTCACAGATGGACATTTGGGTTGATTCCAAGTCTTTGCTATTGTGAATAGTGCCGCAATAAACATATGTGTGCATGTGTCTTTGTAGTAGAATAATTTATAATCCTTTGGGTATATACCCAGTAGTGGGATGGCTGGGTCATGTGGTACATCTAGTTCTAGATCCTTGAGGAATTGCCATACTGTTTTCCATAATGGTTGAACTAGTTTACAATCCCACCAACAGTGTAAAAGTGTTCCTATATCTCCACATCCTCTCCAACACCTGTTGTTTCCTGATTTTTTAATGATTGCCGTTCTAACTGGTGTGAGATGGTATCTCATTGTGGTTTTGATTTGCATTTCTCTGATGGCGAGTGATGATGAGCATTTTTTCATGTGTCTGTTGGCTGTATGAATGTCTTCTTTTGAGAAATGTCTGTTCATATCCTTTCCCCACTTTTTGATGGGGTTGTTTGTTTTTTTCTTGTATATTTGTTTGAGTTCTTTGTAGATTCTGGATATTAGCCCTTTGTCAGATGAGTAGATTGCAAAAATGTTCTCCCATTCTGTAGGTCGCCTGTTCACTCTGATGGTAGTTTCTTTTGCTGTGCAGAAGCTCTTTAGTTTAATTAGATCCCATTTGTCAATTTTGGCTTTTGCTGCCATTGCTTTTGGTGTTTTAGACATGAAGTCCTTGCCCATGCCTATGTCCTGAATGGTACTACCTAGATTTTCTTCTAGGGTTTTTATGGTATTAGGTCTAACATTTAAGTCTCTAATCCATCTTGAATTAATCTTCGTATAAGGAGTAAGGAAAGGATCCAGTTTCAGCTTTCTACTTATGGCTAGCCAATTTTCCCAGCACCATTTATTAAATAGGGAATCCTTTCCCCATTTCTTGTTTCTCTCAGGTTTGTCAAAGATCAGATGGCTGTAGATGTGTGGTATTATTTATGAGGACTCTGTTCTGTTCCATTGGTCTATATCTCTGTTTTGGTACCAGTACCATGCTGTTTTGGTTACTGTAGGCTTGTAGTATAGTTTGAAGTCAGGTAGCGTGACGCCTCCAGCTTTGTCCTTTTGACTTAGGATTGTCTTGGCAATGCAGGCTCTTTTTTGGTTCCATATGAACTTTAAAGCAGTTTTTTTCCAATTCTGTGAAGAAACTCATTGGTAGCTTGATGGGGATGGCATTGAATCTATAAATAACCTTGGGCAGTATGGCCATTTTCACGATATTGATTCTTCCTATCCATGAGCATGGTATGTTCTTCCATTTGTTTGTGTCCTCTTTTATTTCACTGAGCAGTGGTTTGTAGTTCTCCTTGAAGAGGTCCTTTACATCCCTTGTAAGTTGGATTTCTAGGTATTTTATTCTCTTTGAAGCAATTGTGAATGGAAGTTCATTCCTGACTTGGCTCTCTGTTTGTCTGTTACTGGTGTATAAGAATGCTTGTGATTTTTGCACATTAATTTTGTATCCTGAGACTTTGCTGAAGTTGCTTATCAGCTTAAGGAGATTTTGGGCTGAGACAATGGGGTTTTCTAAATATACAATCATGTCATCTGCAAACAGGGACAATTTGACTTCTTCTTTTCCTAACTGAATACCCTTGATTTCTTTCTCTTGCCTGATTGCCCTAGCCAGAACTTCCAACACTATGTTGAATAGGAGCGGTGAGAGAGGGCATCCCTGTCTTGTGCCAGTTTTCAAAGGGAATTTTTCCAGTTTTTGCCCATTCAGTATGATAATGGCTGTGGGTTTGTCATAAATAGCTCTTATTATTTTGAGGTACGTTTCATCAATACCGAATTTATTGAGCGTTTTTAGCATGAAGGGCTGTTGAATTTTGTCAAAAGCCTTTTCTGCATCTATTGAGATAATCATGTGGTTCTTGACTTTGTTTCTGTTTATATGCTGGATTATGTTTATTGATTTGTGAATGCTGAACCAGCCTTGCATCCCAGGGATGAAGCCCACTTGATCATGGTGGATAAGCTTTTTGATGTGCTGCTGAATCCGGTTTGCCAGTATTTTATTGAGGATTTTTGCATCGATGTTCATCAGGGATATTGGTCTAAAATTCTCTTTTTTTGTTGTGTCTCTGCCAGGCTTTGGTATCAGGATGATGTTGGCCTCATAAAATGAGTTAGGGAGGATTCCCTCTTTTTCTATTGATTGGAATAGTTTCAGAAGGAATGGTAGCAGCTCCTCCTTGTACCTCTGGTAGAATTCAGCTGTGAATCCATCTGGTCCTGGACTTTTTTTGGTGGGTAGGCTATTAATTGTTGCCTCAATTTCAGAGCCTGTTATTGGTCTATTCAGGGATTCAACTTCTTCCTGGTTTAGTCTTGGGAGAGTGTAAGTGTCCAGGAAATTATCCATTTCTTCTAGATTTTCTAGTTGATTTGCGTAGAGGTGTTTATAGTATTCTCTGATGGTAGTTTGTATTTCTGTGGGGTCGGTGGTGATATCCCCTTTATCATTTTTTATTGCATCTATTTGATTCCTCTCTCTTTTCTTCTTTATTAGCCTTGCTAGCGGTCTGTCAATTTTGTTGATCTTTTCAAAAAACCAACTCCTGGATTCATTGATTTTTTAGAGGGTTTTTTGTGTCTCTATCTCCTTCAGTTCTGCTCTGATCTTAGTTATTTCTTGCCTTCTGCTAGCTTTTGAATGTGTTTGCTCTTGCCTCTCTAGTTCTTTTAATTGTGATGTTAGAGTGTCAATTTTAGATCTTTCCTGCTTTCTCTTGTGGGCATTTAGTGCTATAAATTTCCCTCTACACACTGCTTTAAATGTGTCCCAGAGATTCTGGTATGTTGTATCTTTGTTCTCATTGGTTTCAAAGAACATCTTTATTTCTGCCTTCATTTCATTATGTACCCAGTAGTCATTCAGGAGCAGGTTGTTCAGTTTCCATGTAGTTGAGCGGTTTTGATTGAGTTTCTTAGTCCTGAGTTCTAGTTTGATTGCACTGTGGTCTGAGAGACAGTTTGTTATAATTTCTGTTCTTTTACATTTGCTGAGGAGTGCTTTACTTCCAATTGTGTGGTCAATTTTGGAATAAGTGCGATGTGGTGCTGAGAAGAATGTATATTCTGTTGATTTGGGGTGGAGAGTTCTATAGACGTCTATTAGGTCCGCTTGGTGCAGAGATGAGTTCAATTCCTGGATATCCTTGTTAACTTTCTGTCTCGTTGATCTGTCTAATGTTGACAGTGGAGTGTTGAAGTCTCCCATTATTATTGTATGGGAGTCTAAGTCTCTTTGTAAGTCTCTAAGGACTTGCTTTATGAATCTGGGTGCTCCTGTATTGGGTGCATATATATTTAGGAGAGTTAGCTCTTCCTGTTGAATTGATCCCTTTGCCATTATGTAATGGCCTTCTTTGTCTCTTTTGATCTTTGATGGTTTAAAGTCTGTTTTATCAGAGACTAGGATTGCAACCCCTGCTTTTTTTTGTTCTCCATTTGCTTGGTAGATCTTCCTCCATCCCTTTATTTTGAGCCTATGTATGTCTCTGCATGTGAGATGGGTCTCCTGAATACAGCAGACTGATGGGTCTTGACTCTTTATCCTGTTTGCCAGTCTGTGTCTTTTAATTGGAGCATTTAGTCCATTTACATTTAAGGTTAATATTGTTATGTGTGAACTTGATCCTGCCATTATGATATTAACTGGTTATTTTGCTCGTTAGTTGATGCAGTTTCTTCCTAGCCTCAATGGTCTTTACATTTTGGCATGTTTTTGCAATGGCTGGTACCGGTTGTTCCTTTCCATGTTTAGTGCTTCCTTCAGGGTCTCTTGTAAGGCAGGCCTGGTGGTGACAAAATCTCTAAGCATTTGCTTATCTGTAAAGGATTTTATTTCTCCTTCACTTATGAAACTTAGTTTGGCTGGATATGAAATTCTGAGTTTAAAATTCTTTTCTTTAAGAACGTTGAATATTGGCCCCCACTCTCTTCTGGCTTGTAGAGTTTCTGCCAAGAGATCTGCTGTTAGTCTGATGGGCTTCCCTTTGTGGGTAACCCGACCTTTCTCTCTGGCTGCCCTTAAGATTTTTTCCTTCATTTCAACTTTGGTGAATCTGGCAGTTATGTGTCTTGGAGTTGCTCTTCTGGAGGAGTATCTTTGTGGCGTTCTCTGTATTTCCTGAATTTGAATGTTGGCCTGCCCTGCTAGGTTGGGGAAGTTCTCCTGGATGATATCCTGAAGAGTGTTTTCCAACTTGGTTCCATTTTCCCCCTCACTTTCAGGCACCCCAATCAGATGTAGATTTGGTCTTTTTACATAATCCCATACTTCTTGTAGGCTTTGTTCATTTCTTTTTCTTCTTTTTTCTTTTGGTTTCTCTTCTCGCTTCATTTCATTCATTTGATCCTCAATCGCTGATACTCTTTCTTCCAGTTGATCGAGTCAGTTACTGAAGCTTGTGCATTTGTCACGTATTTCTCATGTCATGGTTTTCATCTCTGTCATTTCATTTATGACCTTCTCTGCATTAATTAGTCTAGCTGTCAATTCTTCCACTCTTTTTTCAAGATTTTTAGTTTCTTTGCGCTGGGTATGTGATTCCTCCTTTAGCTCTGAGAAGTTTGATGGACTGAAGCCTTCTTCTCTCATCTCGTCAAAGTCATTCTCTGACCAGCTTCGATCCATTGCTGGCGATGGGCTGCGCTCCTTTGCAGGGGGAGATGCGCTCTTATTTTTTGAATTTCCAGCTTTTCTGCCCTGCTTTTTCCCCATCTTTGTGGTTTTATCTGTCTCTGGTCTTTGATGATGGTGACGTACTGATGGGGTTTTGGTATAGGTGTCCTTCCTGTTTGATAGTTTTCCTTCTGACAGTCAGGACCCTCAGCTGTAGGTCAGTTGGAGATTGCTTGAGGTCCACTCCAGACCCTGTTTGCCTGGGTATCAGCAGCAGAGGTTGCAGAAGATAGAATATTGCTGAACAGCGAGTGTACCTGTCTGATTCTTACTTTGGAAGCTTCCTCTCATGGGTGTACTCCACCCTGTGAGGTGTGGGGTGTCAGACTGCCCCTAGTGGGGGATGTCTTCCAGTGAGGCTACTCAGGGGTCAGGGACCCACTTGAGCAGGCAGTCTGTCCGTTCTCAGATCTCAACCTCCGTGTTGGGAGATCCACTGCTCTCTTCAGAGCTGTCAGACAGAGTGGTTCGCGTCTGCTCAAGCCTCTGTTGCTTCCCCTCTTGTTTTTTTAGCTGAGCCCTGCCCCCAGAGGTGGAGTCTATAGAGACAGGCAGGTTTCCTTGAGCTGCTGTGAGCTCCACCCAGTTCGAGCTTCCCAGTGGCTTTGTTTAACTACTTAAGCCTCATCAATGGCGGGCACCCCTCCCCCAGCCTCGCTGCTGCCTCGCGGTTAGATCGCCACAGACTGCTGTGTTAACAATGAGGGAGGCTCCGTGGGCGTGGGACCCTCCCGGCCAGGTGAGGGATATATTCTTCTGGTGTGCCCGTTTGCTTAGAGCGTGGTATTGGGGTGGGAGTTACCCGATTTTCCAGGTGTTGTGTGTCTCAGTTCCCCTGGCTAGGAAAAGGGATACCCTTCCCCCTTGCGCTTCCCAGGTGAGGCGATGCCTCGCCCTGCTTCAGCTCTCACTGGTCAGGCTGCAGCAACTGACCAGCACCGATTGTCCGGCACTCCCTAGTGAGATGACCCCAGTACCTCAGTTGAAGATGCAGAAATCACTGGTCTTCTGTGTCGCTCGCGCTGGGAGTTGGAGACTGAAGCTGTTCCTATTCGGCCATCTTGCTCCGCCCCCTGGGGAGGAATTTTTCTTTGCTGCATCTCCTAGTGTTTCAGAAATGGTAAACATTGGGCTAAACATTCTTGTCCCAGACTATTTCAGCCCCAGAAAAAGCTTCAGATTCTCTTGGGAGATAGGCCAAGATGGAGAAGGGTAGGCCCCCCCATTTTTTCATGAAATTTTATTGTTTAATTACAAGCAAAAATAGCTTTTAAAAAATTACAAACTACAGAAATATATAATGTATAAATTGAAATCATCCACAATTATTCTCCCCCCATCGACTATTCCTTTGGTATTTGTTGTGAGACATATGCTGACAGGTATATAATTAAAAACAAACAAACAAAAAAAGACTCATGATAATGTTTTGCAATTTGTTTTTTCACTTAACATTATACAGGTTAGGAATCCCTTATCTGAAATGCTAGAGGCCAGAAGTCTTTTGTATTTCAGATTTTTTGTCAGATTTTGGAATACACACATACCTCAGAGATGCTGCAGGTTCAGTTCTAAACCACCCATCTAAAGCAGATATCAAAATAAAATGAGTCATGCAAATTTTTTGGTTTCCCAATGCATATAAAATTTTGTTTACATTATACTGTAGTCTATTAAGTGTGCAATAGCGTTCTGTCTAAAATGTGTACATTAATTTAAAAATATTATATTACTAGAAAGTGTTGATGATCCTCTGAGCCTTCAGTGAATAATGTCTTTGCTGGTGGAGAGTATTGCCTCCATAGTGATGGCTGCTGACTGATCAGGGTAGTGGTTGCTGAAGACTGGCGTGGCTGTGGCAATTTCCAAAGATAAGACAACAGTGAAGTTTGACACATTGATTGACTCTTCCTTTC
The DNA here is from genome assembly GCF_007565055.1 of Rhinopithecus roxellana. Classification (NCBI taxonomy): domain Eukaryota; kingdom Metazoa; phylum Chordata; class Mammalia; order Primates; family Cercopithecidae; genus Rhinopithecus; species Rhinopithecus roxellana. The sequence goes on along the minus strand of NC_044549.1, from coordinate 71,329,265 downwards.
ACAAAAGATTTCTCTGTAGTATGTGGTGCTGCTTGATAGCATTTTACCCACAGTAGAACTTATTTCAAAATTGGACTCAACCCTCTTCAACCCTGCCACTGCTTTTTCCACTAAGTTTATGTAATATTCTACATCTTTTGTTGTCATTTCAACAATGTTCATAGCATCTTCACCAGGAGTAGATTCTCTTTCAAGAAATCACTTTCTTTCCTCATCCATAAAAAGCAACAATTCATCCATTCAAGTTCGATCATGAGATGGCCCCAGTGCAGTCACATCTTCAGGCTCCACTCTTAATTCTAGTTTTCTTGTTATTTCCACTATACTTGCAGTCTTGAACCCCTCAAAGGGGTTAGAATCCCCATGAGGGTTAGAATCAACCCCCATGAGGGTTAGAATCAACTACCTCCAAACTCCTATTATTATGTATATTTTAACCTCCTCTCATGAATCACGAATGTTCTTAATGGCATCTAGAATGGTGACTTCTTTCCAGAAAATTTTCAGTTTATTTTGCCCAGATCCATCGGAGGAATCACTATTGATGCAGCCTTATGAGATTTATTTCTTAATAAGACTTGAAAGTTGAAATCATTCCTTGATCCAGAGGCTAAAGAAGGGATGCTGTGTTAGCAGGCATGAAAACAACATTCGTATCCTTGTACATCTCCATCAGACCTCTTGGGTGACCAGGTGCATTGTCAGTAAGTGGTAACATTTTGAAATGAATTTTTTTTTTCTGAACACTAGGTCTCAACAGTGGGCTTATAATATTCAGTAAACCATGCTATAAACTTATTTGCTGTCATCCAGGCTTTGTTGTTCCATATATACAGCACAATCAGAGCGGACTGAGCATTCTTATTAAGGACCCTAAGATTTTTGAAGTGGTCAATGAGCTTTAGCTTCAACTTAAAGTCACCAGCTGCATTAGCCCCTAACTAAAGAGTCAGCCTGTCCTTTGAAGCTTTGAAGTCAGGCATTGAGTTCTCCTCTCTAGCTAGTAAGGTGCTAGACGGTATCTTCTCCATAAAAGACTGTTTCGTCTACATTGAAAATCTGTTTGGTGTAGCTATCGTCATCAGTGATCTTATGTAGACCTTATGGATAACTTGCTGCAGCTTTTCCATTAGCATTTGCTGCTTCACCTTGCACTTTTATGTTATAGAGATGGCTTCTTTCCTTAAACCTCATGAACCAACCTCTGTTAGTTTCTAATTTTTCTTCTGCAATAACCTCACCTCACTCAGCCTTCATAGACCTGAAGAGTTAGGGCCTTGCTCTAGATTAGGCTTTGACTTAAAGGAATGTTGTGGCTGATCTTCTATCCAGCCCACGAAAACTTTCTCTGTGTCAGCAGTAAGGCTAGGTCACTTCATTTTCATGCATGTGTTGGAGTATCCCTTTAAATTCCTTCAAGAACTTTTTATTTGCATTCACAATTTGACTAACTGGTACAAGAGGCCTAGATTTGGCCTGTCTTGACTTTCAATATGTCTTCCTCACTAAGCTTAGTCATCTCCAGCCTTTGATCTAAAGTGAGCGGTGCACGACTCTTCCTTTCGCTTGAACACTTAGAAGACATTATAGGGTTATTAACTGACCTAATCTCAATATCGTTTTGTCTCAGGAAATAGGCCTGAGAACAGGGAAAAAGATGAGGGAATGGTGGGTCGGTGGAGCAGTTAGAACACACGCATATACAACATTTTTTTTTTTTTTTTTTGGCACATACAACATTTAATGATATTATTTACCATCTTATATGGGTGCAATGCATGATACCCCAAAACAATTACAATAGTAATATCAAACCTTACTGATCATAGATGACCATAATAGATACAATAATAATGAAAAAGTTTGAAATATTGTGAGAATTACCACAATGTGACAGAGATACAAAGTGAGCACAGGCTGTTGGAAAAATGGTGCTGATAGTCTTACCCAATGCAGGATTGCTATAAACCTTCCATTCGTAAGCATCACAGTATCTGCAAGATGCAATAAAGTGGTGCTCAATAAAACTTGGTATCTGTATTTGCATATGACTTGCCAGTTGAGCATCACTAATCCAAAAATCCAAAACCTGAAATGCTCCAATGAGCATTTGAGTATCATTGTCACCCAAAAGGTTTCAGATTTTGGAACATTTTGGATTTTCAGATTAGAGGTACTCAACTTGTACCTTGTTCGTCCTTCACTGTTGGTCCATATAGCTCAAAGTCATCTGAAGTTGTGCTTTATTCCATTGTATCCTATTTATTTTAACCCACCTCTTCTTGTTGGATGTTTTGATTTTTCCATAGCATAAATTCCTAGAAATAAAACTATTGGATCAAGGAGTGTGCACATTATAAATCTGTACAGATAATAGCAAATGGTCCTTCTAAAGGCTGGATCAGTTGCACTTCCATCAAAAGGGTAGGAGCTCTGAGTTGGGTGCTTGACAGAACCACAGATCCTGCTGAGGACAGGATCCACACAGCATTCCCAGAGTGTTCACACACCTGCTCTGATATTTTGGGGTTGTAAGTGCTCACAGAGCAGAGAACAGCTCTGATGGCCAAGAGTTGGAGGCAAACCAAGCAAAGTTCCTCCCTCTCTTCCAGGTCTCTAGCATCCTGTTGGGTTTCTCAGGTGCCGACCATCTGAACAGTTTCCAGGGGAGCTGGGTCACCATCTACCCTGGCTGGGTTGGCACAGAGACCACATTTAGTGACAGGAGCAGGGAATTAAGTCATCAGTCTTCACCAGCCAGGATTTGGCGGGAGGAGTAACACAAATTGTCCTGGAAAGTCTGCGTCTGACAGTGGCCCGGGGCTTTGGCAGGTCACAGAATCCTCACACCTTGCTTGGCACTGACAAGGCAGAGTTACCTAACAGGCAGTTTTTCAGAGTCTGAATTCTAAGGTCACCCACAAGTGAGGGCAGCCAGTGCTGGGAAACCTGATCATTTGTTCACACCTACATGACTTCAAAGCAGTGATTTTGGATCTTTAAAGGCATCAAAATCAACTGAAGAACTGGCTGAAAATGCAGATTCTTGGGCCTCACTCCCAGAAGTTCTAGTTCACTAGGTCTGGGACAGGACTGAGGAACTTGTATTTGAATAAGCACCGCAGGTGATTCTGTGATTCTGACACAGCAGTGGTTCCCACACGACACCCTGAAGTGAGCCTTGGCCGTTGGGTTATGAATTTTTGGGGGCAAAGGGTGAGCTAGCGGGGACACCTACTTGAGACCTGGTGGCAGGTTTTGACTAATGACAGATGATGAGGTAGACAAATCATGGGTTTAGGTTTCCCTTTCTCTCATTTACTTTCCTTTCTGTCAACAAACTACCCCCTGGCTACCTAGGAACCTCCTAAGTGTTTTCAGTTCTGACCTCTCTGGCAGCATTCCATAGCTCTTCTTTCCCTCCCTTTTACCCCCTGTGTGAAAACTTACTTTGCCAGATAACATTCCCTTTGCAAAGATACTCTGCGGATATTCCTCAACCATAATCCAGACTGATCTGATAATGGGTGGTATCTGGAATCAAAATCACAGATTCTCAGCTGGGAGGAGCTTGGAGCGTTGCTGCTAGAGGTTCAGAAGAAAGCCAAGGTTCAGAGGAGAGAAGTGATTTATTCAGGATCTCACTGGTATTTATGGCAGTGTGCTCTACTTTCCAAACCAGTCTTTTTTTTTTTTTTTTTTTTTTTTTTTTTTTTTTTTTTTTTTTTTTTCTGCTACCCTAGAAAGCACAGTTTATAGCAAATATACAACACATAGAACTTCACAAATGAAAATCAAAGATTTGACTAAGGTGTAAGGGAGGCCAGGCGCGATGGCTCAAGCCTGTAATCCCAGCACTTTGGGAGGCCGAGACGGGTGGATCACAAGGTCAGGAGATCGAGACCATCCTGGCTAACACGGTGAAACCCCATCTCTACTAAAAAATACAAAAAACTAGCCGGGCGAGGTGGCGGGTGCCTGTAGTCCCAGCTACTCGGGAGGCTGAGGCAGGAGAATGGCGTGAACCCGGGAGGCGGAGCTTGCAGTGAGCTGAGATCCGGCCACTGCACTCCAGCCTGGGCGGCAGAGCGAGACTCTGTCTCAAAAAAAAAAAAAAGGTGTAAGGGAAGTGGCCCATCTGACCAGCATGGGACAAGGTGGAGGCAAGCAACACCCTCCCCCATGGCTACATAATTTAAAGGGGTGCCAAAAAACTTAGCCATCAAGTTAAGCAATGTTTTAAGCATTAAAATTCATACAAAGAATTGTGACTAACAAAAAAATACAATTTGTAAATAAAGACAGGATCTGTTTTACTGATTTTTTTTCTTTTGCCTTAGGCTCCAGTTTGGCTGAATACAGCTGAGTTACAGTAACTGAGACAGAAATTATAAGCAGATATGTTTGGATTTTAACAGGAATCACTGTTGGTAAACCACTATTTCTCAAAACACGTTTTTGAGTCAGGGTGGGGCTGGGTGGAGAAGGAGTTCTGTTTCCAAAGTATGGAAAACAATGCATTTTCTATCTTCTTTCTGAAAATTCCTACTGCACTGAAGCCTGTTTTTGAGAAGTGCTGTAGAAATTCCCAAACCTAATTGCCAACCCAATCGTTTTTTGCATAATCCAGAGAGGATAGTTTGGAAAGACTTCCTTAGCTCACGAGCTGGATCGATATAAAGATTTGCAAGGTGGAAGAAAAGAGATTTGAGGGCCCTGGAGGACTCTCCAGGTACTCAGCTCCTACCAGGTAAGCAGCTGCTTATTCCATCTGTGCAGACGGGGAGCCCAGCCAATCCCACGTTGCCTCAGGAAGCCAGACGAAGGGCACGGGCTGGCTGAGACGGAAATTGGAGACCAAGAGCAGGAAAAGGAGTTTTCATGGCCCTGTTCAAGGTCTTTATGCTCTCCAAGAATCCAGTCCTGGCTTTGTTGTTTATTGGCAGAGACAGGATAATGGGTTGGTGGCAGCTTCACTTTTGCTGAAGAGAGAAGTAGGACACAGCATAGTGCAAGGCCATGCTTTCTCTTCCTACTCCTGAGGTTCCCTAGCTCCCTGGCCAGAAGCCTGGGAGTGTGGCGTGCTCAGGTACACCCTCTGGTTGGTCTCTATGATACATGCCTTCCTGGATATGTTATAAGAAACAAGGGGAGCGAGGCTTTCTTTACACACTCGTGAGATAAAGGAAAGCACCCCAGACCCTTTGCTGTTCCAAATGTGGTCTGTGGACCAGTAATATTAGCATCTCCTGGAAGCTTGTCAGAGATTCAGAATCCCACACTTAGTGGATTCAGATTTTCATTTTAAGAAGATCCCTGCGTGATTTGCATGCCTTCTGAAGCTTGAGAAGAGCTTGCCTTAGAGTCCGGAGACCTGGTTTGATTCTTGCCTCCATCATCACTGATTCCTACCCTCACCCATGACCTTGGGCAAGGTGCTCATCTTTTTTCTGTTTTCAGTTCCTCATCTGCCAAACAAAGGTCCATCTGCTGTCTTTCCAGATTTCCAGAAGCACCAATGCATTTTATGCTCTTAAAAAGTATAAAGAGCTCTATAAATGCAAGTCGATAATAGAAACGGTAATGATTATCTGAAAACTTAATTCTCACCTAAGACCTTTATTCCATAGCTTCTATTTTATTAGAGGTTGACTTTTTCTTATAATTTCAACTTTTATTTTAGATTCAGGGGGTACATATGCAGGTTACCTGGGTGTAGTACATGATACTGAGGTTTGGGGTATGATTCCTCCTGTCACCCAGGTACTGAGCATCGTACCCAATAGTTTTTCAAACCTTCCTTCCTTCCCTCCTTCCCCTCTAGTAGCCCACATGTCTCTTGTTGCCATCTTTACATCCATGAATACCCAATGTTTACCTCCCACTTATAAGTGAGAACATGTGGTAATTGGTTTTTTGTTCCCACCTTAATTCACTTGGGAAAATGGCCTCCAGCTGTATCAATGCTGCCACAAAGGACACTATCTCATACTTTTTAATGGCTGCATCATATTCCGTGATGTACATGCCCCACATTTTCTTTATCCAATCCACCATTAATGAGCATCTAGGCTGATTCAGTGTCTTTGCTATTGTGAATAGTGCTGTGATGAACATGAGTGCGTGTGTCTTTTTGGCAGAATATTTTCTTTTGGATATATACCCAGTAATGTGATTGCTGGGTCGAATGGTAGTTTGGTTTAAGTTCTTTGAGAAATCTCCAAGCTGCTTTGCACAGTGGCTGAACTCATTTACATTCCCACCAATCAATCATACATAAGCGTTCTCTTTTCTCCACAGCCTCGCCAGCATCTGTTGTTTTTTGACTTTTTAATAGTAGCCATTCTGACTGGTATGAGATGGTGTCTCACTGTGCTTTTGACTTGCATTTCTGTGATGATTAGTGATGTTGAGCATTTTTTCCTATGTATGTTCGCGGCTCGTATGTGTTCGTTTGAGAAGTGTCTTTTCATGTGTTTTGCCCATTTCTTTTAACTTTTATTTTAAGTTCACAAGGTTACATGCGCACATTTGTTATGTAGGTAAACTTGTGTTATAGGGGTTTGTTGTACAGATTATTTCATCACCCAGCTATTTAGCCTAGTACTCATTAGTTATTTTTCCTGATCTTCTTCCTCCTTCTACCGTCCTCCCTCCAATAGATGCCAGTGTGTGTTGTTCCTCTCCATGTGTCCATGTGTTCTCATCATTTAGCTCCCACTTACAAGTAAGAACACGTAGTATTTGGTTTCCTGTTTCTGCCTTAGTTTGCTAAGGATAATGGCCTCCAGTTCCATCCATATCTCTGTAAGGGACATGATCTCATTCTTTTTTATGGCTGCATAGTACTCTGTGGTATATATGTACCACATTTTCTTTTTCCAGTCTATTATTGATGGTTATTCAGGTTGATTCCGTGTCTTTGCTAGTGTGAATAGTGCTCAATAAACATAAACACCTGCATCTTTCTTTATAATAGAAGAATTTATATTTCTTTGGGTATATACCCAGTAATGGGGTTGCTGAGTTGAATGGTATTTCTGTTATTAGGTCTCTGAGAAATTGCCATACTGTCTTTTACAATGATGGAACTAATTTACACCCTCACCAACCGTGTATGAGCATTTTCTTTCCTCTGCAACCATAATCTGTATTTTTTTTTTTTTGCCTTTTTAATAATAGCCAGCATGCATAATTTTTTGCCTTTTTAGTAATAGCCACTCTGATGGGTCTGAAATAGTATCTCATTGTGGTTTTGATTTGCATTTCTCTGGTTATCAGTGATGTTGAGTTTTTTGCATGATTACTGGCCACATATATGTCTTCTTTTGAAAAGTATCTGTTCATGTTGTTTGCCCACTTTTTAATGGGGTGGTTTGGTTTTTTTCTTGCAAATTTGTTTAAGTTCCTTATAGATGTTGGATATTAGACCTTTGTCAGATGTTTAGTTTGCAGAAATTTTCTCCCATTTTGTCGGTTGTCTGTTTACTCTGTTGATAGTGTATTTTTGCTGTGCAGAAGCTCTTTAGTTCAATTAGATCCCATTTGTCAATTTTTGCTTTTGTCGCAATCGCTTTTGGTGTCTTCATCATGAAATCTTTGCCCATGCCCATGTCCTGAATGATATTGCCTAGGTTTTCTTCAAGGTTTTTATAGTTTGGGTTTTTTACATTTAGGTCTTTAATCCATCTTGAGTTAATTTTTGTTTAAGGAAGGGATCCAGTTTCAATTTTCAGCATATGGCTAGCCAGTTATCCCAGCACCATTTATTTAGTAGGCAGTCCTTTCCCCATTACGTGTTTTTGTCAGGTTTGTCTAAGATTAGATAGTTATAGGTGTGTGGCCTTAATTCTGTGTTTTCAATTCTGTTCCATTGGTCTATGTGTCTGTTTTTCTACCAGTACCATCCTGCTTTGGTTACTGTAGCACTGTAATATAGTTTGAAGTTGGGGAGCGTGATGCCTTCAGCTTTGTTCTTTTTGCTTAGGATTGCCTTGGCTATTTGGGCTCTTTATTGTTTCCATATGAATTTTCAAATAGTATTTTCTAGTTGTGTGAAGAATCTGAGTGGTAGTTTAATAGAAATAGCATTGAGTCTATAAATTACTTTGGGCAGTATGGCCATTTTCATGATGTTGATTCTTCGTATCAATGAGCATGGATTGTGTTTTCATTTGTTCGTGTCATCTCTAATTTATTTGAAAAGTGGTTTGAAGTTCTCCTTGTAGAGATCTTTCACCTCCCTAGTTAGCTGTATTCTTAGGTAATGTATTCTTTTTGTGGCAATTGTGAATGGGAGTTCATTCCTGATTTGGCTTTTGGCTTGACTATTGTTGGTACATGGGATTGCTAGTGATTTTTGCATATTGATTTTTTGATCCTGAGACTTTGCTGAAGTTGTTTATCAATTTAAGAAGCTTGTGGGCTGAGACTGTGGGGTTTTTTTAGATACAGGATCATGTCATCTGCAAACAGGGATGATTTGACTTCCCCTCTTTCTATCTGGAGTGCCTTTTATTTCTTTCTCTTGCCTGATTTCCCTGGCCAGGACTTCTAATACTATGTTGAATAGGAGTGGTGAGAGAGGGCATCCTTGTCTTATGCTAGTTTTCAAGGGGAATGCTTCCAGCTTTTGCCCATTCAGTATGGTGGTGGCTATGGGTTTGTCATGTATGGCTGTTATTATTTTGAGGTATGTTCCTTAAGTACCTAGTTTATTGAAAGTTTTTTACATGAAAAGATGTTGAATTTTATCAAAATCTTTTTCCACATCTATTGAGATAATCATACGGTTTTCGTCTTTAGTTCTGTTTATGTGAGGCATCACATTTATTGATTTGCATATGATGAACCAAACTTACTTCCCATGGATAAGTAAAGCCTACTTGATTGTGGTGAATACACTTTTTGATGTGCTGCTGGATTTGGTTTGCCAGTAATTTGTTAAGAATTTTTGCATCAATGTTCATCAAGGATATTGGCCTGAAGTTTTTTGTTGTTGTTGTTGTGTCTCTACCAGGTTTTGGTATCAGGATGATGCTGGCCTCATAGAATGAGTTAGGGAGGAGTCACTCCTTCTCAGTGTTTTGGAATAGTTTCAGTAGGAATGATACCGGCTCTTCTTTGGACACCTGATAGAATTCAGCTGTGAATCCATCTGATCTTGGGCTTTTTTTGGTTGGTAGGCTATTTATTACTGCCTCAATTTCAGAGCTCATTGGTCTGTTCAGGGATTCAATTTCTTCCTGGTTCAGTCTTGGAAGGGTGTATGTGTCCAGGAATTTATTCATTTCTCCTAGATTTTTCTAGTTTATATACATAGAGGTGTTCATAATATTCTCTGATGGTGGTTTGTATTTCTGTAGGGTAAGTGATAATATCCTCCTTGTCATTTCTGATTGTGTTTATTTTAATCTTCTCTCTTTTCTTCTTTATTAGTCTAGCTAGTGGTCTATCTATTTTATTAATTTTTTTCAAGAAAACCAGCTCCTGGATTCATTGATCTTTTGAATGGTTTTTTGTGTCTCAGTCTCCTTCAGTTCAGCCCTAATTTTGGTTATTTTGTGTCTTCTGCTAGCTTTGGGATTTCTTTGCACTTGATTCTCTAGTTCTATTAGTTTTTGTGTTAAGTTGTTAACTTTTTAGATCTTTCTAACTTTTTGATATGAACATTTCAGTTCTGTAAGTTTCCTGCTTAACACTGCCTTAGCTGCGTCCCAAAGATTCTGGTATGTTATATCTTTGTTGTCATTACTTTCAAAGTACTTCTCAATTTCTGCCTTAATTTCATTATTTACCCAAAAGTCATTCAGCAGCAGATTATCCAATTTCCATGTAATTGTATGGTTTTGAGTGAATTTCTTATTCTTGATTTCTAATTTGATTGTGCTGTGGTCTGAGAGATTGTTATGATTTCAGTTCCTTTGCATTTGATGAGGAGCATTTTACTTCTGATTACGTGATCTATTTTAGAATATATGCCATGTGGTGATGAGAAGAATGTGTATTCTGTTGTTTTTGGGTGGTGAGTTCTGTAGATATCTATCAGGTCTGCTTGATCCACAGCTGAGTTCAGGTCCTGAATATCTTTGTTAATTTTTTCTTGATGATCTGTCTAATATTGTCAGTGGGGCCGTAAATTCTGCCACTATTATTGTGTGAGAGTCTAAATCTCTTTGAAGGTTTCTAAGAACTTGCTTTTTGAATGTGGGTGCTCCTATGTTGGGAACATATATATTTAGGATAGTGAGATCTTCTTACTGAATTGAACCCTTTACCATTATGTAATGCCCTTCTTTGTCTTTTTTGATCTTTGTTGGCTTAAACTCTGTTTTGTCAGAAAGTAGGACTGCAACTCCTGCTTTTTTCTGTTTTCCATTTGCTTGGTAGGTTTTTGTCTATCTCTTTATTTTGAGCCTGTGTGTGTCATTGAATGTGAGATGGGTCTCTTGACATCAGCATACTACAATGGCTCTTGGTTCTTCATCCAGCTTGCCACTCTGTGTCTTAATTGGGTCATTCAGCCCATTTACATTTAAGGTTAGTATTGATATGTGTAGATTTAATCCTGTCATCATTATGTTAGCTGGTTACTTTGCAAACTTGTTTGTGTAGTTTCTTTATAGTGACACTGGTCTGTGTACTTCGGTGTGTTTTTACAGAGGCGGGTAAAGGTCTTTCCTTTACATATTGAGTACTTCCTTCAGGAGCTCTTTTAAGGCAGATCTAGTGGTAACAAATTCCCTCAGCATTTGCTTATCTGAAAAGGATCTTATTTCTCCTTTGCTTATGAATCTTAGTTTGGCCAGATATGAAATTCTGGGTTAGAATTTATTTAAGAATGTTGAATATTGGCCCCCATTTTTTTCTGGCTTAGAGGGTTTCAGCTGAGAAGTCTGCTGTCAGTTTGTTGGGCTTCCTTTTTGCAGATGACCTGATCTTTCCCTCTAGCTGCCTTTAACATTTTTTTCTTTTATTTTGACCTTAGAAAATCTGATGATTATGTGTCTTGTGGATAATCTTCTTTTGAAGTGTCTTATGAATGTTGGCCTCTCTAGCTAGGTTGGGGAAGTTCTCATGAATGATATCTTGAAGTATATTTTCTAAGTTGGTTCCATTCTCCCCATCTCTTTCAAGGACGCCAATCAATCATAGATTTGGTCCTTTTATATTATTACATATTTCTCAGAGGTTTTGTTCATTCCTTTTCATTCTTTCTTTTTTCTATTCTTGTCTGCCTGTCTTATTTCAAAAAGCCAGTCTTCAAGCTCTGAGATTATTTTCTCCACTTACTCTATTCTATTAATACTTGTGATTGTGTTGTGAAACTCTTGTAATGGGTTTTTTTTAGCTCTATAAGGTCAGTTATATTTTTCTCTATATTGGCTATTTTGTCTGTCGGCTCCTGCATTGTTTTATCATTATTTTTAGCTTCCTTGCATTGGGTTTCAGTGTACTCCTGAGCTCAGTGATCTTCGTTCCTATCCATATTCTGAATTTCATTTCTGTCATTTTAGCTCTCTTAGCTTCAGCCTGGTTGTGAACCCTTGCTGGAAAGGTGATGCAGTTGTTTGGAGGAAAGAAGGCACTCTGGCTTTTTGTATTTTCAGCATTCTTTCCCTGATTCTTTCTCGTGTTTGTGGGCTTATCTACCTTCAATCTTTGAGGTTGCTGACCTTTGGATGGGTTTTTTTTTTTTTTTTTTTTTTTTTTTTTTTTTTTCTTGATCCTATTTGATGACTTTGAGGGTTTGATTTTGGTATAAGATGGATTCAACTGACTGGCTTCATTTTGGGGAGATTTTAGGGGGCCAACACCCAGCTCCCAACTCTTAGACTGTGCTCTTACTCTGGGGGACTTATATTGGGCCCCAGCTTTGTTATCTGGCTCCGCAAGGTTTGGAGTCCACTGCACGGGGAGTGCCACGGTTTGGCAGCTGTAACAGAGTGCTAGCAGATGAAGGGGTTCCTACATCCCTGTGGGTGTTCACCACAGTGACAGTGGCAGCACAGCTGGGTGGAGTGGGGGGCCCCTGCTGGAGATTATATGTGTGGTTGTACTGGATATGGTATTGGCTTGGGGAAGGGCGCTGGCTGGGGCAGGTTTGGGTGCCCTCTCTGTGCCCTGCAAGCAGGAGCAATCCCTGAGGGTGTGGGGGTATCTACTATTCTCTGTGTAGTATTAGTATAAGGGCAGGGTGCTGGCATGAGTGGGGCTTGCTGGCTCAGTACCCACCAAAGCTCCATCTGCAATGGTGGGTGGGGGCTGGGTAGGTGCAGACTGCACTCCAGTGTGCTGGCGGGGCAGGAAAGCAAAACCTATCTCTGCAGACATGTGCCAGCCCATGTGCCATGGGCCCTGAGAAAGCTGCGGTATGGGGAGGGAGCATGTGCATGGCTATATAGGCCACACCTCACTGGAATTCTCTACCAGTCAGGCAAGGTTCACTGGCACAGAAGCTATGCTGTGGGCCCCCAAGGTACCCAAGACTGCCCTCTAAGCAGGTGTGACCAGGCTGGGGCCCCGGAAGAGGCCAACGGAGTAAGGGGTGCTCAGGTCAGACCAGCCCCATCTGATGTGCAAGACCACCCTGCAGCGATCAGGTCCAACAATTCTCCTAGGGCTAAAGTCTCTTATGGGAGCAAGTCGACTACGGGGGATGGCCATCCTTGGCCGTGCTGCATTAAAGACACCCCCACACCAAACCCTCTGGGCTCCACATCAGCTGGCTTGTTGTCCCACCATTTCTCTAAACAGCTCTCCCTGCTACCTCAAGGGTCCATGGTGGTCAAGGGGTCCCCTCCTTCTAGGGTTCCCGAGGCCTGTGACGATAGCAGGTTGCTTCTTGCCAGTTGAACTCACCCATTTCCCCTGAGCTGTTGTTGTTCAAAAGTGAGTCCTGCTGCAGGGTAGCCCATGCAGGGTTCCCAGCTTTCTCCCCCTTCAGCCCAGCTTCTGTGTCTTGCCTCCATCCATTCTTAGTTCCCTCCTTCTGAAGATCTGTTAAAAGCATGCCAGTCATCTCCGTCTCTCCGTGGGAGCTGTTCCACTTGTCTTTGTCTAGTTGAAGACAACTTGCCTTCTTGCCTTCTCCCTCTTTGCTCATTTTTTGATGGAGTTGTTTTTTGCTTATTCAGTTAAGTTCTTTATAGATTCTGTATATGTCAGATGCATAGTTTGAAAATATTTCCTCCCATCCTGTGGGTTGTCTGTTTACTCTGTTGGTAGTTTATTTTGCTGTGCAGAAGCTCTTTAATTAGGTCCCACTTGGAGATTAACTTTTTTTGAGAGCCCAAAACTTTGTCTCTCCTGTACCTACATCACTGTTGCACCCATTCATTGATTAATTCAGTTATCCTTCTATTTATTTATCCCCACCCTTTATTACCCTTCACACTATACACCCATCCATTTACAAATTATTCCATCTTCTTGTCCATTGTACCCATTCATCCATCTGTCAGCCAATCTAGTAACTGATTCTATTGTACATGAGATCATGAACTGCTATCCCACGAATGGCACTTTGTCAACCCCCAGCTATAGAGAAGGGAGATCTTGAGAAGCAAAGATCCCAAGCCTAAAAGAGTACATTGTATTTTGCCTCTGAAATCCATAAACCACTTTTATCCAAACATCTAACCCACTCATCAAGTTGGCTGACACCAGTGGGAAATGCATATGTCTAATGGGGAAAGGAGGGATGTGGACAAGCAGGTATAATAAATGCTAAATGTGTGGGCCGGGCGCGGTGGCTCAAGCCTGTAATCCCAGCACTTTGGGAGGCCGAGACGGGCGGATCACGAGGTCAGGAGATCGAGACCATCCTGGCTAATACGGTGAAACCCTGTCTCTACTTAAAAATACAAACAACTAGCCGGGCGAGGTGGCGGGCGCCTGTAGTCCCAGCTACTCCAGAGGCTGAGGCAGGAGAATGGCGTAAACCCGGGAGGCGGAGCTTGCAGTGAGCTGAGATCCTGCCACTGCACTCCAGCCTGGGTGGCAGAGCAAGACTCTGTCTCAAAAAATAAATAAATAAATAAATAAATGCTAAATGTGGCCAGGGGTAAGAGCATAGGTGATAAAGGTTCTGGTGTATCCCAACTTAAAAAGGCAAAAGGAAATTTAACCCTTGAGATTAAATAAAGCTTAGTGTATTGGCCACCAGTTGGAACCATGTGTTCTAGCCATACAAGTCTAGTGTACGAGACATGCTGTTGAGGAAGTGTGTGTGTGTTAGGGTAGGGGTAGTGAGTTCTGCATATTTACCTTTTACATTGTCATGAGTGCATTCTTGCCTCTCAGTGATAATTTCTCGTAAACATTATATAGCTGTATAACAAATAGAAATATGCAAAAATCGTAAGTGACAGCTCAGTGAATTATTACATTCATGGTACCATCTCCCAAGTCAAGCAATAGACAGTGACCAGCACCCTAGAAGCTCCCTCATGCCCCCTCCCAGCTGCTGCTCTTCCCTTTTCTCCAAAGTAAGCACTATTCTGACATCTAACAGCATAGATGATTTGGGGTGGATTTTAACTTTATATAAATGGGATATACTGTACATGTTCTTTTATGTCTGGCATCTTTTACTTTATATTTATGAGATTCATCCATGTTGTTGCATATAATTCATATTTATACAATAGAAAACTATACGTTAATAAAAAGGATTTTTTTCATTGCAGCTGCTTGTTAGAAGCTGGGAAGTGTCACTGTATCTGTACTGCCCTCCAATCTCGGACTGCTAGCACTCTGGCCACATTCCTTTTACTTTTTATATTCCCAATAATAAAAGGCAGGAGGTGGGAGAAGAGTTCTCAAGTAGCTTCTGTATGACCTTGGGCAAATTATCCCAACTCTCCTTTCCCACTTAGATTGCATAACAATGCCCAGCAATTTCACATACGACAACATGCATAAAAATGCTTTAAAAGTGACAGATAAATATGGAGTAAAGGACAGTAAGAAGATTGAATATTTCATTTGGTGCCCCCGCACCAGCACTGTTCTAAGTACTTTGTGTTTTAACCCATTTAATACCTTCTCCCTTGGGTTGTGTGATTATTCCCATTTCACAGATGAGGGAACTGAGCACAAAACAGTCCAGGTCTGCCTGAGAAGGCACAGCTTCAAGGGACAGAGCTGGAAGGCGAACTCCAAAGCCAATGCTTTCATCAGTCCCCTATGCTGCCTCTCAGTTACTTTTTTAAATTTTGCCAGCAGCATATGAAAGACACTTTCAAAACCCAGAGTGGCCTAGGAAGAACCTTCGTGTGGCTCCTGTTCACCCTCTGAGCCTGATTCCTGCTGCTGTCCTTGCTCACAACGCTCCAGTGTCGTTGCCCTTCTGCTACATCTTAGAGCATGTGGCACCTTCTCTAGTACAAAATATTCTTGCTCCCTCTGCCTGGAACACTATTCCCTGCCCTTGGCTCGGTGGGCTCCTTCTCATCCTTTAGGTCTCCCCATAGTCATCACCAACACAGACTTCTTTTCCAGCACTCGAAGTAGGTCCAGTCTTTATTCTCTGCCATAGCATCCCCTTTATTTCTTTCCTAGTGATTATTAACTATAATGGTCACCTTGCGATGCTGACTTGGTTATCTGTTTTCTCTGCACTAGGTCATATCCTTCTACGATGTCTTCTTAAAGGGCCTTCTTCACAGTTGTGCTCACAGTGCCTGGCAATAGCAGGGCTTTGTCAGAGATCTTTGAAGCAATTCAGTGGGTCCCCAGGTTCTTGGCTGCCCACTCTCTACCACTTGGGTGCCGTTTAGCTTTTGTCCTCGTGTAGTCAAGTGTTTCCCAAGTAAATACAGCATGGTCTGCTTATTGACCCAAACTAATGGGTTCTAGAAAGCAGCATGGGGTCAGTGTAAACCCAGAGCAAACTCTGGCAAACAGTCTTCAACTGGTCTGAATTTGTCGTGCATCCTTTCAATTAGCAAATGCTTTGTGGCAATACAACCAGAATCCCCCATGGAGCTGAGTGGTAGTTGTTAAAGCTGACTCCACATGATTCTAGAAGATGTCCCTTCCTGGTTTCCTCCTTCACTTTTACAAGTGGTATGAGTTAAAATTGATTCCATCTTTGTTGGGGTCACTGGTTTATCAGAAAGTTAATAGGATGAGCAAGTAAAGAGAGAGAAGGTAAGAAACCTCCAGTCCACACTCAAGTTTTTATCCGACTTGTCCTTGTAACTGTACTGTGTCTGTAAGAGAAGTGATTGTAGTCCCATTATAATGCTTGTCACTCCCCAACCTCCAGTTCAAAGGCAAGTCCCTAGAATGAATGCTGCTAAAAAAACAAAGCTGCTATTGTTGGGAAAACCAAAATCAGTCCATGACCCTCTTTGGAAGCAGCTGGTTGTAAAGAGGCTGTTCTTTAGTTTGGGCCTAAACAGCCTGTCCCTGAGAGAGAAGGCAGGCCAAGCCTGGGGGGTGGGAGTGTGAAGTAAGAAGTTATGCATACTCCCCCCCCTCCCCCACCCCTGCCCCAGGGCTTGGCCTCCCCCTTCCCTCCCCGTTCCCCAGTGCAGCTGGCAGAGGAAATTGTTCCCTAGACTACCAGCACTGCTCCTGGTAGCACCAGAGCAGATGGCAGATGTGTAACTGACTGCAAGCCAACTTGTGATCTGCTGGTCACCTGAGACCTGCTAGACAGGTTGGTGACTGGAGTAAGGAAGTAAAAAAGATGCATCAAAAACTCAGGATTTCAAAACCTTCAAACCTGCCAGGAAAATGAGACAGCAAAGGCCTTAACTGGGGAATTCTTGATACCCACTGAGAGAAAGGAATGTGAATTTTCTAAGAAGAGTTTAGAGAGAAAATAACTTTTAAAGTTCCCCAGTTTTAGGGACATACCACACCCAACCAGGCAGAGCCCTGATAATCCTTCTTTAGAAAGAAGAGGTGACAACCCCCAATGTGAAGAGGCTCCTGTCTGCAGGGTGGGGTAGAGCAGGTTTAACTCACTGCAACACTTGGGTGGACAGGAACAGAGCTCCCCTTGGGCTATTGTCAAGCAGCAGGTCGAGGACAGGATATGTTAGAGCAGCAGTCCTCAGTTGGGGGCGATTTTTGCCCTCCAGGGACATTTGGCACTGTTTGGAGACATTTCAGGGCTGTCACAACCAGAGGGATGTGCGACTGGCATCTAGTGGGTAGAGACTAGGGATACTGCTGAACATCCTGAAGTGCACAGGACAGCCCACCAAACAAAGAATTATCCAGCCCAAAATGTCAGCAGTACTGAGGTTGGGAAATCCTGAATTAGAGTCTCTGAGACTATGAGGGTCTTGTTTCCTTGAGTAGAAGCACCCTTGTGTTGCAAAGAAAATCGTCCTTGAAACTCCCAGCATCTTGGTGTTCCTCTAACTCTCATGAACGTGGGAATCACCAGGGATCTTGTTCAAATGTGGATTTGAATTCTGCAAGTCTGGTGAGGGCTTGACAGTCTGCAGTTTCAACCAGCTCCCAAGGGACGGCATTGTGGCTCATCCACAGATCACACTTTCGAGTGCTTTCATATTGTCCCACTCTCTGTCCCCACCCCCAGCCTTCTTTGTCATACTCTGTTCGAGCCATTCCATGCCCTGTCACCAAGAAACATGTGGTGGCATTCAAGCTCCACTGCCCAGATGACAGTATCTCTCCAGCTGTTGCCAATTTGAAGTTCAGGGTGTTGATGAAATCGATTGACTTAGTTGGAAAAAGGATCCCAAGGGACCTGATCAAGCTACTGCCACACATGCTTCAAACAAACAAACATGTACCTCGGGACACTTTTTGCATGGTCTGAGAGGCTTAAACTGTGTAGCGCCCATGACTTCAGGACTGTTCAGGCTTGCTGCAGCATGCTAAACCAGAGGTTGGCAACCTGTGTCTGTAAAGGGCCAGAAAGTAAATATTTGAGGCTTTGCAGATCATACATTCTGTCACAGCTCCCCAAATCTGGAAAGCAACCACCAACAACATGCAAATGAATAGTGTAGTTGTGTTTGAACACAACTTTATTTACAAAAACAGGCAGTAAGCTGGATTTGGCCCATTGCCACTGTAGTTTGCAACTCCCCCTGTTCTAAACAATTCCATTTTCTTCATGTTTCTATCTCAGCAAAAAAGAAAATGAGAATCATATAGGAAAGACCCTAATGAAAGGGAGCTACATCATCAGTATGAGTTGTAAGTGTCTGGAGGGCATGGTTGAATAGATACTATTTCGTTTACTGCACAGAAATGTGAATGCTTTAAAAATACTATTTTTTGAAAGGCTCTGTAGTGCAGCGGTGTCATCATAGCTCACTGTAACCGTGATCCTACTGCCTCAGCCTCCCCAGTAGCTGGGACTACAGGTATACACCACTACGCCTGGCTAACTTTTTGGTTTTTGATTTTTGTAGATAGGGGGTCTTAGTATGTTTCCAGGGCTAGTCTCATACTCCTGGGCTCAGGAGCTCCTCCCACCTCAGCTTCCCAAAGTGCTGGGCTTATAGGAGTGAGCCACCTTGGCTGGTAATGTGTCTTTGAAGTTGGCAGAAACACAGCTCTCTGTCTTCTTGTGCAGAGTGGGATGAGACAGGACAGTAAATAAGGAACAGAAAGATGTGCCTAAGGTCCGCCATTCAATCTTAGGCTGCTTTTTCTTCTTTCTGGACTTGCATGCATACCTTGTGCCCCCAAAGACATGGAGGAGGGGAGCTGGGGGAGGGAAGCCAGCAAAGATTTTCTTTCTGTTCCATCAGACCTTGAGCATTCTTTGAAGGACATTGATTTTCTTGCAGACGCCAGTTTGTG
The DNA here is from genome assembly GCF_007565055.1 of Rhinopithecus roxellana. Taxonomy (NCBI): domain Eukaryota; kingdom Metazoa; phylum Chordata; class Mammalia; order Primates; family Cercopithecidae; genus Rhinopithecus; species Rhinopithecus roxellana. The sequence goes on along the minus strand of NC_044549.1, from coordinate 71,310,464 downwards.
TGAGACCTCCTATTTGTAGAGAGGGGAACATTACTCAGACAGAAATGCCAGTGTACCATAGAATGCCCCAACTACACCTTCGTGTTGGCAGTTAAACCACGGAGAACAGCAGGCTGAACTGGATACTGACCTCTCTTTGTAGAAGCACAGCCATGGATCTTGTGGGAACCTGCACCCCTGCGGTGCGTGGACGTTTGCATAGCTCCCAGTCACACTGACCCTTGGGATATGGATAAATCACTGCATTTAACTCTATCATCACCCTGAGCACCTCTCATTAAACCTGCATTATTTGGCAGGGGAAAATCCTCTCTGTTAATTAAGAAAACAGAGCTCTGCTTGAGAGGGAAATGATCTGGCGTTTGTGTCTCCTTGCCATCAGGTGGGATTCTTTTGCCAGATCCTCCAGAGGATGTGGGGGCCTTCATACTGCCCTAGACTATGTGCTGCAGCCAGAGTTCTCTGGCAAATTTAGCTTGCAGCTCCCACCTCCCTATCACACATGTGCTTGAGCACACACACACACACACACACACACCCTGTGGCTTGAGCAACAAGAAAAGAAAAATGTGTTTATTACAGGAGAGTAAGGGCATGTTAGAGCCCCATTAGGTTGGACTCTATTGATTTGCAATATTTTGACACTGGATCTTGTTCAGCACAGACAAATGGAATGAAGAGTTGAACTTCATCTGTGTGGAGGAGGAATCCCAGCCATGGTTTAGAGGCACAGATAATTTACAACAGTGACTGGTGTTCAAGTGAATATCACTGCATCAGGCCCTGTTTCTCAAATTCATTAATCCATACAATCATGCAGTCAATGAGTATTTGTTTGCCTGTAACATATTTGAGTCTTTGCAGGTCATACAGTCTGTCACAACTCCCAACTCTGGAAAGCAACCCTCGACAATATGCAAATGAATAGGTGTGGTTGTGTTCCAATACAACTTTATTTACAAAAACAGGAGGGGAGCAGTGAGCTGGATTTGGTTCACTGGCCATTGTAGTTTGCAAACCCCTGTTCTAAACAATTCCATTTTCTTCATGTCTCTGCCCCAGCACATAAATAATAGATAAATAATATAGGAAAGACCCTACTGAAAGGGAGCTAAATCATCGGTGTGCGTTGTAAATGTCTGGAAGGCATTTACAGTCTTGAGGCATGCTTTCCTTCCTTGGGGAATTTTAGGCCTTACTAAACCTTCTTCCTGCATACTGAATACCAGGTACTGAGGTCAGGGCTAGCAAACAGGAACACAGTTTCTGCCCTCATGGAGCTGCTGATCTATCAAGAAGACAGAGATGAAACAAAAACTACACAGATGCACCATAGTCGTGATGAACCTTAAAAAGGAAAGATACGTTTTCCTCATCTAATCATCACTACAGCTTTAGCACTCATATCCTGTCATTATGCCCATCTTACTGATGCATCTCAAGAGGTTTAAAAATTTCCCCAAGTCACCCAGCCAGAAAGTAGCTCTCCAGTTCTGTTCGCAGTTAGAGGGGGAAGGAATGTTTCTCAAGTTGGAGTGTGACCTGTGACAGTACAGTTCCATCTTGGAGACAGTATCAGCTGCTAATTTAAACACATCACCAGAGCTGTGATTAATAAGGAGAAAACATTTCTGCAGTGCAGGGAGCTCATTATAAATCACGTGTACTTTGAGTTTAAAATTGTGGGCTATATAATGAATCGCCAGAGATGGAGATTGACAGGTGTGATCATGGTATTTTGTTCCTGATATTTGGAATCCCACCCATGTGGATCACAGCACTGACCCACTCCAGGTCAGAGGGTGATTGCTTTTTTCCAAGCTGTAGGTAACATGAGAATCCATTTCTGTTTATTCCGTGAGTATGTATTGAGCACCAAAGGCTGCTGGGCACTGCTAGCTCTGCAAGAATACAGTGAAGAGTGGGGAGAAGATCCCTGCTCCCAGGGGATTCATTCAGCTACAAACTTACATACGACCTTAATAAGTCAGGGTGGGTTGTTTAAAAAATGGTCAAGTGCAATAGTGAGTGGTTGGCCAGAAGACAACTAACTTTGCTACTTTAGAAGGAGTGTTCAGGATAGACACTGCTGAGGAGGTGATATCTACACAAGGACTTTAACAAACAGAAGAATTCAGGCATGCAAAGGGGAGAGTTTTCCAAGGCCTGCTGGAATGAGCTTGTTGTGTTTGGGGAGAGGGGGAGGAATGTAAGCACAGCTGAAGCAGAGTTAAGAGAGGAGGAGTGTTCAGTTGATGATCTTGGAGAGAGAGAAGGGAGCCAAGTCACGTAGGGCCTTAAGGTCTGCATAAGGACTCTGGATTTTGCCAGTAATGAAAGTAACCACAGAACTCCCCTTTTTAGAGGCAAGTACACAATCATTGTGCATCTTTGGTCAACATTGGCCTTTCTGTTCATGCCCTGCATGCAAGAAGACGCTGGAGGAAAATCTGGGTTAATGAATCAGAAGAGAGGCACTTTTCCTCTTTAGAGTGAGCAGGTAGTATTTCCAGTGCCACCCACACATCCTCCAGGGGAATGAATAGCTTACATTTAAGTAAAACTGATAGTAGATGCTGGGCTTGTGCAACAGGGCCCTCCTGCTCTGATCAAGCTCTTTTCTTTTTCAAGGGGGTGCCTCAGGGTATCCCGAGCTTTCCCAGGATGCAGAAGCCTGATACCAGAAGGCAATACACCTCCCAGCAGAATAGAAGCTGCTCCTCTTGGAGGTCACCTCCTCACAGAAATAGGAATCTGTTCACAAGCAGGATGCTCTCAAAAACATTGCACTTCTGGGCTTATGAAAGACGGTTCGGGAGAACAGCATGCTGGGGAATTAATAGTATTTGCTAAGTTATTTATGCTGACCCTAATTCTACTCAAGAGCTAGGGTAGAAAGCCCTGCAAAAATCATTGTGTCCACCTTTTGTTTCTAGATGTGAGTTTGAAGATGTTTTCTTTCCTTTCTTATTAGAGTTCATCCACTCAAACCACTCATTCATCATCTTAGGTTGTTATCCTCTCCTCTCTGCTTTCATAGTGGGGAGGCTCTGGAAGTGATTAAGCTATTGTAAATCAGCTTTTGTGATTTGTGTGTCAGAGATAAGCAGCAGAGTAAGCAAGTGATTGGAGGGCCCAACTGCTGTTGCCCTGACAGTTATCCCAGGAATAAAATTGAAACAAAAAATTACTGGAGTTTATGATATTTGGCATATTAATTTCTTTATAGGCATATCCAATGTTAAAATTTGACCCTTTAACAAACATTGCTTTATTTTTATTTATTTATTTATTTGTTTATTTTTTTGGAGACAGGGGCTCGCTCTGTTGCCCAGGCTGTAGTACAGTTGCACAATCTTGGCTCACTGCAGCCTCGACCTCCTGGGCTCAGGTGATACTCCCACCTCAGTCTCCTGAGTAGCTGGGACTGCAGGCATGCACCACCACACCCAGCTAATTTTTGTATTTCTAGTTGAGACAGGGTTTCACCATGTTGCCCAGGTTTTTCTCCAACTCCTGAACTCAAAACAAACCGTCCTCCTTGGCCTCCCAAAGTGCCGGGATTACAGACATGAACCACCACACCTGGCCAAACGTTGCTTTACTTTTACTCCATTTTATTGGGATATAACTTACACAAAATAAAGCAAACAAATACTAAAACTACACCTCAGTGAATTTTTACACATGTGTATTGTTTTACAATCACCATCCAGATTTAGCTATAGTACAATTGCCGTGCCCTAGCAGCCTTCTTCATACCCCCTCCCACTGCCCTGACCTGTATCACTGTAGATAGCCTCAGCCTGTTCTTGAACTTCATATAAACGGAATCATACAGCACATATTCTTTTTGCATGTCCAAGCATTTTCTACGAGATACATCCATGTTCTTGGGTGTAGTTATTCGTTCTCATTATTGTGTAATATTCCATCATATCAGGGTTTCTCAATTGTGAGACTGTTGACAGTTTGGTTTGGAAAATTCTGTATGCGGGCAAGGAAGCCATCCTGCACATTGTAGGATGTTTAGCAACATCTCCGGCCTCTACCTACTAGATGCCAGTAGAATCCCATCCTAATAGTGATAACCAAAAATGTGTCCAGATGTTTCCAAATTTCCTTCAGAATTAAAAACCATCATATCACATGAATATATTCCAATGTTAAAGAAACTTTTTATTTGGAAATAATTTCAGGCTTATAAAAAAGTTACAAAAATAGAACAAACAACACCTATAATGTACTCTTTACGTAGATTGATCCATTGTTAACCTTTTGCCACATTTGTTCTTTCATGTTCACATGCATGCACACACGCACACACACATGCACACATTTTATTTATAAACCATTTGAGAGCAAATTGCATCCATCTGGGCCATTTACCACCATATCCTTCCATACATATTTCTCAAGAATAAAGATCTTCTCCCACATTATCACCATTATTCATTGACCACAGTAAACTTAGCGTAATACTTCTATCTATTGCCCATGTTCCTTTTTTTTTCAGCTGACCAAAAATTATCCTTTATAGCAGCAGTCCCCAACCATTTTGGCACCAGGGACCAGCTTTGTGGAAGACAATTTTTCTACAGACTGGGGTCAGGGGGTGGGGATGGCTTTGGGATGGTTCAAGTGTATTATATTTTTGTGTAGTTTATTTCTATTATTATTACATTGTAATATATAATGAAATAATTACACAACTCACTATAATGTAGAATCAGTGGGAAACCTGAGCTTGTTTTCCTGCAACTAGACATTCCCGTCTAGGAGTGATGGGAGACAGTTACGGATCATCAGGCATGAGATTCTCATAAGGAGCACACAACCTAGATCCTGCATGAGCAGTTCACAATAGGGTTTACGCTCCTATGAGAATCTAATGCTGCTGCTGATCTGTCAGGAGGCAGAGGTCAGGCAGTAATTGGAGCAATGGGGAGTGGCTGTATGTACAGATGAAGCTTCCCTTACCGACCACTCACCTCCTGCTGTGTGGCCTGGTTCCTAACCGGTCTATAGCCTGGGGTCTGGGAACTCCTGCTTTATAGCATTTATTTTCCCTACTGAGCAGGTTCCAGTCCAGGATCAGGTATTATATGTAATTGCCATGTTTCCTTTGTACCCTTTAATGTAGAACATTCTCTCAGCCTTGTTTGGTCTTAAGACTACAGTCCCTTTTTTCATAACAAATGTCCCTCCTTTTTGGGATCTGTCTAATGTTTCCTCCTGAATACATTCAGGAAATACATTCTTGACTGGAATACTACATAAACGATAGTGTGCCCTTCTCAGTACATCTCAACTGGAGGCATACAGGGTGCAGTTGCATCTCACCGGGGATGTTAAGTTTGAACTTCAGGTCAAGGTGTTGTCTGATTTTACCGTTGTTTAGTTACTAATTCTTCCCTTGCAACTAATAAGCAATGTGTAGGGAAACACTTTAAAACAATGCTCTCTCCCATCAAATTTTACCCCCTAAATGTAGCACACTTTTTGATTCTTGTGTGAAGCACTCTACCTCCAATGGTTATAAAATGATTTTCCAAAGCTAGCACCCCCTTCCTCCTTGTGAACTTACTCTACTGACAGCGGTTGGCATTCCACTATACATAGAGCCTTCTCTTTTCCCCCATTTATTTATTTATTTATTTATTTATTTATTTATTTATGTTTTTATTTATCTGTTATCAGTATGGACTTGTGAATTCCTATTTGTTTCAGTGGTTTATAAATCATTACTTCCCTTAAATATTTTAATGCTCAAATTTTTCAGATTTGGCCAGTGGGGGCCCCTTCAAGATAGGCTCAGTGTTCTTCTGACAAACCCCCACCATATCTTATTTTTAATACTTTCCTACTTTATGGCATAACAAGATCCTGGTTCTTTTAATTTTCTTGCCTTTATCCTGGTATTGGCCATTTTTCTGAAGAGACTGGATTCCTTTTAGTGGGGAATGGTAGAAAAGACCACAATATATTTATCCATTTTCCTGATAATTGACATTTGAGTTGTTTCCATTTCTGGGCTGTTACAAGAAAGCTTCTCTGAATACCCTTGTCCATTTCTTGGACCTTCTTACTAACTTCTGTTTACTCTATAACCAAGAGCAAAGACGGAGAATTGTGGAGTTTCTACACTTGGTCATACACCCAACAGAAATTCTTAAGTCCACAAAAAATGGGCAAGGATATTCAGAGCGGCTTTATTCATAATTCATATATGTGTATGTGTATTTAGCTTTAGTAAATATTGCCAAGTAATTTTGCAAAGTGCTCGTAACACTGTTTTAGGTTTTGTCACAGAAGAGGAAGCTGGAGGCCTCAGTAGAAGATAGGAATAATCAGTGGTAGGGGCGATAATGGGCCATTGCAATCCAAAGGCATGTTGTCTATGACCAGAAATGGCAAATTGCTGATCCTTGCAACATATAACGAGTGGAAAATGCTGAGACTTTACCACCTGGCCCATTCTTAAACATCTTCTGAGAGAGCTCTGCTTGAAGATGAGCAAAATGGAAGTTACTGGAGTCAGTATCTCTCACCACCTTCAAAATGGTTTTCATCTGAGGGATGCCAGGAGCTCATTTGACAGCACTTAGGAAATGGAGGTCCATTGCTGGGGCACCTGCCATTAGAGAGCATCAGACCCACTGCTTTACTTTTAGAAGTCCCTACCCATGCGACAGAGAGGTCCCCTGGGGTCCCACCCACATCTTCTGGCTGCTAGGGACCCATTTACAACATTGGAGCATTCACTGAATGGTCTGAGAGAGTAAATATTTCTTTATCTATACCTAGGGAGTCACTTAGTGTCCAAGACACTTTTGATAGGGAGCCACCTGCCACTAAGGGCAGCAGGCAAAACAGGAAACTGCTGCAGGCCAACAGAGAAGTGAACTGGCCCGGTATTGTGGAACCAGTGTTCAGTGTTGCCAGAAACAGCTTGGGCATGATCCAGCTTCTATAGCTTAAAGTGTCCTCATCCAAAATATCTATCCTACAGAGCTTATAGTGCATCATTAGACTCAAAATTGTAATTAAAGTACTTTGCAAAGTGAAACTTCATATAGAGGAAGCATCATGCATAAGATACACAGTGGGCTCTTAGTAACTTTGGAATGAGCCTTTGGAATAACTAGCAACTGGTAAAATACATCTCTGGATGCATTTTAAGCAAGTGCCCCGTCTAGGTAGATAGTGACCTGCTGTGAAGTGGGGAGAACCCTCTCACGGGGCACCTGTGCCCCCTGAGAGGGTCTTTGTGCAGTACATAAGTGCACAACGGTATGTAATGACCCTATATAGATGACCAGCGGTGACAGTGATCCCATTGCTGCACATCTGTATTAATCTCTGTGGTCCCCTCCTCTCTCCCCCAGGCCTCTCTGCTGATGGTGGTGCCAAGCGCCAGGAGCACCTATCCCGATTTTCCATGCCTGACCTCAGCAAAGACTCTGGAATGAATGTGTCTGAGAAGCTGAGCAACATGGGCACTCTTAACTCGTCCATGCAGTTCCGGAGCGCAGAATCGGTTCGCAGCCTGCTCTCTGCCCAGCAGTACCAGGAGATGGAGGGAAACCTCCACCAACTCAGCAACCCCATTGGCTACAGAGACCTGCAGTCCCACGGAAGGATGCATCAGAGCTTTGATTTTGATGGAGGGATGGCGGGCAGCAAGCTGCCAGGGCAGGAGGGCGTGAGGATCCAGCCCATGAGCGAACGCACCCGAAGAAGAGCTACTTCGCGCGACGACAACCGCCGCTTCCGACCTCACAGGTCCAGGCGTTCCCGACGCTCTCGCTCCGACAACGCCCTCCACCTGGCCAGCGAACGCGAGGCCATCTCTCGGTTAAAAGATAGGCCCCCTCTGAGAGCCAGGGAGGACTATGACCAATTCATGCGCCAGCGGAGCTTCCAGGAGAGCATGGGGCATGGGTCCCGGAGGGACCTGTACGGCCAGTGCCCTAGGACTGTGTCGGACCTGGCTTTGCAGAATGCCTTTGGGGACCGATGGGGACCCTACTTCGCGGAGTATGATTGGTGTTCCACCTGCTCCTCCTCTTCAGAGTCTGACAACGAGGGCTATTTCCTAGGAGAACCCATCCCCCAGCCAGCGCGCCTGCGATACGTCACAAGCGATGAGCTACTGCACAAATACAGCTCCTACGGCCTCCCCAAATCTTCCACCTTAGGTGGCAGAGGACAGTTGCACAGCAGGAAAAGACAGAAGAGCAAAAACTGTATCATTTCTTAATATGATTAGGATCAGGGAATGGGAGAAGATGGGAGCTAAGAATGTAAATTCAGAAACTTGCACTGTTTTAAATGTTAAAGCGCTTTTAGGGGTGGCTTATGGGGGAGAAAAGGGAAAATGCGTCAGTAGATGGAGGCAAGGTTACAGATTGACTCAATAGGTAGTCACAGTTCTTGGCATGTTGAATATTATTTGCACATTTCACTTTGGAAACACAGTAGACTCTATTGAGGCCAGGGTTGGTCACTTCCTTCCCATCAGTTCTGTGTTGAGTTGCCATCTCCCAAGATGGCAAATTGTTTCCTGCTCGCTTTTATCCTCTCTGGTTCTCTTACTTTTAGGACCCTTTTTTCAGTAAGTAATTTGTTTATTAGCCAGGACCCAAGACTAAGTTATTTACATGTCCATTGTAAATGCAATGTAAATGAGAGTTCTGATAAAATATTTTTGTATTTTGTAATATCAAAGGAATTTCTATATCGTAGGACTCAGTGGGGACTTGCATGCACATCCACCATTGTCTTTGAGTAGTATTAAATGGTGGCCTGGTACCACCTTTTTTTTTTTTTTTTTTTTTCCTATACAAATTTGTTACATGTCGGTGAGACCTTTTTCAAAGGAATATATTCAATTTGGCTTTTTGTGGCTGAAAAAAAAATAACTATTAGACCCAAAGCATTTTATGCTCCATTCCATCTTAAGGAGCCATCCTTAAGTCTGCTCCCACCCTCAGTAGAATTTATTTTCTACAAAGTGGTAGTAATTTTTTTTAAATTGCAAATGTAATTTTTGCCAATTAGAGAAACCAACCAGTGTCAGTAAAATTCTGTGAGAAATGCCATCCCTGCTGGGAATGTTGAAGTTACTTAATGTTGATCTATCCCTTGGGGAAAGTGAAAGTGACTGTGAGTGGTGCTGTTGTGTGATGTCAGCATGACGTTGTTTTGAATGTGGCATTATGTTCTGGTGCTCATGTTTCCTGGATTGTATTATCTGCTTTCCTTTACCAAGGCAGACAGAGCTGCTGCCTTAGCCTGACAACCGGTTGTCCTCAAAGCAAATGAACTTAAGCATTTGGGATTGAGGGACAGAAGGATTCTGAGGGGGCTCTGGGAGGGACGGCGTGTGACATGTCATGCCTGGAGAAGGAACAAGGCTATTTGAAAACAGAAAGCAGGTCAAGGGGAGAAGTTAAAGGAGAATCTGAAGGCAGGTCAGGGAAAAGAAGAACTGGAAATGAAACAGAGGACAGGTGACAACCACGTCTCGAAGAGCTCCCAGAGATTGTAGAAAGAATCCAGTGTAACCAGCTCAGTAACCAGAGCATCTGGGTTACTCAGGAAGGTTGAGCTACTGAGATTTCAGTAGTGCAGCGACTTTAAAAAACGGCTTTGTCGGGAGGGGATTTCCATTTTGAACTTTGAGGACTGTTGGTCAGAAAATGGGCTCAAAAGTGAGTTTGCTTAATGAAGACATTTAACGGTTGTGCTGTTTATAGTAAAATAAAACTCCCTACCTTGCTTCAGTTAAAAATGAAGCGCTTGGTTTCTTCCATCCTCCTCCTCCCCTTAATGGATTGTGGCAGTTGAAATAATCCATCGGAGGACCCACCTGTAGTGAGATGTACTGTCAGTGTAGTGCCCGGTGTATCACAGTGGCCATCTGCCATGGTGAGGTGAGCGTGATCTCTTTTCAGTATAGTAGTAAACATTTTCTAGTATTTTTTATGGAGAGAATGTCAAAAGCAGTATTTCAGACCCTGTCCCAGATGGGTCTGAGGAAAGGAAGGCTGTAAAGGACATGGTAATGGCACTCCATTCGGAATGTATTAAAATAATTTGCTTTTCAGGTATTAATATGACATTTGTCATTGTCACTGATTTTTTTTAAAAAGCAATGCACATGTTGGTTGTGGCTGTTTTCCGCATGCTATCTTCATATCTAAATGCTTCATTAATTATCCGAGCCTCCGGAGAATTAACTCTATTACGTTTGTATAGTAAGTTTGTAAACTGCTTGGCAAACTGATTAAGAAATAATTTGCAACACCGTGCTACTAAAGTGGCAGGTTTCTGGTAGAAATTGTGCGGGTCCAATTTGGAGTTTTAAGTTCCTTGATTGATGAAACTAAAAAGGCAATTTTGGAAAAAGAAAAGAGAAGGGGAAAAGTAGATCACTTATCTTAGCAAACAGTTGAAAATATGTCTGTCCTCTGTGGCCCCAAATCCAGTGAAAGAAATTCTCCCAGAAAAAGTTGCTTCCTAACTCTGTTTTTCTCAGAATACCTCTTACATTTCTCAAAGAAAGCTTCAACCACCATCAGCAGAAAGAAGGTGGCCTAAAAACTGACACATGGCCAGTGCCCAGAGGGGTCTGGAGGCATAAGTCTAGATGCCCAGAGAGCATCCAGAGACTGAACTGCTCAAAGCTTGAGATGAAATGACATACAAGCTTCAGGGTAAAACTGTCTACTCGCAAGATTACCTCCCTCTATTCTACCATTGCAGATTTCTTCTTACCCCAAATGCAACCTTACAGAGAATGCTGAATGAGGAAGGCCAGTTCCTTACGATGATGGCAGAACCTCCAAGTGAATGCCCTATTGAGGAAAAGGACATCATTGTATTTGGAATTCCACCTGCTAGTGATAGCTCACACATCACATCCCAGAATCCCATTCCCAATGCATTCTTTCCTGAGGCAAGAACTTAAGGTCCTCACCTAATTCCTCCATCAAAACCATTAACTCTTATTGGACAAGCTCTTCCTGTGAGTGGGGACTGTACTCATTTCCTCTTAGATCATAATTCCATCTTCAACAGACTGGTATCCAGAATAGTAATCTTTTTCCAGTGTTCTGTCTTCTCCAATGCCCTGGTGGTTATTTTTCCACCTCTCCTAATATTGATCTTGTCTTTTGGTTAGAACTGCAACTTCGGAGTTCAGTTCATTTCCTATTGCTGCTCAATTCAGTAGCAACATAGCTGGCTTGTTCCCAGGCCCAGGAAATATAAGTTATTGACAGTTTCCTGAGAGGCTTTGCCAATCCATACCACCCTTGGTACTGTGAAAAGACTTCTTAGCAGCCAGGTGGCATTGAGGATGGTATTCAGGGCACTTTCCTTCTGTCATATAGTTGTGGGATCTCTACCAAGTGTGAAGGTGAATGAGGTAAGGGAGATCAGAACCATGCTTCCTGGTTTTTCATATGTCCAAGGGAGAAGTCCTGGTGTGGGTTGTTTGACCGCTTCTTTCCACTTTCACCTTTTTTTTTTTTTTTTAATTCCTTTCTTTCTACCCCCAACCAGCTACGCAATTTTGTGTTTCTAACACAGGACCTGGGAGTAGTGCTTTCTAATCCTCATTTCCTGTAGGATGCTCCTGCACTATAACAAAATTATGTTTTCTTCCTTCTGCAGCAGCTTTCTGCTTCTTGGGTACTACTAGCTATTGTTGAGTTCAGATGGGGCCTCTGATGACATATATGTGGCATGTGCTCTGCACTCCCTGCAAGCTAAGCAGATACAACCAATGCATCACTGTATACTCTCGCTGAGAATGTGGATGCAGCCTCACAGATCTTTGCAACACTCCAACCAGCCAGGACCAGTTGATCAGAACTGATATTACTGGTCTGCTAACAAATCTTATTTGTGAACTGATTCGTATCTGTCTTTCCACCCTTGGTTCTCTTGCCATAGAATAAAAACAGTTTAGGAAGCATAGTTAGGAACATTTAGGAACCAATATTTATAAGTAATACGGAGACTCCAATTCACCCTCCCCTCCCCACCCCAGGTTGTGGAGGCTCAAGGAAGCTGACTTCTTAGGCTAAAGGACAAAAAAATCTCTTTCACCTCCTTTGCCATTTTCATGTTCTCTGCCAATTACTATAGGCAGTCTTCATTTTGCAGAGGTGAGGTAGGACTTCATCTTATTCTTCATCTAATCCCACCTAACAACAACAAAAAGAATAACAAATATTTAAATTCCAAGGAGAAGTGTTCTTTGTGTATTTCTAACAGAAAACAGACACTTAAGCCTAAGAAGGAAGATCTGTCCATGACAAAGGAAAGTGGAAAACTGAACCAGTTGTCTGAATACTTCATGCCAGGACAGTTGCTATTAGCAACTGTTTTGCACCTTCAGGGCTTTAAAATGGGCTCTGCAGACAGCATTTGCATATGCAGGACTCAGTAGCCAAGCCTCCACTGCCAGTTGGTGAAGGCAGTTTCAGATCGCCACCTTTTGAGGTACATTTCTTTAAGCACAAGAGAAGTGGAAATGACCTTTGCCTTGTCTCCAGTGGTTTATCCCTCTGGTGCCTCAGCAGATACCAGAGCTTATTCTTATGACTATTTGGAAATAGTCTTCAAAGTTAAGATCAAGAAAAAATTGGATTCTTTTTCCATTTTCTCATAATAGTAGCCTAGTCAACACAAGACTCCCATAAAATATGACTCACTATTGGGAGCCATACTATTTTATAAGCTTACTTCCTGCTGACAAAACTAGCTTTCCTCAAGGAAATATAAAGGAGGGGAAAGTCACGTAGTGTTAGGAAAACATTTCTGTGTTTTGAATATGATGAATCCATAGGATAGAGAAAAATCTTCTTGTTCTATTCTGAGAGTTCTCTGAGATATCCCTTCACTCTGCTCGGCATTTGGCCATTGATGTTCATCAGGTTGCTGACCAAGCTTTTCTAAATTTTTCAGAGAGAATTACTTACCAGTAAGGTCTGTTCTCAAACCTACCTAGCTGATTTTCATATCTTTCCATAAAGTGTCATGATACGATCATGGACCCTGACTTAACATTCTAAGGACTATGAGTCCTCCATTTTTTTTTTAATTAATTAATTAATTAATTAATTTTTTTTTTTTTTTTTTTTTTTTTTTTTTTAGCAAATTAGGACTTTGGCAGGTTTTCCTCTCCTAAACTCATTCTTTCCTCCACAGGATTGCTTTGCCCATCTCCTGCTTTCATTTCAAGTGCATAAACAAAACCTCAAAGGGCCTGGGAAGGTGAGGCAGGCCAGAGTCTGTGTTCTGTGTTGAGTGTCAAGCTATTTGTTAAGAAGGTCTGCAACAGGCCTTTGGTGTGGGCTCTGCCAGAGACTGTTCTGAACACTTTGCTTGAGATCCGTGCCCTGTAAAATGGATATGATGTTTTACTGATGTCTGTAATACATTTGTAAACTTCCAATAAAATTTGAATAAAAGAAATGAAGCCATTCTTCTCAGTCCTCCCTCACTTTCCAGATCTTAAGGGTGGTCTCTGCCTTTGAGCGTTTCAACAAAGAAGGGACACAGGTATGTAGGAATGAGTTTTACTGTGAAAGATTAACCTGATTGTTTAAATCGGGGTTTCTAAACCTCAGCAGTATTGACATCTTGTGCTGGTTAATTCTCGGTTGCAGAGGGCTGGCCCCTGCATTGTAGGATGTTTAGCAACATCGCTGACCTCCACTCACTAGATGCCAATAGCAGCCCCCAGGAACTGTGACAACTAAAAATGTCTCCCATCACAAGCATTAGGATGGCAACTATTAACAATAATAACAATTGTGGGTCAGGATGTGGAGCAATTGGAACCCTTGTACACTGTTGGTGGGAATGTAAAATGATGCAGTGCTGTGGAAAACAGGCAGTTCCTCAAAAAATTTAAAAATAGAATTACTACCATATGCTACTTCTGGTCTATACCCAAAAGAATTGACAGCAGGGTCTCCAAAGAGGTATTTGTACACCCATATTCATAGCAGCAGCATTCACAATATCCAAAAAGTGGGAGCAACCCAAATGTCCACTGATGGATGAATGTGTAAACAAGGTGTGGTGTATACATAAAATGGAATATTATTCAGCCTTAAAAAGGAAGGAAATTCTGACACATGCTACAATGTTGTTGAACCTTGAGGACGTTTTGCTAAGTGAGATAAGCCAGTCACAAAAAGACAAGTGTATGATTCCATTTATCTGAGGCAAATTCATAGAGTCAAATTCATAGAGACAGAACGTAGAAGAGTGATTGGTTGTCAGGGACTGAAGGGAGAAGGGAATGGGGAGTTATTATTTAATGGGTATAGAGTTTCATTTTGGCAAGATGAAAAGAGTTCTGGAGACGGGTTGCAGAACAATGCAGACGAACTTGATACTACTGAACTGTACACTTAAAAGTGGTTAAGATGGTAAATGTTATGTTTAACCACAATTAAAAATGTCTCCACACATTGCCAATGTCTCCTGAGGGCAAAATTGCCCCTTGTTGAGAACCACTGGTTTCAGTGTATTGCCTTCTTAGAATCTTTGTTCCTTGAGGATTCTTGAAACCGATTCCTACCCAGGCCACACACTTAATTTTCAGTTATTAGCAAGAATTGAAACCAGGAGATGACCCAAAAATATTTGTGTTTGCTTTTAAGCAAATAATAAGTGGTCTGTCTGGAGAATTACATCCACGTTCTGGTTAGGGTGGCATTAACGTTGACTGGGAGCCAGGACCAAGGCAGCATGTAAATTCAATTTCCCCGTGTCTCATCCATAACATTAGGGAGTTGCTAGGTGCTACAATATCATCTATGCATTCATTCAACAAATATTTATGAAAGGCTTCCTCTATGCCAGGAACTGTTCTAGGTGTTTAGAATATAACAACGTGTAAAACAAACAAAAATCTCTATCTTAAAGGAGCTTACAAACTTTACTTTCAACTAGGCAAGACATCGGAAACAGTTGTCTTACCCACGGTAACTGATCACGAGGCCTTGGGAGTGGCAGACAACAAGAGTTGTTTCATTCTAAGACATCCTAAAAGCTTTTGAATAAAAACTTGAGCTGGAAATGGCAATTGTGCCTGTTCTGCTTACAGACCTCTGTAGAGCATGGCCTGCAGGCAACCATGGTGGTTTTTTTTTTTTTTTTTTCAGTCTTTTAAGAATTTATTGAGATGAGTAGGGCTGGCCGGGCAAGTTGGCTCACGCTTATGTTCCCAGAATTTTGGGAGACCAAGGCGGGTGGATTACTTGAGGCCAAAAGTTCAAGACCAGCCTGGGCAACATGGTGAAACCCCGTCTCTACTAAAAATACAAAAATTAGCCAGGCGTGGTGGCACTTGCCTGTAGTCTCAGCTACTCGGAAGGCTGTGGCAGGAGAACTGCTTGAACCCGGGAGGCAGAAGTTGCAGTGAGTTGAGATTGTGCCACTGCACCCTAACCTGGGCAACAGAGTGAGACCCTGTCTCAACGACAACAACAACAACAAAAGATTAGGGCCAATACCACATCGTGTATCCTGGAAAATGTTCTCTGCGCACTAGAAAATAATATGTATTCTGCTGTTGTTTAGTAAAATGTTTTATAGGTATCTGTTAGGTCTAGTTGGTTTATGGTGTTGTTCAAGTCTTCCTTTTTTGTTGTTGATCTTCTGCCTAATTCTATTAATTATTAAAAGTAGGATGTTGAAGTCTCTAGCTATTATTGTTGAATTGTCTATTTCTTCATTTAGTTCTGTTATTGTTCACATTATATGTTTTGGAGCTCCATTGTTAAGTGCAGAGATATGTTTATAATTGCTATATCTCCCTGATTGATTGACCTT
Source organism: Rhinopithecus roxellana (assembly GCF_007565055.1). Lineage (NCBI taxonomy): Eukaryota > Metazoa > Chordata > Mammalia > Primates > Cercopithecidae > Rhinopithecus > Rhinopithecus roxellana. The sequence goes on along the minus strand of NC_044549.1, from coordinate 71,294,600 downwards.
GTTATCATTGTAAAATGTCCCTCTTTATTTCTAGAAACATTTCTTAAAAATCTGTGTTGTCTGAAATTAGTATTGCCACTTCAGCTTTCTTATGGCTGCTGTTTGTGTAGTATATCTTTTTCTATCCTTTAACTTTCAACCTATTTGAATATTTAAATCTAAAGTGTGTCTCTTATAGACAGCATATAATTAGATCTTGTTTTTAACATACTGGCAATTTTTGCCCTTTGACTGGCTTGTTTAATCCATTCACATTTACTGTTATTATTGATGTAATTGCTTTTATATCTGCTATTTTGGTTTTTGTGTTTTCTGCTTCTTGTCTTTGTTCCTCTATTCTCCTTTGCTGCTTTCTTTTGAGTTAAGTGATTATTTCCTAGCATAACATTTTAATTTCTTGAATGATTTTTTTTTTTTTTGCATTGCATTTTTGAGGTGTTTTCTTAGTGGTTGCTCTAGGTGCTCCCATATATATCTTAACTTATCAGAATTAACTTCAGATTTATACTAAATTAATTATAGTAACATATAGAAACTTTATTCCTACATAGCCCTATTTTCTCCTTCCTTTTTTTGGTGCCATTGTTGTTACATATATAATATGTGTATGTAATAGAAATCCAACATTATTATAATTATTACTTCATATCATTTTATGTCTTTTAAAGAAGTCAAGAGAAGAAAAGAAAGCAAGTATATATTTATAGAGTCTGTCATACTAACCTTATTTACCTTTTCTTGTTCTCTTCCTTTATTCCTTTGGATATGAGCTACTATCTGGTGTTACTTACTTACTCCAATACAATTTTGCTACCATCTACCTCCTTTGTGTTGTTATTGCCAAATATATTACATGACTTTATGTTATGGGCCTAACAATAAAAGCAATCATATAAAATAATATATATATAATTGTATTGTTAGGCAACCATGGTTTTTAATATAGAGCCTCCCTCGTTCTCCTCTTCAGCCAAAATGATTGTAGTTAAGTATAGCACCTAACCAGCAATCATATAAGCATGATAAACTGGACTAATCAGATTCCCTCTCTCAAGAATATAGGCCAGGCACAGTGGTTCATGTCTATAATCCCAGCACTTTTGGGAGGCTGAGGTGGGAGGATCACTTGAGGCCAGGAGTTCAAGACCATCCTGGGCAACATAGCAAGACCCCCTCCACCCCCGTCTCTATGGAAAAAAGACGAAAACAAAAACCAGTAGCTGGGCATAGTGGTGCAAATCTTTAGTCCCAGGTGCTAAGGAGGCTGAGGCAGGGAGATCACTTGAGGCTGCAATGACTTATGACTGTGCCACTGCACTCCAGTTTGGGTGACACAGCGAGAGACCTTGTCTCTAATAAGATTAAATAAGATTATAAACTAAGAAATTCTGAGAGAATGAGGCAGCTGACAGTGGCAGTGGAAGCTAAGAGAATGTATGAGGAGGAATCAGGAGGTGGAGTCAGGCCTAGGAGCAACAGGGTAAGAGGAAGGATGAGGAAGCAGAAGTAACAGGTAAGCAAAAGTCTAGGCTGAGAGCAGAGCCAAGAGCAAAGGCAAGAGACCGGAATGGACCCAGAGGAGCTGGTCTGCAGGACTTCCTCACCTCCAAACAGATCCTAGTTCCTGCCCTGGAGGTACCTTTCTAGGGTTATCATTTGATTTTGGTCCCTCACACACCCCTCTCCATTGTGCTTATGTATTGTGACAACACATACCTATGTAACCTCTTCTTTGGGCTCAAGTGTTCCTTGCAATCCCAATGAAAACATGTGAAGGATCCCATATGCACTAAATGCCAGTTGTGCACCTTTTATTTTGGCCCCATATTCCTTTAACATTTTAAATCTCATCTCAACCACTTGCTAGTTGTTGATCTTGGGAAATGTCCATATCCTCTTTGAGCCTCAGTTCTTAATCTATTAAATGAGATAATAACAGAAGAGTCATTATTGGGTTATTGTGTGGATGCACTGGAATAATACGTGTAAAGCTCTTAGTGCTACCTGTCATTAGAAGAACTCAAAAACACATTAGCTATTGTTATTACTATCATTAGTATTTCTAGTCTACCCAAAGACTGAAAACAAAAACCAGTAGCTGGGCATCGTGGTGCAAATCTTTAGTCCCAGGTGCTAAGGAGGCTGAGGCAGGAAGATCACTTGAGGCTGCAATGACTTATGACTGTGCCACTTATGACTGAGAGAGGCTGGCAAGAACTAGATACCAGTGGTATCCAGTCTAATAATGCTCTTATTTTTTTTTATTGTACACATTAAATAGGATTTAGAGACATTCGAGGAAGGCCTGAATCTTCATTATGTGTAAAAAATGCCCACGGAGGCCGGGCACGGTGGCTCAAGCCTGTAATCCCAGCACTTTGGGAGGCCGAGACGGGCGGATCACGAGGTCAGGAGATTAAGACCATCCTGGCTAACACGGTGAAACCCCATCTCTACTAAAAAATACAAAAAACTAGCAGGGTGAGGTAGCGGGCACCTGTAGTCCCAGCTACTGGGGAGGCTGAGGCAGGAGAATGGCGTAAACCCGGGAGGCGGAGCTTGCAGTGAGCTGAGATCCGGCCACTGCACTCCAGCCCGGGCGACAGAGCGAGACTCCGTCTCAAAAAAAAAAAGAAAAAAAAAATGCCCACTGAACTTACTGAAAACTCCTCGTCCTGCTGAAAGACGTTCTGGGTCGGTGGATCTGAGGTAGAGCCCCAGAATCTGCTTTTATAACAAGGCCCTTTATATCTTTATGATCTAGGTGGTTTGAGAATCACAGCTCAAGAAATTCTGCCTTGGCATTTCTTGTTTTCTTCCAAGTCTCTGAAGCAAATAAACAAATGATGGAGTATTTTTGCTCCATAGCTTAGGCCTGGGTTCTTGTCTCACCACCAGGAAGGATTAGGTACACACACACTTGAAGAGTGAGTTAGGCAAGAAGTTTGACTAAGTGATGCAACAGCTGTTGGCAGGGAGGGGACACAGCGGTGGTCCCCCTACCTGAAGGCAGGAGAGTTCCCAATATGACTGATCCATATCTAGTCTAAGAATGCTCTTACCTTTTTTTAATGTAAGCATTAAATAGGATTTAGAGGCATTTGAGGAAGGCCTGAATCTTTACTATGTGTAAAAAATGCCTACAGAACTTAATGAAAACTCCTCGTCCTCCTCAAATAGGTTCTGGTTCAGTGGATCTGAGGTTTTTCATGGGCTCAGAATAAAGAGTGCATCCTGATTGGTTTGTGAGTATGCAAAAAAGGTTAAAGCAAAGACACCACTCAAAGGTGGGCATGATAGTATAGAAAACCAATTAGGAAAGGGTAGATATATGTAAAATAGGTGAAGGGTGGGGATCAATCAGAGGAAAGTGGCCAGGCACAGTGACTCAAACCTATAATCTCAGCATTTTGGGAGCCGGAGGCAGGCAGATCACCTGAGGTCAGGAGTTTGAGAACAGCCTGGCCAATATGGCAAAATCTCATCTCTACTAAAAATACAAAAATTAGCCAGGTGTGGCGGCACATGCCTGTAATCCCAGCTACTCGGAAGGCTGAGACAAGAGCCTGAGACAACCCGGGAGGCGGAGGTTGGAGCGAACCAAGATTGCACCAGTGCACTCCAACCTGGGTGACAGAGCGAGATTCCATCTCAAGGAAAAGAAAAAAAAAAATCAGAGGAAAATGCGCCAAGTGCAAAGGCACATTCTCAATCTAGTTCGAGGATTTACCCAGGACTATTTCTGGCCAGGAAGGTGGGGTTTTGCTGGAGACCCACCCCTGTCTGCCTAGACATTTGTCTGCCTTCTGCCCCTACCACAAACAAGCAAACAAAAACACATCCGCTAGTCCCTGATGCTTCAAGAGAACCTAACAATCTTATTCGTCTGAATATAGAGACTTGAGCCAGTAGCTTCTAGTCCAATTTTAGAGGAGCTGGAGTGGGTTCACTTTTTTTTCAGGAATGGCAGTCATCAGAAAAGGAATGTACTTCAACTGGCTTTAATTTTTATGATAGATGTATACCACTGCTGCACTGAAGAAGAGGGTGAGCTTATTGTAAAACACAATCTAACAATTATGTTTGGATTTGAGAATTGCTACTTGGGCTCAGAGCCAATGGTTTTCACACATTAAAATTAACTGGGTAGATTATGGAAAATTCAGGATCCCTAGCCCCATCCCTAGAGAGTCTGATTCGTCAGGGCCCTGGGTCATCACATTTTTCATAAACATTTGGCGATCTAGGGCCACCCCTTTCACCACGGAAAAGCCTTTATTTTCTGTGAGCCCTTGTGTGCTAAGGGCTCAGTTCAGTTTGTGTTACAGAGCTTTGGGGTTGAAGGGTCTGCTTCTCAAATACTCATCTCCCCTATGTGTAAAGTAGATACTGGTTTTACTTTTTGCTTAGAACGAGAAACATCAGCCGCTTTGGAAAATCCACCCCAGCCTAAATTCTAAATATAGCTAATTTTGACTGAGACAGACATTCAGTAATGAACCTAAGAAGGAAAGCTCATTAGAAGATGCAATAGATAAATAAAAGCAAACACAGGCTGAAGTTTAGGGGGAAATGGTTAAGCTATTAAATGACACAATTATACCCAGCAGGAGATGAGATGATTTAAGAGCTTTCTCAGCAAAATACTAGCACATACTTGTTTCCCCTGCTTGGCTGGCTGATTCTGAACATAAAACAGATCATCAGGGCTGATGGACGGCCTTGTGTCCTTAACATGCAAGAAGTTCGCAAACAGATGGGTCTAGAAATACTAGAATGTAAACTCAATCACCTAAGGAATTTGGGCCATAAAGGGCAACTTTTTTAGGCTAGGTTCTTTGGATTTTAAGTAATCAAAACTTACTTCAAACTAACTTGGGCCACAAAAAAAAAAAAAAAAAAAAAAGGAAAATTTGTTTGAAAGATACTGCATATCTTGCAAGAAGCTAAGGGAAACAGCTTCATGAGGGCCTGGAGCCTGAAATAGAAAAGCCACCAAGGGATCAGAAAGTTTCTGCCCTAAGTTTTAAGCTCAGCTTCTCTTCCATAGTCTGCTTAATCTTTTCCCTTTGTTATTTTGCTTTTTCAGCTTTGGGAAATTCATGGACATATGTGGTTCTCCACAGCTCCCAAGTTGCCATCTTCATTTAATATTTTAGTCTCAAAAAATACTCTGGCCCAGTTTGGGTCAGGTACTCATTCCTGGTCTGATCAACCAGTGGTGGAACAGGGATGAAGTGCTAGGTGCTAGCCTGCTGGCAGAGTGCTAGTTCTTTTTTTTTGAGACGGAGTTTTTTGCTCTTGTTGCGCAGGCTGGAGTGCAATGGCGCCATCTCGGCTCACCACAACCTCCGCCTCCCAGGTTCAAGCAATTATCCTGCCTCAGCCTCCTGAGTAGTTAGGATTACAGGCATGCGCCACCATGCACGACTAATTTTGTATTTTTGGTGGAGATGGGGTTTCTCCATGTTGGTCAGGCTGGTCTCAAACTCCCAATGTGATCTGCCCACCTCAGCCTCCCAAAGTGCTAGGATTACAGGTGTGAGCCACCGTGCCTGGCCAGAGTGCTAGTTCTTTTGGGTGAGGGAAGAGTTTTTTGGATGCAGAAAATCATGGGCTTGGCAGACATCCCCAAATGTATCACCTTTAGGAACTATCCTAGTAATAACCCAAGAGGAAGAACTGAGATTATCTATTGGCTGTATTTCTAAACAGTCGTCTGCACTCTGTTTAGCAAGTTGGGGCTACAGTCACATGAGAAGGTTTCTACAACCCTGCGAGTCCCAGGGTTCCAATTGGTCCAGTCTCAGCCAAGCACTGCATTCAAAGAAATACAACCAGAAAGTATTATAAGTCCATATTCAGCATTTCAAATCTGTCCCGTCTATCAAGGAAACACTAAAGGAGGAGGTAAATTCTTAATGCATAGCAGACGTTTAAAAAGTCTCTCTCACCATTGCTGCCCCTGTCACTACCCTGCATGTGAATGCCAGCTTGTCTCTTGAGTTGTCTCTTTCCTATTCTCAATTTCCACCCCCAAACACATTCAGTGCCCAGGTCTTTTCTGTCACAGTTGCCAGTCTTCCTTGCCTGCTCTTATTATGTAAATCAAATTTGCCACTCTGTCCTGTTTTGTTTTCATCTCTGCTTCACTCAGTACCCAGACTCCCTCAGGACTGTGTTGTTTCTGACCCTGAATTAGTTCTTTTCTCCCAGGCTACAGCGACCACAGAGGTCTTCTTCCTATTACTTCATGGACTGTATGAATTCCATCCAGCTGGTGACATCATGGCAGGTAAGAGGATATCTGTGGGAAAGTTGTGTCTGTTGTCATAGTCAAGACCCAAAACCCTCTAGGATCCTTTATGGTAGACAAGGTCACAGGCCTGGCACCTTCTCTGTCTTGTCACCCTCTCAAACAAACCACAACTGCTGGAAAGCATTGCATAATGTGCATACAATGAATAAATGCCATGAATGTCCGGCCAAATCGATCTTTCAGTTTCTCATCATGGTCTCTCCCTTGCACCCAGACCTTTGGACGTGCTGTTCCATCCACTTAAAGTACTCACAATTCTACTTTCCCCTTTCCACCTATTGATCATTTGGTTAACTACTTCTCATTCTTCAGGTCTCAACGTAGATATGCTTCTAGGATGAAAAATCTGGTCTTAGCAAGTTAGAAATAGGATCTCTGCCTTGGGCTCCCATGGGATTCTGCATATCTGCTAGCAACATCTTGTAATTCTGAGTTTCCTTTTCCCCCTCATTAGAACCAGTACTCCATGGGGGTAAGGAGCCCAGCTGTCTTTTCTTCTGGGGCCTAACACATAGTAGATGCTCAAAAATTTTTAAAAGAGTTTCAAAAGAAAAATTCCTAAAAATTCTGGTTCAGTAAATTAAAAGGAAGAAGAGGTAGTATGGCTTTAACCTTACACACCTTTGAGTGTGAAACACTAAAAAAAAAGAAAAAGAAAAAGGAGTTTCAGCCTTCCTTCCAAGGAGAAGTCTTTTTCTCTCTGGATAAGTTGCTGCAAGGCAAAATTTCACTCAAAGTTCCTATTAGTGGTTACGTCTGAGATCAAGTTTGCATTACTGAATTTCCCCCAAATTAGTTTCTTTTCTAATAAACTCCAGTTAGGCAATAGCGTTTTCCAATTTCAAAGAGTAATAGTGCCTTTGGATTCCATAATGAAGCTACCAACATTTCAAGTACTATCAACTACAAGTTAAAAAAAAAAAAAAAAAACAACGAAGTCAAGAGTTTGTGCCACTGAATTATAATCAGATAATTTATAATATAATGAAAGAACCATCACTAGGAAGTGAAGATTTAAGAATAATCAAATCCATGTGGCTCTGGAAAATGCTACCAAGGAATAAACTTATATTAGCAAATGGAATAAATTATCATATTTCAACATATTTCTTTCATGGGTCTAGGGCTAATTACAGGACTGTAGTTTATTGGAGAATGTGCCTGAGCAAGCAAGGACACAATCAAGGCACACTTAGGCAGAAATCTGTGGCTGAATTAGAAATAAATGAGATGCTATGACACTTAATTTAATAAAAGCCCCAATGGCAGAAGAAACACAAAGAAACAAGTTGATGCTTTCTATCCAGTAACAAAAAGTGAATCTAGAAAAAGCAAATGTTATTCTAACATTTCAGACACAATCCACTAAACATTTATTATAAATAGGAGTCCAGTAGACAAAGGGTTGCAAAGGAAACATTCAGAAGACAGGTAATGCTACTACCGTAGAGTTTTGAGAGATAATAAAACAAATTTACAATCTAGAGTGTTATCTCTTTTTACCAGGATGAAACAATAAACCTTACCACCTGAAAATATGCAGCATAAGATGAAGTTTTCCTGGCCTAGGAAAGAAATCAAAGAATGATGGATGTACAACAAAGTCAGTAGTGAATTCCTCTGACCTAGAAAGAGGAATAACTAACTATATTCCTTTAATTTCAAAATTAGTCTCAGATAAAGAGCTAGAAAAGAAATTGACTCATATATTTGAAAAATCTATTCTCTAAATCTCATCTATCGTTTCAAGGTTGTTTCTCAATTCTTCAGAATGATGATTCAGGGGGAGTTTTGTGTAAAGAATGAGTGTGGCTGAGACATTTACCGCTCATCAAATATCCATGTGTTCCCACCTACCTCCCAGCGCCCTCCCAGTTGCATGTGGTCATGTGACTAGTGCTAGCCAAAGAACTGTGAGGGGAAGTGGAGGTGTCACTTTCAGACTAAGACAGTGGACAGCCTCTAGGCATTTGCCTACAATCTTTGATCTCAAGTCATGGTGACATTGATGTCACTTATTTAGATGCCGAATCATTAGATAGAAGCAGACGAGATCTCTGAGTCAATGTGTGGAAGCAGCCATCCATAAGGAGCTTTGCTTAAACAAGAAATATACCTCTGTTGTCTTAAGTTGAAGAGATTTCAGGGTTAATATTTTACTGCAGCATAACCCAGCCTATTGTGACTAATCATAAGGGACAGTCTAAAATGTTCTCTCAAGGTTCTTTCTAACCTAGAGGACTGAGTCATGTGTATCATCTGATGTTCATGAGAAGTTCTGAAGTTCAAAGGGGCCTTTGGATGTAGTTTTTTGCTTTGGATGTAGTTTTTTTGTTTGTTAGTTTGGTAGGTTGCTTTGGCTTGGTTAATCTGATCAGTTAATTAAAACCTGGAATCCTAATAATGGTCTCAGAGAACTACAGCCTATGAGACTGCATGGTGCACACAGTTTATTCTGCTTACCATTGTATTCACATATGCTAAGCTTAGTATCTGTACAGTATAGGTAACTGCTCAATAAATATTTGCTGAAATAAAATAACTAAACAATTAAAATAACCCATACAAAGATTATGTAGATTGCATAGAGCCCTTAGTCACCCCAAGCGCTCCCTTTGAAAGATGGGGGAGACTTTCCCCTTTCATACAAAAACAGGCTGTAGAAGAAAGTCACTACACTGAATGCATTGGACAGCCTGCTCATTCCTCAGATATTCATGGAGCACTCACTGTGCGCATTATTCTAAGTTTGAGGATAAAACAGTAATTCAGGCAAATATCCTGTCTTCATGGAGACCTGCTTTCCTTTTCTTACGTATCTTTTTTAAAAGCCAGAGTTTGGCCTGCAAAAGGAAATTTCCCAGGTATCTAGTCACCTGGTATAAAAGTTAAAGCATAGCAGAAGGTCCATAGTGCAGCAATGTGTAGCCTCAACAAATTCCACTTCCCCAGAGGCCTTGATGACTCACCTGCCTGCCTTGCTTTATCCTTCTGCTGCTTCTCCTTGGACATTCCCACCTCCCTAGTTCTTGTTTGAGCAGATGGTTCCTACCCTCCTGCCTTGCCCAACCTCATTCTTAAGAAATGAGCATTTGTGCTGCTTCCTTCTGAGAGCTTTTCGTGATCTCTTCCTAGGTCCACTCCCTGTTGTTTTCTATCATGGGTGGTTTGGAGATGAACTGCTAACCTGCCCTGTGTTAAATGTCCTCAGCCAGGAGCTCAGAACTCTTGAGTATTTTCAAAGGGTTCACCGCGTCTCTAGAGAAATGCTCCCAACAGTCCTAACTGAAGTCAGCACTGAATTGGCCAAAGGACTCAAGAAAAAAGTTTCCTTCCTCCTCGATCTGTTGCTCAGAGCACTGCATGAGACCACACAGAGCAGTATCCAAGCACTGAGCAACACTCAGAAGGGCAGCAGGACAAATGCACAGCTGCTAATGACCCATCTCCTGGCAATGCTTTCCTCCCTCAGCCCCCTCTAGGGTCACCAAACAGCTGTAAATACAAGCTGACCACCCTCAAGGAGCTGGGATGGAGGGAGATTTTCTCCAGTCTCCAGTCCTGCCTTTGCACCTCTGTGGCCTCTCAAATGCTCAGCCAGTATTTTGAGTACACCCAACCTCACCCAGGAGATACATGTCACCCAGAAACATGCGCTCTCCAGAGAGAAGTCTTCCTGACATCATCGGGGCAGTCCTCTTCCACCTCCTCCTCTTCCCAGCTCTTTGTTCTGCAAATTAATGCCATCCAAACAATCTTGTAAGTGAATTGTTTTTTAAAAGGCTGAGGCTGAGAGCTGGGCATCATAACCCAGGGCACACCAACCCAGGGCACAAACAAGATTTCAGCTTTGCATGCTGACAGCTGCAAATAAAATCCTTAGAGTGGGGAGTAGAGTGCCCTGCAAAGAACAAACTGTAGAAGCCTGGAAAGAAATAGGATCCCAAGGAGGAGGGATGTGGGGGATCTCCAGGTCTTCCTTTGCTCTCTTCCTGGGGCCTCTTCCTCTTCTTGCTGCCTCCTCCCCTGCCTTGAACATGTGCCCATGAGGGACAGCAAAGGCTTCTTTCTGTCTGCTAGGTCATCCAGGTAAATAACAGGTATAATAACGAGTGAAAACACTTCAAAATGTTGACAGTGCTTTGGAAAAGGAGGCTTTGTGTTACCTTCAGCAAGGCAAGCATGCAGAACGTTCTGAACCCAGATTTCAGCTGAGAGTGTGAGTCAGCTACAGGGAAGAGGGAAAAGAAAGAAGAGGGAGGACACAGGCTCCTCCAGTTCCCAACACTGATAGGTCTACAAGTTTGAAATCCGGATAGGACATATCTCTCTGCCTTCTCCAAATGGGTCTTTGTCAACAATTACGACGGCAGCAGGGGAAAAGCCCATTTCTAGTTTGGGCCTAGAATATTCTATAACCTTCTCAAATGATTGCACTAAGGAGCAGACTTCTAAGCAGTAGGTGTTTGTTAATTTTTGTATAGATCATGTTCAATGGAGTGAAATTAAGGGAATCATCTATATTTTGTGTAGGCAGATCAATTCCATTTTACTATTTCTATTGAATATTTGATTTTGCTCCTCTTACTCTCTTCTCTGAGGCAGTATCATGAGAAAGAAAAGTTGGTTGTAAATAGACCTCTCTCTTGCATCCATCATCTGCTGTCACAAAGGAGAGTAGTTTAACAATTAAGTAGCCAAGGATGACACCTGTGTGGTAGAGGTTCTGCATTCAGCTGCACCTGGATCCTGGGAACATAATTGGACCCACAACCTGCCCCATTGTACATCAAAGAATGTTAATAACACGCCTGCATGCATGCATGTGTGCGCACACACGATACACTTGCTACACATTTGTAAGGATCTGTTTTTTTCAGGAATTATATGTATCTACCAAAGCAGATAGATTTAATGTATTGTTATAAGTCCATCAACAACATTTTTGGTTTAAGGGCTTGTTGTGTGATGTGAAAGTGTTATAAAAATTTCATTTATTTACTATTTCTGGGTTTTTTGTTTTTTGTTCGTTTGTTGTTTGTTTTTGGTTTATTGTTATTGTTTGTTTGCTTTTTGAGACAGGGCCTGGCTCTGTCACCCCTGCTGGAGTGCAGTGGTGCTATCTGCCACTGGCCCACTGCCACTTCTGCCTCCTGGCTTTAGTGATTCTCCCACCTCAGCCTCTGGAGAAGCTGGGACTACAGATGTGCACCACCACACCTGGCTAATTTTTTTGTACTTTTTGTACAGATGGAGTTTTGCCATTATTGTCTAGGCTGGTCTCACACTCCTGGGCTTACGCAATCCACTCAACTCGACCTCCCAAAGTGCTGGGATTACAGGCATGAACCACTGAACCCAGTCTCACTTACCTATTTCTTAGAAACAAGCTTGTGGCTAGAATGAGGCATATGTGACTGGAAAAATATGCATGTATTACCACTAATACATATCTTAGGTGCTGTGAGTAAATTATAAAAAGTGAGAATTCTGTGATATAAGAGAGGGCATTCCTCATTTTGCCCCAAAGGGCATCCTTAGAGTGTTGGTTATTAAATTTCTATGCCTTTGGGGCCTGACCCATAGTAGGTCCTCAGTAAAATTTTCTTAATAAAATCTCATGAAGAGCCTACTGTGTGCCAGCGATTGCATTGGGCAGCAGACATATTTAAAAGGATATAGCTCTAGTCTTGATCAGTCAATCTAACAAGAGAAATAGACACAATGATTTCTTGAAGTATTCAACTTTCTTTTGAAGGATGTGTAAGAGTTCAGCAGGCAGAGATGGAGTGAAAAGACAGTTCAGTGGCATAAAATGCTGTGATGTGTTCAGAAAAGACTGTGACTTGAGTGTGGCTTCGATCTCAGGTTCTAGGAGACAAGATTGAGGAGATAGATGAGTAGATAGCAAAAGGTCTTGGGTGTCATGAAAAGGAGCTCGAGCTTCATTTTCTGGGCAGTGTGGAGCCTCAAAGCTTCTTATGCCGGAGCACAGATGGATTCAATGTGTTTTGCAGAAAGCTTACCCTGGCAGCAATATGCAGTATAATTTTGGTGTAGAAAAAAAACAAGAAACAAAACTGAATCCTGAGGTCAGAGAAACTGACTTCAATCTGAGCAAGGGAAGTTGAGAACCTGAAGTGTTCCATGTGTTTACCCAGGACATTTGGCATCAGATGGGAAGATGTGGGAAGAAAAGCTGGAAAGAGTGGTGAAAAGAGGCAGGGTGGTGAAACTATTGAAGATAGGCAATGGGAAGAACAACCTGGAACCAACCAGGAGGGAGAGTATTTTGCTGGTATTCAATGGGATGTCTCTTTCAGTAGCTGTGGCCTTCTAGGAGCCCGGGATCCTTTTCCAGGGGACCGTGCCACAGATTCCGACTGTTCACATTGTAGATCTTAGCTCCGCCCCTTGACAACTGTGTGCACGTGAGCACTTTGTTGGTCTCTTTAGGCCCCAGATAGAAAAAGGTATGACACCTGAGAGGCAAAGAGAAGCGCTCCTTTACTAAGAGGTGAGTGGGTACAAATGAAGCTCTAGTAGGCCTAGCTAAGGAAAGAAATAAAATGGGCCAGTGTGGTTCTGATTACTACTCCTTCCTGCCCTCACTCGTATTCAGCTTCTTCATTTTCAGGTGACATTCATCACCCGCTTCTACACCTGGGAGCCAGCTCTGCTGGGGCTAGTTTAGAAGTACGGAGGGAGAAGGGGAGGTCTTTTTTGAAACGCTGGTTGCACTGCAGACAGACAAGCCTCCATTTATTTTCCAGTGGAACACCATATTGTTTCCTTTCACTCTCTTCCAGCGAGAACTATCTAGGAAAGGACGAGGACCAAATTACCAAGCCTTTGGATCTAATCCATGTGGCAACCCATCTGCGAGCCCCTGGGAGATTCAAAGTTGGCTGGTGCTGGAGGCCCATCGTATTTATACCATTTCCATATGGCACCTTTTGATTGAGACTTGGCAAGCACGTGAGTAAGTTTACTTTCCTTTTTTAAAAAGCTATATTTGTTCCCAACACTGTAATGTCTACAAATGTCTTTTAATTATTATACTTGTAACAAGGATGATAAGATTGGGCAGGCTCGAATAGCATTTAGTTTGGGACCTCTTAGAATGTCAGAGCTTTTGGGAATTGTCTTCCTGGGGTGGAGCTTTCCCTGAAGGGAACGGATGGCCCCATTACTGGTGAACTTGGACTGTAAGTCACTCTTGGGGAATGAGAGAACTTCCTTCACAGTCAGGCTGGAGGTGAGTCAAGCCAAGAGGCATTAAGGGGTTCCACGGGAGGAATCAGTTTCCTGGCTATGTCAGGGCTGTAGTTGTGTATGGTGTGTGAGGGCACCGTTCTCAGAGAATATGATGTGAATGGTGCCCCTTGGAATTGTACAGCTGGGTGGCCCTGTGCCACACAGAAATAAGGAATTGGCTCAGTGGGAGGACGTGGAGTATGTCTGGGCTTATGCATAAGTTGAGAGAGCCTGTAGCCATGCTTCGGTAATGTGGGAGAAAAGACCCTCACCCACATCTCCACTCCCACCCCTACCCCTGCCAACCCCATTGCAGTCAGACTGGAGGAAGACAGAGAGCAAGACATTGGAACAAGCAGCAGGAGTGGAGCCTGGGACACAAGGTCAGCACATAGCAAGCCCTTGCTTTGGAGCAGAGGTGGCCGGTTTCCAGGGCAGTGAGTATTTGAAGCAGTAGTTGTGACCTTCAGCTTCACTGGGGCAAGCATCACCTATGAGCAACCAGGCATTGGGTGTGATTAATTAATATGTTTCTTTAGCATATGGGGTGAGGGAGGGACAGGGGCTAATTGAGCAGTCAGGGACAACGAGTCAACATCAGTGTGGAGTGGTAATGTTTGTACACCAAGCTGGTAAATAGACATCCTAGTTACATATGATTCTGTTGGTGTTGCCTACAGAGGAGAAAAAAGTGATCAAGTGGTTGTGGAGTTTGTTTGCTTATCTGTTTTTTTAAAAAAGGCTAATAATGAATTTTATCAAGATGTTGGATTCCTGCATGTTAGACATTGTAGTGGGTTGAATTTTGATCCCCAAAAAGATATGTCCTAAGTCTTAACCTCACAGTAGCTGTGAATGTGACCTTACGTAGAGCCTTTGCAGATGTGTTAAGTTAAGCATCTCCAGATGAGCTCATCCTGGATTCAGTGTGGGCCCTAAAGCCAATGGCTGGTGGTATAAGAGAAAGGAGAGAGATACAGACCCAGAGACACACAGAGGGGAAGGCCATGAGAAGACAAGGCAGCTATTGGAGTTACACAGCCACAATCACGGGATGCCAGAAGCCCTGGAGGAGTCAAGGAAGGATTCTCCCCTAGAACCCTGGAAGGGACTGTGGCCCTGGTGACACTTTCTGGACATCTGGTCTGCAAAACTGAGTGAGAATAAATTTCTGTTGTTTTAAGCCACCCGATTTATGATCATCTGTTCTGGCAGTCCTAGGAATGTAATACAAGCATATTTAGTGTTTGCCGATATAAAAGTGAAGATTGATTTGTAACTTCATGCCCATGTTTCTAATTCAAAGTCCTAAAAACCTGGCTGAGAGCACGTGATGGATTTAGTGTTCTAGGCAGCAATTCTCAAACTCGAGTATGCATCAGAATCACCTGGGGGGCTCATTAAACTAGATTACTGGGCCCCACCCCGCCGAGTTTCTGATTCAAAGAGTCTAGAGTAGGGTCTGATAATGTCAATTTCTGAGAAGTTCCCAGGTGATGATGCTGTTAGTTTGGGACCACACTTTGAGAACCGTTGAGCTAAATTTGCAACCACCTCGAGCAAATGAGTGCTTCTAATTTTAGAAACTAAGCAGAAATTCTGGGAAAGGAATCCCTTCTGGGATAAGTGGATAATGAAAAGAATAAAATTTATTTTTGTTTAATTTGCTGTGGTTTGCAGGAGTTGAAGTTATAAATGAAACAAGTAAAAACTACCCTCTTATGAGCAGTATTGCCTCTTCTCCCCATCAAACCCCTGTTTTTTTCCCCTGACTGTAGACATGTCTATACACTGGTCTGGAGCTTCGTGGGCAGCCCTTTGGAGGTCCCTGGGAAGATCCTGGATCCATGCAGTAGTCTCACACTTGCTTAGAATTGCAGGATTATTTCTTACTACACTGCATCCCTCTTGTATACCACTTCACATCATCTTGGCCCTACCTCTTACTGCACCTGCTAATATGCCCCTGAGGTCAACCCAGCCTTCAGTTTCATGTAGGTGCAGCCTGACAATGCATTCTCTTGGGTCTTGGCCCGGGGCTACTTGCCTCTTGCTTCCTGTCCCGGGTCAGCTCTGACTCCTTGCACACTCAAGCCAAAGCAGGGAATACCCATGAGGCCATTCCTACCAGTAGGGAAGTGAGTTGATGCACAAATATTTCCCCTATTCAATTCCTAGATGAATTGTTCTGGATTCTCAGCTATATGCCTCTCAAAATGTTCTATGGGGTTATTTATTGCCCATCGATGTGTCCAACTAGGTAACAACTGTTAGTATACCTAGTCTTTTCTCCTTCCCTGTGAAGCTCATCCCCATCCCCGACTCCTCCTCCCCAGAATCACTTCCCAAATAAACCTACTAGCACTCAAGCCTTTGTCTCATGCTCTGCTTCTTAGAGAACTCAGGGTAGGACACTGAATACACTGAGCTGCACCCACTTCTTCCTTTCCCACTTTTGGGAGACTGGTGCACATCTGAAGATTCAAGGTGCCTATGTCCATATGAAATCTATTGAAGGGAATGCTGGCCTGTGTTGGCTTCTATCTGACCCTAATAAATGAAATTACCCATAAGTGATCCATGGAAGCGAGCAACAGGAGCTGAAATATACCCCCATCTGCCACCTGTCCTGGAGAAAGACCTTGGATTTCACTAACTGTTTTTATCAGAGGGAAGCCCCTTACTGACTCAGGCAGATATCAGAAAGGTTTGGAGCTTATCTGTGCTCACAGGTAGCTATATCCCAAAAGTACATCCTACAGCATCTTTTTGTTTAAGAGGCAGATATTTATACAACACAGCTCAGGGTCTTTCTGGTTGACAGTGATGGCGACATCATCTGCACCTGGCTTTGCCCTATGAAGGAGAAACCATGTGACTGCTTTGGTTTTTTTTAGCCTGTGAAACATCTAGAACTGTAAGCTCTATAAGCTAGTCCAGAGGTTCCCCAAAACTGCCCTATGGGAATAGATATTTCTCAAAAGAAGGCATACAAATGGCAAACAGGTATACGACAAGGCGCTCAACATCACTGATCATCAGAGAAATATAAATCAAAACTACAATGAGATATCATCTCACCTCCGTTAAAATGACTTTTATTCAAAAGTCAGGTAATAAAAAATGCTGATGAAAATGTGAAGAAACATGAACCCTCGTACACTGTTGGTGGGAATGTAAGTTAATACAACCACCATGGAGAACAGTTTGGAGGTTCCTCAAAATCAAAAACAGAGCTGCCATGTGATTCGGCATTCCTGCTGCTGGGTATATGCCCAAAAGAAAGAAAATCAGCATATCAAGGAGCTATATGCACTCCCATGTTTATTGCAGCACTGTTCGCAATAGCCAAGAATTGAAAGCAACTGAAGTGTCCAACAGATAAATGGATAAAGAAAATGTGGTACATATACACAATAGAGCATGATTCAGCCTTAAAAAAGAGATTCTGTCATTTGTAACAACATGGATGGAACTGGAGGTCATTATATTAGGTGAAATAATCCAGGTAAGGAAAGACAAACATCACATGTTCTCACTTATTTGTGGGATCTAAAAATGGAAACAATTAAATTCATGGAGATAGAGAATAGAAAGTTGGTTACCAGAGGCTGGGAAGGGTAGGGGGAGGCAGGTGGGGATGGTTAATGGGTGCAAAAAAAAAAAAAAAAAAAAAAATAGACTGAATAAGACCTAGTATTTGATAGCACAACAGGGGGACTATAGTCAATAATAATTTAATTGTACATTATAAAATAAAAGTACAATTGGATTGTTTGTTACACAAAGGATAAATGCTTGAGGATGGGTACCCCATTCTCTATGATGTGATTATTTTACATTGCATACCTGTACTAAAATGTCTTCTGTACTCCATAAATATATATACCTACTATGTACCCACAAAAATCAAAAATTAAAAAAAAATCGTTTAACTACTCTGTGAACTGACTACTTTAAAATCAGAAGGCTTTTTGTCTTTTTTAAAAAACATTATGGTGAAATATACATAACATAAAATTTACCATTTTAACCATTATTAAGTGTGCCTGCCATTTAGTGGCATTAAGTACTTCCACATTGTTGTATCACCACTGTCTATTTCCAAACCTATTTCTCACGCCAATAGAAGCTCTGTAACCATTAAGCAATAGCTCCCTATTCCCCACCCCCAGCCCCTGGTGACCTCTAATCCATTTTCTGTTGCCTTTTCTAGATACTGTATATAAGTGGAATCATAGAGTAGTTGTCCTTTTGTGTCTTTGTTTCATTTAACAGAGTGTCTGCAAGGTTCATCTATGTCATAGCATATATCAGAACTTCATTCCTTTTTATGTCTGAATCATTCTCCATTGTATGGATGTATCACCAGATTGGTTATCTATTCATCTATTGATGGAATCAGGGTTTTTTTTTCCCCTTTTGGGTGTGTGAATAATGCTGCTACAAACATGGATGTGCAAATATGTTTGAATCCTCGCTTTCAATATCTTTGGGTATATACCTAGAAATGGAATGGCTGAAACATTTGGTAATTCTATGTTTCACTTTTGTGGAACTACCACACAGCTTCCACAGCAGCAGTACCATTTTGCATGTCTATCAGCAATGCCCAAAGGTTTCATTTTCTCCACATCCTCACCAATATTTGTGGTTTTCCCTTTAAAAAAAAAAATAGCCATCTTAATGGCTTCTCCCACCTGTGGTTTTGATTTGCCTGATGACTGACTTGGAAGCTTTTAAACAAATGCACATTTCTGAACTCTACCTCTGGAAATTTGGCTTGGCTCTGAGGTTGGCACTATGGAGCTGGCTGGTATGGCCTCCCACCCAGGACAAAAAATCTCTTTTTATAATTTCCCAAACTGCTAATCTGGTTTCTGCACACCTCTGATAATATTGGAACTTGGGGTTTTCTCAGGAAGTCCATTCTATTTTTACACAGTTTTAGTTATCTGTCTTCTAATCAGAACTTGTGTAATTTATAGCCTTTGATACAGTCTTGTGTGGCATGTTTCATGTCTTAAGGGTTCCATTCCCTCACCTCTACTTCATCCAGCCCCTTCAGCCTATATCTGTTCCTCCTCAAGCTTTCTCAGCCATTCCCATAGCAAGACTGCATCTGGCGAGCTTCCTCTATACTCCCATAGCATCTTAAGCTTTCTCCATCATGGTGTTTCCACGTGTGTCGTAATTTCCTGTTTACTTGTCTGCCTCCCCTATGACACTGTGAGTTCCTTGAAAGCTCACAGCTGTCTACAACACTGTTCACTGACGTTTCCTCACTGCCCAGTGCGTAAAGTGGGCCCTCAACAAATGGTGGTTGATGCATTTGTTGAAAAACACAAGTTCTGCACTAAATACATAAGAAAACACTTTGGATATTCTTCAGTATGTAATAAATTGTACTGTTAACATTAGGAGCTCCTCAATCAGCAAGAAAGAAAGAGCATTTACTAAAGCACAGTTTTCAAATTGGATGATAGAATCCTCAACCATTAAGAAATTGCATCTGTAAGCACAGGGAGCTGAAGAGGCTGCCTACATCCTTTCTCTCTCCACTCTCCTCTACAACGGACTTCTTGCGAGCACATACAATATTTGTTCAACCTGGGCTTTCTGTGTGCTAAAGAAAAAGTACCTTAGGGTGTATTTAAAGAACCACAGAGTTACATTTTTACTTGTGCATTTTACCTACAGCATTGGAAAAAGTAATTTTGCTTCAATTAGAGTAGGTCTTTTCAACCGCTGACATATGTTTATAGAGCATCTGGATATAATCTGATTAGCATCTGGTGTAAGCCTGTGAGATACTATCTATCTCCTGAGGTCTCCCTTGGAGAAGGAAAGGCATAAACGTGCACTCAGCTGGACCATCCCAGTGTTGACATCTGCTGTTGGGTCACACATCTGGGCCTCCCATCCTCCATCACTTTGCCAAAGTTCATCTGGACAAAGAGTATCACCCCCACACTCTCAAGGTCCCGCTTTAATTGGAGCAGAAAACCAGCATCAGCACTCTGGCCAGTGAGAAAATCTTAACATTCTTCTCTCTTCTTTTCCCCTGCATATGTTAGAGCCAGCATGGAATAAATCACACACATCTAGAGAAGGAAAAGTATCAATAATTGATATGCCTCTCCCTGCTCAAGCTGCAAACATTGCCAGCTCTTTAGTTTATGTATTCCCCATTCACCTTCAGTTTGCATTCTCAGATAAAGTTACATGATAACATCTCTTGAGAATTCCCTCTCCCCCCTTTTTTTCCCTGCATTTTGGAGGCAAAGATTTAAAGGAAAATATTTTCATGAGGTTGTATTTGTTTATTTTTGTTTTTTAGAGCAATAGAGCTACATCCCAGGATGTAAACAAATGGGTACCCTCTCCCCCACCCAATGCTCAATTATGTATGCTTAATTAATGCACATAACTGAATTGAGGATAAAGGAGCAGGCATCTCACATTCATCACCCAGCATAGAACAGCTGAACTAGGAAAGCCTAGAAGGTTCATTCTGTATAAGAATAAAGGAGGAAAAAAAGGCAGGGGTGACTTTAGGTATTGATAAGTAGTTAGTTGTGCAGGATCTGATACAATTCTAGATTCATAAGTTTTTGTGCTGCGTTTGGGGAGAGAGGGCGTCTCCCCAGACCCAGCACAAAAACTTACGAATCTAGGGTTATATCAGATCCTGCACAACTAGGGATTTATATCCTCAGTTTAACTGAGTCTCATATACCCTTTACCTGTTTAAGTACCATAGCACCAAACATACTATTTATTTTATAGATTCAGGCAATAGATATTCATTGAGTGCCTCTAATTTGCCAGGTACTAGATTGCATGCCAGGCATACCAAACAGTGCATCTGTCCTTACCCTAGATGGAGTCTGGTGAGGAAGACTGGCCACCAGAAGCGATCACACACACCAATGCAGTGTCCTGAACTGTGGGGAGGTTGTTAGTGAGAATGTAGAGCCCAAGAAGAATTGCGGAGGAGGTGCTCTGAAATGGTGAGGAAGGGCCTCTCTGAGGATATGACATTTCAGATGACACCTGGCAGCATTTCAGCTAACACTTGGCAGTATCAGTCAGTTGGGGGCAGAGAGTTTAAGACAGAGGGAACAGTCTGTGCAAAGGACAAAAAGAACCTGATGTATTCAAAGAATTAAAGTAATGCCAGTGTAGGTGAAGCCAAGAACGAGAGCAAGAGGGATGGGACTTAGAGGAGGAAGGAGGTTGACAGTGCTAAGTCGCACAGGCATTCTAGGTCTTACTAAAATTTGTAGCCTTATTCATCCTAAAGACAATAAGAGCCATTAAAGATGTTTAAATTGAGAAACACAGCATAATTGATTTAGAAACAATGGTTGTTTGTAGAATGAATTGTAGGGGACAATAGTAAAAGCAGGGAAAGATTATACTTTCAGGAATCATTTCTATAGTTTGTTACTAGAGAAGTTTCTCTGAATGTGTAAAGCATGAAAAACCACAAGGAGACACAGTGTCTGCTCCTGACTGAAAAGCCAGCTCTTGGTGTTGCTCTGCTGCAACTGCGTGCTATTTGCCATTGATAACCATTCTTCTCTTCCTCTGGGAGAGTAAGAGGGAAAGACTGCAGTCTGAGTGGTTCCCGTATTTGTAAAAAAATAAAAACAGGAAAACAAGTCATGGAAGAGAATGCTAATTGCCCACTTAATAACCTTTCTCCCCTCTACACAGATCTATGATTTTACTTTAGTTAATGATGTGATTGTGTATCCCAAACTCCCTTGCAGCAAGGACTGGAGAATGATATATAAGGAAGTGAAGTTCTTGGGTACAGCTTCTGAAAGTCATCTGAGAGGGAGGGACTGCCTCATCTGGAAGGAGGCCCTTTCGCACTTCACTTCCTTCCCCTAACCTGCTCCTTGGAGTGCAGATGTGATGGCTGGAGCTCTAGCGGCTGTCTTGTCTTATGCCATAATCAGAAGATATTATGATGGCTTGGACCACAGAGGTGGCAGATGGGATGGAATGATGAAGGAGTGGGAAGAGGAGGGCATGTCTAGAAAGGCTTTTAGTAAGAGGTTGTGCTTATATTGCATTTTGAAGGACCAGAATGATTTGATCAAGTAAATAAACATTGGGGCCCAGTGCAGTGGCTCACACCTGTAATCCCAGCCCTTTGGGAGGCTGAGGTGGGTGAATGATGAGGTCAGGAGTTGAAGACCAGCCTGGCCAAGATGGTGAAACCCCACATCTCTACTAAAAATACAAATATTAGCCAGGCATGGTGGTGGATGCCTATAATCCCAGCTACTCAGGAGGCTAAGGCAGAGAATTTCTTGAACCCAGGAAGCAGAGGTCTCAGTGAGCTGAGATCGTACCACTGCACTCCAGCCTGGGCAACAGAGCAAGGCTCCATCAAACACACACACACACACACACACACACACACACATTGGAACAACTATTAATAGTTCTTGCTGTTTTTATGTATTTCTCTAGTTTTGTTTTTATTTCAACATATATGATAAATAAAACCAGATGTTGAAAATGATAACTCACAGTCATATCCAGCCCTGTGACATACTTTACTTGGACACCAGTTGGTTCTAAATTTTTTGAAATCCTTAAAATTTAAAATCAGGAAAGTTTACAAAAGTCTAGGACAGAGAAAATTCTGAAAACAGCAAGAGAAAAATATCAAGTCACACGTAAGGGAACTTCCACCAGAATAACAGTGGATTTCTCAGCAGAAAGCTACAGATCAGGAGAGAATGTGATGAAAGAAAGAATGTGAGAAAGTGCTAAAAGAAAAAAAAAACTATCAGCCAAAAATAATATATGCAGCCAATCTATCTTTCAAAAATAAAGGAGAAATAAAATCTTTCCTAGACAAGCTAAACCTGAGGAGATTCATTACTAGACTGGCCCTAAAAAAAAAAAATGCTTAAGGAAGCAAAAGAGCAATATCCACCATCATGAAGATACATAAAAATATGAACTCACTGGTAGAGCAGACATAGAAAGAGAAAGGATCCAAATGTTACCACTACAAAAAAATTTAAAAAAAAATTAAAAAAAAAAAAAAAAACACCACCACAAGCAATGGCAAAGAGGAGAGAAAGAAAGGAACAAAGGTTATACAAAACAACCAAAAAACAATTTTTTTAATGACAGGAATGAGTCCTCACCTATCATAAATAACCTGGAATGTAAACAGATTAAATTCTCCACTTAAATAATACAGACAGGTTTAATGGATTTTTTTAAATGCCCCAATTATATGCTGCTTACAAGAAACTCACTTCACCTCTAAAAACACATGGGATGAAAAAGATATTCCATGCAAATGAAAATCAAAAGTGAACAGATACTGGATAAAACAGACTTTAAATCAAAAATGATAAAAAGAGGCAAAGTCATTATATAATGATAAAGGGATAAATTCAACAGGAAGATATACCAATTATATATATGCACCCAGCACTAGGGTTCCCACATATATAGAGCAAATATTATTTGATCTAAAGGGAGAGAGAGACTCCAACACAATAGTTGGGAACTTTGATACCCCCCTCTCTGCACTGGATAGATCAGACAGAATATCAACAAAGAAACATTGAATTTAAATTATACTTTAGACCAAATGGATTTAACAGATAATTATAGAACATTTTATCCAACAGCTACAGATTATACATTCTTCTCATCAGCATATGGAACATTCTCCAGGATAGATCATACATTAGACCACAAAACAAGTCTCAACAAATTTTAAAAACTCAAAATCATATCAAGTATCTTCCCAGACCACAATGGAATAAAACTAGAAATCAATACCAAGAGGAATTGTGAAAACTGCACACATACATGGAAATTAAATAACATGCTCCTAAATAACCATTGAGTCAATGAAGAAATTAAGAAAGAGAGAAAAAATATATAGAAATAAATAAAAATGGAAACACAACATACCAAAACCTAAGGAAGACAGCCAAAGCAGTGTTAAGGGGGAAGTTTACAGCAATAAATGCCTCTGTCAAGAAGGTAGAAACATTTCAAATAAACAACCTAATAATGCACCTCATGGAACTGCAAAAGGAAGAATAAACAAAAACCAAAATTAGTAGAAAGCATAATAAAGATCAGAGCAGAACTAAAAGAAATAGAGACTAAAAATAAAATATGAAGGATCAACAAAATGAAAAGTTGGCTTTTTGAAAAGATAAACAATATCTATAAACCACTAGCTAGACTAGCCAAGAAAAAAGACCCAAATGAACAAAATTGGAAATGGAAAAGGAGACGTTACAACTGATACCATGGAAATACAAAAGATAAGAAACTATAATGAACAACTATATACTAACAAATTGGAAAACCTAGAGGAAACATAAATTCCTGGACATGTACAATCTACTAAGAACGAACCAGAAGGAAATATAAAAACTCTGAACAAACCCATAATGAGTACAGAGATTGACTCAGTATTAAAAAGTCTCCTAACAAAGAAAAACCTGGGACTGCATGGCTTCACTGCCAACTTTTACCAAACTTTCAAATAAGGACTCATACCAATTCTCCTCAAACTATTCAAAAAAATAGGAACATGTTCCTAAGACCAAAGCCCAAGTGAGTTTTCCCCAAGACCCAAGTTGCAAGACAAAAGCTGAAAATCTGATATATTTCAGTAATAAATTAGCAATCAAAAAGAAATACATAGTTTAAAAATTGATATGATGAACAGTCCCATTTCATCATCATCCTGAAACCTACTTTTCTTCCTTTCTACTCTATTAAATCAAATGTCACTGCAATCATCTTGATGGCTTTCATGTATCTTTTGCTTGATTGTCTATGCATAATGCTTTGTTAAAATCCTCCCTTTGGTTTTCTCTTCTTCCCTCTCCCCTCTCTCTTTGCTTCTCTTTTTTTTTCTCTTTCATTCCAGTGAGCAGAGATGTACACCCAAATATCTAAGTTTCTCTGAAATTTCTTATGTACCCATTGAAGCTACCGATCCACCATAGTTCTATGTTACTGGCCCCATGTCTTCCTCACCCCTAGAAGCCCACACAGATCTAGGGCTCAGTGAGTTGGGGCACACCTTCAGAGGTCACTCAGGATGTCTGGGCTAGCTGAGTCAGGCAAGAGCATTGGAACCACCCAGGCAGCTCTGAACTCCAGGGAGAGTCATCCTGCAGCTGCCCTCAGCAGTCTGTTCCAAGATCTGTCCGCACCAGCAGTCAGGAAGTTTTCTTAACAACTCACCTAAGACATACCATCCAGATTTGGCAAGGACAGTGGCCATTCATGCTGGCCTCTCCCAGTCTTCTTTTCCAGATATGAAAAGCTTGGACTTCCCCATGCACACACACCCTCCACTCTGCTCCTCCAGGGAGTGAGAAATTTGGCTCAGGAATTAACTCAGGACTCCCAGCTTCAGCAGGCCATCTGGAGTGACTGCTGCCTCCAGATTATGTTCACGTCCACGGATAACCAAATGGATTATCTCCAGGAATCATCTTCTCAGTGAGAAGAGAGGAGGCGGAGAAAATACCACGTTCATTTCTTGCCTAGAAAAGACCGCTGACATCAGCTATTTGCCCTTTTTGGCAATAATATTTGGTTGCTGCTCCATAATACAAAGTCCAAATCAGGCTTATTAGTGTCAAATTAAAAGGCCCTGAAGGGCAGCCAGGTTTTCCAGAACTGGCACTCGTTGCAGCCTGGCACAGTGATAGAGCGGACAGGCCCCAGCTTGGGAGAAGTCAGCAAGGGTTTAGAGTACCCGGAATGCCTCACTGGCCCATTAACCACTGCAGGTATAATTAAGACGCATGTCCCTCCATTTCTGGATGCCATCCCTTTGTTGACAAGTTGCTGAGAGAATAAAAGCTAATGTTTACCAATTAGCCCAAGCAAAACATTGTCAGGGAGGCAAATCTGGGACAAACACAATGTCTTGCTGCTCTCCTTTAGTACATCATAAAATCGATATCAGTACATACAGCTGGTAAGAATCTCTGTCCATAAACTCAAGACACACAACCTTTCTTTATGTTCCCTTTAATCAGTGGTTCTCAATCAAGTGCAATTTTACCACGGGACATTTGTCAATGTCTGGAGACATTTTTGGTTGTCACAACTGGGAAGGGGATGCTACTAGCATCTAGTGAGCAGAGGCCAGGGATGCTGCTAAGCATCCTACAGTGCACAGGCCAGCCCACCAAACAAAGAGTTATCCAAAATGTCCATCGTGCCAAGGTTGAGAAACCCTGCCTTAAATCAATATAATTTCTACTTCTAGCCTCCCATTCTTCTGGTAAATTGATTAATGTCAGTTATTATCGCTGTTTTTTGAACCAGAGCTGTACCACAGTCTGTGGTCTTTAGGTCTGGGCCAAGGTTAGATGAGGGATACTATACTTAGAAAACATGGAATCTTAGCCAGATGTGGTGGCTCATGCCTGTAATCCCAGCGCTTTGGGAGACTGAGGCGGGCAGATCATTTGAGGTCAGGAGTTCAAGACCACCCTGGCCAACATGGTGAAACCCCATCTCTACTAAAAATACAAAAATTAGCTGGGCATGGTGATGCATGCCTGTAATTCTAGCTACTCAGGAGGGTGAGGCAGGAGAATCACTTGAACCCAGGAGGCAGAAGTTGCAGTGAGCTGAGATGGTGCCACTCCAGCCTGGGGGATGTAGTGAGACTCTGTCTCAAAAAAAAAAAAAAAAAGAAAAAGAAAAAAAGAAAACATGGAATCTTCTGGGAGGTTGTCAAGGCCCCATCTGCCTGAGACCCTTTGTCCTTCCTTCTCCATTCGGCAGTTCAGTGACATCCAAAATTCCATAGCACTTTCTCCTCTTCTGCCCCTAGCATGGGCTAATCCCTTTATCTAGTCTCTTTTCCCTGGTCTTTCTGCCACTCTGCCTCTTCTCGCCCTCTTCTTCCTCTCAGTACTTAGGAAATTTCCTGAGAAAAGAAATTTCTCAGGCCACCTCTACCTTCATCTTTGCCACATACCTCCCCTGACAGCCTCGTTTGACTAAAGAAGAGGGAAAATAGGACAGAGTGGGGAGGAAAAAAAACATATAAATTAATATTTAAAATATTATCCAGCAGTTACAAAGGCAACAGTGAAGTTCTGGTTAAGGAGCTTGTGCCATCCTTGCCCTGCACCATTCAGGAGTCCCCAAGCCTTCTTCCCACAGCTCTGCCTTTCATGCTTGTGGGTGGTGGGAGGTTATTAACATTGGTTATCAGATAGGTTAACCTAAGTCATCATCACACTCGAATGAGAAAGATTTTAAGGTCTCAGCCCTGGAGAAGGTTTTATGTCAACATTTCCACATTGACATAAAAATAAAAACTTTCAGCCAGGCACGGTGGCTCATGCCTGTAATCCCAGCACTTTGGGAGGCCGAGGTGGGTAGATCACCTGAGGTCAGGAGTTCGAGACCAGCCTGGCCAACATGGTGAAACCCCGTCTCTACTGAAAATACAAAAATTAGCCCGCATGATGGCGGGCACCTGTAATCCCAGCAACTATGAAGGTGAGGCAGGATAATCGCTTGAACCCGGGAGGCAGAGGTTGCAGTGAGCCAAAATTGCACCATTGTATTCCAGCCTGGGTGACAAGAGCAAAACTCCACCTCAAAAAAAAAAGGAATGAAAAGTTGTGTATTTGTAGTCTCAATAATTAGAGCTGGCCCATCTGTGTCAGAGTCACCCTAACAACAATAAAAACTCCTTTCAGAAGTGATCCTACAGCATCATTAAAATTACAAAGAACCATTCTGCTGAACCCCCAAATCTCTTTTTCTTAGATTCTGTGCAGTGGAAATAAAAAGTGTTTTATAACTGAACATTGTTTATAGAAGAAAAAAATACGGGGAAAAAAAACCCTAAAAGTTCATTAATAGAGAAATGAATTGGGAAATGAATGAATTGGGGTATGTCCCTACTATGTATAACAGTTAATGTTATGTATCAACCTGACAGGACCACATGTCTAGATATTTGGTCAAACATTATTCTGGCTGTTTCTGTAACGGCGTTTTTTAGATGAGATTAATATTTAAATTCATAGACTCTGAGAACAGCAGATTACCCTCTCTGATGTCTGTGGGCCTCATTCAATCACAAGAAGACCTTAATAGAACAAAGACTCTCTGTCTTGAGCCAGAAGAAATTCTGCCAGCCAATTGTCTTTGGGCTCTGACTGCAACTCTTCCCTGGGTCTCTAGCCTGTGGCTAGTCCTGTAAGTTTTAGACTTAACCAAGCCTTCACAATTGCATGAGTCAATTCCTTGATAAATCCATCTCTCTTTCTATCTATTTATCTACACTTTATGTTCTGTTTCTGTGGAGAACCTGTACTAATACCCCATGGATTATTATGCACCTATGAGTTGGCTCTATACCTAGGAACCTGGAGGGATTTTTATGATGCATTATTAAGTGGAAAAAGCAAGATGTGGAGATATGTGTTGTAAGAGAAGCAGTGGCCAAAAATGTGCTTGTTTCTATTGGCTAGAGAAAGATAGGAAAGAAAACATGACAATTTTTTTTTTTTTTTTTTTGGAGACGGAGTCTCACTCTGTCGCCCAGGCTGGAGTGCAGTGGCGCAATCTCGGCTCACTGCAAGCTCCGCCTCCCAGGTTCACACCATTCTCCTGCCTCAGCCTCCCAAGTAGCTGGGACTACAGGCGCCCACCACCACGCCTGGCTAATTTTTTGTATTTTTAGTAGAGACGGGGTTTCACCATGTTAGCCAGGATGGTCTCGATCTCCTGACTTCGTGATCTGCCCATCTCGGCCTCCCAAAGTGCTGGGATTACAGGCGTGAGCCACTGTGCCTGGCCGATAAATTTTAATAGTGGTTATCTGAAAGGGGTGTAGGGAGGTAAAAAGAAACAATTGAAACATGAAAATATTCATCAGATAATGTTGATGAAAATTGTAGAATATTAAATCCTCCAATATCATTAAAAGTAGGAAAGTACTAAATATGCCTATAGACTGGGATTAGAAGTTAAAAATTGAAAAAAATTTAAATTGATATGTTTTGGGATTGGGATTTGGGGAAACTCTTTTTCTTGGATATCTGATACTTCAATATTATAATAATTAAAATATATATATTCCTGGGTATGAGCCCCAACAATTCAGATTTTGTAAGGTAAGCAGGGGTCTGGGAGTGTGAGAATCAGTACTTTTTAAATAAAGACCCCCAGAGTAATTCTTGATGCATCACTGAGTTTGGGAACTACTGCTGCTAATTCAAGAATTATTCTTTCAAGCTAGGATACACTTGATTTTTCCCTGTAAACAGTTAGTGAAAGAGGGCCATCAGGGTGAACAGGAGAGAAGTCCCGGAGCCTTGCTTAGCCTCATAGCTGAGTGGCCTGCCCCTGAGTCCCCCTGTACCCCCTAAGAAGGTCTGATGATCTGGCCTTCCTGAGGGACAGGGAAACAGGGGTGGTCAGACTGGAGGTGCAGGCCATTCTCTGCTCCCACAGCTCCACAGTCATATCCACTCACTTGCCATTGCTCTTTCAACTGCCAAATTTTATTTCAGAAATGCAGACATTTATACGGCACTGTAGAGTGACTTTCTGTATCTTATCTCATTGGATCCTCCCTCGTTCCTGACAAGGTAGATAGAGATCTGTTGTTGCTATTGTCTCTGTCTACAGATGGTGACAATGAGTCTTGGAAACTAGTTAGATGACCTCTTGCAACCCAACTGTTTCATAGAAGAGATGGAACCTTGAACCCCAAGTCTGCCTTTCAAATTTCTTTTTTCCCATTCCACCCACCACACAGCCTTCTCACCTTATTTAAATTGTTTATTGAAGGGCATCCTTCTTTGCATTCCTTAAATATCCAGCCTTTAATCTTCGATGATTACACGTGAAAAACATTTTCTTATGATTGACATAGGATTTGACACATGCTGTTTTATCTTTGTGTTTGCTTTCCTTGTTCGCTGTTTTGCATCTGCTTTTGTTAGTCATTCCATGTGGGGGTTTAACTTTATACTGTATGCATCACAGATTATTCAGGGTAGAGTTTTACAAACATGTTTGGGACAATGCAAACTGAAATTGGCAAGATGTACTTTCCCCCTAAGTAGAAACTATTGTTCCCTTGACAGGATGGTTCGTCTTTTTCATTCCAAGGACACTTGAACAATGAGTTTGAAAGTGGCTTCCCAGGAGGCAGAACAAACAACACCACACCTGAGAATTAAAGCAGAAAAGCATCCTGAAATTTGTGATAAGAGTGTAGTCCTCCAGTTTAGGAAAACTTTCCTGGTTTAAAAAAATACACAACATGGAGTAGAGCCAGGTCCACAGGCAGCAGCAGGAGCATATCATCACTGCTAGCAGAATGCTCTGGTAACTGGATTTTTGTTCCTGACAAAATGAGAAGGTCTGTTTTTTGATCATGGAAACATTTTCCCAAAAGAAACCCAAATATATTTTCAAAGTATTTCCCAAGTGTCAGCAACTATTAAGTAGAAAACACTCATTAGTCAACAGAGTAGAGGAAAAAAGGAGCTTCAAGTTAGGGCACTCACTTGGTCAATTTTGAAGATCCACAATGTTTTGATTAAGAGCCAATGAATTATGCAATACGTTTTATTATCCAAGGTAGAACAAAGAAGTTGAAAAATTCTTGAATGAACTGCAAGGACAACTGATTTAGTGAGCAATCTGTCTGAGAACCAAGTTCCTTCTGCTCAACTCAAAGTGCAGTTGACTCTGACCTTTAGTTCATGGGGGGTGGTTGTGGAGTCTGAAGCTGAGTTCATTAATGCATCAGTCTCAGCTAGTCTTAGTAAATATCCTTTCTTATCATCCTGGAACTTCAACATCCTGGTTGGATGTGTTTCCTTAGTAACTTGGGGAACTAGAGCCACCCCACTTCCTTTCCTCTCTCCTAAAAATCAAAGGCCTTGATTTTGTGTCTCGATCTCTTTTTTTAGCGCCACATCCAAGAAAAAAGTTGAAGAAAACATCAGCATGGCATTTGCAAAAGAGCTGGTGACCTAGAGATAGAGCTGTAGGCCATTCTAGAGGCAAAGTCAAGCCTATCTTGGTGTCAAGAGGATGGAATAGCCTTGTCCTATAAGAAGTGAGATGCCACAGTATTATATGAGAGAGAGAGAGAGCACAGAAAGGACTTTTATTCATCTGACCCGTAGTGATTGTTCCTTTAGCCTCTTATCTTCCCACTGCTTACTGGCATCAACCACTTTAATTAAGTAATCCAGATGCCCAGCCAGTCCACCTTTTTGAAGGGCGCTGAAGAAGATCCCAGCTTCATTTCTGTATTATCTTCATAAGGCAGACAGGGAGATACCCTCTTGCCATTTCCTTTAGATTAGTAAAAAGAGCCCTCTGAATCCAACGGTTTCTGCCTAAGTGAACAATGAACCACCCTAAAAAGGAGGGAAGCGAAGGTCTTTGGAGTTATATCAAAATAGAACTGACTAAAATTAAAATTCCAAGGCAAACAGTTTGCTATCAAACAAGTTGTCAGAAACGTTTCATCACTGACTTTCCCAAAGCTCTGTCATTAAACATTAATACACAAACAGCTGAAATGTGCCCACTTTTAGCATGGTCTCTAGTCTTCCTCTTTCCTCCTCCAATCAGGAGTAAATAAAAGGCAGCATCAGGTTTTGCTTTATAGTTTGTCAAATGCTTTGAAATATGTGATAATGCTGTAGCAACACCATGGGTGGCAATGGTATCCTTTTGCCCATTATGCAGATGAAGTTAGTGAGCCTCAAAGAGTCTTAAAGTATTTGCTCACAGTTGCTCCAACAGTATGCAAAGAACTGGCATTTGCACCTCTTCCTTTTCTTAGAGTGGTCAGTTACATTATGGTTCATTCCAAATTTTGGGAAACTGTTGCAGTTGTTTTTCAAAAACGAGATGCCTCCATGGTGCACTGATGCAAGGCGATTACCACAATACTGAGCAAATATTGTGAAACCACAAGTATGTGTGTTCATGTACATGTGATGAATAGAAAGAGTTCTGGAACTGTGCACACACAGTTGGTGACAGAGTTTACTTCCACGGTGGTGTGTATGATGGGGGTGGAGTGCCTACATTATTTACTTCATATACTCATGTGTTGTTTAACTTTTTAATGACAAAGGTATGCTATGTTTGTCATAAACTTTCCCTTTACTCAAGATAGATAACCAAAACATCCTTCCTATCTCAAATCTTTTTTGCTGTCTCCAATTCTGCAGACCTGCAATAAGCAAAAAGAATATTGTTATTCTATTTTTTGTTGTAATATTCTATTTTTTGTTGTAATATTGTTGTTTTCTATTGCTTATTATCATGTTATTATCCATGACAGTAAACATTGATGCACAAAACCAGTGCCCCATAATATACCAACCACGCTTGCTGTCATTAGAGGCAGTCCATGAACGAGGAACTAACAAACACTGCCTCCTTTGTAGGTGCAAGACACTTTCCCGTGTTAGCCAATTTGAGTCACTCACTACCTATGCAGAGTAGGCATACTTAACTCTGGTTCTATAGACGATAAATCCAGAACTCAGAGTAACAGTAACATGCCCATGTTCACACACAAATACATGGCAGAGCTGCACTAGTGCCTGTTCCATACCACGATGCCTCCTGGAAGCCAGTTTGGTAAAATTATTCAATTTATATTCAATCTTATATTTCAGTGAAACATAAGATTCAGGATAAATGATTTTTGGGGTTTTTATTTCTGTTTTTATGAGACCATTGAGTTTCATTCCTCTTGCCAATAATCTATATGACCCTAGTTTATCACAATAAAGTCCCATGGGAGGAAAAGAGGGGCCATTGGTTAGTGTGATTTTGTTCAATATAAATTTTATGAGCTAAATATAATTTTTGGTAGCAGAGACATTTTGAGTTAGAGTTGATGATTGAGACTTTCACAGCATCTCAAGCTACCTCTTAATCCCAAAATGTCCATTCATACATTGTTGTCTCCCATGGTCTTTTCCCTTGGCCCAGCCCACCTCTCAATGCAGGGACATGAAGGCTTCCATCTTGGGAGGATCAGATCGGTTGCAACTCATGAAGCATGTTTGTTCCCAGATAGTACTATACTTTCCCTCCACCCTCAAGGGTCACAGTAAAAAACGTCAACTGGAAAAAGAAATCCACTTAGTTTTTATTAAGCTACTTGACTTTTCCAAGGGTCTTTAACTTCCATCTTGGTTAAATGGTAATTGGACACTCAAGAAATGGCCTCAACTCTCTCCAGTAAGTGTACAGGTTTGTTAAGGACCAGAAAAATTTAAAAATCCCAGAAGGGAAGCTCACCAAAATATTAACAGTGCTTCTGTGAAGTGACAAGATTGGAGTGCTATTTTTAGTTCTTGCTTTACACTTTTCTGTTTTTTTCCAGATTTTCTACAACAAACATGTATTCACTTTTTAATCACAATAAAATGTTATTTTTTTTAATTCTGAAAAGCACGATGCAAGAAGCTTTACATGCAGTATTATCCTAGTTCTGTAACCATGTGCTTACAAAATTACTGAGGAGAAATAAGTCAAAATGTTTACAATGTCTGTTCCTAAGTAAAGGCATTATGGTTTATTTTTTTCTTTATATTTTTATGTGTGTTTCAAATTCTCTCTAAAGAGCCTACAGAGGATTTATAACCTTAAATAATGAACGTATTTTTAAAGGCTTGAAATTTGAGGAGGAGTGTGAGAAGGGGAGATTCTATGAAATTCCACAATGTTGTTACTATTCCTGTAGTAATGATATATACCCTTAATTCCTGGAATAGTTGAGATTTCTCCAAAATGCCTAATTTATACTTGGAGAATAATATATCCATCTTTTAGGATCTGGGCCCCAAATACTCTAATTTCTCCTAAATTGACTTAAGTTATTTCAAAATATCTAATGAGCTTCTAATTATCTAATGAGCCTCGCAAAATATGAGCATCTACACTGTGCCAGGTATCCTGCTTGGGGCTGCTTGAAGCATGCTATCGTCTTCAGGTCATCTCTTTTTCCTGGTGTCCC
The DNA here is from genome assembly GCF_007565055.1 of Rhinopithecus roxellana. Lineage (NCBI taxonomy): Eukaryota > Metazoa > Chordata > Mammalia > Primates > Cercopithecidae > Rhinopithecus > Rhinopithecus roxellana. The sequence continues at coordinate 71,260,953 of NC_044549.1, read as the reverse complement.
CCAGGTACTCTCACTTCCCCCAGGTAATCTCACTTCCCCTGCGCATGCTTGTCTCAGGGGCAGTTCACTAAAGGGATCCAGACAGACATCACAACTCTTTGTGCTCTTTCCTTTAATTTTTTTCCTTTCTTTCACTAGGATCCAGAGGTAGAGTCATTTTTACTGGGTCAGTCCCTATTATCACAAATGAGATTTCACATCTGAGACATGATGGTCTTTTGACTTTTCAAGTCACCATCGAACTCCGTTGTAAGATGGCATTAAATGCAGTAGTTGGAGATGAAAGAGGAGACCTAATAAAGGAATTGGAATACAGGCATTAGCTTTCTGATTCTGTTAGTCATCTGTTTTGTTCATCATCAAAATTATGACTGAATCTTATACAGTAGCCATTGCTTATAAAGAATATTCCTCTGGCCAGCTGCGTCTAATTTCAGACATTGTTACACTAAATACAGTAAAGGTCTTTGGCAAAACTATGAATTAATCAATTATGCCAGACCAGTTTTTTAGACATATAAAGAGTTCTGAATTTAGGACTTGGTTTAAAACTGGAATTTTTTGCCTTAGATGAAAACTTTAATTTAAAAAAGGGAGAGGGCTATCTTTTCTAGGAGGTGAAAACCATGTCTAGAAATTGCAGATGTAAATCAGAGCAGTTAAGCAGCATCAAAAAAAAGAAATCTGTTTGTGGAGTTAAAAATTCCTCCATTGATACAATACAGTAAATGCAATATGGTGACACAAACCATTGAAGTAAATACCAGCTCTAATAATAACTGTGTATCAATTGGAAAGTATTTTTATCATGTGTATGCTAGCTCCCCAGCCATAACCTTTTAAAAGCAGAACAAAATGTGTAATCACTCTGTCCCCGTTTCAGAGAAAGAAATGATTGATTGTTTGATCCCAGGAAACATCAGTGCTGCCTAATGGGTCCTTAGTGCTAAGAATAATGGAGAAAAAAACTCTGCGTGTCATTTGATAACCTCCCTGGCTAAGGAGAAGAGTTTGGGAGGGAAATAGAATAAGAAAAGAGGAAACTTAATTTCCCAATTAATCTCACTCTGCTTCTGACATAATTCTGGATGGCATTGAATATTAAAAATTGGCATGTCCCACATTTATATTCTTCCGCTCCATGCTGCCTCCTATCCATCTCTGTCAGATTTTCTCTGCAGAACAGGAATAGGACTCCCCAAGGACTTGTGGAAAGAGAGAGGAAAAGAGTAGAAGTCCTCCCTAAACTTTCCAATACTTGATTCAGTTTTCACCTGAAGTTCAAAACCATTCCACCTGAGGTGGTGCGAAGAGATTAAAGGTGTTCTCACAGTGATGGTTTAAGCAGGCCCACACTCCTTGACATTCCCTTTCAAACCTGGAGCCTAATTCCCATTGCCTTAAGTGTGAGTTGGATGTATGGACTCACTTCTAACTAATAAAACATGGCAGAAATGACCGTGTGAGACTTCTGAAACTAAGTCATAAAAGGCATCATGGTTTCCTCCTTGCTCTTTCTTGGATCGCTCAATCTCAGGGAAGCCACCTGCCATGTTGTGAGGACTCTCAAGCAGTTTTGTGAACAAGCCTGTGTGACTAGCAACTGCCAATAGCCAGCCAGGAACTGAGGCCTCCTGCCAACAGCCACATGAATGAGCTGTCGTGGGAGCATGTCCTCTAGCCCCAATCAATCTTAGTCCTCATAGTAGGTCATCAGTTGGCAGTAGGAGAACGTCCTGTTATACAGAAATGTTCATTGTAACTATGGGCCTTCCTGAGGCAGTGTTTTCACCTCTTAACCTCAAAGGTGAAATACAGGTTGGAGAGAGGTGCCAGCGGAAAGGTAATATGAGGACTGTTTTAAATAGTATGGTTGGTTGGTTTGTTTTGTAAAGTCCATTGGAACCTTCTTGGGCAAACCGGGGGCAGCCTTTATGGTGTGTCTAGGTGTCATGAATTCCTAAAAGGAAATATTGTGATAGGGTAAGACAAATTCAAACCCTCTTATTTTCTATGTGGTTAATGGGATCTCCTGGGGGCCCAAGTTGAAACCCTCAGTTACTCCTGACATCGAGCCCAATCAGCAGCTTGCCTACATTTTTAAAGACTCTGAGCTAAAGCCGCTCAGCTCAGCCACTCCCATCTTCCCAACTATACAAAACTCTGTGACCTAATACATGTTCATTGATCTAACTATTACATTTTTAGTTAATGTGTTATACGCAGTGATAGATAACATATTCACCTTTCACCTTGAGCACCTTGGTAACTAACATTTAAACCTTGGACTTGTGTTCTGAGCTAGCATTATATTCCCTAACTGCTTTCAGACAGATTTAATGAGTTTTATATCTTTCAGCTATGTGGTTGCCATGTACAGTTTGGCAGTTGAAATCATCTTATTCATCTCCTCATTCTTTGGATCTAAAGTGGCCTAGGTGTGCCCATAGTCAGTGGCAGAGATGCCAGTGTTCTGATTAGGATGGATACTTGTAATAATTTAAATGTGGCAGAGTTTTAAAATATATTAGTAGCAGAGACCAGAATTCCTCTTAGGAAGACACAACTGTCTCTGGAAAAACACTTTAATGAGATTCTAAGGAACAAGATAAGGTCGTAAGAACATAGATTTGGCAGAGGGTCGTGTATTGGAAATAATTCCATTACAACAGTGGAAGTGGTGGTAGGAAGAAGTGAGAGGAGGACCAGGTGACTAAGAGGGAAATGGCTGGGGGTGTTTAAGGAACAGAAATTTTCAGCATTAAATTTTGAGCAGTTTGCATTTCTGCAACAGAACTTCCAAGACTTTCAGGAAAACGCTCTGCTTGTGTGAGTCATTCATTTAATGGAAATTAAGAAGAAAGGGCTGGCAAGGTATGGAAACTGAGACCACAGAGGAGTTATTTGGCAGAACAAGGAGCTCAGGGCCATGGGTGATTCACAAACACCAAAAGCCCCCAAGGAATTTAAAGAAGTCTTAGAGACAACATTAGGCTTCTCAAAATCTATGAACAGCAGGTCTGGGTCAAGCAAGGTGACCCAGCTGACATCTGAATTATGTGTATTGCTCCTTTGTTTGTATGTTCAGAGTTCCTCTCTCCAGATTAGGATGTTACCTAGACTTTACCTTTGTTCTATTTCTCCAGACTGTGATGTTACCTAGACTTCATCTCAACATATGGTGACACATCTCATCATAGATGACTTCCTGGTTGTGTGGCGTGTGTGTGTGTGTGTGTGTGTATGTATGTGTATGTGTTTCTTGGATTTTTCTAAAGTGTTACAACCTTTAGTATGTATAACAACTCAATGAGGTAGACAGTATGTTTTTATTAGTTCCAGCCGCTTTATCAGAATACCATAGACTGAGTGGCTTAAATAACATTTATTTCTCACAGTTCTGGAGGCTGGAAGTGTGAGATCAGTGTGCCAGCATGGCCAGGTTCTTGGTGAAAACCCCATTCCTGGTTTACAGATAGCCATCTCCTCACTTAGTGGAGAGCAGAGAGAGGAAGCAAATTGTCTCATGTCTCTTCTAAAAACGGCACTAAGCTCAGCACGAGTGCTCCACACTCATAACCTAATTACATCCCAAAGGCCCCTTCTCCAAGTACCATCACGTTGGAGATTTCAACGTATGAATTTTGGAGGGACACAAACATGCAGTCATAACATACTACTACTACCATTATTACAGAGGAAGAAACCAAGACTTAGCTGTGTGTCTTGAGACATTTATGTAACTAACAAATGGGGGGGGGTCAGGATTCAAACTGGGCTTGTTCAGCTCAACAGCCAAAACTGTTAAGCATTGTGCCATGCCATGTTCCTACCGAAAAGGGGGGAAATGTTGCAAAGGAACCCAAGGGGAGAAAAAGGGTCATGATAATAAAGCAGTGGGCTGCGAGTCTAATAAAATCACAAGAGGAAAAAGCAATCCAAACAGGCAAGATGTGATGCAAATGCATGAGCAGAAGAAATCATTGTCACTGGGGGGCATCTGGAAGCCTTCTGTGAGTATGTGGGACTTGAGACACATGCGGAAGAATAGATAGGGCTGAGAGAGGCAGAAAACATTCTAATCAGGTAAACACTGGGGGTGATTATGACCAGAGGATAGGAATGATCTGGCGTGTTTGCAGAGAAAACCAGGATGAATAGGGAGGAAGAGAGAGGAAGAACAGGATGGATGAAGGTGGGTAGAAGAGGGCAAGTTACGGAGGATTCTGAATGTGAGTTGAAGAGCAATGAGGAGTTTTAAACTCTTGAGTCGGGCTATGGTTGGTGCAGAGCACTCTGCATTGGGTCTGCCCTTGCTCCTGAAATGCTGTCACCACATACTGCACGCTGCTGCTTCCTTTTAAGAGCAGGGATCATTTCCTATTCTTCCTGATATCCGCCTTCATTCTTAGAACAGTACCTAGCATACAAAAGGCATTCATTCAAAGATGAATTAGTAAATGAATAAATGAATGATCAGGAAATGAGGGGCGAGAAAGTGAGGCAGTGTAGAGCGGTGGTAGAGTCAGACCTCATGACTGTCTACTCACTTTCCACTTATGGTCTGGGTGTCTTCAGACATGTGTCTCCCTAAGCCTCAGTTTCCTTATCCAGCAAATAGAAGTAATAATAGTGTCAGCCTTCTTGGTCTGTTGTGAGGGTTAAGTGAAACAATACATGTAATACATTTACCCTAATACTGCCCATAAAATAAGCATAGAATATGTTACATCTCTCTAGAATGTATAGAATATATCAGGGTCACAGATCGACTTCAGTAAGCTAGACCAAGAGAACATAAACCCTAGGAATTAAGAAAAATTGTTGGGAGATTCTTAGACCTTCCTCAGAATTCAAGAGTGAGCTAAATTTTGGTTAAGTCTCAAAGGGCATACTGACCTCAGCTGGCCTCAGGATTTTAATTGGAGAAATCCCTGGGAATGTGATTATGGCCTTGAAAGCTCTGCCGGGGTGGGGCAAGGTTGGGGGTGCAGGTGTTGACTAAAACAGTGACAAAACTACAACTGTTTTAGAAAGATCTTTCTGGTGGTCATGGGGGTGGTGGCCTAGGGAACAGTGGGACTGGAGAGTGTCACTGAGAGGCTACTGAAGTAGCCCTAGTAAAGATGGTGAGGGCTTGAATTAATGCTGAGACTGTGAGGATGGAGGAAAGAACTTAGATTTAAGAGGCTACAAGAAGGCACTGCATTGGATTTAGAGACTGTTGGGAGCAAGTGAAAAGACAAAGACGTGGGTAAATGAGGATGTCAGCTTGGGCCCCAGGAGATACCATTCACCAAATACAAACTCAGAGGGGTTGAATTTGTCTTACCACATCACAATATCGCCTTTTGGGAATTCATGACACCTAGACACACAAAGGGTACTCCTGATTTGCCCAAGAAGGTTCCAGCAGACTTTACCAAAAAAAAAAAAAAAAAAAAAGGAAAAAATTCTTAAGACAGTCCTCATATTTACCTTTCCCCTGGCACCTCTCTCCAACCTATATTTCACCTTTGGTCTTGAGAAGGGAAAACTTTGCCTCAGGAAGCCCCATAGTTACAATGAACATTTCTGTATAACAGGATGTTCTCCTACTTCTAACTAGATGACCTACTTATGAAGACTAAGATTTCAAATAAGTAAATACTGGCATCAAATTCCCACCCAACAAAAGAATCAGAATGAGATTTGACTTGTACGTGCATGTGTGTGTGTGTGTTTGTGTGTGTGTTACCCCTAGCGTGCACACATACAGGAATACATGTTTATGGAACACACTGCCTCAGAGAACTCCCTTTAATCGGTCTTGGTATCACCATGGTAACGTGAACAGAAGCAGTACTCCTAATCATGGAGGGAAAACCTGCAGCTTTGTGATACACACCCCTGGGGAGAATTTCAGCCACCATGTGTACCACAGCAGCATAGATGCTCAGAATAAGCCCATGGGTTCTGTTTATCTTTGGCTGCTTCTAATCTTCCTCCTATCTGCTGTTTCAATCAGCCTTCCCTCAGGATCACAGAGCTCCAGTTCTCATCCCTGTCCTTGCTGCTGAAAAATGCTTCTCCACAAGCTTCCTTTGGCTATTGTGAGAGGGGGCTTTCCCTACTTAGGCGACATGGTGCGGAAATAAACAACCCTGCCCTACCTTAAAGTTATTTGAAATTATATGTTATTTTTAAAATAATAATAAAAACCAGACTTCAACATGCCAGCATCATCTATTTCGCAGGTTACTTATATAAGCATGCAATGAAAATGACGTATCTGTGACCCACAGATTCAAAATACCAAGTCAGAGGTCAGCTACCTGTGAGTGAGGTTTAAGAAATGCCTACTCAGTCTCTCCAAGGAAAAATCAATCTGGCCTTTATTATTTTTCTTAAGGGAATTGGAAGTAGCACTCATTAGAGAAATCCACTTGCCTCCAACTCCATGGGGATTTAGAATTTTCCAATTGTACTTAAGTATTATATCTCTGGTAACAGTTGTCCTAAGAGAGAGCTCTTTCTTCTGTGTAATATTCAAGTAATCTTCAAAGGCTTTTTATCTGCTAAAACTGATATGAAAATGGCATTTTATGTACCAACTCATCTCTAAGTATCAAATCATTACTTTTCTGTTTTGTGTACAGTATCATCTACAAATGTTCTGAACATTTGAACAGTCAATAACTTTTCTATTCTGTGTTTCAGTTGAAACAGAACTTTATATCATAAAGAATTTACCAGTTTTAGAATGTTTTAAAGATATGTGCCTATGTGCATTCACAGAAACATATATGCATATATACTTATATGAGTGTGTATATATGTGCACATATATGTGTGTAAGGTTACATATTATATGGTATAGAGATTGGGAGTTTGGGTTCTGGAGTCAAACTATCATGATGTGAATTCTCCCTTCTGTAATACCTTGTGTGAGCTACTTAACCTCTCTTTCAGCTTCATCTGTAAAATGAGAACAATAATAATAACCACTTCATAGAGCTGTGATGACTAAATGAATTAATACATATTTGCTACTTGAAACAGAGCTTGGCAGGTAGTAAGTGCTCAGCTTAGCAAATATTAGCTATTAGAAATAGTCCAAGTAACCCATATTTAAAAAAACTCAGTTACCTGTGAACAAGAAACTTCTAAGTTATTGGTGTGTTTTATATGTGTTTTACACAGTTAGCAATGGTAATAGCATTATTGCTCCTGTTTGCTCTTCTTGAAGACAGTGAATTCTTGGTGGCACTCTGCTGCCACACTCTCAGCTTTTCTAACTCTCTAGGCAAGTTCCAGGTCCAAGGCTTTCTCCAGCAGAGTTAGTCATGCAGGTGGACTCTCCATCCTGTGAAGGCTTCAGCTTGTCCGACAGCAAATTAAATCGATGCGGAGAAAGCTGTTGCAGGTGTGTTGTTTCTTGATATGGTTGGTGGTGGCAGTGTTTCATTCAGTTTTGAGAATTTTTCTTCTTACTGTTGTTAGTGTTGCTGGAGTGAAAGAATGTGCAGCTTCTAGGATGAGGACACATATTTGAGCAGAAGCAAATAATAAGGGTAGCTCCTCCACATCGAGCTCTCCGTCTGGGCGGGGACTGCAGTCTGCTCTGTGGACCATCCCCACACCCACCCTCACCAGTGAGGAGAGGCCCAGACTAGGCCTGAATTCAGTAGCCTGAAGTCCGGTCCACATGTGTACATTTGTGCATTCAGACAGCACCAAGAAAACAACCACGTTTAGGATGCTCTTAACCTCATTTTTAATAGACTTAGAATAGTTGTAGATTCACAGAAAAATCAAACAGATAGTACAGAGGGTTCTAATATACCCAATTCCAAGTTCCCCTGATGTTAATATCCTACATTTGTATGGTACATGTGTTACCATCAATGAACCAATATTGATAAATTGTTATTCACTAGAGTCCATACTTTATTCTGATAGCCTTAGTTTTTACCTGCTGTCCCTTTTCTGTTCTAGGATTCTATCCAGGCTGCCAGGTTACAGTGAGTTGGTCATGTCTCCTTTGCTCCTTTTGGCTGTGATAGTTTCTCAGACTTTCCTTGTTTCTAATGACTTGGACAGTTTAGAAGAGTATTGGATACATGTTTCATAGGTTGCCCTACTATTAAAATGCTGTCTGGTGTTTTTGTCATGATAAGACTGGTGTTTTGGGCTACTGGGGGGCAGGGCAGGGGGAAGGCCACAGAGGTAAAGTGTCATTTTCATCACATCTTATCAGGAGTACATAACATCAACATGATTTATAGCTGTTGATGTTGGCTTTGATCACCTGGATGATATTGTTGTCATGTTGCTCCACTGTAAAGGTACTTTTATTTTTTGTTCCTCCTTTTATGCCACACTCCTTGGAAGGAAGTCACTATGCATAGCCCACATTGAAGGAGTAGGAATGTATGTTCCCCCTCCTTGAAGACGGAGTATCTACATAAATTATTTGGAATTTTGGAATTGCCATGGGAGATTCATGTAGTCATTTTTCAAGTGAGACTATATAAAAGGAAATTGACCAAAGAGAAAATTATGGTCAACAGATGTGTAGAGATGAAGAGAAAATCTTGAAAACAACAAAGGAGAAAGTCAGAAGTAACATTTCTCATCTGTTTTTGAGAATTACCTGTATAGTCAGACAAGTACTCAGAACTAATGTTCAAAAATATTTAGTGCTACATTACATTATGTGAAATACTTAAGAAAGCAAGTAAAATATTCAAACAAATCATGGGACATTCATATAACTGTTAGGTCAAAAATGTATATATACATCCTTTTTATATGTGTGTGTGTATGTGTATATATATGTATGTATAATTATTTTTAAGAGATGGGGTCTTGCTATGTTGCCCAGGCTGGACACAAACTCCTGAGCTTAAGCAATCCTCCAGCCTCAGCCTCCCAAGCAACTGAGACTAAAGGCTCATGCTACTATGCCCAGCTCTCTCTATATAAAATTACTGGCATGGAAATACAGTAATGGTATGCTATGAATGAATTAAAGCAGGTTATACAGCCATATGTCTGGTTATGATTGTTTCATTATAAAACAAGTGTATTATATAAACACACACGTGTGTGTATATACAACATTTATAATGTCTGACAGGTTAGTTAATACCAAAAAAATACTTTTATTATGACCAGCTGGTAGGATTACATGTAATTTAGAATATTCCTTTTTAATACCTAAAATTTCTGTTTTCTTTAATAACTTTCTAATTATCTAATAAAACAAAAATTAAAAGAAAATGACCTAAAGCAAAAGATTTACTGACAAATATAACACTAGCCTGTTGTGTTAGTAATCCAAGTTGTTAGAAATCCACTATATGCCAGCTTTTTAAATGCCTCTAGTAGGACTTGAAATAGAGAAGTAAGGCAAGATCTTTAGTGGTTGTTTTAAATACTGTTTCCTATAACACCATTAATCCAAATTACAGGTACTTCTTTATCCATGATGGAACTGGACTCCAAGAACCCTCTGAACCCAAAGGCCATGTTGTTCCAGTCTCATTCCCATCTTCTCTGTTGCCCACAGTGGGCCTCAGCTCAGCCCTTCCCAATCTCAGTAAACCCCCACCATCCTCTTTTCTGGCATCCCACCTCACCGGCTGCTCCCTCCTGCCTATCCTAATCCCTTGAGTTTGCTCAGCTCCTCCCCTCTACTTATGAGTCTTCCACAAAGCTCAGCCTATGCACTCGCTCCCTGAGCATCACAATAGGAGAGGCTTTGTCATTGGCCTCAACCTTTTTAATGTCAACCTACTCCTTCACTCAAATCAAAAATGGATAAATAGAGCCAAAATGTAAACATGCCAGTCTTCCTATGTTGCCTTTCTTCTCTACTTTTCATCTCCTAGAAATGCTCTCCCCTCAGCTGTCCATTTTCTAGCCCTCTCTTTCCTTTAAAGTACGAGTTAATCACCCCCACCCTCAAATTTTCCAGCTCCCCTAAAGTGTATGATTTTTTTCTCTCTTATTTTTGCAAGCATCTGTTGTCTCTACAACTGGTTCTCGGTGGAAGCTACGATGGTCTGTTATATTTTCATTGTATCCCCCAAGAGTAGGACTCATTTTCTCATAGTCAGGTACTCCTGGTGCCTAGGATAATGAAATGCATACATTTGGCCTCAGTAAATGTTTGTCATTGCTCATGACTATGTGGCCGTCCCAGTGAGAAAGAACTAAAGATGTAGCAAGTGAATTTGAGGTAAGAGTAAGTACAATGTTAGGAACCCTGCCTCTGGAGCCAAACTGCCTCTAAGCTCTGTTGCCCACAGGCTGAGTCATCTCCTGCTTCTTACTCACCCTCTCTGAGCCTTTCCTCATGTGTAAAATGGGAATAATGATGGCACCTACCACTTAGAACTGGGATGAGGATGAAATGAGTTGAGTCATGTGAAGTACTCATTGTTTGCAAGTTGTCAAGCCAGGTTAGCTGTTACTATCATTAACTGGTTTGTGAATTACACCTTCAGAATCACATAGGCTGTGAGGAAAAGTCTGTCTCACAGACCACTGCTCACACAAACACAGTTTAGAAATGCATACACCATTGAGGATCCAAAATGATGTTTTGTAGCTGTTTTACAATGTGCCTGGGACTTGTTTGAATCAGGTAGGGCAAGATGACAGGCATGGAGACAACTGCATTTGAAAGAAGAGTTCGTTACAGTTCCAAGAGGAGGGGGCACACAGTGCCATGCAGGGGCTGCAAGAACAGCCAGAGTTAGTCAGGAGTCAGAAGGAACAATGAGAAAGCATGGGCAGTGGCCTTTATTACTATAGTGGCAGCAAGTTTTTGGGTGAGGACGTCCTTTACAGGGTAGGATGCAAAACACAGATGTTGGAGTTTGTGGCCAGAGGATTTGTAATACCAATTCCAAGTGCTTGCAAAAAACACAGGGAAATATGAATGCAAACAACTTTGGCCGTGAGTTTGGCCCATGATTTCAAGATGCCAAATCATCAATTACGTAGTATCAAGAACAATTATTACACTAGCCCAAGCCAATTCCTCACCACAACTGCTCTTGCCTGCAGTTTTCAATGGCCACCATCCTTTCCAGTGATGTTTGTAATTTTTGTTGACTTCTTGAAGTGGCCTCACTGGGTCTTGGGTTTTATTTAAATCTCCTATTGTTTGGCTCATTCTGGTTGATCTCTCTCCTCCTCTTTGACTCAGCTTTGACCACACCTGAAGAAGGGTTTGCTCCATTTTGCACTCTTTCTTCTGTGTACAAGGGTTGCTCCTTTTCACAGACAAGAAGAGAAACTTGGAAAACAGACGGAAGGTGAGGCTGTATTGTTAGGTCAACCAAGGACCAAGGTGGAGCTAACCTTTCAGCATTACATGCTAACCTTTCTGCTTTATGGACCGGTAGGGTCCTGGAAAACTGTTTCCCCCATCCAAAAGCCTTTTGCCAATTACTGAGAATACCTAAATCTCTAATTCTGAGGCCAGTCTGTGCTGTGGCTTGGGTGAGCTGCCGACTGAGGTCTGCTGAAATTATCCCACTGTCAAGACAGGACCCAGCTACAGCCCAACACCCTTCTCTTCTTCTTCTTTTTCTAAAGAGAAGCCCCACTTATATCCATGCCAGCCACATGACTGGATAATTACAGGAAACCATGGCTCCACTCAGCTGAAAAGAAAAAATTCTTGAAGAAGAATTTCAGGCTCTTTTACTATTTCCCCCTTTTTACAGTCTGGCTCTGTGCCGTCATCTTGTCGCTTTCTTTTCTCCATGCTATTTCTGCGATGCTTTCCTCCCCCCGGCAACCCCTTACCACGCCATCCTCTATTTGGATAAATGTGAGGTCTCTAATACTCAACCTTCCACTCTGAATTAGCTGAACTTCTTTCCTCTCTCTTTTTCTTTAGGCAGAAAAAAATACCTATTTCACTCTATAGCCCTTGCTTTACTATTGTATTTTTTACTATCATTCTTAAGGTGAAATATACTATGGGTAGGTAGCAATCTGTCTGGTTTTGATTTCTGCTCCTATTTACAGAGGTTGCCACGTGATTATACCCTTTAATGATGGTGGTAAACAAACAGGAGGGGACTCAGACAGAATTCTAAGAGGGACTGCTTGATTTAAGTATGTATTTATGGGAATAAACGCAGATTCCACAGGAGCCCTGGAATTTACTTCACAGTGATTGTCTTTCTTTGACTCTGGCTTTTACTTTCCCAAATTGAGCATCTTGGTATCTGCACGTCTCTTTTGCTTGGAATGTCACGCTGCAGGTCTTAGGGGCTGGGACAGAACAGAGCACGCCACAAGTGCACTTGAAGGAGAGCTCAGAATCAACCAACCAAACCCCTCCAAGTTCCGATGGCAGCACAGATTCCAGACTGAAACGCCACTGCATCTTGCTTCATTTGACTGAAACAAATGCAATCGGTTTGCATTTGACATTTATTCTTTTAGGGAGAGGCTGCCAGGGGAAGGGGCATTAACCACAAATATGACAAGGTTAAAGAACAACGGGTCCGGTCTGAAGCATTGTATTTAGATGGTTGACATCCTGGGCTCATCAATCAATATTATTGACTTGGCCAAGCTTCGGGTTGGAGTAATTTCTATAATGAGATTTAGCCTGCACCACAAAATGGTGTGTTGGGGATAAAATGTCTGAAGCCAATCTTTTATGAGATACATTTTAGGAAAATGTTCTTAATCTTAAAAATAGAACTTGTAGTGTTTGCAGCCAGGAAGATGCTTAATTAGATTCACATAGGAGTCACCAGCTGTTCACAAGACAAACAGAAATGTCTGAGGTCTCCCTGGTTCTATAAAGACAGGGGAAACGGTTCCCTCTTTTCGTGCCAAGTATGAGAGGCCCTTTAGCTAAAAGCCCTCCAGCCTGAGTGGCCAGGCTTGGCACACAGAGGCTCACTTTTTCCTTTTCCTCTGTCCTCTTGTTCTGCTCTTTAAACCTGAGGAGTTCTTAGTCACAAGAGTAAAGTGGCCACAAAGCTAAACTGCCATGTGAAAGGCAATGCCCGACCAGCCATCTCTCTGCCTGCTCCCGCCCTGGGCGTCTCCTCTCCCCACTCTCAGAGGTGAATGCTCTCTTTGCTGAATGAGTTTCTCAAGCTGGGTGATGTCATGACAGAGAGGGGAACAGGGAGAGAAGACATATGAAGGAAACTGAGAGGCAGGAGGGGAGGATGGAAAGGTATTTCCAGAAAGGCTTGGTTCAACCTATATAACCAAGAATTGGGAGAAAGCATCAAGAGCATGTGGAGGGAAAATTGTGCAGCAAGGACTGAGAGAGTTTCATGGTTTGAGTGGAAGAGAGAAAGGAGACTGGAAGAAGTGTGGTTATGAGTTGTGAGTTATGAACCTTAAAAGTATAAAGACAATTTGAATGAAGTTACTAGGCTCACAGGGTCGGAGGAGAAAGAGGTCTTAGAAGTGATATGGCTCAGCCTCCCATTCAGTGCAGGAAGCCCTTTTAAGGCATTCCTATCAAAGGGCCACCCAACCTTTACTTGGATGCCTTCAGAAACAGTACATGTGCTAGTCCACTGGCAGTATAGAAGGGTAGTAATGAACACAAATGCTAGAGCCAGACTGCCGAGGTTCAAATCCAGGAGCCACCAGCTACTGATTGCACCTTGGACATGTTACCTGATACCTTGGTTTCTGTACCTATAAATTGGGAATAGTAGTAGCAGAGTGCCATTGTGAGTATTAATTGTATATTTATATATACAGACATATATATATAAATTATATAAAGTAAACATATATTTATTCATAAAGTGCATGTATCACTTAGTACTTGGCATATAAGAAGTGGCATATATGTACTTGCTAGTATTATCATCACTATTATTCAGGTTGTTCCATGGATAAGAAAGTTCTTTTTCAGACTGAGTAAATTTGGCCTCTCTTATTCATGCCTGTTTATCCCATTTCTCAGCCCTGAAGTAACTCAGATCAAGCCTTAACTACTACCTTGCATGTGTGTCCCAAGTATTTGAAGCTAATCATTGTGACCCTTTGTCTTTCTGCCTTATATTCTAGAGAAGAGTTCTTGCAAATGCTGTTTCTTCTGCTTGCAACACCTTTCCTTCCCATGTTCTTCATGTTCTAACTTAGACTCCATCTCCTTCAATACACCTTCTATCTGAGTACTTAACACATTACTTGCCTATTGTGTTAGGCAGTTCTTGCATTGCTATAAAGAAATATCTGACACTGGGTAGCTGACAAAGAGAGGAGGTTCAACTGGCTCACCGTTCTGGAGGCTATATAGGAACTATGGTACCACCGTCTGCTTGGTTTCTGGGGAGGCCTCAGGGAGCTTTTACTCATGGCAGAAGGCGAAGAGGGGGCAGACACTCACATGGCCAGAGAGGGGGAAAGAGAGTGTGGGAAGTGCCACACACTTTTATACAACCAGATATCATGTGAACTCGCTCGCCACCAAGGGCATGGCACTAAGCCATTCATGAGTGATCTGCCCCTATGATCCAAAAACTCTCACCCCACCCAGCCCCACACCCAACAATGGGAATTACATTTGAACATGAGATTAGTGACCCACACCACATCACCCATATTCCCTGAGCATAATTATAAAATAAAGGACATAGTGTCGGCTCTCAAGGCCATTTGTGTATGTGTCACCATTTTGGCATATTACTTACACATCTTGTAAACCAGGCTTCATATGAGGTCCAGCATAGTCCTGTGTTTCGAAAATATGTGTTGAATGAATTAGGTGGAATACAGGAGAAGATGGGTGGGCATAAAGCAAAGGCCTTCTTGAAAGGCCTTCTAGCATTTCCCTTGGAGAATAGGGTCTTTGGAATAAGGAGGTGGGTGGGAAGAAAGTTGGCTTTTACACACACACACACACACACACACACACACACACACACACAAAAGCAAAGACTCAAAAATTATAGGCATGCTTGTAGGAAACAGGTAAACCTATAATCCCATTAGCTGATCATATTTGTCCCTGTTAATGCCATCAAAAAATGAAAGTTTCTTGGGTTTTTACTTTGTGATTGCTTGGTCAGCTCTCAGACTTTGCTTTGTTACTTAGAATCCTGGTAATAGAAGAAATGAAAAGCAAAAGACAAAGAAGCAGGCAAGGGTGAATCGATTCATAGAATAAAGAACAAGGAAGGGAGTGAAGATGAGGACAGAGATGGAAGGGCCCTCTGGGTTTGGATGTGGGCAGAAGGCCTTTGAAGAGTAGAGAGAGAAGATAGTGTTTTGGTAGAAGTCACTCTTAGGAGTGTGAAAGAGTTTGAAAGTGGAGAGTCACCTTGGGAGGCTTTGTAAAGGAAATTTACTTTGCACTAAAAATGATCTCTTCTTTATAGGGTTTTCTTGTGAGACGGAGTAAAGATTTAAACGGCTTTTGATGTTCATTTTCTATCAGACTGCTATTTCTTTGAACGTGGCATAGCCCCAAGCTCCAGCCATGTGGGACCCCAGTTGTATATGGGTCATGTTCTGCTTCAGCTGGTGGATTGCGTGATAAAATCCATGGATGCAGCCGGGCGCAGTGGCTCAAGCCTGTAATCCCAGCACTTTGGGAGGCCGAGACGGGCGGATCACGAGGTCAGGAGATCGAGACCATCCTGGCTAACACGGTGAAACCCCGTCTCTACTAAAAATACAAAAAGCTAGCCCGGCGAGGTGGCGGGCACCTGTAGTCCCAGCTACTCGGGAGGCTGAGGCAGGAGAATGGCGTAAACCCGGGAGGCAGAGCTTGCAGTGAGCTGAGATCCGGCCACTGCACTCCAGCTCGGGCGACAGAGCAAGACTCCGTCTCAAAAAAAAAAAAAAAAAAAAAAAAAAAATCCATGGATGCTCTTGTTCCGCAGAATGGTGAGTGAGGTATTGCCATAGCCACATAGCCCTAAGAGTGAGCATAGACATTACATAGAGGCTACAATGTCTATAAATATGTGAAATAAGCATGGGTGCAAGTCAAAGAAGCCCATAGGTCTCTTAAAACTTCCTCTTTGGATAAACACAGACTATTTTGTCCTAGCCTCCCAAACTTAACCAATGCGTAGTCACAATCTCTATCTAGATACTGATCCAAAGAGCAAATTATTCTAGGGTAAAACCAGAGGAACAGTATTCCTTGCCTTTATTTTTTTCCATAGACCAATGGTAGAAATGTTACCCTGGATATAAAATTTATATAAAATACCAGTGTTCTTTTCCAGACTGGATTAATGATTCCCATTAAAAAGGTATTTGATTTGCAAACTATGCATCCAACAAAGGACTAATATCCAGAATCTACAAGTAACTCAAATAAATCAGTAAGAAAAAAAAACCCATCAAAAGTGGGCAAAGGGCATGAATAAACAATTCTCAAAAGATGATATACAAATGGCTAACAAACCTATGAAAAAATGCTCAACCTCAGTAATTATCAGGGAAATGCAAGTTAAAACCACAATGAGATACCACCTTACTCCTGCAAGAATGGTCGTAATTAAAAAGTGAAAAAATGATAGATGTTGGTGTGGATGTGGTGTAAAGGGAACATTTTTACACTGCTGGTGGGAATGTAAACTAGTACAACAACTGTGGAAAATAGTATGGAGATTCCTTAAAGAACTAAAAATACAACTACCATTCAGTCCAGCAATCCCACTACTGGGTATCTACCCAGAGGAAAAGAAGTCATTTTATGAAGAAGACACTTGCACACACATCTTTATAGCAGCACAATTTGCAATTGCAAAAATATTACCAATCTAAATGTCTATCAACCAATGAGTGGATAAAGAAAATGTGGTATACATACACCATGGAATACTACTCAGCCATAAAACAGAATGAAATAACGACCTTTGCAGCAATTTGGATGGAGCTAGAGGTCATTATTCTAAGTAAAGTAACTCAGGAATGGAAAACCAAATATCAAATGTTCTCACTTAGAAGTGGGGGCTAAGCTATGAGGATGTAAAGGCATAAGAATAATATAATGGACTTTGTGAACTATAAAAAATAAAAAATAATAATTCCCCAGTGGGCCATTTTTTTAGAGGACACAAATTTCTGCTTCTGATGTACAAATCCAGTCTTCTTGCAAATTTCTGAGCTTGTTGCTCTTTTGTGGCTAAGCTTTTCACTTTTGTTATAAAACACTTACCACACATACCATAATTAGGTATGGAAGGAGGGTGAGGGATAAAATACTACATATTGGGTACACTGCCTGGGTGACAGGTGCACCAAAATCTCAGAAATCACCATTAAATAACTTATCCATGTAACCAGAAACCAACTGTACCCCCCAAATTATTGAAATTCAAATTATTTTTAAAAAGATATTTGGGTAAAGGATGTTGTCAGAGAACCTCTGCTGAAACCTTTACCTACCCTTGAAAAAGCCCCCAAGTTGTAAAGAAATATATATCGTGCTCCTGCTCCTCCAAATGTAAAAAAAAATCAGCCATTCCTATCTAATTTGACCATGTGTTCATATTTTCAAGTTGTTGTTTTAATTGTAGCAAGGAAGAAAACTTGACATTCTCTAGTTTTTCAAAGGAAAGGTGATGTATACATGCTTCCCAATAGGAGATCATAACCATTTTTAAAAACACATCAGCCAAATATATGGAAAAAATTGCTTTATGGTAATACAAGGAAGAAGGATCTTTAAAAACAATTCCTGGCCAGGCGCAGTGGCTCACGCCTGTAATCCCAGCACTGTGGGAGACCGAGGCAGGTGGATCACGAAGTCAGGAGATCGAGACCATCCTGGCTAACAGGTGAAACCCCGTCTCTACTAAAAATCCAAAAAAAAAAAATTAGCTCGGCATACTGATGGGCACCTGTAGTCCCAGCTACTCAGAAGGCTGAGGCAAGAGAATGGCATGAACCCAGGAGGCGGAGCTTGCAGTGAGCCAAGATCATGCCACTGAACTCCAGCCTGGGTGACAGAGTAAGACTCCACCTCAAAAAAATTTAAAAACATAAAATTAAATTAAAATTAAAAAAATAATAATTCCCTAGTGGGCCATTTTTTAGGGGACACAAATTCTTGCTTCTGATGTACCAATCCAGTCTTATTGCAGGTTTCTGAGCTTGTTGCTCTTTTGTGGCTAAACTTTTCACTTTTGTTAAAAAACACCACACATACCATAATTAGAAGTTTGGAGTTGTGTATTTGGGGTAATCTCAGACAGATCCATTAGACTGGCCTCAGCTTTTCAGGAAAAAGTTTATTTTGAGTTAATTTATTATTGGACATTGAGGCTATTTCAATTTGCTACCAAATCCTGACTTCACTTTACCGTTAAATGTGACTGTTAAAATGTGCAGAAAGCATTTACCATGTTTTCTCTGTTTATAAGAGACAAGGTGGCTATATATGATGTTAACAATAATTATATCAGAGAAGTAGAATTACAGACCATTTTAATTGTCTCACCTTGTACAACAGCAAGAAGTCTAATAAGAAAAAAGTTAAATGTTATTTTAAAAGTATTTATTTAATAAAGAATAAAAATAAACCATTTTCTTAGTATTCCTAGGCTTTCAGATGAGGTGGAGTGCATATTTCTCTGGCATCAATTACGTATGTTCTAGATTGTTTATTAAACGATTAGAAGAGAAAATTCAACAAAAAGAGAAAAGAATGAGGATGAAAAGAAATTGTGTATGGAGGCTGGGTACAGTGGCTCATATCTGTAATCCCAGCACTTTGGGAGACTGAGATGGGCAGAGCACTTGAGGTTAGGAGTTCGAGACCAGCATAGTCAACATGGTGAAACCCTGTCTCTACTAAAAGTACAAAAATTAGCTGAGTGTGGTGACACACACCTATAAGTCTAGCTACTCAGGAGGCTGAGGCAGGAGAATCGCTTGAATCCAGGAGACGGAGGCTGCAGTGAGCTGAAATCACATCACTGCACTCCAGCCTGGGTGACAGAGTGAGTCTCCATTTCAAAAAAATAAAATTGTGTATGGAGACATATAAAAACTGAATATATAAGCAGGTCTGAAAATATTGAGAGCATCTTAAGCTGGACTTATATAATTATTTGAACAATTCAGGTCAAAAGCCATGCTTAAAAATAAAAGCAACACCTGTCAATTCAAAGCAAAAGTATTTTATTTGTATCAGTTTCTACTCCCTGTAAATGTAAAATTAGCCCAAAGGGTTAGAAAAAATAAAAAAACAGAAGTGTTCTTATTCTCTCAGTCTCTTGCTCACAATGTGAACACATCAGAGATTAAAATAACACAGAATAAGGTTGGAGTTTCAACAGGCATTATCCTGAGAAATCAAGGGAAGGCTGAGAGTGGGTGGTCGGTGAATAGATATTAAGAATAAAATGTCCTCTTTTTGGGTGCATGACTTGTGTGTGGAACTATGCCCACCCTTTGCTTTGCTTTGCTTTGCTTTGCTTTGGCGGGGAAGCGGAGTTCTGACTTGGCTCTGTGACATTCCATGATATGTGCCTCAAAGCTGTGAGACATCGCAGGGAAAATGTCACCGTGTAAGGGCAGTCTGTCTCAGGGCAATGCAACATGGCCATCTGAGGCATTGCTTGGTGGTCGAATGATTCATCAGAATACAGACACTGAACACTATTGATTTGAGGACAAGACATGGCAGAGATCAGTGAGATTCTGAGCAAGAATGGGGAATTACAGGGCATGCTCAGATGACAAAGGAAAATCTAGGACAGCAGTCTATATGTGCAGGCAACAGAGATGAGGACAATGTGCTGATAGCAATATTTTGTTAATATCTGGCAGTTGTTAATAAAGGGTGCTTCCTGGAGCAACCAGAACAAGTACCTGCCTAAATGGAGTCAACTAATATGCTTACTAAAAGGTTTTCGAGCTAAATGGCAAATTGCTTCAGAGCAGGCAAAATGCTCCATTTAAGATTCATAATTGGAAGGCACTTTATCTACCTAATGATCAGAAGGATGCTGATTATTAGAAATGCCTGCATTAAAGACAAGGAAGCACATTTGCATTCAGCTCAGAGTAGGGGTAGAGGGAAAATAATAAGAATTCTCTTAAGATACAGATCTTAAATTCTTTACAGCATTTGTGTTAATGCCTCTCCTGGAGTCCAGCCTCACATAAAGTGAGTGGAAAATAATAACCCCAGATGTGTGCTGGACACTGCATCCTACTGCACAGAGAACCAAAGGATTCCAGCAGCAGCAGCAGACCGTCACATGCAAGCCTTCTCTCACCAGCAAACCCACACACATGCGAACAGCCAGCACAGCAGCACAGCCAACTGTTCTAGCCACAGAGCCACTGTGGAGGGTTTGCAAATCAGGATGGGAGGGATTAAAAGAGAGCCAGTGTAGAGATTTTATATCTGTAGGAAAACAAAAACAAGATGAATGTTTCGTCAAGCTCATGATAGTCTCTGAACAGAAGAATAATGTGAGATACTGAAATAGAAAAAGAAAACCAAACCTTGTGCTATTCAAAGTGAAGAATTAAAGGACACTCCAAGCCACACCCTTGCCCCCTAGTTTCCCTTCAATTATCCATACAGTTGGATGAAGAAGAGGAGGTAAGGAAGAAGTGAGGCTGGTATTTGGGATCTGAATTATTGAGCTATCACTTCACTTTCTCTAATTCATTCTGAATCCATATACTTAGTCTTATTTTCTAAAATAACTAAAAAGAGCAGCTTTTAATACTCTTAATAGCACATGTCATGAGGAGCTTTTTTTTTTTTTTTGTAATTTGAACAGAACAGTGGGCATTATTACTTCACACACAGTGGATACTCAGCAACCCTTACTGTGTGTCTCCAACTTCCATCCTTGCCATGATATACTTTCCTTAGACACTGAGACTTGAGGTAGGAAGACCAGGTAGGAGTCCCTTGTACAATTGTCCAGCAGGCAGTAATAAAGGGTTTACAGTAGAGTGTTGGGAAATGTGTGTTGACCAGATACATTTCAGAGTGAATTAGTAGCATTTGGTGACCAACTAAATTTTAGGAGGAAAGAGAAGTAGCTGAAGAGGAGGCTGATTTCTCTAGGCCGGCCAGCCAAGTGGATGGAGGGACCATTACTGACTGGGGATGCAGGTCATCCTGAAGAACATCAATCAAGTTCCTGGCAGGGAGGCCTTTGGGGGGAACTGGACCACGTGGGACTGTTTGCTCTGGTTTTTAATTTTCTCTCTTCTTCCTTAGCTGTCAAGCTGTCAGCTGTCACTTCTTGCTACTGTCAGTGTGCCTGCTTCTAAGCACCTTCCTTCTTTACTTCCTAATTTGCTGCTTCTGGAAAGCCTGAGAGGCAAGGCTGCTAGAAATGTATGTAAAGCAAGAGTCTATGGAGGCTAAGTAATGGTCCAAGGACCATTGACTATTATAAAGTACAGGGCTTCGTGATTACTGTTTCAACTGCTCAATTTAAATGGATTAGGTCTTCAGAGATCTGGCACTCAGATAGCTAGGGAGGTATTGATTTCTATTTGTGTAGCAACTTTGAGAATAAAATTGTTCTTCAAGTCATCCAATGATTCTTAATTTTTAAGGTAAGGTTTTAATTTGGCTGCTATGTAATAAATCATAGCTAGCGCTTACTGGGCACTTAGTAGTTGTCAGACCCTGTTCTAAGAACTTTACACGTAATATCACTTGTAACCAACCAGGAGCCCTAAGGATTGGGCAGAATTATAATTACCCATTTTATAGATAGAAAATCTGGGGCATAGAAAGGTTAATTTTTCTAAGACCACAGAGTGGCCATAAGCAGCAGAGCCAGATTCAAAAGCACGGCCCGGTGTGGTGGCTCACACCTATAATCCCAGCACTTTGGGAGGCTAAGGAGGGCGGATCATTTCTGGTCAGGAGTTCAAGACCAGCCTGGCCAATATGGTGAAACCCTGTCTCAACTAAGAACACAAAAATTAGCTGGGCATGGTGGTGTGCACCTGTCGTCCCAGCTACTTGGGAGGCTGAGGCAGGAGAACTGCTTGAACCTGGGAGGCGGAGGTTGCAGTGAGCCGAGATCATGCCACCACACTCCAGCCTAGGCGGCAGAGTCTGAAAAATAAATAAATAAATAAATAAATAAATAAATAAATAAATAAATAACTCTGTCTCAAAATAAATAAATAAATGGGCAATTATGGTGAAATGGAGTCATATGGACTGGCACTGTTCCAATATGACTGGTGTCCTTATAAGAAGAAGAGATTATGACACAGACAAACATAGAAGGGGACCTTCTAAAACCAGAGGGAAAAGGTGGCCATCTGCAAGCCAATTAGAGAGGCCTCAGAAGAAAACCCTGCTGATACCTTGATCTTGGACTTCTAGTCTTCAGAACTGGGAAGAAATGCATTTCTGTTGTCTAAGCCACTTAGCCTGTGGTATTTTGTTATGGCAGCCTGAGGAGACTCGTACACACTGACCAAAGAGGTTTGTATTCAGAGCTTTATGTAGAAGCCCCCTGAAAACAACCTCCCTCCTTGACTTTTGTCCCAAATCTTAAGTTCATTGAAGGGATTAGCTCAGGGAGAGGAAAGGAAGTTTGGTTTCTTAGAGGATGAGAGGAGGCCGAAATGAAAAAGGCACAGGAGTGGAGAAGATTCTTCAAGACCAGAAGGGCTCATGGGGCTCAGTGAGTGCAGGCTTCTCATGGCATCCTCTCAGTGCTCTGAAGAGAGAGTGCTGTTCCAGGCACAGTTCCAGGACATGGGGCTCCAGCCTTGTCACCTCTCAACCCCTGGGTGCAATCACGACTCAGCTGAGTTTCTGCCAGATCAATAAGATGGAGATTCAGAGAAAGATATTTTATAATTTGACTTATTAATTCAAAAAATGTGAATTAATAATACTTTAATACTGCTTTCCCACCCAAGCTTGTTAAATGGAACTCAAGTAGGATCACACCCTCTGTGGAAGAATTAATCACCCAGTTGTGCAAAGACTCCAAGCAGAACACTGACAGCGGTGATCACAGTCGTTCTTCCCTGCCCAGCATCACCCCTTCTTTGTCTGGCAACACACCCTGATACCTTTAGGAGCAATGACTTACCTCCCTAAAGTGCATGCTCCTGGAGGATTGTCAGTCAGGGGGCTTGCCTTGCCAAGGACAAGCATGGGACCCAAATGGACCAATTGGATTCTCTCTCCCCACTCTGAATCTTGAAGGGGGTGGTATAAGGTAGAACAAATGCTAGAATTAATTCATCTCAACTTTGGCTCCCTAAAGTAAGTGGCCAAATTGCTGGAGTTCCTTGGAGATACCATAATAAAACTGGTTCTCCAGGCTTGACTTGCATCCTGTACGCACCCATATCTCCCTTGAATAAATTTCCTTTTGCCTTCAGTCTGCCAGAGTCTATTTCTGTGGCTTTCAACCACAAAAGAGCCCTAGGTAATCTAATGCCTGTGGAATCAGACTCTGAAAACTAAGATGGAAGCAGCAAATATGGTCCATTGGTTCTCACTCTTTTGGAAAGGTGTGTGTGCCTGTTGTGTGTTGAGATTTTGAGCCACCCATTTTGATATCCATTTGTTCCAATACCATTTATTGAAAAGTGACTCATGTCCTTCATACGTAGCCTTTTCATCCTTGTCAAAAATCAGTTGTCTATATCTGGTTTCTTTCTGGACTCTCTAGTCAGCTTCATTGAATACTTTGTCTTTACACTAATATTACGCTGTTTTGATCACTATAGTTTTATAATGATATTGTTATGTTTGGGTGTGTGTGTGTGTGGATATGTGGGTGTGGGGGAGAAGAAAGTTGCAGTCATCAGGACATTTCTTCCTTAAATGCTTTAGTATGCAAGTTTTAATAATAAGGGCTTTGTCATACTTAACTTGTCACAGCAAAGAAAATTAGTAATAATCCCCAAATATCATTTAATATACAGTCCATATTCAAATATCTCTAATGTCTCCAAAACATCTATGGCTGTTTTTTTTTAAAAAAAAAAGATATGATAGATCTTTTATTAATATCTCTAGCTTGTCTTTGATGATTTAGAATTTTAAACTTTTTTCCTTGGGTCAATTTTCATAATTTATAATATTACTAGGGATTAATCCTTCCAAGTTTTGAAACTGTTATATAGGGTTGCTTATCATAGTCTCTTAAATGATTTTAATCACTTCTATATCTATGGTTATTTCTTCTTTCACATTTCTAATCTAGCCTGTTTTTGTTCACACTCACTGTCTTTATCTCTCTTGCTCACTCTTTCCTTCACCAGGATTTGAAGGGGCTTATCTATAGGTGTCACTGGCCTTTGCCAAGAAGCAATATTTGAGTTTATTTTTCCTCTCTGTAGATATGCTATTTTATTACCTTTTATTTTATGTTTATTTCATCCCTCTTCTTAGTTTCTTTGGGTTTACTATGTTGTTCTTTTTAAAAAACTATAGAAGTGAGTCTTTAGCCCCTTTTTGGTTGTTCTTTGGCAGGGAAGGCATTCAAGGCTGTAAACTCTCGTCCAGGCTGGGTCTCATTGTGTCTGACGGACTTTGTATGTTGTACACGCCTTTTCATTGCTTTCTAGAAAGCTGGTGATTTTTCTTTTGATTTTCTTTTTAATCCAAAGGTTATCAACAGCTACCTTTTAGTTTCCAAATGGGTAAAATGTTTGGCCATTTTAAAATTGCTTATGTCTTATTTTGTTAGACTGTGTATTGGAAAATCATGTCTTATAAAATCTCAATGTTTTCGAATTTTTAAGGTTTTATTTGTGGATTTACATCACTTCTTATGATCATTTTTTATAGATATTCCTGGACATTTGAAATAATGGAGAAATATACTGCTATTCAATGGAGGTAAGGTTCTATAGTACAAGTTACATTTAGTTTACTGATTATATTTTTAAATCCTCTATGTTCTTGCTTACTTTTTTTTCTGCTGCATATGCTAAGGGAACTATATAGCAGCCCCTGATTACAATAGTACTTTCATCAAGTTATCCTTGGATTTGTAATAGTTTTGCTTGAGGCATTGGGCTTCTACAGTTTGGTACATAAATGTTTTGTTGGTTGCATTGTTTTAATAAATGTCAGTATTGTGGTTCCACAGTGGCCCTCTACATCCTGTTGAGTGATTTTACCTCTTCTGTTCATCTTCTTCCATCTTCAGATGCCTCTTCTGGTTCACCTGTGGTTGGTTTTCAGTCTTAATTATTTCCTTGGAAAGGGGTTTTGGAGTGCTATAGTTTCTTTTTTTTTTTTTTTTTTTTTTTTTTTGAGACGGAGTCTCGCTCTGCCGCCCAGGCTGGAGTGCAGTGGCTGGATCTCAGCTCACTGCAAGCTCCGCCTCCTGGGTCTACGCCATTCTCCCGCCTCAGCCTCCCGAGTAGCTGGGACTACAGGCGCCCGCCACGTCGCCCAGCTAGTTTTTTGTATTTTTTAGTAGAGACGGGGTTTCACCGTGTTAGCCAGGATGGTCTCGATCTCCTGACCTCGTGATCCGCCCGTCTCGGCCTCCCAAAGTGCTGGGATTACAGGCTTGAGCCACCGCGCCCAGCAAGGAGTGCTATAGTTTCTATTTGCTTATCTTCAAATGTCTTTCAGCCTGACAGATGGAAGATATCTTAGCTGGGTATAGGATTTCTAGGTTGCTGTCCTTCTCCCTTTGATGTGACTCCATCATGTTTTAGCTGTCAGTATTGCAGTTGAGAAGTCTTAGGCCACTCCCATGAGTTTTTTGTTGTATGTATATGTCTGTTGTGGATGAGAGGAGTGGTTTGAAGGATGGGAAAACAATGTCAACCAGGTGTCACCACAGACAATTTCAGGAGGTACCATCCATCCACAACTTTCATCATGAGTTGTGGATGACTGCAGGTCAAATTCTTTCCAGCATCTTCCACTGTCTTGTCCTCATCCTAGGCTATTGGAAGCCTGGTCTCCAGGTACTTCCCCAGTCTATAGGGAAAAAATACTTCCACCAGTTTTCTCCACCTGGGCTTCCAGAGAGTTAAAGGTCTCCCCTGAGCCTCACTTCCCTTAGGCCTCAGTAGAAAGAATTCATGAGATGCAGAGGCAGAACTGAGCATGGAGATGAAGAGGGTTGCTTTTGGGTAGCCATGACCCCAGAATGCCCCTCATCCCTCTCTTAGAGTGGAATTCTTTAAGCAAGGCTTGCTTATAATTGTTCCTCTAGAGACGTGAGCTCTTCAAATTGAGAGATCTCTCAGTGACAACGAAGTGGCTATACAATAACTATAACATCATTTTAAACAGATTAGGCACTAAATTAGGCCAGGCACCATGGCTCACACCTGTAATCCCAGCATTTTGGGAGGCTGAGATGAGTGGATCACTTGAGGTCAGGCATTCTAGACCAACATTATGAACTCTGTGTCTACTAAAAATACAAAAATTAGCCAGGCATGGTGGCGTGTGCCTGTAATCCCCACTACTCAGGAGGCTGAGACAGGAGAATGGCTTGAACCCGGGAGGAGGAGGCTGCATTGAGCCAAGATCGCACCACTGCCTGGGCCACAGACTCTGTCTCTAAATAAATAAAATAAAAATAACGGGTTAGGTGTTAAATTATTTCTTCCTAAAATAAAGCTGAATGTGTGGGGATCAGTGTTCTCTCTTAATAAAAAAGAAGAATATTAAACATTTCAAACAAAAATTTGGCTTGTACATGGTTTAGGAAACCTACCAGGCAGCCTGCTTTTGAAAAGGAGAAGATAAGGTTTCACAGCACATGGTGTGACAACCATTTATGACCTCCCCAGAGACAACATTCCACAAGAGACCATCTGATTAGAAAGCAGAGTCCACGAAATAGACTTGTCTTTCTATTTCTGTGTGCTTTTAGGAAGCCTATGCTCACTGAGAAGAAAGAAAAGAATGTTCCTATAAACTCGCGATGGAAAAGCAATAAAAGTCACCAGAGATATTCTGAAATTTTTATTCTAATATTTCACTGACCAGAAGGAAGAAGCAGGAAGCCTTGCAAGGTTCGAGAAATAGTTGTCAGCAATAAGGAGAGACCATATTTTTCTGCCTCATATAAAGCTTAAAAAGCAGGGGAATGGGGTTCAGAGAGAATAGAACAATTGATCTAATTGGGCTAGAATAAAGTATACTTTTTATACTTTTTATTATGGTAAAAATGCATAAAATTTGGCATTTTAACCATTTTCTTATTTCTTATATTTTACAGACAGGGTCTTGCTCTGTCACCCAGGCTGGAGTGCAGTGGTACAGTCATGGCTCACTGCAGTCTCAACTTTCTGGGTTCAAGCCATTCTCCTCCCTTGGCCTCCAGTGTAGCTAGGACTACAGGTGCCAGCCACCACGCCTGGCTAATTTTATTTTTACCATTTTCAAGCATATAATTCACAGGGATTAATTGCAATCATCACTACTGTCTTTCTGCAAAACATTCTCATCACTCCCCACAGAAACTCTGTACCCGTTAAGCACTAACTCCTCGTTTTCCTTTCCCTAGCTGCTGGTAACCTCTGTTCTACTTTTGGGTGTGTGTCTTTATGAATTTACCTATAGAAGGAAGTATTTTTGTGTACCAGGGAGCAGTAAAACTAAGTCAGTGAAAAGACTACCTCTTAATTGATTCAGTACTGAATTCCACAGACAAGCGAAGCCGTGCGAGGTTTCAGAGCAAAAAATACAACTCGGCCAGAGCACTGCTTTCAGAAACTTCATATGGTAGTGGTTTGTGGGATGGATCGGGGTCTGGAGACCAGTTGAGAGGTTGTTATAAAAGCCCAGGCTGGGGGTAAGAAGCACTTGGAGTCACTACTGAAATAGGAAAGAAGATTGAGGAGACATTTTAGGGAATGTACAGGATGAAGCAGCCACAGGACCTGGAAAAATTACCTCGGGGAAAAAAGGGAGGGAGGATGACAGATGTTTTGAGTCTGGGTGACTTGGGTGATTAATTTTTAAACTATGCATTTTTAATTAGGCTTCTATAAAAAGTCACAAAGTAGTCATTTAAATTATCAACAAAGGGTTCCAAAAAAAGATCAGAATCGAGTGTGATGTTCCTTAAGGAAAAAGACTTGAATCAAACAAAAGAATTCTATCTTCTAAATGTCAAGGTTCATGTGACATGGCATGGCATTTCATAGGAAAGGAGGGAGGTGGGGAGGACCAGGGTAATCAATCAATCTAGAATGCTCGAAAGTAGGAATTCAAGGGAGGGAGAAGGAACTGACTCTATACGGAAGGCCATTATTCGTGGAGAGCATGTTGTGGCTAATATTTAATAAGAATACGATATGGCTTGAAACATGAAGTCTGAATTCAGACTTTTTGAGTCCAAATCCTACTCTGTCATGAACTAGCTGTGTGACCTTGGTCAAATTGCTTAACCTCTCTGAACCTCTGTAATATGGGGTAATATAATATCTATCTGATACAGTTGTTAAATTGATTAAATGACTTAATATACACGGAATGCTTAAGTACCTAGCACATAGCAAGTGCTATACAAGATTTTGACACCATTATTATTATTAGGCTAATTTAAAAGAGCAAAGTAAAATTTAAAAAGTTTCCCTGTAAGGTTGAATAACTTACTAAGGAAATCGGAAATAGAGAAATCACAAAGTCCTACATACAGCCACAGTTGAAATATGTCTTCTGTGATTTAAGAACATTGCCTTCTTAGGCCAATGCTAATTATTTACCTGCTTATTAAACATTATTTTATTTTATTTTATTTTATTTTTTTTTTGGTAAATAAAAGTTTATTAAAAAGTTTAATAAAAAGTTTGTATAGTTAAACATCACTCCTAATATATCCATTAATTGCAACAGAAAAAAAATCAGAAATGTATCATTTTGAAACTGAAGTCTCTGAATTTTCTTTTGACCTTTGAGGGCAACTCAGACTTAGAAAAATTCAGATGTATTTGGTAAGAGTTAATTGAATTTTGGACTAGAATTTAAAATATTAACTAAGATGTATGCATATTTTTGTCTTCATAATTGTTCACTTACATTGTTATTCCTTGAATCCAAATAAATTTTTACCCTCCCAAATTTTGAGCCAATTTATTTTTAGTGTCTTTGCTTAAAATCTAGATGTTTTACATAAATATTTTCAGTGATCAACATGCCAAAGGCTCTCCATTAAGTATACATACACATATATATGTGTGTACGTGTGTATGTGAAATTTTTATTGAGTTAACCTTATAATAATTTCTGAGTCTTTATAATCATGTTTTGTTTATAGGCATAATTTTCAGATTTTTTTATTTATTTTTTATTTTTTTTAACTTTCTGAGTGGAGATTTTATGTAATTGTTGGTTTAAAATGCAGTAAGAATGTATACTTTTTTAAACTTTTACTTTAAGTTCAGGGATATATGTGCAGGTTTGTTGCATAGGTAAACTTGTGTCAATGGATAAACATTATTTTAAAAATATCTAAATTGGTATGATACTAACTCACTTTTTAAAATTCATTGACTTGGAATTTTTCAAACCAAGTTTAAATTTATTTGTTTCAATGGTCGGGGTCCATTCGCTTTTTTTGCCCACGACAAGGGATGCTGAGTTGAGCAGGAAGTAGGGGTTAAATCAATAGGTAGTTGACTAAATGAAGGAAATAATGATTTGTATGTTTTCCGAGGCGATCGTCGAGGTCAAGGTCTAAATTTAGGAACATAGATCTTTAAGGATTTTTTGTTTCATTTGTAACTAAAATCAGGGCGGGAGTTCAAAGGACAGACTCAGCTTTTACACCAGTGATTTTTTCAGTGATTTTTCTCCTGTGAGATTTAGAAAATACTGTGCTTACCATCCAGTGCCTCTCTCGTGCGCCCCTGTCCTTTGCTAGGGCTGCATGTCGCCGCACCCACCTGGCCTAGAATTCCCGATCGCCCGGTGGGCCCGGAAGACAATCTACACCCGGCACGTCGTGCTCTGCGGGAAGCGGTGGATACTGCTGCCCTCTGCTGGTCACCACTTGAAACACTTCTCTTGGGCTTTTCCGAGGAAAGGGGCTGTGAATAAGCAAAAACCGCAGCGCGAGAAGAGGGATGGATTCCAAACCTCTGTAACCCGAAACCCTCGAGCTCACCCACCCACCAACCTCCTGTGCGCCTTGCAAAAAACAAAAAACAAAAAATTCAAAATATAAACAGGCCAGGCTCAGTGGCTCACACCTATAATCCCAGAACTTTGTGGGGCAGAGGCAGGTGGGTTGCTTGAGCCTAGGAGTTCCAGACCGGCCTAGGCAATATAGCGAGACCTCGTCTTTACAAAAACTACCCAAAAAAGCCAGGTGTGGTGGCCAACCCCGTAATCCCAGTTACTAGGGAGCTGACGTGGAAGAATCATTTGATCCCAGGAGGTCGAGGCTGCAGTGAGCTCAAATTGCCCCGCTGCACTCCAGCCTGGGCGACAGA
This sequence comes from Rhinopithecus roxellana, assembly GCF_007565055.1. Taxonomy (NCBI): domain Eukaryota; kingdom Metazoa; phylum Chordata; class Mammalia; order Primates; family Cercopithecidae; genus Rhinopithecus; species Rhinopithecus roxellana. The sequence continues at coordinate 71,230,560 of NC_044549.1, read as the reverse complement.
GCAAAACCCTATCTCCAAAAAGGTATTAATTAATTAGTTAAAATAAAAACAGTACTAAGTAGTACAGATGAGTGATAGGAAGTCCAATACGGTTCTGATTCGTCCCATGATTAGACCACACCTCTTGTTGAAATGTTTACTGGTTCATTCTTTTCCAGTGTTCACTTTCTTGTTCCTATGCTTTGCTGCATCAGCGGGTGGTTGAGACAGCGCTGTTTCAATGCGTGCAGGGTAGTTTCTTCAAGTTTATCTTAAGAAATTGCAATGTACTTGCTGCGTGTGTTACCATAGCACTCTGTGGCTGTGTCCTAGTTTCACTTGTTTGCTTACACAAATCAGAGACTCACTCTTCTTTTTTTTTCTTTCGATATTCCATATTCCAGTGGTTACTTTTGAATTTATGCTTTTTATAGTGTCTCTCCTCTAGTCCTCTTTATCATTTTTTGTTGTTAAATAATTGCATTTGATTTCTGGAAATTGCTCCATATCAGCTCATAAAGATTTTCTTTCTTCCTTCCTTTCTTCCTTTCTTTTCTTTCTTTCTTTCTTTCTTTCTTTCTTTCTTTCTTTCTTTCTTTCTTTCTTTCTTTCTTTCTTTCTTTCTTTCTTTCTTTCTTTCTTTCTTTCTTTCTTTCTTTCTTTCTTTCTTTCTTTCTTTCTTTCTTTCTTTCTTTCTTTCTTTCTTTCTTTCTTTCTTTCTTTCTGCTGCATAATACCCCATCGTGTGTTAAGTACCATCGTCTATACAAACATTTTCCTATATTTGGGCATTTACATTGCTTCCAATATTTTACAATTTTAAACAATGCTGCAGTGAATAACTTTGTGCATGTGTATTTTTGAATTTTTGGAGGTGAAGCTTCAGGATAAGTTACCAGAAGCAGGATTGCTGGGTGAAAGCATGGGTACTGTTGTTAAATTGCAGAAAATTGTTCTTCTTAGGAGCAGAGACTCCCTATTAGACTGTAAGTGACTAGTATTTATTGTGAGCATAATTTAACAAGTGCTTAAAAATACTGGAATATTAGTACTCAAGAAAATAGGGTGGTCAGCGAAGGCAAGAGGCATGAACTCAAAGCGTTGGGAAGTGCAGGAATAGGAGCATGGATTGGTGTTGTAAAGACTGGATTTGCTGCTGGATTTGCATGTAAGGTTGACTTCAGTTCTTTTGCCACATAGGCTGATGATGATCCACCCCAGTTTGCCATCATTTTCTGTGGCTAGGCTCTTTTCTGTCTGTCTGCTTCTCCTCAGATCCCCTCCGGGCTCCTTTGCTCAGTAAGGCGTACCTCTGTTTTTCCTGCCCCTCCTTGCCCATGATTTCAGCCTGCTATTCCATCTCTGACATATCCCGGCTGCTCTCCTCCAACATCCTCCCCTCTATTTCACGACCCTATGGTGTCTACACCCACTACTAACTGGTGATTCTAGCCACAGTTTCTAATTCAAATTCTGAAAAGTAAAAGTCTGAGTGTCCCTGATCTTCCCTTTGGAACAACACTTCTCATGCCAGGACCCTTTGTAGGCTTCAGGTAGATGGTTACTTGCAGTTCAAACTGCTTCCCTGGGTGTCATGTGTCTACCCAGGACGAGCCCTACAGATGGACTGTGGGTGGAACTAGAGGTATGATAGGTTAACATGATTGATATGTACATTTTAGGCAATTTACCAGAAATGGGAGGATGGCCGCTTCTCAATGGCTGCCCTGGTTCAGCTGCAAGTTCCTGATTTTTCGCATCATGTTCCAGGATCATTGTATCCTTAGCACCCTGCAGATGACTGTGTGCTGATTTTCAAAACACAAAGAGGAAAACGAGCTAGAAAAACCTCTTCATCACCACTTATTTTATACACAAAGTGGGGTAATTATTAAACGAACTAAGGAAATTGGCACAAAGTAACTGTCTTTAAAGATGACCCTAACCCAAGGCCATCATTTTAATCTAATCTCAAATACCACCTTATATATATACATACATATATATATATATATATATATATATATATATATATATATATATAATAAAACCTTTCCTATTCCATTCATGCGTTCATGCCTTCACTAATTTTGCCACTAACTGAATAATTTAGTTAATGGTGTATTGCTTCTCTGTCTCTTTCTACCCTTTCCCCGCCAGAATGTGAACCCCATGAATTTTGTGACCACTGCTCTGTCTGGTAACCCCAGCACGTAGTAAGAGGTCTACGCTGATGGTGGGGTTGCATAAAGTGTGTCATCCTGGGGGACACATTTCACTCTCCCTGTCTTGTGCAAGTGTCTTCTCATCATGGAAAAAGAAAACTGATACTGCTTACAGCAATTACCCAGACTGCTCCAGAAACAACAGTGTTCGTAAGCACTCTTTTTCCTTCAAAATACTCTTTTGGAAAGGAGTAATTTAGTGAGGAAGAAATGAGCATGCTACATCAATTGATCATTATGCTACAATAACCCTGAAATTTCTGTGCGTTCCAAGCAGATGCTTTATGGAAAGTTTCCATCCTGTGTGGTGTAATCAATAACTGCCTAACAGGAAGGATGCTGGCAAGAGCAGAGATAACTCTGCCTGCACAAACCCATCTTGGACATATACAGGGAAGCTATAATCAGGGCCGGGCACATAAAGTATTTGAAATTCAATGAAAAAGCTGTAAGTGCATGTAATTAAAAGTGAGCAAAGCAGATAAAGTTAATTATACACTCAGAGGAACTTTTTTTTTTTTTTTTTTTTTTTTTTTTTTTTTTTTTGAGACGGAGTCTTGCTCTGCCACCCAGGCTGGAGTGCAGTGGCCGGATCTCAGCTCACTGCAAGCTCCACCTCCTGGGTTTATGCCATTCTCCTGCCTCAGCCTCCCGAGTAGCTGGGACTACAGGCGCCCGCCTCGTCGCCCGGCTAGTTTTTTTTTGTATTTTTAAGTAGAGACAGGGTTTCACCGTATTAGCCAGGATGGTCTCGATCTCCTCACCTCGTGATCCGCCCGTCTCGGCCTCCCAAAGTGCTGGGATTACAGGCTTGAGCCACCGCGCCCGGCCAGGAACATTTTTTTTATGCAGTGGGCATGGTAGTCATCACAATCAACAGCACGTGGGGCTTGTACAGAGAGCTGACGACGCTCTTCTCACAATGAAGGAATCCAGTGCCCTAAATCAGAGCAGCCTTTTCAGAGCCATATAATCTCACATAAAGGAAAAGTACAAAGGCTGAAAAGGAAGAGGGCCCTGCTTGGTGAGATCTCAAAATAAAACCAGGTTCTAATAGCAAAGGGCTTGTAACACAGATTTTAAAAAATGAGGAAAAAGTGATTTTTAAAATAAACCCTAGAACCAGAGCAAATAAGAAAACTATGTCCTTAGCTCACGATAGCCTGTTTCTATCAAACATTTTAATTTCCATGGGGCAGGATATATATCTACCAAGAAGATACATATTTATGTTTCCTCCCTGAGATTACAAAAACCTCAGATTTCAAGCTAAAAGAAGGGTCTTTGTAAAACTAGTTAATCCAGTCAAATTGAGTTAATGGTTACAAAGAGATTGATGGAATGGGCAATTTACTGTTCAATAATGAGTTGTCAGTATGGGGCAAAGAGCTGCTTTGATCAGCTGGGCAATCAAATCACAGCAACAGTTCAGGGTTCGATTGATTCCTCAGCAATTAATGGTTACGATAGCAAAAAGAGAAGAAGAAGACAGATCTGACCGGAAATTGGTCTCCTCTGTGCTGAGTGGAGGGACTGACAGCAGGGCATTGTGCGCCAAAGCTCATTTGCACCTGGAATAATGATGAGTCGCAGAATCCCCTGCAATTGAGATCTTCTGGCAATTGCAACCTTAATTTGATGATGCATCTATACTAGGACGAACTGGAAACCAGAACATACCAGTCACATACACTTTAAACTACAAGACTACTTTTACGGTTTCCCCCTAAACTTCAACATGAGTCCTGGATCATATATCCAACTCTTGTTACAAATATAAACAGGCTGATACATTTAACTATTTAAACATTGTAAGCTTTCATGTTGAAGAAAACCCCTAAAAATGTAGAAAAATAAATGAGGGGGGAAGCTGTGATACTTGAAAAAGTTAATTTCCTTAAAATATGAAGATTGCTGACTAGTCAGTGTGGAAAGATTACATAGAGAATTGACAACGCCAAACAAGAATTTCATAAAACAGGAAATATATCTGGTCAGTAAAATGTGAAAAAAAAAATTAACCTCACTAATCATAAAAGGAGTGCAAAGGAAAAGCAACTGTTAGCAAAGCTTAAAATGGTCAATGAAAGTACATTGGGAGACAGGTTTGATGGGGTTCAGGACACGCAACCTCAAAATATCACACCTTGTGCTTTGAAGAAGTGGTAGAAGCAGGAAGGTCACTCTCATCTTCTCTGGGCCCTTCTCGCTTGAAGCCAGTTATAAAAGAATTCCCTGAACTTCCTATAAGGTAGGTCATAAGACTCTCATTCCAAAGATATTATCCCTATGCCCAAAGGAAAGAAATATCCTTATATATGAAGATACAGGGACACAGAGAAGAATCTGAACAAACAGACCTTACTAAGTCCCCCCAATTTATTACCATCACATCACACCCCCTTTGACCACACTTCTACACAACTGTCCACTCTTCATCAAACTTACCTTACAAATATACAGATGTCTTCATTTCTTTGGGTCTTCATTTCCAAAGGCTCTCATGTCACCTACAATTTATATGAAATATATTTGTGTGCTTTTCTCCTGTTATTTTATTTTTATTTATTTGTTTTTTTGAGACAAAGTCTTGCTGCACTTGCACCCAGGTGGGAGTGCAGTAGTGCAATCTCAGCTCACTGCAACCTCCTCCTGCTGGGTTCAAGCAATTCTCTTGCCTCAGCCTCCTAAGTAACTGGGATTACAGGTGTGCGCCACCATGCCTGGCTAATGGGGTTTCACCATGCTGGCCAGGCTGGTCTCAAATTCCTGACCTGGTGATCCGCCTGCCTCAGCCTCCTAAAATGCTGGGATTACAGGTGTGAGACACCTCTCCTCGTCCTGTTATTCTTTTATTACAGGTGTCTCAGCTATGAACCTTGTAATGGGTGAGGAAAAGATACTACTTTTTCTCCCCTGCAGGCTCTCTGTTCACTATTAGTGGGAATGTAAATTGATTTATCATTTGTGGAAAATAATTCATAAAATCCTTACAGAATATATCAAAATATAAAATATTAACGCCCTCTTATTCAACAATTGCACATCTAGAGATTTAGATTGAGAAATAACTATGTAAGTGTGAAAATATATATGCACACAGATAACTGACACTGTAATATTAATAAGAGTGAAAAAAACAAAAATAACCCAAATCAGTTCACAGTTAAGGATTCATGAGGAAAAAGTTGGTATATAACTACAATGGACTGGGTGTGGTGGCTCACACTGTAATCCCAGCATTTTGGGAGGCTGAGGCAGGCGGATCTCCTGAGGTCAGGAGTTTGAGACCAGCCTGGCCAACATGGTGAAACCCCATCTCTACTAAAAATACAAAAATTAGCTAGGCTTGGTGGCACATGCCTGTAATCCCAGCTACTAAGGAGGCCAACGCAGGAGAATCGCTTGAACCTGGGAGGCGGAGGTTGCAGTGAGCCGAGATCACCCCACTGCACTCCAGCCTGGGTAATAGAGTGAGATCTGTCTCAAAAATAACAAACAAACAAACAAAAAAATAAATATAATGGAATCCTATATGGTCAATCCATTGTCATCGAAGATATCCACAATACATGGCAGAATGAACAAAACACAGTTTAAAATGTGTGAGTATAGGCCGGGCGCGGTGGCTCACGCCTGTAATCCCAGCACTTTGGGAGGCTGAGGTGGCCCGATCACAAAGTCAGGAGTTCAAGACCAGCCTGGCCAATATGGTGAAACCCCATCTCTACTAAAAATGCAAAAATTAGCTGGGTGTGGTGGTGGGCGCCTGTAGTCCCAGCTACTTGGGAGGCTGAGGCAGGAGAATTGCTTGAACCCAGGAGGCAGAGGTTGCAGTGAGCCAAGATCGCACCACTGCACTCCAGCCTGGGTGACAGAGGGAGACTCCATCTCAAAATAAATAAATAAATAAATAAAATGTGTGAGTATAGAATTATCATGTTAATATACCCAGGTGAGTTTTAAAGAAGCTATGCTTCTCTAGAATGTAAGTTCCAAAGACAGGGCTTTGTGCTCTTCACTGCTGAGTCCTTGAGGCCTAAGACAGTACCTGGTACTTTGTAACCATGCAACCATGTTTGTTGAATGACTAAATGAAAGATGTTTAGAAAGTTTTTCACCAAAAGTTTAGCAGTGGTGGAGAGCTATTTAATAGTAATTTTTTTACTCTTCATATATTCTCTATCATTTGAATTGTCTTCAAAATGCTTGTTTCATTTTTATAGAAACAAATAATACATTTAAATCATGTGATGATGCCCGCTGCCTTTGAGATGTGGCAGTCTCACCTGTTTCGGCGGCTGTGTAAACTGGTTCAGCTCTTTTGGAAAACCATTTAACATTAAATATCCCCAAGTCACAAAATCCTTCTTTCCTTAGTCCATTATTCCTTCTTGGGAATTTATGCTAAGGAAAAAGATGCAAAACATGAAGTGATCTAGACATCCAAAGTCTTCATCTAAGTTTTTATATTACGTAAGTAAAAACTCTGGTCAAGCTAAAGATACCTCTAAGAGAGGGAAGAGTGAAAGTAAATTATGGTAAATCCATTAGATGGAATTTAGGCCGGGCAGGGTGGCTCACACCTGTAATCCCAGCACTTTGGGAGGCTGAGGTGGGCAGATCATTTAAGGTCAGAAGGTCAAGACTAGCCTGGCCAGCATGGTGAAACCCCGTCTCTATTAAAAATACAAAAATTAGCTGGGCGTGGTGGTGCAGGCCTGTAATCCCAGCTACTTGGGAGGCTGAGGCAGGAGAATCGATTGAAGCTGGGAGGCAGAGGTTGCAGTGAGCCAAGATTGTGCCACTGCACTCCAGCCTGGGTGACAGAGTGAGACTCCGTTTCAAAAAAACAAAACGGAATTTAATGTAACCGTGACCAATTCTGAAGATCTACAGCAATATGAACAAAAGGAGGCTGAAAATGCAGGCATGTAATGATTTGATTTAATTTATGTGTAAACAAAACGATCATGCTGTTGTACTATGACGCAGAATCCTGGGTGCAGTTTTTTTCTTCTAAAAACTGCAGAAATAATGTGAATTTTAGAGTTCTAGATAGGGGTTTTCATTTAGGCCTTGCAACACGGCAGTTACATGACCTTGGTTGATCAGTTTCCCTAACGTCTTTGTGCCTCAGTTGTCTTACCTACTAAATAGGCTAATAGTACTACCTCGCAGCATGAAGATGATTTTAATGAGATGCATAAGAGTAACGACAAACTACGGTGATTTTTTAGCGATGCTGTTATTACATTTTCAGTTTTCAAAAAATCTTAAGGTACCATCAGTTACAAACGGAAAGTAAAATAGCTAAAAAGGGAGTGAGAAAGAGATTCAAGAAATTGGGCTTTTGAGTTGGGCCGCACCCACTCTGCGACTCTGCCGGGGCCTTGAGCGTGTAAAAGCTCCCGGTGACCACACTGGGGCGCAGGCGCCCAGGCCGGGCGAGGCGTTCCCGGAGGTGTCCAGCAGAGGACGCTGCCGGCGGCGACGGGGCCGGAAGTCGGGCCGGAGGCTGCCGGGCGTATTCGCCGACTCCTCCCGCTTCCGCTTCCGCTGCCGCAGCCGGTCGGAACCGAGTTGTCTCCTGTCAGCCGCTGTCCCCATCGCCGCGATGCCGCTGGAGAACCTGGAGGAGGAGGGTCTGCCCAAGAATCCCGACTTACGCATCGCGCAGCTGCGCTTCCTGCTCAGCCTGCCCGAGCACCGCGGAGACGCTGCCGTGCGCGACGAGCTGATGGCGGCCGTCCGCGATAACAGTGAGGCCCGCACGAGCGCCGAGTCAGCGGCCTAGGCCTGGGCCGTCCCCGCGTTCCGGAGCCTGCGGGGACTTTTTTTGATGGAGCTCCAGACCCCGGGGCGTTCCACTGACGGGGTCTCCGAGACCAGGCCTGGCTTCTCCCGTCCTTAGGGTTTTGCTTTGGTTTGGGGATACCCTGGGGGACCTCGCCTTATCTCGGAGCGGTTTGCATCTCTGTGCGGCCTTCCTCTGTAAGGGCAGCTTGGAGGAGAGTCGTGAGGCATTAATATTTATCCCGGTGCTAGGCACAGGGTAAAGGCCCCGTGACTTACTGTCATTCGGGACTGCTCCCAGGCGCGGGGTATTCCAGCAGGAGAGTTCAGCTTGCCTGTGGAAGGAAATTTGGGTTCGATTCTTTTTGGCCCTTCTATAGTGAATGTGAGTGTTTGAACATATGTATGTGAGTATGTGTGTATAAAAAGTCTTTCCCTGTTTGAAGACTTTTGGAACAGAATCCGGCAAGAGCAAACCGAAGATTGCCCTCCCTCCAGCCCTAGTAGAGGTTGGCAGTGCCAGGATTGGCCCTCACGCAAACCTCCCACCAGCATACGTTTCATGTTTTGCCAAGTCGATTATTAAGCGCCATCACATGCCTTCCTGTTAGTGGGGAAGAGACTGGTGGATGACTTATTGGGGGTCGGGGGGTGAAAGACGTGGGCTGACTGACTTGAGGGCACAGGTGTCCCCACTCACACATCCCTCTTCTTGCATGTCAGACATGGCTCCTTACTATGAAGCCTTGTGCAGATCCCTCGACTGGCAGATAGACGTGGACCTACTCAATAAAATGAAGAAGGCAAATGAAGACGAGTTGAAGCGTTTGGATGAGGAGCTGGAAGATGCAGAGAAGAATCTAGGAGAGAGCGAAATTCGCGATGCAATGATGGCAAAGGCTGAGTACCTCTGCCGGATAGGTGACAAAGTGAGTGGAGATGGTTTCCTCTCTCTGTAGTTAGTATGGGCTAAAATTGGGGACTATTCCAGATAATCGTTCCTCATTAAAAAAATTGACTTCGTTTTAGAAAAAGTATAAAGGTGATCATGCTTGCTTGTACTAGTGAATCAATGTAAAGATGAAAAAGCCTCCAATGCAATGCCTTGCCATTTCCCTAAACAGCAGCTAGGACTGTATTCTTCCCCATTTCACCCCATGCCAATAAAAACGTAAGTGTAGATCTAGAGAATTTTATTTACTGCTTTTACAAAATTGGGATCGTTTTCAGCAGTTTTCTCACTTGGTTGGGAAGCACTGGTCTCGTGTCTTTAGTACTTTACACGAATAATACTTTCCTTAGCAGAAACTAAGAAACAGTATAGTAAATGCTGAAGTTCTGTTGATCTTTTACTCTGTACCTGCCCAGAGATAGGCTTTTCAGTTCTTTTATTGTGCATTTATATAAACTTTTTAATATATATGTTTTTTTGAGACGGAGTTTCACTCTTGCCGCCCAGGCTGTAGTGCAATGGAGTGATCTTGGCTCACTGCAACCTCCACCTCCTGGGTTCAATCGATTCTCATTCTCCTCCCTCAGCCTCCCGAGTAGCTGAGGCTGAGGGAGGCGTGCGCCACCACACCCAGCTATTTTTTTTGTATTAGTAGAGACCGGGTTTCACCATGTTGGCCAGGCTAGTCTCGAACTCCTGAACCCCTGACCTCAGGTGATGCACCTGCCTTGGCCTCCAAAAGTGCTGGGATTATAGGCGTGAGCCACTGCACCCGGCCATAAAATCTTTTTTATGTAAAATTTTATATATAAAAATATAAATGCTCAATAAAAGAACCAATTTAAAAAAAAATTAATACCTACAGAAATTTTTTAGTCTTTTTTTTTTTTCGTACATGGGATCATAGTGTACTAGTGTACGGTCCTGTTTGCCCCTTTCATTCAGCATTATATTTAAGAGGTCTTTCCATATTTAAGAGGTCTTTCCATGCAAGCATACATAAATCTGGCTCATCCTGGTTAACTGCTGCCAAATGTTCCACAGTAGAGCTAGCTCTGGCATAGTTTATTTGCCTGTTCAGCTGTTGTTGGACATGTGTGGTGTTTTCATCTGTTTTTGCTTTAGCAAACTGCTGCTGTAAAAACATGCTTATGTATGTCTCTGTGTATATATGCTAGTGTTTCTCTAGGGTATAGTATATGAAACAATTGTTGGGACAATGAACTTTTTTTTTTTTTTTTTTTTAAATATGTGTGGCCAGTTGTTCTATATAACAGCCAGCTTACTCCACCACCAGGGCACCAGAGGGGTACCCACCATTACGGGATCTTTGAAATTTGAGTAACTGTGTAATAGTGGTTAAGAAAATGGGCTTTGAATGTTCTTAATTTTAAATTATTTGCCTGGAAGTATTTAGATATAGAATGACATGGTGCCAATATAAAAAAATAAAAATAGTGTCAACTCTTGAATCAGATTGCCTGGGTTCTATTTTCAACCTTGGTAAGTATGATTTATGAAACCCTCGGTTTCCTCGTGTAAAATAGGGGTACTGATAGTTTCTACTTAATGCGGATTAAAGATAGGAAAAAGCTTAGGCTGGTACCTAGCACGTAATAAGTGCCTAAATGTTCTGTAATGTATGTCTAAAACGAGGTTTTTTTCTCTTTTCTGGTTGTAAACTTAAGAGTTGGTCATTGTAAAAATTTGGAAAATACATAAAAATTTAGAATTATCTAGTGGTTTCCATTTACTTTTAAGCTGTGTATTTGTGGTTTGGTTTTAAAGATTAATATATTACATATGAATGAGAAACTTCAAACTTTTGATTCAGGTTTTGAAGAATTTCAACAAGGACATGCTTGAATCAGTATCAGGAAGTTGTAAAATGTTCTAATATTATATTTCCTCTGTATTTATTAAATATCATTCTTCCAAAAAGAACTTTTCCCCTCCTATTTTATTTAGTATTACTAAATACTTAATGGACTTAGTGGGCTTTTATTATTCACTGTTACCACTGATGAGAGTCTTTATTCTTTATGGTGCTAAGTTTGTTGCAAATTTGTTAGTAGAGGCTCTTTCAAGACACTTTGTCCTTTTGACATATCTCATTAGTCTTATTTTCTGATAAAACAAAATGTCACAGGTTCACCTGTTATTTTCACTCTAATAAACCTAGAATTATCCATTTCTCCTAGGATCCCTGGTTCCTTTTAGTGGAGGATAGTATTTAAAAACCAAGATCTGAGTGCTAGGTGTATCCATTGCTCTCTTCCCAGTCTCTTATAAATTTATGAAATATAACTAATAATTACATAAAACAAACCAGGCAGACACATAATGAAAACTGCCAAGTGTGAATAAATTATTTTATTCATATTCTTGTCTTTAAAGCAAAGGAAACATCCCACAATGCTTTGAGAGAAAATTATATATTTACAAATTAAGTCATATTCTAATAGCGACTAATATCCAATTTCCAAAACCCTTCAGATATGATTAAGTTATTTTGAAACAGTATATTGTGATTAAAGAGAGAAAACATTGAATATACAGAACAAAGAAAAATACTTAACAATTGTGAATATATTATATTTTTCTTAAATTGTTTTCCAGAATCTAAGTATATGCTTGGGCATTTCTTATGTATTTTTTATACTTTATACAGGTAGAGAAAGTAGAATAATAAACCCTTGTGTACTTACCACCCAGCTTGAACAATTACCAGTTAATGGCCATCTTGTTGTACCTCTACTCCTACCTGTTCCCCCAACTTTTGAAGAAAATCCCAGACAGCTGATAGCTTTTTTTGGAAACTTGTAGCCTTTTCTAACCTATTGCCTTGGCTTTCTTGACAGGAGGGAGCTCTGACAGCCTTTCGCAAGACATATGACAAAACTGTGGCCCTGGGTCACCGATTGGATATTGTATTCTATCTCCTTAGGATTGGCTTATTTTATATGGATAATGATCTCATCACACGAAACACAGAAAAGGCCAAAAGGTACTTTCTAACAGTGGGATTATATTCTCTCTAAATTATGATGTTACAAATGAGAAGTTGATATAATAAACTGCCTGTTTTGTTTACAGCCAGTAAGTTTGGTCAAATAATTGATGTACTTATTTAGTAAAATATTTTAAATATTTCCTTTTGGTTCAAGTTGTTAAAAGTTGTTTTCTCATTTCAAATAACAGAAAATTTTTCAAACATGGCTTTGTCTGTTTCCAGACTATGATCTTACTGTTTTTATTTCATAGCTTAATAGAAGAAGGAGGAGACTGGGACAGGAGAAACCGCCTAAAAGTGTATCAGGGTCTTTATTGTGTGGCTATTCGTGATTTCAAACAGGCAGCCGAACTCTTCCTTGACACTGTTTCAACATTTACATCCTATGAACTCATGGATTATAAAACATTTGTGACTTATACTGTCTATGTCAGTATGATTGCCTTAGAAAGACCAGATCTCAGGGAAAAGGTAATGACCAAACTTTTATACTCAAATTTAAATACTTTTTTTGTTTAAATACACAAAATCATTAAAGTGTACATTTTTAAATTTTGTATATATGTTTTTTAAAATACCTAGGTCATTAAAGGAGCAGAGATTCTTGAAGTGTTGCACAGTCTTCCAGCAGTTCGGCAGTATCTGTTTTCACTCTATGAATGCCGTTACTCTGTTTTCTTCCAATCATTAGGTAAGGATAGAATTGATATTTTTGATTATCTGTCTTACTCCTGATCCTATGTGCAAATAACCTCAGAAGATTTTTTACCCATCTGAGAAATGTAGTGTGTAGATAGCTGCATGTCTTTGATCAGTATTCCTAATGTGCCCAATTTTGTTTAGAAGAGGGGTCATCAGATTGTGGCCTGCTGTATAGCCCAGGAGGTAAGAATGAAGTTTGCATTTTTAAAGTGTTGTTTAAAAAAGGAGGATGTGACAGAGAACTATGTAGCTTGCAAAGCCTAAAAATATTTACTCTCTGGCCCTTTGCTGGGGATATTTGCCAGACCCCTGGTTTAGAGTCGTAATGGGGTATAAGGCAAAAGTTAGCAAATGGCTATAAATATTAGGCTTAATGGAGCAAGAAGTGAGGGAATTCTGAATGTGATTTGGGTTAGAGATTAATTGAACCTTGAATTCAGCAATAGGTTATTCTGTATGCAATAGCTAAATAGCTAAATCTTTGTGCTGATTTGCAAATCATTTTCAAGGGCTATGGGTTAAGAAAATAATCTGTTGAACATAATTGTATTCCCTCAAAGCTAGTTTGTAGTGATCCTGCCTACACACATTTGCTTGTTTTTCCCTCTTGTCCCCATTCTTTCCTGGCTATTTGGTTTCCTAATAATGACACAAACTATTAAGATGATAGAAGAATTAGCTTGCATCAAGTTGACCCAGGGGTCTTTCCCAAAACTTAAAATTTGACATTGATATAGTCTCTTGTTTATGCTGCAAATTTCAGAAGGTGTTTGGTTTAATAGATAGCGTTGGTGAAAAGTAGGAATGGAGGATTCTAAATGATAACTGTTAATGTTTTTGCAGTGGCTTTTGGCCCAGTGTTTTTTGGATGCTTTCTCCATGCATACAAATTGGGTTGCTTTGTGAGAATTCATAGTACTTACCTCAGGTAATGTAGGAACAGGTTTCTCCAGCATGATGAGTTACTCACTTGGCCTTATCTTCTCATACATACACATAAAGTTACGTTGATTTTGTACATAAGGTTATATTGTAGAATTGCTCTTTTCCCTTTTTTATGCTTGGGGTCTCCTGGTCATCACTCAACTCAAATATGGAACCCTTCCCTGCTTCCCTGAGTCAGAACAAATCTCTTCTCTGCATTCCTGGGGCTCTTATTGTATGCCCCCTGCTTTAAAAAAAATTGAGGTATAAATCACATACCATAAAATTCCCTAAAGTGTACAATACAGTAGTTTTTAGTATGTTGGCAAGGTTTTGAAAAGAGTAATTCCAGAACATCTTGATCACCCCTAAAGGAAACCCATACCCATTAGCAGTCACTCCCTATTCCTCCTTTCCCCCAGCCCCTGGCAACCACTGATCTACTTTGTCTGTACGGATTTGCCTATTCTTGACATATCATCTAAGTGCAGTCAGAAAATATGTGGCTTTTTGTTCCTGGCTTTTCACTTGATAATGCTCTCACATTCATCCATGTTGTAGCATGTATCAGTACTTCATTTTGTTTTATAGCCAAATGATAGTCTGTTGTACGTATATACTACATTTTATTTATCCATTCATTAGTTCATAGATTTTTGGGTTGATTGCACTTTTTGGCTACTATCAATAATGCTATAATGAAGATTTGTGTACAGCTTTTTCTGTGGACATATGGAGTGGAATGGCTGCATTTTAATGGTAACCCTCTAATAAACTTTTTGAGTAACTGCCAGTTTTCCAAAGCAGGTGCCTGCACCATTTGACATTCACATCAGCAGTGTGTGAGGGTCCCAGTGTTCCCACATCGAGTACTTACTAATTTCTGTCTTTTTGATTATAGGTATCGTTGTGGGTGTGAAATGATATCTCATTGTAATTTTGATTTGTGTTTCTCTAATGACTAGTTTCATTGAGCATCTTTTCATATACTTACTGGCCACATGCCCCACTTGCTAAAACTTAGCACACAGTTTTGTGATAATTTCCTAGTTTGTCTCCTTTGCTAACTAGAATTTCTGGGAGCAGACCTTATGCTTTTTTTTTAATCTTCATAATGACCCTGACAGCAGGGTAGTACTTGGTACTAATGTGCTCTAAAATAATTCAATTGGAAAAGGAAGTAGTGTCCTTTTCTAGGTAATACCTGACTATATTTAGAAATCAAAAATAAACTGAGAAAGTAAAAGGTTTTGTATCTCACCTCACCCCCAAATCCATACATGCATTCACTCACATAAAATTCTTCCCGAGACAATGATTTTAATATTTTGTTATATATCCTTCTAGACCTTTTGTTCATTTATTATATGCACTTTAAAAAAGAAAAAAACATTTAAAAACCAAAGCTATATGTACACATATACTATACACTATATGTACACTTTATATGATACAGTTGTAAACAGTATCATATAAAGAAGAAAAAGTCTTTCTCTAATATATGATCACCAGTGTCCTTTCTCTAAAGGCAACTGCTGTTAATCAGGTTTTCAAGTGTGTCCTTCAGGGGACACACTATCCAGAGATACAAGTATGTAACACTTTTATGTATTGAGGTATTTTATATGCTGTTTTGTAAGTACCTTTTTTTCTCTTCACAAGTAATGTGTGTATCTTTTCATGTCACTATACATATAATTGGTCATTTAGTTTTTGAGTGGCTGTCGTGTACTAACATTGAGAATAGCAGCAAATTGAACAGGTAGTGTTCCTAGGAGCTTCACGTTATCCTTTCTTAAGGACTTCCTAGTATTTCAATGTATTGGCTATGCCATAATTTATCCTCTACTGACAGAAAACTAGGTTGTTTCCAGTTTTGCCCTATTATAAGCAACCCTGTTTTGAACACTCCAACAATGCATCCTTCCCACTTGTTATTTCCTTGGGAAAAAAGTCTAAGAAATGGAACTTTCCAAAGGTTAAATATATTGTGTCTTGACCACCGTTGCCCTCCAGAAATATGCCAGTTTATATTTACACAATTTATACTTCTCTCAGTCTATAGTATTTGAGAGAGCCTGTCCCACCCTCTCCATACTCTTTGCCAGTCTGAGAGAACAGAAATAATTTTATTGATGTGTTATGCATTTCTCTTATTAGTGAGAATACGTACCATCTCATGGTTAGTGGCCATTGAACTCCATGTTGCTAAATCATGTGTTCCCTTGCTCATCTTTATCTGCCTTGATGTTGACCATCCTTTGCTTCTCACCACAGCTTTCTCTTGGTTCTGCAGTAACATGCTCTTGTTTTGTTTTCTCTGGACCTACCTCCTCATCCACTGTTACACCTCTCAGTGACTGACTGCCTTAGACTGAGTTACTGCCCTTGTCTCTTATCTTCATTTTGTGCCATCAGATACGTTTGAATGGCAGTGATTGACAAATTCATGTCTCCAGCCCCAAACTGGAGCACCAGACTCATGCCTTAATGCCTCCTTAGTGTCCTCACTTGGCTGTTTAATAGGCGTATCCACTTGAACACTGCCAAAGTATGCTTAAATCCCACCCTGACCCCCAACACTAAAAACAAATATTCTCCTTCTCCAGGGATTTCCATCTCATTGAAACCACATGCATAAGTATACTCTAGAGTCTCTTTTCTTGCTCACCTTCTGTATCCCTGTAGTTGTCTTCCTGCTTGCATTACTGAGTCTGCCATCCTTTCTGTTCCTGGGCTTAACCATGCTTTTCCTGCCTTCAGACTTTTTTATCATTTACATTGCTCTGTGCTTAGCCAGCCCCTCAAAGAGATATTCCCTGTCCACTCCAATCCAGTGGAGGACTTGCTCGTCACTGTATCATGTTACTTTTATTTTCTTCACAGGATTTATCTTGTGTATTTGTTGATCTGTCTCTGCCCTTTGAAAATTTAGTTTTTGTGGCAGCAAGGATCTTGTCTTTTGGTTCACTGCCATATAACTATCTACAGCAGTGATATACAGGAGTTATTCAGTAAAATAATTTATATTTGTGTGGATTGCTCATTAATACTCTACGTACATTTTACTGTTTAATTGACTTCTAAAGACCTTTCTGGATCAAGGCCATTAACTCATCATTGTAAATAAAATTTCTAGTTTATCATTTGTCTTCAAACCTTGTTCATAGTGTTTTGTTATGTAGACTATTTACATGAACAAATAAACAGGAAATAGGAGTCATCAGTCTTTGCTTTCTTGCTTCTGAGTTTTGTTGCTTTTTGAAAATGTCTGGTTTATACCTTTTTTCTGGTCTGTATAAATCATTTTTCACTGCACCTGCTGTTTCTCTCTTAGAATTGTTTAAAAAATGAATTTCACTTTATTTTACTTAAGGCATAAGAAGTTCTCCATGGTTAAAATGTTAGTACGGGAACTTTGTCATCTGTGAACAAGTTCCTTTAGAAGCTGAGCTCTTTCTGATGCTGATGTCAAATAGCCACCTGCTACTTAAGGATGATGTTTACATACCTGGCCTTCTTTATTACTGCTGTTGCTGCCATTGTTGATGACATGATGTGGAAGGGCAGTGAGAAATTTGATACTTGTTCATCTATCTGTTGGACTCAACTAGTGTTGCTTTAGTTTTTAATCTTTTTATCTGAAAAGGAGAGTCTTATAATTTGTCATTTTATTCATTGCAGCGGTTGTGGAACAGGAAATGAAAAAGGACTGGCTTTTTGCCCCTCATTATCGATACTATGTAAGAGAAATGAGAATTCATGCATACAGTCAGCTGCTGGAATCATACAGGTCATTAACCCTTGGCTATATGGCAGAAGCATTTGGTGTTGGTGTGGAATTCATTGATCAGTAAGTCTGAATAATGCCACGTTAATTGAAGTTTTAAAGTTGCCTTTTAATACATGAACTTGTACAGTTTACTTGTTTACATTGGTTCCCTCAACCTTGACGGGGAGGGGGGAGGTTTTTTCCTCAATATTATCAAAACATATCCTGTCACCTCTGCCTTCCTCATATCTGCCCCTTGCATTAACAGATGGGAAAATGAGTTGTAGTGACTCTAAGTGATTTGTTAAAGGTCATTAGACCAGTTGTTACCAGAGTTGTCTTCTGTAATTTCTTTGTAGACCACACTGCAGCTACAGTAATGACTCTTAGATCTCGTATTTTACAGTTGGTCATATCCCCTCTGATAATTCCTTCCAGTTTTTAGGTTGCTGCTGCAATTCTGTTCAAATTGGTTGTTAAATGTGGGACTTTTAGTACTTGCATCAGTGATTGAACAAATACTTAATGAGCCATTACTGTATGTTTGGTATTGTTTTACAGCTCCCTCTTCACAGACTTTCATTGTAGTAGTAGGGAAGAGATGGCAAGGAAGCCAATAAATATAAAAGGTAATTTCACATAGAAATGAACCTATGGAGATGAGAAAATGCTATCCTTACATATGGCATGCTTGAGGAGATGAGGTTTGCTTTGAGATTTGAATTGAGAAGAGTCAGGCATACGGAGTCCTTCTGCATGCAGAAAAGGGGATAGAAAAGGCTAAGGCTTTGAGTCAGGAATAAGCTTGGATGTTGTAGGAACACAAAATGTCAGTGTGGCTCCAGCATCGTCGGGGGAGCAGTAGGAGATTGTGAGGATAATATATGGAGAGTTAGGTGATTTGTGTAGGGGTCTTGTAGGTCATGGAATGGAGTTTGAGTTTTAATTTAGGTTTGATAGGGAGCTACTGGAAGATTTTGAGCCCAAGTTACATGGTCCTCTGCAGTGTCTTATATAGAGTAAGGTAGCAAAGACCAGTTGCGCTGTTTAGTAGCTCTTGGAGGAGATGTTACTGTGGCTTGGACGAGGATGGTAAGAGTAGAGTTGGGGAAGAGACATACACAATATGGGATGTCCAGATGGTATCTAGATCGGTGGCTCCCACATGTGGGTGTTTGTAAATGTTGATGATGGTTTTTTCAATGGTCTGCAGTGGAAACTTTAAATGAAGATGCATTTCTTTTAAATAAGACCATTTTCTTTTTAGTATTTTTTAAATTTCAAACATCCATAACATTCTAAAGAATTGTACAGTACCTTTTAACATATTGTCACAATCTATACATTTTATGTTTTTTAACCACTTGAAGGTAAGTTTCAGACACCAACACATTTTTTAAATGATCCTTCCCAAAACAGAAGGCAGGTATCCCAATATTTTGTTCCATTTCTGAATTCTAGTCTGTGAAATTGAAGTCAGATGACCACTCTCCAAGAGGGTTGTTCATTAGGGTGCAGGCTGGGCATTATGAGTATGTTTTTCATGAGTCAGTGGAAGGAGTGGCTTGTTGTGAGCAGTGCATGAGAAAAAGGGCTTGGCTTTGCTGCTTTTTCCAACTCTGTGGCCTTGGTCAGGTTATGTCTCTTCAGTATCTTAACTGTGATGTGAAGATGATAAAGCCTTAATTAGTTAGGGGCACACACAGCAGTATTCCTTAAGTCATCTTGATGACAAGTGAATGCAAGGCAGCTGGTACCTTTCAGGTAGTAGCTGAATTCCGGTAGTATTTGAATTGTTCAGTTTTTTTTCTTCACGTTCTAAGACAAGCTTACGATTAAGGCAAAGGTTGCACCATTGAGCTCTAGTTGTTGTTACCTAAAAAGCCCTTGTTTTAAATTTCTGTGATACCTAAGAATTTCAAATCTGGGTTGTTATGGATTCTTTCTTTCTCCCTTAAAAAACTACATTTTAGATGAAATCCCCTTTTTAAAAATGGGCAAAGCAATAATTCTACATCATTTCTCGCCTCCCTTGTTTACACTAAGACATGTTGGAGAGGGAAGGGGTCGTTGTTTTAGTAAATACTACTACTATTGATGTGTTTACCCATGGGCTGTGTTCCATAATTTTGTTTTAGGTCTTTTGTTTGAAACAGTTTATTACTTTATTAGTTTAATCAGTTTTAGTCCCTAATTTTTCCTAACCTACAGTTTTTCTCAGAGTACATATGAATGGTTTCATTGTTTGATCTACTTTCTATCTGAATATAAACTTCTAGGATCATGTTTATTCTAGATGACTTAAAGCCTGCAATAACATCAGGGACAGCCTCAACTACTGCATATGCAATAACAAGCTTGAAGGGAAGCTAAATGTTACAATTTTAAGACAGTATTTTAATGCAGTTTGCATTTTTCTAAGAATTTTCTATAAAGCTAATGCTGTTATTTTTTTTCTCTAAATTAGGGAACTGTCCAGGTTTATTGCTGCTGGGAGACTACACTGCAAAATAGATAAAGTGAATGAAATAGTAGAAACCAACAGGTACTCTCATTTTGTGTATCATTTGTTACACTGCTCAGAATAAGGGGCATTCCTAAATTTTAAGTGCCTTAAATTTTAAAAGTAGGTGAACTATTGTCATGGAGTAATGTGAATGGTAAATAATTCATTTTTTCTTGAATTTATTTATAGACCTGATAGCAAGAACTGGCAGTACCAAGAAACTATCAAGAAAGGAGATCTGCTACTAAACAGAGTTCAAAAACTTTCCAGAGTAATTAATATGTAAAGCCATGTAACAAAGGATTTCCTTTAGAGATAATTATTTGGAATTTTTATAGCTTACTTCACTATGTGCCCAGGTCAACTGTATAAAATAAATATGCATTGTTTCTTTCCATTTATTTTTTCTTAAACACATGCCGTGTAGAATGGGGTCCACTTATGTTAAAATACTGTCACTTGAATTATTCATTATTGAAAATCTGGTTTATAGTGTTAAGATTGCAGCTGGGTTCAGATCCTGACTGCCTCATCAGTAAAATACAGATGGTGACACAGGCCGTTATTTCTTACCTGTAAGCTTCCTGATTTTTTAGAAAGAAGAGTACATACTATATAGTGGCCTACAATTAAACAGTGTCTCCCACTTAGTATACAAAAGATAGAAGATAATAAAATGTGTAATAAGCTTTCCCTCAGAAACAAGTAACCATATAGGACAGGAAGTTACCCTATTTTAGGACACTGACATAACCTGGATTACAGAATCTACCAAGGCCGATCTTAGTTTTCTAAAACCTTGTATGTAAATATTAGCAAATTGAATCCTTTTTCCAAAAGTAGGACCATAGTAATAGCAGTGAGGAAAACAAACTTGTTCCCCTGTTTGAAACAATTTATTACTTTTTTTCAGTGTGTCAGATAGGAGTAAGTACTGTAAGAAATATAAAACCAGAGAGAGAGAGATACAGGGTATAGGCTCTCTTCTGTGAGGTGTTGTGGAAGGCTTCTATGGTAAGGTGACATTTAAGTGAAAAGGAGGGAAAGCCCATGCACATATGGAGGGAAGAAAGACAGGGAAAGTCACTGGTAATTTTAAGTGCAGATTTGGCTTACCTTTTAAGTCTCACTATGGCATTCGGTGGCATGGATTGTAGCGGCAGCTGGATTTGCTAAAAGATTAGAATGGGATGAGGGGGAGAAAATTTATCAGAGGAGATCCTAAGCTTTTTGGCTTAAGTGAAAGATACCAGAGATACTAGTGACCTTAATGAGCAGTTTTGGTAGAGGTGAGTTCAGAAGAGAATGGGAAATGGCATTTTACTGTAAAAGGCAGGGGAAGGAAAGAAGAGTTTTGAGTTTTGTTGTTTTAAAGAGCATTTACTGATGGGAATGATCCCTGTTAACATATTAGTAGGAAAAAACACATGATCTCATTTGATTGAAAATAATTTGATACAATTCAACATTTCTTCATGATAAAAACTCTTCAGTAGACTATGAATAATAGGCTGGGAAATCAAAGCCCTATCACAAGGTAATTAATGGCAAAATATTAGAAGCATTATCTTAAAAGTGAAGACAGTGGCTCTCATCGCTGGAAGAAGAGCCATTGGTTATATGCCAAGGAAAGCAATGTAGCCAGAGCTGTTTTGAAAGGAGTTTCCTGTAGGCACTATGGTGGAGGGGAGGCTTTTAAAATGCTGAATATGCCTATTTTGAGAATATCCACCTATGAATTTCTAAAAATGCTTATCTAGAAAACATTTCTTGAAGAAAAAAAACCTCAGCTTTTTGGGTTTCTACAGAAAACCAAAGCTAGTCAGGAATGCAAAGGTGGCTTCTGAATGTTACAAAGTTGCAGTTGGTCACCCACAGGCTGCAACTGGCACACCCTAAATACTTTTTTCAAGAAAAAAATTTATAGTCACCACGTAAAAGTTGACAGTTTAAAAACCACATATCTAGCTTCTCTGGAAAAAGGAAAGATTAGGCTAACTATGGACTCATGCTCCAATAAGCTAAGCGACAAGCATAGCTTGTTTTCCAGTGTGCCCCAGTCCACCCAGTCTGTTCATATACACTGCCTGCCTGGCCCCTGTTGGCATTTGAGTTTGTTATCCCTGCACTACCCCCAATATTGTACATGTGAGGTTGATGGTTAAAAGTCTCCTGTGTTAATCAACTAGGAAAGGGTGTCCAATATTCTGGTTTCCCTGGGCCACACTGGAAGAACTGTCTTGGGTGCCACACAAAATACACTTAGTTGATGAGCTCAAAACAAAACAAAAAAAAACACCTCAATGTTTTAAGAAAATTTACATGTGTGTTGGGCCACATTCAAAGCTGTCGTGGGCTGTGGGTTGGACAAGCTTGAGCTAGAAGAAACTATCCAAATAATTCTTAACCATCTTGTCTCTAGTAGCTTTAATTGATACAGCTTGTTTTTTGAAAGTCTGTCTTTTCTGCTTTTATTCAAGGGTGCTTCACAATATGAAAATAAGATTATGAAATGATAGTTATATTTGCAGAGCGACAGAGCTAAAACAGTTATACATAGTTCCTTTTTCATGTTGGTAAATGTTTTCTTTTGAAGTTGGAAACAATCTTATTTTTAACCCTGGTTTCAGTCAAAATTAACTATCCTAGTGTGAAATGACATCACCAGGATAAACTATCTTTTGTGGTTATTTTTAAAGCAAAAATGCCAGTTTCTCTTACCTCAATAAAATTTTATTTTATAGTAAATCTATCCAGTAAGAGATAAATATTTTAAAGCTATGTCAAAGTATGGTAATCTATTTCCTGTATTAGAAATAATAGCTTTAGGTCAATTTTTAAATACCAGTGTCTCTTAGGACAGAAACAGTGTAAAAACCACTTTTGTTAAGCACCCAGCTTTTACCTGCCCCAGACGGCTAGAAGGATACCTACAACTTGATCACTGAGCATGCAATACTCCAGTACACTTAGGATTTTATGACTGAATACATGTGGTCTTTTATAACCTGACCAAACATTAATTGATAAAAGGCTACTAATCATTAGCAAATCATTTCTGTAATTTCATATTCTGAATTAGTCCTTGGTGCTGCCGTTAACCTAATGTTTTTAAGAGGATGAACAGTTGACAGTTGAAATACCTGCCCCCATGATTATGGGGAAAAAGGGTGGAGGGAACTATGATAATCCCTGGCCTTCCCAATGCTACATAAACTTGTAGTTGCTGGTAACAAACCTGTGCCTTCACAATGGCAATGGGGCAGTGAGGTAAAATCCCCATCTGGAAAACGTGAAAAGCTCTGACAATCACTAGTTTTGGTTTCAAAGCTATAGAGCCACAGATTTGCATTATGCTTGTGTTTCTGAAGGACTATAAAGGCTATCAGGAATTTGTAGCAATCTGATCCAGGCCATTTTAACCTTGACATACATGGTCAGAGGGTGTAACTGTTTTTTCATTTAAAAATCTCTTACAGTGGCATAACTTTCCCTGTACAAATTGGGTTTAAGAAACAAGAGGGACAATTTGCTATTCAATGATGAGCCTTTAATCCAACCATTATATATCCCCTTTCCCTTGAAGAGACCATTTAGTTAAGACTACCAGCAGGTGGCACCTTGACAACTTTACCAACCTTGCCTTTTAAAGGTGACCAGAGACCTGTGCTTTTCCAAAGTACTGTTCGTATAATATCAATGTGGGGAAACTCTACCTTTGATTTTTGAGGACTCTGCTTTTCTTGAAACCCTCTGGGTTAGAGATTGTTTTATTCATATGCACTTCAGTTCAATGTTTCCTAGTCCTTTGCTTGTTCTCCTGGCCATTATGTTTCCACCTTCTTCCAAAATGCCATGTCTTTGAAGCTGCTTACAACCCAGCAACACCATCAACTCACTGTGCTCACTGTCCTCAATCACACATCTCCAAGTCACTTTGCCCTCTTCCATGCAGATCATCCCAGAACCAAGTAGCTGCCTCAGTCTTCCTCCCAACCCTAACTAATTTGAAATGGATAACCTATACAACACCCTTGGCTTCACAGTTCCTCAACCTGAATTCCACTGCTCTTTTCCTTCATGCTGCTTCTGTCCACTGCCATGGTTTCCACCCAGGAATCACAAGCACATCTGGCCAGTTCTGCTTTTGAAAATAATACTGGAATTCCAATTCCTCCATTCCCTGTCCTGTTCCTAAAAGTGCTGTATCACTTTGATAACTCTGGCCCCTGAATCCTGCCCCGTAGCCCCTCACTTGTATTGGCCACATGGAATTGAATGTTGACTTTGCTCTGTGACCCTGAACAAATCAATTGTCTAATCAGAAAAAGTTACCTGGAAGGAGATTCCTAAGATCTAACAAGAAGGTAATTCCAATCAAACCAGTGTCTTAAGAGCACCTGCATAGATTCTACGTGGTGGACTTCCAGTTCTCTTCCCTGAATACCCAATCCAGACTATCATCAATCACTCAGTCACATCTTCACTCATACTCTTAATTCTTTGGCAATCTCCCTGCCCAAGTTCTAACTTTTCCACCCAACCAATACATGCTGTTCCAGTTATCCTGGACTAAACAGGATAATAAAACATTACCTAAATGGGTAGATGGCATTGATAATTATAATAGAATCGACTCTAAACTTCTAACCCTGTAACCATCTCAATCTCACCCTTCTTCTCTGCCTTTCCTTACCTCTCTGACTTTTTCCTCTAGTGCTTTTCTCCATTTGTCTTCATGAAAATAGTCTTCTCCAAGGTCTTGTCCTGGGTTTTCTCTCTGGGCCATGGAGGATGGGCTTCAGGTTTGTGATATCCTGGAGGCGGATTATAAAAATGTAGTGTGCCTGTGCCTCGGTCAGACAGGATCCATAACTTCATGTGATTCCTGGAGCCTGAGGAGGGGAAAAATTAAGAATCACTGTTCTGACAGGCTTGAATTATCCTGGATCTGCCACCTATTTGTCATGGGACCTTAAGCAAGATACCTTCTTAGGAGTTCCTCATCAGTATGATTGGAATCAAAATACCTGCCCTATGAGGGCTTCGTAAAAGAGAGGATATATATAACTTGGCACAGTGTCAGGTATATTAAGTACTTAACTAGAGAAGTATTATTTTAACATAAGAAGCCAAATCGAATAGCTACCTAATTTTCCCAGGTAAACTCATCTACCCTTATGACCTCATTGATCATCTAAAAGTGAAAGACAACTCTCCATCTTTATTTTCCAGCTCAAACCTCCCTCCTAAGGTCCATCCAGCCTGTACAGCCAGCTGGGCACTAAACCACAATTTCCCACCAGCAGCTCAAATCTATCATTATGTCTTTTTCCTTCTCTATTGCCATATCACACATTTCACTTAAAGCTCAATTGGTTTGGCCAAGCTAAAAATCTGAAGTCTTCTTAGACTCACTCTTCCCTTTAATGTTGAATAGAATTAGACCTCAAGGCCTGTTGGTTCTACTTTTAAAAGATTTCTGAAATCAGTATCAGGTATCCTCATGGTCAGCCTTAGTTTGGAAACTTAATAGCTCTTACCTGGATTACAACAGCTTTGTAACTTATTTTTGTCCGAGGTTCTCACCTGTTGATTCTGTCTTCCATTGTTACTGGGGGGCCATAGGTGGCAGAGATGTTTTTTTGACAAAGTATTAAATTACAAGTGATTCTCCCCTTCCCTCTGGAGACTTTTTCTTCGGCTGATAGCCTCACTCTTCCTTACCTCCTAAGAGATATTCTAGTTCACGGGTTTTGGATGTAGAAAATGAGGATAACAAGTGCCAAGAATTACAGCCTTACAAAGTGAAAGACTACTTTAATTAACTTCCATTAACAACAGAAGCAAGAACTTCTTACAAGAAAGAGGAGACTAAGAAAGGAGTGAGAAGGGAGAGGAACTTAGACTTGATTTAGGGGAGTGCTTTTTGTTAGGACTGGGGACAGGGGCAGGTAAAGACAGATCTTTGAAGCAAAAGAGTGAGAATTCAAGAGATGGGAAAAGAGACTTAAGTGCGTCTTTGATTTTCCAAAGTTTTCAGTACAGATTTGAATGGCTTTGACTTTTGGCAGCTGCACGGTGCTAGAACTGGACCATGAAATATCTCTGGGCTCTGACAGTTACATTTGGGTTAATCTAAGCCTGATCCCATGTGTTCCTGGATGAGGCCCCATGACATTCAAGGTCCTTGACAGTCTGACACCAGCTTCTCTAACCCTATAAGGCCCTTCCATCCAGCAAAATTCCTGCAGAATTATTCTGTATTCCTCAACATCTTCATACCCATGTTCGACGCATTTGCTCCATCTGCCTAGAATCTTACTCTTGTCTGCCTTTCTGCCTGGTGAAATCCCACATATGCCAAGATCCAACATTGCTAAACCCTTTTCCTTGAGTTGGGATCATCTTGTTATGCAGGGCCGGGATACCTGCAAGGGAATGGAATTAAAAAGGGTAAGAGATTGACTTAGCAGTTGAACCTTTTCTTGGGAAGTTTGAGGACATCCATGGTGAAAGGATTTACCTACAGAGAGCACCTCATGATTAGATTTGTGGGAAGTACTGAGTGGGTGGCTGACTTAAGTAAGGAGGGAATGGGAAGTCCACAGGGCAGTAGGAACTGAAGCCAACATGACTCTTTCATATCAGGTATGAACATTTTTGCTAATATACAAAGCAGTTGCTCCTCTAAGCAACACAAATAATTTATCAGAATGATTTGCAAACAGTAAAAATGTCTGGATTTCTAGAGGTAAATGATTATGCTGTGTTCCAAATAATACTAAAATGCACTTGTATTGCCAGTAAGGGAGGTATGTAAAAGGAAGAGATTAGACCAGGTCTGGATAAAAAGCTTATCTTAAATCAAAACTACATGTCATCAATTTTGCACCTAAGTACAAACAGAATGTGTTTCTCAATCCATCAACTCCCTCGTTTCCTTCACAAACATGCAAGGCCAGAATACAGCAGTGTTCACTGTTTACACAGTTGCTAATTTATCCAAGGCAAAGCTTTGTGCCCGCAAATGGAAACATCCCCCAGTCTTAGAGGTATTTAGCTTATATAACAGGGAGGCTAAAGTGAAGGGGCTTCACAAGGGTGTTCAATGCCAAAAGTGATGAAAAGTCAGAGTGGACTGAAAGAGTTTAGTATCACAACGAGGCAGAAACATGTAAAATATTTCATGCAGCCAACCTTATTTATTGAGAAGTCCTAATTTTATTGCCCGTTAAGTAACATGTTTGTTCCACAAGCTAATTTCTTATAAAGCAAAGCACAACCTTTTCTTATAAATAGTATAAATTATTTTATTTACAGAAACTTGTTACAAAACAAATAGACTATATATTTCTTCTCTTTTAAATATCCAAAGTAATTTTCTATCCCTTGACATTTGTTCATGTTCTATACAGCAGCCAACACAAAGTCCAGCTGAGATGCTCTTGATTATGTGTACAAATTACCAAACTATTCACACGTTTTTAACACAGGAGATTGCTTTTATAACCAAGCTCAAAAAAAAAAAAAAAGCAAAATGCTTTCAAGGCCCTACATTCACACTGACAGTATGTAGTGCTCATTTAAATGATCTGAAAATGTAAAATGTTTTGCACAAAATGTAAAAATGATTATTTTCTGCTAAACAAACTTTTTAACAATATTTTTTCAAAGCCCAATCCCCCCAAACCCCCTGGACAGAATGAGCGACATTAAGAAATTCCTTGGCAACAGAACTCTTACAGGAAGACAGCTGCCTTTATAAGTTACATTTTTCAAATTATACATTTTTTTCATGTTCTCAGAGGTACTTACTTGTATTATATTTTTGGAATACAAAATATTTTAAATATTTTATTTTAAATTGTATTTCATGAGTGAATAACAAAACGGACACATCGTGTAAGTTGCTGGCTGACAAAAAGATTTGCAACCTTTGGTGCCACCAGGCAATCCATCACCAATTGAATTACTATGAACCAAAAGGTCTTAATTTTAAAATACCTTATAAAATTACCAGCATGGGTGGTTTTCAACTCCTCCCCTAAAATTTTAGAAACAATATTTATGTGGAAAAAAGCAAACTCCAAAAGTTCAACTGAACATTCAAGTCTTTTTAAAGAGATTCTGTCTAAGCTTAAAACTAGGTTCAGGCACTTTTCAGTTTTTTCCATTAGTTTTAAACCACATCACATACTAACATACATGTGCTCAGAGTATACACACACACACACACACACACACGCAATCACACACTCTCACACATAAAATACTAACAAAAGAAAAGCAGTGTGTCACTTAGTTACATGTAGTCTATCAGGAAACCAGGCAACCAGGAAGAAGCAATGCCCACTTCATCTGTATGAATCCACTCCCGAGACACTAAAAGGGACAAAGACTTTTCACAGAACAGAGGCATCCCTTAAAACTGTAAAGGAGGCAGGTTCTAGAACTATTGGCTTGGCAGTGAACCACTTCAAATTATAAAAAGGTATTTACTTTTATTAATTAATAAATAAATACTAGATGATCTCAATTGTACCAAAACAGGATATCAGAAAAAAAGACCTGTGCAAAAATACATATTTAAATATGTACAATTCATTTTTAACAAAATATGTCTTCTGAAATAGGGATACTTCCATATTTATAATAGAACAAGAAATTCCAAAATAAAGATACAAAAGTAGGTTTTGTATAATTCTTTGTTCATCATTGCAGCACTTTTTTTTTTTTTTTTTGTAGGTTAAGAAAACTGCAGGAGTTGTCATGAAATTCTATTGGAAAGAATATAAAAATTATCTTGGTTTTAAATTGATACCAAAGTCTGTCTAGAAACAACCCAACCACTGCAAATTTGGTTTTTGCAAGTTAATTTAATTCAAAAAAATACTTGTACTCCCGTGTTTTAAATGGTCTTAATTGTTCATCATCATAAAAAGTAGTTGTAGGAGAAAATAAAATATTTGAACAGTCTAAAATTTAATAGCACTGTTTAGAATAGGTCTGTTTGTGGCAGGCAGAATCCAAAATGGCTAATTTCCTAATCCCGATGCTCTGTGTATTACCGGGAGACATAATGAAATTCAATTAAAACCTCAGTCTAAGAAATCAAATGTTCAATACTTGCTAATCTAAATATCTACATTGTTCTGAATCAACTTGTTATCATGGATCCTATTCACATCTTTCGGAACAACATGATCTATCTGTAAATTCCATTGCTAAAGGCAACTTTATTTATAACCATCAAGTCCTCTTGGCTCTGAAAATAAATTCTACCCATACCCCATTGCACTTGTCACCAAGGAATCAACAGGTACGTTCTGATTCCCTCTCACCTCCTCTCTCTTCCCCGACTGGGATGGAAACCACATTGATTTATCCTAACTATGCCAAACTGGCCCATCCATGCCCTCTCCTTACTAAGCTCTCCTGTAGTATCATTTTAAAAACATTTACTGATTGATTGCATAATAATTGAACAAGATACTGTTCTCTCCTTCCTTTAAAAAAATCAGTATTTTACATCAATTTATAGCTAAAGTATCTGCATAAGGTTTTTGTTTTCTTACATAATAAGAATAATTCTGTAGCAATTCACATTATTAGGCTGGTAACCAAGTTTATTCATTCTACCTGTTGTTGACTTGAAATTCCCTGAAACTGAAGTTTGAAACCCAAGAACTGTAGGGAAAAAAGGATGTACTGACTGGCTCTCATCGGGCCCTGGCCAGGGCAACGATCAGTGCCGTGGAAATTTTACCCTGTGTTCGGCAACTTTGTGTGTTTTTCTAAGCAACAGTGCCTGGTTCTCTTGTCAGAAGCCTGTAGTGGTGGAAGCACCCATTTAAAGGCTCCGGCTCATACCCGAATTCAATGACACCTTCTCCAAGCAATGCTGTTTTAACATATTAAGGTCTTTCTTTAGGGTTGGGGTACTAGAAAAAATATCCTAGAGGGCTCCAAAACTCTCAGGAAGATGGCTGGTATAATCCCAAGAAAGGAGGGTGTGGGTCAGGGCAATCCTATTCACACATCACAAAAGACCTTCAGGTCGGGACTTACATGTTCTCCAACTCCCTTCCCTTGGTGTCTGCTCTCATCCCCAACCACATCCAAATAAATATCTGGAGTGGCATGAAGGGGAGTGCATACAAAAACACACAATGCCAGAAGTGCCTGAAGTGGAAACCTACATTTAGTCCCAGGACAGTATCCAAAGAGGAAAACAAGGGTAATGCAGAGAGTGCCTTGGAAACATTTAAGTGTATCTAATAATGTCACTTTAAAAGGTGACTTTCAAAAATAGACTAGGTAGGACAACCAACCCAATCTGACATACTGTTTACCATGAAAACTTAATGGATTAAGAAAATTTCTTCTCTTTGGAAATCTTGAAAAAAATTTTTTCTCCCTATAGTGATTTTAACTTCCTCATTCCCACCCTCCCCTGACCCAATTTGGCCTTCCTTTCTCAAAACTAGCTTGCATTCTCTTTCTTTAAAAAAAAAAAAAAAAAAAAAAAAAAAAAAAAAAAAAAAAAAAAACACACACACACACACACAGAATTGCTTTTGAATCACGAAAAGTAAGTCTCCAAAATAATTTATACTTGCTGTCTGGGCATCGAAAATCTCAAACCAGTTTGTAAGTTAGAAACTTCTGACAGTTTCTTTTCCCAAATTACTTTCAAAAGGCTGGGCTACTTTGTCATGGTGCCTTGGGCTAACATCCGTATTTCATTCCTGGAACACTGCTATCAAAATCTAAAGCCTAATTTCCTTCTTCAGAGGGTTGCTTGGGATGCAGCCCTCTGTCCTCTGGAAGGTTTCTGGTCTCCAGTTAAGGTGCCTAACTGCTGGAGAGTGACCTACAGACGACAGTGTTAAAAAAAAAAAAAAAAAAGGTAGTAAAAGGAAGGAGGGAGAAAGGTCTACAGTAATGCTCTTGCCAAAACATTCTTTTGCCCAGCCAATCTACTTGAAGAGTGGCTCCGTGATATACTGCAAATTAAAAAACAAAACAAAAACAAAAACTTCTCACAGATTGGTACAAGCAGTCCAGACCACTTTAACACTGATAAAAGCAATTCGGTGGCTGAACTTGATCCAGTGTCCTTTATGAGTACTCACTGCTAGAGACACAGCTTCAGGGAAATCCTCTGTTAAAACAACAGCCAGGCAGGTTTCTACCCTTGAGGCCCACAGGAGGTTGGGAAAACAGACTCAAAGGCATCGTGGAGTCCAGAGTGCTGAGTGGAGGTGTAACTTGTCCTCAAAAGTGTCCGCATTATTCCTCCCCGTGCTATTTTCAGCTGTCAGGGACGTGCCTTTGGCTTTCAAAGAAGAGGGGGTGGGGAAATAATGAAAAGGTAAGTAAGCGTTTGCACACTGCACTCTCTTGATTCTAAACAAGAATATTCCAAAAACTGCACACTACTAAAGTCTCCATTGACTGAGTGACACCAGGAACAGTCAGCTACAGAATTTGGCCTTAGCTTTCAAATGCCTTCACTACTACTGGGCACAATCATTGCAAAGATTCACTTCTAGACAACTGGCTAGAAGAGATGCAGGCCTGGGTTTCCAGCTTAGAGAAAAGGCTCTTATGTTTGCCTGTTGGTTTTATTTACTGATTTTGTGTCCTTGAAGGTATTCCAGGTTGTTAACTGAGAAGGGAACAAGGTCAAAGGCTAGCACACACAGGCGTGACAGTTCGCACTCAAGGCAGTGCCCGTGCTGGGGGAGAGGAAACTCTGGCATTCACAGTGGGCTTTTACATCTTTGGTGGCAGAGGCCATGAACAGACTCTTGGGGGTCACTACCCAACCCCATCATCTCCCAGACTTCCTAGCATGTCCCACTCTTCATCCCCTTGTTTAGAAAACTTCAACTAGCCCAGTTATTTTTGTTTTAAAGGCAGCTCCACAAGGAACAGTAAGTAGAGATCCCTACTTTTATAACAGCAGCATTCTTTAAAGCATTTTGGGGTCATGAGTCCCTTTGAGATTCTTATGAAAGCTATAAGATAAATGAACAAAGACATAAAAATGTGCAACACTTCTTGGGGTTCAATGATCCTTTGATCTCTAAGCAAGCACCCCCACTCCTGCCCCAGGATTTGTGCAGCATGAAAAAAAAAAAGTATTCCTCTGCAGAGAAAATCTCTCTCAAACACAAATTTAAGTGGAAACTGATTTTAAGGAAAAAGCCCAAAGTTAGGCTGTCTGCATTGTTCTAGTAAGACACAGTGCCACTATATGGTAAAAATCAAAGGTGGCAAAATGGCAGGTCATGAGCCAAAGATAGCCCACAGATACATAGGCTATACCAGATTTAAGAAGAGAAAAAAACAAGTGTATGTGTGTATTTACGTATGTGGATATATGTATGTATGTGTGTGTATATATATACACACACACACACACACACACACACATACACACATATATCTCGACTAAATTTCACATGCAAGTCCAGATCTGCAGCCTCTCTTTAAAGCTGGTAACCAATGTCTGGAAGCAGCTGCTCCATGTCGCCCTATTTCTAGTAGGCACTGTCAAATCTCTGCTGTGCCCCACCTGGCCC
Organism: Rhinopithecus roxellana; assembly: GCF_007565055.1. Classification (NCBI taxonomy): domain Eukaryota; kingdom Metazoa; phylum Chordata; class Mammalia; order Primates; family Cercopithecidae; genus Rhinopithecus; species Rhinopithecus roxellana. The sequence continues at coordinate 71,198,098 of NC_044549.1, read as the reverse complement.
CCTTCTGTCCTTTTTGTTACTTGTGGGCATTAAGATCTACACTCCTGTCTAAATGAAGACAGTGTGCTCACTAATACATATGTGAGATGGACATTACAGCACAATGGGATGCCCCTCCCATGGGGATCACGTCTCCTGGGGACTCTACTCTCAACGACGGTGTGATGAATAATGGGTACACCATGTCTTCTGTGTTTATATTGGATTTATAAACTGTAATGAGTAACTACAAACCAAGATTTGTCCAGGAATCCCCTGATCAGAATACCAAACAACACATAATAACCCATAATGTATGCAGCTGGTTAAATTCACAAATATTTTCCCCATACCTTTGGCACTGGGTGTTAATTCACCCAAATATTAGAGGAAAATTATATCACACTAAGAAAATACTAAGAAACTTCTTGGTATTTTCTGAAAAAGTTCTAACCTGGCTGGCATTTGAGTTAAGTTCTGAAGACGAGGAAGGGGAAAAAAAACCATGAAAAAGAGCCTCACATTTTAAATCAGGGCTCTGGGGTGATGTTGCTGAAATTCCTGTTCGTAAGCAAGGTGAGGAGATATCCTGATGAATAAAATAACAAGATGAGAGATGAGCTGGAAGTTAGAGCAAAGGAAGCTGGAAGAAACAGCTACAGGTGAGGTCAGTAACAGGCAGAAGAGCTGGGACGAGACAAAAATACAGCCTAAGAGAGAAAGTCATGGTTAATTATGGATCCCACAACCACTTAGCCACTTCTCTACTGATGAGTTCATATGCAGACTTCTTTTTAACTATAAGCTTGGAATGAGATTTCAATCTTCTGCTATGCCCGTACTGAATCCTGTTTTTCCTGCCTCCCTCAAAAACGGGAAGAGAAAATAAGGGGTGAGATTTAACCAGAATATCTGAAATTCTTTTGAGGGGGAAAAAGAATACAATTTTTTTTTTTTTGAGATATAGTCTTGTTCCGTTGCCCAGGCTGGATGGAGTACAGTGGTGTGATCTTGACTCACTGGAACCTCCACCTCCCGTGTTCAAGCAATTCTCCTGCCTCCACCTCCTGAGTAGCTGGGATTACAGGCGTGCGCCACCACACCCAGCTAATTTTTTTATGTTTAGTAGAGACGGGGGTTTCACCATGTTGGCCAGGCTGGTCTCGAACTCCTGACCTCAGGTGATCCGCCTGCTTCAGCTTCCCAAAGTGCTGGGATTATAGGCATGAGCCGCTGCGCCCGGCCCTCATTTTAAATCTTAAATCACCCCTTTCTAGATCAGTTTAATTTTAGCCCAGCTTTCCTCAGAGGAACATACTAAAGAACCACTATCCAGGAAACAATGCCTGTTTCCCTCCTTAAAGCCTTGAATGGCACACACTTCACAGCATTGGGATAACACATTATTGGCTATCTCATAAAGGGACTCCCCTCCAATTATGATTTTGCTGTCATGCCTGATGCTTTCTGCAGTTCTATCTACTAAAAACGCATTACTGTACTTTCTTTCCGAAGAGCATCTTCCAAAGGCACCAGAAATTCTGGCAGAAGAGCTTGTTTTACCTTCATATGGCTGTGAACTGTTTTGTTTTGTTTTTTTTAAGACACCATGAAGCTGAATATCTGTTTACAAACCAACCAACCAATCCAACCAAACACATTTCTGAGCTGGCAAAAGATCCTAAGGGAGAGGAAATGGGCATTCCCATGGGGGTCATAGTCCATTTCCTACCTGATGAAGGAGGGAATTGTTTGTCAGTCCTTGTGCCCCTGCGATGGTGCCTGTATGTTTCATGTGGACGTTGTTCATGGCTGGCACTTTGGCAACCTTTGTGGGTTTGCTGCTGCTGTTGTTGATGCTGCTCGAGCTGGGTGAGCACTTTCTTTTCTTTCCTATGAGTTTGTCTAGAGGAGTGTGTGAGTGGGAAAAACTGCCGTGGGAGTTGACAGGCAGTTCATTGGACTGGTGAATGAAGGGCCCAAGAGAAAGAGTGGAATCACTGCTGTTCACCATCACACTCATCCTCTTGATGGATTCAGCAGGGCTCCCGCTGGGGGGGCCCCTCCCTGACTGGTCATGCCGGACGTTCACCGCATTTGCTTTATTCGTCACACAGTTGAGGCCGATGCTATGGGAAGATGTTACCGTTGAGGGGTAGGGAGGCCCAGAGTGAGCTACACAGTTTTTCCTAAAAGACTCCATGGAATGAGAAGAAGAGGAGGAGGAGGAAGAGGAGGAGGAAGAGTGAACCAACAGTGGGGAACTGTTTTTGCGTTTCTTTCCTGAGCCGCCACTGGTACTGCTACTGGCATTTTGACAGTTAGTGCTGTTACCAGAAGACTCCTTGGGCCTCAAAGATTTGCTGGATTTCAATTTCTGAGGTTTCCTGGACATAGGGGAGGAGGGAACCGAGGAAAGGCCAGAGGGCGTGGAAGGGGATGAGGATGAAGAGGACACTTGTCTGGATTGCATACTGCACACAGGATCCATCGCCCCTGAAGCAGCAGGCTGTGCATTTAGTGTGGTTCCATGAGCTGGTACCGATTTGCTATTTGGGGAGATGCAGGTAGATGAGAGCAGGACTGGGGATGTAGAGACGGTGGCTGCTGCCAGATAGCTGACTCCACATTGTGATGTCGGCACAGAGTTTGTCCGGTGAGGAATACGTGTGGAGATGGGTGAGGTGGTACTGGGCACTGGTGGGATTTTCCTGAAAAAATGAGAAGAGAGTGAATGACACTGACCACAGCCATTCATGGAGACTTTCAGATGGCATCCTCTTTGCTTATGACACAGAGAAATCATCCACATCAAAGCGATCACTCTGAACTACAAAGCCAATTTTGTCACCTCTCTCCTTCAAATTCTTTAATGCCTTCCTGGGGCTCTTAGAGTAACTATATGTGTGCAACTCCCTGCTGCTACTACCCCAGCCTCTAACTCCACCTCCCACCCCCAATGCCCTGTTCCCTGCTTCCAGCCGTTCCTTATATTCTGAGAAAATGCCATGACCCAATACCCCAACTTCTGCTCATCCTTTAAGTGTCGGATTGCTAATCACCAAATCCTCTGCAGAGAGTCATCCCCAGCTTATTTACCATTGTAGTCCTTGTTCAGCACAGTGCAGGAAACACAGAAGGCACTGAATAAATTTTTAGAGAATTCAGGAATGAATGAGAGAAAAGGAAGGGTGCAGCTAATTAACAGCAACTGCTAGGTCATAACTATTGGCCTGAAAAAGGGACTAAAGCCCCACAGTATCAAGGGATATTCAGCATGATGTTGTAACAATGGATTCTGTTAAGAATGTGTGGGCAAGATATTTATCAGGGGATGTGGAAACCGTCTAAATTCAAACCAGGGAGGGTCTCCTTTTATTTTAGCTCTGAATGTTAAATGTGACAGTAACAAAATTTCAAAAACTTCTTCGGCAGAATTTAAACTGAGGTGACAGAAGAGAAAAAGACCTGACTGGAAGGCAAGTGCCAGGACTGCCTTGATTCTGACTTTCAGAGTAGCCCTGGCTGACCCAACCACTACCCCAGTGAGAGAGCTGGCCTAGACTTCTGCCCAGGTGATTTCCAGATGCTTTTAAAGACTACTGTTATGAATAAAATGAATTAATGACTGCAAGTATTTGCAAATGCTTTAAAAATCCCATCAGGCCAGGCATGGTGGCTCACACCTGTAATCCCAGCACTGTGGGAGGCCGAGGCTGGTGGACCACTTGAGGTCAGGAGTTTGAGACCAGCCTGGCCAACATGGTGAAACCCCGTCTCTACTAAAAATACAAAAATTAGCCAGGCATGGTGGTATGCACCTGTTATCCCAGCTGCTCAGAAGGCTGAGGCAAGAGAATCGCTTGAACCCGGGAGGTGGAGGTTGCAGTGAGCTGAGATCACACTACTGCACTCCAGCCTTGGCGACTGAGTGACACCCTGTTTTGAAAAACAAAAAACAAAACCCAAAACCCCATTCAAGGGTGCAGCTCTGGCCTGATGTTAGTGCTTTTCAACTCCAGCTGTTGCACACTACAGTCACCTGTGGAGCTTAAGCCACATCCATACCGATTACACCAGAGTCTCTGCGGGGAGTGGGGACAGACATCAGTAATTTCTAAATCTCTCCAGGGGATTCTAATGTGGAACTAAGATTGAGAGGCTAGGCTCTCCGCACTACTCATAGAGGAGGGTGGCAGGCACTGTCATTAATTACCTGAGAGGCTGGTTAGGAAAGCTGAGTTCTTGGGCCCCACCCCAGAATGACTTCTGACTGCATCAGAAGCTGTATGGCAGCAAGGCCCCTGGCTGATTCTGGGGCATCCAGAATCCCTGCTCTAAATGAAGTCCAAGCGCTACTGCTCACTGGGAGCAGTGGCTTCTCATGACCACCAGGTGGCTCAGGAAGCCAGGGCCTAAAGACCAGGCTGCCTGGAACCAAATCTTCCCTTCCAGAGCAGGGAAGGATGTGCATCTCTCCGAGAGGCAATTACAAGTTCCTCTTAGAAAAGCTCTTTTAAGTAGTTACTCTTTTGTGTATAAAGAAGCAAAATAACACTATGTACTCATACTGACTTGTGTTTGCATAAATAAACTATGTAGAGATACATAAAAAATAGTAACGTCTGTGGGGGCTGGGTGGAAAACAAGCACGTAGGAGACAGGACGACTCGGGATTTTCAATGTATGCCTCTTTATACTCGTTTTTCCTTTGTTTTTTGAGACGGAGTCTTGCTCTGTCACCCAGGCTGGAGTGCAGCGGCGCGATCTAGGCTCACTGCAAGCTCTGCCTCTCAGGTTCACGCCATTCTTCTGCCTCAGGCTCGTTTTTCCTTTTCTAAGCCCAGTGACTGTATTACCATTTCAAAAAGTTAAAAAAATAATAATAATAACACCAACAAAAACCTTTGAAAACCATCCCAGCCCCTTCTTAGGGAATATGGGATACTGGTCCCAAATCAACAGAGGACAAGCAGTTCACAGAAATCACAGGAGGTGGGCAGTGGCCTTTCAGGTTATGGCCATGCTGCAGAGAAAGTGCTGGTCTAATTTCACCACTGGCCAGAGACTCCACAAACTGAAGTTTACTCATTTCATACTCAATTCCCACTTCACTTACCTCCAATTTCACCACAATAACCCTCTAAGGAAGAAGGATTTTGGGCTGAGCCAGTAGGATGGGACCTGGATCACTTTGAAAGTTTCCTTGAGGACTTCAAAGATGCCAGGTGAGAATAGTTCTCTGGATGAGAAGTGCTGAGCTCCCCAGAGCAAATCTCAAGGGCTGCCTGAAAAGGCTACCAGCACTCCTATGTTGGGGGGCATCATGCACCAAGGTCTCATCTGCCCCAAGCCTATGTGCCAGCTCATTATTGAGCAACATGTCCCTTGTTGCTGTAGACTTTTTAAAAACCAGTGGTCATGCTAATGGAAAGGGTCAGTTTCCTTCTTCCTGGAAGCAAGTAGGCAGCCTTCAGACAGAACAGAGAGTAGACAGGAGAGTTGACCTTATGATCCTACTTTTTAAAAAGTTCACAACATCAAGAGGAAAGTCTCACCGTACAAGTCACTAGAAACTGAAACTATCTTTGCTCAAACTGTTGGCCATAAGCCACATACCAACATAATGTGGATAAAACATTCAGAAGTCCATTCTACACTCTTAGGAGTACATTAAACCCATAGTTTCATGAGCTCAATGTGCTTTCCAAGTCCCAGTGGGTAGTCGGAAGAAATATGAAATTGAGATTTCATGTATCTTAGGGAGTTCTAGTGTGGAAAAACCCCTGCAGAACCACCAAAACCAGTCCCCTGATTCTGTGTCTAGCCAGGGACAATGTTCCTTCATAAAGAAGAACCTCTTATCCAGCAAGAACCAGAAAGAAACATGAAAAAGAAAAGCAGAGTAACAGTGCTCTGGATCTGGTCCTCTAAGGAAACAAATGTAAGTCCTACTAATGATCATGGAGATGGTTCTTTGGGTTGCAGACAATCCAAGGCCTCTGACCAGCGTCTGACTTTAATAGAAAACCAAAGCAGGGAGGCAAATCAATGTACTGAAAGAGTCCATTTAAGGAGGCCCTAGTAAATGATGCCCAAACAGAGGATCTGGGATGGCCTGGGGATTACTGGACAGTCACTTTAGTAAAGCTTACTATTCACGAAAGTCACTCCCACTGAATACTAGTTCTCCAAGATGTTCCCCTAAGAAAGGTTCTGAGGTGAAAAGAGCTTGGGACGTATTCCACATTATACATGACATTACCTGCTTCAAGAGTTACAAAGCACAGTGCCCATTAAAGGCTCTGAGAAGTTCTGCAGTAAAAAATAGAACAATTTTTTTTTTTTTTACAGGAAAGGCTGAGTTAAACCTTTTTGGCCACGGAACTCTTCTTCCACTTAAAATCCTGTCTGGGAAGCATTAAGTACATAATATCACACAAGGTGTCTTAAATTGCAAACTGGAGCACATGGCTCCTCTACCTTGAAGCAATTTCAGTGTCACCTGGCCCCTGCTGGTTTCCTGGACCTCATCTTGTACCATGCTCACTTTCTTGCTATCTCTCCAAAAAGCTGTCATTTCTGACTCAAGACCTTGACACAGGTGCTTCCTCTGCCCAGAACCCACTCCTCCCCACCATCCCAGTGACTGCTCTTTCTCATCCATCTGCCTCTTCACAGAGGCTTTCCCTGAATCCCTCTGGCGTGTATATTTTCAGCTGTTTACTTGAAAACATGTTACCTCTAGGTTCAATTCCTGGCCCTACCACTAACTTGCTGCATGACACTGTATCTCAGTTTTGTCATCTATTAAAAAAAAACAACAACACACATACACACAAAAAGAAACAGGGGTGTGGGGGAGGGTATAATCATGGTCAACTGACAAGAGAATTGTGAATGTTAAGTATATCTAAGCTGTTTGGTGTATAGTTGGCTCTCAGTAAGTCTTGGTGATTGTTATTGTTTCCATTCTCTCACTTAGGACAAGCTATCATCTCCTTATTCTTCTGTAGACTAGTTTTTTTTTCCCCTCAGACAATCCCAACTAGACTGTGAGTTCCATACACATGAGAGTCCTTCTGCTTTGAACCTCAGGACCCAGAACAATACGTAGTTGTGGAGTAAATGAATGAATGAATGAATGAATGAATGACAAGGCACCTTCTCAGGGCCAAAGGCCAGCTTCGTTTAGATAAGCATATCTTCATAACATCAGTCTCACAGGAAACAAAAGACAACGCAACACTGTAAAGTCAGCTCCTCTCCCCAAGAACAACAGGCACTCACTTCCATAGCTGTGCATTCAGATGCTTCTCCACCATGAGGTTGAGGGCACAGCGAAGCCGGTTCCACCTGGAGTCAAACACGTAATAGCCTCTTCCAATCTGCCGGCTCCCGAATGTGCAAAACTGCAAGAGAGAACATAGCCGCGTGCTTGCTGACTCCCACACTGGCATGCCCAGTCAGGGTTCTCACTCCTTCAGGAAAGGAGCTAATCAGGAAAGACAGAACTGCCTCTGAGTACCGGAGGCTGTGAAGCATGAGAGTGACAATGCCTAGCCCTGAGTGTCATGGAAGAGAAAGGGAAAAAAGCATGAGATGTCCCCCATACAGAGTGTGTGCTGCCTCTGGGGCACCCTGTTCTGAGCTTCTCTCACACCTTGACTGCGTCCCACACATACGGGCATGCCAAGGTCCCTGGCGCGCCCCCCTGCAGTGCCCTGTCCATGCTGTGTGGGGAGGGTCAACGCGGGGGTGGACGTGGAACTTACAGATGCTGGCTGAGGATGATGACCTGAATAATGACAGTCCAGTTTTTCAACAGACTCTTCTTTGTCATCGCCTTCGCCCTCCTCACTGGATAACCGAGAAGCTGGCTCAGTGGCAGGCAGGGGAGGGTGTGGAGATTCATGGACTGGAGGAGGGTCAATGGGGGCACTCCCACCTTGCTGAGCAGGGCAGCCTGGAGGCCTTGGTGAGTAGAAAGTGCAGCACCGATCAGATCACACACCTGGGAATCAGCCACCTTAACTGAGATACAACAATGTATCCAAAACAACCTAGGGGAGGCCTGGGTTTCACCTCTAGCACTGGGGGAAAACAGATGCCGATCCAGGTGGCTTGGGATTAAAGGAACCTCTCTCCTGAACTGTAGGATGTTAAGTTCAGCTGTTTGCCAGATACAATCAAGGTAACTTAGAACAAATCCTTTCTATTGCCATTTGGGTGGTTCAGGTCCCTCTTCTATTCTCCCCCAAAGAAGGGGAAATATATGTGGAATTTAACAGAATTCTTTGATTTCTCTTCAAATTTCAACTGGATGTGGTTTACTAAGACAATAAATGAAACACAGTCTTCTCTCGGTATCCATGGGGAATTAAGTCCAGGACCTCCCGGGGATAGCCAAATCTGCAGATCCACAAATGTACCAAGTGGCCTGATATAAAATGGTGTAGTATTTGCATAAAACCTATGCGCATCCTCCCATATACTTTAAATAATCTCTAGATTACTTTTAGTACCTAATACAATGTAAATGCTATGTAATGTATTGTTTAGGGAATACTGAGACAAGAAAAAAGCCTATACATGTTCAGTATGACACAATTTTTTCTTTCCCCAAATAGTTTCAATCTGCAATTGGTTTAAACCATGGATGTGAAACCCATGGATACAGAGGGCTGACTGTAATGCACAAAGTGCTCTAAGATAACCTAGGAGAGACAGGAAGTGATACAAGAATAAGGTGTTATTACCACTTTATGTGAATAGCCTACAGCCTCTTACTTAAGGCAGTATTTTTCCTGCACCTATAATGGCCTCTGGAATTAAGCTTACGTTTTTCTAGATGCAAACACTTCAACGAGAAGATGACCAAAGAAAGGACTTGGGGAGGAATCTCTGGCCAGGTCCTGACCACACTTTGAGGAGCCTCCTCTGATAGCTCCTCCAGCATACTGCATAGAAACCACAAAGCTCATGTTGGGACAGGCTCAAACAGACACCTGGGTTTCCACGAGGGAGGTGCTTCCACCTTTATGCAACCATTTTAAAGATCAGACACATGCGGGTGAAATGGTAAGCAATAGCAACCAATGGCTGGCACATTCCTCAGCAGAAGCTCTTGCTGCCAATAAATGAACGGCTAACATGGAAGCCCCTCTTTCTCTACGCCTTTCTTTTTCCCTTCCCTCTGGAAACTAGGTACAGTCTTTACTTCAACTTGGTTCAGTATATAAGCACAAACACAGACATATTCCACCATCACTGTCTCTGAGGTATGTGTATAAGTTCTCATTAAAACACTCTGATTCACTATTTACTCTGCTACTAAAATGCTAATACATGCTCGGGACAAAGCCCCAAATGAATGAATGAAAAAACACATTGATAAACGGATGCTGTAAAAACTCAGGCTGAATGCCTGTCCCCAGCAAGAATTCCCACTGCTATATAAAGAGAAATGAAAGGGAAACTGCTGCCAAAGCCAGTGAAGAGTTCCTGTCACTAACCCGCAGGAAGGACCAATTTCTGCCTGGTCAACAGGGTTGAGACACTTGATGTTGAGCAACTATAGAGCAGATAACTCTAGCTTTATTTTGCTGCTTGCATTTACAACCAAGAGAAGCCCTGGTTGAAACTTACTGATGAACTCAACCTCTTTTTTTTTCTCCTAGTAAAACTCCCTTAAGAAAACTATCTCCACAGTGAGCCTGATGTATGTTTCTCAACATCATGACCATACTGAGATTTTACAGTATGTGCAAGTCTCATCTCCGAAGGTGGGAGAGAGTTGGAGGGTTTGACTTACCTTGGAAGACTGGGGGTGTGAGGTTTAGGTTTACTAGCTACAAAAGGCTTTGATTCAGAAGGAATCACTCCGTGAGGGTTTTGGTGCGGCTCCTGTGACGTTCTAGGAGGGGCGGGATGCGGGTCCCTGAGAGGCTGCGGTGGTTGCTGAGAGTCCGGATGGCGAATCAATTCCTTTTCCCTGGTTTTGTTTTTGTGCTCGGCTAATAACACATCAAATCGCTTTCTTCTACCCTGGACAGCCCTGCGCTGGGTTAAGGAATGTGTCTGCGGACCAAAAAAATACAGAAACTGAAGAATCTCATAATTAATTTTTGGTCTGCCTTATATCCCCAAACACCACTCCCAATAAAAAAGCAACCTAGACCATAAGCATAGTGAAAGGGTACTCAGCATTTGATAAGCTAAAAACCTTAAGAGCCCAATATTTTCTCCCTAGCTAGACTAGAAGTATACATTCTAGGCTCTAAATGCAGAAGAATCTGGAAATCTTACTTCCATCAGAAGAAAGAAGAAATGTGAGCGGTGATACCTGGTATGTAACTAAGTGCAACCATTAGTGCCATATGACAAGTACTCATGTTTTGTGACACAATAGCCATTTGGATTTGGGGGCTCTTATCAACTCCATTAGAAAAACCCTCTTTGAACCATTTAAAATTTTGAATGTTAAAGGGAAGAAACAATTATTCCATAAAACATGTATCAGAAAGTATTCTTTTAGTAACTTCCAGAGAATAAAAATTCAATGCAATTGCATCTCTCTATTCCAATGAAAATGCCATGTAAAAACATAAAGTGGCCCAAAGCATTCTGCAGACAGACTGCCACAGCCAAGGAGCACTGGACAGATGAGGCTGAGAAGAAATGCTATGAACAGGAAGGGAAACAAAGTAATCCCTATAGATAGACACTGGCTATGGAAATCAAGGAAATGGGATGGACAATACCCCTGGGTCTTCAGACAATGTCTAATTTCAAAATTAAGAAATGGGCACACAAAGGAAAAAGAAAAGTCAAATTATGGCAGTGTTTGTCTTAAGGCAACGAATACAAACCTGTGATTGAAGCAAATCTTATAAGAAAATGTGCCTGTAGTCCAAACACATTTCATAGTTACTGGCATTAAAACAAAACAAAACAGGCCGGGCGTGGTGGCTCAAGCCTGTAATCCCAGCACTTTGGGAGGCCGAGACGGGCGGATCACGAGGTCAGGAGATCGAGACCATCCTGGCTAACACAGTGAAACCCCGTCTCTACTAAAAAATACAAAAAAAACTAGCCGGGCGAGGTGGCGGGCGCCTGTAGTCCCAGCTACTGGGGAGGCTGAGGCAGGAGAATGGTGTAAACCTAGGAGGCGGAGCTTGCAGTGAGCTGAGATCCGGCCACTGCACTCCAGCCTGGGTGACAGAGCGAGACTCCGTCTCAAACAACAACAACAACAAAAACAAAAAAACAACAAAAAACAAAACACAAAACAAAACAAAACAAATAAGCCTAATACTATTGCTAACAGAAGACACAGTCGAATGTAACAGTGTAAACTGGTCAGAGTTGGGCAAATCTTATTGGCAGTCAAGTCCAATTACTCAAGTTAAACCTGACCATTCCATACTGCTGAGATCTCAGTCTGTAAAAATGCAAGGAGATGCTAATCCTGAGGAATGGACGAGTTTACATGAGCTACAGTGGCCCCAATCACATATCCATAAACATACATGAATTTACCTACATTTCCTTCTTTTATATTACAGAATAAATGTATGCATACCCCTACACATAATACAAATGTATTGGCATATTTGCTACAACTTTAGGGACTTAAAAAGGGAATTATGCTTCTAACTACCATTTTCAGTTGAATAACACAACCCACCTCCTTACGAGACACACCGCAACTATGTCTACCTAAATAATCTAACCTGGCACAGATAAATGTGTTTAGCTTTTTACATTTTTACTTGATTTTCTTTAATATGAAAAATATCCATAAGAAAGTAACCTAAATGAAGACAAGGAACTTTATTTTGTTTGTGTTGTACCAGCATCTAGAAGAATACCTGGTACTCAAATGCTTTGAACAAAAAGTTTATAAAAATAATGGCCCTCCAACATGTGTTGAAAGAACAAATGAACATATAACATTACCGGTCCACCTGCCTGTCTCTCCAAGCAGATGTATAAACCTCTCCTCAGCTTGAATGTTCCCAGTGCCTAGCACAGTACAGCCAAATGAAGAAAGCAGGCAGATACATTTTCCCAGCTCAGTTTGAAGAGTAAGTAGGGTTTCTACTGAGCTGTGAAGAACATTCCAAACAGAAATCCGATAGGGGTTGCCCAAGGCTCACAGGATAAAGACTGACTGTGTAACTAGGCTCCGGGGCCCTGCACACTCTAAGACCCTTGCTTACTGATCCCTGCTCCTTTGGTCCCGCGTACCTCTTCCTCCCTCTTTCTGTTCAGCCATCTGGTTGGCTTTAAGGTTTTAAAGAATTTGCTCTGTCCCTGCCACAGAGCCTTCACACATATTGTTTCCTCCACCTCTCCTACCTCTCCCATCCCTCTCTGCCCAGATAAATCATCATATTGATTTCAGCCCAATGTTCCTATGGCAAGAAAGCCTTCCCTGCCCAAACTCCCTTTTTGCAGGCTTTCATAATGTAGTCCTCTCATCTTTTTATAACTCATCAGTGGTAATTTTACACTTATTTTGGTGATCAATAATCTCCATCTCTTTCATTAGACTGTAAGCGCCACAAGTATAGGGAACATGTGGTTATTGTGCTAAACCCTTTATTCCCTGGGACCTAGACTGAGCGAGGTCTGTGCTCACAGATGTATGTAATAAAAAGTTCTACAATGAGTGAATGGACAAAGGCTACAGGAGTCACAAATCTCTCTGCATGGAAGGCAAAGGGGAAATTCGACGGGATATTAGACAGATGAAAAAGTGAGGAGGGGCAGTAAGGGTGGCAGATGGACAACAGAGAATGAGTAATGGGAACGAAAAGCAGCAAATCCCCTGATGGTGAAGAGAACAGATAACATTCTAAGTCTAAGACAGAAGACACCTGGCAGCAACTTGGGAAACACTCAGGGTAGGGACACGCAGGCATGTTTAACCCTACCGAGCTTAATAGATTCAGACCAAAGTGAAGGCAAGGAAAAGGAAAAGAACTGACTAAACAATGAAAAAAAGTCAAGGCATCCTGTAAAAGGGCAGGCCTGGTGGATGCTGCATTTTCTGCTAGTTCTATGCCAATATCATGACGAGCTGGGTCTGAAGACATATTAATGCAATAACAGGCTTAGCCCAATGCCACAGAGTGTAATGACACCCTTAAAGAAGGACAAGGGGAGAACATATCAGTTGAAAAGGAAGATGGGAGAAAAATGCAGACCCATTCAAAGTCAGTCCACCTAGCAATAAAGGCACAGGAAGAATGTTAGTCAAGCTCCTTGAAGATTTTGAGTTGAAAAAAAAAATGTTTGGCAACCCTCACTTCTGGGTATTTATCCAAAATAATGAAATCAGAATTTCAAAGAGCTATTAGAACTCCTATTTTCACTGAAGTACTAGTTACAATACACAAGATGTAGAAAAAATATAAATGTCTGTCAACAGGTGACTGGATGAAGGCAACGTAGTATATATATACACTGGAATATTATTCAGCCCTTAAAAAGAAGGAAATTCTGCTATATGCTACAACAAGTATGAACCTTGAGGACATTATACTAAGATAAATAACCCAGTCACAGAAAGATTAAACACTGCATGATTCCACTTATATGAGCTCTATAATCAAACTCACAGACTCAAAGACTAGAGTGGTGGTTGCCAGCAGCTGAAGGGAGAGGGAAATAGGGAGTTACTAATCAATGAGCATAAAGTTTCAGTTATAGCAAGACGAACAAGTTCCAGATATCTGCTGTACAATATTCTACCACAGTCAACAATACTGTCTTGCACACTTGAAAAGTTGTTACGAGAGGAGATCTCAAGTTAAGTGTTCTCATCACAATAAAATTTAAAAGAAAGAAAAAAGGCCACGCTTTGTAAACGACTGAAAAAGAACATCTTAGGTTTGAGAAAAGCAAACCTCATTGCCCACAGGTACTATATTACTGAGAAATCCATGTTACTGAGAGCCAGGGAGGCAGGAAGAAGGCAAAAGGAGAATGGCAAGTTGTGATCATGATGTGGACAGGGTTGAGGCATGCTTTCACACATTCTCTCAGGGGCAGCTGAAACTGACATAATTCTACAGAGCTCAGATGGCTATCTTCATATACCGACTACACCACTGTGTGTCCAATTAGTACCCTATACAAAACAAAAGCAGTTTGTTTTAAGAGAGTTTTTAACCTAGAAATCCAAGGATGGGCTTGGGGTGGGGTGTCCATTAATCCAAGATAAAAATTCAGAATGTATATGTATATGCACTATTTTATTCTGGAAAGATGGACCATGTTTTTTTTTTTTTTTTTTAATGAGATATTGGAAGGCACTCTTGACCAACCCTTTTCCCCAAAAAGGTTCTGAACCACTGCTGTAAGACAAAATCTATACACTAAAATTAAATTAGAAGCTTAAATTAAAGTAAGAACTACTTAAAAATTTCCCATTCCAGAAGACTGTAACATGCCTCCACTGGTTGGGGCCTGGGGCAGGGCCTGAAGTCCTTTATTCAAATACACTTTAATAAAATCTAAAATAAAACACTAACCATTTTATTAATTTTTAGAAGAAAATGCTAACTTTTATCATTTTTACCCCCTCCCTCTAAGGTTTTAAAATTACGTACTTCAAAGCAGTGACTCTGAATGCTTCTTGAACCTTTCTGGGGGTAGCTGGGGACACCCTCCAGAGAAATGCACATCAACACGTAAGCTCATTTATGTAAAGGTGTTCACTGATGACCTGAAGCCACCCCCCACATCAATAACCCTTACTTTTCAGCAAATATACCTTATTAACATACTGGCATTTTAAAGGAAATAAGGAAGACCCCAGAGCAAAAAGGAAGACCATTACATTTTCTTAGCTTGTGTATAAATTATTTATATATTTTATCTAGTTTTTTCTCTTAAAACAGATGGGTCTCATAATGTCGTACAGGCTGGACTCGAACTCCTAGGCTCAAGCAACCGTTCTGCCTCAGTCTCCCCACTAGCTGGGACTTACAGGTATGCCTGGCTTGCAGTAGTTTTTTTTTTTTTTTAAACTAGAAAACAGGGCTATCTCAAAGTCACAGATTTTTTTAAAAAGTGGTTCTTTAAAATTTAAGAACCATGGGTGATACCTTTGTTAAATGTTCATACACATGCAAAGGAAATTTCTGGACTTGCTTTAAGTCAGTATAATTTACAGCACAGTCAAGGGTAGCCTCTCATATTACATTTCCATATGGAAATATTAAAAGTCTTTAAAAATAACAGACTGACTTGGAAAGAACACTATTCCTGTGGATACAACACTGCTCATTAGAAACAAAACCTCTGTCAAGATTGTAATTTATAACAACATACTTCACATTTTGTCAATCTGAGGCTTTCTTGCAAGTTATTCCTTCACCTACGCAATTCAGAACAATCCACAGAGCATCCTCTCTGGGTCAGAGAGACTTTGCGAGCAGTGTGGTACATCCCGGTCACCCATGTTTATCAGGATAGTCGGCTTGACTTTCAGAAGTCCACCTACCTTGCATGTCAAAGACCGGGTGCAGGGCTTCTTGGTATCGAGATCAATAACCCCACAGTGGATGTCAGGATCAAACTCTCTTTCTGTCAAAAGAACACAGGCATTACATGTGGCCTGACAAACTCTCCTCCATGTATTTTGTAAGTAAGAAAATAGAAGAAATCAACAGTTAGATAAATTATAGCTGGAATAAAATCCACATTATCAATAAATAAAATATATATACAACATGTGAGCGCCGCAACAAAGCAGCAACATCACTAAGACGGGGTGACTACTGCCATCAGATGACAGAAAAGATATTAAGTCTGTATTATTTCCTTCAGAAATACACCACTAGAAAGCTACTTTTACATGACCTACACACATACACTCTCATGCTCTTTAAAAACCAAGAGTGAAGAGAACAAACACATCAACTAAGGAACTTCCTCCTAAAGCTGAAGGTGACCAGTTTTAAAAATAGGAATTCTAGATTGCAATTGATTTGCTCCCCATGAATGCCCATTTAATGCTCTCTCTATATAGAGAAGCATTATGAAGAAAGAAAATTTGAAGTTACCTGATAATCTCTTATTTAAAAATTTCCTATTATTGGAATTGTCTTCAGGTTTCTTTTCCAGAGAGGGCGGTGCAGGAAGCCCTTTGCCATTCAGAATCTGTCCAGGTGAAGGCAAGGTTGGCTTTGGTATTGAGGGGCAGTTAAGGCCAGGCTTGACTAAGGAACTCACAGTAGCAGGACAGGTTGGCCCCACCGCAGATTTCAGTAGTGTGCCATCCATTTTCGGATGAATCTTTTCCACTTTCACAGAGGGCGTCATGCTGTCATAGGAGAAAGTGAGAAAACCAGTGACTGAGTGCCTTAGCAGCCCCCAGGTGAATGGTGAGCCAGAGGGATGAGGGTAGAACCTGGGCCTACCCAAGCGCTGCACAGGGCCAGCCTCTTGGAAGGCTCCTTATGAATTCTGTTAGTAAGGTTCATATATATTAAGCCTATAAGCCCTTCTGGTGAGGCAAAACCCTCAGTGGACCATCAAATTTGCCTGGTTTTTTATCATTTCAAAAAATTTTACACAGGAGCCAATGGGAGACTTAGACCTGATAGCCAATGCAATGCAATTTTTATAAGAAGCAAAACATGAGAAGGTCTAAAAGAACCAAAGATTATCTGCAGAACCCTTGGAGACTATCTTTTGAGGACTACCATCTGTAATAAAGGATTCATCAAAGCAAAGTAAACTTCTGAGTGAGCAAATATTTCCAATAAATGTCACTAAAGACTTACGAGAACTCAAACATGCTTAATAACATATCTCCAAGAAGAGGTTCTTTGCTTCTGTCAATAAAGGAGACTAGTGTTTAATAAATATATGTTGTGTCACTAAAGTGGTAATTCTCCAGTCCTTGAAAAATGTTTCTATGACAGGAGCTTAGGGAATACCTGTGCCACTAACAAAGGAATGAATCTTGGAATCTTACTGACACTATCATTTTGCTTGGTAAAACTGAAAATATTGGTAGGAAGCTAACAACTGGCCTGGTTCCTATCTAAAGGCCTAGCTCTAAGTAAAGAAGATTTGAATCAATGTGGTTGTATAAACTTTGTTCAGTGGAGTCAGTACTCTAACAGCTGTTAAGCTGGCCAGTGACTTACACACTACCACTGGTACCCTTTTTGGCTTTCAGACAGCTCCCGGAACAAAAACCAAGCTTGCTGTACTGTACTTCTGACAGAAAAACAGGGGCCGGGGGCTTAGCAACCAGGACAAACAGCCCCAAACAGCTGTACCTGGAATAGCCTGACAGCAGTAGAGAGACTGCAAGATGTCACATCCTCTCCCAGCTGGCAAGGTCCTTAGGCAGCAGCAGGTGCTGGACCCTGCCGAGATTAACCAGGTTACCAGATCTTGGACCTATGATGTGTGCTATACCCTCCAAAGGCAGGTTAGCCTGAGAAAAGCCATCCGCCACTTGGCTGAGGGATACCCCAACAATGCGAAATATGTTTCTATTGGAGTGCATGGCTGTTCCCTCACGTGACCTCAAGAAGCCTGCCAATCTACTGAGTGATCATAGAAACTTGCCAAAGCCATGCCTGTAAGGTGTGAACTTCCTTCAGTCTTCCCTCATCACTGCTGTGATGTGAACCTAAGGCTGAAGGGAAGAAGCACTGCTTCCCTATTTGCTCTGCAGATCCCAGAAAATTCTACAGTGGCATCTAGGAATCTCTGCGTGTTTTTATCATTACTATTAACAACAGCAGCAGTAGCAGGAGTGCCAGTATCCATTTGTTAACTGTCTCCTATGGTCAGACACTATGCCAGGTGCTAGACATATATTAATTAGAATATTCTCAATAACCCAGCACAGTGGCTGTTATTCTTAGACTCAGAGAGAAACGGTGCCTTGCCCAAACCCCTAAAGATAAGAAGTGACAGAAGTGGGACATAAATCCAGGCCTATGTGACTTGAGGCCTTCTTGGACAAAACTCCCCCACCTCATGAAGCTTCCTTCCCCTCATCTGGAAAATGAAGATAATAAAAGTACCTATTCCATAGGGTTGTTGTGATAAGTGACATAGTATACACACAGGTTTCAGCAGCTAGCACACAAGAATGGATCAATAAATATTAGTAACCTTATTATCATTGCTATTACTACTCTGAAAAGTTTCCTATGACATGATAGGGAAACATCAAGAAACAACATAACATACATTTGAATTCTTCCCCAAGTGGGCTCTCTTTTATATTATTCACAGGCACTCTCGGATGCCACTGGTGTACACAGCTCTATTTCCAGCAGGTAAGCTTTAAAAACCCTCTTGGCCATACTCACATTCTACCATGGGGGACTCTACTTTGCTGAATGGGATGCATTGGCCTGGTGTTCCCCCTGAGCTGCAGTTTCTCTTTGGGTGATTTCAACAACTTGGAACTTGATGAGGATGTGCTAAGAACACCTCCACTGGAAGAACGGTTGCTTCCACTTGCACTGCCTCCTTTGCTTTTGGACAGAGAAGGGAAGAAGGAAAATACTGAAGTGGGAGGAACGGCCAAAGAAGGCTTGCTGGATGAGCTATGTCTTCTTTCTGAAAAGGAAAATGAAGAAAAAAAGATACCATGTTTCAGGCAAATCTCGAATATAATTCTGGAAGAATTCCCTGAAATCAATATATTCAGGTTAAAACCCGTATCATTAAGTGAAGATATGTTAAACTCAGCAGCCTTCAGAAATGGCTCTAAGCCCCACAGACTTACTTAACATTCTAGGAACGGGTCCTTCTGTTTCTGAAGTATCTCAGCATAAAGAGTTTTATCACATCAGGAAATTAAACAACCATCGTAAACATGAGAATATTGCCTGTTGGGTTTTGCATGCTAGCAATGAACCTCATTGGCTCCAACTTGCACTGAGAGGAAAATTATTCATTCATCTGCAGAGCTCTGCTAATTGACACTGCAAGCAGTTCTTTCTTCCTTTCTAACATAGCACCTCTCTGATTTTCAAAATAGCAAAATCTTAAGAAACAAGTTGTACCTTCTTTTTTTCCCCTGTCACTACCCACCAGCATATGACACAAATAAGAATGTTTCTAGGGTTATCTTATCGTTCCCTAAGAATCTGTGCTGAAATTTTCCAGTGAATCATTTCACTTCCCACCCCCCTTTTTTTAATAATCTCACTTGACTACAGATGGCATAGCTCCGGTTCACACCACTAAGATGCCAAAGGCGCAAGACAAAAATACCACAAATAGCTACGCCTGTTTTTTAAACCAGAAAGTAATTCATGGTTAAGTATAGACTACAAAGGTTTAGCTGAAAATAAATCTATCCACTGGAGAATCAGGTTTTCTTAGAGTAAGCTAATCCATACTAACATAAATCAAGAGCTGCTGAAGAATGTTACCATCAGAAACAAATAAATTATTTGGTAACTTTATCCACTTAAGTACCTTAGTGGCTGCCTTTAATTAATTAATTTAAAATTACACATTTGCTTAACTCTAAGTTTTAAAATGCATGTGATCCAACATTGATTTATCACAATACAGGAGCTATATGAGTATTTAAAACATTAGGCACATGATAATCAGTGACCACAAGTAAGACTTCAATGGTTTATTTCCAAAGATCTTCTTATAGCAGTCCTGAGTTTCTTGGTAAAACTGTGTGACTTATTCCTGGAAGGGCATTACTTCAATGATGGCTTATGAAGTACTTAAGAGTGTGTTCCACACCAGGACAAAATTATTATCCTAGCTATCTACAGACAAAATTCAAATTTCTATTCTCCAACTCAACTACACAAAGGCTACAATCAAGTTAGGAAGGTTAAATTAATAGTGATTTATAAGTGCCTTTTGCTTTTTGTTCATTCCAAAATGAAAGTTGTGTATAAGGAAGAAAAAACTAAAATAAATTCAGTTTAACAGTTTTTCCAAATTTGGCATCTGAAGATTTTTTTAAATTTAGTTTTTCTCTCTTTTATGATCCCAAAACACTCTGAACATACTTTTAAGCATCAGCACTTGTCAGCCAGGATTGTAAACATGTGTTTGCAGTTTGTCACCTGCCTTAGACGATACAGCTTCTGTGGGCCGTGTCTCCATCGTCTTTCTCTGTAAGGCATGGGACAGAGGTCTTCAATTAACTTCTGCATGACTAGTAAAGCTTTTCTTGTGAAAAGGAGTGATTTTTAGAAGGCCCTAGACCAGTGACTGTCAACTTGGCTACCCACTGGAATAACATAAGGAGCTTTAAAAACACTGATGCATAGGTCCCTCCCTCAGAGACTGTGATTTAATTAGTTTGGGGTGTGGACTAGGCATCCAGAGTTTTGACAAGTTTCCCTGTCTGATTCTACTGTGCAGCCACGGTTGAGACACTACAGTAGACTAAGCTAATGCCTCAAGAACCATTAATCACAGCTGAGTAAGTTAGCATGTGCATGGCACTGAGAATACAGCTGCTACAAGGCACTAAAGGGTTTGTCAAATGAAGCTCACCACTACTACTTGTCCTCAATGAGTGTTTTCCAAATTTTCATCAACCGCAAACTATTTTCATCGTTCTTACCAAAGCTACATAAAATACTATTTTTTTAAACTCAACATTTTAATTTACATTATCAATTCTATTATCTCCTCCTCCTCCTCCTTACTCTAATACTAACCAGTCTCTCATGGGGACATCATTGGTATTTTGGACAGGACAATTCTTCATACAGGATTTCAGAACGGTTAGCATTCCTAGTCTCCTACTGCTTCTTCACCAGTAGTGCCCGTCTGCCAAAGACAACCTGAAACCATCTCCCAATCCATTTCCAGATGGGCCCCAGGGTGAAGCAGGGCACCTCTACCCTCAGCTGAGATAGATTTTTCCAAAACAATAGTATCTGTGAAACAGTAAGTTCAATAAGCTTATTATATAAACTAAATATTAAAATATTCATCCATGTTTATCTACAAAAATCACCTTGTGTACCCCCTGAAACAGTGCACTAAAGGATGGGCATGTCTGTGATATGAAGAAGACAGAGAAAACCCTCAACTAGAACTTTGACTTTTAAGAAGTACACTCTAGTACACTCTAGGTATCAGAATTCTCAAGCAGGTGTCTCAGAGCAAATGTGTGATGTATTTTCTTTGAAGATCAAATGATTAGATAAAATTCTCAATCAAATTAAATACCCTCAGTTCCGCTATGAAGCCTGTTTTGAGAATGCAAATGTATTCCAAAGCCACTGATATACTAAGAAACAATTTGAACATATTGAAATTTTGCATTCACTTTTTCATGATTTTTGTCTGAAAGAAATACCAGGTGAACACAGAAAACTATACCTGGCTGAAATGAGCCACATGGGAAAACACAAAATGCACACTCCCTCAAACTTCCACCATCTACCTCGTTCACCACCATGGGTGTTATTAACCACACCCAAACACATCTGATACTACAATTTGTCATCCAATTTCAGATAACCTCCTTCCATCACTTCACAGTCAAGCTGCAACCCTTCTCACACCTTCCAAAAGCAAATGCCAGGTCTTTTCAAGGTAACTGCCATGTTTATTCTAGTATTTACGTATTTTTTTTTTTTTTGGAGCATCTAACATTTGTAAGACTGTGCTACCCTTTTCATTAGGTTCCTATGTTTTTCTGTGTGTGTCACTGATGAGGTCTTGTGAGTGTTGTGCCATTACTCTGTTTTCCCAATAAGCCTCATGTGGCTTTTGTTGCGTAATGTTGCATTGTGCAGTAATTTTTTAGGAATGCATGTTGTGTTATAGCAGAACTGACTGTAACTTTAAGCTTGTCCTTTCAATTTTCTCTTCCCATCATTGTCCACCTTCCCCCTGTTTTCTTTGGTTAAAATCTTCTTTTCTTACCTATTAACTCTTAATATGGGATTCAGCACTAGAAAATCAAGGTTCAAAGCTTCCTAACATTAAAAGTCTGCTGATGTATCGATAATATTTCAAAAAAATTCTATTTTCTACTTCCATAACAATAAAAACTATTTAAAAACTAAGAATGACAATCTATCATGTGAATTTTTCATTCACTAAAATTTGAAACAGATTGTGTGTGTGTAGTGTGTGTAAGTAACTGAGATTCTGGCTGAAAAGTGTCAGCTCAAATTCTTGTCATGCTACTGAATTAAGCTGTTCCTTAACATCATGGACTGGTAACTTATTCTGTGAAAAGGAAGGCATCTGGCTTTCCCCCCACAAGAAAGCAAGAAGGAAAAACCAAATTTAATTATAGTTGAGTTGGACTCCCCTTATCCTTCCACTGTGAGTTCTTATTTTTCATAAGATTTTAAACTGGGCGTCTAGCTTTAAAAAAGTGTTTGTTCCCAGATCAGGAGAGAAGTGGGCAAATTATAGGTGGGGTTAGGGACCCTATATTAAGTGGACAAAGTGGTGGCCAGATGCTGAGAACAACTGCAATGTGGTCTGCTGAGGAGGCCAAGTTGAGTTTTCAAAGCGCTCCTCTCTCCAGCATCTGGCACCAGCCCAGAGAGAGCACACTCTGTCCCCTGAATGAGGAGGGCATGATGAATGGCTCCAGCAAGGGAGAGACAGGTCGACTGACAGACAAGTACAGACACAAGGAAAGAGCAGAGACAAGGAAAGAGCAGAGACAAGGAAAGACAAACATGCCTAAGTGTGTATGTGTGTGTTGTGCTAGGGAGAAGTGAGGGAGATGGAGTTTCATGGGGCTCTTTTCCCTTGTGGCTTTAATACGTCACATGGCAAGGGCAGGATATTAGTGGTATAGGAGGGTGGACAGCTCTATATAGGTCTTCCAAAATGGAATGCAACCGAGAATACTAAGCTTATAATTCTGAATTCATGCTGAGATTTTTTAAAAAATTGTAAGTATTAACACCCAGGTACACACCAAAAAGGAGTTCAAAGCAAATAATTAGATCTTTTTATATCATAAATATTGCTTTGAAAACAACTGAAAATAATGTATAATGAACAAGTGTCAAAATTAGGGCACAAATCTAAAAAGCAGTCAAAACAAATTGTAACTCCAAATGCTAACATTCATACTTGAAAATAATCTAGAAGCATATATGTCAAGCTTTTTAAAAAGTGGTTATTCCTGGGATTATAGCTCTATTTTTGAAAACATTTGTGTATTGTTTTTCTACAATGAATATAGTTTACTCGGTTATTAAATACATACTTCTAAAGAAGAAAAATCAGGTGTTCTGGTCTCAATTTTATACATGCCAAAACAAAGCAAGGCACATTATCATTCCTGAGCACAGTATCAATTCGTCCCATTCTCAACGGGTATCATGCAAGTGGCTAACTACTAAGAAACCCCCACAGAACCTGAATTAAATATCCTCAGTTCTGCTATAAAGCATTCCAAAGCCACCGATATACTAAAAAACAATTTGAACATATTGAAATTTTGCATTCACTTTTCATGATTTTTATCTGTAAGAAATACCAGGTGAACACAGAAAACTGCCTGAAATGAGCCACGTGGGAAGATTCAAAATGCATACCCCTCAAACTTCTACCATCTACCTCAGTTCACCACCATGCGTGTTATTAACCACACCCAAACACATCTGATGCCACAATTTTTCATCCAATTTCAGATAACCTCCTTCCACCATCTCATGGTAACTCACAAGCTGCAACCCTTCCCATATCCTTTATTCAGGGCTCTTTTCTCACATCTTATTAAACCTTTTACTAATCTTCTATAATCCAAACAACAGGCTGATGAGAAATCTCACCTTCAAGAACAACAACATCAACAACAGCCGCTACTGTGTATTGTGTAGAAACCACATGCCAGGCACCATGCTACGAGATTTACATGGATTATCTCACTCAATCCTGACCATCTTTCTAACAAAGTAGATACTATTATTATCCTCACTTTCCAGATGAGGAAGCCAAGGCTTTAAAGGACTCAAGTCAGTTGTCCAACATCACATGGTTACTTAAGAGGCAAAGATGGGTGCAATCCCAGGCAGGCTGACTCCAGCACCTGGGTGAAAGCGCAAGGCAACTTGCCTGCTCTGAAATGGTATTATTAGCAAGTCATAATACATGATGGAGGGGCAGGGATAAAGATGAGGGTTGGGGCATAAATCAGTAAGAAGGCCATCTTCCCCAAGTGCTCGGCAAAAGCAGGTTGTTAGTGTACAAGTCTGCATAGGCTGAACATCTGTCATCGATGACAGTTTTTTGGTATATTCAGGGTGGGATCCAGAATATGTTTAAGGGAAATCCAGATTGTTTTCGATTTCACCTTTCCATTTTGGAAGTTGCTAAGCTAAAAATCAGCTATGAGTGTGTCAGCCAGTGTAGCAGTTCTCTGCTTGGAGGGTCTTAAAGCACCCAAGATGGTTTTGATAGAGGCAGACAAGTGCCTAGACAGACAGGGGAGGGTCTCCGACGAAAACCCACCTCCAAGTCGAAGACAGTTTAAAGCCTGAAAGTCAAGCTACAAGTTAAATCCTAGGACTGGATTGAGAATTTGTCTTCCCGTTTGGGATGCTTTCCTCTGGTCCCCGCCCTTCACCTGTTTTTATATATACCTACCCTTTCCAAATTGGTTTTTCTACACTGTCATGCCGACCTTTGAGTTGTGCCTTCACTTTAAAGCTTTTTGCATACTCGCAAACCAATCAGACTCCCCATTCTGAGTCCATAAAGGGCCCCAGACCCAGCCACATGGGGGAAATATTCCCCTCTCCCCAAATTCTCTCTCTGCTGAAAGCCGTTGCCATCACTCAGTAAAATTGTTCTCCACTTTTCTCACCCTCCAATGTTCCACGTATCCTCATTCTTCTTGGGTGTAATACAAGAGCTCAGGAACCGCCAAACGCAGGTACAACCTGTAACACAGGCAAGCTGCGGCACACCCAGCGCGGCCGAGGGAGGCCCAAGCAGGGCATCGCTGGCCGGGCATCTCTGGCTTGCAGGGTAACCAAGAAGAAAAATCTTGCATCAGTTTGAAGAGTAAACTGTGACAGAATGTGCCAATTGGGGCTGTCTTTATAGCTTGGCTAAAAGGAATCAACTTAAACACAGTTTCCAGATGAGCATGCTCTATAAAAGACCATCAGCGAACACCTGCTCAGTAGGGTAAGGCTGGACCCACCAACCAGTAGACAATACAATATGCATGCTTCCAGTCACTCTCAGGTTGTTTACGGTCACCTTCCCAGCAGAGGCTCAGGGCTGTTGGGCACAGTCTTGATATGTATGGGTTGAGTAATCAGCCTGAATAGAATCCAAATCAAATAAAAATACTTTTTAAAAGATTACCTGAAAAGAGCAAGAACTTTAGAGTCAGGGATATGTGGGTTCATATCCTTGCTCTGCCAGTTACTAGTTGGGTGAACCTGGGCAACCAGCTCACTCCATCCTCGCTGGCAGCGTCTTCAACTGCCAAGCCTACTTTGCAGGGCTGCTGTGGATTAAATGATAAAGAGTTGCAAAGCCTGCAGCACAGAGTCTACTATGGACCAAGTACTGGGAACTCAACAGCACATAAGACAGATACCCCATTAGCTTGGCTGATGCCAGCTACAGGCTTATTTCTTTAGACACAAGTACTCGCCAATAACACCTCCTGACTTCTAAAGAAAGTAGAAATCACTTAAGAACAAGCCAAACCCTCTTTACTGTAAGTTATCTTCTCCAGTGTGATAAGGATTTAGTATACATATTTTTACATGCCATTTCAGGAAGATATCAACCTATTCTAAGATACGAGCTCAGGGGAGCAACTTTAAGAATTCATTTAAAAATTAGCAAATTCATACCAAACAAAAAGAACATTCATTCAAGCTAAAGTTATTTTACAAATAAAAAGTTGGCTCATTTTCCTCACAGAACTCAGAAGACACTCAGGAAGAACTGCAAGTAGAATAAAATGAAGATCAAGTCTCAAATTCAGTTTACAGATCCAAAGGTGGAAATTTTGGGCAGATTTTCTAAGTAAAACCCACAAATTTTTCTTTAAATGAAACTCACTCATACTTTCAGATAGACTCAGGTTAAACAGAATGTGCACTAGGCATGGACGGGCCTTATGAGAAATACCAATGCATGCTTCAAGAAATGCACGACTTCATGCCTTCTGACAGCTCCATTCCACAAACATCCCATAATGACGGTCATTTAAAGCAAGGACTTTCAATAATGAAGGTTATACATGGCTATAAAATGTAAAACACAGGTAAACATGCACACAGTCTTTGGCCAGTCATAGTAAGCAACAATGCACATATCAAAAGCTCAGTTTTAAAACTTTAGGTCATTCATCAAGCTGTCCCTTCACAAAATTATTTATTGTTTATTTTTATGTCCAGGTTGAAAAATAACTGCAGCTTGCTATTACACGGCTCCCAATTAATCCAAACTGTCATACTCCATTTCCAGGCCACCAAACACAACTCATGAGGTGTCAATTGGCATTATGTGTCTTTCACAAGGATTATAACTCCTTAAGAAAACATCCAAGAGCAGGACCTGAGGCAGACTAGAAATAAAGACTGCATTAAAAAAACAAACAAACAAACAAACAAACAAACTCAGCACTTTTTTCTTACACATCTACTTTGCTCCCAACTAGTGTTTTCCCTAAATTTCTGTTATTCACAACTAAATCATACTTTGGATCCTTTTCCAAATCTGCACAATATCTAGACCATTATTCACTTAATATATTTTTAAAAATTCAGTGGCTGACTAGGTACTAATTTAGCATTATCCTAAGCAATAATATCTCTGAAAGAATGACTTTGTATTTGATGTAGGAGTTTCATATATATATACGTATATATATATATTTTCCTAATGAATATTAAAAAATACTTGGCATACCATTGCAATAATCACTACACATGGACTACATATCACTGCATATGGACTACACATGAACATTAAGCATTTCATATTTCCTCACTACTTTCATTGTTGTCAACTTTTCCCTCTAAATTTTCTTAGTCTTCTTAAAAGCACTCACATGTGGCCTGACAAGCAAACATGGTCCTACTCCATTCACTCTTTGTAGTCACAGGTTCTTTTTAATCCTAAATCTGCTTTATCTTTGATCCAATTTCTTTATGTTCCCCAGGCACTTGATGAAACTATTCCAGAGAGAGCTGAGTGTAGTCTAATTGCTTAAAAGGAAGCAAGTCGGTGGGACTGTCCCTGGAACATTCAAATCTCAAGTTGGGGAATTCAGAACTGACCTCTGACATGCAGTGCCTCAAAGGACAATTAGCCAAAATTGGGGCTGGGAGGCAACTTCAGAGCATGCTTAGGTGGGTTACAAATGGCACTGGAAAACACTAAGAAAGAAAAAGTCCTTGCCACAAAGCACTCGGCATCATTTCCACTAGAGAGATTTAACTGAAAAGGATGATTTCAACACTGGCTGCCCTAACAAATTAGTCTCCAACAGCTACCTCTGCCAAATGCATCTCTCCTCCCCCTAATGCGGAGGTGCTTTTAAATTAAAACATAAGGGGAAAGTGCAGAAAAGAGAGTCATTTATAGCACTTGGGCCACTTGAAACAACTTTTCACCAAAGGTCCTAATCAAATTATCAAGCTCTTCAAGTCAGTGCTTTATGACAGAAATAAAGGCCCAACTAAAGTATTCAGGTCTCTTGGCATTTCCACGTCTCTGGGCAGAGTGCACACTGCAGCATACCCATTCACACTGGCTGTATGAAAGAGAACAGATCACAAAGGGCAGATTACAAGGGACAACGACTCCACTTCAGCGGGGGAAGGGACAGGCGTGAATGGATTGTAAATAATGTTGCTAAGAAAGGAGCAGAAATATGGCAACCTCAAATAATCCTCTTGCCAGGAATTCTTCCCAAGAGGACTGTTCTTTCTGAACTCTGCTTTCAAGTATGTGAGAAATATGAAAAACTTATTGAATATCTGGGGGATGCTCCTTCTCTGTCTGCTTAACTTGCAGCTCTTTGCAAACATTTGTAAAAGGGCTTAAAAAAAATCCAAAAATTTTATTGAAAAAGATGGAATGATAGGGAAAAAGAGGAGGTACAGAGTGTTGTAACAGTTGATTACTTCAGCTACGAGTATAACACCCTTTTTTTTTCTTTCATGAAACAGCTTGTCTTAAGTAAAACCGAGTGGTCTGAGTGATCAGTTCAGTTCCTGAAGGACGCCCTTTCTATGCTCCTGCAACCCCATTCAAGGTGCAGACTTTTGACCTGAGGGTTATCATCCTCTCTAACGCATACACACACTTAGGGAAAGTACCTTTTGGGAAAAGGATGCTGTTGCTTTTGAGCATAACACAACCATCCAACTGTTTATGCCACCTCTGTGATCTTGCTGTCACCGTTTCTGACTACACATACCACACAATGAATGACATGCTGGCTGACACTTCTGCTCTGCCAACAGTCATAAGGACTTCTCTCTGCTATCATCAGAGAGCACAGTGTTACCCAAATGATGCTGACAGACTATAGCAATAAATCACCCTGGCTGAAACAAACATGACCTCACCATCTGAGTGATGCACATCATTTTGTAAAATTTCACTCCCCTTTCTCCCTCTCACACCATCATTCACTTGAACTGTTTTTATACCTCAGGTACCAACATGTGAGAAGAAGAGAGCCAAAACGAAAATCCACTAGTCTCTAGCTACTTTTCATTTAATCCTCTATATGTTAGGGAAAAGAACACCTTAGAATTTCAGCTATTTACCTTTATAAGTATAGCCTTCCAATTTGTTACACTATCTGTAGCTCAAGCATCAAACATACTCAGTCGTCACACAAGTATCTCTATAGTCTCATTTTGGTCTAGGTCACTGTCTTTCCCCAATGAAATATATGGGCTATTACCAAAATGCTAAAAGACAATTAAAAAAAAAAACAAAACTATGCCGTTACCACCCCAATCCAATTTTTACATATACACAAAAAGAGAGAGAATAAAAGGAAACTGGTAAAACTCAAATTAGAGGAATTGTCTTGTTTTTGTTTGGTTTCTGTTTTGTCTTTTAAAATAGAAATTTCTGTGTAGGAATCCCAACAGGGAGCATCATCTTCCCAGTCCAACAAACAACAGCAACTCTGCAAGGTACAACAAAATGACAAAACCATCTGCTAAAAAGTGCTACACTGAGCCAGTCACAATCCTTATTGCTATTATCCACTAGTTTTATATCCTTTTTATATCACCTCATTCTGGGTGGGGGAGGGCAGAATACCTGAAGACCAGAACATGGAAATAAGAAAAACCTCACATTTTGAACACAGCCTAACAGCTTCCTTCATTATGCATTCTTTCAATAAGGAATGAGTGATTAATTACTCAGGAATGCCAATGTTTTCAATGAATCTGCAACACACATTTATTTTTTCCGAAGAGAAACAGTATCTGCTCCACCTGCAGGCCAGGGCTGTCAACTACTAAAACATCAGAAGTGACATGCAAAAACGAAAGCAGAAATAGCGAACCTAAAATTGTCCGACAAGAGTTTTCAGAAAAATCAGTTATAGAGAATCAACAGCAATTTGATTAAAGGTTTAAGATCTTTTCATATTTAAAGTCCTACAACTGGGGAGCTAAATTTCAACCTCAATTAAAACCATCCGGTCAAGCTCATTATTGCAGAAGGCATGAAATCTGAATCCCCTGAAAACTAAAGAACTCAACTGACACCTCACTTCCTGCATGAAGACAGAAGGTCTGAGACAGGTAAGGTAACACTGAGAACAGCCTCCACATCCACCCAAGAAGAATCAGCTTAGCTCTGCTGGCTACCTTAATAACACAACTAAAAAAAAATCATCTTTTCTGGCAGTCAGTCCATAATTAAATTTTTATACACTCAATTTAAGTTACTGAATGACTTCCCAGGGTTACTGGTTGTATTTTGAAGTTGTTCTTCCTCTTGATGCAGTGTTTTGTTTGAAACTTTGTTGTGGAACTGAAGTATCTGACAAAACAGCTTTCAAACACATTCTACAGGAAACACTGCAAACTGCCTGTCATGAAACCTCACTTACCACAAGTAAGATAAAAAACAAACAGTTAAAGCATGTTACAACGTTCCTCCATTTTTAGAGAGCGACGTAACCAATACTCTCTCTGTTTTGAGATATGGGAACTGTTTGGTGCAAACCTCAGCATTTTGTTGGAGTTAATAACAAACTCGACTCCTGTCTGCATCTGAACTTTGGCCAGATCACTCAAATGACATTTCAGAATGGCTCCTGTGGACAGCTTGCAGCAGCTAATCCCTGTGGCTGCGATTAACCACGCTGATCCCCTAGCTCTGCAGGCTCCCTCCCTCCACTACTTGAGCAGCGCAGCCCTCCTGGCCTGCTGACAGGGCAAGACAAACGCCAGGAGGAAAGAGGCCTGCATAAACTCTTCCCAACTCTGCTTGGTTCTATGTAAGGTTAGCAAAGACCTACCCCACCGTCCACAGGCTCATCCAGAGCTGGGCCCTGAGCCAAGCCCAGCCTCTGAAAACTGCCTCAGAAAACTTACCCAGTGGAGCTTTCAGCTCCTGTGCAGAAGGGCTGCTTTGGAGAGGCGTCTTGCTACCTTCCATTCACAGAATTTGGTTGTGCTTCATTGCACACTTGCTACTGCAGGCTTGCATCATGATTTGGGTCTGCCCACCAACTCCAAATATGCTCCATGTTTGGGCTTATGTAACATTTGCTACTACTGTAAAAAGCACTTGAATTACAAAGGTCCTGGCAGATCAACAGAAAACGGGGTGGAGTCTAATTTCATCTAATATGGTCATACCAGGCGTCCTGGACGGTGTAAATTAATCTTTCTATTTGAAAGGCAACTTGTCAAAACTGGGGAAGATGGAATTCATAAGTTTAACCTGCTAAAATACAAATTACTTATACTTTGTGAATTTTTTTCTGAATGCCTTTAAACTAACAGTTACTACCAGGTATATTACAAACTTACATGATTTATTTAAAAATCTACATTTTAAGTCTCAGTAGACCTAAAGGTCTTAAAGTTAAACATTTCTATAAAATGCCTGCAGCATTTTTCCACGTTTTATTTCCCCTATACTATCTATAGTTGCTAAATTTTCAAAAAAAGTTTATTATTCCTAAGTATACTTTTCCTTCCTAAATCTAGTAACAAAAAAACTTAACCCACTTTCTGTGCATATTTGTAAAATATGTGTAATTTCATATCCACATATTTGTCCAGTTTGTTGTTCAATCACTGGAGGACTGACTAACGCTTTCATACTTTAAAATCCAAGAATTTCTCTCACTGAGTGCCCCCTTGAAAATAGTGTCTTCCTGGCCTGTTTCCCTATCATCCCTATCATGCTCCCTCTCTCTGGCCAATCAACAAATCTACTGTCAAATAGACATGGAATGGGGTGTAATGGCTCACACCTGTAATCCCAACTACCTGGGAGGGTGAGGCAAGAGTCCAGGAATTTGAGGCTGCAGTGAGCTATGACCGTGCCACTGCACTCCAGCCCAGGTGACAGAGTTCTAATAAAAACAAAACAACAAAAAATCACCACAAGTGACATGGAAAAAACCGTCAAGTGATCTGAGTTTTATAATAATGACTTAGAAATCTGATAGTTCAAAATGAACTCTTTTAAATGTCAAAAGAAGCGGGAAAAGATTATTCTACAAAATCCTATCACCCCACACAGAATATTTGGCAGAAGTCATGAATTACATATGTGGAAATGATTTAGCCTGAAACGGGTGGGGAAGAGTTTTTAGACAGGCATGAAAACGTCTTCTATCGGGCCAAATTCTAAATTGACTCTAAAGCAAAAGAATAGTAGCTGCACTGCCCTATTCTCACAAGGATTCAGATCCCAACCATGTCAGCAATACCAAGACCCAGGGGATTTTCTGAAACCCACTTTTCCCCACGCCCTCCCCCACCACCCAGATTTCTTACAATAACGTTCATACAATCCAAAACTATGGTAGCCCTTAAAAGACACTAGAAGAACCCAAGGGAAGAGTCATCAGCAAGCCTTAGAAGCACAGGATGCGGATACATCTCCCAAATCTTTTCAAAAGCTCATTAGTGAAAATAAGAATTTTAAGTTAATTCACTGAAGCTTTTCTTAAGCTAGAAAAAAAAAAATCCATGGCTGTACAACCTGATTGCCACAGGTCTTAGTAGTATTTACTCTACTTCACCGGCCTTCCCTGCAGGGGTAGCCAACGAATCTCCTTAACGTCATCAATAGCAGAAAAGAACAGGGTAGGAGGATCTTTCTTGAGCTAAACTGCACTTCCCTATCACTATACTTGCACGACAGGACACCAGACTTCTTGCTGGCCTCCCAAGGACAAAGGCTTGCTTTTCTAATATTCCCTTTCGTAGTGATTGTACCAGTGGAGAAAAATATCATTATGAGAGTCAGCCAATCCAAGACAGTTCTAAGAACCAAGTCGTTCTGCAACACTGAAGAAAACCACGGTGAATTTTAGCAAATGTTCTTAAATGCTACAAATGCACGTCTATATTTAAGTCCAGAAATAAGAGAAAAACAATTTCAACATTTTTAAGACCTACATCAGAAAAGGGATGAATGAATGGTTGTGTAAGCCAGGAAAATATAATTTTGTATACCAATAACACAAATACATAGAAACTGAGAACAAAGTTCAATTTTAAACACTCACATGTGCCCCTCTGAATGCCCTGAATAAAATGTTTAAGCAAATACTGCTTTGTTCTGCTTGTAAAGCATTATCACAATTTTCTTCAAATCATTTCTCAATATCCTATCCAAATAAAGTTTATTTTGATATTAAATATCCCAGTGATGGCTCAGATATAAGTGTCTAGGTCTGGGGACATGGTCATATTTCTTTTTTCATAAGAAAAAAAATTAAGACTACAGACTAAAAAAAAACTACAGACTAAAATAACATCTTAATAGAATAACATCCGTGCCTCACTGACCAAAAATTATATGTATCAGCTGTGGTTTGGATGGTGTACACATGTCAATTTTACTCTAGTGCACAAAGGGAGTTCTGAACTGTGCATTAGCCTATTCGCAGCAAACAAGCAAACTTGCAGGAGGGTAGGAGGAGCACTCAAGGTTTGGGTTCAGGGGGCAGCCAGCCTGCAGTCTGAGCACTTCTAGTTGTGCAGCCATGGGCAAGAGACTCTGGAGAGCTAAGGACTGATACTCCCTCCTCCCACAAGCCTGGGTTGAGGAGTAAATTTGAGATAATGCAGGTAATGCAGTGCCCAGCACTTGTTAAACGTTCAGCAAATGTTAGCTATTATGATTACAACCAAGGAGAAACTGGATGGATGATAGAAAAGAAGAGTTAAACAGAAACAGAAAAACTGAGGTTTCTATTACAGAAATTAGTCAAGTCCCCTACAAATTTTGGGATTTCCTAAACGGAATCCTTGAGAAGCCAGCAGAGGTGTCATTTAGTGTTCTGGAGGGCAACAAACAAGCTGCTGGCAGTTATGAAATACTGTGTTCCTGTCATTGGTGAAAGCCAGTTCTCCATTTTACAGGAATACGAGTCTCCACTAACTCCACTTCACTGTCTCAGCAGGCCAGGCGAGTTATAATTGGCCTTAATTGGCACTTACAGGAGCTTTAACATTCCTTACCTGCTGCCAAGGAGCACTTGAAAGGGGAAAAAAGTATTTTCAAACTTGGAAATACCAAGCAATTCATTCAGCTGTGGGCCTGGAAGCCTGCTATCCAGAATCAGATTAGCTTCACCTAGAAATGTTGCTATGTTATTATCCAGCGCTCATTAGGTACTCACACTGGATTAGGAGAGGTGGGAGATGAAATTTAAATGGGAATAATTCACGTTGGGGGCTAAAACCATGCAGCAGCCTTCCTCTAGCTTATCTTTTGGTGGATGGCTCTCCAGGACTCAGCCACACTTCATGTGTGTAAGGCAGGCAAATAAAATATATTTTCATGGCCTGATTTACACAGGCTTTGAGTTAACCACAGTCTGACCTCAGCCCAGTTATTATTTGAAACACACAATGAACACTGTTATAAGGTGACCAATCATACCAACTGCAAAGAGGATAGCGAGATCAGAAACAAAACTGGCCATAGTTCTTCCTTGGCCTTGCAATTAATCACACTCAAAATTGTTATCCTCTAGGAGGCCTCACATTTTGCACAGAGGAATCCTAGCATAAAAGAATGAGATTTCTTCCTTAAGGTAAATCCCATACAGAATGAATAGAAATTTCCCATAGATGCCAGGGAAACGGCCTATAATTGTTTAAATATTTTTTTAAATAATCAATCATTTTGAAAGATCTGTCTCATATTATTATTACTCAGACTTGTGCTTGTTTGAGAAATTTACTTCAAATTAAAATTAATCACACGTGTGTGTGTGTGTGTGTGTGTGTGTGTTTAAGGAACATTGTTAAGAGGCTTTAGAAAAATAAATGGAAGCTGAGAAAAATAAATACAACATCTACTCCTTTGGAGATACTCTTATAGTGACTGGTAGAGATAAAGTATTATAGCCTTTTTGGAAAGCAATCCAGCAGCAGCTATTAGCACTGCAAATAACTATCTTTTGTGACCCAGGAATCCATTCCTGAGACTCTATCCCACAGAAACTAAACCACCAGTAATTAAGTATGTGTGTACCAGAGTGGTTACTGCTATTTGGTTCACAGAGACAAAAAGCAAGAAACAAAATGAATGTCCATAGAGGGCCTGGCAGAGGAAGCTACAGCACAGCCACACTTTAGAGCAGTATGCAACCATTAAAAAGAGGGGATTAGTGTTATCCAGGGCTGTGAATGGATTTACATGAGGTATTGTTGAGTAGAAAAGGAGCAGAAGTGTGCATAATAGGATCCATTTTTTTGTAAAACTATCACCAAGAGCCCCTACTAATAAAATACATGATTCTATGTGCCTGGATAGAGTTAGAAGCATGAGAAAAATATAGAAGGATGCATACTAAGTTACATACTAAGAACGCAGCATGTATGATTTATAGCATAGTGCGGACTGCTACAGTTAGAGAAGGCAGGTAAGTTGAAAGAGCCAATGAAATAAGAAAAAGGCTGCACTGAAAACAGTTGAGATGATTACATTTGTGTATTTACATAAAAACACATTATAGGTGTACATATTTCATACATTCATATGCCGATCAAAAAAATCTATAAAGAAAGAGTTGGTCTAAAAAATTTGTTATAAAGATGCACTGTGAAGGTAGCTGAAGAAAAATTAAAGAAATATAAAATTCTGGCCAAGGGTGGTGGTTCACACCTGTAATCCCAGCACTTCAGGAGGCAGAGGCAGGTGGATTGCTTGAGCCCAGGAGTTTGAGACCAGCCTGGGTAACATGGTGAAACCCTGCCTTTACAAAAAACACAAAAATCAGCTAGGTATGGTGGCGTGTGCCTATAGTCCCAGGTACTGGAAGGGCTGAGATGGAAGGATTGCTTGAGCCCGGGAGGTGGGGGTTACAGTGAGCCAAGATTGCACCACTGCACTCTAGCCTGGGCAACAGAGTGAGAATATGTCTCGAAGAAGAAGAAAAAAAAGAAATACAAAATTCTGGTATTACATCAAACAAGTGTATCTTGATTACCGTCACTCTCTTAATTTGTTTGGCTAAGCAGGCTGAGACTCAAGTAGCACAACAGACCACAGTTGAATCACACAGAAAAAGGCCTATTAGCCACTTTGGCAAAATAACATCTTAACTCTCTAAAGCTCACTACAAATCTTCAGTATTAGAAGTTGTAGGCCAGGTGTGGTGGTTCACGCCTATAATCCCAGCACTTTGGGAGGCTGAGGCAGGCAGATGACTTGAGGTCAGGAATTCAAGACCACCCTGGCCAACATGGCGAAATTCTGTCTGTACTAAAAATGCAAAAATTAGCTGGGTGTGGTGGTACATGCCTGTAGTCCCAGTTACTGAGGAGGCTGAGGCATGAGAATCACTTGAACTTGGGAGGTGGAGGTTGCAGTGAGCCGAGATTACACCACTGCACTCCATCCTGAGCGAGAGAGCGGGACTCTGTCTCAAGAAAACAAAACAGAAGTTCTAACAATCTTTTTAAGAAATATATCAAGCATAAGGGGCAATGAAACAAATTTCATTCCAAAGTTTATTTGTGACCTGAAGAGAATATAAATCAAGAACTCTATGTTGTGTGATCAGGGGCTGTTTGTATTTTATTTTAAATGGAAATAATTCTTTTTTTTTTTAATCTTCAAATAAATGCACAAGATGAAAAGGTATAAAATTACTTTGAAGTGAACCTCAAGACTGGGATTTCTACACACATAATGTGGGATAAGGGAAATAGCTAAATTTAGCTATTGGGCCCCTCCCAAACCAGTTTGTTTTAAGGACTTGGACTAGTACATACATCAGAGGAATTATTCCAGTCAGGTAGTAGGTACCACAGCATCAAGAAGTGATAAAAACTCCCTCTTCTGGTCATATGTAAGATCACAGCTTAGCAGGGTTGAAATCGCAGGTACTTATCTTAGTCAACGTACAAATTAGTCTTGTGAAATGACTGTCAGGAAAAATACTTTTTAGAAAATATAAATAAAATATGGATTTATTTCCTGAAATATCTCCTTTAAAGCTGAAGCATGGCCATCCTATAATAGCTAATGACTTCTACATGTAGCAGGCAAGTCAAGAGTGACACTGGTGAATATTAACAATTCATACATATATTAAATAATAATTTCTTAATTTTTATTAAGCCTTTTTAAAAAAAATTTCCAACTGTTTTTCCCTCTGTTAAGGTATAAATGACAAATAAAAGTTCTATATATTTACAGTACAGTGTAATGTTTTGATACGTATATACATTATAAACAATTTATAGATAGATAGATAGACAGATAGACAGATAAACAGATAGATATTGCCAGAAACTCACATTTTCACTGCCTTATTATTGTGGCAACCCAAATCAGAACTGCTGAAGTAGTTCATCAAATCACAGTAGTACAAACCTGGAGGGCACCGTGACCAGGTTCCATGTGGAGAATCAATATGCTGAAATACTGACAGACATTCCCAAAGAAGAACAGTCCTTAAGGCACTGTATACAGTAATGCAACACTGAAGATCTAAGTGTCCATCAACAGGAGTCAGGTTAAGTGAAAATACATTAATGAAGCGGAATAACAGGCAGTCCTTAGACTACAGGAGAACAATATGTATTAACCTGAAAAAATATTTTAGATAGATTATTAAGTTAAAAACGTGAATTCACACTGAATCTACTTTTTTTAATATGTGAGGGGAAACAATATACTGGTAAATATTACTTTGTCCAGGTTCTAGGAACCCTCCAAGAGTATATGTCAAACTGTACCCCTGAAAAGTAAGATGAAGGAGCTTTGTTCATTCTGATTGCATACTTATCCTCTGGTTGTTTACTTTCTTTTACAATGTATTTTATTTTAAAAATTAAAAACAAATTGAAAGATAGTGGTTTTTGTTAATAAATTTTCACAACTACCCAACGAATACATGAGAAGTCCCAAGAAAGTGCACATATTTTCTTTTGTTTTCTGGCTTATATGACTAGATTACAATAGCATTAAAAAATTGAAAAGAAAAAATGACCCCCCAACTTGGCATCACTGCAATAATTACTTTCTTCTATAATCTTTAGAAAATGCCTAAAGACTTAACATACCAACACTTTTCATTCAGGTCAATGCACCTCATTAAAAATAAATGCCCATATACAAACTGCAAGAACAACCTCCTGATCCATAAGCGCAAGTAAATTCATCCAGCTGCTTGAGCCAAAAACCCCATGAGTCATTCCTCCTCCCTTCCTTTCCCAATCCATCAGCAAGCCCTGCTGGCTTTATACTTCCGATGCAGATTTTAATTCTGTTCACACTTCTCTGCCCCTGCTGCTACAATCCTAATCTAAGCTTTCTCTCCTGATCCAGCTCTCACCTTAACTAGTACGAAACAGCTCACTAACTGGTCTCCCTGGTTCCACATTTGTCCCCTGTGTTCTATACAGCAACCATGTGATCAAACACTTACTGGCCAAAATCCTCCAGCGACTTCCCATTGCCTGCACCGTCCAATCCTGATTCTTCTCATGGCTTGCAGGGTCCAGTGTCATCTGGTCCTAGAACCGCTTTCTCCTGTTTCAACTTGGACCCCGTTCCTCCTTGCACACTGTCCTTCGGCCTCCTCACTGGCCTTTCTGCCAAGACCACTTCCATCTAAGGACCTCCGTACTTGGTATTTCCTCTATGTGAAGCACTTGTCCTTTACATCTTCAAATGGGCTGGCTCTCTTTCATCACTGAGTTTAAACATCAACTCTAGAGACAGACTTTCTTTAACTAGCCTTACCTAAAGTGGTCTGCCCCAGTCATTTTCTCTCACGTTATTCCTAGCATTTATCACTACCCGAAATAATCTGATTTCACGCAATTTCATTTTTCTCTCTCCTCAATACAATATATTATATTAAGTCGGAACATAAGGTGCATGAAATCACAGACACTGCTTTTCTACCTCAGTAGAGGGCAATGCCTAGCATATATTAGGCACCCAATAAATTTTGTTAAATGCATGAGTAATACCATTGTTATTTTAATTCCTTTTTAAAGCAGTGCCAAAAGCAAAGACATTCATAAAAGCACAGATATCAGTAAGAGGAAAAATAAGTTCATTTTATAACTAGAAATTAAAATGTTGCTCCTACAAATGTCATAACTTTATTTTAAATATATCTGCTTATAATACAACTAGGGAAAAAAGATAAATTTATATTAGCTGAGAGAGAATAAACCTTTATCTAATGCTACTACTTCAGTTATCTGAAAAATTTAATTAGCATTCTTTCACTTGTAGCAAAGAAAAAAATGAATACACTGTATGTTACACTATCACTCTCTAATATTAATAACAATACATGACAAGTGAAAGAAAAAACATTTTCTTTCTTTATCCAAAAATGGTTACTTAGTGACAAGAAGTTTAGGGCAAAAGGTCAACCTGGAATTTCCTTCCAGAGTTAAACTAATTTCCACCTTGACATCATTCATGTTTTCGTGTGCCTGTTTTGGTTAGCTCCCATCCCTGGCTTATCCCCAGACTGCTGGAGAAAGACCTGGTACATTTCTTCCAAGCAAAAGAGTGAAGTAATTTTTTTTTGCTCCGCAACAAGTTTCAGTCTTTATACTGACTGCAGAAATAAATATGTCAGTCAATTCTCTAAAGAAGCTACAAAATGTTACGAGTCTCATACAAAAAGAGGAGGAGTTTGGTTTTAGATAGCTACTATGATTTAGAATTAAATAAAGTAGAACAGGCAGAAGAGAAATTCAATGACTATGCTAAATCAATTTTCTACCTACCATCATTATATCTTTGAATTACCAAATGTTCTGAGGTAACAGGTTTACAATACTGATCCAGCTTCTTGAAGCAAACTTAAAATTCTACTTCAGCTAGAACATCTGTCCCTAACGATAGCTTTGTGACACATGCAATTCATATTGTCTCTGAATTTTCTTTTAACTCTATACATCCTTATCATGCAAAATAAATCAATGTTAGTAGGTAGAAAAGATGGCCTAGTTGGTATATTTTATCTGTGTGAATGAAATTTAATTTATGAGTTTGATCTTTAAACTAAGCATAAAATCCATTCAGTGGATTGTTAAGAACAGGAAATAAGATAGTACATGCAAAAATTATCTGTAAATCACCAGGTACTATTAAAAGTTATCATTAGTCAGTGGACTTAAATTCAGTATACTTATGAGAAAAAAACATTTTCTTTCCTTATCAAAAACAGTTATTAGCTAAAAAAAATGACATGTTAAAAAATATCTGAACCTGTTACTTTCCAGGTCTAAGTTAATCAGAGAGCAAAAGGGGAGGGAAGTGTTCTATATTAAATGGTAAAACCTCTGCTTTGTGATGTAAGATAATTATACGATGGCAATTGCTGGTCAGAACTATGTAAAATGTTGTCAACAATGAGAACCAGCATTTTTGCCAGAAGCAGTCCATCAGATCTCAGAGTAAAAATTCATTTTTCTCTTATAGTACTAATATTCTTTGAAACCAATTACTTAGCTCAAAAAAGTACAAGTAATTTCTCATATGAATATATGAGTAATTTGCTCATCCTGATGAAAATGACATTTTAGAAAATATAATTTATGCTAGCATCTAAAAGAATCCAAAACACCTCAATGCACACCAAGGAACATGAAGTCCAAGCAATGTGTGTGGCTATTAATTTTACAGGATTTGTAATATCTGCAAGGAGAGAAAGCTGTAAGATCACAGGAGTGTTTCTACTAAAGCTATGTTCATTAAGTCATGAAAAAGTCAGATTTATGACACTTCTGTTTGTGAACAGTCTGAGAAAGGCAGATGTTTTACACCGAAGCCTCACCAACAGACTTATATACCATTCACAGTGATTAGTAGTGGCTCAATATATAAACATATCGATAGATGACAAAGGGTATTTGTCTTACATAGTCTTTTTACAAATCAACATGAGATTCCAAAATTCTGTCTTCAAGGTCTGTTATTTCCTAGGGCTAAGGCTGGCCTCAGTAGATAGCTCTTTAAACATCTGAGGTAGCAAAATTCAAGAACTTGAGCTGGTATTTCCAAACAATATGGAGTAGGCATCACTCTCTAATATTAATAACATCAAATGACAAGTGAAAACTTACTCCCTTTCCAATCTCTTTCCATTTTCCTGATAATATCGCACTACTGTGTGGACAATACTTGCCTAAAATGTGCTAGTCTCCATTTTAACAAAGAGAGCAAGCCTCAGGCTCAGAGCCAGCACTGGCAAAAGCATCAACATAAAATTAAATAATCTTCTTTTCACAGCATTCATTTTCACATTTACTATTTCTTATAGCAGGCAACACTAGTTTCCCCCTTTATTGTTCTAGTAAGATTTTCCTTGTAAATTGATTTATTTAAATAAAAGTGGTTTGATTTAAAGAAAAATACTAAGTGGAATTAAGTCAGCAGATGATAAAGCCAGAATTTGATTAAGGTTGGGAAAAGGTGGCTGCTCCATATGTCACCACCGAGGCCATGCTTAGAGACTCAAGCTGAGCCAAAAGGTGAACAAGTGGATCAGCCTAACTAATCTGAGGAAAATACTTCAACAGCCGACATCTGAGTACAGTTTCAATTAATCACAGAGATTCTAAATGTGGTACTTGTCCAAGCGGAATAAACATCATTCATCTGTTTCTCCTAGGTAAGATCACCCCTGTGTCTGCATAAAAGAGAAATATTAAGGTATTCTTCATAAGCAAATTCAGTGAAGCTGCAGAGCACAAAATAGGAATTCCTGGGAAGCTTTCTCAGTATACAGACTCAAAAGCACCCCACAAGTCATCTGCTAACCCTAGGCTAATCCCACCATTCAGAGCCAGAGTAAACGCATGTAAGTAATACTACACAGTTTATGCTATTCAGTAGCCAGTATAGAACCAATACACTTATCACTAAACTAACTGAAGAACTTAAGATTCCCACCCCAAAAGAATGGGGCTTCTGACCCTAGGAATGTCACCATCTCAATGCTTCCTCCTACTCAAAAGTTTTTTGGCAATTAATGTGACATTTCCAGAACATAATACAGATATTTTAAAAAGTAGGGGCCTCCCTTCCTGCCATTCTGGTTGGCTCAATGAATCTTTGAGCGTCAATCTGTGTCAGTCACTATATGTTAGCCACTGTGTGTACCAAGCAGCAGCTCCACCAGAGTGGACTGTATCTGCATCTGTGAAAGCAATGCATTCCAGCCAGCCAGTGTGTCAGAATCAGCCCAGGGAGCTGTTTAGAATGCAGATCCTGGGTTCCATCCCTGAAATTCCCATTCAGAGCATCTGGAGTTGGCCTTTGGAGGCTGCTCACTTAGAAAGCTCCTCTTTGATTCAGATGCACAGCAGGTTTGGGATCCACTGATTCGAATTATATTTTTAAATCTGAAATTAGCAGTAAGACACACCTTACTTTTTTTTTTTCTTTTGAGACGGAGTCTCGCTCTGTCACCCAGGCTGGAGTGCAGTGGCACAATCTCGGCTCGCTGCAAGCTCCACCTCCCGGGTTCAAGCCATTATCCTGCCTCAGCCTCCCACGTAGCTGGGACTACAAGTGCACGCCACCACGCCCGGCTTCTTTTTTGTATTTTTAGTAGAGACGGGGTTTCACAGCTTACTCCTAAAAATACTAAGTAACTGAAGAGAAATATGAGGCACACTGGAGTATTTTAAAACATTAAAACAACATCAAGAAATCATGGTATCACTATGTAGTTTCCAAGAAAGCAAACTATGCT
Source organism: Rhinopithecus roxellana (assembly GCF_007565055.1). Taxonomy (NCBI): domain Eukaryota; kingdom Metazoa; phylum Chordata; class Mammalia; order Primates; family Cercopithecidae; genus Rhinopithecus; species Rhinopithecus roxellana. The sequence goes on along the minus strand of NC_044549.1, from coordinate 71,155,707 downwards.
ATGAGAGCAATCAGACTGAAAAACTGGAAATGCCAAAATGGCACCACAATCATTCATCTTCATTGCTCAAATGGAAATCCTGGTTAACTGTTAACTCCTCAAACTGCAGCTTGGCTAGCAAAAAAAATACAGGGCTTCTTAACTACTCTGAATAATAGCTGCTCACCAATTCAGAATACTTTTACCACCAACACTGACTGACTTTACAAGACTTGCTGCCACTGTAGCATGTTTTCTTGTCCTGGTAGCAGTGGTTTTAAAGGAACTGCCTGCTGGAGTTCGTAGCAACTATTCATTTGTTCGTAAAAGTCACAGACAGATAACAGCAATATATGAATTCACAGAAGACTGCCAACACATTTTCGCCAATATCACTGAAAGAAAGTACCATCCCTGTTTTGGCAGCTAAATAAACTACAACAGTCACTCTGAAAGATTCTGAAGTTGAAAACTTTTTTGTTAACTATGGAAAACAATAATGCAACAACTGGCTTTCTAAAAATTTCAACAAAAAAGAAAATGTTCCAAAAACAATCTTTCCTGTCACAACCCCTGTCCCCAAAAGATAGAAGAGACTGTGGCAGCAGTGGTCAAGGTTGTTGGTCCTGGGAACCCTGTCCACCTCTCCTTTCCTCCAAGTGACTCGGGGGAAGTCCCTCCAGGGCCACCACATGGTACCTCCCTCTACTTCATGCAGTTACTCTCCCAAACCCACATTCACCTCTAAACCTCTTGTCAATTCCACCGCAGCCATCTCCTCCACTGCTGATTCAAAGAGGGCACTCCTTACACACTTCCCGGCAGAACACCTCCCTCAGAGCACTTGGCCCTCATCTTTCTGCCAGGAACTCTCCTCTCTCATATCTTTAATACTTCCCTTGTCACCTCAGCCTCCCACCTAGTGACTTTGTCAGTCACATCTCCTCCAAGCCACAGGAGACCCTGGAGTGCATTCACACTTTTCCATTTACATGTTTGAAGTTAACACCAAACCTTTACTATTCAACAAGTATCTTACTAGGAGATATTGTGCAAGGGACTGAAAGGCAGGAAAGGAGAAAGACAGAAAAATGTGATTTTAAGATACTTTCCTGGCTGGGAGTGGTAGCTCATGGTAGCTCATGCCCATATTCCCTGTACTTTGGGAAGGCGAGGCGGGCGAATCACTTGAGGTCAGGAGTTCCAGATCAGCCTGGCCAACATGGTGAAACCCCATTTCTACCAAAAATACAAAAATCAGCCGGGCATAGTGGCATGCACCTGTAATCCCAGCTACTCAGGAGGCTGAGGCAGGATAATTGCTTGAACCCAGGAGGCAGAGGTTGCAGCCAGCCAAGATCACGCCACTGCACTCCGGCCTGTGCGACAAAGCAAGACTCTGTCTAAAAAAAAAACAAAAAACACTTTTTCCTACCCATACACTGACATTCTAAGAGGGGAAATGAGAAGATTAAAAAAAAAAATTCATATAAATATGCTGTGACCAGTGAATAAAATGCTCCTAGAAAAGGGGACCAAGAGGTCCTCCTTCTGCCTAAGGAATCCACTCTACCCATCAATTCTCTGGGGCACCACTAAGTCACATAACTTTGGTCCTAAAAAATCTGCAACAGGTCCTCACTGAGACGTCCACAGCAGGGGACTCATGGGCACTGAGGCCCTGTGAGCTAGTCCCCGCCTGCCTTTGAGCTTCACTCATCCACAGGTGGATACATCAATTCTGGCCAACGGTGACTCATGCAGCACATCCCAGAGAGCCTGGAATTTCCTGCTCCTGTGCTTGCTCACGTCAACCTTGTTGCCAACCTAGGGCCACCAAATATGGTTGTTCAGTGCACAAACTGTGCAGCCATATGTGGCAGCTCTGTCTGTCCCCATTGACACACCTCCCATTTTAGTGGATTACAAGTGATTTTTCCAAAATATTGTCTGTATTGTCCACAAGTCAGAAGCAGGGAAATGACATCTTATCCACCTCTGTACCCACTCTAGTGCCTACCCCAGGGCTTCTTCTAGAAGCAGGAACTCAAATGATCTTTTTATGGTTAAATAAAGGATTTACTCCTTGAAAAAAATGGTGGAATGTTGCTTATGATGGTGTGACTCTTAATCCAACAACAGCAGTCTCAACAGCAAGATCTGTAAATTCTAACTTTAAAATGTTTCTTGGCTGAGTGCAGTGGCTCACGCCTGTAATCCCAGCACTTTGGGAGACAGAGGCAGGTGGATCATTTGAGGTCAGGAGTTTCAGACCAGCCTGGCCAACACGGTGAAACTCTGTATCTACTAAAAATACAAAAATTAGCTGGGCGTGGTGGCGGGCGCCTGTAGTCCCAGCTACTAGGAAGGCTGAGGCAAGGGAATTGCTTGAATCTGGGAGGCAGAGGTTGCAATGAACTGAGATCGCACCACTGCACTCCAACTTGGGTGACAGAGTGAGACACCATCTCAAAAAAAGAACAAAACAAAACAAAACAAAAACAAAAGTATCTCAAAGCTATGCAGTCTTCCTAGCTCTACTGCCAGATCTTACTCTCAGTCCAGTGTCATCTCTTGCCTCTGAACTATTCTCCCTGCTTCTGCCCTTCTCCCAGAATTTATTCTCAGCAAATCAACCACTGAAATAGGACTGTGTTACTCTCTTACATAAATCCTCCGGTGCGCCCAAGCTGCTTCTTTGCCTGGCCTATGAATGATCAGGTTCCTGCTTATAATGCTGGATTCCTCCAGTTTCTACCTCCCTTCACTAAATACTAAATACCCTTCAGCCACACAGGCCTTCTTCAGTCTGTGTGCTGGCTGTTCCCTCTGCATCAAACGCTCTTATTCTAGATCACTGCCTGAGTTGCTCCTTCTCATCAGTTAGGACTCAGCTCCAGTGTCACCTCCTAAGACGCTTTCTTTAAACACTCTATCTATAGAAGAACCCCATTGTCACTCTCTATTGCAAGCTTGCATTTGTAGAAGTAAGAGCAATGAGGAAAAAACCTACGGTTATTTTTAAAGTGTATTTAGTTAGTTTTGTCTGCCTCTCCAGATAGACTGTAAACTCTGTGGCAGTAAGAATCATACTACATACTCAATGCCTGAAACAAGGTAGGTATTCAAATACTTATGATTTGCTATTGAGCAAAACTGGTCAGAAAATCAAGGATTTTAGAATCAGAATCTTATCTTAAACACTGTAAAGGCATTATGACAATGCCAAACAACTGTATTTGGACTCTTCAACAATTAACAACCAAAATTTAGAACTATTGAACTGAGAAGTTTCAAAATCACATCTCCTTTAAAAAAAAAAGCAAAAAAAAAAAAAGCCCATGTATCCATAGTGTGAGTGTAATATATAATTTTAAAATCCACTGAATATACAACCAGGGGCTCTAGAAGGAAACAAACTGGTAACTATACTGATGCAACATTTTACAAGAGATTTTATAAACTATACTTTCTCTAATTTCAATAAAAGCCAAAACATTCATATCACTTTTAATAAAAATTTAAAAATACCCAACAACAATGGGTTAATTGTTATTAACCCATTCAGTGAATTAAAAAGTCTACCTCCTGGTGGGGGAGGGACATTATGCCCTATGCATGCCATCACTGTTCCTTAGTTTAATCTTGCTTTACCTTTTTATCTTCTAATAACAATTTTTTAAATGGTTAAGCACTTACCATAATGTGATTGAAATGCCTGCGGTTTGACAACCTGATTACAGTCGTTACACACCACCAAGTAGAAATCATCATGGGCTGGACAGAAACCAAATATTGGCATGTCTGCAACACAGAAACAGAGCATCACTCACTCATCTGGTTCTGATTGATATAAAACCATTTTGGGAAACAATGCTTTCTTTTTTTTTTTTTTTTTTTGAGATGGAGTCTTGCTCTGTCATCCAGGTTGGAATGCAGTGGCACAATCTCGACTCACAGCAAGCTCCGCCTCCCGGGTTCATGTCATTCTCCTGCCTCAGCCTCCCGAGTAGCTAGGACTACAGGCGCCCGCCACTATGCCTGGCTTATTTTTTGTATTTTTCGTATTTTATATATATATATATTTTTTTTTTTTTGGTAGAGACGGAGTTTCACCATGTTAGCTAGGATGGTCTCAATCTCCTGACCTCGTGATCTGCCCACCTCCGCCTCCCAAAGTGCTGAGATTACAGGCGTGAGCCACGGCGCCCGGCCAGGAAACAATACTTTCTACAGGAGTTGCCTTATTATAAAGCATACCAGGACAAATGAACTGATGTGGTGTACCACCACTATTAAATAGAGAGAAATCAAATCAGGCTTACACAGACACTTTAAAAAGGGTTAAAGTGCACCAAAAATAACTATTATGAGGTGAAACAGATAATCTTTTAAAATGCAAACAATGAATGCATTCGTACAATAAAGCAACATGAACTCTACCAAGAGTTAAGGGAAAGAATCTGCAACCATATAAAATGCTTCGTTCACAAAGCTGTACCATCTAATGCTTTTATTTGTTTAACTGTGCATTCTATCCCAACTATTTGGTTCCTGGGTTCTGCGGAACAATTAAGAAAGGGAGCAGAGATTTCACAGAGGAGTAAAATTGGTTTGCCAGCATGTCATATAAAGAAAATTATTTTCATATATTTTTTCCAAGTCATAGCAATCTCTAGTCCTTTTGCTTACATACTGATGCCACCAGAAAGACAGACTGAACTTTAGTACAAACAGCATTTCATACATTAATCAGTTTGGTTACCAAAATAGGATAGGATATGAAATGTTTGTTTGTTTTAACAGTTAAGACAGCAACTTAATTAAATGCAAAAGTAAAACGAAACTATATGCATATACATGAAAACTGAAAGTAACTTGATACCTGGTAAATATGGTTAACTAAAACATCTCAACCATGAACAATTAATTATGAACAACAATTTGGGGAACAGAGCTAAAAGTTCAGATCCAGAATCTAACTTTTTAAGCATTTCAAAATCGGTGGATTTTAAACAAGCATTTTACACCATATTCACTATTTAGAATATCTGCAATAAATGGATAATTAGCACACTTCAATTTAAGCAAATGTTTTAGTAGATCAAATACCAAGTTTAAAGGACAAGGGGGAAGATCCAAAAAGCTGATTAGCGTCTGCTTTCTTTCCTATGAAGATTTAATTTCACACTTTCTCCAGCCTGGGAGATCCTGGTGGTTTTAAAGGGAGAAGAAAATTCCCTAAGGAGATGTCAAGTGATGATTATCTCTAAAATGTCAAATTACTGATCTAGTATCTACACATGGCTATAGCTTGAATTTTCTTCAACAGTTTCTATTACACTGAATTGCACAGATAGCTAGCTATAATCTGAAATATACTAGAGTCCAGCATGGTTTGGGGATGTACCTGCAGCACCAAGTAGTTTCTACGTGCTACTATTTCATTTTATCCTCACAACTACCTAGGTAGATACCATTATATCCCTCCTCTAAAGAAGAGAAAACTGACTCACAGACAGGTAAACTACTTTGTCTAAGGTCAACAACTAGAATTAAATTCTGACTTATAATGTGGCTTGGATTTCTTACCTCTTGCAGACCAGAGGAACAATGATATTAAGAGATTCTTTCCAGATTCCAATGTCAATAAAATGGAATGTCAGGGCTGACCATCTTTGATGGTATAAACTGATTAGTTATGAAGCTTCCAGTAGACTACAGACTTCTGTGACTACGCTTATTTAATAAAAAATAAGAGCCAAATAATATGCTATTTTCCTTGAAAGCCTGCCCACATTGAGTTAAATATAGTACATGTGGGAGAAGGGGAAAGGTTATATCTATGCAATGATATACTTGTAATAAGTCACCCAAGATTACAGTTTCTTGACATAACTTTTCAGAATGAAATGTTTACCGTTAAAGTAGTTTACCGTTAAGTTCCATATGCTTTTGGGCTAAATGCCTCTGATACATCTAAATTACAGAACTGGTATAACATTCATAATTTACAACTGAAAAGTGTAAGACAGATATCAAATGAACAATTTCATTAATGAAATCAACTCAATTCGTTTTATTATTAGAGAGCAGTTAAAATAGTATTAAATAAACAGTCTTAGTTTAGTTTTAGGTCTCTGCAATGCGCTGCTGGTGGTCTCTGATTTCCCTCAGTTCTGAATATAAAGCAATGTTACTTAAAATAGATCACTTTGCCAGATACCAGATTCTTCTGTGGACTAACCCTCTACCCCTTTAAAAATAAAGCAATTAAGAGAAATAAAAATCTAAACTGATCCTTTCAAATAAGAATTCAATTTGTCACATGATGTTTATCACGTACAAAATTATTCTTTTTTGCCCTGGTTCCTTTGATCCTTTTCTGAGACTTATGACTAGTAAAACTAAAAAGGTAGGGGTTATCTTGTAAGGAACCAAGAATCTATACTTCTGTAAAAATGTCTATTTCCTCAATAACTTAAGATCAATTGCAACTGATGATAAATAGCTGACATTTATTGAGAGACTACTACGTGCCAGGCCATATGCCAAGCAGTTCTTAAACGGTTTTTCCCATTTATTTCTAATAATAACCCTACAAAATAATCCCCATTTTACTTTTGGAGAAACAAACTTAGTTAATATCACTCAGCAAGAAAGTAGCATAACCAGGACTCTCGTTTGTGTGACAGGAAAACTCGGTGCTCAATTTCTCATGAGCACACTGAATTTCTCTAAAAAGCATGCACACACATGCCCCCTCTGTGGAAAGAAACATGGTATACTTAAACCCAGTTCATTCTACCCTATGAAATGCAGTTCCTTGGGCCGGGTGCAGTGGCTCATGCCTGTAATTCCAGCACTTTGGGAGGCCGAGGAAGGCAGATTACCTGAGGTCAGGAGTTCGAGACCAGCCTGGCCAACATGGTCAACCCTGTCTCTACTAAAAATATAAAAATTAGTTGGGTGTGGTGGCAGACACCTGTAACCCCAGCTACTCAGGAGGCTGAGGTGGGAGAATCACTTGAACCTGGGAGGTGGAGGTTGCTGTGAGCCAAGATCGTGCCACTGTATTCCACCCTGGGTGAAAGAGTGAGATTGTCTCAAGAAAAGAAAAAGAAAAAGAAATTGAGCTCCTTTTATTAAAACGTAAAGCAACTTTAATTTTAGCTTTCTGAATTCTTTACTTTCAGATATCCATATCTGGAAGTTAACTAGAGGATACAAAATAATTTAAGTAAAATGTCTTCTTCAGAAAAAAAAAAAAGGAGTTCTATATCCTTTTTCTGCACTGGGACATTCCAGGGGCCTTAGCAACAGGAACAGAGTGTAGAATGTTGTGGCAACAGAAATGAAATAATGTGTGTGTGAGGGACAGTATGTATGTTCCTAAATATTTTAAAGCATAAATTCACAATCAACCCATCTACAAATTAACATAGGGATCTTGTTCAAATGCTACGAAAAGCTTGATTTACGACAGAAAATAAAAATATCAAATAAAAATAAGTTCATTATTCAATTAAAAAGTTTACAAAATACACTTGTAATATACAACTTAGGCCATTAATTATGTACTTGAACATACAATTTAAAAATTGTAATTGAATTAATGGATTCTAAACTAATTTGAAAGAATGGATTTTATTGTTGTATAAGCCCTAAATCTTTCTCAGGATTTAGGTCACCCCTATGTTCCAATTAGTGAGTGGGCCCGCACCCACATCTAGGCCATCATGTACTTTGGAGACCCCAGGCCAGCATACTAGGGAGGATTAGGTTTAAGCACAAGGACACCTGAGCACATGTATGTGGAAACTTCAGTCACATGCAGAATGAAGTCCCTCTGCTAGAAACTATACTGCAAACCGTGGTGAATGTATTGACTTTGGTGTTGCTATCTCTATTTTCAGGACTTTGTTCAATAACAAGAAAACCTGAATGGTACCGCAAAGCATTTAACCTGCCCAGTACCCTGCGTGTCTCCCTTTTCCCACACATCTCAAACTTCTACATGCCACTCCCACGTTTCTATCTCCAGCCCAGACTGCTCCCAAGCTCTGTCTAGTTTCACGTACCAGGCTGCCTACTAGACATTGCCATCTAGATGTCTTAATATACATTTCAAACAGAACAAGCATGTCCAAAACTTCACTCTTGACCCTTCTCTGCTCCTCACCCAACAACCTTCCCCATTTTGGGTAAATGATACTATTCATCCTCCAACAGCTCAAACTAAAAGCCCAGGTGTCATCTCCAACTCTCTTGTCCCTCATCACATTCAGGCCACTAGCAGACCCAGTAAGTTCTATTCTAAAACTTCCATCCACTTCTTTCCACTGCCATGGCCACCACTATTGGGCCTGCCACCAGCACCCTTTCAATGAACTCTGGAAGAAGTCCCCTAAGTAGTCTACAATCCTTTCCACAAGGCTGGCAGACTGATTCTTTAAAATTCCCCACCAGATCACACCACTCCTCTGTTTAAATTCTCTAGTGGCTTTCTACTCCTCTTGGAATAAAACTCCAGCCCTTACCCTGGCCCCCAAAGCCTCCAGATACACGTGCACTTCCCTCTCATCCTGTTCCCTCGTCCCCCACTTCCCTCTCCTTGGCTCACTCTGCTCCACGCACTGACCTCCCTTCTCTCCTCAAAGAAATCTTTTCCCCAGCCAGGCTCTATGCTTGCACTTCACAAGATGCCTGGTGTATTCTCACACATCAGGTCTCAGCTCAGCTGTCACCTCTTCAAAGGGCTGTTTCTTCCCCCTCCCCAGTTAGTTACTCTCTATCACTGGCACTTTAAGCACAGTGGCTAAGAATGTGGGTCAGTATCACTCTGAATCCTGGTTCCCTCGATCAAAAGAAACGCGACCTCGGGCAAGTTATATAATCTCTTCAAATATCACTTTTTTTTTTGCACACAAGGTTTCTGTCGCCCAGGCTGGAGTGCAGTGGCGCAATCACAGCTCACCGCAGCCTCAATCTCCCAGGCTCAAACGATCCTTCCACCTCAACCTCCTGAGTAGCTAGGAGTAATCACAGGTGTGCACCACCAGGCCCAGCTAATTTTGTTTTATTTTTTGTAGAGACAGGGGTCTCACTACGTTGCCCAGACTGCTCTCAAGCTCCTGGGCTCAAGTGATCCTCCCACCTTGGCCTCCCAAAGTGCTGAGATTACAAGCATGACCTACTGCACCTGGCCAGCATTTTTTTCACGTATTGAATCGGGATGATCATAGTATCTACTTCACTGGGTACTTCAGAGGACAGAAAGACTAAGAGAGCTACTACATGCCAAAGTCTTAGAAATGCATCTGGCCCTAGTGTTCACTCAGTGTTTGCCCACAGCCTATGAGATAAAAGTCATGAATGTATTGGTCAGGAAACTAAGGTGCACAGGATTGAAATCTCACAAACTGGTATATAGCATAGCCAAGGTTTAAACCCAGGTCTGCTGGACTCATAAGACCTGGCAATTTCCAGTATTCTCCCAGAATCACCTCCTCTATGCCACTCCTACTGCCAGTGCCCAAGGTCAAGGTATGCGGCCTCTACTCACCTGAACAGGTCTCCTAATAAGGCCAGAGTTTGTTCCTCTTCCAGCCTCCTCCTCCCAGCTGCCTCAGCCCACAAACTTGTAAAGCAATAATGCCACTTCTCTATTTGAAGACCCCTACTGGCTTCAAAGTGGGGCTTGGACTCTGGACCTACTTCTCTGCAACAAGGCCCCCAGCATTCTGGTCCCTCCCATCTCTCCAGCCTCAGTCAATATGCTTCTGCCTCAAGTCTCCTGGCATTCTCAGAACCTGTCTTGTTCTCCCACAATCCCTTCCTTCGGCCAGAACAGCTCCTACAGCACACAAAGCTATTCTCTCTGCTCTTTCTACAATTCCCACCATTCAACAAGAACTAGTCCCAATGCCCTCTCTGCTGGGCTCCTACTCATACTTTTTATGCCCGCCATTTCGGCCCTTCACTCACTGATTTATGGTTTATGAATAAAAATTTACAAATAGAAACCTCAGTAGTCCTGTCTGGACAGCAGACTCTTTGCCTTGCCTAGCACAGAACCTGAGAAGTACCCTATCACTGTGTGTTTATGAAGTAAATGTCTGGCATTTGGAACTTTTCTGTAGCTTTCAGTTGCTCTTAGGATAAAAACAATGATCCTTGATCTGGCCCACCAGCCCTGAACAGCTTGGCCGTGCCTCTCTGCATCTGGTTACTCTGGGCTTGGTTTTGTTCCTGGAGCACACCACACTCTCGTTGCAGAACCCTGCGTGGTACTTGCTGTTCCTTTTGCCCGGAACTCAGTTACCCCAGACCTGTACCTGGCTTGTTGCTCTACTTCATTCAGTCTTAGCTTCAATGTTACTTCCCCAGAGACTTGGCTAGGCAGGGCTCCTAGCCAAGCACTATCTCCCATTTGTAATCATTCATCCAGCTGTGTGAGCCTTAACTTCCTCCCACTAGACTACATTCCATATCTATCTTGTTGACTGCTCTAGTGGCAGTGCCTAATGGTGCCTAACCTGGCTGACAGAAAGCAGCAATGAATATGTACTAAATATTACTTGATGAATAATAATTGAAAGATTAAGTCCTTGTGATGTCACTATAAGTCAGAAGGTTATAATTGTGCCTTTATGTCATTTAGTGACACATAGTTATCATCTGCTGGAATTGGGTATGCCATTCAGTGAGACAGAAGTTCAACAGTCTTCTCTGAAAACATTTTATACCTAGAGGCAGTTTCTAGTAAAATTTCTGTGTTTCAATGTCTGAGTCTCAAATCTACACATTGGCAAATTCTTTTGTGCTAGTGAATCCAGCACAGTCGCTAAAAGCAGTTCTGCAGCGAGACTACCTGTATTCAAATGTCTACTCTTCCTCTTACTAGCTATGCGAGCAAGGTTAAATTATTTAACCTCTCTGAATCTCAGTTGCTCTGTGTGTAAAATACAGTTAACAGGACCTGTGTTTCATAATACTATTGTGAAGACTGAATGAACTAATCCATGGAGAGTGCTTAGTACTACTGATAGTAATCACTCAATAAATGTTAGCTCAAGAAACAAAAACATAGGTCGGGCGCGTTGGCTTATGCCTGTAATCCCAGCACTTTGGGAGGCTGATGTGGGTGGATCACTTAAGGTCAGGAGTTTGAAACCACCCTGGCCAACATGGTGAAACTCCATCTCTACTAAAATTACAAAAATTAGTTCGGTGTAGTGGTACACACTTGTAATTGCAGCTACCTGGGAAGCTGAGGCAGGAGGACTGCTTGAACCTGGGAGGCAAAGGTTGCAGTGAGCTGAGATTGTGCCACTGCACTTCAGCCTGGGTGACAGAGCGAGATTCTGTCTCAAAAAAACAAAACCCAAAAAACAAAACCCACAAAATTGATCCACATTAGAAATGTCTGTCTCAAGGTCCCTGGCTCTTACTAATTCACGGAAGTCTGGTCTACAGTAATCCCCACTTATTCATGATTTTGCTTTCTAAGGTGTCAGTTACCTGCGGTCTGAAAATATTAAAATGAAAATTCCAGAAATAACGTCTAAGTTTTAAACTGCAAGCCATTCTGAACAGCAGGATGAAATCTCGCACCATCCCATTCCATCCTGTCCAGGACATGAATCATCCCTTTGTCCAGTATACCCACACTGTCTACACTACCTGTCCATTAGTCACTTAGTAGTTATCAGATCAAATCCTGCTATTGTAGTACTTGTGTTCAAGTAATACTTATTACTTAATAATGGCCCCAAAGCACAAGAATAAGAATGCTGGCATATTGTTATTATTATTCTATTTTATTATTAATTACTGTTGTTAATCTCTTCTGTATCTGATTTATAAGTTAAGCTTTATCATAGGTATGTATGTGCAGGAAAAAATATACATAGGGTTCAGTACCACTCTCAGTTTCAGACATCTACTGGGGATCTTGCACAGCATCCTCCGCAGATATGGGGGAACAACTATATACACCAATTAGCAACTGACTATTTCACAATGTGAGCTTAACTCTTAAGTGTTCTTGTGCTCCTACTGCTGGCCACACACTCCTCCCTGCAGGCCATGCAAGGGAAAGGTAGGGGAGGCATGCTGGAGCTCCAGCAACAGAGGGCCGATACTGCAAGCCAAGGGGAACCTATATCTCTCAGCAAGGAAACCACATGTTCCAAAAGGTAACTCTGGCATAAATGTGTATTGACCTAGGTAAGGAAGGCGGCCCCCAAAGGCTGATGCAATGGAGTGAGACAGGAAGGGGTTATACAATGAAAATGAGTGAAACTATACAATGAAAATGAGTGAAACCAGACTGAAGACATGGTCTAGAGTACTCTGCAAAGAGCTCAGGAGACCATGGATGTGAGGTTAAGGCAGAGGAAGGAATCCAAAGATGAGTCTGTAGTGTCTTTCTTCTTTACTGCAGCTAATACAAACACAAGAAGGGTTAAGCACAGAATAGAAGAACTTAAGTTTACTATGGCAATAGATCACAGAGGTTAAAATACAGCCTCTGGAGCCAGACTGGCTCTGTTCAAATCCCAGCCCTGCCACTTACTGGCCTATACCTCAATCTTCTCATTTCTAAATGGGTAAAGTCAAAGTACCTACCTCGCAGGCTACTAGGACTAAACGAATATATGTAAATACTTCAGACAGTGCCTCCTACATAGTAAGTACTTTGGAAATTCAAGACATTTTTATCATCTTCTCCACTGTTGTCCTTTGGTCTCTGAGCTGGCCGTGCTTCCCAGGGCCCACTTTACACTCCCTCTGCTCCCCAGTAACCACAGTGATACTTTTAAATTATAAATGTCACCAGGCCCAATTAATCTCCTCAGTGGTTCTACAATGTAGTCAGAATAAAAATAAATACTAGAGGGCTCTGCCTAACATCGGCAACCTCAAGACGCACTGCTCTCTTCAAACTCTCCACTTTGGCATTCTGAAATCCTTGACAATTATGCCAACCCCACTTCAGGCCCTTTGTTAATTCTATTCCCTCTGTATGGAATGCTTTGCCTGCCTGGCTCTAGACCTGAGCTCACATTTCACTGGAAAGACTTTCCCTGAACACCCAATTTAAGGCAGGTCCCTGTGGCTTCACACAATTCTCTCTTGTCGATCAGTTATTTCTTATTTGTGTTTTGGCTATCTTCTTCATTAAGATTTAAGCTCCATGAGGTCAGCGGCCACAGGTGCATAGCACAGTACCTGGCACACACGTTTTCAACAAAAAAATTTGAGAATGGCCTCTGGAATAAGACTGAGTTCAAATCCCAATCCTATCACTCATTAGGAGTGTGACCCTTGGGCAGGTTACTCTGCTCAGCATACTCATCTGTAAAATGGAGATAATAGCAGCAACCTTAAGGGTAGTTATGAGGATAAAGAGAATTACCACACACATAAAGACTTTATAACTGTATTTGGCATGGAGCATGTGCTATGTATGTAATACTATTACAATCATTTCTATTTTTACTATCAGTGGGATACACTAGCCACTGCTTCGATCTCTACTGGTCTGTAGCAACTACTTCTTGTCACACTATGTATTAAGTACTTAATGGGTGTCAGTTATTGTAGCAGGTATTCTAAATACATCATTCATTCATTTATGCACTGAATAAATACATGAATGGCTACTCTGGCTAGGCACTATTCAAGGTATTGGGTAAATATGTCAGTTAACACAAATCACAACCCTACACAAAAGGAAAAAACCCTGGGAAGTGTTAATACATATAACGAAAATAAAACAGTTTACAATTATGGAGTGCCTCCTGTGTTCCAGGGACAATGCTAAGTATTAACTCATTTTCACTTCTCAGGGTCAATATCCCTACTTTATAGAAAGCAATGAGGCAGCACAGAGAGGTTGCCTGACTTATGTCACAGAGTCAGTAAGCAGAGGAGCTGGGATGTGAAGGTAGGCTACTCCAAAGTACATGCTCTTTACCATCTTACTAGATGAGCTCCTTCACTGCTCAGTGCCCCTCCTGAATTATTCTCCACCTCTCCCAAGAAATCCCTGCTCTTCTGTCTCATTTCATGAAAAGTCAATCAAGCTATTCCCATCTGCTAGCAGACTCCTGTGGGTACCGCTGTACTGTCTGCTCTCACTGTTGCTCAAAGGTTTCCTGAGATGCTAGGACTGTCGGCTCCATTTCTAAGAAACCAGAGAGAAGTAGAAGGCTGGTCTCCACATAACAGGTTTTACTATAGTCAGTTCCAAATTTATTTCAACTGGTGACTCTGAATAGTCGGTAATCAAAAGTAGCATCGATGATTTTTTAAAGTTTTAAATTGCTGTTAAGTGAGCTTTAGTCTCAACTAGGAAAGGAAAAAAGTAGAATTTTATTTCCACCTTCCATAAGCACATCTCCCAGATTCATATTGTCTATTCCAATCGTTAAAGATAACTGGATTTCCCTTTGACCAAAAGATGTCAAATAATGGAACCAACTAGAGACCAATCAGCAAGCTGCTAAATGTATGAGGTCTGGCCCTGTGTAAACCAAAGCAGTCAATAAATATTGGATTTAAAGGGAAAAAAGTGAGATGTTTCAAGTAAAACGCAAGCAACAAAAACCACAGCAGCAGCCCCCAACCTTTTTGGCACCAGGGAACAGTTTCATGGAAGACAATTTTTCCATGGGACTGGGGCAAGGAGAGAATGGTTTCGGGATAAAACTGTTCCAGCACAGATAATCAGGAATTAGTTAGACTCTAGGAGCGCACAACCTAGATACCTTGCATGTGCAGTTCATGATAGGGTTCACACTCCTGTGAGAATCTAATGCCACTGCTGATCTGACAAGAGGCAGAGTTCAGGCTGTAATGCTCACTCTTCTCCCTCTCCCAACCCACCCACCCCGTAGCCTGGCTCCTAACAGGCCACTGACAGACCAGTGCTGGTCCACAGCCCAGAGACTGGGGACCCCTGCACCAGAGGACCAAGGAGCTAGAAAGATGAAAATACTAATATTAATTACTCATTAATTACAAATGGCCAATATTATCATAGTGACCCCTAACAGGTAAGAGTTTCAATGTTTACATTGTCATTGCTTGTACTGAAATTGAGATAAAATGCTTGGGATAGACTACAGTAGGCAAGTATCAAAATCCTGAGGAACCTGTGTTGGGACTGGCAGGTGGGGCTACAACAGTGACCAACATGGCAGTACACTACAGGTTGTCTCACGGGTTCCTTAAGCCACTCCTCAAAATACTTTCAGCAAATCCTGACCTCTCAAGTCAGAAAACAAGCTTTCAATGCCATGTGTCCTAAATCTGGAAGTGCCTACCAAAAACCTTATAAATCTTGCCTGCATCCCTACCATTTGGACAAGCGTGTAGTCTAGAGTAGGAGACAGGCTCTAAGAGTCTATCACTTAGCTTGGTTTTGTAACCTCCAGCAATGTACTTAACCTCTAGGCACATCTAGGCACACAGTTTCTACATTTGAAAATGATAGTATCAACCTTAGTTGACTACTGGACTGAATGAGGTAATTCACGTAAAAAGTTGAGGTCTATATCTGTCTAAGCACAGTAAGCAGAGTGTACACATAAGGGCTCAACAAAGAACAGTGTTTATTTTGTTACTATTATTATTATTGTGGTTATGGTTATAATCTCATGACTTAGTTAAGAATACCATTCCTTCTTTTGTTCATTGCAACACCACATCTGCCAGGTATATTGTGTAAATTCCATAGCTCTCATTCAACTTAGAACAGAATTAATTATGAAATGGCATTGGCTACTGACCTGTCTTTACGTTTTTAAATGGTTGATGTAGCATTTATGTCTGCCATAAGGCTCCCAGCCTTGGCTGAGGGGCCGTGTGTGTGTGTGTGTGTGTGTGTGTGTGTGTGTGTGAGAGAGAGAGTGAGAGAGTGAGAGAGAGAGAGAGAGAGAGAGAGAGAGAGAGAGAGAGAGAGAGAGAGAGAGAGAGAGAGAGATGGGGCATGGCTTCAATGCTCCAGCAGGTAGTTTATGACTCTGCTTTAGCCTTCACTTCCTGCCTCCAGATTAGCAAGAGGTGAGAGATTAGGGCCTTCTCAGGTCCTTTCTGGGCATGTGCACAACTCTACACATCCGTGTGGTTTTCTGGATTCCCAGGAGTATGGTGGAACTCTTTAAAGTCCCCAACTGACAACTCATTCCCCAGTGTTTCCTATTTACTTTTCTGGTCAGCCTCGTTAGCCCCACTTGACATTACCATTACAAGCAACTGTGACAGTGAAGAATCACTGCTGAATTTTTTTTTTTTTTAAACACCCTAGGAATAGGTCACAGAATGAGCTCAGAGCTAGCCCAAATAAAGACAAGCCCTGAGAACCGGGCTTTTCAGGGAGCTACCAGATAAGTCAGTGACAATTCTCTGAAAATAAGGCTTTGGGGGAGCTCCAAACCTTTTGTCCCCTTCAGTGGCTGCTAGACTGCTGGCTTTCACAGCTACCCTAGTTGTAAAGCTGCTGGTTTTCAAAGTTACTGTTGAGTTGGGGAGGAGAGGTTGAAATAGGGCAAGTTAAAACACTACCGAATTCTCTGTACTTAGAGATTCTGCCATTTTTCTCGAATATATGCTCATCAGAACTTGCAAGCCTTTGGGGTTAATTTGCAGAATTCTAAAGAAGTTGATTTTGACGATTCTTGCCAGTATTTTTATTGCTTTTATGGCAGAGCAGATTTTTGGAGGTCCTTACTCTGACATTTGTTAGTGCGTAATAGAAGCATTTTAATGGAGGATAATATCATCAGTTTGTTTATTATTATGTTCAACATTGCTTCAACTATAGTATGGAGAATGGAGGTGCTTAGTTTAAAAGTGGAAGTGAGGAGGTCAGTCAAGAGCTGTCTGCAGCAGTACAGGGTGAAAGACATGGGGGTGGCAGTGAGATGACAGAGAAAGGATTCCAAGATATTTAGAAAGAACTGTTGACATGACTTTGTAATAGCCTGGATACAAAGGTGGTGAAGAGAAGGATGCCATGCTTCCCATCCTGCAGAACAGGATGGATGGATAAGAGGTATCGGTCTCTGAGAAAGAATTCTGGAAGAATGCCAGGTCTGAGAATGAAGCACATACATGTGGGACATCTAAGTTCGAAGGGCCTCTGAGACAGCCAAGATACCAAAGAAGCCATCATCCTGAAGATTCTCCCCTAGTTTTAAGCAAATGTCTTATAAATCAAGTCCTAAAACTTTATTTCTTCCATATGCCAAAAAAAAAAAATTTTTTTTTAAAAGGCAAGGCACATACACTAAGTATAAATAATTCAAAGTCACCCAGGAATTTAAAATATGGTTCCAAGAATGATGAGAACCATGCATTAGTATCTGAAACTACTCATTGCTTACACTCAAGTGAATTAAAGTTTTCCCCCAAGGCAGCTTTATTTAAAGAGAAGTTACAATAAAAATAAAGATAAACCTCCTGTGTCTAAAAGATTCTGTTGCACTCATATACATCAATTTAATGCTTTCATTGATGCTTGTGAAAACAATTCAAATCAGACTCCTTCACTTTTCCACTCATTCCATAAATACTCACGGTGCCTCACAGTTGACAGCATTTGGTCAGACCAGGTCCTATAAGGGTGAACTGTTCTTTTGGTTTTAATGCCAACTTCTCTGAACATTGTACCTTTTTAGCTCTGAATGCATTTTCTTTAGGTCTCACTTTATGCATAAAACCCATCTGTACAGCTGTTTTCTCTGGTTTGGAAAGGGGAGGGGAGAGATTTGTAAGGCAACACTGAAGAGGGGAAAGGGGAATGTTAACTGCTGGTTAATTACTTCTACTCCTAATCCTTCTTAATATTACAAAGGCTTTTTCTGTTTAAACAGATTAGGTGCAGTTTATTACCACTGGGAAATACTTAAATGCAAGTTTGTTTTGACTGTCAGTTCATTTGCTTATTTCTGTTTCAAAAACTAGAAGACCTAATGGCGATACTTTCGCGAGAAAGTATCATGCATTCTCTTATCTCAGTTTTACTTCTTCAGACTTTGCAGTTTCACTATTTGTCCTTCCAGGGGAACCTAGTCAACATACCTGAACAAGGTACTCAAAGCACATTTTACCACAACCATATGCAAAAACATATGTGGTTGGCAGATAACACCTTGACCAGCTGAAGTTCAGATTGATGTCTCAACCTAAAACACCTATTTCTCCCCAGATTTGTTCTGAATGCTTCTAAAGTACAAGGTCAGGCAAGTGTTTAAAACACAATATAACAACAACAGCCACCAGGTCAAACATTTATTGAGCACTTAATGGGCCAAACAGTGTGCTAAGTACTTTACATGCTTTATGTTATGTAATCCTTGCAACCCTGTAGCACAGGTACCATTCTTAACCCCAGTTTACAAATGAGGAAACAGGCGCTGAAAGATCAAGTAACTTGTCCAAGATCACACAGCTGACAAGAGGTGGGGCTGGTGTTAAAGGTTAAAACTAGTTGACTCCTGATCCCAGTACCTAACCAGCATGCAATGATATGTCATTGGTTACAAAGCTTCATTCCTTCCTCCAACACAAACTTACTAAGGGTCCTACTATGTTTCATCTCTAGGGAAGAGTAAACAAGTAACTTAAAAATTCAGCTCTTATAGAAGTGACCCAGCTTCTTACGTTACAAATATTGTTTACTTTAAGACACTTGTGTATGTAAAACTATTCACATAAGCTACTTTATACATAATACTACTTAAAATTCACCACTGGCCTAATAAACCTCTATTACCGCAAATTATGGTATACAAAAAAATTATATTGAAAATGATTTGAGTAGGGGTTGAGTTTCAAATATGTTCAATTGAGGCATAAAGCATTCAAGTATTTTTGAAAAAACTCATGTGACAATCCACATTTCCTCCCCACATTCAGCACTTAAAGACAACAAGAAAAAGGAACTTTATGGGCTAATAAATGGAAACCAACAGAAACTATTCTTTTCCCCTACTAAGCCTTTAGTCTATTTTATTTTTGTTAACATATTTTCTGTCTTCCCTCATTTCTGAAAAACAGTCGACACACTGCCTTATTTACGTCCATGCTTATCAGTAATGACATGGCCATATCTCTACAAACAGTTGGTTAATTAATTTGTACCCCCATCTTCTGGCAGCCCGCCTATGCAACTGATCAGCAAAAATAATTACACTAGGCTAGTCAGGAACATTTTCACTCTTATTTTTTAGACTTCTTATCACTGAGCTTGTTGCCTTTCTTTAAATGAGTTTCAGTTGTAGAACACTTACAAATTAGATTGTGGTCATTTGAAAATTTTAATGTTTTCATTCTTTATTATATCCTGAATATTCCACTGGGACTGAAAGGGGCAGACTAGAAAAAGGACCAACCAGTCAAAGGTACAAAATATGGGCTGAGCAGAATCATGGATAAAGAAAAATCCAGCTGTATTCCAGGTGAGATCATTATCTCTTTCATTATATTATAATCTGAGGTTAAATCTATCAACAAATATTTACCTAGAACCTATCACAGGCAGTCCCCCCTACTTTACTACACAAAACCATATGTGAGAAAGTCAAACAGGAGGTTATTAGGATCCTGTATGCCCCACCTCAAATCACAAAATTTCTAATTAGATCTCACCTTGGGGACTCAGTCTGCAGGGATGTATTTCTAGCACTTCAAAGGTAAACACAATAGTCTCTTGACTAGCATAAGACCACCTAATGTATAATTGAGGTCATAACTTACTGCATGTCTAATGATTTTCCTCTGTCTTGATTTTAGTAGCAGGGTTCCATTTTAAGGGAGGATTCAGTTGGCTAAAGTCAGCTAATATAATCCTTGAAAATTTCTCAGACACCACATGGAGGCCAACCAGTTAAGACCTACACAGTAAGTTGTGTGACTGATATTAGCACAGATGGCTGTTTCAACCAGATGAGATAGCTGGCTTGCATTTAGGGGCCTTATTGTATGAAAAAAAAATCCGTATAATTAAATACCAGAATCACAGGATAATGTGATGCTTATATTTTGAGAGACTTGCAGGAATTGAGACTGAATAAGGGAAAAGTGACTAATGTTCCACAATTATTTGTGTTTACTATTTTTTTTTTGCATGAAATTTTTATTTTTTTAATTTATTTTTTATTATACTTTAAGTTCTAGGGTACATGTGCACAGCATGCAGGTTTGTTACATATGTATACTTGTGCCAAGTTGGTGTGTTGCACCCATCAACTCATCAGCACCCATCAACTCATCATTTACATCAGGTATAACTCCCAATGCCATCCCTCCCCTCTCCCCCCTCCCCATAATGGGCCCCAGTGTGTGATGTTCCCCTTCCCAAGTCCAAGCGATCTCATTGTTCAATTCCCACATATGAGTGAGAACATGCGGTATTTGGTTTTCTGTTCTTGTGATAGTTTGCTGAGAACGATGGTTTCCAGCTGCATCCATGTCCCCACAAAGGACACAAACTCATCCTTTTTTTATGGTTGCATAGTATTCCATGGTGTATATGTGCCACATTTTCTTAAACCAGTCTGTCACTGATGGACATTTGGGTTGATTCCAAGTCTTTGCTATTGTGAATAGTGCCGCAATAAACATACGTGTACAAGTGTCTTTATAGCGGCATGATTTATAATCCTTTGGGTATATACCCAGTAATGGCATGGCTGGGTCATATGGTATTTCCACTAGTTCTAGATCCTTGAGGAATCGCCATACTGTTTTCCACAATGGTTGAACCAGTTTACAATCCCACCAACAGTGTAAAAGTGTTCCTATTTCTCCACATCCTCTCCAGCACCTGTTGTTTCCTTTTTAATGATTGCCATTCTAACTGGCGTGAGATGGTATCTCATTGTGGTTTTGATTTGCATTTCTCTGATGGCCAGTGATGACAAGCATTTTTTCATGTGTCTATTGGCCACATGCATGTCTTCTTTTGAGAAATGTCTGTTCATATCCTTTACCCACTTTTTGATGGGGCTGTTTTTTTCTTGTAAATTTGTTTGAGTTCTTTGTAGGTTCTGGATATTAGCCCGTTGTCAGATGAGTAGATTGCAAAAATTTTCTCCCATTCTGTAGGTTGCCTGTTCACTCTGATGGTAGTTTCTTTTGCTGTGAAGAAGCTCTTTAGTTTAATTAGATCCCATGTGTCAATTTTGCTTTTGTTGCCATTGCTTTTGGTGTTTTACACACGAAGTCCTTGCTCATGCCTATGTCCTGAATGGTATTACCTAGGTTTTCTTCTAGGGTTTTTATGGTATTAGATCTAACATTTAAGTCCCTAATCCATCTTGAATTAATTTTCGTATAAGGAGTAAGGAAAGGATCCAGTTTCAGCTTTCTACTTATGGCTAGCCAATTTTTCTAGCACCATTTATTAAATAGGGAATCTTTTCCCCATTTCTTGTTTTTCTCAGGTTTGTCAAAGATCAGATGGCTGTAGATGTGTGGTATTATTTCTGAGGACTCTGTTCTGTTCCATTGGTCTATATCTCTGTTTTGGTACCAGTACCATGCTGTTTTGGTTACTGTAGCCTTGTAGTATAGTTCGAAGTCAGGTAGCGTGATGCCTCCAGCTTTGTTCTTTTGACTTAGGATTGTCTTGGCAATGCGGGCTCTTTTTTGGTTCCATATGAACTTTAAAGTAGTTTTTTCCAATTCTGTGAAGAAAGTCATTGGTAGCTTGATGGGGATGGCATTGAATCTATAAATTACCTTGGGCAGTATGGCCATTTTCACAATATTGATTCTTCCTATCCATGAGCATGGTATGTTCTTCCATTTGTTTGTGTCCTCTTTTATTTCACTGAGCAGTGGTTTGTAGTTCTCCTTGAAGAGGTCCTTTACATCCCTTGTAAGTTGGATTCCTAGGTATTTTATTCTCTTTGAAGCAATTGTGAATGGAAGTTCATTCATGATTTGGCTCTCTGTTTGTCTGTTACTGGTGTATAAGAATGCTTGTGATTTTTGCACATTGATTTTGTGTACTGAGACTTTGCTGAAGTTGCTTATCAGCTTAAGGAGATTTTGGGCTGAGATGATGGGGTTTTCTAAATATACAATCTGCAAACAGGGACAATTTGACTTCTTCTTTTCCTAACTGAATACCCTTTATTTCTTTCTCTTGCCTGATTGCCCTAGCCAGAACTTCCAACACTATGTTGAATAGGAGTGGTGAGAGAGGGCATCCCTGTCTTGTGCCAGTTTTCAAAGGGAATGCTTCCAGTTTTTGCCCATTCAGTATGATAGTTTTTACTATTTTTAAGGTACTTCCTACAAGAAGATACAGTAGTGAGCAAAATCCTGCCCTCATGGGACTTACATCTTAACATCTTAGTTGATTCATACCTCCTGTTCCAACCGTATTTCAAAACAATATGCATTGAATGACTGGTAAAATTAGCCACACTATTTTTCTTTCTTTACAGCATACAGTACAATTTGCCTAAGCTAACCACTTAAGATGCAACCCTGCTACATAAGGTTCAACATATCTGCTTATCACCAGCATTTGGACATTAGTTTGTGCTGTATACTCACTTTTATAATGAGCAAAATGCATTAAAACGATCAAATAACCACTCAAACTCATTGCTGAAGGGCAAAACAGTGACTATTGAAAAAGACACTGTTGGTACTAATATCATCATGTGAAAAGACTGCACTGTTTGTTGTCGTGAGCTGTATAAAGGTCCAAAACCATATGAAAGGCAGTTTAAGTACATCATCACAAAACACAGGAAAGTGCAGACTGTTCAAAAGTTTGAGGCAGTATGGTCCAGTCACTGAGCTCACTACTGGGGAAAAAAAAAAAAAGGCACCATATTACAGCCTTTGCCCACAAGGAGCTTCCACTCTGGTTGCAAAGCCCAGATATTCACAGAGACATCACATTCCTTAATGTTAAAGCTGCCATCAAGTGTGTGAGAATAGCTTTGGGGGAGTAATTGTTTTTTAATGTACCCTTAAACTTCATAATCCATTCTGCTTTCAGAAATACTAAAATAAGGGAAAAGTAGGCATCTTGGAAATCAGACTATACAGTGCAAGAGCTACTCTGGCACTTCATAGGTGTCACTGTGCAATACCAGTGAAACTCAAGACAGGGAGACAGTGCTCCCCTTGGTAGCCACCCCAAATAATTCAGTTACTGCAGGGCCACAAGAATCTCAATAAGTGATCTATTCCATAATGCGACTGTTGAGAAAGGAACTAGCACTCTTTCAATGGTGGAAGAGTAGCAGCATCAACATTCACTCATTCATTCATTCATTCATTCATTCATTCATTCCCTTTAGTAAGCAACTACTGTGCAGTAAACACTGCAGAACATTTCTACATACCAGGCACTGTGCTCAGGGCTTTCTAAAGATTAAAGTTGTGGTTTTCAATCAGGGGCAATTTTGCCCCCAGGAAACATTGGCAATGTTTGCAGACATTTTTGGTTGTCACAACTAGAATCCAGTGGTAGAGGCCAGAGAGGCTGCTATCACACAGCAAGATTAGCTACTGTAATCCTACAATGCACCGAACATTCTCTCACAATAAAGAATTATCTGAGACCAAATGTCAATAGTGTTGAGACTGAGAAACTCTACATTAATTAAAGCATTCTCGTAAGAGCCCTATGGGAGAGACACAATTGAAATCCATGACCACTTTGAGGAAAGTGAAACACAAAAGTGTTAAATAACTTGCCCAAGGTCTGTGGTAAGTGCGGTAGGGACTCTAACCCAGAAATCTGATGCTGCTGTGCAACAAACATTAAGTTCCTACAAAATTTTTGGTGATTACAGGAACTCAGAGAGGAAGTACTTTAAAAACTGAGTCACCACGACATAATACTCCTCAATTCACTCTCTCTTCCTTCAGTTCCCATCTAGAAATACTCTCTTTCTGCCTCTCACCAAGAACATCTCTTTCGTAGTGCCCCACTCCTATCCAATTTTGATCTCTGGAAAGAAGTAGGATGACTGTATGATTTCTCCACCCCTGGCTGAGAGTGGTTCCCATAAGCATAAACAAAAACATTCCCTGCCCCCAAGAACCCAGAAAACTAGCAGTTCTTTCCCTCTGTGAATCTTCTTCCCAGAAGCGGCAAAACATCAGCACACTGTGCCAAAGAGGCCAGACTCAATCATAGCCTCCGAGTAGGCAGGAATGAGGAGGCTGTGGGAGGTGGAAGAGGCTGCCAGCTGGCAAGAAGTGTAACAGGACAGGACACAAGGGGGTGGTTTCAGACTTCCCCAGCTCCTGGAGGAATTAGTCTTTGGCTTCTCAATACAAATACAGTGTCAGCAATTAGCTGCAAAGGAGTTTGGCCAATTGATTCTAAAAACAATGATGAACGTTCGTGGCTTTTTAAGTACATTTGTGATTCAACCAACTACGCAACTTTCAATCAACACTGTTTTGGAAAACCCAGGGTCACATCTTTTGTTTGTTTGTTTGTTTGTTTTTTGAGACGGAGTCTCGCTCTGTCGCCCAGGCTGGAGTACAGTGGCCGGATCTCAGCTCACTGCAAGCTCCGCCTCCCGGGTTTACACCATTCTCCTGCCTCAGCCTCCCAAGTAGCTGGGACTACAGGCGCCGCCACCTCGCCCGGCTAGTTTTTTGTATTTTTTAGTAGAGACGGGGTTCCACCGTGTTAGCCAGGATGGTCTCGATCTCCTGACCTCGTGATCCGCCCGTCTCGGCCTCCCAAAGTGCTGGGATTACAGGCTTGAGCCACCGCGCCCGGCCCCAGGGTCATATCTTAAAATAAATACAAGCTAATTTAAAAAAGAAAAAAAAAAAAAGCAGAAAAGAGAAAATCAACTAGCCACTCCCTCCAATAGGTAATGACAGTTATGAAGCATCAACTTGACTACCCATTCAGCGTACCCTCTTATTGCCCATGAAATGATGTATAACAAACTACTTTGCACAGGTTTACTTCAATACCCAGTAGAGAATACCACTTAGAGGGATACAAGAGACATTACCATAGTCACAGGGAAATTTTACTTCCTTTTTTTTTTGCAAAAGAAAAGTAGCTGAAACTATAGTCACTTAACATTCTGTTTCCTATTCAACCTCCAAATCTTGTTACAAGATATATACTTCACTCATCACAGACTTTCTTGAGGGAGGCAAAAACAGTTTTTGCCTTTGAGACTGTGGAGGCCAGTGCTTGCAGAGTACATGAAGAAAGTCAACAACAAGATGGCAAAAACTGTACCTCAGATTTTGGGTGGATTAAAAAACTAATGTCCTAGGTACTTTCAGATTCTCAGATGAAGAACATTATTATAACCAGGAAGCCTACAATTAATTCTTCCTTTAACAACAACACTGACTACTTTGAAGGTCAGACTGCATCTTCAAATCACAGGGCTTTAAGTTTCTACAGGACAGAAAACTATAATTTCAACAGCCCAAAACTTGAAGAAAGGGAGACACAGGAAAAAAAAGCTAGATCCTGCCAGTTCCTTAGGGAGAGACTCAGAGAGAAAGGAAACATGTCCCTAGTCATAAAACATACTTCTCTGTCATCTAGATAGACCTCTGACACCTGAAACTAGTAGAGCCTTTTTGGAAGGCACTTTGACATTACCTCTTTAGATACACTGTTAAGTTGTCTGAGTTTACTTACAAAACAACCAAATGAAAGCCTCACTACTGCAAATAAACTTGTAAAAATAATTGTAGGACTGTTGGTAAAAGCAGCAACACTACCAAGAGTCTGTATGTCCATCCATAAAGGTCAAGTTTAAACAAGAATAGCACACCCATAGTACAAAAAACTAGGCAGTAGTTGAATAAAATTAGGCAGATCTATCTGTGATGACATGGACCAATCTCCCTATGGCTGAACACAAAAAGCAACCAGCAGACATAAAACTGGACCAGAGGCCTGGGAAAGCTGCCTGGAAGAATTACTGCCTAAGCCATGATCTAAGGGATGAGAAGCAATTTTCTTTTTATTGGGGAAAGGGGTCAGGGGAAAGGAGCAGAGGGAAATTGGGAAAAGGGAAAGTGTACCTACACAGGGACAGCACATAACCTGTGAAAAAGCCAAGGAGTTTAGAGGCTGCAGTGGCCTTGGGCAAACAGAACATTGTCCACCAGCCACATTAAGTAGTTTTACCTTTACCCTAAGGGCAATGGGAATCAATGAAGTCATTCAAGCAAGAACAAGACACTATTATATGAGAGTATTAGAAAGATCACCCTGGCTGCCACCTCAAGTTCTAAAGTCTGTCTCCCATCTGCCCTTAATTTACAAATAACTTCAGTTCCAAAACCTCAGGTAGGACTGAAATTTTTTTGTCTATCTGAAATGCTGCATGCTTAAGTGATATCACTATGACAAAAAAAAGTTCATCTTCTCAGTGTGGCCTACTTCTGACTCTTAACCTTTAATGCAGCCAAAATACTGTATGTTTCTGTAATGAATATTGCAGAAAACACAGCAGTGAATGCATTAAGCAAAACAAAACATTTAGAAACCAAATTAAAAAATTTTTAAATTACTTTGAATATGGGAACCTGCACAAAACACCTGCTTTAAGTATAAGTAAACTAATAATGGAAACTTGTGATGATCTTATAAAAACACTTTGGATTTTCACTGGTGGTGCTAAACACTATTGGGTCATGAGGGCTTTTGAAAATCCGTTGGAAGGTATATTTTCTCTCCCTAGAAAACTGTACTCATGTAAATACGGCCAATATTTCGCACATATAGATTAAGTGATGCAAGGACCTCCCATTGCTCAAATAACTCCAGTTTGAGAATCCCTGATTTCAAAGCTCACACCCCAGTCCTTCCTGTGTCTACTTCCAAATTTCAGGCTTCTCTTTCCTTTGACATAGTTTTACCATTGTTATAACTTACATCTGTCACCCATGTCACCTAAATGACATGGGAGACACTAAAAAAGAGCAGCATTTAATGTAAACTCTTTTCCTAAAGTAAAAGTTTCAGGGGCAGTGGGGCAATTTAAAAAGGGTATGGGTGGAGACAAAGGAGATCACCTAAACCAGAATAAATACAGTCAAGTGTCTTAGAAAAAAGCAAAAAAATAGATGGCAATCATGTTCCTTTTTTCTGAAGAGAAGACAAAAAGGCCATAAGGAAAAGGGAACACTGGATCAGAACTGCAGCGGCCTCATGAGCCAGGGGCCTTCAGTTTGCTTTCCGCAGCAAGAGAAAGTCCCTAAGTGTCCTCTATGGCCTCC
The DNA here is from genome assembly GCF_007565055.1 of Rhinopithecus roxellana. NCBI lineage: Eukaryota > Metazoa > Chordata > Mammalia > Primates > Cercopithecidae > Rhinopithecus > Rhinopithecus roxellana. Next base: position 71,128,464 of record NC_044549.1, on the reverse strand, counting down.
AGGGGCTCTTCCTGAGCCCCTGACAACCTAGTCAAGGCCAGACACATTATAAGCACAGATTCCACACATGGGTATTCACAGGTATTGCCTACAAAACCTTTATCAGAGTTATAATCCAACTTGGGGTAATTAAGCTTCATGCTTTCTCCTCTACTTTTTTGGGGGTGCTTACAAGTTAGTAACAGCAAGAAGATCAGCACTAGAAACAAGAAATCAGGAAACTTCTGCTGTAGGCAGGACGTAGTGGCTCACGCCTGTAATCCCAGCACTTTGGAACACCGAGGCAGGAGAAATGCTTGAGCCCAGGAGTTCAAGATCAGACTGGGCAACACAGTGAGACCCTCTCTTAAACAAACAAACAAAAAAACTTCTACTGTATATGCCATTAACTCCAGCGTTAAGGGTCCACCTCTTCTAGATCCCCATGTCTCACTTCAGTTTCTTAGCAGTTCTTTGAAACAACATCATTCTACTCTCCCCCAAGCCACATATGGCAATCAACAGCCATATTTAACAAAATCAATGCACAAGTTCTTATTGTATCTTCACAGATGTAGCCACCTGTCTAGTGTCCTAAAACTTGGTACAAAAATTCTTGAGTAGTACAGATATGTTAGAATCCATTCAAAATTATGTAAACTTGCAGGGCGTGGTGGCTCACGCCTGTAATCCCAGCCCTTTGAGAGGCCGAGGCAGGCAGATCACGAGGTCAGGAGATCGAGACCATCCTGGCTAACATGGTAAAACCCCCTTTCTATTAAAAACACAAAAAAATTAGCCGGGCATGGGGGCGGGTGCCTGTAGTCCCAGCTACTCAGGAGGCTGACGCAGGAGAATGGCGTGAACCCAGGAGGCGGAGCTTACAGTGAGCTGAGATTGCGCCATGCACTCCAGCCTGGGTGACAGAGCGAGACTCCGTCTCAAAAAAAAAAAAAAAAAAAGTAAACTCTGGGATTTGAAAAAGATCAAGAGGCTGTTCTTCCACTCTAGACTTCTCTCTTCATTTGACATTGCCCAGATATAGACAGAATTATGGCCAAGGCTCTCCAGGGAAAGATGTTGCGGGGCTACACACAAAGTGATCCTGTTACAAGATATTTTCATCGGGCAAATAAGAATTTGAGTAATGATGCCAAACCAATGGCTTGCAAGGCATATTCCCTACTCACTCTCTGGTTACCTTTTCACAAAATTGACAGCACTTAAAATTTCCTGGGGATTTGGGAATAAAAATAAAAACCGACCTTTTAAAATGTAAGGAAAATCTGTCTCTGAACAGGGGCTGGTAAATTTTACCAAATCAAGCATTAAAGCTTGACCTTTCAAAGTCCTCAGCACTATTTCAGAACCATTAAAATATATATAAAATATATATAAATAATAGATATAATATATATTAAGACCTATTTACATGTTCAAAAAATTATGTCCAATTTAGTCATAACCATTTCAAAACCCTAGATTCCTGCCAAAGACTACTGAGCAAGTAATTCCCAGTTCCTGTGGATGGATCGGAGTGCCTCTCAGTCATCTCTCCACTACTTGTCAGTCTGGCAATACGCAGTGTGAACCACTGCGTGGTGAGCCAAGGACAGGGTTCTGGGACAGGCTCTGCAGTCAGGAAGAGCAAGCTGGCCTGGTCTTTGAGCAAACTCCCATCGGCCTTATGCCAGTCCTGACATACACAGGTAAGGCCACAGTAATGTAACATGACCAAGGCAAAAGAAAGTACCTGATGAAACGTTGTCGTTTGTTGTTGTTTGAACTTATTTCCTTTCTGGGTAGCATTACCACCAGGGTAAGCAGAGATGGGGAAAAAAGAATGAGAGGTCAGATCAATCTACTGACTTAATATCAACCAGAGCCTTGCTTAATGGATGCGAGTAAAAATTAATAATTCTAATTTTCTTTTTTTTTTTCTTTTTTTTTGAGACGGAGTCTCGCTCTGTCGCCCAGGCTGGAGTGCAGTGGCTTGATCTCAGCTCACTGCAAGCTCCGCCTCCCGGGTTTACACCATTCTCCTGCCTCAGCCTCCAGAGTAGCTGGGACTACAGGCGCCCGCCACCTCGCCCGGCTAGTTTTTGTTTTTGTATTTTTTAATAGAGACAGGGTTTCACCGTGTTAGCCAGGATGGTCTCGATCTCCTGACCTCGTGATCCACCCGTCTCAGCCTCCCAAAGTGCTGGGATTAAAGGCTTGAGCCACCGCGCCCGGCACAATTCTAATTTTCAAAAGAAAGGCAGGCCGGGTGCGGTGGCTCACGCCTGTAATCCCAGCACTTTGGGGGGCTGAGGCAGGCGCATCACGAGGTCAGGAAATCGAGACCATCCTGGCCAACACGGTGAAACCCCGTCTCTACTAAAAATACAAAAATTAGCTGGGCGTGGTGGCGCGTGCCTGTAATCCCAGCTACTCGGGAGGCTGGTGCACTCCAAAAAAAAAAAAGAGAGAGAGAGAGAGAGAGAGAAAGGTTCCTGGATAATTTCTGGATTACAACGATCTCTGTGTATTATTCTAAAATGTTGTATTAGCTGTGTTAAGTGGGTAATAAATACGCCATTTCCCTTTTATGTTTAATTTCTAAATTGTTTTCACCTGTCTCAACTAACCATTAGGATTTGCTTTCTCAGAGTTAACCATTTCTCCACCATGCATTCTACAAACTATATACTCTATAGAGTTTAGATGAACTCTTACGTGGACTAATACGCACACTCAAGCCTACCAAAGGTTTTAGGCCCAAGGTCCTGAGATAATCCATTTCCCCCTCTCTACCAGAACCTCACTACTGCTGCTACTACCTAAAACATTAACCAAACAACTTCCCTGATTTTAAACTGCTCTCTGGAGTGCGCCTGATACTTTATTCATTTACCAATAAATAAACACCTACTCCTATTGTCCCCACAAATGTCAGCTCCACATGCAGAAATCAGCTACAGCTAAATTGATAAATCAGGGAATCATCTGGCTATGGGGTGAGCCAGACCAGGAATCGCAGTTCTGCCACTCATAAGCAGTGAGATTTGGGACAACGTAACTTTCCTGAGCCTCAGTTTCCTCTTTAAAACAGGGATAATATAAATACATGTTTCAGACTACTGTTGTAAGGATGAAGTGAGGCAGTCCATGTAAAGATCTTTACTCAGTGCCTGACACACACAGTAAGTGCTCAAAGAATGAGAGCTACTATTATTACCAGTACTTTCTACCAGGTATTGTCTAAGATGCTTAATTTTTTAAGTTATCCATTACTTTTCAAAAATATCTTGGCACTCAAACAAAATGGGTATGCAACCACATAGCTATAAGGATTTGTCATGTGTTCGTAATTCTTGATTGCCATCTATCTAAATCCTATATATAAGTCGTTTTTTTGTTTGTTTTTGAGAAAGGGTATCGCTCTGCCACACAGGCTAGAATGCAGTGGCATGAAGACAGCTCAATGCAGCCTCAACCTCCTGGCTCAAGTGATTCTCCCACAACAGCCTCCCAAAATGCTAGGATTACCGATGTGAGCCACTGTGCTCAGCCTTAAGTAGCTATTTTTACTTCAGAATTACTAGTGAAGAAAAAAAGAGGATCTTTGTGAAATTTCTACAAAGACTACCCAGCACTGATGAATAAAAAAATTAATTGTTGTATTTGTTACCCTAGTGTAACTACCACTACAATGAGAAGAATATGATTCATGAATAGATTATAAACTCACATAACACAGATTATTTTCAGCAACAGCCACCAGCTTTTAAGAAAACATCTACCAAACAACAAGATCTTTTGAAGAAATAGCCATCGCAGCTGCCAGTTAACAATAAAAAGCTCACCAGACATGGGGCTAAGATAAGAGGAACAGAAAGTGTAGCATATAAAATCTACAGCAGACACCGAGTCTGTCTCCAGTACAGTAGTTCATCAGAGTGGACAGAAAAAGGCCTAGAAACAGGAATAAAGGGAAGGGAGAAAATAAATATCCTATTCAGAGGCTGAAAAAAAGCACAGAGTTTATCTTGGGAAAGAAAACCCTGGTGATGTAACAGAGGGATTCAAGCACACTGTCATTTATTTGTATATACCAAGCAGCTATTCCAAAACCATTTCTCTCTTCACACTATATTGTTATTCAACCAAAAAAGGGTATCAGGACATTGGAACCAAAGACAAACCAAAGACAAACCACACTCTATCACACTCTATAACTAACAGGGGAGTGTTACTGTAGTGAATGTTATTTCCCTCCTTCAACAAGAATTATTAGTGGGTGGTCTATACTGTTTTCCCCCTCCAGGCCAATTGTGCAAATTAACCAAGACCTATGTAAGCACTTGTCATGATAATTCCTTCTACCTGGCATTTATACCCCAAATCTAACAATAACAGCACCTTTCAGCAAGAGTGATGGCTTGGTTTACGTTGACACTAGACAGCAATGGGTATCTTTTGACAATGGCTATAAAGCAATATAGAGAGTGATGTGGAAGACTCAAGAAGGTGACTCCTACCAGAAATACATTTGTCCCAGCAATCCCATTACTGCGTATATACCCAAAGGATTATAAATCATCCTCCCATAAAGGCATATGCACATGTATGCTTACTGCAACACTATTTACAGTAGCAAAGACTTGGAATCAACCCAAACGCCCATGAATGACAGACTGCATAAAGAAAATGCAGCACATATACACCACGGAATACTATGCAGCCATAAAAAGAACGAGTTCACGTCCTTTGCAGGAACATGGATGAACCTGGAAGCCATCATTCTCAGCAAACTAACACAGGAAAAGAAAACCAAACACTGCATGTTCTCACTCATAAGTAGGAGTTGAACAATGAGAACACACCAACACAGGCAGGGGAACATCACACACTGGAGCCTGTTGGGCACTGGGGGGCAAGGGGAGGGAGAGCATTAGGACAAATTTAAAAAACAGGTGACACTTAACCTAAGTCTAGCCAATTGAGAAGAAACCATCAGCGAAGAGGTGTGGGGCAGCAGGAGAAGCAATAGCCCAGTCAGTGTGAAGAGCATACGCAAGGACTGAGAAGTGGGAAAAAGCCCAAGTGGAGCCTGTAGGCAACAGTAAAGGATTTGGATTTTCAGTGGGCTACAAGGCCCTGTGTGATCTGCCTGCCCAACTCACTCATAATCCTTCAGCATCTGACCTTTTCTACTGCACTCTCTCCACGCTGGCCTCTCCAGCCACTCTACCCGCTGTTGTTCTTCAAAACACCAGGTCTTCTCCAACCAGAGACTTCAGATTTGCTGTTCCTTCTGTGTGAAAGCTCATCCACAATATGCACATGACTGAAGCTCTCACATCCTACAAGTCATGACTCCTTCTCATGACTTGTAGGTGACAAAATCCCTTCTCACCCCATTTTAAATTGTATTTCCCATACTTTATCTTTTTCCAAAACACTCATTACCACCTGCCATATACTTTTAACTCATTGTTTTTGTTGTTTGTCTCCTCCACTAAAATAAACCTTTAGAGGGCAGTTCTGTTTGCTGCTGTTTTTCTGAAAATGAGAATAATACCTAGCACAAAGTAGATGCTCAATAAATACGTGTTGTATGAATGAACAAAGGCAAGCAAATAGATACTAAAAGGTTTTACCAGGGGAGAAACAATTCATTTTGATTCATCTGACTGTATAAGTACATTTCAAAATTCCACTTCCTCCATTTACCATTACCTAGAAACTTGGGGATTTCACATTAAGGAGGTGGCTACATGCCCAACTGGCCCTTAACTTTAGCTACCACCAATTCATTTCTACAATGCTACCATGGTGATCTTTCAAACACATCTATTCCCATCTCCTGCCCTCCACTACCTACCTGCCAAGGCTGCAACAGGTTTCAGGCTCCCACACAGTGATGCCCCAGCCTCACAAGCTGCTTCCACACCAGACTGGCTAACTCTCCAACTCTCCCCCTTCACCTCTTCCAGGAAGCCTTCCTTTCCTGACCTCTACTTCTTCACCCCACTGCTCTGACAGGATTCCACCTCAAGTTGCTGAGATTTCTGATTTTCTGGGCACATACTCCCACCATCCAGGCCTTGCTAGGGAGTTTAGATTTTCTTCTAAGGGTGCTGGGAAGCCTCTGAAGCAGCAGTTCCCAATCTTCATGACACCAGAGACCATTTTCATGGAAGACAATTTTTCCACTGACCAGGGTTAGGTGGGGACCGAGGGAACCTCAGATCATCAGGCATTAAATTCTCAAAAGCAGCACGCAACCTAGATCCCATGCACGGACAGTTCACAACAGAGTTTGTGCTCCTATGAGAATCTAATGCCACTGATCTGACAGGAGGTAGAGCTCAGGCAGTAATGCTCAGCACCCCATCCCCACTTACCTCCTGCTGTTGTGACCTGGTTCCTAACAGGCCATATGCCAGTACCGATCCACAGCCGAGGAGTTGGGGATCCCTACTACAAAGGATGATGCATAAACGTCTGTTTTAACTTGGCTGTATCCCCGTATCCTTGCCCGGATACTTAAAAAGGAAGATGAAACTCTTCCTCTTACTCTCAACAGATGATCTCCCAACTTCCCTCTTCCTTCACAGAAATGATGAGAATGAACTAAACATATTATTCCACAATTCTACATCCCTACCTGCAACTGAATCCACATGCTTTTCCTCTCATGAGAATGGGATAAAGTCGCTGATTCCATACAAAATCAGCCTGTCCATGTGGACTCTGAGTTGCATCTCCTTTTTCCAACTCAAGGTACTATACTTGTGATTATCTTTTTCACGTGACCAATTATCCCTTACTCTTGGATCATTCCCAGTGGCAGACAAACATTCCCTAATACTATCCAAATAAAACAAAACAAACCTCCTCATCATTCCCATAGATCCTTTACCCCGTGTCTTCATCCTGCTACTGCCTCATTTCTCCAATTGCCTTTCAAAGCAAAACCCTTTAAAAAGCTGTCCATACTTGCCCTCTCCATTTCTTCAGCTCGGGCTATCACTTCCCTATACAATGAGGGATCTGCCTCCCCAACTCTCCAGATTAAGGTCATTAATGAACTTCATACTGTCAAAGCCAGAGATTGATTCTCTGGCCTGACTTTACTTCACAGCAGCATGTAACACAGACCATCACTCCTCACTTAAAGCATGTTCTTCTCTCCTCCCAGATTCACCACCACCATACTCATCTGGTTTCCCTACTGCCTCACTGGAGAGTCCTCCCCACCCACTCACCACCTCACTGTGGAGAGACCCAAGGCTCAGCCCTTGGCCCTAATGGAGTCTTTACTGACACTCCTATCTTAGGAAACAAACCTAGGTCCCATGACTTTCCATGTCCTCTGTATGTTGAGGATATAGACTGACCCAGTCTCCACCCCAGGCTGCTCCACCATGCTCCAGATTGTGTATTCAACTGCTGACACCACAGCTGCACATGAGTACATCAAACTAAGTACCACTAAGTACATCAAACAGTGTGGCCAAAATCAGAGCTGCTGACCCTGAGTCTCCCACACTCTCCAGCATTCCTCAGCTCATTAAGTGGTACCATTCAGTTGCTCAAGCCCCAAATCCCAATTCTTATCTTTCTCTCTCACCCATATCCAATTTTTCATCAACTCACGTGAACTCCACCTCCAAGCATATCCTGAACAGGATAACCTCTCTGCATTACCACTGCCATTAGCAAAGTCTAAGTCACTATCACCTCTAACCTGGTCAGTCAGTCCCTCCACATATTTGCCAATGATCTTAACACGAATTAGGTAATTCCCTTGCCGAAGCTACCCCTAACCACCAACCATCCTCCCAAGTTTCATTACACTTAAATACAAATTCCTTTCCTTGGCCTCTGCTATCTAACCTTGTCAGCATTATTTCTCTACATTCTTCCCCCTTCCCTTCTCAGAGTGCTCCTTCCACAAGATCTGATGGCTGCTTCTTTCTTTTTTACATTTTGAGAGAGGGTCTTGCTCTGTTGCTCAGGCTGGAGTCCAGTATGCACAATCACAGCTCACTGAAGCCTCGACCTGCTGGGCACAAGTGATCCTCCCACCTCAGCCTCCTGAGTAGCTGGGATTACAGGTCACCATACCCAGCTAATTTTTTTGTAGAGATGGGGTCTCACTATGTTGCCAGGCTGGTCTTGAACTCCTGAGCTCAAGTGATCCTCCCGCCTCAGCCTCCCAAAATGCTGGGATTACAGGTGTGAGCCACCACGCCCGGCCTGTGGCTGATTCTTTCTCAGCATTCTGGTCTCAGTTCAAATGTTAAATGCTTAGAAAAATCTTCCTTGATCATGTTAGTTAGAATCCCCCAGCCCCAACTCATTAGCCTACTTCGACTTCACAGCATTCAACAGTCCTTGGAAATATTTGTGTATTTACTGTCTCACTTCCCTAGAGGGCAGGCGCTCCATGTGATTTGTGTCACTCTATCTCTAACACCCATGAGAAAACCTGGCACTTAAATATCTGCTGACCAAGTGCCTGACTTGGGAGTTAAGACTGTGCTTTCTCACCTTCTGTGGAGTTGTATCCTCAGACTCTATCTACACTAGGATGAGTTGCCAGAGAACATGAAACTTGCCAACCTGATCAGAAAGTGAAATGACCACGTTGTCAAGTTTCAGTTTTGCTTACCAATAAGTGCCCAAAGTACTTACATGGGTGTCCTTGATCGAGTGTGATTTGCCCTAAGTCCAAATCCTGTAACTGAAAATACAAAATTGGCCCAGAGTGGGATTACACAGAACGATGGCTTCTGTGTTCCATACTTCTATTATTAGTAAAATCTTTACAGTGAGCATGTATTAACTTCTATAATGATAATTTTTTTCCATTAAAACCAGTCTTTCTATACAGTTTCCAAAAAGAACAAGGTAATTTAAATGAAGAACTGCTAAGTTAGAGTGGAAATTTCCAAGAACTGAAAAGGCAATTTTCTAAATTCCCTCTACAGGCAGAAAACCCCCACGACTATCACCACACATTAAAAAAATCATGTAAGTAGTATCCTCATTTATCTTTCTGATCCACTTCCCACCTTCATGATGACTTTATTCCACTGCCTGTAATTTACCGTTTTTGCCCAGAAAAAAGGGGGTTTGAAAAACATTACAAGCAGCAGCATAAAGCAGCACAAACTACAGGCTTCCAGAAGATGAGCAAGTACAACTCTGCACAAGCAGGAAAAAATAAATACCCACATCGTGCTCCTCTCTTCAAGTCAAGGAGGTGGCTAAAGGAGGAACTAAGAAATGTCACCTCCCACTTCCCATTTTTGCTAGTCCAAGAAGGCATGAAACCGGGGTTTGGGTGTGATGGCTCATGCCTATAATTCTAACACTCTGGGAGGCTGAGGTGGAAGGATTTCTTGAGCTCCGGAGTTTGAGACCAGCCTGGGCAACATGGTAAAACCCCATCTCTACAAACAAAATACAAAAATTAGCCGGGCAGGGTAGTGTGCCCCTGTGGCCCCAGCTACTCAGGAGGCTGAGATGGGAGGATTGCTTGAGACCAGGAAGTGAAGTCAAGGCTGCAGTGAGCCGTGGATCATGCCACTGCACTGTAGCCTGGGTGATACAGCAAGACTCTGTCTCAAAAGAATAAAAAAGAAAAAAAGAAAAAAACTGTGGTTCATTTGCTACACTCTGTCATCCTGAGCATGTCAGAGTTTCCTCTCATTACCTACACCTTGCCTGCTAAAGAAAAACTGGCATCTCACTTTCTGCTGCTCCTTCGACAGTCCTGGCTGATGACTTGATTAGAGAGGCATCCCTGTGACGTTGTGCTTTCATTACTGATAACCTGCATTATGTCATTCAATTCTCCCAACCCCTATTAGTTACTACCATTATTCTTATTTCATACCTGAGTCAAGTGAGGTTCAGCAAAGCTATGTAGTTTCCTTCAAATTGCTTACCTACTAGAGCTTAGATTTGAGCCCAGGCTTAATTCTAGAACTGGAGTTCCCAGAATTGCCTCTGTGTAAAGCTGACTTCTGCAAACTTGCCATATGGAACCCCTTTTCTGCACAACACCAACTAAGAGCACACAGAAACAGGGTTCCCTGGAACACACTCTTGGAAAAAATGATTTAAAGCTATGGTACTCAAACACCAAAATAGATACTCTCCTCTGAGAAGACCATAATGAAACGAAAAAAATAATGACAAGGTAATATGTCTTTCCTAAAGTAAAACTTTTTCACAATTAAAGGACTGTCCTTTATTCCAAAACAATGTTCTCATACTTTTTTGAGGTAAGTACATATAAATTGCCAGCAACCGTATGTCTAGAGTCCCCAAATTATTTCTGAAACTTTCTTGTTTGAAATATAAAGCCTGGGGACCACTGGTTAAAAGCATTACCTTCCTTTCTGTTGCATGACTGGAGTTCAGGATTAAGGAAAACATCTGTATAATCTGGGAGAGAAATAGTTTGTTTTAACATTGTGAATCTAACTGATAATGAACTAGTGCTTTCTTTTTCCTTGCCATATGCTTACATATAAGAGAAAAAAACATTTCATGCTAGCGGGTCTTTAATACAAAGAAGAACAAGAACACTTAATCTAGTTTTACGTTATGAGTGGCTGAAATGCAAAAATCGTTCTCCTTCTTCTGCTCATTTATTATAATCCCTGCTGTACAAGATGAATATAAATGTAACCCTCTGCCTTTTTCTCAAAAGTACAGTAACTCCAACTGCTAAGTCTACTAACAGGCTTCTTTTCTCCTTAGAATTTCAATCAAAAAATAATAATCAGAGGGGCATATTTATTAGAAATACTGCCATAAAAACATCAATGTGAACATCAATGTGATTAAAAGCAATCTTGCACTGAAATGCTATTTAAATAGTGAAATTTCACTTCTCCCTTTCTAAAGGATATTTTTTTTAATGGCACAAATCCCAGATGATTGTGTTTGCTATCTGCTACAACTTTAGCTTTCATTTAATCTTTTTTAAAAAAGCCAATTACTTCCAATGCAAACTGCAGATACTTCCCCTCCCCCTCAAAGAAAAAAATTCATAAAAGAACAACTAAATACAACACACTATTGTAAGGCACAGCAAGGAAAAGGCTCTGATATTTTTACTTAAAAAAATGGTTTTTGGTAAAGGTCAGTATTTCCAGACAAGGATAAGAAAAACAAAGGTTAGGGTGACCTGCTCAAGTTCATGAAAAGCCATGTACCTTCTGGAAAGAGCTCGGAACAGCAGACTGGTTAAGCATGTGAGCTGTGGAGTAGTTAGACAGATCTGGGTTACAGGGCCTCTTACATGCTTTGTGATCTTAGCGAGCTACCTCACTTTTCTGAGCTGTAGTTTCCTCATCTGTAAAATGGAGATAATGGTGATACCTAGATCATAAGATTGTGATTCATAAATACCTCATATTTCCCTCCTGAGATTAGAGTTTACAAGAACCAAGCACAACTGTAAATTGGATACAGCTTGGGAACCCCATCCTACTGTGCACATGGAAACATGTGCGTGGTCTCCATGAACTGTGAAACGTAAGGGTTCAGAAATTCAGCATAGATTGTGCCAGGTGTTACTTTCCAGTAAGCACAAAACTGTAAAGATACAGGCCTAAAGAACACTGTCTGCCTTCTTAATCAAAATGCAGATTTGTTTCCCAGTGAATTTTTCCTATAATTACTAAGACCCATAACAAGGCTTCAGCTTCTCTAAACCAGCTCAGGGGCAGCAATTCTGGAGAATTTGAATGGAAATTCCATGAAAGTTCTGGACTCTTTCTCCTGAATATTTACGTACCATGAGGGGCTTAATAGAACTCAGGCAACATTCTCATGGTCCATGGCTCTTGGAAGCTGAGGCAGTAACAGCTCTATTCGTGCTCTGTATGTGAACTGCTCCCAATCAGGTGTATACCATAAAAAAGTGACAGTGAATTATAAAAGTGGACAAAGACAGCAACCTTCTTATGTGAAACCATTTCTTCTCTCCATTATTTGCTTATAACTCAACATGTTTCTTTACTATTGAATGAACTCTTGGTTTAAGACTAATGAATTGTATTATTTTGAAGATTCTCCCCTTCAAAATAGACAGTTCAAGAATAATAAGATCACATTCTGCAATTCTGCAGATTGGGTTTCCTTTTATCAACCAAAGAACTCAGAATAGTGGTCAGCAAACTTTTCCTGTAAAGAACCAGACAGTAAATGTTTTGGGCTTGGTGGGTCATATGGTCTCTGCTGCATGTAGTCAACTCTGCTGTTCACTGTATGCAGCAAGCAGCCACAGACAAGTAAATGAATGCCTGTGGCTACATTTCAATAAATTTAGTTATGGACACTGACATTGAAGTCTCATATAATTTTCACGTCATGAAATCTTTTGAGTTTTTATTTCAACCAACGCAATGCAAAAACCAGGCAGGCAAGATTTGGCCCACACGCCGCAACTGGGAAAAAGTCCCTGCTACAGGGGGGTCTTTATGGGTCTCTGGGGGCTCCTGCAACTGTGGGTTAGTGAAGAGCTTACAGGTAAGGAGTCATGCGCAGGAGCTGTCAGCAAGGACACTGCCCACTGTCACGGCAACGCTGATTCTCATCTATGGAGATGTTTCTTAAGTGTGGGTGATCTGCAACCAAACCACCTGACTGCACCTTACATGTGCATTAATGTTCAACAAGCACCAGGTGATGCTAAGGCAGGGAACTTGGATTTTACTGATTCCTGTCTGATGCTTGGTTTATATCTCCATGTAAGATTATAATCACACTGCAAGTACTGCCATCTGCAGAACCTTTACACACCCACAGAAAGGATCAGAAATGTAAGCCTGACTTGCCTCAAAAAAAGGTGCAGAACACAAAAAGCCTCCATTTTGCAGGAAGTAAGTTGAAGTCCATGTGAGCGGAAAAACAAAACCAAAAGAAATGATATGCTTCAAAATAATTCACTGTGGGGAGTAGGGCAGAGGTGAAGCAAGATTGGGCCATGACTCATTTGTTGAAACTGTGTGATGGATACAAGGAGGATCATTAAAATATTTTCTCTACTTTGTATGTTTCAAATTGTCCATAAGAAACAGTTGAGGAGAAAAGCAGACAAAAGAAACCCTAGAGAAAAATAGAAATGCTCTGTATTTCAGGGAGAGGAAATTATACCTACAATGTGCCTTTAACAGTAAAATACTTCACAAACACCTATTTGTTTTCCATTAATTAACCATGAACCATTTTTTTCCCCTAGGAAAGAAAAAAGGTGGTACTGTGTTGACTCAGTCTGTGTTTACTGAGGCTATCCAACTCCCTAGCAAGCTTGTTTTGGGTTTCTTTTTTTTGAACTCTAGTTGCCTATAGGTGCTAACCACCCACTTTTCCATCTTGCCCCAGGCTCAATCACGTTCAGGTTAATTATTGAGAAGGAAATCACCCATCATCAAGTATGGACATCACACTGGGTTGCCATTCTACTTCTTTGCCTAAATATCAGAGATAAGAGAGGTGATGTCCTGTCTGCACCATTCCTGGAAAGTGTAAATGGAGCATTATATTAAGGACAGAGAAACAAAAAGTGCTGAAAGCTTCTGGCCTCCCCTGGGGCCATACAGCAACACCCCCTAAACACACAAGCACACAGAATACTATCTTTTTTGGAGTCACAATACAATGAAAAATTGGTCATTTGAACCACACGCTAGAGTGACTCAATTCACTCTTCCTAGTAACTCTACTCATTCACTTTTGGGGCAAATATTTACGAGCACAATGGTGTGCAAGAGCTGAATATGCCTTCATCAACAACATCCCTGCCCTCAGGGAACTTACTCTCTAAACAAGGAGCCATCACACAATGCAGTTTCAAATGCTGACACTTAGAGTGCAGAAAGAAAAAGCAGAGTACTTCGATACCATACAACAGTTAGACTTAGAGAAGTTATGGACAGCTTCCCAAAGATGTCATTTTTTCCAATTCCATTACTGACTCCTACAATGACACCATATAGGTTTTAAAATCTGCTGTGAAACTAAGGCATTTAAAGTTTTTATTTTTTAAGGGTCTGTAAATGTTCAGGCACTAATATGGAAACCCTAATCAGTTATTAGTACCAAATAATTCAATCTAAACATAATTTTGTTAAGTTTCACAAATCCAAAATTTGTGGAAGTCCAGAATTTCACAAATCACCTTGGGAGAAAAAACAGTAATTTGTCTTTTGAGTTTAATCATTTCAAAAACGTCAACTGGGCGCAGTGGCTCATACCTGTCATCTCAACACTGGGAGGCCAAGGTGGGTGGATCACCTCAGGTCAGGAGTTCAAGACCAGCCTGGCCAACATGGTGAAACCCCGTCTCTACTAAAAAGACAAAAATTAGCTAGATGTGGTGGCAGGTGCTGCCTGTAATCCCAGCTACTTGGGAGGCTGAGGTAGGAGAATCGCTTGAATCCTGGAGGTGGAAGTTGCAGTGAGCCGAGATCGCGCCCATGCCATTGTACTCCAACCCGGGTGACACAGCGAGACTCTGTCTCAACAACAACAAAAAGTCAAAATGTATTACCAATTTCTTCCCACCAAAATTAATCATGCTAACAACTAATACTACAAATTACAGAACAAGAATAAGGCAATACAAATACGAGAATGCAAACGAAACTAGGTTGACCTCTGAACGATAACCAAATTTTGTCTTAATATTTGCCTACTTGTGCTAAATGGCAGAAGAGGGATGATATACTACCTAAACCATAAATAATTTCCCTCCATCTAAATCAAGAGTTCCAACCTTCTGCCGCAACATTAACCCTTGGGTAGTCTTGCCTTGGGTAGGTTTCCTACCAAAACCACAAATAATTTCCCTCCATCTAAATCAAGAGTTCCAACCGTCTGCCATAGCATTAACCCTTGGGTAGTCTTGCCTGATAGGAGTTGGTCAAAGTAAGTTACAAGAAGAAGTGAAAAGAAAAAACAGGCAGAGAGCCTGGCTTAGCAGTTTTGAATTTTAGGGGTGGGGACGTGTAAATGATCTTTTTGAGAATCCAAGAGAAGCTATGAACACCTACCCTAGAAAACTGACACATTATTTTGCATACAATTTCAGCGGAATTACAACCCCCTGAAGCCTTTTCAAAGGTCACAGATTAAAAAATCCCATACCTAGAAATATAGAATTAAGAAGTCAGGCTTAAGGTTATCAGCAGTCGAGAGAGTTAAAGGAATTAGTGTGTACTGAGTCATTCACATGTTATCTAATTTAATTTCAACTCCTACAATAACCTTGGGAAGTTGGTAGTACTATCTTCCAAAGAGGGAAAGTATATTCGGAAAGATGAAACAACTAATGTAAGGTTAAGCAGCTTTCTCTCACACCCAGGCTTTATAACCCCTAGGTCCAAAATTGCAAATTGGAGAATTCAAGTCAAGTGCATATTCCTAGAGATCTTTCAAGATGAGGAGTTTCTGGTGAGGGTGGTGGCTCATGCCTGTAATCCCAGCTCTTTGGGGAGGCCGAGGCGGAGGGATCACCTGAGGTCAGGAGCTCAAGACCAGACTGACCAATATGGCGAAACTCCATCTCTACAAAAAGTACAAAAATTAACCAGGTGTGGTGGTGCGTGCCTATAATCCCAGCTGCTAGGGAGGCTGAGGCCAGAGAATCGCTTGAACCCAGGAAGCAGAGGTTGCAGAGAGCCGAGAACTTGCCACTGCACTCCAGCCTGGGCGACAGTCAGACTCCATCTCAAAAAAAAAATAGAGGCGTTTTTGACTTTCAGTGATTGATTCACATGATCAATTTATCTACATATTTCTTCAGTTTAACAAGAGGAATCAGTATGGATTTAACTTCAAAACATCTTTTCTTAGTAGCAGATAAATTTTATCCATACAATGAATAATGGTCTAATAAGTTTTGATAATATTAAATGTATTTTCATTTATGAAGCAGCCTATAACGGTCTGTTAGGAGAACATAAAGGTCCACTGAGTGAGTGCTGGACATCCTCAAACTTGGATTTTAAAATACCCCCAGAAAATCCACAAAGTCACAAACAAATGAAGAACTGACTGAATTTAAAACTTCAGTCTCGACTCAGGCATAAGTTCCAAGTGGCTTGGTAGCTACAGTATCCTCTAAATGGTTACAGCAGCTTTAAAAGGGGGAGGAGGAGAACCCTTAAAAAACACTAACAAGCGCCGGGCGCGGTGCTCACACTTGTAATCCCAGCACTTTGGGAGGCCAAGGCAGGTGGATCACGAGATCAGGAGATCAAGACCATCCTGGTCAACACGGTGAAACCCCGTCTCTACTAAAACACAAAAAATTAGCTGGGCGTGGTGGCCTGCTGCCTGTAGTCCCAGCTACTAGGGAGGCTGAAGCAGGAGAATCGCTTGAACCCAGGAGGTGGAGGTTGCACTGAGCCAAGATCACACCACTGCACTCCAGCCTGGCGACAGAGCGAGACTCCATCTCAAAAAATCAAAACAAAACAAAACACTAACAAGATTCATGTCCCTTTTGTGCCTCAAAACAGGTGGTTTAAGGTCTTAAATCTTCATGGAAAACATGCTGATAAATGTATCCCAACATTAAATAATACATACAGCAAAAATTAGATACAGTCCCCTTAATTTGGTTGGATCCCTGTCCAGCTCAAGGCACCCAATGTAACATTAATACACTTAACTCATCCTTTACAGCAGAATTATTGATAATTAGAATCTTGTTTTCACACAGATTTAGAAAGCTTGTATGGGATATGTATCCACACCCAGAAAATGAAAACTAAGAACAAGAGTGGGTCAGGTCCTCTAAAGCTCTACTCCAACTACTTCCTATGAGTTGCCACCTAGTGATTTTAACTTTTTAAGCCCAGGCAGGCTGCCAATTCAGCACTAAAACCGGACTAGCAACTGATTTTTCCTATTGCAACATCATCAACAGTTCTGTGCTTTCCTTTACCCTCAAACAGCAATTCTCATTTTAAAAATCAACTAATTTGTTCTATAATCTGTTCCAATTGGAAGCTCTCATCGGGCTTTCACTGGTCTTACTCTTCCTCCCAGTGCCAAGAGACCAAGAAGTGGCCAATTCAAAAAAACCGAAACAGAGTTAAGTGAAGAAAAAGCAGGTGTGAAAAACAAGAAGGAAATGTGAAGACAGTAACAATGGGCAAAGTTTGGACTTAAAAATGCTCCAGTTGCCAAAGTTCTACCTATTCTTGGGCCACAGACAAAAATTCTGCCAAAATAAATGGCTACAAGTGAGAAATAAAACTGCATTTGGGGACTATAAACTCAGTATTCCGGGTCCAAATCTCACTCAAAGCCTTGTCCTAAGTCACTGAAAGAATGACTTGAAACTGAACCCAAAGTTCACTGAACTTCAGAAGTCCTTTCTGACCACGGCGTGCCCAGGCCTAATGCAGGTATTAGACAGCAAAAGCTGACTATTCACAGAAAAAGAAAATCTCCAGAAAAAGTCTGAGAGTTTCCAGATACCTGGCCTGACTTTCATTTGGAGACATACCTTTAGCTACAGCTATTTCCCTAGTGTATCTTTTTAACAAACAGTTTAAAACAAACAAATAATTAGACCCTGATTTCACTAGCTACGGGCAGTAAAGGCTTGTTTTACCAAATAAAATTCTGGCTTTCTTTCCCCCCTGATCTTGGCAGCTCGCAAAAAAATCTGACCAAATTGCACACCGGGTTATGATGATCTTTTTGTAGCACCCTCAACTTGTGCCTTAAATCCTACAGAAATAAGACTGCATAGGTAAAGCATCATCTTTAAGTTCAAAATTCGTTTCGACTGCCAACAGAAAATGTCCCCAAAGCATTCATGGAAAGGTTTCAAAGCTGAGAATTCCTTCCTCTACTCGTGTTTCTCCGTAAGGAGATCAGAAATGCAGAGATCTAGGTTAAACTTCCCGCCAGTTCCCAGCACTCATCACCAATAATGCTGCTCCTGCCTGGTCACAGGAGGATTCCGGATGCTCCTTATTACAGGAGGCACCCAAACCAAACTTTCCAAGCGCTCTGCCCCCTCCTT
The DNA here is from genome assembly GCF_007565055.1 of Rhinopithecus roxellana. Lineage (NCBI taxonomy): Eukaryota > Metazoa > Chordata > Mammalia > Primates > Cercopithecidae > Rhinopithecus > Rhinopithecus roxellana. The sequence continues at coordinate 71,110,427 of NC_044549.1, read as the reverse complement.
CCCTCCTCTCCTCAGGCAGGATCTTAGTCCCCCTCCTCTCCTCAGGCAGGATCTTAGTAGGCACTGGGGAGTGGGGGAGTCGGTATGGTGGGCTGAAGTTCCTCAGGCAGGATCTTAGTAGGCACTGGGGAGTGGGGGAGTCGGTATGGTGGGCTGAAGTTCCCGGCCCCAGTGAAGTGTCAAGGAAACTTCCCAGGGGTTTGCACAAACTCCATCAGGGGGGCTTGGACTCACCTTCCCGACAGAGCCCCATGACTTCTCGGTTTTTCCCAAACTCCTTGAAACTTTCGTCCAATTCTGTCCCTAGGAGATACACACACACAGGAGGAGGGGAGAGGCAGGTCAGTGGCCCGGAGTGTGACGCACGCTCACGCACGCACAGGGTAGGTGTGGGCACCTCCGCGTTCCGCAACCCAGCAAACGATAGCATCTCTGCCCCTCGAGGGGGCGGGTCACAGGACGGGGGCAGGGGGGAGGGGAGGAGAGAGGAGGGGGTCGCGAGGGGGTGAAGGGGGGTAGGAGGGTGTAGACACTCACCGTCCTTTCCAGGAAGTTTGGAAGCCTCAACCCACAGATTCCACGACTGTCCCAGCATCACTTCAGGACTGGGTAGAGGCCTGCGCTCCCCGACCGTCGCCATTGCGGCCGCCGAGGTGGAGGCGGAGCCGGGCCCGCCGTCCTCCGGCCGTGGGCGCCGTGGCGGCGGCGGTGGCGGCTGCTGCTGCCGCTGGGGCTGCGGAGGCTGCTGCTGCTGCTGCCGGGCAGCCGCGGCCGCTGCTCCGCCCGCCGCCGCCGCGCGGCGCGGCTCCCCCCTGACGTCATCCGCGGCCCGCTCCGACATTCTTTCCGCTCCTACAATGTAACAAAAAAAAAAAGGGGGAAAGAGTCGCGCGGGGGCCGCTTTTTAAGGAGGCGCCGGGGAGTTCCGGCGGCGTGCGCGGCCCGTGGACCGGGTGGGGCACGCTGACAGCGCCCCCCTGGCCGCCCAGCCCCCCAAGCCCGCCTCCTGGAGGCCACCCCCCGCCCTGGGCGCAAAGTCCACGGCGCGGGCTAGCTTTCGCTTTCGACTCTCGCGGCCGCCCGAGGGAGGGGACGGGCAGCAGGCGGCCCGCCACCGCGGCGCTGAGTCCCCTGCCTGCCTCTGCCCAGGGACCTGCCGCGGAGGCCAGCGCCGGAGCGGCCCCGCTCCAGCGCCGCGCCCCACCACGGCAGCCCGCGCGGGGAAGCCCGAGCCGCACCCCAGGACCTCCAGCTGCCCACCCTTCGGCCGCTCGCATCCCCGGGCCCGGCCCGGCTGCCCCGCTCCTTCCTTCCGTCCGCGCGTCCGTCCGAGCGGCGGCGCCCGGCCGGCTCCCTTAAGCAGAGGCGCCTCCCGCCGCCTCCTCCCACTTGCCGGTCCCTCCCTCTCAGCTCGCTCCGGCGAAGTTTGCACGTCAAGCCCCCGGACTGGAGCCAGGGAGAAGTCGGAAATGCAGCCACCTATGGAGGAGCCGGCCGGCCGGCCCCAGGGCAGCGCAGGAGAGGCCGGTGCAGGGGGCACTTTGCCCTCGGCTTGCAGGCTGCCGCGCAGTTGTCAAAAGCATGAATGGGAAGCCGCCGCAGAGCGGACGCCGGGGATGCAGGGGACCTTGGGCTGGCGGGGAAGTGCCGCCTAGGTGTCTTCCCAGGTGTCAGGACGAAGTACCGTGTGCACGCCACACAGCCCACATGTGAGCCCCCGACCGCAATTGGAAGTCACATTGTGCGCCCGGGGAACTTGAATTCGTCCAGCAAAGAGAGACCATAAGATCAGTATGCGAGGGAATGGAGGAGAGTGAAACAAACCGAGAGGAGCTTTAACCCATGTACATATTTTAGAAGCACCACCCCAAGTTTCTGGGTTTCCACTGCTCCTGGAAGTGATTCATTCACCCCAAAAATAAAAATCTGATTCATTTTTAACTTGAGTTGTTAGTCCTTCTCTCTTTATGGTTGTCTTTTCTTGGACAGGACGAGACCCCAGGGAGTAGGAGAATATAAGGAATTCCTACAAAACATGTTTAGAAAATACTGTTTTCGGTCAAATTTTGTTCACTAAATTAAGCATTGGCCTACAAAACTTAGCACCCCTCCCCAACACACACAATATTTGCTTAGCGATAGGCTACAGATGGCAAAATAAAAGGCTACTTAATGACCTAAAGCATTCAAAATACTTGAAACAGTAGCAGACCACACCAAACGCTTTCAATAAGTGCTGATATTACTATTTTCTCAAATTGATGTGATCATTTGAAGCCTGAGACAAAAACAATGATTCTGATCAGCATGTTTCACACTGCAGTAATATCAACTCCTGTAATGTGTGTCAGAGATGCTTGCTCCCAAGTGCTTTCTCTGACTAGATGGGGAGGAAGTGTAATTATTCCTTTTTTTTTTTTTTAACCTCAAACATCTGGTGTGACAGAGGTGGCCAACTTCTTTGTTGGTCCAACTTGCAGAAACACAGAAAAGTTTACATAAGCATAAAAATTAATAAAGAAATGTTACTGCAACCCAAACATAAGGTGGGACTGGTAAAGAGGGTTTGGGGTTCAAAATTTAAAAGCACACACACACACACACATATACATACACACACACACATTTTTATTTTAGAAAGATTTAGAAATAAGTCTGTAAAATTTTTTCGTGGATTGCATGCAAACAAGTCCAAAAAGTGAAACCATGGTTACTTCCTGTCCTTATCAAAATAACCAAAATGGTAGAAATGACTGGAAAGATTTAATTTTAAAAATCATTTCTAAAGCTTTAACTTCCTCCATAAGACTATCAATGAGAAAAATGCACAAGAGTAAAACATATAATTCCCTTGACAGGAATAGAGTTCCCTACTAACTTTTAACATAGCTTACATGACCCCTGTGCAGATTTTCAATTTTTCATTCACTCCAAATCACTGCAAATCTGAATAATTACATGAAAACACCCAATCTCTGTTTTCCTAAAGTACACAATTTATTAATTACTTGGAATTTTGAAATTCTACACTTAAGAAAAACGAAAATTTGGATTTTAACGGCATTTGAAGCTACCACTGAAAAGAAAAGCTTGCAGCCACCAAGCCACATAGATAAAAAAGGGCGCTTGCTTGTTAAGTACAGTTCTTCAGATCCCTGAAAGTACAAAGTGAGAACAAAAATAAGGAGAATGGCAAACATGAAGTATGGTCCTACCTCCTCAAGACATTTGATTTTCCTCTTTTGGATGTAAAACTACTTAAAGATTCACTAATATGACTTCTAGCCAATGGGGATCAATACAGCAACTTAAGAATACTTCAACTTCTTTCCCAATTCCTGCTTGATACCTCTTTCTTTCTTCAAAGTTTTTGATTGGTTTAATAAAACACAACCGGGCTTAAAATGAAAAATATTAAGTATCCTCTTGGCATTATGATCGTTACTAAGGGAAATTATTACAAATAGCAGCTACCAATTATTGAGTTCCTCAATACTCAAAACTAATAACAGCTATCAATCATTGAGGAATCTCATAAATAAGCACTATAAATAAATGTCTTATATCAAACTGAGCAATTCCGCTCAATTCTTTAGGAAGCTTACTATCAAACTGAAAAGGATGTGCAGACAAGAGATTGACAGGCATTTCCTGGTATTTCTCCAACCAATTCTCTTTTGCTGCAGCCAATGCATTTTATCCACTCTTTCTTCACCCATAAAAAAAAGTCCTAACTCCTAGAAATGTTCTGATATCCACGGTTGTTAGAGGTTTCCTTAAAGTTGGAATGAGTCACCAAAAAAAGTCCAAACAGCAAGCTCAGACAGTGCATCTGATATTTGAATTTTGGCAACTTTTAAAAGCGTTCCTTATGCAAAGCACACTGTTTATAAACAAGAGTACAACAGAAACCCAATACTTAGCTGTATTATCTACAGGCCCACAGTAAAGAACTTGATGACCTCTTACCTAGATAATCTTCCCTTTCCATACCACCAAATTATAAAAAGAACATAAATATAAATTTTTTGTGTGTTTGTGTGTGTGGAGATGACAAGGTCTCACTATGTTGCCCAGGCTGGTCTCAAACTCCTGAGCTCAAGCAGTCCTCCTGCCTTGGCCTCCAAAAGTGTTGGGATTACAGGCATGAGCCACCACACCAGGGCAATACAATTTATATTCACTTAATGCTATTTTAATATAGTATGATGCCTGTATAATATCAATCAGAGATTCTGCCAGTACATTTCTGATGATGCCTTGTAACTCTGAGGAACTTCACTGCCTGCAAACTGAAGTAATATTCATTTTATATGGCTTGAGTAATGAGTATTCAATGTATCCAACAATTCCTGATTGCCTGCTACAGACCAGGCACCCTACTAGGCACCAGGGTGAACATAAGATAGTAATTTCGCTGAGTATGTGAGAAAAGTAGGAAGTAGGGGAAACAATTCATCAAAACACTCTTGTGGAAAAAAACTGTCACCGCCAACTAGATTGTATATGGCTTAAGAACTGGGCTGTCAGAGGTGAAGTACTGCAAATTCTGTGCATTTCATCCCTTCCAAGGACGTATTTAAAATGTGGTCTTATCTCATCACCCAAATTTAGGGATGTTCTCAGTAGATGCCAAGGGTAACAAGTCTCTCTTTACAAAAAGGATTCTTTGCACTCATAAAATGTTTTGTTCAAAGGCCAAAGGTATCACAATGTACAAAAACAAAACAAAAAGTTGACCTTTCCAACATTAAATCCAGTTTAATGTAAAAAGGCAAAAACTACCCAAAACATTTCTAAGATGCAAGATCCCACACAACCATTTTTAATTGGAAAAAACCACCAGTCCCAATACAACATTTTAATAAACTTGAAAAGCAGTAAGTATAGTATACTTATCTGTTAAATTACAGGGCTGGTAACAGAGATTCTCCATTATCAACCCCAAAGGACTGAAGTCATTTGAGCAGCAAGAAACTCAGATCCACTGAATTAGGAATGTGTTGGCTTCGGTTTCTTTATATCCTCCTAAAATTGGCTGAGCCTTTGTTCAAATCCTCTCTCACTCCTCTGACTACATCTTTCCCTTTCCTTCTTTCTTCTCCAGAGAGAGCCAGGGCTGTATTCTGTACAAGAGGCATGCCTTTCCTTAACTATGCTCCCTCTAGTGAAATATCTTATAGCTTGTCATGAATATCAGTATTCCAGTAGAGGGAGAAGAGTGAAAGAGTAAATTGAATTCATCAGCTCAGTGGTTGGAATTGATAGCAATCAAGTGCAAAATTAGGAATAATAAGGACAGTTGCAACAGTAAGGACTTAAAGACATAAATAGCTTTTTAAAAACTTAACCTGTATGCATACTCATTCTACAGTAAAATGTATCATTTGCTAAACATCTCAAAGCCTTGAATTTTTGAATTGTTTTCTTAATCATATGTTTGCATGTACATATGAACTCTCCCAAAGAAACATTCACCAGTAATAGTAAATTGCTTGAAAAGAGAAGAAAATTTGAAAATACACATATAAAAGGTAATAATAAATTACAACATAAAAGGTAATTAATAATGCCCAGTGTTTCTAGGGATTTAAAATTGGATTGTAGTTTTATGACAAACTTGATTTGAAATGTTGATTTAAAGTCTTTGGGCTGAGGAGTTTTTTAAAAATAGAAAGTTTTAAGTTATAGAAAAGGAATGGAGGCCAGGCGTGATGGGCTGATGCCTGTAATCCCAGCACTTTGGGGGGCCAAGGCTCAGGAGTTCAAGACCAGTCTGGGCAACACAGTGAGGCATCGTCTCTACTACCAAAAAAAAAAAAAAAAAAAAAAACACACACACAGCTAGGCATGCAGGCATGTGCCTATAGTCCTGGCTACTTGGGAGGCTGACAGGGAGGACTGCTTAAGTTTGAGAGATAGAGGCTGCAGTGAACTGAGATCGTACCACTGTATTCCAGCCTGGATGACAGAGCAAGACCCCATTTCAAAAAAAAAAAAAAAAAAAAAGAAGACAAGGAATGGAAAAGTTGGATGAATATTCAGCTATAAAAGGAAATTGACTGTATAGAGTTCTAGTATACTGCCTCAGCTACCATAAAATGCGGGTTAAACACACTGCTAAACATAATTTCCCACGTACCTTTTCACTGACAATGCTGTAAATATCACCATTTTTTGGGGTTCAGCCATTAAGAGCATGGGTTCTAGGGCCTATCTGTCCAGGCTGAATCCCACTTCCACCATTACGAGCTGTATAATTCTGGGGAAATCACTTAGCCGCTCTATGCATGTTTCTACATCTATAAAATGAGTAAAACAAGAGTAACTACTTTATGAGGAACATTAAGAAATTAACAGTGCAAAAGCACACTGTGTCAGCTATTATTATTAGCACCACGCTTGTCACACAGTAAGCCCTAATTCTAATCTATGTATGCTATACTATCAGACCAATCTTGCTGAAGTATGGCTTTAGCCATGTTAGTGATTGCTCTAACATTTTTAGGGGCTCTCCACTGACTGATGAAATAAATAAAAACTTCTCTCCTAGCATTCCAGGTCCTCTACAGTCTGCCTCTGCCTCAGCTCCACCACTTCTACAGTGTTCATTTGCCTCCTGCAGGTAGTCTATGGTCCAACCTAAATGACAAATTCAGAACTTCAAACATGCCCCCACCCCAACTCCACCCAACTCCCAGCTCCCAAGTCTTTGCTCATATAGGTCACTCCATCTATAATAGTTTCCCTCCCTTGGCTGAAATCCTGCTGTTCACTCAAAGTTCTTCCTCAAATTCCATTTCTTTAACAAACTCTTTCCTGAACCCTCTCACTAAGCACACGGGAACTCATCCCCACGTCTGTATCACAGGACTTCATGGATTCAGAGTTAAGAGTATATGCTCTGAAATCAAGGTGACAATGAGACATACATTTAGTCTCCCAGCGATCAACAGTTTGCATTCCCAACATAAGGGTGTTATTTAGAACCTGGAACCCACTTTCCCACAAACCATAAGATGAGTTGTAACCATGTCTCCAAACTGGTCAGCAAAATGCCTTTGGGGTGAACCCAAGGACTAACAAGGCAGGTGTGTTAGTATAAGAGGGAAAGAATAACACAAATGTTTCTTCCTCCTTTTCTCAGCCAAGGTCCAGCTCTAAGCCAAGCCACAGATCCAGCAAACATGGCACCCTTGACTTTCCCCCATTCTTTCTTTGCACTGTGGTCCAGAAGCCTATCTGGGTTTGTACTGCTTCTCAAAAGACAGACTGTTCCACAAAAATTTGCACTCCCTTTCCACCTCCAAAGTAAAGCTCTCCTATTCTTGGTAGAGTTTTCTTTGGTAGAGTTTTCTTGGTAGAGTTTTTCCTGCAGATTTAACTATTTTTCACTAAGTAAGTCTATGAATGCATACAGTTATCTGTCCTCCTCTCCTCCCAAGTACACACGTAACGAAATATGAAGGGTAAGACCTTACCCAAATTACTTCTAGGTGTACTGGTCCATAAACCTTTCTTCCTAGAAACACAATTACTAACCACACTCTTACGGTCATTCTGATTTTAAACGACATCATCTATGGCTCAAGGCAAATATTTATTTTCACCAATTTAATCTTTTATTTTAACCAATATTCTCTTTTGATCAACATAAAATTTTCAAGACCTTGAGACCTTGATCCTCTGTCCACTTCCTACTATGCCCCCACATCTACATCAAGGTGTTCTAAGTGAAGGAATTTCAGGAGTGGAAAAGGGGAACCAAAACAAAATTGCTCCTGGTGAGAAATCTGCCTTTCCTGCCTTCCAGAGCTTGCTCCATCTCTTTGGAAAACAGGTATTTTCAAAAAGCATGAGGATTTTTCCAAATGGTTTCTGGGGCAGTGGCAGCAGAGCAGTAATCACAAGCGGGTGATTAGTGGGCTGGAATCTAACTTATCAGGTATTTCTTTTTAAAAATAGAGCCAAGGCCGGGCGCGGTGGCTCACACTTGTAATTCTAGCACTTTGGGAGGCCGAGGCAGGCGGATCCCGAGGCCAGGAGATTGAGACCATCCTGGCCAACATGGTGAAACCCCGTCTCTACTAAAAATACAATAATTAGCTGGGTGTGGTGGCACATGCCTGTAATCCCAGCTACGCTGGAGGCTGAGGCAGGAGAATCACCTGAACCAAGGAGTCAGAGGTTGCAGTGAGCCCAGATTGCGCCACTGCACTCCAGTCTGGCAACAGAGTGAGACTCCGTCTAAATTAATTAATTAACTAATTAATTAAGAAAATGAAAACACAGCCAAATGGGTAAATTGAATGTCATCAAATTAAACTTCTTTGCTTCAAAGGATACCATCAAGAAAATGAAAACCCACAGAACCTACACATTTTTACAAATCATATATCTGATTAAGGGACTTGAACTAGAATGTAGAAAGAACCCTTTCAGCTCAGTAAATTAACAACAAAAACAAAAAAAAGAAGTTCAATATCATTAGTCATTAGGGAAATGCAAATCTAAATCAGAGATACCACCTCTCACCCACTAGGATGGCTGTAATAAACAACAACAACAACAACAACAACAGAACAGAAAATGAAGAGTGTTAGCAAGGATATGAAAAAACTAGAATCCTCATACATTGCTGGCAGGAATGTAAAATAGTGTAGCCACTGTGGAAAACAGTGGTAGTTACTCAAAAGCTTAAACATAGAATTAGCATATGATCCAGCAATTCCACTTCTAGGTATACACTCAAAAGAAATGAGAGCAGAGACTCAAAGAGATACTTGTGCACTAATATTCATTAGCAGCATTATTTCTAAAAGCCACAAGGTAGAAACAACCCACATGTACATCAACAAATGAATAACACAAATTGTGGTATATCTATACAAAGAATATTATTACCAGGTGCGGTGGCTCATGCCTGTAATCCCAGCACGTTGGGAGGCCAAGCCAGGCAGATCACGAGGTCAGGAGTTGGCGACCAGCCTGGCCAACATAGTGAAACCCATCTCTACTAAAAACACAAAAAAATTAGCCGGGCATGGTGGTGTACACCTATAGTCCCAGCTACTTAGGAGGCTGAGGCAGGAGAATTGCTTGAATCCAGGAGGCGGAGCTTGTGGTGAACCAAGATTTTGCCACTGCACTCCAACCTGGGCAAGAGAGTGAGACTCCATCTCAAAAAAAAAAAAAAAACAAAACATTATTCAGCCATAAAATGAAGCACTGATACATGCTCCAAGCAGACAGACAACTAGGTCACAAATTATTTGATTTCATTTAGATGAATTATCCAGAATAGGCAAATCCATAGAGACAGAGAGCAGATTAGTGGTTTCCAGGGGCTGAAGGAAGAGAAGATGGAGAGTGACTACTTAGGAATGGGATGGGGTCTCCTTTGTGGGTGCTAAAAATGTTTTTGACCTAGATAACAGTTATACAATCAATACTGTGAATACACTAAAAATCATTAAATATACAGCTTAAAGGGGTAAATTTATGGCATTTGAATTACATATCAATAAAGCTATTTTTTAAGCCAACATTAAAACTTGGAAAATTTCACAGAAAATTCCAGATTGACTTTTCTTGAAAAAATCCTAAGTAAAATCTGACACCACCAGCCACAGCATTCCTCATGGGAACATGAGTTGGAGATGAAGCTGGTCCTGGAACCCATCTCTGCCACTACCTAACTCTGGACGTTGGCAGGACAATTTTTTCATCTGTACCTCAGTTAGCTCCTTTGCAAAAGGAAGATAACAATAATACCTACCTCATGAGCTTATGAAGAGTCAATAAATTAATATGTTCAGAATAGTGCCTGGTACATATTAAGTGCTCAGTGTGTGTTAGCTACTTTCACATTTTATAACAATTCATCCTCTAATAGAGGTATGTAACCGTTACTTTTCAGCTTTTTGTTTTTACAAATAAAATAGCATATAATGTAATGGTCCAAAAAAAAGAAGTGCAAGACAACCAAGATAAACATTTTTTAAAGAAACATGCAAAAAATACTATGAATCATATGTGCCTATTTTTGTGAAAAAGTGATGATGATGCCAAGTCTATGTAAAAAACAGTCTAGATAACTCTGGATTTACCATATGAGAAGCAAGGGGTAAAAGAATTAAAGGTGCTTTAATTCTTTAAACTCAAAGGAACTTTTTATTAGCATATATATTTATATAATGTTTAGATTTTTTATCAACATAGTTTTATAGGCCGGGCGCAGTGGCTCACGCCTGTAATCCCAGCACTTTGGGAGGCCGAGGCGGGCGGATCACGAGGTCAGGAGATCGAGACCATCCTGGCTAACTCGGTGAAACCCCATCTCTACTAAAAATACAAAAAAATCAGCCGGGCGTGGTGGCGGGCGCCTGTAGTCCCAGCTACTCGGGAGGCTGAGGCAGGAGAATGGCGTGAACCTGGGAGGCGGAGCTTGCAGTGAGCGGAGATCGCACCACTGTACTCCAGCCTGGGTGACAGAGCAAGACTCCGTCTCAAACCCCCCCCCCCCAAAAAAAACCATAGTTTTATAGTCAGGATGATTATTTTAAAAGATGATTATCCTTTTATGAAGTTTTTTTTAGAAGAAGAAGAAACTCTAAACTAATATTGAAACTTTTGTGAGATTGTCACAAAACTCTGTTAGATGAGTAGCAACGGCATAGACTGATAAAACTACAGGCCACTTCCTTTGCTTAAAACTTCATCTTTAGTTGCGATTCCCAGGGCAGCAACCTCTCTTGAGTTTCCTTCTTCCTCATGGAGTATATGGTGCTATATTTACAGCTGCTAAACTCCTTGGCCAGTCAGTATCTTTCAATACCTAGCCAAACCTTTTCCCACCTTTAGCATCCACCACTGCCCCTTACCAAGACCCCACTCTAGCTAAACTACCTTCTCATGTCTAAGACATAAAGTACACATTTCTGAAAGTCTTTCTAAATGCCATTATTTTTAAAATACAATTCACATAACTGAAATTCACCATTTTCACCATTTTATTATTTATTTTGAGACAAGGTCTCGCTCTGTTGCCCAGGCTCAAGTGCAATCCAGCTGGTGCAATCACGGCTCACTGCAGCCTCAACCTCCAAGACTCCAGTGATCCTCTCACCTCAGCTCCAAAATAGCTGAGACTAAAGGCACATGCCACCACGCCTAGCTAATTTTTGTACTTTTTAAATAGAGACAGGGTTTCAAATGTTGCCCAGGCTGGTCTCAAACTCCTGGACTCATGTAATCTTCCTGTTTCGCCCTCCCAAAGGGCTAGATTTACAGGTATGAGCCACTGCACCTGGGCTTTAACCATTTTAAGTGTACAATTTAATGACATTTAGTACATTCACAGTGTAGTACAACCAACATTACTATCTAGTTCCAGAACATTTTCATCACTCCGAAAGGAAACCCTGTATTCATCAAGCAGTCACTGCCCACATTCCCTCCTCAACCCCGGAAAACCACATCTGCTTTCTGTCTCTATGGATTTGCCTATTCTGAATATTAAATGAAACCACATAATATGTGGCCTTTGTGTCTAGTTTCCTTCATTTAACAAAACGTTTTCAAGGTTTATCCATGTTGGAGCATGTTATCAATACTTCCTTCTTTTTATAACTAAATAATATTCCACTGTGTGGTATACACACATACAATGGAACACTATTCCATCTTTAAAAAGAAGGAAATCCAGCCAGATGTGGTAGCTCACAACTGTAATCCAAGCACTCTGGAAGGAAGGCCAAGGTGGGAGGAACACTTGAGCCCAGGGTTCAGGAGTTCCAGACTAGCCTAGGACACATAGTGAGACCCCATCTCTATTTTTTTTTTTTTTAAAGAGACCTCCTGTCATTTGCAGCAACACAGATGAACCTGGAGGATATTATGTTAAGTGAAATAAGCCAGGCCCAGAAAGACAAATAGGACACAATCTCACTTATATGTGGAATCTTAAAAAGTTGAATTCATAGAAGTAGAGAATAGAATGGTGGTTACCAGAGGATAGAGGTGAGGGGTTTAGGGAAAGTTAGTCAAAAGGTACATAATTTCAGTTAGGAAGAATGAGTTCAAGAACTTCAGCTGCAAAACATGCTTACCATAGTTAATAACAATGTATTGTATTCTTGCAAATTGCAAAGAGACTAGATAAGTGTTCTCACAACCAAAACACAAGTATGAGAAGTCATGCTTACCTTAATTAGCTTGATTTAAGCCATTCCACAATGAATACATATTTCAAAAGAATACACTGTACATGATAAACATATCCAATTTTTACTTGTTAATTAAGAAAAAAAGGTAAGTGCCAATTCAATGGCAGGGATATCTGTCCTTTCGATTTATTAATTTATCCCCAGTGCCCATAAGAGAACATAGCATGTAGGTTGGCACCCAATAAATCTTTGTTGAATGAACAGATATTGGGCCTACAATCTGTTGCTGAGAAGAGGTTGCCACATTAGATGGATCATGGACTGGATAGTTTCTCACAGTTCCACCTGGCTCACTTTATTTCCCCTCTCTGGTCTCTCTGGTCTCTCCAGACTTTTGAACTTGTGACTCCTCTTCTTTCTTTGCTTCCTGGTCACTTACTTCCTGGCATCATATTAATCTTTTCATTGGTATAATATTCAAAAAAGCCTAAGTTATCACTGCAGTCCATGTAAATCACCTCCTATTCGTCTCCTTTTCCTCCCAGGGACAATCCCCATACACACAGTAGAAACTCCATAAACAGGCACTAAAGAGCTCCTCTGGCATTCTGCCAAACCTGTTTCCTCTTAGCTTCTCCCTATACTCCTCCATTGTCAGTGACTGGACACCATACAGGAAAGCCTGTTTCTCTCTTCTCTGGCACCTTGCAGACATGACACAATGAACAACATTCAATGTGATGACTTCAATGATCACTGAGAGATATCTCTGCATATCCCTTCAGCTTTAGTCCAGAAAATTTTAAGAGACTGTTTTCAAGGTGGAGACTTCATAGCTCCCCAAATTGTTCTTTTAAACATCTCAATAGTACTAAAACACTTTTTGTGAAGCTGTTTCAGATTGTTAATTGTAAAAATGTTATCTTTTATGTGTTGTCTGAAATGCTACCATTTTTGCTATAGTTGCCTAAAACCTGATTGTGGCATCACATTTGTTACCTAAGTATGTAAGATAATTGATTCCAGAGGCTGAAACGCCTTTCATCTTGTTTCCATTCTGTTCTGTTTTAGTCTTTAATGACTCATCTTAAACTGCACCTTAACTTGTAATTTATCTCATTCCTTTCAGAAGCAGGAGAATAATTTTGCTGTTGTTGTTGCGTGCTTTTTAAGATAGGGTCTTGCTGTCGCTGGGGCTGGTGTGCAGCAGCATCATCATGGCTAACTGCCTCAAGCTCTTGAGCTCAAACGGATCCTCCTGCCACAGCCTCCTGAGTAGCTGGGACTATACGGCATATACCACTGTGCTTGGCTAATTTTTAAAAATTTTTTGTAGGCCAGGTGCGGCGGTGGCTCACGCCTGTCATCTCAGCACTTTGGGAGGCCGAGGAGGGCGGATCATGAGGTCAGGAGATAGAGACCATCCTGGCTAACATGGTGAAACCCCGTCTCTAATAAAAATACAAAAAGAAAATTAGCTGCACATAGTGGCAGGTGCCTGTAGTCCCAGCTGCTCCAGAACCCGGGAGGCAGAGCTTGCAATGAGCCGAGATGGCACCACTGCACTCCAGAATAAAATAAAATAAAACAAAATATTTCTAGAGTTGGGGGTGTAGCTATGTTGGCCAGGCTGGTCTCAAACTCCAGAGCTCAAGCAATTCCTTCCACCTCAGCCTCCCAAAGTCCTGGGATTACAGGTGTGAGCCACTGTACTCAGCCCTGTTTTTTTTTAATCAAAATTCCTCCAGGAATTTTCTGCTTCGTATTATGTGAAACTTCACCACTATCCTCCCCAAAACAGTAAATGTACAATGGTGGACATGCAGTGAGAAACTCCATTAATGTGCCAGGCATTGGAGGCTCATGCCTGTAATCCCAGCACTTTGGGAGGTCAAGGCAGGTGGATCACTCAAGGTCAGGAGTTCGAGACCAGTCTGGCTAACATAACAAAACTCCATCTCTACTAAAATACAAAAATTAGCCAGTTGTAGTGGTGCACACCTGTAATTCCAACTACTCAGGAGGCTGAGGCACAAGAATCACTTGAACCTAGGACGTGGAGGTTGCAGTGAGCCGTAATCACACCATTGCACTCCAGCCTGGGTGACAGAGTGAGACTCTGTCTAAAAAAAAAAAAAAAAAAAAAAAAAAAAAAAAGACACTCCATTAATGATGGCTGCTATTTTTGTAATGATCAGAGACTACTCATTACCGTAGAGCTGTCTGGCAGCCTGGGCAAAGGCACTGGGCCCAGAAAGTGTGCCTGAAGAATGCCTGCCTGTTTTACAATCTTGCTTAGGATCTTCCCTGGCCTAAGCTGCTGGGTCTACATTACATGGAAAGACAAGAAAACAGGAGCTGGGGGAATGGTGCTGGAAAGAAACAAGAGCACACTTTTGGATAACTTCCAGAAAAAAGTGGGTATAGACTGGGAGAGAAGGAGGATTCTATAACTAAAGTCTTCCTGCAATTTTAACAAATTTGGAGGGCATGTTATTCAGCAGTTTTTGTGTTGAGAAACAAATACCTAATAATATCATGCTCCTAAATTCATTGTCATTTCATTTTTCTAAGATCATATACAGGATTACATTTAACATTTGAGATCTTACACAGATGCCTTAAAATTAACAAACTATCATCCTTTGGTAAAACTCAAACTCTATTATCACCGGAAGCACTATATTTGTTCAACTGTGCTTGCGATATCAGAATAGCCAGTTACCTTTTCTTTGGAGGGTAGGCCAAAAATTCTGATCGATTTACCAATGGATCTTCATCTGCTGCAATTGTGAAAGCTTGTTCGTCTTAATTCGGTTCAGATCTACAAAAACAGAAAAAAGGCAAATGGATGAACCAGTGGATGGACAAAGCTAATCAGAAACATACAGTCTCATTGGTTGCCAGATATTCCAAAATTATATGTGCTTTGAGATGTCAAACTGTTAAATTTCAAGACATTTTACCAATTTTATAACAAATGTGATTTGCGTGTGTGTGTGTGTGTGTGTGTGTGTGTGTGTGTGTTTTACAATGAACTTAATTGGCTATATTTACAATAAACTAAGAACAAATGACTATTCAATATGTACACAGCCTCCTGGGGCTTAAAATCATTGTATGTAATTTGCACTAATGAGTTTCCACTTAATTTTTAAAATGGCGATTCAGAAAGCCTGCTCCTATGAAACTTGTCAAATCACAGATTTTAAAAATACAGATTGAATAAGATTATTATTTGGAGAGCTCACGCTATTCTTCATCATTTCAGCAGTTTATAAAAGCAATTTTTAATACTTCAACAGGAAACAAAAATTCAATTGAACCCTCTTCCTAAAAAGCACAAGGAAACTATGTGCTCCATTATCTTCATAGTTGTGTGCATATATTTCAGGTAAAATGTGCTTTTTAATTAATTTGTAGAGGAGCAATGAGTTAAGGAGTCAAGAAATTACAGATTAACAAACCAAAGTTAGAAAATAAGCTGGTCTTCAAATCTCACATGCAGCAGAAGAGAAAAAGCAGCAAACATGGGCAATGACACAGCTATGGGGCAGATGTTGTCAAGGTATAAAGCACAAGACAGGCTGAGCTCATATGAAAAATTCACTATTCATATACCTCTCTCCCTGTAATCCTCACTGGCTATAAAGCAAGATATGGAGGAGGTAATATTGCTTTGCTCAATTTTTATTTATTTTCATGTACTCTAAAATGGTAACCAAATATTTCTATGGCCTGAGATCCTAAGATAGGAATAAAGCATCTCTGAAAATCAGTGGCTGAAATTATATGCCATGTTTTGAACATTTATTCATAATTATCTTTATTAGGTTTTAAGTTATTTCCAGGTCATATTGCTTCCCTCTCCCTTTTTAAAAGTGTCAATTTTATTCACTCAAAATGCTATTCGGTAATGCTTAAAATCATTCCTACAATCTTTTTTTTTTGAGACGGAGTCTCACTCTGTCACCCAGACTGGAGTGCAGTGGCCAGATCTCAGCTCACTGCAAGCTCCGCCTCCCGAGTTCACGCCATTCTCCTGCCTCAGCCTCCCGAGTAGCTGGGACTACAGGCGCCGCCACCTCGCCCGGTTAGTTTTTTTTTGTATTTTTAGTAGAGACGGGGTTTCACCGTGTTAGCCAGGATGGTCTCGATCTCCTGACCTCGTGATCCGCCCGTCTCGGCCTCCCAAAGTGCTGGGATTACAGGCTTGAGCCACCGCGCCCGGCCTCCTACAATCTTTATAAACCAGATGTTTCTCTTCAGATTTCTAATTCCTTCCCAGTCTCCTTTCTTTTTAAAAATTTCTCTGATTTCCATTTTAGTACTCCTTTTCTGCCTTACTTCCAATAAAAGCTGCTTTCTTGTTTAACATGTCTGTCCTGAGCCAAAATCCTTTTCTTTGAATCCTAAATACTTCATAGCTATGCAAAAATCACTCAAAGCTAATTACAAATTGCCATGATAGAGGCAGTCAATAAAGACATTATGTTCACGATAAGCATTCACCACCCTGATGGTGATTCCTTCAGAGTAGACAGAAGGTGAAGGCAGAACAACACTAACATCAGATTAGACTCCGTACTTGATCTTATTTTACTAGGTCAAGCCATTTTTCAGTTTTCCATCTGGACACTGCTGCTCCTTCTCCAAAGTATCCAAGGAAGTCATCAGATTCAGAATACTATGAAATCTCCTTCAGGATAGTTTTGGTTTTAAAAGAATTCATCACTTAATAGTTGCATACTGTAAAAATGCTTTATAGGAAATCCAATTCTTAGAGAAAAATGATAGTTGCAGTTACTAAAAATAAACATTTAAAAACAGTAACTTCTCTACTTAGAATAGGGGTCAAAAGCCTTTCTTTAGTAGGGGGAAAAATCTATTATATGCTTGTATGTATTCTCTCATTTGATCTTCTAATAACCCTGTGTTCAAAAGAGCTGTTACTATGATCTCCGTTTTACTGCTGAGGAAACAGACTGAGAAAGGTCATAATTTGCTTAATATTACCCAGCAAACAAGTGGTGTGAAACTAACTAGAATCCAGGCCTTTGGTGATATTTAGTTCCCTTTCCAGTATACCAAACTGCCTCAATGGCAACTTAATTTTGTTTTGCAAAGAGAAATGGTTAAAAAGAAATCATTTTAAAGAGACTTGGAAAATTTTCTTAGAATCATTAAACTTGATACCTTTTACTCATTCAACGACTACTATGTAATAAGCATTCAACAAATATAATTTTTAAAAAGATTTGTTTAAATGATGGTCAGTTAGCAGTGGGAGAGAAAGAAAGAAGACATAACTTGAAGCATAAGTTTATCAACTCTTTTTTTTTTAAGGGTGAGGGAGATTATATAAGACATCTTTCTCCTAGAGGAGCTCCCTAGCCTATGTTGACCCTTTTTTCTAAGAACTATGTAATTCTCAACTCCATGCCAAGTCATACTTGTACTATGGGGCTCCCATCTTTTTTTTTTTTTTTTTTTGAGACGGAGTCTCCCTCTGTCGCCCAGGCTGGAGTGCAGTGGCCGGATCTCAGCTCACTGCAAGCTCCGCCCCCCCCCCCCCCGGTTTACGCCATTCTCCTGCCTCAGCCTCCGGAGTAGCTGGGACTACAGGCGCCCGCCACCTCGCCCGACTCCTTTTTTGTATTTTTTAGTAGAGACGGGGTTTCACCGTGTTAGCCAGGATGGTCTCGATCTCCTTACCTCGTGATCCGCCTGTCTTGGCCTCCCAAAGTGCTGGGATTACAGGCTTGAGCCACCGCGCCCGGCCTACTCCCATCTTTGTCAAAGCTGGACACAGGACACAAACTGAGACAGTCAATGTGTTCTTCTTAGAACGAGAAATTGAGATGAAGAGGGTCTAGTCTGGTGGAGGCTGCAAGCTACCTCTAAGTGCTGTTTCAGTCTATAGGAAAAAGACAGTCAGCAAAGAGAGAATGAAAGAATGAATGTGCTGCTCAGAGTGAATCTGACCCAAGAGGTCACTAATCTCCCGTTTCTCCCAGGAGAAAAAACGAGAGAGAAAAAGAGAAAAAGACAGAGAGAGAGAGAAATGAGAGAGAGAGAAGGAAGGAAGGAAGGAAGGAAGGAAGGGAGGGAGGGAGGGAGGGAGGGAGGGAGGGTGGGTCTCGGCACAGGAGTGTTCTTGGGCTTCCTTGTTACCGCCATAGCCCCTGAGTGGCCCAAAGCACTTCCTTCCCTAGGTTTCCTAGGGTTCTAAGAAGCCCCTGGCATCTAGGGTAAATGCTCCCCCTTTTTATGAGCTTATTTTTTGAACTGATTTGTGATAACTGCAAGAAAAAATGATCTTGTTCAAGACAGTAAAAAAATGTATTTTAAAAATAGAGCTATCACCAGAATGTGTTATAAAAGAATATACTGCAGAAGCCCGAAGGGTTCAGAAACACCCCATCATTCATTTTACACAGTGAAAAGCCTACAATGCTACATGGGCAGTGTTATATTGGCTTTTACAGGGAAAATGGCTTATTTTTGAGCAGTAACATTTCTGTGTGCTTTTAAGATTCAGAACTTTGTTGCAACTTAAGGCATAATCTGAATCACCTCTTGTTATGTCATCCAGTCTGTCAAAATTAAGTATAAATCTAATCACAATAAAGAAAAAAGGCTAAACCAAGTCAGTCTTGTTTTTAACAGAATAAACTTAACTTCTTAACTTACAGGCAAAATCACCAAGCTTTAATGTGAGACTGGCACTCTAGCTTCTTAAAGAGGGCATAAGAGGGAAGAAAAGGGGCTGGAGAAATGAATCCTACAAGGAAAACACAGTTGTGATCTTATAAATTAGAGCTTGTTGCAGGAGAGGGAATAGGGAGAAAAAAAACAAAACAAGGCAACCTGAAACCTTGAAGGCTGACTCCAATCTCTCCATTCTAGATATGAAAAGACTGAAACCAAGAGAGATGATCTCAGCTGCTTTATTTATTCAATAAAAACATGTTGAGGCTGGGGCACAGTGGTTCATGCTTGTAATCCTAGCACTTTGGGAGGCCAAAGCAGGAGGACTGCTTAAGTCCAGGAGTTCAAGACCATTTGAGAAAGAGCAAGATGCCGTCTCTACAGAAAATTTTTAAAGACTAGCCAGGCATGGTGGCACATGCCTGTAGTCCCAGTTCCTCAGGAGGCTTAGGCAGGAGGATCACTTGAGCCTGGGAAGCTGAGGCTAAGGCTGCAGTGAACCATGATCATGCCACTGTACTCCAGCCTGGGGCAACAGAATGAGACTCTACCTCAAAAACAAAACAAAACAAACTGAGAATGTGCTCCATGCCAAGTACTGTGTCTGGCACTAGAATTGGCAGTGTTATTCAGTTAAGTCACCTAACTCCTAGGCTGTGCGTTTTTCTCTTCATCTTGATACTCGCTGCAAATGGAAAAGTCCACAGGCCTAAAATAGCCCACTTTTTTGTTTTCTATGTTGATCTTGGGGGGAAAAATGGCTTTGTTGCTAATATTTGAAAGGCAGGAAGATTCACATAAAATTCCAAACTCCTGTTTCTCTGGGAAAATCTAAAACTCTGGCCACAGGGGCCAACTTTCTTGGAGGAGATGACTGAATGAAGCTGTGTTGTGAGCTGCCTTTTGTCACTGGGCACGTAATTTCCAAAGTACTCAGCTAGCTGCATCACTTATTTTCCTTTCAAACCTATCTCCTGTAGGTAGCCATGCTTGTGCCCCCAGAACTATACTGTCTTCCTAAATCTTTTCTTCCAAATGAAAATCGACCACCCAAATCCAAATTTTTTAGCAGGTTACAAAAAGGTTTAAACCAAGTTATATATCAACTGCAGACATATTCTTCAAAAATACAAATTAACATGGCATCTAGTTTATTCTCTCTCAGGACCCCAGTTCCACCTTGCTTTCACTCTCACAGGCTTTCTCCTTGGCAAAGCAAATTTAAGAACGAAACTCTATACACAACCTCTTTTTTCAATGGTGCTACTGGGTATTTCCCTCTTCAAAGGTTAGAGGGTTTTTCTACCTACTAAACTACAGCCACTGCTCAGTTACGCCACTGAGGATCAAGTCAATGTGAAAACACACAAGTGGAGAGGGAGTCAAGGACAATTGTGAGGAAGGGCTCCAATAACTCTGGCCTGGGTTTCTTGAGTACATTTCAGTCACTGTAGTCAGTCCTAAGGCTTTCCCAACACTTCATGGAATGCCTCACATGGAGTCTTATTTTTAAAGGAGCCTCCATTTTCTAACAGCTTCTATTAGTACATACCTACACAATGTTTAGTCCCTCTCCTCTCTCCAAATATATTCAACATAGCCATCCTTCACTCTTTTGCCATTTCAGGATGCACAGTTCTCCCATCTTGAGCCCATCTCTCCCAGGCTTCACTGAGGTTAACTAGGTTCCCTCTTCTTTAAGCAAAGAAAGGTCAGCAAGGCATTTTTTTGTCCATTATTTGTGACTATAGGGCACCATTTCACCATTAGCCTAAAAGAAAACTAAAATATAAAATTCCCAGTAATTCTCCCATTTGTCATTGTGCAAAACCTTCATCAAGTCAGTAGATTTGAAAGTCAATTTATGAGAGCACATGACAATAATAATAGTAGGAGTAACTGACATTTACTGAACACTTACCACGCGCCCAGTAACAAAAAGTACGCCTTTTACATGCATCATCTCACTTAGTATTCCCATCTATAACAAAGGAACTCTTTCTGTGCTCCTTTAACAGAAAACTGAGGCTTGTGAGATGAGGCCAATAAAAGCTGAGGTAGTGAATGTTAGAGCTGAGCTTAAAACCATTTCCTTCACTGCCATACACCACAATTCCCGCCTGTTTCTCCACACCTGCTGCTCATGCCTCCTTGAACTCCTTTCTTACTTTCCAAGTAACTCATATCCACACTTCAAACCCCAGCTGAGATGAAACTTTATCAGGTCATCATGCCTACTGCTCTAGGTGGGCTTCCTGGAGGCTGAGTCCGCAACATTTCATCCTTGGATCCCTAGGGCCCAGTGCTGTTAAGTGTTAATAAATGCCTGATGAATTGAATTGGATAAAATGGAACCACAGGTTCTGACGGCTACCCAGGTTAATATGTGCCTGGAGTGGGATGCTATGGCCTTGCTAAGAACTTGCAATTAGGCCAGTGGAATAAAGAGCTGCTCTGGCATTTACCTTTACTCTTCCCAGGCAAACTCACCTACGGACATCAATGCTAAGGAAGGGAGGAGGAGGGATAAGAGGCAAATTAAAGTCCAGTACTCCTGTTGACAGGAGTTGGTGTGTGGTGGAGGCGTCTTCAAGGTTGACTGGGAGGAGGAAAGCCTGGGGAACAGAGAGAGTTTGTCCCCCAATAGTCTACCAGGGGAACGTTAATCTCCTGTGACTGGCCTGGGGTTACAAAATTCTAAAATTTATATATATGTCCTCAGTCAAGTCATTCTTTGCTAGTCTAGCACGGTCCCTTAGGATAGATGTTAAATAAACAAACAGCATGCATTTTACTCTGAGGCCATACTTATCAACATTACCAATAAGAACAATTTTCGCTGAGTGCTTAACTTGGATCAGACCCTCTGCTAAACTCTGTACATGTACTATCTTGTTTAATCTCCACCACAGTCCTACAAAGAATACTTATAAGTGAGGAAATGCAGGTCTGTAACAGATAAATGGCTTGCCAAAGGTCACTTACCAAATGACTGACAGTAAGGGCAGTGGCTAGTAGGATAAATGTAGTTTTCATTAATAATGCTTGTAGAGTTTTTAATTCTTCTACTCCGCCTCTTTAAAAATTACTTCCTAAATACAGGCTGAGCAGCATACAACAAATTTCACTCTTCTCTAAAAGATCCAGGGAAAATGCTTCCACTTCTATTAAGCCTTTCTAAACACTATTTGTGATAGAGATTGCTAATAGTCATCTATATTTACATTCTCTGCCTGAACACATACTTTGCCTAAATTTCCCAATATTCATTGCAGTAAGGTCAAGACATGTGACTGAATCCAAAATGTAAATAAAAATGTTACGTAAGCCAGGTGTGATGGCTCACACCTATAATCCCAGCATCTTGGGAGGCTGAGGAGGGAGGATCCCTTGAGGCCAGGAGTTCGAGACTAGCCTGGGCAACACAGTGAGACTCCATCTCTATGAAAATTAAAATAAATAATTAGCCAGGTGTGGTGTCGCACACCTGTAGTACCAGCTACTTGAGAGGCTGAGGTAGGAGGATCACTTGAGCCCGGGAGTTCAAGGCTGCAGTGAGCTATGACTGCGCCACTGCACTCCAGCTTGTGCAAGAGAGCAAGACGCCATCTCTTAAAAAAAAAAAATGCTGGGTCCAGGCACAGTCGCTCGTCGCTCACACCTGTAATCCCAGCACTTTGGGAGGCAGAGGTGGGCGGATCACTGAGATTAGGAGTTCCAGACCAGCCTGGCCAACAAGGTGAAACCCCATTTCTACTCAAAATACAAAAATTAGCCAGGCGTGGTTGTGCGCGCCTGTAGTCCCAGCTTCTCAGGAAGCTGAGAAACGAGAATCGCTTGAACCTGGGAGGTGGAGGTTGCAGTGAGCCGTGATAGTGCCACTGCACTCCAGCCTGGGTGACAGAGTGAGACTCCATCTCAAAATAAATAAAATAAAATAAAATAAAATAAAATAAAATAAAATAAAATAAAATAAAATAAAATAAAATAAGAAATGTTGGTTGCCAAACTTCTGGGCTAGGCCCATACAAACCTCTCTGGCTTGAGCCTCAGTCTCTCCTACCCTCTGCTGGTCAAATGGAAAGGGCTCCAAGCACCTGCAGGAGGGCAGAGCCATACAATTTCACTCCTGAATGACTGGGGGAATCAATAGCCTCCTTGCCAACACACTCTAAGCTTAAACAAGAAATAAACATATATTAAGGCACTGGGGTTTTGGGTCATTATAGCAGTCAGCCTACCTTTAAGAAGTATTCTTACTATCATAATTTTCATTTCACCAACAGCAACCGCTATAATTTATTGAAGGTATACTAAGTAGTAGGCATTATATTCTTTTATATACATTATTTTATTCACTTCTATGAGGTAGCAAAATCATACAGATAACAAAATCAAGGGTCAGAGATCAGTAATCATTTCCTCTTCTGAATATTAAAGCATTTACAGTCTGAAAGATTTCCAGAATAATTATGTAATACCTTGTTATACATGTTGCATTGATGGGTTAAGCAGTTTTTAACATCCTGTAGTTAGTTGAGATTTTCCTTTAACTCAAAATTTGTTTCCCTCATTTGGATAAACAGCTAAGAGGAGAGGGGCTGGGTCTTACATGTCTAAATTCTGTATCATTTTACACATTGTCTCATGAATATACAAATTAATAGATATAATTATATTCTTTATGCCATTTCTCACAGGCATGTATGCATTATGTCTCACTCCTTCTCTACTGTGTTTTAGTCAACAAACCCCTTGAGTAAATCTGACCAAGAAAATTGGCTTGCTACGAAGAGTTGCTTAGGATGCTGTTTATTTCAGGCCCATAACTTAATGAGTATCATTAATGCAATTTTTCAATACTGCAATTACATGCATGAATGTACATAAACACTTAGCAAAGTGGCTGGCATATAGCTGATGGTCAATAAATGATTGTTTCCCTTCTCCTCTATCCCAATAGCTACTTTAAGTACAATCATATGCTGCTTGAATGTGATCAAGGGAAAAATGTTAAGCTGGTAAGTAGAGGATGATTTTAATTACCAGGAATATTTTCCCAACTGGGAGGAAGACTGTCTAAAATGTTAGGAGCCAGGGCCAAACAAAAATCAATTGCTAGTTGCAAGATTATCCTATTCATAAAAATCTGTCCTGATACAACCTCAGGAACATGAATTGTGGAGAAGCTGAGGAGCCAGTGCTTATTCACTGCCATGAGCTGCAGAATGGTATCCTGGGATTCACCTTCTGTTTGCTCAGTGCTATAGGTTTGACCATGTGGCATTCCCTAGAACCATGGCATCATTATTTGTAGCCAAACACTAACATGCCCTCCTATAGATCCTAGAATATTCTCCACATTTTGTCAGAAAACAGTATGCTAGCATCTGAAGATCTGATTTTTCTGAGGCTATTTCCAGCCCTTGCCTATCCATAGAACTCCATTTCCTACTTAAGATATTCGAAGAAGCTTAATATGATGCAGACACTTGATTTCGTATGGTGACATTCCACAATTCTGTGACATAAGCTAATTAATGTAAATTAATTAACGTAAATATTTCAACTGCTCTTCATTTAAATATCATGTTCCAAAAAGTCTCTCTCCTTTGAAGATTTCAAGATGAAATGGAGTACAAATATGGTCAGTTACTTTATTTAGTATAAACATTTGGACTTCTTATTCCTGTTCTTCATCAATTGTAATATCTACTTTGTTGACAGGATGGACTTTTCCCAGGGTAATTTTCCCTTTAACATCAGGGTATCATCCTCAACAGCAGGCAATAAGGTTAATGCTATAATCAGCTATTACGTCGGCATATTCGACTTTAGCTGCTGTTCAAATATAGCAACACAGAGTATGGAACACCCAAGCTAGAAAAATATGGTCTTAAAAATTAGTGAATCAAACTCTGGGTAACAACTTTAAAAAAATAAATATTCTTTTAAAAATTTTATCATATTCTTTTAAAAATAAAATTCTTTTTAAAATGCTAAGTGAAAAAAGCCAATTTTAAAAGATCACATTTATGTAACATTCCCAAAATGACAAATTTAGAGTTGGAGAACTGATTAGCAGCTGCCAGGAGTTAGGGACTGTGAGAGTAACAGGAATGAATGTGGCTATAAAGGGGTAGTACAGGGGAGATCTGATTTTTTTTTTTTTTTTTTTTTTTTTTTGATACAGAGTCTTGCTGCGTCGCCAGGCTGGAGTGCACTGGCACGATCTCGGCCCACTGCAACTTCCGCCTCCTGGGCGATTCTCCTGCCTCAGCCTCCCGAGTAACCGGGATTATAGGCACTTGACACTACGCCTGGCTAATTTTTGTATTTTTAGTAGAGACGGGGTTTCACCATGTTGGCCAAGATGGTCTCTATCTCTTGACTTCATGATACGCCCACCTCAGTCTCCCAAAGTGCTAGGATTACAGGCGTGAGCCACTGCGCCTGGCCAAGATCTTTTTAGTGATACAATAGTTCTGTATCTTGATTGTGGCAGTGACTACACGAAAATACACATGATATGATGACACAGAACCATACACGTACTTTAAACCAATGTTAATTTCCTGGTTTTAATACTGCACTATAGTTAAGACATAATAGGAGAAACTGGGTGAAGAATAACCAGGACCTCTCTGGACCATCTTTGCAAGTTCCTATAAATTTATAATTATCTCAAAATAAAGTTAAAAATATAGCTTAAAATGTTGAATTATAAACATATTTCACAGAATAATCTATTCAACTCATATTATTAAATAATATCCAAGCCTCTGTAAAAATCTCTTATCATCTGACTTTCCATTTTGTACATAAAGCAATTACTGATTATCCTGATGGGAGAAGGGAGTGAAAATAGAGGTTTTAGAGTTGGTTTTGCTATCAGGATGCTTACTGTTCATAACACTGTCAGTAACAGAATATTTTGGCAGTCAATATCTGGGTATTTTACAAAGGAGTAGGTAGCATACAATATGTAAAAAATAAAAACATGTATTTAAAGTCTCCTTATATCCTAAAATCTGTAAGATTTTTTCCATTAAAAAAAAAAAGAGAGAGAAAGAAAGGCTGAGAGCAGCAGTACACACCTGTTATCCCAGCACTTTGGGAAGCTGAGGCAGGTGGATTGCTTGAGACCAGCTTGGGCAACAAGGTGAAACCCTGTCTCTACAAAAAAATACAAAAAGTAGCTGGGTGTGATGACACATGCCTGTAGTCCCAGCTACTTGGGAGACTGAGGTGGGAGGATCTCTTGAGCCTGGGAGGTTGAGGCTGCAGTGAACTGAGATAGTGCTACCATACTCCAGCCTGGGTGGCAGAGTAAGACTCTGTCTAAAAAAATAATAATAAAATAAATAATAAAACAGAGATCCATCTAACATACTTTAAACGTAATTTAAAAATAAAAAAACATATTTTGTGGTTTCTATGTGCTAATCAAGATGTCACTGTGCATATGATTATACGTAATTTCCAAAATATATTATTAGACTTATGTGACTACCAAACAATAGACTTTTTTAAATGTACACATGGCAATAGTTTCTACAATTCAAATATCTCTCTGGCTAAATTAATACAAATTTTTGCAATGTGCCAATAATAAATAAGAGACAAAAAGAATTCTGGAAGCTGGGAGATGCAAATCAAGCAAAGTCAGTGTAAGTCATTTTCACTAGGGTTTCAGACAGAGATCTTTTATCACTGGTTGAAATATAACATTCTGGGACTACATCACAAACACGCCCCCTGATTCCCTGTATCTCACACCTAGACGGGCTCAACACCAGTTTGTCATGACTGAATCTAAAGAGACACTGGCAGCACTTCATAAATACCTTCCTGTTCGCTCCTTTCTATGGTGATGCAATTTGACCTACATTTCCAGTGCCCATTGAAACTTCATGGGAGGGGGAAGAGGAGAGTTTTTCATTTCTCCTACCCTCTGATTAACTAGGACAGCAAATGCCACTCAAGGGACTGCTACTGGGCAGAAGCAAAGGGGAAAAAAAGTCATGCCAGTAGGAAATTCCACAGGAGGACATTTAAAATACTGCGTTCTCTGATTCTGCAAACAAACTGTCATGGCTTTATAAGACAACAGCAAGGAAGAATTGCCCCACTTTACACCATAATAAGACCAGAACACTAAGGGCTATTTTATTTACCTCAGGCTCCCTATGGGATGAAAATTAAACTTGAACTATAGATTATTATCCTTGCCACAGTCTTTTTTAAAAATAAACTTTTAATTTTAGGATGACTTTAAATTTACAGAAAACTTGCAAAGATTATACAGAGAGTTCCTGTAAACCCGACACCTAGTTTTTCCTCCTGTTAACCTCTTATATAAGTATGGTATCTTTGTCACAGCTAATGAACCAATACCAACATGTGATTATGTATTTTCCTTCAGCTTTAAGGCATGATTGACAAAATTATACAGTGTAAATAGGATGTTTTATGTATATGTTATAAAATAATTAAATCAAGCTAATTAGCATATCTGTTGCCTCATTTTTTTGGGGGGGTGAGAACATTTAAGATCTACTCTCAGCAATTTTCAAGTATACAGTATTATTAACTATAGTCACCATTACTGCATAACAGATTCCTTGAACTCATTCATCCTAACTGAAACTTGTACTCTTTGATCAACATCTCCCCATTTCCCTCATCACTCCCCCAACTCCCAGCCTCTGGCAACCATTATTCTACTCTCTGCTTCTGTGGTTCAATATTTTTACATTCCACATGTGAGATTCCTGCAGTATTTCCCTTTTTGTGTCTGGCTTATTTCACTTAATATCCTCCAGGTTCATCCATGTTGTCGAAAATGAGGGGATTTCCTTCTTTTTTAAGGCTGAATAGTCTTACATTATTTGCATATATACACTGGATATCACTTTTTTTTTTTTTTTTTTTTTTTTTTTTTTGAGACAGAGTCTCGTTCTGGAGTATAGTGGCGCGATCCTAGCTCACTGCAACCTTCACCTCTCAGGTTGAAGCAATTCTCCTGTCTCTGCCTCTCAAGTAGCTGGGACTACAGGTGTATGCTACCATGCCCTGCTAATTTTTTGTATTTTTAGTAGAAATGGGTTTTCACCATGTTGGCCTGGCTAAATTGAACTCCTGGTCTCAAATGATTCACCCACCTTGGCCTCCCAAAGTGCTGAGATTATAGGCATAAGCCACTGTGCCTGGCCTAAATATCACATTTTCTTTATCCATTCATCCATTGATGGATACCAAGATTGACTCCACATCTTGGCTATTGTGAATAATGCTGCAATGAACATGGAAGTGCAGATACCTCTGTGACATACTGATTTCCTTTGGATATATATCCAGAAGTAGGACTGATGGGTCATATAGTTCTTTTCTATTTTTAATTTTTTTGATAAACCTCCATACTGTTTTTCATAATGGCTGTACTATAATTTACATCCCCACTACCAATGTACAAAGATTCCCTTTTCTCCACATACTAACCAATACTTGTTATCTTCTGTCTTTTTGAATAGCCATTCTAACAGGAGTGAGGTGATATCTCACTGTGGTTTTAACTTGCATGTCCCTGATGATTAGTGATATTGAGTATCTTTTCATATACCTGTTGGCCATATGTACATCTTCTTTGTCAATTCAGGTTCTTTCTCCTTTTTTAATTGGGTTATCTGTTTTGTTATTATGTTGAGTTCCTTATATATTTTAGATATCAACCCCTTATCAGATGTATGGTTTGCAAATATTTTCTCCCATACTGTTGATGGTCTTTTCACTCTGTTGACTATTTCCTTTGTTATACAGAAGCTGTTTAGTTTGATGCAACCCCATTTTTCTATTTTTTGGTTACCTGTGCTTTTGGGGTGATATCCAAAAAATCATTGCCCAGGCCAATGTCAGCAAGCTGTCTCTTTCCTCCCTTTCCATATTGCACTCTTTGGAAAGAAGTCACTAGGCACAGCTCAGATTTAAAAGATGGGCAGTGGGCTGCGTGCGGTAGCTCACAATGTAATCCCAGCACTTTGGGAGGCTGAGGCAGGTGAATCGCTTGAGCCCAGGAGTTCAAGACCAGCCTAGGCAACACAGTGAAATCCCATCTCTATAAAAAAATACAAAAAAAAAAAAAAAATTACCTGGGCATGGTGGCACACACCTGTAGTTCCAGCTACTCAGAGGCTGAGGTGGGAAGACACCTTGAGCCCAAGAGACGGAGGCTGCAGTGAGCTAAGATTGCGCCACTGCACTCCAGCCTGGGTGACAGATGGAGATCCTGACCACCCCCCCCCACCGCCAAAAAATAAGAAAAAAAAAAAAAAGGTTGGCAGTGATGTTCCATCTCCTTGAGAGAAGATTATCTGCATAAATCTTTTGGAGTTGTTTTATATTAAAGATTTATCTATTATCTCCCATTTGCTTATTTATCCAATCATTTATTTATACCAGCATGGCCTCATGGATATTTATGATTTTATATCACATATTATTTGTTTATATATTTATATGAGCCTTTAAATATATATATATATACTGTATATTTTATTTGCATCTATTTTATATATTGGATTACAATCTAATACTATGTTTTTTAGCTGCTCAAATTGTTCTAGGTTTGACCTTTGGGAGCTCTTTCAGTTGTCTCTTTGGTCCCTTTGACATCCCCCATCATTGTGTGTGGGGAGGGAGAGAGGGAGAGAGGGAGAGAGGGAGAGAGGGAGAGGGGGAAGAGGGGGAGGGTGGACAGGGAGAGAGAGAGAGAGGGAGTGCGGGGAGGGAGGGGGGGAGAGAGGGGGAGAGAGGGAGAGAGAGAGAGAGAGAGAGAGAGAGAGAGAGAGAGAGAGAGAGAGAGAGAGAGAGAGAGAGACTGCGTGTATTTTCTTACTTTCTGGAACTAGAAGATACTACAGGCTCATATTGTTTATTCCCTGTCCCAGGCACAGAATCTCCTTTTAATGGAGAATGGTATTAGAAACCAAGATCTAGACACTGGGTCTTAATGTTTGACACTTTAAAATTTCTACATGAACTACTTCTATAGTAAATGAACAAAATTATCTCTTTAAGTATCTTCATTTTGTGGCATAAAATAATAAATCACAAAAAGGATGCTTGGTAATCAATCAATCTTGGTAATCAGTCTACCATCTGGCTTTCAGGTTTGACAGGGTCAATAAATACCCTAATCAAGTTCCCCCAGGGGAAAAAAATATTTATTTTTTCTGTTGTTGGGGGAAACGAGAAGAAATCTAGAATTAAATGCTACTTGTTTGCTATTCTATGCAATAAGGTATCCTCTTTTCTCCCGTTAATACTAAATGATATTTCCTTGGTGTCAACTCTTAATTACCTGAGCTAATGGAAAATAGAAATATCAATCAGATCTGGCTTTGAAATACACTAGTGATGGCTTATGGCAGTTACACCTTCCTATTTATGTTTAAATAGCATAGTTACATAGGATTATTTAGGATAGTTACACCTAACCTATTTGCATATCTTAATGTTACAACTAGGTTTTTTTTGTTGTTGTTGTTTTAACTGGGAATAAATGAGTCAGCTGAACACAAGCACAGTGCCTGGAGCTTCTTGGGCAGTAGGGGTACCTAGTGGGAAGTGAACAGATTTCTAGACATAACTAAATTGCCCACACTGGAGTTAATCCCATGCAACACACACTGGGCAATTCTTCATCTCAGCCTTCAACCATTAATCTGCAATATTAACAAATGGACTATGCTAATAAAATCTCTGGTGACCTCAGACTTTTTTAAAATAGATAACAGGCTGGGGCCAGGATCTAATACTGCTAATACTACTTTTCTCTATCTTTTTTTCACTTGGACTGATTCAGATTTATATTCAATAAACATTTACTGAGCCTCTACTATGCACCAGGCAACACACCATGCACCAGGCAGCACACCATGCCTAGTGTTTCCAATTAATCCAATAATGAGAAAAAATTAAGGGCCCTGTTTCCATTTTTCCCTTTCAGCAGAGCTGCTCAAGTTGATGGAAGGTAAGTCAAGCCTTTACACAATGCTGAAGGCTCAAAAAGTTTTGGAGAAACACATGGTTTAGTGTCCAGGTCTATAGCTGTCTAATAACATCTTACAAAGAAAAGATCACAACCCTTATCCGTAAAATAAATACTGTGTAATCAAACCTACTTCTCAGGAAGAATGCATGGAAAACGTAGTCCTGGCACACACCACGGACTCTTTAAGTACTGGCTCATGTTCATATTATGCATTTCATCTATGTGTTCATCCTAAACACACCTAGGAAACACCAAAACTGCCTCACTAAGGTGTTCATTGCCTTTCTTAATTGCCAGCTTTACTTTGTAAGATCCTAAAATCATGATCTTTAAAAATGTCAGTACCTACGTCCCAATCAACCTGTCTGATAAATAAACAACACATATTCATTTAAGAGTCACAGGCCAGAGGCCAAGTTCAGTGGCTCACACCTGTAATCCTAGCACTTTGAGAGGCTGAGGCAGGTGAATTACCTGAGGACAGGAGTTTGAGATCAGCCTGGTCAACATGGTGAAATCCGTCTCTACTAAAAATACAAAAAAATTAGCTGGGCATGGTGGCGTGTGTCTGCATTCCCAACTACTTGGGAGATTGAGGCATGAGAATTGCCTGAACCTGTGAGGCAGAGGTTGCAGTGAGCCAAGATTGCGCCACTGCACTCCAGCCCGGGCGACAGAGAAGACTCCGACCCCCGCAAAAAAGAGTCGAAGGCCAGAATGGATAGGTCATATTAAAAACAGTAACAGCTAATGTTGCCTAAAAGTTTATTTTATACCACGCACTGTGTAAATGTTGCACGACAAGCTGACAAGATAGGTATTTTAACTATTTCTAATTTCCAGATGAGAAACAGGCTAGAGAGGTGAAGTAACTTGTGTAAGGTTGCCATCCAGCTGGGCTAGGCAATCTGTCCCCAAAGGAAAACAATAATAGCAGCAGCAAAAGTATACTGCTGCAACTAAACATAAAAATCCATTCCTCACCTCACAATGCTGGTTCCTTTTCAAACAATGTCACACTGGGTGCAGCAGAATGAAATAATTAAATGTGTTCTTTACTAGAGATGCAAACTGAGAGAAGGGCTTTGGATACTTCTGCCCCCAAGATGGACTCCAAAATGGGACTTCCTGCTTCCAAAATATTTTCAACAATAAATAAAATCCATCAAAGACTCCCCACAGTGTTTAGCAGAAAGTTAACTCCCTGGCCCAGCCTGGCCCAGCAGCCTGTAAGTCCCTTTACTCTCTGGCCCAACCTTATAGTTCTTAGCCCTGTAGAATGTCGTGGCTCACGCCTGTAATCCCAACACTCTGGGAGGCCGAGGCAGGCAAATCACAAGGTCAGGAGTTCAAGACCAGCCCGACCAACATGGTGAAACCTCGTCCCTATTAAAAATACAAAAAATTAGTGGGGCGTAGTGGCAGGCACCTATAATCCCAGCCTCTCGGGAGGCTGAGGCAGAATAATCACATGAACCCAGGAGGCAGAGCTCTCAGTGAGCTGAGACTGTGCCACTGCACTCCAGCCCAGGCGACAGAGTGAGACTCTGTCTCAAAAAAAAAAAAAAAAAAGAACACTCCAACTACAATGAACAAGGCCAGTTTCCAGCACACTGAAAAGTTCTCTTAAAAGTATTTGCATTTCAGGCTGCTTCCAGACCCAACTAACTTCTTGAGAAATCAGTTTAGAGGTCACTTATCTCTTCAAATAGGCAGAGTTACTCCCATACTGATTCCCTAAAATGGTTTAAGAGATTCCCAACCTACTCCCTCCTCAACCTCAGCATTCTCAGCATTGGTACTACTCAATCACAAAAAGGCATGGCTAACAGCAATCCATTTTTTTAAATTAAATAGACCAGAGTTTAAATTCTGTTTTCTATTTTCAAACTATGTGACCTTAAGCAAATCTTTTCACTTCTCTGATGGGGTTTAACTGAAAAGATAATGCAAGTAAAGCACAGCCTGGCACACATTAAGTGCTCAATAAATGATAGCCATTATCATCATTATTCCCATTCTACAGATAACAAATTGAGACTCCAAGAAGCAAACCACTAAAGGTCACAGAACTGGGGAGTAGTAGGGGTTGGGTTGAAACCAGTTCTTTTTCCTTTGTTTGCAAGTCTCTACTGAGCGCCATGCTCCACACTGAGGAGACAGTTGTGAAACAGACAGCAATGAACGCTATTCTCATGTTGTTTACTTCTAGTAGCAAAGAAAGCCATAAAATCTTTACACAAATAAACTGAAAGAGTGCTTTGAATGAGAAGGGCAGGGTGTCTGAACACACAGGGTTTTAAAGCAAGTAACAAGGTCACTGACTTTTATCTAGAAGGTCAGGGAAGGCTTCTGTGAAGAGGCGGCATTTAAAGGAGGCAAAAAGGTGTTAGGGAGATGAGGGTGGCACCAAGCACCCCAGACAAATGAAATCTCAGTAGAAAAGACACTGAGGAAGAATGGCAAGTTCAAGGAACTAAAAAGCCAGAGCATCTGGTGAGACAGAAGATGCAGGCAGGGCCAGATCAGAGGACCACTGAAAGATCTGTTCAAAGTTTTGGATATCTTGCTTCCTTTCGGCAATGGAAAGGCACCAAAAGACTGGCTGCCCTTGAGGAAACAGCAGTGAAAGGCTCACTCTGACACCAACTCCTTGCGTCAGGGCTATTTGGCACTTTCTTCATTTGTACTTCTAGGACACGTCAACTATAGCCTTTTAATATTTGTGACCTGTCTGAAAGAATCTCCGATAAAGACAGACTACGTCACTTTTCCCTCTTTTTTAATCCCACAGCTGATGCTTTTATTAAAGCACCGATTATTATAGGTAGGTGTGGACCTCTTTTCACTATTTGGTCATAAATTTCTGGAGAACAGAGTAAATATTCATCTTCCCATGTCTCAAACCTCAAAACTCAATAAAGTTATGGACTAAGACTCTATTTTGATAAGCTAAAAATCTGTTCTTTTTTTCTTTTCTGAGACAGAGTCACACTCTGTCCCCCAGGGTAGAGTGCAGTAGCGCGATCTCGGCTCACTGCAACCTTTGCTTCCCAGGTTCAAGCGATTCTCTTGCCTCAGCCTCCTGAGTAGCGGGGATTACAGGCACGTGCCACCATGCCCGGTTTTTTGTATTTTTTTTTAGTAGAGATGGGGTTTCACCATGTTAGCCAGGATGGTCTCGATCTCCTGACCTCATGATCCACCCACCTCGGCCTCCCCCAAAGTGCTGGGATTACAGGCATGAGCCACTGCGCCCAACCACATCTGTTCTTGTATTTCTAGACTGGTGGGATAAGAATCTTTTTGCTAATTCATTCTGCCTTATAAAGATCACCTGAGGTCAGGAGTTGGCGACCAGCCTGGCCAACATAGTGAAACCCCATCTCTACTAAAAATACAAAAATTAGCTGGGTATGGTGGCGCATGCCTGTAATCCCAGCTACTCAAGAGGCTAGGCAGGGGAATTGCTTGAACCCAGGAGGCCACTGTACTTCAGCCTGGGTGACAGAGCCAGACTCTATCTTAAAAAAACAAAACAAAACAAACAAACAAACAAACAAAAAACTAAAGGGATAACACATAAGGACTTAAGTTGCACTTTCCTTTTGCACCTTAACCTTAATAATAAAAAACACATTTCAGCAATGTGTCATTAAAAGTACAAGTTTTATATTTTAAGATAAATCACTTGTACAGTTCATATGCATATTTTTTAAATGTTAGTTTAATTTTAGCCAAGAACAAAATGCCCCAACAGAAGGTCTTTCAGTGATTTTCCAATTCTTCTGAGAACTGTTCAGATTCTCTCTCTGAATATTTAATTACTCTGATAAGAGTAGGGTAACTCTTTGGGCTATTTATATTAAAAGAACTGAGTCATAATCAATAGTTCACATGCTTTAAGATTTATTTTGGGATTTCAGGAGATGAGGATGATGAGATAAAACTATGAAAGTGAGATTAAGAATATGCTATAGGGTATGGTAATAATTTTGTCTGATCCACTTTCCACCATTCTGGGCCCTGCTGAGTCCCAAGAGGCTGACCTCTATGGGCAGCATCATAGACTCACCTGCTGGCCAGCTTTGAGGTAAGTCTGGCCAACAAGAGGCACTGGAAAAAGATCAAAGAGCAAAGAAAAAAGTCAGAGAGGAGAATATTCCCTCCTTGTTCCCTCCCTGCTCTGGGCTCCCTTTCTGGCAGTGGCTGAATCCCTCCAGTACGATAGCTCCTGTTTAGCAGCCCATCCACTATGGCTCCAGCTCTCACTAGACTCTAGTAACACTTTCTTCTCTTTGCTACCTCAGACCTAGGAGTGACAACAGCCTGCCATTGCTATTAGTTTCTAGGTGACAGAAACCCATGTCATCCTGAACTCTGCCCATCCTTCCGAAGATAATTCTTTCACTTAAAGTCTCTTAAACCATCTGAGTTGGATTCTGTTTCCTGCCAGATCTAAGAATGCAAACCATACACCTGTAAAATCAGCAATCTCTCTTTTGCATGTAAGCAGTTATCACAATGGTTATTGATCTTGCAAATTAATTTCTTCACACAAAGCACTGCATGGGAGCAGAAATGACACCTTTTAGACTGGTCAGTGCAGGAGAATACAGAGAGTGCTCCTGAAAGACAGCTAGCAGAATGGAGGGGCCAACGCTTATAATTCTCTAGATAGGAGTCTGTTACTTGTCAAGAATAAAATGTTTACAAAGAGATGCCACTGCCTCCTACTTCTCCTGGGTTTCCTCTGGCTGATGGCAAGGAATCAAAGTCAGCTTTGTATTTTCACACTGAATACCAAGAAGTTGTATCACTGCCTGGGGAAGCTGCCCTGTGTGTCACTTCACTTTGCTAGTTTTTCAGACCCAGGACCTGCTTACCACTAGCCCAGGCAGACAGGAAGAGAATCAACCATCTCCTATTACTAGCCACCTGCCTGCCATCCTTCCTTCTTTCTCTTTCATCCTGGGATAAATCCTTCTTCTGCACTAATGCAAAAGATGAACAGGATGAGAGAATTCTGCTGTGCTCAGCCTTGCCTGTCTCTTTAACAGTTCTGACCAGATTAGCACTTTTCTTTTTCCACAGGAGAGGACTGGCATATGCTTATACTATAATCTGCTTTGAGCTCCTTCTCTGGATTTTTCTCTTACCAAGGCGACCGGATTTGAGGTTAGATGTTAATTGAAATCACCTGGGAGTCTGTAAATACTCTACCTTGCTGTTACTTGGTGCAAGTAATCTGAAGGATACTGTATTTGTGAATATTCGGGCATTCTTTTGAATAAGAGCGGATTTAAAGAATTATTCCAGGGGGTTGATAAGAATTTATGGCTCATATCAATAAGTCACTCCAATAAGGACCCCAAACCTCTCCCTCTGCAACCAGCAGGAATTTGGAGCTGACAAAAAACAGTTGCTAAGATAAAGAAAGACACAGACAGATATAGACAGTTGTCTAAGAAAAGATGCTCTGCTGCAAATCAGCCCAAGCTGGCCAAAGGGCCAGGCAGCTCTCATCAGCCTGAAGGCAACACCTAGCAGGCAGTCTGACAAACAGTAGGATTAACAAAATTTGGCTCACACTATGTACCCATTTCTACCACTCTTCTACCCTTACTTCTAAGCATACCATTTCAAAGTATATTTTATTGGAGAACTCTATAAGCAGCCAGGGGGATATACATCGAATACTAATAGTGATATCTCTAGGTAGTAGAAGTATGAGTAACTTATTTCCTTCTATCTGTGGAATTTTCTGAGTTTTCTACAAACACTTATGATTTCTGTAATCATGAAAAAAATTTTAAACAAAAACCTCTGTAAGCATTCAGGAATTTCAGTTTTTCTGTAAGACCCAAATTTATGTAATTCTTGAAACTTAAAATCTAAATTAACTTCCTTAGTTTTGAGATTTCAGATTTTTCAATAGTACAATCATTCTATGGACTTTGTTTTTAAATTAAAAAACCATTCAAAATGTGCAAAACAAGAATGCTAAATTGAATTTAAGGTGTAAATTTTTTCCGGTATATGTCACAATCTTAACTGAGACAATTTAGATGCTTTAAGGTCAAAGTTCACTATTTTAATATTCTGAAGTACTCTTACTACAAATGAAAATACAACTATTTCTCTCTGTAAGAACGCCATGCAGATGATATCATATGCAGTTATATGGCTAAGAGACAGATAAAACAGACTAGTGTTTCCTCCACTACAAATGCTAGCCAATAAAAACTCTCCAGTCTACAGCTGATTAATACTTGACACCAGATCTACAGAAAAGAAAGCTACTCATTGCTGGCCGTTAGCTGAAAGAACAGACACACCAAGAAACCTGCCTACTATCAGATCAGGACCGCTGTTTATTACAACAACTGATTTTTCAGTTTAGTGCCATTTATAGTACAGAAAAATCTTTTCTAGGAACTAGCTTTCCTCATAATCTATAATAGCTGAACATGTGTTATTCACTGTCTTGTAGTGTTGAAATATATTAACAGGGAATCTTGGAAACCATAAACATCTTTACTAGCTTCAGGAAGCTAGTAAATTTGAACAAGCGATTCCTTTAAACTGTCTTAATGTAATGGCAAATGGTCTCTTTTCTAACTTCGATCTGCAAATGATTTATAGTTATAACTACCACAATAATAATAATCAACAGGGTAGGGAATGGAGGACACAGAGAATGGAGCCTTAAATATCTCCTCTTAGAGCAGCCAGAACACTAAAAATGCCTTTGTGTTCAGTATGCTAAAACTTAAAAATGCCAGTGAAAAAAGTATAAGGAAATGAAAAATATTTACTTTTCAATGTAGAACTTTACTCGCATTCTTTTTAGAATTAAGTCGAAGGATTCCAAAGGCTCACAGTATCTACAAAAACCGTAAGACAAAAACCAAACAAACAAAAAAATGCAAGAGGAAAAAATAGTTTTTTGACTAGCGCTTATCAAAACATGGTTAGAAGCTGTAGAAATCAGTGCCTGAAACAAATTAGAAAAAGACAACTTTAAAACAAGTGTTAAATGTCAGAACAAGGTTCCAAAAGCTACAGAAGTCTTGGGATGTGTCTATTTACAAAATGGTCTGGCCAAACAAGAACCACCATATTACCACTACAGACAAGTTTATGATCCAGACTACAATGAAACTTTAAAAGTAATGGGGGGAAAGAGCCTAACATACAACCCTGCTATTAACAGAAAACTATATGGAGACCTTAATTAAACAAAAGTGTCAAGTGCTTCTCTCAAAACCTCTTGTAGTGATAGACTCGTCAGCAGAAAACAGACAAGACCATTTAAAAGAAGAGTCCAGGGGCTGAGAGGACAAGTGACTACATCACAAGGTGGTAATTACATTGTAAAGAAGTAAAAAAGGCCAGATCCAAGGGCTCCAAGAGGTACTTCAAACCCAGCTAATGGTGGCAAGAAGAGATGAGGTAAATCAGTTCCTCAACTGGCTATCTGTGGGGAAATAAAAAGATGCTGGGCCTCCAAGGCAAGAATAAACTACAGCAGCTACTAATTACCAAGGTGACTACTAGACACCACCATTACACATTGTCATGGTCGGAATGTTTATGTCCCCCAAATTCACATGTTGAAATCCTAGGCTGGGCACAGGGGCCCACACCTGTAATCCCAGCACTTTGGGAGGCAGAGGCAGGAGGATTACTTGAGCTCAGCCTGGGCAACAAAGCAAGACCCTGTCTATTCAGAAAACACAAAAAATTAGCTGAGTGTGATGGCATGCACCTCCAGTCCCAGCTACTCGGGAGGCTGAGGTGGGAGAATCACTTGCTACTCAGGAGTTTAAGACCAGCCTGGACAACACGGCAAAACCCCATCTCTACAAAAAATAAAAATAAAATAAATAAAATAAAATCCTAACCCTCCAGGTGATGGTAATAGGATGTGGGACCTTTTCGGGGGTGATTAGGTCATGAGGGCAGAACCTTCATGAATAAGATTAGTGCCATTACGAAAGAGTCCCAGGAGCTTGTTTGACCCTTCCACCATGTGACACCAGCTATGAAACAGGAAACAAGCCCTCATCAGACACAGAATCTGCTGGTGCCCTGATCATGGACTTCTCAGCCTTCAGAACTGTAAGAAACAAAGGTACGTTGTTTACAAACTACCCAGTTTATGGTATTTTGTTAGAGTAGCCTGAACAGACTAAGACACACACCAATGTCACTACAATAAGGGAACATTACTCAAATGAGGCCAAACATTAGTTTACCCATCTCCAGTTCAGCCTGGAAACTTCAGAATCCAGAAAAGAGGCTTCTGCAGTTAGTAAACCACTGTTCTAGAACCACCCTAAATGGGCAATCAGAACACCTAGGTTCTGCAATAGTCCTAGGCTGGAGAGGAAATCACCCTTTCTAAACCTTATCCTCAGCTGAAAAGTAGAGAAAATATTTCCTCTTCCCTGACTTCAAAGTATTGGAATATACAATGAAACAGGAGGACATACATGAAAATGCTCTGCATAAAATCACACTGTATATGTACAGCATTTTATCATTTGAAGTGTGGTTTAACTCATACTTCCAAAGGCCAAATAAATGTAGGTTGCACCTTCAGCCTACAAGCTATAAAATCTAACATGCTTATTTTAAAGTATTAGCAAAGTTACAGTGAAAGCACTTAGACACAAGAAGACAGAAAAATAAATGCAGAGAAATTTGAGAAAATTTAGTGCAGAGACCACAAACTTTATTTATCTCACTGGGTTCTAAGAGGATCACTATACACTGGATAAAAATGTTTATAGTGACTCTGTTACCAACAAATGGTTAGAGTCTATATGCTTTTCTTTAAAAATCAGGAAAATGTATATTTCAGGAAAGATTACCATGTAAAAAACACATGTAGTACTGCACTTACAGTGGTAAGTACCAGTAAGGTTAAATGGAAATAGACGGTGTAGAGCCACAAGAATGCTTTTAAAGATGGGGGTTTAAGAATCCTTGGGGCCAGGTGTGGTGGCTCATGCCTATAATCCTAGCACTTTGGGAGGCCAAGGTGGGAGGATGGCTTGAGCCCAGAAATTGGAGACCAGTCTGGATAACAGAGTCTCTACAAAAAAGAAAAAAAAATTTAATTAGCCAGGTATGGTGGCACACACCTGTATCCCCCACTTCTTAAGAAGCTGCAGTGGGAGGACTGCTTGAGGCCAGGAGGTCAAGGCTGCAGTAAGCCATGACTGTGCCACTGCACTCCAGCCTAGGTGACAGAGAGACAGCTTGTTTCAAAAAGAAAACAAAACCCTTGGATGTAGGGTTGGGAAGGAGAGGGGTGAACCAGGGATCATTATGGTGCTGCTTATATGTGATACAATGTCTAAACCAAGTCCACTCATAGTGAGTGGCCTACAGATGTTCAGATAGTAAATAACTGTTGGTTTTACCTGCCCTCCATCAATTCCCACTGCTGGGGAATGACAACTCCCCTAAAGGGTACTGTCTGAGTGAGGCAATAACCAAGGCACCTGCTAGGACCCAGTCTGGGCATGAAAGATACACTCTCAGTAGAAAGTGGGATTAAAAACTGCTGGAGAGGTTAGCTCTCCTGTATCCTGAGAAGACTGTCTACCGAGTCCTGCTACCTGGATCCCTGAAGCTGCTCTAGATCTGGTTCACTCTGAAGCCTGATTCTTTGGCATTATTGTCACCACATCCCTCCAGCAACCTCTTTTTTTTGTTTAGTCAGATTTAGTTCCTACTGCTTACAACCAAAGATCTCTGGCTGATTAGCTGTTATACTGTGTCTAGAAGAACTGCATTTTCTTAAAAACTGGGGGGACAAAATTTAATTTGATTGGTAATTAAACCATTAATTTTACATTGAAAAGGAATACATTATAGAGTAGAATACAAAATTCATGTAAAATTTTAAGATAATGGATTTTGAGATTTTAAAAAACATGCTTCCTCCC
This sequence comes from Rhinopithecus roxellana, assembly GCF_007565055.1. Taxonomy (NCBI): domain Eukaryota; kingdom Metazoa; phylum Chordata; class Mammalia; order Primates; family Cercopithecidae; genus Rhinopithecus; species Rhinopithecus roxellana. The sequence goes on along the minus strand of NC_044549.1, from coordinate 71,069,535 downwards.
ACTTCCCACCCTTCCTCTCTCCCTCCCCCATGCAAGTTCTTTAGTGATGGGATTAAGAAACACTGGTATAGAGATAAATTTTCCTTAACTCCTAAGATCTGTCCCTAACTAGATAAAAGCTCTAGGGCAGGTTACTTAACCTTTCTAAGGCTCACTTTTCATACCTTTAAAATGGGATAATACTACCTACATGTAGAGCTGTTATCCCAAAAGATAACACAGGAAACCATTTAGCACTGTTCCTCAGAGTAGTTTTATCAGCCATGGCAAACAAACATAGTTAATATAATAGAAGCAAGTTGGCACATAGGTTGATGGCTGCAACAATTCCCTGTAGGCTATCCTGTGCAATATGATTTGGCAGCATTTGCCATCAAGAGGGGGTATCTTTGTCCAACCCCTTGAATTTGAGTTGGCCTTGTGACTTGCTTTGACTAGCAAAATATGGCAGAGTGGTACTTTGTGACTCCTAAGCTTAAGCCTCCAGAAACCTTCCAGTTTTCATCCTCTTGAAACAAAGTGCCTCCACCTGAGGAAATCTGGTCTAGGCTGCTAGAAGATGAGATTATGTGGAGCTCAGAGAGATATCCCAGCTTGACTAACTAGTTCTGACTCAAGACTTAAGAGGACTGCAGCCACATTAGTGACCTCAGGCCAGGCACTACCAATGGAAGAATTGCTCTGCCCTAATTATGAGGAAAAAAAATGGTATGTGTTTTAAGCCACAAAGTTTTGGAATGGGTAGTTAACAATAGATAACTGACAGACATGCTTCATGAATTATCATAATATTTCTATATTTTATAGTCTATTCACTTCCTAAATTTTCCTATAACAAACTGTAAGGCCCAAAGTCCACAAAAAGTCACTATGTCACAGCCAGATGTGGTTACGTTTCTCATTCTTCAAGGCTAGATCAACGTTTCTAATTTCATGTAAAAATGAACTGTATCTCTACCAGAATGAGGGGTATAGGACATAGAACATACTCCAAAGCCAAAATAACTGAAGTGAAAATTTGCTAAAATTATCATAGTTAAACCACAAAGATGCAGGTGCAAATAAAGTTGAGTTGCATTTGAAGGTAACTGGCTAAGGAAAAAAAGGAACAATTTAATTGATAATTTAATTAAAGCATTAAATTATAAACGGTTTTGATTTTTAATTTTTTAAAAACCAGATTATTATAATCTGTTTAACAATCAAAATTAGTTCTAGATTATAATTTAATAATTAAAACAGATTCTCCCCTGTAACAATTCTTGCTCCTGGCATTTTCTTCCATATAATTCAAAGATGACCAAAATCCTATTCTAAAAGTTCCATCTTATACATAGTCTCATTATATACCCTTTTTTCCTATGAATTAATATTGACTGCATCATGCTTTTTAGAGATTGCAGCATATTCCACTACATGGATAGACCCTAATTCACTTAATTAATCCCTCATCAATAGATATTTAGATCACTTTCTATGTTTTGTTATTATTAAAGGAGAGGTGAGAAGTCTGGAACATACATCTGTGCATACTTCACCAACTGTTTCTTTAAATTCCTAGATGTGAATTTATCTTTTTTTTCTTTTTTTGTAATAACTTTGGGTTCATATTGCTCAAACTGTCATCCAAAAGATATGTACCAAATTTACTTTTTTTTAACAAGAAGGAAATCCTTAAATGCTAAAAGAACACATTTTACATCTCTAATATCTATATATAAAATGGCAATTTTTAAAATTGCATTTTATCTCTATCTAAAATACTGACTCATGCCTCTTATACTGTATTTACTGTACATTTGAAGGGGGAAAAATCCTACAATACCCAAATAATTTCTAGTGGTTTTATTTTCAGCACAATGTTGTTTTGAAAAGGTAAACTCCAAAAAGAGTGTACTTGCTGCAAAATAAGCAAATCAGTAGAGAATGTTGAAAAGCAGGAAAGGAAGCAAAAAATAAACTAATCAGTTAGAGCAGTTACCAGGTCATCAAATCTGCATCCTTACACAATGGCCAGGAGAGAAAGGTAGAGAGAGTGAAAAGGTGAAACTAAAAGCAGCAGCCCTCAGAGCTTCAGTGATGGCAGGATGAAATTACACACAGAAGTATATATCTACATGCTCTGTACACGCCAATCCTGGAGCTAATCTCCAGGGGTTAGAACACAAGAGGAATCTTTGTGTGCTTTATAGAACCAAACATCACGCAGAAAGGGAATGGGAAAGACTAGGATACACATTTCCTTTAGGGTAAGAAGGTCTAGTTAGCAACTTGAGGGGCCAGTATCAATTACTTCCCTTCCAGGGCAAAGAAGGATTAACAGGAACACTAAGCAAAAGACAGCCCAAAAGCACCGATTGCCTTCAAAAACCATCACATCTGAGAGGGTCCAATCATCAAGCTCTATTAAAAAATGGGCAAGGTGAGAACACCTAACAATAAATAAAATTAACTGGTGATAGAATCATGCATGTGCTAAGAAGTAAAGGCCACACAATATGACTAATAACAACTTATTGACTAAAGTTTCATCCTATCCAAAGAGATGAGGGCATTAGATCAAACTGCCATACCAAAAGCAGAGTATGCTAAATAAAACAGCAGTGTGTGAGCACACACACATATGTGTGTGTGTGCATGTGTTGGGGGTGGTTGCTTGGCAAAGCCACAAATCTATCCATCTAATATTCTAGGCAAGGATTCTGCAAATTATGGCCCATTGACCAAATCTAGCTAAGATTTTTATACAACAGGAGTTAAGAATGACTTTTACATTTTTAAATGGTTGAAAAAAATAAAATATGATGTGACATATAAAAATTGTAAGAAATTCAAATTATCAGTGTCCATAAACATTTCTTGGAACACAGTCACACCCACTCATTTATATCTATGACCATTTTCCTGCTATCATGGCAGAGCTGAGTAGGTGTAGAAACCTGGATGGCTGGCAAAGTAAAAAATATTTACTATATGGTCCTTTACAGAAAATGTGCTGACCTCTGTTCCAGGCTATAAAATCACATAGTTTTTTAAAGGATCACAGCTCTAAACCTGTGCAGGCTTGTTGGTTTGGCCCCTGACATATCCAAGATTTTGATATAATCTGCCAGGCCAATAGAGAACGCAATCCCATTAGCTAAGAACAATGGAAAAGTCCAATAGGTTGTCAAGATGTTGGGATACCTGCCTACGATAACAAGAAAATGTAAAAGGTTTTTCTGAGTTGAAAGTAAGATGGTTCCAGAAGGTTTAAGTGGGAACAAGGATGAATAAAGGTATTCTCTTTAAAAGGATGTGTAATATCTCTAGCCGGATGCGGTACTTCACGGCTGTAATGCCAGCACTTTGGGAGGCCGAGGCAGGTGGATCACCTGAGGTCAGGAGCTCGAGATCAGCCTGGCCAGCATGGCGAAACCCCATCTCTACTAAAAATACAAAAATGAGCTGAGCATAGTGGCACATGCCTATAATCCCAGCTACTCGGGAGGCTGACGCACAAGAATAGCTTGAACCCTGGGAGGCGGAGGTTGCAGTGAGCCAAGATCATGCCACTGCACTCCAGCCTTGGCAACAATGAACCTCCGTCTCAAAAAAAAAAAAAAAAAAAAAAAAAAAGATGTATGATATCTCCTTCTAAAGATGAGAATGTAACTATCTTCAAAATGGCTACCACTTTCTGAGTACTTACTAGGGGCCTAGGACTAAGCAAATTTTTTTGCATTTATTATCCCATTTAATGGTCATCTCCTCTAGACTCAGAGAAGTAGACTGGACCAAGTTAAACACAACCAGAGAGCTCAGGAAATGAGAATCAAGGCCATATTCAAAGTCTAAAGCCTGTGATCATAACCATTTCCCAACGTAAGGGAAGAAGGCATAAATGATCGCCACAAATAAATGACAGGAAAGGGAAAAACTATAGAAATAGTAGAAGCAAGTTTATTTTTATGGCCATAAGCATTATACAGTATTTTATTTATATATCTCACACTTTCTTTTGACTCACAATGCCCTCTCTTACTTCAGCATTTAAAGTAAAATATGATTCAGTTCTGCCAGACCCTTTCCTATTGAGAAAAATCAACACATGTACCCAACTGTGAAGGCATTTTAAAGACGGCAGAATTAGACAACTAAAGCGATAAATGTAACTTCTACCCATGAACTCCTTAGGTTAAATGCCAGCAGAATTAGACAACTAAAGAACTAAGGCGATAAATGTAACTTCCACCCACGAACTCCTTGGGTTACCTGTGAAGGTCTCAAAACGAAAGGGGTGGTGAAGCACTTTTAGGAGTGATGGCCTATAAAGCACATGTGCAGTATTTTAATTTTTTAATTCAGATTATAAGTGAAGAGAAAATGTTAAATGGAATCTTGCCCACAGAGAGAAATACAATGCTGGTGGGTGGCTATTGTTTCTTCCTGCCAAGCAGCATCCATGTCCTCCACTCTGCCAAATAAACCATCATTTTCCACTTTCCTCTAAGTATCTACATTTGGGGACCACTCAATCCTAACTCATTTTTGAAAATCTTTTTCTTAAAAAAAAAAAATGTTTTAAGTGTTAATATCTTCATCACACCAATTTGGAAATAATATACTTGTTATCCTATACCCTTAATATACATGTTTCCTCAGATGTTTATTACTGGTTCCCCAAATCTGGCTTATAAGTCCTTCTTGTGGGCCAAAGAGGAGCTAAGATTTTTATACAGGAAACTTCTAGCCAGCCTTGTGACAACTGTACTAGTTAGCCATATCCAGATGAGTAACTGAAGAGTTAAGCAGGGTAAGTAACTAGAATAAAGGAAACCAAATTTGAATTTTAAGTCTTTTTTGACTCAAACTGTGTTTTCCCAATCATGTTCTACTGTCCTGCCAAGGCACAAACACATTTTCTTAGAATGATTCTCTTGGAGTCAAATTTCAAATTTTCTGGAGAGAAGAGAGTGGAGCTGAAAGACGCATTTACTCCAAGGGCTGGTGTAAAGATAAAATCTTTGCTTATCTACCATCGAACTATCTGGTCTGAATTTTTGGATATAATTTTTTAAAACCACAGCCACAGTGCATGCAGGACTAGCATGTCAGACCAGGTTGGCTTATCAACTGATAGCCAGTGCTTTGCTGTGGGAATAAAATGGAAGTGCTTTTATACCTCTAAGTCTGAAGACAACTTTATTTATTTATTTATTTATTTCAGTGTCTTACTCTGTCGCCCAGGCTAGAGTGTAGTGGCGTGATCTCAGCTCACTGAAACCTCGGCCTCCTGGGTTCAAGTGATTCTCCTTCCTCAGCCTCCTGAGTAGCTGTGATTACAGGCACATGCCACCACGCCTGGATAATTTTTTTTTGTATTTTTGGTAGAGATAGGGTTTCACCATGTTGGCCAGGCTGCTCTTGAATTCCTGATCTCAAATGATCCACCCACCTCAGCCCCCCAAAGTGCTGGGATTACAGGTGTAAGGCACTGTGCCCAGCCTGAAGATAACTTTAAAAGGCAAGTAATGAGCACATAGATCTACTTTTCAAAATTGTTGTTTTCTCTTTAAAATGGTCATTCTGTGATGGCTCATGCCTGCTGTAATCCCAGCACTTTGGGAGGCTGTGGCAGGAGGATCACTTGAGGTCAAGGATGCAGTGAGCCATGTTCATGCAATTGCACTCTAGACTGGGCAACAAAGTGAGACCCTGTTTCAAAGGAAAAAGGAAAAAAGAAAAAAGAAAATATTTCTAACTTCCATTTTATTCAATAAAAAGATGTGTCTCTAATTTTTTTTTAAGTCCTAGATCTCTTTAACAACTACAGACCCTCTTCCAGAAAAATACACATACACAAAAAGTTTTGGTCACAACTACAGGGAGTTCAGGAATCCCCTGAAACCGACCCTTGGAGGGTCACAGACCCCCAGGATAACCCTTGTTCTAAAAGCATATTACAAAAATCCTTACATTATTTCACGGGCCCAGAATAAAGACCATATAGCTAGCTCTCTCATCAGTTTTTATATTTTCAGAAAGTAAATATCAAATAAACACACAAATTTTTCTTAACTAGTCTTTCATATTCTAAAAAAAAAAAAAAACTGAAATCTTATGACTCGAATAAATCAATAAATATAAGGTCATACAAGTTCAAAGTCTGAATCAGTTTTCTTAAAATCTGCTACTTCCATTTCTGTGTTTCTGCCCATAAAGATCTTCCTTGAAAAGAAGAAACATTAGAAGGGTAAGGGCTTGAGTCTTTGCTACTTTAACATTCATCAACAGGTTAATATGTAAAAAGAAGACCACTCCTAATGTTTACTAAAAGATGTTCTCTCATATACACGAGATATACAATATGATGAAAAGACAATTCTTAAATGTTCAACGAATAGATCTGTGTGAATGCAATTGCAAGTAAAATCATGTAGCTGACAAAGCAGATTTTAAGAGTTCATAAAGGCTCAAATTATGTGTTTCTCACCACTTGAGTCAAGCACTTTCAGGCTGGACGCAATGGCTCAAACCTGTAATCCCAGCCCTTTGGGAGGCTGAGGCGGGAGGATCTCTTGAGCCCAGGAGTTCCAGATCAGCCTGGGCAACATAGTGAGATCACGTCTCTACAAAAATAAAAATGAAAAACTTAGCCAGGCATCGTGGAACATGCCTGTAGCCCCAACTAGTCGGTAGCTGAGGTGGGAGGATCGCTTGAGCCCGGGAGTTCCCGGCCGCAGTAAGCCCTGATGATTGTGCCACTGCACTCCAACCTAGGCAACACAGGAAGCCTGTCTCAAAAAAAATAAAATAAAATAACTTTCAGGAATGTTTATTTTCAGGTACAGCTCAAACTTTAAAGTCTTTCAAATTCCTCTTGGTCTTATTACTCTAGAAAATTTCTAGCATCATCTAACAAAATTATAAGTTATCAAATGAACTTATAAAAATGTTTGAACAGTATTCCATCTATGAATAACTGACAGAATATCTCACGAAAATTTAAGTTACAGAGGACTGTGATACTTTCCCATGAAAATATTAAAGATTGGCCGGGCGCGGTGGCTCAAGCCTGTAATCCCAGCACTTTGGGAGGCCGAGACGGGCGGATCATGAGGTCAGGAGATCGAGACCATCCTGGCTAATACGGTGAAACCCCGTCTCTACTAAAAAATACAAAAAACTAGCCGGGCGACGAGGCGGGCGCCTGTAGTCCCAGCTACTCGGGAGGCTGAGACAGGAGAATGGCGTGAACCCGGGAGGCGGAGCTTGCAGTGAGCTGAGAGCCGGCCACTGCACTCCAGCCTGGGCAGCAGAGCAAGACTCCGTCTCAAAAAAAAATAAAAAATAAAAAAAATAAAAAAAAAAAAAAAAAAAGAAAATATTAAAGATTATTTTAAATAGCTAGATACTATTTAAAATCAGTATATAAGAAATGTTTCAAAATCAGTATTATAAGATTAAAAAACACTTAAAAAAGAACATTTCAGCACATGACGATTACTTTCTAAATAACTATCCCCACCAAAATGCAACCTGGTATTGTGAACCCCAATCAATCGACAATTTCAGTTTACAATTTGCAGTACTTAAGATTTAAAACAGTTCTTCACTTAGAGTGCCCTGTCTCCTAAAACAAAGGAGATGAACAGGCTCTGATGCCTACCTACAGCCAGCGTTTAGGTCAGTATTTTTTCAAAGTCAGGGAAACTTCACACCCTAGGGGAGGGCAAGTTACATCTCAGAATCTTCACATAAAGTAATTTTTGTCTTTGTGACAAAAGTTAAATTCTTGAGCACTAATTCTTGAGAGCACTGTAATGGTATTATTGAAGTCACTGGTCTCACATAAAATGACTAAAATTGTACATATTTCTTGCTAGAGGTTAAACACACTTCACTTTAATACATTTGCATCTGCAACTTCTCTTTGAAAGAACTGGGGGGAAAACACGGATAATGTACCTAAATTTAGTAAGGAAAGTGAAACAACCAAATTTATCCCACACAACTTCTTCATGCCGGATATGAAGATGCAAGATCTACTTGGGGGACAGGAAAATTGGAAAACAACGATATGACTGAATAAAATAACAAACCTGTGTCAACTGAGACACGATCCTGGTGCTAATGGTATCTATCCCACTGGAGGTCAAATCAGTTGTATTGGTGCCTGTTTCCTCATCCACCTCTCACCACCTAAACGTGCCATTTACGAGAAAGCTATCGAAGTTGAATCAAAGTGATTTTGAAAAGAAATGCCAATATAATTTGCAGTGTGCTCCAGACAACTACACACAAGGCAACGTTTCTCACTGAGCACCCCCGCCCCCACTTTCAACTTCCCCTTAAGATAGGGACAGTCACATAGACATTTTTTGAAAATCAAAGAGAAAAATAAATAAAAGCACCCCATCATGATCACCGACGAGATCCCGACTCTGTGGTGGAATTGGATGCCGGGTGAGGACGATGGGCACACGCTCCTGGTCGCTCCGCGAACTCCTCCGGGAGGTCGCCAAGTTTCTCTTTCACCCTTTTTCCCGCACCCGCCGAGCCCAGGAAGGAAGGGGGCGGCCGCAGGGGCCGGAACCGCGCGACCTGGAACCCGGGGCCTTTTTTGATTGCCGGCCGCGCCCCGCGCAAGTGTCGGCGTTCGAGACCCGCCCCAGCGCGAGTGGGCGCCAACTTCGCGGGGACCCCCAGCGACGCGCCCCCTTGGTACCCCTAGTCCCGCCTCTCCCGGGCTCAGCCGGATCCGGGCGTCCCCGTCACCCTCCCCACCCCCCAGGGAAGCGAGCCCACCCCTAGCAGCGTCACCCTGGATGGGGCGGCGGGGCCGCAGTCACCTTCCCGGAGAGGGAGCTGGGGCCCCGACTCCGGGCGGCCCGCAGCCCCCGCCGCGTCCCCGCAGCCCTGGCAGCGTCCGGGCGAGCTCACCTGGCGGCTGGCTGCGGCCTCCGGGGCGGCCTCTGGGCGTGGGCCGGGCGGGGGCTGCAAGGGGGGCGGCGGGAGCCCGGCCTGCAGCCGGGGCCGCCGCCGGCCGCCTAGCCTCACCCCAACTCGCGCCGGCCGCGGCCGCCCCCGGGGAGTACCGGGAGCGTGGGGAGCGCGGGTCCCGCGGCGGCGGCGGCGGCGGCGCGGCGCGGCGCGGCTCAGGCGTCGGAGCAGGCGGCCGCGGGCGCCGCCGCCTCCTCCTCCATGGCTGTTTACCCGGCTGCATTGTGGGAGTTTGACCTCCGCCGCCGCCAACCGCCGCCTCAGCTTGCGCCGCCGCCGCCGCGCACGCCATGGGAGCCGTGACTGACGGTGAGGCCCCGCTCGCTGCCACCCGCGCCCGCTGCACAGTCCGTTCGGCCTCCCCGGAGACCCCTGGCCTCCCAGCCCGCTTCTGGGAACCTCTCGGCCTCCCCCGGCCGCTTCGCCCGAGCGCTTCGGCCTTCCAGACCTCTCCCCGAAGCCCCGGGCCTCCCCGGCTGCTTCCTTGAGTCGTTCCTCTCGCCAGAGGCCGAGCGCCCCTCGGAGCCCCTCGGCCTCCCCCGCCCGCTCTCCCGAAGGCAGCGCGGGGCTGTAGGGTGTGCCGGGAGCGTAGTCGGTGGGCTGGGAACACACGTGGGTGGCCGAGACGGCTAGAAGCGGTGCAAGGGCGGGTGGGACCGGAGGGAGTCCGGGTTTGTCTAGGGGCGCGGTGAGGGCCCAGGAGCCGCGAATGGTGGGCGGTGGTGCCGGGCTTGGGGCTGGGGGCCTGGAAGGTTTGTGGAGGACTAGGAGGGAGTGGGAGCTCCAGGGATGGGGCGGGAGTTTCGGGACTCGTCTACAAGGGGTGTCAGGATACGGAGCGTGACACCTGGAGGGGTCCTGGGGCATATTGGGAAGGACTCACAGACAATGGAGTCGATGGCAATGAGGCCTTGAACTGCGAGTGGATTGTGGGTGAGAAGGAGCAGGGAATTATTTATAAAAGGAATACAGAGGGATGAGGTATCTGGAGGATAATCAGGAAGCGTACCTGGGAGATTTACGGGGGTAAGGAGGAGCCAGTATAGTGATGAGAAACCATCTAGGGTAGATCAGGAGGATAGAAGATGTGTATGTGTGTGTCGGGGAGGGTGATTTGTCAGCTGGAATGGATTTAGAGGAGCAAAGACTGGGTTTGTGGACTGTCTAAGGGAGATGGTCTATGGAGTGAGAGCAGAAATAAGGTGACACTTTGGGGAAAGGGGAAGGGGCATGATTGGCAACTGGAGGGAGAACCTACAAGTTATCTGATTAGGGAGGAAGGAGGTCCTTTGATATCTGGGAAGGGGAGATCTAGGGCTCTTGGGTGTTTTTCAGGAGAGGGTGACCAGTAACTAAATGCCCGTGGAGAGGCCACTTCTGAAGAGTTGAAGACCACCAGGGTCTCCACATTAAAGGGCCTGGCCATGGGAAGAACAGTGATAGGCCCAAATTTGCAGACTGATAAAGAGTAGTGGAGGTCGAAGACTACTAAAGACCCAGGAACTTCATGTGGAATTTCAGCTTTGCTTCATTCCAGTTTCATTTATTTAGTGGACATTTATCCTTCCTGGACTAGGCTTTGGGATTACAACCCAGAACCAACAAGCAAGAACTTTTCCCTCTCCAAAATTTCGGTCGGAAGGGAAAGAAACATTGACTAATGAGTTTTAAGAGTGACAAATATTACCACAAGGAAGTACAAGGTTGGTAACTGTAGGAACATGTAACAAAGATTATTTATCCAATCAGTGGAAATGAGAAAGCTTCCCCAAAAAAGATAATCCCATTTTTGAAGAATAAATAGATGTTGGACTGGTGTTCTGGGTTGGTAGCCACTTGTACAAAGGCCCCAAGATGTTGGAAGAACTCGAAGTTGACAGTTATTGCTAGAATTTAGAAAGTTATGAGCCAGAGATTTCTAAGGGCAATGGGAAGCCATTAAAAGTTTTAACATTGGTGTTGTGCTAATCAGATTGGCATTAACACACACACATGGCCGGGCACAGTGGCTCACGCCTGTAATCCCAGCGCTTTGGGAGGCCAAGGCAGGTGGACCTCTTGAGCTCAGAAGTTCAATACCAGCCTGGGCAACATAATGAGACCCCATGTCTACAAATACAAAAAAAATTGGTCTGGCACAGTGGTACACACCTGTGGTCCCAGAACTTGGGAGGCTGAGAAGAGAGAATCACTTGAGCCTGGGAGGTCGAGGCTGAAGTGAACCATGATCGCATCAGTGCACTCCAGTCTGGGTGACAGAGTGAGACCCTGTCTCAAAAAAAAAAAAACAAAAACACATACACACTGTCTCTGTTATGTGCAGAATGATTAGAGGAAGAGAAAATGAGCTAAGTTTGCGTACCACTTACTAATGTTTACATGGTGCTGTCAGGTAATATTCTAACTGTTGTCCCCATTTTATAGATGAAACAGACACAGGTTAGCTTGCCCAAGGTCGCACAGATAGTAAGTCATAGAGGGTCAAAGGCAGGGAGACCACCTGAGGAGTTCCCGCTCTTCACTATTATGCCTCCTGTGTCTCCTACTTCTGCAGTGGCCCTGGTGAGAGACAATGAGGACTGACCAAGAGGGAATGCAGAGAAGAGGACAGGTGGGAGGGAAATTTGTGAGGTAGAATGTCAGAACTTCGGGTATTGAATGAATGGGGGGAGAAGGGGTTTAGGATGATCCCAGGTTTTTTACTTCACTGTGTGCCTGTTAGCACTACTTTTCTATTTATTGAGATAGAGATGTCCAGATGAGCAGTAGGCTTTCTCAGATGGGAGATAGGGACAGAAGATGAGTTCTGAAGTACTGACTGCAATAGAGTGCCCCGCCACATCCTTAGCGTCCACAGGAATCTCTACCCTGCCACTTAACAGACTGTCTCAGCTTTGGTCTCTGAATGGAGATAATAATAAAATCTATGTCAGCGGATTGTTTGGAGGATTAAACACAAAAAGTTGTAAAGGGCTTTGCATTGAGTCCAACACATAATAATTAATGTTCAGTAAATATTATTAAATGTCAGAGTAGTTTTACTAATCTGTCTTCCACTTTCCTGTGATGTGGACTGTGCCTTCTCTCTTAATCTGCACAGGTTGCCTTTTCCTGCCTTTTCTATCAGGTGACACTCCACTTGTTCCTCAAGACCCAACTCAAAAATCCCCTCTTTTCTTTCCTAGAAGTAGTTGACCCTCTGCCTATTGGCCATATTATTTTATGCATATTGCTGCTGTCACCCTTAATACTTTATTTATATGCCTTATGCTAGAAAAGATTTAGGCAGTTCACCATAATGAGAAAATGTAAAAATTAAACGGATTATAATGAAAACAAGACAAAAAGAACACTGAGATTAGGAAAAATAAAGGGAAGTCAGAAGTGGGGTGATCCTCAAAATGCAGAAGGATAAAGTCTAGTACATTAATTAACCAAGCTGTAAGTGACCTGTTTCTCTAATAGACCATGCCGAGAAGCAGTACCTTGTCTCCTCTGTGATCTAGTGTTCATGAAAGAAGGCAATCTTAGATGCCCAGGAAAAGCACTTTTTTTTTCTGATTTGAACTAGAGGAAAAGTTTATCATTGAGGTCCTTATAAATGAAAGCCAGTGTCATATCCTTAACCTCTTTTCAGCACTGAAGATCATAGAGCTGTTTTGTAGCACATCCCTTGCTAGGTAAAAGAAGGCTAAATCACAATTTAGAAAGACATTCTAAAGCCAGTAGAGGCTGGGCGTGGTAGCTCACACCTGTAATCAATCTTAGCACTTTGGGAGGCTAAGGCAGGAGGATCACTTGAGCCCAGGAGTTTGCAACCAGCCTAAGCAACACAGCGAGGCCTCATCTCTACTAAAAAATTTTTCGAATTAGCCAGGCGTATGTGGTGGTGTGCACCTGTGTCTCAGCTACTCGTCTCTACTAAAAATTTTTAAAAATTAGCCAGGTGGAGTGGCACACACCTGTAGGTAGTCCCAGCTACTCAGGAGGCTGAGGCGGGAGGGTCACCTGAGCCCAGGAGTTTGAGATTGCAACCAGCCGTGATTGCACCACTGCACTGCAGTCTGTCAACAGCACTAGATCCTATCTAAAAATAAATAAAACCAATGGACAATGTGGTTTAGGTGGATAGTGGGTAGCTCTGCTAATCTGGCTTGATTCAAAGCAAGGTTTTTTTTTATTGAATATCTAGACCATAGAGGAAAGACAAACTACAACTTCTTCAGACAATCCTCTATAAACATGGTTTTTATCAGCTCAGCTTTTGAAAAAATCAAGCTGAAATGAGTGATATGTGTCATCAGTCAGCAAGTATTTATTGCATACCTTGTAGGCACAATGCAAAGTCCTGGCTACTTTGCAGTAAACTAGACAGGCAGGCCCTGGCCCCTGCTTTGGGGAAAGAAGCCATAGTGTGCAATCAAATAAGTAAATAAGATAATTTCTGAAAAGGAATGTAATTAAGTTCTGAGAATGAACTTGATGGAATGAGGACAGAGAGTAATGGGGGAGGGCAGTGAGACCTGACAGGTTCAACCACATGAAGAGCCCAGGAAAGTATTCCAGATAGAGACAACAACTAGTGCAAAGGCCTGAGGTGAAAACAAGTTCTGCACCCTTTGGAGGAAATAAGGAAATCCAGTGGGCTGGATCTAGGGACAGGACTGCATCCAGGTGGGCCAAGAGGAGTATGATGCAAAAGGAGGTAAAAGGGAGCTCAGGAGGAGCCTTGCAGGATTTGGAAAGGAGACTGAATTGTCCTGTGTGGGCATTTAGAAATGATTGGAGGATTGTAAGCAGGAGAATTAGTGATCCAATTCATCTTTTAGATCATTCTGAGTTGCATAAAAAATGGATTCTAGAAGGGCAAGAATGAAAACAGGGAGCCCAATGCAAAGTATTCCAGATGAGAGAAATATGGGCTTCGGTTAGAGCGAGGTTAGCGTGGAAGATTGAAGTGGATGCTCTTGATATCCCATTCATCCTCCTGGAAAGCTCTTGGAGGAGTACCAGTAACTGTTCATGGAGCTTACATGAGAGCCAGTGTCTGTTACAAATTTGAGGTGCCTGTATCACTGTGCCTTCATATAATCATTCCTCTGGGTCTGCATATCCAATTGGATTGGGAGCTCTTGAAGAAGCAGCCCTTTATTTCCTGCTCTTGGTTTGAGGAACTGTCCTGCTTTAGAGTAGCTATAGCTACTAGACTGGATATTTTCACCACTACTGTCATGTTATAAGTGAAAAAGTAGAGGTCTTTGGAAGTTAGTGACTTACAGTCACACTGCTAGTTTGTGACAAATCCATTTTCTCCCCTTGTTGCCAACTCTAGCATTTTGACTAACTGAAAAACACTTTGGATGTTGTCACTGTTAATTTAAACTGATGTTGTCACTGTTAAACTATGTTAACTGTTTGTATTTTGTATGTGTTAATTTAAAGGATGCTAAATATTGTTAGTACCCTGATAGAAATCATTTCAGAAGCACTTCTTGCCGTACAGAGAACATTAAGTAGATATATTGATATGCCAGAGCAGCAGATGAGAGATGGAGAAAGGGTTTGGGGTGGATTGTGGCTCTACCTTCCATTTAATAGAGCTTGCTGGTTTTGATGGTAGCTTTTTTTTTTTTAAACTTATAAAAGTGTAATGCATGAATATATACTTGTTGCAGTTTGAAATAATGGTTTTTAATATGCCTACGAACAATATGACAGCATAATGGAGCTGCACTATGACTTTCTGATAATGTAATTGTATATATTTTTCTGTGAATGCAGAGGTGACAGAACTCATCTGTGAAAGGAAGATAATAGTACACACTTTGTAGAGTTGTTTCAAGGATGAAACATGGTAATATATGTAAAGCACTTTGAAGTTGAGTGACCATTTAATTTATTGTGTAAACCAGAACACTTTTCACAGTGAAAAGAAACAAATAGGATGTGTGGTCACCAACTAGGATTGTATAAATGCTATGCAAGTGTTTGCTGCTTCTGTTATTCCTATTTTCAGCTGCTGATCCAATGTTAATTAGACATTTGTGGGCATAGGGTTCATTTGTTTTGGGTTTTTTTTTTCATTAGTGCCATTGGATTTGCCCACTTTGTTGCATCTTCTGTGGCCCCAACACAGGGATGACTGCTGCAGTTCAACTATGAAATGATGTTTCTTTAGCCAAGATAATTGGTTTTTCAAAGCAAGATTGACATTTCACCTTGATTTTATTAGCACTATACTCTAAACATTTAAACAAACAGAGAGAAAAGACAAAGGACCTCAACATGATGTTTTGCATTTCTTTTCCTTTTAAATTTTTAAATGTAATTTTGGTGTAAGTAATTTCCCTTGGCATCAGCAATTTATGTAGACTGGTCAGAAGTATCTTAGGAGAGGTTAATATCTACATGGAGGAATCAGACCATCTTATTGTTCCTTCCACCCAGCTTTTATGTGTCTTCTTAATATTGTTGACCTTAAAAATTGTTTTAATGATTTTGAGCTTTTTGAAAGGAGGGACCAGGTGTTATTTTGCCATAAGGAATATAACACAATGGGCTAATATATGTGATTTATCGTAATTACATGAGCTGTGGTGGTCTAACGATAAATCTTACAGGAATCTCCATGAACATTGTTTTTACATGGCCTTAGTCTCTCTTCTTGTTCATTTAAAATAGGTCAAGTCAAGCCAGTTTTCTTTTTTGTTGTTAACACGTCATAGCTTTATTCAGTAACAGAGTAGAATTTTTAATACAGAGAAAATGAAGTACTTGAGAATAAGTTTACCACTCGGTTAACTACTGTTACTACTTCAGAAAAAAGTACTACATGTCAGTAAATTCAAGAAGAAATGCACAATATGAAAAATGAAGACCTTCCCGTCTTTACCTTCCATAATAATTCCTCTCCCAGAAAGATTTTTAATGCCTCTAAAAGGTAGAAGTGCCTTCTCTAGAGCCTGACTCCTGAGTTTGAGTTCCATTTGTATTCCTTACTTCCCGTGATATTTAATTTTTGGCCAGGTGTTTTTTTATTGGTAAAATAGGGATAAGAATATCTATAATGCAGCCAGGCACGGTGGCTCACACCTGTAATCCCAGCACTTTGGTAGGCCGAGACAGGCGGATCACAAGGTCAGGAGATTGAGACCATCCTGGCTAACACGGTGAAACCCCGTCTCTACTAAAAATACAAAAAAAATTAGCCGGACAAGGTGGTGGGCGCCTGTAGTCCCAGCTACTCAGGAGGCTGAGGCAGTAGAATGGCGTGAACCCAGGAGGTGGAGCTTGCAGTGAACTGAGATGGCGTCACTGCACTCCAGCCTGGGCGACAGACTCTGTCTCAAAATATATGTATATGTGTGTGTGTATATATATATGTGTGTGTGTATATATATGTGTATATATATGTGTATATATATGCGTATATATATATGTATATGTATATATATGTATATGTATATATGTATATATATGTGTATATATATATATAATGCTGTTGTGTAGATTAAGTGTGTTTATATATGAAAAGCATCTAAAACAGTCCTTAGCATATTTAAGTGTTATGTATCTGTTGGCTAGTATACCAGTAGGTATATATCCTTGAAAATTTTATACAGTCATTTACACACTGGTCTGTATTCAACTTGTGTGTACCCGTAAAAGTTTTTTAAAATGATGTAGTAGGTGCATATATTTATGGGGTACATGAGATGTTTTGATACATACATACAATGCAAAATAATCCCAGCAGGGTAGATAGGATATCCATTATCTTCAAGCATTTATCATTTGTTATAGACATTCTAGTTATGCTCTTTTAGTGGGTATAAAATGTACAATACATTATTGTTGACGGTAACCATCCTATTGTGCTATCAAATGCTAGATCCTATTCACTCTAACTATATTTTTGTACCCATTAAGCATCCCTGCTCCTCCCCTGCCACCAAACACCCCACGGCTCTTCCCAGCCTCTCATAACCATCTGTACTGTCTACCTCCATGAGTTTAGTTGTTTTAATTTTTAGCTTATCATGGAGCTCTTTTGAATATAAATCTACCTTATTCTTTTATATCAGTGTGTATAGTCTATTAATTTTTTAGACAGATCCTCTATTAGCATTTAGTTTGTTTTCAGTTTTTTACTGTTCCAAACAGTGTTACAATGGAGATATTTGCATATATATATTCGTGTACTTGTGGGAATAATTTCTAAAAGATAAGTCAAAAGGTATATGTGTCTTTGATTTTGGTATATCTTGCTGTAGTGCCTTAGTAGCTAGTTGTTTTCCCCCACTATAATCCTGTCTGAAATTGTTATCCCTTCCTGTGGCTTTCAGTTTGGCACCTACAGAACTTTTTGCCAAACTGCATTTAGAAAGGAAATGCTAATCCTCACTGGTAGATCACAGGATTACTAGTTCACAAAGGCAGGTGAGATTGCAGCCCTCCCTCAAAGGGAGCCACATTTGACCTGTAATTTAGCCTTAGCAGGGAGTTACATAACCGTGATGCTATTGCCACTGGTTGTCAAGCCTTGACCTGTCTCTGAAATTGTTTTGTAATCAAGGTTTTAATGGCAAATATAGGGAAAGAACAATTATGAATTTTGAAAGGAATATTAGTCTGGATTTATGAGAAACTCCCTTTTATGATAAAATGAGAGCATAGCTAAAATGGCTGTGTCATCTGACCAGAGGCCTGGAAATCTAGAATTGCTCTAGTAACTGTAAAGGAGTCATTTCTTCCTGCCTTTATGCTTATGAAAAATAGAGTTTTAAGATCTAACTTCTTGAAAGGACTTTTTGAGGCTTATTTGGTGTCTTGAGTAATTTTATATTTCTTCTGGGTATGTGTTGGCATATATGTATCCCATTTTGCAAGTGAATATTTACATTTCAGCATAAATGTGTCATTACTGATTGTAAACTGATTTTGAAAGACAGATATTTTGTATGTGCAATTATGGTACAATGTATAACCAAATCCAGTAGGAAGTCATAAGTTCTAGAATTGTGATAATAGTCTACTGTTAAACCAATCCTGTTTTTTATGTCTTCAGTGGTTAACATTTAGGCATATTGGATATGAGGCATTTTGATGAGCAAATATGAATCTCATGCCCCTGCCTCATGGACAGTATACACTAGACAATGTGTGGTCATATTACTTACTAATTAATATGAGAAGTTAATTGCTGCCTCCTTTTCTTGACTCAGATTCACACTCCACAGTCTTTCCAGGAGCTAGATGGATGGTATTATCCAGCCATCGTCCTACAACCCTAAAGCCAGGTGGAAAACCACCATCCTCACAGCAGGTGTCAAGTATTTTGGTTTAGAAACTCCTTCCAGATGATGTTGATCCTCATAGTAAAGAAAGTAAATATGACAACTAAGGAGTGATGTTGATAACATCAATAAAATAACAAAAATAAAATCTGCTAAGCCATCTTTGCTGTTTTTACAGGATAGACCAAAGCCCAGCAGAATTACTAATGTAAGCATTCAGATTGCTTACAGAGGGTTTCAGGCATGATAATTTGTGAAATCAATGTGTATAGTAAACAAAACATGTTTTAAGTGTGTTCAGTATGGAGCTAATTGATAAAATGTCATTAAAAATAATAATTCTCATGCCATTTGTGTTAGTAACTATCAGCAGCAGTCCATCTTTAAATTTAAAAAGAACAGTGGCTATTCTCAAACTGGGAGCTTACCTTTTTGTTTTATTTTGTTTCTGTTGGAGCTGTGCTTTGCACTTTGTACATGTTATTTCAGTAATTCTTGTCCACAGAGTTTTCTAGGCAGCAACTGTCTGTGCATAATTTAAGCTAGAAACACCATGACCTTCCCAGTAAGTCTGAGACAGAAGCAAATTTGTAAGGAATCCTAACTGGGCAAAACTTCATATGCATAAATGCCAAATATGTATCTACATAGATATATCTATAGATAAATCTTCAACATTTACTCTGACTTTTATAGGATGATACAAGTTGTGGATTAAATTTAATATAAAGATGAGGATAACATATTTTTTGTTTTCCTACTATAGACAGACATTGTGCTCCTTTGTATACTTTTATTTCCCTTAAGTTTCCCAATATTTCTACAAAGTAGATAGTTTTATTCCTATTTTACAGATGAAGTCGAATGTTGGTCTTATGTGAATATACACACATGCACACACAGTAAACACTGGGTGGACTAACCAAAACATTGGCTCCAGTTTTTTGTTGTTGTTGTTGTTGTTTTTCTGGCCCAGGTAGTTGACTGTGAGATGTACTTAGACTAAAGAGGGATAGGGCTGAGTGGGAGGAGGGCCTGTGAATGCCTGGACAGGGGATTCCCTGTGCTGCCAGAACTAGGGGTGCTACACTACTACTTGTGCCACCCCAGTGTTGGCATTGGCCCCTGTTCTTTCCTAACCAAGTCGTCTGCTCAGCCCTAACCTGCCTTCTAGGACCTGTGATTCTTTTTTTTTTTTTTTTTTTTTTTTTTTTTTTTTTCTGTTTTGAGATGGAGTCTCATTCTGCCACCTGGGCTAGAGTGCAGTGATGAGATGTAGGCTCACTGCAAACTCTGCCTCTGGGGTTCAAGCAATTCTCCTGTCTCAGCCTCCCGAGTAGCTGGGATTACAGGCGCACGCCACCACGCCCAGCTAATGTTTGTATTTTTAGGAGAGACAGGGCTTCAACATGTTGTCCACGCTGGTCTCGAACTCCTGACCTCAAGTGATCTGCCCACCTTGGCCTCTCAAAGTGCTGGGATTACAGGCATGAGCTACCGTGCCCAGCCAGGACCTGTGATTCTAATCTCTCCTTTTTAGTTCAGGCCATGTTAGCTCCTAACTGTATATGCTTTGGTAGCCTCCTAACTAGCCTCCCTACCTCTGGGCTTTTCCCAGTTACAATCCATTTTGTACACCTTCCTAAAAATTCTGGCCCATGAATCTTTAGCAACTCCCATTTTCCTACCAGCAAGGTGTACAAGTATAGTATTTACTGGTGCAGACTCCCAAAATCTGACCCCCAACTGCCTATATATCTTTGGGTTCTGCTATTTGTCTTCACTCATCCAGGCTCCCTAGTGTTCTAACACACTCATGCCCCAGATTCAGCCTTTCATTCCCCACCCAGCCTCTGCTAGAGCACAGCTTTCTTCCTGCCTGGGGTGAGAAGAAGGAAAGGATTTCAGCTTTCTTTTTTAACAACAGCTAACAGGTCTTGAGTACTCATATGGCTCAAAATTCAAATAATATAAAAAGATAATCTCCAATCTTCCAGTCTATTCCCCATCCACCCCACTTATACTGCCTTCTCTCTTGGTGTAGCCCCTTATATTAGTTTTTTGTATATCCTTCCAGGGTATCTATACTGCTCAGCACTGCACTAGTAGGGACTCCTTGTGCCCGTTTGACGGGTCTCTGTCTGGGCTTGTAGGCTGTCCACAACATCCTTTGAAATCTAGGTGGATCTCTTGGAAGGTCAGAGAACAACTTGCATTCTGCATGCCTGCAGAGTTAGCATCATGTAGATGCTGCCAAGTTTTATGGCTGTATCTTCCCAAGTAGTGGGTCAGGTTGCACTTGGGCCTTCTTGAACCACGGCTGGGGTGGCTGATGAGCACTGTGCTGGAATGCAGGGAACAGAGACCCAAGGTAGCTCTGGGCAGCAAACCTATGGAGGGCACCCTAGGTCAGTCCTCCAAAACCATTCTGCCCTCCTAGAGTTCTGGGCCTGGGTGTGTGGTGGGAGGGACAGCCTTGAAGTTTATTTTTCAGTTTAAAGATCTCAATTGGCTTTATTCTTGAGTCTAGAATTGGTCCACACATCATTCCATAAAATGGAATAAGTGTTCCAATGAGCTGAGCAGTAGAGGCTAGCTTTGTATACAGAGAAGGGCTAAATAAAGTAGAAGCACAGAAAAGACAGCATATTAGTCATTTCAAAGCAACTCTTCTTGTAAGGTGGGGACAGAGAGGCCAACAATAGAAAAATAACTGATTAGTTGACATGAGGTTATTTCAGCCTACCTTTTTTGTAGAGAAGCAAGGACTGAAGTAGAAGGAACTTCATTATGATGCCCACTGAAGATTTAAACTGGCCTCTTTGGGAATTTAGCTGTTATCCTTCTCTTCTGATCTCTTAGAAGGTTGGGTAACAACTTAGTCTAGGTTTGGAGGCATGAAACTTTAGCATGGGTAACTCCATTTTGAGTTTTAGTCTGGTCCATTGGGACATAGTACAAGAACTTAGTCAAAACAGCGGCCTCCTGTAATTTTTATTTGACAGTTTGCCCTTTTGGTTAGGTTGTTATGTAGGTGAGAGTGTAATCAAAACTTAGGTCATCAGTACTACTCAGTTTCCATCATTTTGAGTTTGTAGTCTCAGCATGTGTTTATAGCTTATTGTGTCCTCCCCATTATTATAAGTTTGTTTGAGTTTTTGTTGTTCCAGTTAGAGACATACCATTTGATGTTTGACAGATGGCTCTCTGGAAACATTTAAAGCTTTTTGAGAAGATACAGTACACCAGGGAGACTACTGTTGTGATTAGCAGGTGGTAAATATGAAGAGTTTGGAGCTTTCTCCTTAGCTAGGATCCCCATGAGCCAAACCAACTAAAATCAAATAGCTAGATGAGGAGTCTACATGTTTTAACAAAGTAATTTGCTCTACAATACCCAATGTACTTATGTGCAACAAGAAATATCAGTTGTACAGATTGATCCCTGTTTAATTAGTTGGTAATATAGCTTCCCATAACTATCTTAAATTAAAGCAGAGGTCAGGTGCAGTGGGCTCACGCCTGTAATCCCAACACTTTGGGAGTGTGAGGGAGGTGAATTGCTGAGGTCAGGAGTTTGAGACCACCCTAACCAACATAGTGAAACCCCATTTCTACTAAAATACAAAATTTAGCTGAGCGTGATGGCAGGCGCCTGTAATCCCAGCTACTAGGGAGGCTGAGGCAAGGGAATTGCTTGAACCCAGGAGACGGAGGTTGCCGTAAGCCAAGATTGTGCCACTATACTCCAGGCTAGGCGACAGGGCGAGACTCACCTCAAAAATAAAATAAAAACAAATTGCACAGATTGCTCCTTGTTTAGTTGGTAATCTAGTATCCCATGACTATCTTAAAGCAGAGGCCAGGCGTTGTGGCTCATGCCTGTAATCCCAGCACTTTAGGAGGCCAAGGTGGGTGGATCATTTGAGGTCAGGAGTTTGAGACCAGCCTGGCCAACATGGTGAAACCCTGTCTCTCTTAAAAATAAAAACAAAATCAGCTGGGTGTCGTGGTACGTGCCTATAATCCCAGCTACTTGGGAGGCTGAGGTAGGGGAGTTGCTTGAACCTGGGAGGCAGAGGTTGCGGTGAGCCAAGATCACACCACTGCACTCTAGCTTGGGCAATGGGAGTGAGACTCCATCTCTAAATAAATAAATAAATAAATAAATAAATGAATAAAAGCCGGCAGTCCCAAGTTACCTCTAGGAAGTACTGATTGTGAAATTGTGTAGCATTATCCTGTCAAGGTAAAGAAGTAAGCATAAATAAGGAATAATTAAGAGGAGTAAGAGTCTTATGATGGGGAGTCTTATTCCAATGGTCTTGGGAAAAGTTGTCCACAACATGAAGTCAACAACTTCTCGTCCTGATTTGGAGTTTGATTGTCTCTGATGTGACATCAGGCATTCTGGTGAATTCTTTATGTGGCATATGTATCAGGTATGAGATATCTCCCCTGAAATTTACATCGAGTTGTCCAGCTTTAGCTTATAGGGCTTGAGAAACAGCCGTTTTTGTTATTTGAGAGTCTTAGCCAGATATTAGAGAAAACTAGAAGACTTCAGAATCCAGTCTAGTCTACTAGTAAAAAAAAGGAGAAAAAGAAAAAAGAAAGCAAAAACAATGAGCCAGGCTACAATCTAATAACAAGGCCACTATAACTTTTTTTAACGTAATTTTTTTCTCTACATTCACCCTCATTTCTACAAAAGATAATTGCAGACCAATTTGTCTGATTATGAAAGTGCAGCAAGAATAACTACATAGCCATCTTTTAAATTTGCTTTGCTGCGAACTTTGACAAGGAATCTCAGATTAGACTTTTAGAAACCTCTCAATGTTAGGAAGCCAAATGACGGCACATATCAGACTTTGCCTGCTATATCTAGTAACTTGAGGTTCATGGGCCTGCCAGGAAGTGACAACCTTTACTATTCACTATAACGCTGAGAACCTTTGAAGCTAGGCAGTCTTTTTTTTTTTTTTTTTTTTTTTTTTTTTTTTTTTTTTTTTTTTTTTTGAGATCGAGTCTCACTCTGTCACCCAGGCTAGAGGGCAGTGACGCAGTCTTGGCCCACTTCAACCTCCGCCTCCTGAGTTCAAGCAATTGTCCTGCCTCAGTCTCCCGAGTAGTTGGGATTACAGGCTCATGCCACCACACCCGGCCAATTTTTTGTATTTTTAATAGAGACAGGGTTTCACCATGTTGGCCAGAATTGTCTCGAACTCCTGACTTCAGATGATCCACCCACCTCGGCCTCCCCAAGTGCTGGGATTACAGGCGTGAGCCACCATGCCCAGCAGAAGTTAAGCGTTCTAAGCACATTTTCAAATACGGTATTCCTGTCAGAGCCTTGATAATATAACCAGTGTTTCCAATTTTATCCTGTTAAAGAGAACAGATTCTTTATTGAACTTACGCAGACAACCAAATTGCCATAAAAATAGCAGTACTAACAAATAAGTTTCCAAATTCTGGAGGTATCAACAGGTAGAAAGGAAAAGCAAATGTTTCTATTTTTATTCATGAAAGTATGCTTTACCAAATTGCTCTAAGCTATACATAGCTTTCAAAAAAAAGAAGTTTCCTTAAATCTGTAAAACAAAATATTAAAAGAACCAGCAATGTTTCAAATAAAGAAACCATGAAAACCCATAGTTTTTTTTTATCAGTTCAATCAGTCTCATGTAATTAATTCATTCTCTGTTTGATCTTGGTTAGCAGTTTTACAAACCCATCAGATTTGTAGACCAAAAAGTGTCTGAGACAAGTCTTAATAGATTTAGGAGTTTATTTTGCCAAGGTTAAAGACATGCCCAGGACACAGCATGAGGAGGTCCTGAGATGTGCCGAAGGTGGTTGAGTTACAGCTGATTTTATATATTTTAGGGGGACAGAAGTTACAGGCAGACATCAATGAATACACATAAGATGTATATTGGTTCAGTACAGAAAGGCAGGACAACTGGAAGGTGGGGGGTGGGGAGGACTTCCAGCTCATAGGTGGAGTTGATTTTCTGATTGGTAATTGGTTAAGTTATTATCTAAAGACCTGGAATCAATAGAAAGGAATTTCTGCGTTAACATAAGGGGTTGTGGAGGCCAAGGTTCTTAGACGTGAAGCCTCCAGCTAGCAGGCTTCACAGAGAATAGATGGTAAATATTTCTTATCAGACTTAAAAAGGTGCCAGACTCTTAGTCAATCTCTGGATCAGGAAAAGACCTGGAAAGGGAAGGGGATTCTCCACAGAATGTAGATTTCCCCGACAAAAGACAACTTTGCAGGGCCATTTTTAAATGCATCAAAGAAATATATTTCGGAGTAAAATACTTCAATTTCTTTCAATGTCTGCTGTCATGTGATGTATCTTATTGGTACGAAGAGTCTGTTTTGGTCAGTCTTAAGATATCTGTTTTAATGCTCATGCTGGTCAGTTGTGCCTGAATTCTAGAAGGAGGGTATAATGAGGCATTCTGACCCCACCCCCATTCCCATCATGGCCTAAACTAGTTTTTCAGGTTTACTTTGGAAAGCCCTTGGCCTATTGAATGGGGGTCCATTCAGTTGAGTGAAGGGCTTAGAATTTTATTTTTAGTTTACAGTTTCTTCGTTAAAATTTTGGAAATTTTGTCCAATGGTATAAACTAAAAGTCATGTCAGAGTTTCTTTTTTTTTTTTTTTTTGAGACAGAGTCTCACTCTGTTGCCCAGGCTAGAGTGCAATTGCACGATCTTGGCTCACTGCAACCTCTACCTCCTGGGTTCAAGCAGTTCTCCTGCCTCAGCCTCCTGAGTAGCTGGGATTACAGGCACGCAACCCTATACCCAGCTAATTTTTGTATTTTTGGTAGAAACACGGTTTCGCCTTGTTGGCCAGGCTGGTCTCGACTCCTGACCTCAAGTGATCGGCTCGCCTCTGCCTCCCAAAGTGCTGGGATTACAGGCATGAGCCACTGCACCCGGCCTTCTTTTCATTCGTCTGATATAGCTTTTTGGAGACACAGCACTTTAGGATTATAATTGCTTGCAAAAGCTTTCATAAAAGGCATTAGAACCAAAACAATTCACTGTGGACAACATGACTTAAAATGGCCATGGTTAAAACCTGATGAGAGTTCATTATAATAATGATGAAATTGACAAGGAAATTTGGTTATTTTTCAACCAAAATTATGACTGATAGCATTTATACCAATACATATCAGATTTATAGGAACTTTTTAAATCACAGGGTGGGTGGGAAGCCTGATTTTAGGGGCTTTCCTGGAAAATTTTTTCAGCAGTCCTTTTTCCAATGTCCTGGTTGTTTGCACAAATGGCAGTGAATTTTTGGAAACTGCTGTTTTAGGGATTGCTTATTTGGGGAAGCACCCTAGGACAGGCCCAAATGTCATTCTAGGTTATCGGTTGCCATGGAGCTGAAATACTTGGGGAATGGCTTTTCAAAAGGTAATTTGCAGTCTTTTGGGTTTTGCCTGACCCATAAGTAGATCAGATGGAGCTTGTTGGGTACTTGATAGAATTCTCAGGAGACTACCATTCTGCCTTTTTCATCCATGTGGGGCTCCCTAGATTACACCAACACATGTACTAGTTGGTACAAATCAAGTATACTGGGGTTATAAATTACCAGTAAGGCCAGGCATGGTGGCTCGTGCCTATAATCCCAGCACTTTAGGAGGCCAAGGTGGGTAGATCACCTGAGGTCAGGAGTTTGAGACCAGCCTGGCCAACATGATGAAACCATGTCTCTACTAAAACTATAAAAAAATTAGCCGGGCGTGGTGGCGGGTGCCTGTAATCCCAGCTGCTCAGGAGACTGAGGCAGGAGAATAGCTTGAACCCAGGAGGTGGAGGTTGCAGTGAGCAGAGATCGCGCCATTGCACTCCAGCCTGGGCAACAAGAGCGAAACTCCGTCTAAAAAAATAAAAATTTTAAAATAATGAGTTACTAGTAAGACCCTGAATTCTTCAGAAAACTTGTGAAATTCTTCTGTAAGTTTAGGAAAATCTTGAACTGTGGCCCTGAAGTCCATTTTTGTCCAGGGAGTACAAGTCACTTGGGGATTGTCTCCTGATTTTTCAAATGATTCTCTTATAAGGAAACTGTTTAACTGCTTTTTTCAGGGAAGAATGGCAATTCAGACAAAGCAGACTGAATACTTAGGAGTAGATTGTAAATATTCAGGCAAAGTAAGAGAGTGGGAAGCAGTAGGAGTTACATCAGTTTTACCATCCTTGGTAAGGGAATATCTTCCATTTTCAGCTTTTCATTAGCTCTTTACAGTGAATCTTTTTAAAGGGTGATTTTAGAGCACTGTTGTCTCTTTGAGGCTTCTGAATACCAATAAGAATTCTGTTCTCTCTGAGTAATTTGGGAGGCTTGGGGTTTGAGTGCACTTCTTAGATGAATAGTCTTTTTCATCTGGAACATTCCATGTAATGGCATCATAATTCTGAATTATCTTTTGTAAGATTTTGCCATTTGTAAATATTTGTAGCTTCCAGAACCAGAAACTTTATACACAAAAGAGGCAGATTGGCCAGAAGGCAGGGTACTCAGATCTTTAGAAATTAAAGAAACCATTTTATGTTGGATATTGGGTCTTCCAAAGCCAAAATGGCTTTGGCTTTGAGATTGCCTTGACCAACTGAGCCAATGACGTTTCAGTTTCTTTTTTGTCTGATCCAGTCAGATGCCTGAGGCCTTCCTCATCTAAACATGTAAGAAAAAACACACATACCTATGAATTCCAAAAGCCAGAGTTCATGCCCCCCTTCACCCCATGGTAATAACCACTTGCTGTGACTGCTGTTGGTTACCTTTACTACTGCAGCCCTCTATATTAGCCACAAAGAGTGTAACCCACATTTCCCTCCGGCCATATGCTGGTCACCAATGGGATGCAACCCATATTTCTGTCCAGCCACATTCTTCAGGGCTTGACCCAAGCCTTTTATGGCATCATGCATGAGATATCACCAGAGTGGGAGGCAAAACAATGTAGCCCTTGCCAGTGACTTGTCAGCCACTATGAACCCAGAAGTCATGTGCCCTGCCACAGTACAAACTAACCCTAGGTACTCCAAAGTCAAATGTTCTCTCACGGCACAAACTAACCTTGATACCCCCAAAGCCAAAGATATCGGTGAGCTTAAATGCTTAAGACAGCAGAGCTCAGATCTGAGAGGGACTTAACCCTCAGGGCTATGTGAAGGAGATAGTACCTCCCACCCCCAAAAAAGAAGGTTAGCATCACCTTTTCCTATGTTCCTTAAGGAGTCTCAGGTCATCAGCTGTCTCCAGGTCCTTTTGTGGTCATCTGTCAAAAGACAAAATTACAACAAATTTAAAGACTTTATTTTAAGTCTTTATTTATGATTCTAGACTTGGGCAACACTTGCCACTTCCACATTTTCAGATATTTGTTATAGCAACAGCCACACTGCCAGTACAATTTTCCGTCTTACTCTGTTTTCCGAGGCTGTGACAGAATACCAGGGAATGGGTAATTTATAAACAATAGAAGTTTATTTGACTCATGGTTCTAGAGGGTGGGAAATTCAAGATCAAAGGGCCAAATCTGGTTTTCTTCAAAGGGTTTTCTTGCTGTGTCATAACATGGCAAAAGGTATCACATGGCAAAGGAGAGCGTGAGATGGAGAAAAGAAATGGAGCTGAACTCACCCTTTTATCAGGAGCTTACTCCAAGATTACTAACCTATTTCTACAATAGCCACATAAGCCTCTTCATTAGGGCAGAGCCCTAATGACCTAATCACCTCTTCAGTCACCTCTTCAGGGTTCCCCCTCTTAAAACCGGCATGATGGCAATTAAACTTCCTTCTTTTTTATGTGTTTATTTTAAACTGACAGATAACATTGTGTGTTTTTGTTGTGTACAGCATGATTTGTTGAAGTATATATACATTGTGGAATGGTTAACTAGCTAATTAACAAATGCATTACCTCACAGAGTTCTCATTTTTGTGGTGAGAGCATATAACATTCACTCTTTTTACATTTTTCAAGAATACACTCTATCATCATTAACTGTAGTCACCTTGCTGTACAATTAGATCTCTTGAAATTAATTCCTCCTGCCTAACTGTAAGTATGTATCTTTTGACCAACATTTCCCCAACCTCCTTCTCCCTAGCCACCCCAGCCTTTGGTAACCACCATTATACTCTCTACTTCTGTGAGACCAACTTTTTAAGCTTCCATATATAAGTGTGATCATGCATTATTTATCTCTCTGTGCCTGCCTTATTTCACCTAGCATAATGTTCTCCAAGTTCATCCATGTTGTTGAAATGACAGGGTGTCCTCCTTTTTATGGTTGAATAGTATTTCATTGTATATGTATGTATGTGTATGTATATATATATAGTGTGTGTTTAAGTGTATGTGTATATGTGTATACACATACACACATATATATACACACACACACCACATCCACAATTTTTTTTTTTTTTTTGAGATAGAGTCTCACCCTGTCACCCAGGCTGGAGTGCAGTGGTGCAATCTCGGCTCACTGCAAGCTTCGCCTCCCAGGTTCACGCCATTCTCCTACCTCAGCCTCCTGAGTAGCTGGGACTACAGGCGCCCGCCACCACGCCCAGCCAGTATTTTTAGTAGTGAGGGAGTTTCACTGTGTTAGCCAGGATGGTCTCAAACTCCTGACCTCGCGATCCACCCACCTTGGCCTCCAAAAGTGCTGGGATTACAGGCGTGAGCCACCACACCCAGCCCACATTATTTTTATTCATTCATCTGTTGGTGAACACCCAAGATGATTCTATACCTTGGCTATTGTGAATAAGGCTGCTTTGACATCTGCATGTCAAAGAGTGCAGATACCTCTTTGACATACTGATTTCATTTCCTTTGGACAGATAAACGGTAGTGGGATTGCTGGATCATATGGTAGTTCTATTTTTAATTTTAAAGTAATTATTGAGGACTGGCACAATGGCTTATGCCTGTAATCCCAGCACTTTGAGAGGCCAAGGTAGGCGGATCATTTGAGGTCAGGAGTTTGAGACCAGCCTGGCCAAGATGGTTAAACCTCATCTCTACTGAAAATACAAAATTAGCTGGGCATGGTGGCACATGCCTGTAATCCCAGCTACTCGGAAGGCTGAGGCAGGAGAATCGCTTGAACCCAGGAGATAGAGGTTGCAGTAAGCCGAGATCACGCCACTGTACTCTAGCCTTGATGAAGGAGTGAGACTCCGTCTCCAAACAAATATATATACGTACATTTTTTGGGTGGGTTGGGGCAGGCACAGAGGCTCATGCCTATAATTCCAGCACTTGGGAAGCTGAGGCATGTGGATCACTTGAGTTCAGGAGTTTGAGACCAGCCTCGGTAGCATGGTGAAACTCTGTCTCTACAAAAAATACAAAAATTAGCTGGGCATGATGGCCTGCACCTGTAGTCACAGCTGCTTGGGAGGCTCAGGTGGGAGGATGGCTTGAACCCAGTAGGTGGAGGTTGCAGTGAGCAGAGATCATGCCACTGCATCCCAGCCTGGGTGACAGAGACAGATCAGTGGGGAATTCTGATATTTTAGTGCACCTCTCACCTGTGTAGTGTACTACACAAGTAGTGTGCTTATACTCAATGTACGCAATGTAGTTTTTTTTTTCCCTCACCCTTCTCCCAACCTCCATCTTCTGAATCTCCAGAGTCCATTATGTCATTCTGTATGTCTTTGTGTCCTCATAGCTTAGCTCCCACTTATAAATGAGAACATACAGTATTTGATTATCCATTCCTATGTTACTTTGCTTAGAATAATGGCCTCCAGCTCCATCCAGGTTGCTGCAAAAGACACTATTTCATTCCTTTTTATGGCTGAGTAGTATTGTTGGTGTATAGATACCACATTTTCTTTATTCACTCATTGATCAGTGGACACTTAGGTTGTGAATTCTCCAGCTCATATTTTCAGTTTTTTGAGGACTCTCCATTTTGTTTTCCATAATACCTGTACTAATTTATATTCCCACCAATAGTGTATAAGGGTTCTGCTTTCTTCACATCCTCACCAGCACTTGTTATTGTTTGTCTTTTTGGTAATAACCTCTCTCAGTGGGGTGAGCCAGTATCTCACTGTGGTTTTGATATGCATTTCCCTGATTAGTGATGTTGAGAATTTTTTCATATACCTGTTGGCCATTTGTATGTCTTCTTTTGAGAAGTGTCTATTCAGGTCGTTTCAATGGCTGTTAAATTTCAACATGAGTTTTGGAGGGGACATTCAAACCACAGCATCAAACTTTAATCTCTGTTACATATGTTAATATTTTTTTCCTCTCAATCAGGGCACTCTCCAGTTTGCCTCAGATATTGTTTTCCTATTACTTGAATGTATTTACATTTGAAATCCCCAGTCCTCACTAGAGTTGGAGATCCAGGCATGTGGAGAAAAAAATGGTATTTCTTGGAGACTTGAGAACACAGATAAGACTAACAAAGGAACTGTTGAATACCATCAGTGACACCAGATTCACCCACTAGATGCTTCTTTTTAATAAAGTTAAAACATTTGTAGTAAGAAAATTCTATTAATATTTATTTTCTGCATTTTAATCTCTTCAAGAACTATGTTTTATTCGTCTCAGTCTTTTCAGATAATGGTGGTGGTTAAAAAACTGAAAGCATTAGTTTGTATTTTTAAAATGTAAAATTAAAACACTTGATGAATATGTAGCTTGAGCAGTCTGTCAAAGCCATGACTCTGAGAACCAAACCCAATTCTAAAAATGTGTATCTGATGTTATCACAGAATATATTTTAAAACTGGAGCCATCTGCCTTCCAAAGTTTATCTCCGCTGCACCTGCGCTCAAAAATACTTCTGCCTACACACAGGAACTATTGTTTAAAGATTTTGCTGTTGATTCAGCATGGAGGCTTTCCAGGAATTATTCACACTTTAAAATTTATTTTAAAAAATAATGAATGCATACTATAAAAAACAAAACAGAAAACCCCCCAAATTCTACAAAGACATACAGGAAAATTGTATCTTTTCCCACCTCTATCTGTAGTCCCTCTTACCAGAAATAACCACTGTTACAAGTTTCTTGTGGATCCTTCCAAGGATAGTCTCTGAATACACACATGCATGTGTGATGCACATGCACACACACACAAAGCCTCCTTTTTCTGCACATATGGCAACATATTGTATATGCTTTTCAATACCTGTTTTGTTTTCATTTTACTTAACATATCTAAGGAGAGTTTTTTGGTATCAGTATATCTGCACTATTCTTTTGGCTCATACTATAACATTATGTGAATGTTTAATCATTTAACCAGTTTCTTACTGATGAATAGGTTTGCAATCTTTCTGCTATAAACAGCACCACTAAGAACATTCCTTTATGTCTGTCTTTGTGCATGAGTGCACTTCTATAGGACAAATTTCTAGAATTGGAATTATGGGGTCAGAAAGGTATGTGCGTTTTTAATTTTATTTGTTATCATTCAGTGGCCCTACAAAGAATTACCAGTTTGCATTTTATTAGTGTATAAAAGTGCAGTTTTCTAACACCCTTGCCCAACAGTTTTATCAGATCTTTTGCCAATCTGATAGATGAAAAATGATGTTTTACTATGGTTTTAATTTGCCTTGCTCTTGTTATGATCCAGCATCATTTTGTCCAGGAAAGAACACTAGCTCAGGACTGCCAGGCAGACAGATTTGGACCCCGCTTGTTGGCCATCATTGTCATCTACACTGTTTTTTGGTGTTTTTTTTGTTGTTGTTGTTCTTCTTCTCTCTCTTTTTCTTTTCCTTGGGGCGAAAGTCAGACAGTATTGTTAAAAAAAAAAAAAAATCCTCATGGGGAAAGAAACCTTACAGATAACTATATATATACTTTTTAAATTTTATTTTATTTTTATTTTTTATTTTTTTCAGAGACAGCTTCTCGCTTTGTTGCAAATAGGCACTGGAGTCCAGTGGTGAGATCATGGCTTACTGCAACCTTGATGTCCCAGGCTCAAGTGATCCTCCTACCTCAGCCTCCCAAGTTACTGGGACTAATAGGCACATGCCACCACAGCGAGCTAATTTTTATTTTTCATAGGGTCATAGTCTCACTGTGTTGCTCAGGCTGGTCTCAAACTCCCGGTCTCAAGTGATACTCCAGCCTCAGCCTCCCAAACTGTTGAGATTACAGGCATTAGCCACCACACCCAGCCTTAAATTATATGTTTATCTAACAAATCCATTACCTTTTCCCTGACCCATCTCATTCTTTTTTCCTAGTTTGCCACTACATCTTTTAAATATTTTCTGTCTATTTCTTTTATCAGTGCCTCTCACCAGCCAAAGACATGAGCATTTGAACTTCTGTCTGTCTGGGCAGGTTATTTTATTTCCTTCATTGTACCTGAAGATTATTTCCACTCAACAACCCCGTAGACTGCCAACTCTGTAAGGACATCTTTTCACTGCTATTACTCCAGCCCCTAGAACAGTACCTGACACACGATAGTCATGCAATAACTTTCTTTTTCCTTTACTATATAAATAATTTTTATTATATGCAGTAACATAAAATATGCATAACAAAATTACCATTTTAGCTTGCCATTTTTAAGTGTACAGTTCAGTGGCATTAAATACATTTACATTTCAATAATTTTCTTTTGAATAAACAAATGAACAGTCATACTGGTTATTTGTGCTTGAAAGTTACCAAGAGCCAGATGGTAACATTGCCCTTCTTTCCTGCAGATGAAGTTATACGGAAGCGTCTCCTCATTGATGGAGATGGTGCTGGAGATGATCGGAGAATTAATCTACTAGTGAAGAGTTTCATTAAATGGTGCAACTCTGGGTCCCAGGAAGAGGGGTATTTCATTTCACTGTTGTTTCCATACCAATGTCCTAATGTGATTTTAGGCCATATGTTAAGGTCCTGTGAATAGATCAAATTTTCACTCACCTTAAATGTCCAGT
The DNA here is from genome assembly GCF_007565055.1 of Rhinopithecus roxellana. Lineage (NCBI taxonomy): Eukaryota > Metazoa > Chordata > Mammalia > Primates > Cercopithecidae > Rhinopithecus > Rhinopithecus roxellana. Next base: position 71,036,261 of record NC_044549.1, on the reverse strand, counting down.
GGAGTCAACTCTTAATCAAGAGTAGATTTTCTTGGCCTTTTCTTCTCTTCAGAGGCCTCCCATATGTTTATTAAAACATGGAGAAGGAAGATTGATAAGGAGAAATGAAGATTAAATTCAGACTCATTAGTTTGGTTACTTTTATGACATAAGTGTTTAATAGGATAAAATATCTAAATGGAATTTTCTCCTTTGCTAATAAAAGGCTGCCGCTATGTATGTATATATTAAGTTGGCGCGAAACTAATCGCGGTTTCTGCCTTTAAAGTTAATGGCAGAAACCGCGATTAGTTTTGCACCAACCTGATATACACACACACACACACACACACACACACACACGTGTATCTAATTTTTTTTTTTTTTTTTTTTTTTGAGACAGAGTCTCATTCTATTGCTCAGGCTGGAGTGCAATAATGGCACAATCTTGGCTCAATGCAACCTCCACCTCCCAGGTTCAAGCAGTACTGGTGCCTCAGCCTCCCGAATAGCTGGGATTATAGGCAAGTACCACCATGCCTGACTAATTTTTGTATTTATAGTAGAGATGGGGTTTCACCATGTTGGCCAGGCTGGTGTCGAACTCCTAGCCTTAAGTGATCTGCCCACCTTGGCTTCCCAAAATGTCAGAATTGCAGGCATGAGCTACCACGCTTAACTATATTTATTTATTTTTTAACATAGTAAACTTTTCCTCATTTGAATTTGCTTTCCATATAAATAATTTTATGGAGTGAAAAAATTGTGGGAACAGAACTGTGAAGTTAAAAAACATCTTAAAGTATTTTTTAAAGTCTTTTAAACAAAATTCAAATAATTGTTTGAATAAAACATGCATTGATAAGACCAGCAGTCCCATCTTTGCATTTGTAACTAAAGTAGTTAAATTCAAGAATACTACATTTGATGAAAAGAAAACTTAAGGGACAGATATTCTAAATTATTTTAAATAAGCAATTGATTCTCTCAGAATTTGGTATAATTTAATTAGCAAATATTTGCCAGCATTATAACAGTTCATTTTTGTCAATCCACAAGCATCCTTATTTTGGTTTTCTCTCTTTTTCATTAGATATAGCCAGTACCAACGTATGCTGAGCACGCTGTCTCAATGTGAATTTTCAATGGGCAAAACTTTACTAGTATATGATATGAATCTCAGAGAAATGGAAAATTATGAAAAAATTTACAAGGAAATAGGTAAAGAATCTTAATGTTTCTATCTGTAATTTTATTTTTTATGGTCTAAAGGAAATAATATCTGCTAACAATTTTCTTTGATTGGTGGTAAAAGAATAATAACAATTACTGTATTAATGGAAAGAACACAGTAAATGTTAGCTATAAAAATGCATATTCTTTTTTTTTTTTTTTTTTTTTTTTTTTGAGACGGAGTCTCGCTCTGTCGCCCAGGCTGGAGTGCAGTGGCCGGATCTCAGCTCACTGCAAGCTCCGCCTCCCGGGTTCCTGCCATTCTCCTGCCTCAGCCTCCCGAGTAGCTGGGACTACAGGCGCCCGCCACCTCGCCCGGCTAGATTTTTGTATTTTTTAGTAGAGACGGGGTTTCACCGTGTTAGCCAGGATGGTCTCGATCTCCTGACCTCGTGATCCACCCGTCTCGGCCTCCCAAAGTGCTGGGATTACAGGCTTGAGCCACCGCGCCCGGCCTAAAAATGCATATTCTAACATGATATCGTACTTTGGGTTACAGCTGTTTTTTTAAAATACTAATGTCTATTTTGTTACCAATAGAATTTAATTTATAAATACATTTTAAAATTAAAAATGGATTATTGATTTTGTTACCACTATTTTTTAAAAACCTTCTCATATAGAATGTAGCATAGCTGGAGCACATGAAAAAATTGCTGAGTGCAAAAAGCAAATTCTTCAAGCAAAACGAATACGAAAAAATCGCCAAGGTAAGGGTTTTGAGGGATTTAATGTGCAAATACATTATTACTGACTACTATTTTCATGCAGTTTTTAATGTTGTGAGGTAAAATCTGCAGCCTGAATCAACCTTGATTTAAAAAATAATCCAAATTTTAATTCCTTAAAACTGTATAATTCTTTAAAATACAGAAGGAGGTCTGTGTTGAAAAGAATGTTTTTGCTGGATTACGTTGATTATCCAAGTATTTCTTTTGTTTTTCTCTTTTTTTTTCTTATCCCAGTATTTCTTAAGTATTAAATTTTTACCATCTTGGACCCTTTTGCCTAAATAATGTTATAGTTAATCAGCAGAGGCGATTTACATAAATATACTAGATTTAATTTTTTTTTCTTTTTTTTTTTTTTTTTTTTGAGACGGAGTCTGGCTCTGTCGCCCAGGCTGGAGTGCAGTGGCGCGATCTCAGCTCACTGCAAGCTCCGCCTCCCGGGTTTACGCCATTCTCCTGCCTCAGCCTCCCAAGTAGCTGGGACTACAAGCGCCCGCCACCTCCCCCGGCTAGTTTTTTGTATTTTTTAGTAGAGACGGGGTTTCACAGTGTTAGCCAGGATGGTCTCGATCTCCTGACCTCGTGATCCGCCCGTCTCGGCCTCCCAAAGTGCTGGGATTACAGGCTTGAGCCACCGCGCCCGGCCAATATACTAGATTTATGGTTTGGGTTTTTAGTTTGTTTGTTTAATAGAGCTACTTTCCAAAAAATGAAATGGAAAAGAATTTAAACTGTGAGTTTTCATTAAGTACAAAGTAAGCAAACATTTCTAGACTGCCTACAATATCTAATAAGGTTAAAGTTGAGTTTTGTTATAATCTCTTGTTTTTAAGTTAGAGTATGTCCTTATGTAGTTCCTAAATACTATTTCAAGACAATTTTTAATGTTAGAGGCAATGCTGTTCTTAAAATGTAGATTGAATAAAAATAAAAATAAAAAATATAATGTGTAATCACAACTGTTACATTGATGTGAAAAACTAGAAGAAAATAGAAAATGTTAATGGTTATTTTGAAGTTGTGGGTTTTTATGGCTTAGGTTCTTTTGTCTGTTTTTGTTTTGTTTTGTTTTGTTTTACATAGGGCATGTATTATTTTGTAATTCAAAAAATTTGTATTCAAAAGAATCATACTTTTATTGAATTAATATGCTCGGTTTTAAAACAATGAATTTTCACTTTTTAATGAACTAATTAAGATGAAGCTTAATTTCCTCTTTTTACAAGTTGTTTTTTTCAGTTTAAAATGTGTATGGTGAAGTTTTGGTGCCCTATTTACAATAAGATATACCCACTTAGTATCAGTTCAAAAGTCATTTAAAAATATTTGGAATGTTTTCATTGGTTAATGAGGTTTTTAAGTAAATCCTGCCACTCATCACTTCATAAGAAAGGTTAACAGAAGTTACATGACTTATCTTGGAGGTCTCAGTGGAGCAGAAAGTAGAACCTGAATTTTAAGTTATTTGCACGTTTCTGAAATCTTAACTTTTGGAATGAGTGAGAACTGTTGACTAACAACTCAAATTAATGGTAGGATGTATTTACTGATTTTATTTTATTTTATTTTATTTTTTAGACAACTAGTGAGTAAGATCCTTCTCAGAATCAGTCTATTTGATAATCAATAATAACTTAAATTTGCTTATGCTTATGCTGACCTCTTATATTCTGTCCACGACATATAAATGGAAAAAAAGTGGGAGCTAAAACCCTTGTTTGGAACACTTGATGTTGTGTATCATTATATTATAACTCAGTCAACTAAAACTGGCAATACTCATCTTTCAATGATTTCATTTCTTGATGTACTAGGGAAGTGATTAGGAGAGGTTTGTGATATTATACATTTTTGTTGATACTATACATTTTTGTTTTGATAATTCACATTCAAAAAACCCTTAGTTTGATAAATATTTTTATGTCTTTCAGAATATGATGCTTTGGCAAAAGTGATTCAACACCATCCAGACAGGCATGAGACATTAAAGTAAGTGTAGAGCTTTACTTTGAAAGGAACTAACCTTTATACATAAATGCTCATAAACTACCCTAGGCATTTCATTTTTGCAGAAATAAATATGTTTCAAAAGGAGGGGTCAGATCTTCAATATTATATTTTCCCATACTTCTCTGTTAGATTTTATTTTCCTCTGACCTTACCACCTATATGTCTAAAATAAATGCATGTAATATACATCAATAACACAATGGACAAATAGAATATGGTCTTCATATATTAAAATACTGAATTTCAGTTAAAAAGAATAAACTAGTTATGCCCTTTTAAAACACAGCTCTCAAAACATAGTCAGTGAAAAGACACATAATAAATTTTAAATTATTATTACATTCCTGAAACAAAGAATAATAACCATTTATAAAAGTTAGAACCCCCTTTCAAATATTATATACCAATACTGTATATTATTCAGGGATACAAGTATATGCATAAAAAAGAATTAGAATGATATAGTAGTTGCCTGAGTGGGAGGTAGAGGAGATAAAACAGCCCAGGATAGAGGTCTAGAGGTAAGATTCAAAGGATATGTTGAGTTAATTGGCAATGTTTTATTTCTTTTACCAAAAAAAAAAAAAACCCTTGAAGTTAAGCTTCACAATATGTGTCATTTCTTGGGTCTTGTTATTTTATTATCTGTGTTTTTCTGTACTTTAAAAAGGTATCCAAAAATGTAATTTTAATGAAAGTAAGTCCATATTTAGAAGTTAAGAAGAAATCATCCCCAGCTTTAGAAGTTTCACCATAATGGAGTGTTGTAACTCCTTATAAGTCTTTTTTTTAAATTTTAAAAATCCTATCTAGTAACTAAAATGTTAGGTATTAATTGTAATCTCTTTTCCCCCATTCAGCAAAATGTAACACTGTTTTATTTCCAGGGAACTAGAGGCTCTGGGAAAAGAATTAGAGCATCTTTCACACATTAAAGAAAGTGTTGAAGATAAGGTATTTGCACATATATTTAGCCTTTGTGATCTATCTATCTGTCTGTCTATATATCTATATATATAGGTCATCATTTGTATAAATTTTTTTCTTGTTAACACAGCTGGAATTGAGACGGAAACAGTTTCACGTTCTTCTTAGTACCATCCATGAACTTCAGCAAACATTGGAAAGTAAGTAGAAATAGTCTCAAATGTTTATGAAGATTTTTAAATGACCCAGGGATGTACCTTTTGAAATATACATCTTGGAGAGAGAGTATACCTTCTATTTCTGAACAATATAGCTGGATGACGTTAGAAGGTACTCAAGTTCAACTTTCTTGAATATATGTAGAAAAGTCTTAATTTGTGGTAATATAGGATTTAAAGATATACATAGTGGTTTAAATTAAGAAAAATTCAAGGATGATAGATTTGGAATCTTTCTTGGTTCACTGTAGTTGATTACTATAATGTAATAACTCAGGACCCAGGCAGGCAATAATAAGGAATCAGTACATACATTTGCATACCCACTGAGTGGTGGGTGCTTTGGAGAACTGGAGACTTGCTCTTTATATTCACTGTAGACAATTAGAAATTTTTGTGTTACCTGATCTTCTGATTGTTTTAAAGAATAGCCTAAGACCCAGATTTTTTTTTTTTTTTTTTTTTGAGACAGTCTTCCTGTCACCCAGGCTGGAGTGCAGTGACACAGTCTTGGCTCACTGCAATCCCCACCTTGCAGGCTCAAGTGATTCTCATGCCTCAGCCCCCCGAGTAGCTGGAATTACAGGTGCATGCCACCACGCCCAGCTAAGTTTAGTATTTTTAGTAGAGATGGGGTTTTACCATGTAGGGTAGGCTGGTCTTGAATTCCTGACCTCTAATGATCCACCCGCCTCGGCCTCCCAAAGTGCTGGGATTACAGGCGTGAGCCACCAGACCCTGCCCAGATTTTTTTTTTTTTTTTAAGTAAAATCTATCACATACATTTTAAAGTTTGATTCAACTAGTAGCCATATTTGCTTTAATTGTATTGGCTAATACAGGATAAACATATTTTCATGTGTTCATTGAATATAAAACATAGGTAAACTTGACTAAGGTTTTATGTTTCCTTCTCAATTACAGATGATGAAAAACTCTCAGAGGTAGAAGAAGCTCAGGAAGCAAGCATGGAAACAGATCCTAAGCCATAGACAGGCTAATCGCCCACCACTCCCAGGAATATTGAAATAGCTACGTGACCATAATGTGTTTAAAATGTGATGTGCTCTTGAGATATTTAAAGTTTTGGCAGTAAAATACTCTGTTTTTAAATATGAATGTGTATTTCATTCATATTTCCTCACACAAAGGAAAATGACTTCAGTATAGATTTGTTTTTATTAAAATGCATTTTTTTATTCTTAAGTGGTAGGAAGCAACATCCAAAAATGCTTAATAAAATGGTTTTAAGCTGGATATGTTTGTGCTCATTAATATTCTAGATAGTTTTTAACTGGTAACATTGATTGGCTTACAAAATAAGTTGAAAATTGTTAGAAGTTGGCATTTCTAGGATGTACATGGGAAAATGGGCCAATTTCTGGAAATGGTTACACTTCTGAAAACGGAGTCTGTGAAGAGGCTTTAGGAGGGCCATGAATCTGTGAAATTACATGCAAAATGTTTGTGGTGTATGCTTATTGTGTAGAGGGGTTCCAGGCTGTTAAAAGTCACTGGTATGAGAGGTAATTATAAGATGCAAAGTAAAATAATGCGCATTACTTTCTATATCTCTCCTTAATATGTGAGGAATATAATTCTCAAATGTTTTGTTGATCTCTTTTCTCTACTGTTTTGTTCTTTAGGAATCATTTTCAGTAGAAAAAAATGTATTGATAAAGTGAAGAGTTGTTTGAAGTAAATAGTTTGTTAAGATTGTCTTGCATAGGCCAGGCGCGGTGGCTCACGCCTATAATCCCAGCACTTTGGAAGGCCAAGACAGGCAGATCACCTGAGGTCAGGAGTTCGAGACCAGCCTGACCAACATGAAGAAACTCCGTCTCTACTAAAACAAATACAAAATTAGCCGGGTATGGTAGTACATGCCTATAATCCCAGCTACTCAGGAGGCTGAGGAAGGAGAATCATTTGAACCCAGGAGGCAAAGGTTGCGGTAAGCCAAGATCACGCCATTGCACTCCAGCCTGGACAACAACAGTGAAACTCCATCTAGAAAAAAAAAAAAAGATTGTCTTGCATAAAGAATTTATAATCTTTTTAAAAATTAAGCTAAGGCTGAATCACTTATAATTTTCTTAAGTATTTCATTACATGTGTAATACTTGTTCAACTCCATCCTTATCCATTTATTTTAGTTAAGAAACATGACACTTTGCATGAATCATACCTTAATGATGTTACATTTTTGTAATTTTAATAATTTTTATCTTAAAAGTGAAAGTTTAAAATTAGCTCAGTTGTAGTCATATTAAAAGTGTCATAATACCTATAAATACTTCCTCTAATTTCATCTGGCAAGTCATGGGAGAAATTTCTTTGCAGAATTGCTATGCTGTGACACATGTTTCTATTTTCCGTTATTAGTAAGAATTATGAAACAAAAATTTGCCTATATTGACTCAGAATTAAAAATCCATTTTTTTTTTTTTTTCTTTTCGGAGACAGGGTGTTCTCCTGTCATCCAGGCTGGAGTACAGTGGCTTGATCACAGCTCACTGTAGCCTTGACCTCCCAGGCTTAAGCAATTCTATGTCAGCCTCCCGAGTAGCTGGGACTACAGGCAACACATCACCATACCCAGCTAATTTTTAAAAGTTTTTTGTAGTAACAGATTCTCACTATACTGCCCAAGCTGGTCTCAAACTCCTGGGTTCACGTGATCCACCCACCTCAGCCTCCCAAAGTGCTGGGAGTATAGGCGTGAGCCACTGTGCCCCAGACAAATACCAGTTTTTCAAAAAAGATATTTATTTTTTAAAGAACTATTGGGTAGAATTTTTTTTAAATGCTGCCTCCCCATCCTCACCCCCGTTGATTAATTCACTAGAGAGATTTTTTCAGGATTAAGTACCAAAAGATAAGTCTCTTGGAAGATAACTTTTATTTATTTATTTATTTTTGAGATGGAGTCTTGCGCTGTCGCCCAGGCTGGAGTGCAATGGTGCGATCTCGGCTCACTGCAGCCTCTGCCTCCCAGGTTCAAGCAATTCTCCTGCCTCAGTCTCCCGAGTAGCTGGGATTATAGGCGCCTGCCACCACACCTGGCTAATTTTTGTATTTTTAGTAGAAATGGTGTTTCACCATGTTGGCCAGGCTGGTTTTGAACTCCAGACCTCAAGGGATCCGCCTGCCTCAGCCTCCCAAAGTGCTGAGATTATAGGCGTGAGCCACCACGTCCAGCCTAGGGAAGATAACTTTTAAAGAATCAGGAACAAAGTCAGAAGCAGCAACAGCAGGTACATGGGAAACACACATTTTTAAATTTATACTTCCTCATGGTTCTCTTGGATATCCTCTGGAACTGTTTAGAAGACTGAAGAATTTCATCCCCCAGAAACTCACACCGTTGAAGCTCAGCATGTCTTTGGGCCAATAGCTTCATGGATTTATCAGTCACTGTTTCTATGAGGTCATCCACCTATGACAGATAAATACCAAGAAATGAAGCCATGTGTTGGAAAGCCTTGTCAAAATCAAACGGATAGTTGCTTTTCCCAAGAGGAGCGTTCTGGAACTGGTGGACATTTTGCAAGTCTTAAAATATTATTCTAATTCAAGTCATAGCAAATGGAGCTTGAAAGCATACATTTACCACCCAGTGATAAAGACGATCTCAGTTCTTCTGAAAAGAAACCTATGTATATGTCTTCACTTTAATTGAGTTCATTTAATATTTATCAGGTACACAGCATCATCCTAGGTGTCCTTAGCAATCCTTTAGCCACTTTCAGAATGCCCCCCTACTAACATTATTTCTTAATGCTAATCATTAATTTCATCCCACACCCATGCTGTCTAGCAGGGCTGTGCATTTGGTTAAGCCTGGTTCTCTGATGCTTCTGAGACTCAAAAGTTAAAAGCCTTTGTCCACTACCTGCATTTGAAGCTTTCCTACTGTCAAATCTGATTTTCGAAGGATGTTTTTCATGCCATGCTTCTTTTTTTTAAGTGCTGGAAAATGTGGTCTCTTTTTTGGTGAATATGGCCCCTATGGTAAAAATGCAAAACATCAGATTAGGAACTACCAACCTTATTTTTGTGATGGTGCTTAAACAAGAGTTCTCACCTTCGGGACATTCTCTTATAAACTGAACATTTGCCACATAACAATATTGGGTTGGAGGCTGTATTCATATTATTCTCCACACCTAAGTATCTTATTTGTGCCCAGAGCTTTCTTTGAAGAGATCTATAGGGTGCAGAGAAATGAGATTGTCTGACTCTGAAAGAATATACAGCATCAGGAAAAAAGCAGGTCTTCATAAGGGGAAGAAGAAGAAATTGCCTCTGCAGCTGCTGGGCACAGTGACAGTGTGGGGCCATTGTGGACCAGTGCCCCAGAAAGCTCATTATCAGTGAATCTAGTTGTTAATTTGGTCTCGTTTCTGCATGTTTCCTTATTTTCATGGCAGTCATATCTTCAAACATAAAAAGAAAGCTCTGGATTCTTTTCACCCCATGCTTGATACTTTTCCCATTATCCCTGGCTTACTGGTTACAAGTACCTGTCCTGATAGTGTTGCAATTGGAAATCATTCCCAGGTCATGGCTCCAAGCTAATATGCCATTGTTAGTCTTACTGAGTTTACTCTTCCTTCCCCTTGTGCTTAATAATTCGCATTAGGACTATTGTGAGACCTACACAAAGTAGGATATGGGACCAGATCTGGGTCCTGCACTTTGCCTTTACAAATGGAATCTGCTGAACCACTGCTACCCTGCCAGCTTGCCCAGCTCAAACGTCACTTGCAGAATCTTCCCTGATCTATCTAAAGTAAGACTCCTCTTTTTTCTCTTTCATAAAACCCAGTACTTTTTCCTGTTAAGCACCTAGCATACTAGCATAGTTGGCAGTTACTACATTATGTCTGTGTTTATTGAATACAACTACGGTAAAATCTAGTGCCTAGGCAAGTTTTGTAAAGCAGGACTAGTTGGGGCTGGTATGGACTGAAGAGAACACACCTCCTGCAGTACCTTGGTGCAGCTCCTGCTTGTTGCCTTGAGGAATTGGCCTAGTATTTTCCAGTCTTTTTATTTTTCAAAAGAAAGTTGAAAACCCAGAATTTTATTTGAAATATCCTAATTTTTAAATGTGGACAATTAATTCAAATACATATATATATTTTAAGATGAGGTCTCACTCTGTTGCTTGGGCTGGAGAGCAGTGGCATGATCATGGCTCACTAAAGCCTGGACCTCTGTAAGGCTCCAGTGATCCTCCCACCTCAGCCTCCCAAGGAGCTGGGACTAAAAGTGTGCACCACCATGCCCAGTTAATTTTTATATTTTTTTGTAGAGATGGGGTTTTGCCATGTTGCCCAGGCTGGTATCGACCTCCCAAGCTCAAGTGATCCTCCCTCACCAGCCTTCAGAAGTGCCAGGATTATAGACATGAGCCACCACACCCAGCCAATTCAAATATATTTTTGAGAACATTCTGAAGGCTAAACAAACCATTTTTATAGGTAGTTGACAACCTCTGATCTAACACCATTTGATGGAAAGAAATTCTTAATCATAGCCAAATTGCCCCATCTTTATCTTTATGGTTAGTGTTACATGTGTCCTAAGAAGTCTTTTTCTATGCTGAAGTCATGAAGATATTCTTACTGTCCTCCAGGAGTTTTAAGGTCTCTGCCTTTTCCACTTAAATCTATAACTGAACAGAAATTAAATTTTGTATATGGTGTGAGACAGGGATCAATTTTCATTTTTTTCCTATATGAATGCCCACTTGTTCCAGCAACATTTGTTCAAAAGATTATCCTTACCCCACTGCTGTGTGGCGCTATGGTTTAATGTGTATCTCCTCTATTTGATTGTAAGTTCCACAGAAGCAAGACCATGTCCATTGGATCACCCTATACCCCCCGCCCCAAACCTACAAACTGCCTAAAACATAATATGGGCACACTAAATACGAACCTAGCACACAGAAGGCAAAAATTCAAAACTAATATCAGTGCACTCTGACAGTGGTGTTCCAGAGCAGTACTGTTCAGTGGAACTTTCTGTGAAGATGGAAATGTGCTCTATCTGTGCTGTATAGGACAGCCACTAACTAGGTGCGATTATTGGCCATTGAAACGTAGCTAGTGCAACTGGGGAACTGAACTTTTAATTTTATTTAATTTTAGTTAACATAGGTAGTGACATTCAGCTACTGACTAGCATATTTGGACAGTACAGTTAGTCTATAGCATAGCAGTTACTACTAAGGACTCTAGGGCCAGGTCTTCCTGGGTTTGAAACTTGGCTCTGTCACTTACATGGGCAAATTACTTAAACTCTCAGTACCATCCCTAGAATAAGGATAATATTGCTACCTACATTATAGGGCTGTTGTAAGCATTATCCGAGTTGATATTTTTAAAGCACTTAGAACAGAGTTTGGAACATAGCTTTAAGGTAAGTCTTATATCTAAAATAATAATAATAGTCCATGGTTCTATTTTTGAAAAATAGACTGGGCAATTTAGGATCAAACATACATGCATGGCCAGTCACAGTGGCTTACATCTGTAATTCCAGCACTTTGGGAGACCAAGGCAGGTGGATCACTTGAGACCAGGAGTTTGAGACGAGCCTGGCCAACATGGCGAAACCCTATCTCTACTAAAACTACAAAAATTAGCCAGGCATGGTTGTGCACGCCTGTAGTCCCAGCTAGACAGGAGGCTGAGGTAAGAGAATCGCTTGAACCCAGGAGACAGAGGTTGCAGTGAGCCAAAACTGTGCCACTGCACTCCAGCCTGGGCGAGTGACAGAGTGAGACTCTGCCTCAAAACAAACAAACACACACAAAAACCCATGCATACCTAGGATAAGTAAAAGCATTGGTTTGGAGAGTCCTAGATCATCTACACTGCATTTTCTGTGTTGTACATATGGCTATTTACATTTTGATTTCAATGAAAATTAAGATTAAAAATTCAGTTCCTCAATTGCACTGACTACATTTCAAAGTCTCAAAGCCAGTTGTGGCTAACAGCTACTATATTGGACAATGTATACTTGCATCTTCACGGAAAGTTCCATTGGACAGTGCTGGTCTAATGAGTTCCACTCCACATAGTATGCACAGATAGGCCAGAATGCTAATATACTAACATTTGAAGAGTGAGAAAGTCAGTTACAAATATCCAAACTCCACTGTTGCCCAGATGTAGTAGAAGCTGAACAGTTTGAGCATGGAAGCAGAAGAATCTGACCCAGAGGGTACCCTAAATTCTTGGAGAGGAGACAGAAGCAGCAGATTTAAAGGGCTTATTGTGGAGGACTCATGGTAGGAGAGAACTTGGTTTTCGCAAAATCTGTAAACATTGAGTTATATGTAAGTCTTTAGAGGCAAATTTGTTTAGTGTTTTACCTTTTGCAGTCCTGAAGGAAGAGATGTCACAGATAACCTCTTGGTGGTTCTCCTGGCCCGAAGCAGTGTATTTCCCTGGGTTATCTCCTCTGTCTCTGCCTCTACAACATCAAGTTGTATAGTCGCTTAGAAAAAGGGGGAAAAAGGAATCTGTAAGGATCACAATGAGGAACACATTTTTCCTATTAAAAATACAGTATTCTTAGAAGACAGCATCACATGCTGCTTCAGTGGCTTTTTTTCTTTAGAGTTAAAAATAAAAACTGGATTTGCTCTTCCCAATCTTATATTTTCTCCTGCAAACATTTGCCTTTTGTTATGGTCATGACCTCAGTGGACACCAACCCAGTCTTTGACAATGTAGCCACCTCTCTCTCTCTTCGAGATTTAAGTTTTTCCCCTGAACCATTGTGGAATTAGAAAAGTAATCCTCTAATATGCAAGACCCTCCCTTGGGTATTCATTGTGGATTAAAGCAAATTTTCTATCTATTTTCAAGAAACGTGGCTCAAGACTCAGTCATTTACATATCATTGATTCATCTTTCCTATATCCAGGAGCCAGGGAACCTTGGATTCCTTAACATTTTAAAACATATCAATTCAGTGCTTAACTCAATAAATGTATTTATAAAGGAAACTTTAAAACACTACCATAAATTTAAGACTAGTATCATAAATAGGCATTAAAATTACTATGCTAAAAACAAAGCTATGTTATTTTTTGCAGAAGGCACTAAACCTAAGGTTACTCTCTTTTTCTTGTTCTTTTTTTTTTTCTTTTGAGACGGAGTCTCCTTCTGTCACCCAGGCTGGAGTGCAGTGGTGTGATCTCGGTTCACTGCAAGTTCCACCTCCTGGGTTCAAGCCATTCTCCTGCCTCAGCCTCCCAAGTAGCTGGGACTACAGGTACTCTCTTTTTCTTAAAAAAGGGGGTCACTAAATGAGACATTTTCCTTGATGACAGCATTGGGGAAAGGGTGTTTGCAATTTGCTGTGTGTTACACTGTTCCTTCATGCTGTGTGTACACCTAAAATATCTTGTTGCTTAAAGTCTATTGATAAGGACTTCTCTGGGAGCCTCAGAGAATACATTAGCCTACTTGACACCTCCACTTGGCTATTCAGCAGGGACCTCAAGTCAGCAAGTCTAGCCAGAACTCATGACTTATTTTTCAATCCAGGTCCATTGCTCCTTATCTTAGTGAATGATGCCTCCACCTTCAAAGCAAGTGGTCAATCCAGAAATTCTTCCCTCTCCTCCACCCTTCACTGTCCAAGTCTTCTGCAAATCTTATAACTTCTATCTATGCTTATTTCTCCCTTTATCTCCCCATTCCCACTGTCATGACTAATCCAAGCTAATGTCATTCCTTGCCTGAAAGAATGTACGGGTGCTTATTGTTCTTCCTGCATTTGCACTTACCCTCATCCAATCCAGTCTACACTATGCAGCCAAAGCTATCTTTTAAGAATGCAAATCAGATTATATAAATCCCCAGCTTGAAAGTATCCTATGGTTTCTTATCACCCTTAGAAGAAAGTTAAAAATTCTCAATGTGTCCTATGACAGACACCCTTACTACCTAATTCAACCAGCCTCTCCTTAGCTCTCTGTGTTCCAACCTCCGCTGGATTTCTTTCATTGCTAAATTGTGCCTGGTGATCTCTTGATACTGTGACTTGAACATGCTCTCCCTTATTCCTGGGAAACTATTCTCCCCCCTCCACCTTGTGTAAGCCATCCTTATGTCTTAGACATCCTTCAGATCTCAATTTAATTGTCCCTTCCTTGGGGAAGCCTTTCCTGAGACCCCTCCCCTAAAGTTAGAGCACCCATGATTTCTTTCAATAGTATCCTGTGCTCCTTTGGAACAAATGTAATTTTCTGCATGTTCGAAAGCCCCTCTATGCTATAACTCCATGAGGGAGGGACCATGGCTGTTTTATGTGCTACTCTATCCCAAATATTGTGGCTATCATATAATAAGTACTTAGCAGATATTTGTTAAATGGATAAAAACATGTTTTGAAGGTCAGCGGGGAAGAGCAACTGATTTTGGGCTACAACAAAGGGTATTAATGTTTGAGCTACATCCTAAAGGATGAGTATATTTTCTGGAGAAATCTTAGTTGATATTTGTTATTCCAACTAAGACAAAAATAAACCAGTGCACAGATTAAGAGTAGAAATTTGATCCTCTGTTTTCTGCTGGATTCTTCAATTCCAGCCCCAGCAATATAGAAGCATATCCTCTTTGTTATTTTCAACAGAAATATACAGCTCAATCCATACCAGGTAATTGCTAGATGCTTGGATGCTTGTATTAGTGACTGCTTTTTCCAGAACAGATAGTTTGTTTGAAATTAGTCAGCTGGAAACCACCAAGATTTTTTTTTTTTTTTCCTGGAAAAAGCACACATCAGTTTTGTTGCCTGATCATGGTGTGTAAAATGTGAAGTTGTATGTATATTTACACACACTGTAAGGGCTGTGTGTTTCCTGATTCTGTGCTGTGAAGGACATTAAAAAGCTACAAAGGATATATAGAGCAGTGAAACTATTCTGTATGATACTGTAATGGTGGATGCATGTTATAACAGGGTGTGACATAAAAGTAGGTATTTGTCAAATCCCACAGAACTGCACAATATAAAGGGGGAACCCTAATGTAAACTATAACTTCAGTTAATAATAATAATATGTTAATATTGGTTCATCGATTGTAAATGTACCACACTAAGCCAAGATGTTAATAATAGGAGCTGTGGGGATCAGGGAAGGGAGGGTATACATGGGAACTCTACATTTTCTGTTTAATTTTTTTGTAAATATAAAAGTGCTATAAAATAGACTCTTTCTTTTTTTTTTTTTTTTTTTTTTTTTGAGACAGGGTCTCTTTCTGTCGCCCAGGCTGGAGTGCAGTGGCACAATCTCAGCTCACTGCAATCTCCGCCTCCCAGATTCACGCAATTCGCCAACTTCAGCTCCCCTAGTAGGGACTACGGGCACATGCCACCATGCCTGACTAATTTTTTTGTTTGTATTTTTGGTAGAGATGGTTTCACCAGGTTGCCCAGGTTGGTCTGAAACTCCTGGGCTCAAGTGATCCACCTGCTTCGGCCTTCCAAAGAGCTGGGATTACAGGCGTGAGCCACTGCTCCCGGCCTAGACTCCATTTATTTTTTGAAAAGCTACAGATGAGAATGCAAACATTGGTAGTATTGTTAGTCATGACCCATAGGATGCCAAATGGCATTATTACTAGTTGCAAAAACGACTTAAAGGTAACAGTTCAAATATTGATTCTTCCACACAGTACATAGAAAGTAGATGCAATAAAAGTGAGCATTCTTTATGACTTACCAGTTATACATTTTTTTCATTTAATTCCTACTACCCCCTCCACTGTTAGAAGTAGCCATGTGAAAGTCTGCATCACTACTTTTTCGAGAAACAAAACCAAAAATCCCACTTGAGTTTGATTTTCATATATCTATATCTATATGTATGTATATATGAATATACACACACATATATATTTAAATAAAAAGTGATTTTAAATGGATTAGAACACTGTTTAATTGAACTGGGAGGAACCTCTAAGGCAATCCAATTCAGTGCTTCTCAAAAGGTATGAACAAGGTGAGGCATGGGGCTCACACCTGTAATCCCAGCACTTTGGGAGGCCGAGGCGAATGGATCACCTGAGGTCAGGAGTTCGAGACCAGCCTGGCCAACAGGGTCTCGAACCCCATCTCTAGTAAAACTACAAGATTTAGCCGGGCGTGGTGGCACACTCCTGTAGTTCCAGCTACTCAGGAGGCTGAGAGAGGAAAATTGCTTGAACCCAGAAGGCAGAGGTTGCAGTGAGCTGAGATTATGCCTCTGCACTACAGCCTGGGTGATAGAGCGAGATTCCATCTAAAACACACACACACACACACACACACACACACACACACACACACACAGTATGAACATACAAGCCAACTGAGGATCTTGCTAGAGTGTGGCTTCTGACTCAGAAGGTCCCAGGTAGAGCCTGAGATTCTGCATTTCAGACAAGCTCCTCAGGGCTGCCATACTGTTGTAGCAAGATAATCCATCCTAATTTCATTCTTCCTCTTGGCCTCAACCCAATGACAAATTGCCCGTATTTGATTACCATTCTCTGAAAGCTTTCTCATTTTTGCTGTAAATAACTTGGGAGATGGAAGCTCCTTGACAATCCTAGGGAGAAAGCTCTGCGTGTTTGACAGTAGGGCTTCCTTATGGTCAGTGTAGCCCTCTTTGCTGGCACTTGCTGGCTTGCTTCTATACTTGTAGGACAGCATCCTCCCAAAAGCAGTCTTCACTTTCGTCATCAAATTTCTTTTCTGATTTTGTTGACTTTCGTCAAATCCCATGTCACTATCACTGGATGACTCCTCTTTAGGGACCAATACATTTTGTTTTAGTAAGTTGGTAGACACAGCTCTATGCCATCTAAACAAAATAAAAATGACTCATATTAGAGAAACTGAAAAGTTAAAAATGAGTAATTTGAATCATTAAAACACAAACTTCAAATGTGAACCAATTATACAATTCAGAGAAAAATAAAATAAAATTGAAGACCAAGAATCAAATCACAGAAAAATAAAGCCAAAGCAACTACTTGGTGTTTTGTTATCAAATTATAGTAATCTGGCCGCTATTTAATTTAAACACAATACTGTTAGAGGTAGGTTATATTATTAGCTTCATTTTACTTATGAGTAAACTGAGACATAGGTTAAATTAATTGACCAAGGACTGAATGCAGACTTTAATCCAGGTCTGACTGTTGGAATCCATGAACTTACATTGGCAAATTGGCAATCTTATTTCAATGATAGTTTGAGATAGTTTTTGCTAGATTTGGCAGTTTCAAAGTGAAAGTAATAGAAGATGAGAGAGTCTGCTAGAGTAGTGAATAAGGAGTAACCTCCAAGGCCCCATAAATACTGCATTTACATAAAACACTCATTTAGATAACATACTATAAATTCATATATAGCGACTACATGTACCATCTTCATAATTTTGGCATATTTTATTATATGCAATAGACTAAACAATAGACAACATTTCCTGATAGCTTTCTGTGTGCTAAACACTCTTCCAAGTGCTTTCATGTGTATAATATAATTTAATCTTTATGTTCTCATCTCTACTTCACACATGAAGAAATTAAAGCTTGGAGAGGTTAAATAATTCATGTCCAGATTATCTGATTCTGAGGTCTGTGTGGTTAACCACTATGCTAGAATATCACCTATACTGTGATACAATTATTACCTAATATTCTTCCTCAATTAACTATTTTTTGTTAGTTTCACTCCAAGTAATAATATCCATGAAATTTCGGTATTTTTTAAAATTAAAATTTTAATGTCGAGATCATTATAGTTTCACATGCAGTTGTAAGAAATAGAGGGAGGGTGCCAGGCGCGTTGGCTCAAGCCTGTAATCCCAGCACGTTGGGAGGCCGAGGCGGACGGATCACGAGCTCAGGAGATCGAGACCATCCTGACTAACACGGTGAAACCCCGTCTCTACTAAAAACACAAAAAATTAGCCGGGTGTGGTAGCGGGTGCCTGTAGTCCCAGCTACTCGGCAGGCTGAGGCGGGAGAATGGCGTGAGCCTGGGAGGCAGAGTTTGTAGTGAGCCAAGATTGCGCCACTGCACTCCAGCCTGGGTGACAGAGCGAGACTCCATCTCAAAAAAAAAAAAGAAAAGAAAGAAAGAAATACAGGGAGATTCTGTGTGCTCTTTACCTAGTTTCCCCAAATGGTGACATTTTGCAAAACTGTATTTTCACAACCAGCGTGTTGACATTGATACAGTCAGGATACGGAACATTTCCAGTAACACCAGGATCCCTCATGTTTTATAGCCACACCCACTTTCCACTGGTCCCCCTTTCTTTTTTTTTTTTTTTTAATTTATTATTTTTTATTATACTTTAAGTTCTAGGGTACATGTGCACAACGTGCAGGTTTGTTACATATGTAAACATGTGCCATGTTGGTGTGCTGTACCTATTAACTCGTCATTTACATTAGGTATATCTCCTAATGCTATCCCTCCCCCCTCCCCCCTCCCCACAATAGGACCTGGTGTGTGATGTTCCCCTTCCTGTGTCCAAGTGATCTCATTGTTCAATTCCCACATATGAGTGAGAACATGCGGTATTTGGTTTTCTGTTCTTGCGATAGTTTGCTGAGAATGATGGTCTCCAGCTGCATCCATGTCCCTACAAAGGACACGAACTCATCCTTTTTTATGGCTGCATAGTATTCCATGGTGTATATGTGCCACATTTTCTTCATCCAATCTGTCACTGATGGACATTTGGGTTGATTCCAAGTCTTTGCTATTGTGAATAGTGCCGCAATAAACATACGTGTGCATGTGTCTTTATAGCAGCATGATTTATAATCCTTTGGGTATATACCCAGTAATGGGATGGCTGGGTCAAATGGTATTTCTAGTTCTAGATCCTTGAGGAATCGCCACACTGTTTTTCACAATGGTTGAACTAGTTTACAGTCCCACCAACAGTGTAAAAGTGTTCCTATTTCTCCACATCCTCTCCAGCACCTGTTGTTTCCTGATTTTTTAATGATCACCATTCTAACTGGTGTGAGATGGTATCTCATTGTGGTTTTGATTTGCATTTCTCTGATGGTGAATGATGATGAGCATTTTTTCATGTGTCTGCTGGCTATATGAATGTTTTCTTTTGAGAAGTGTCTGTTCATATCCTTTGCCCACTTTTTGATGAGGTTGTTTGTTTTTTTCTTGTAGGTTTGATTGAGTTCTTTATAGGTTCTGGATATTAGCCCTTTGTCAGATGAGTAGATTGCACAAATTTTCTCCCATTCTGTAGGTTGCCTCTTCAGTCTGATGGTAGTTTCTTTTGCTGTGCAGAAGCTCTTTAGTTTAATTAGATCCCATTTGTCAATTTTGGCTTTTGTTGCCGTTGCTTTCTACTTATGGCTAGCCATAAGTAGAAAGCTGAAACTGGATCCTTTCCTTACTCCTTATACGAAAATTAATTCAAGATGGATTAGAGACTTAAATGTTAGACCTAAAACCATAAAAACCCTAGAAGAAAACCTAGGTAATACCATTCAGGACAGAGGCATGGGCAAGGACTTCATGTCTAAAACACCAAAAACAATGGTCCCCCCTTTCTAAAACCGGTATCCACGAATCTGTCTTCTGTGTGCGTAATTCTTGTTCTTTCAAGAATGTTGTGTAAATGGAAATATACATCATGTAATTTTTTGAGATATGCTTTTTTCACTCAGCATAATTCTCTGAGCATTCATCCAGGTTTTGTGTATTAATTGTTCATATCTTTTTACTGCTGAGTAATAGTCCATTATATGAATGTACCACACTTTGTTTAACTACTCACTAATTGAAGGATATTTGGGTTGTTTCCAGTTTGGGGCTATTATGAATAAAGCTACTCTAAGCATTTGTGTACAGGTTTTGTATGAACGTAAGTCTTCGTTTCTCTGGGTGAAATCCCAGGTTTTATATTATGCTACTGCATTATATTAAATATATAACATATATTTCTATTATGGATTAAAACAAATTTATAACCATTAACAATGTTCTTCATATATTACCTAAAATATCTCATGTACCATCAGTAGCATATGTACTACTCTCCAGGAAAACACTGTTCTGAACAGAACCCAAATCATTCAGCCTTTTTCTGTAATGATACATGGGGAGTAGTTCAGTGAGAGCCTAGACACTGGAGTTCAATGGTATTGGTTCAACTCAGGACAATCCCCAACTCTGTGACCTTGGGCATGTTAGGTAACTTCTATAAGCTTTCATCTTCTCATTTGAAAATGGGCATAGTCTTTTCAGAACTGTGAAAATAAAGGGAAATAATTCATATGTTTGGAACCTTAAAATGCATTCAATAAATGATACTTTTTATTACCATGTGGATCAGAACAATGCAGAAAATGTAAAAGGCAAGGAGAGAGCCCACACTAGAGGGCAAAATAAGGGAGAAGCTAGCAGCCTCCCTTCTGGGACTAAGGGCAGGGTTCTGCAAATTGTACATATACAACTTCTAGGGGGTGCTATTCAATTTCGTACTTAGACTTGCGTATAGTTATTATAATGATTTTCTGGCAGACGGCAGTAAAATGTCCTGAGGAGGGAGCATCATTTCCTAATTTGCCCAAAGATAACTTATGGGCTAGGATTAATCTCCCATAAAGCCCTCTGAGACTCCTTTAATAATAATTTAATTTGTAAGTGATTCTACTACTATAAACATGTACACACATACACGTACTCTGACACAGAACAACGCAAATACAATTTCAGAAGATTCAGGAATTTCGAAGACCACCCATGTTAAAAGCCCGCTTCTAAGTGGTCTCAGAATCTCTAGAAGGTGTTTCCCATTCCCATCCTCCCCACTCTCATCTCCAATCTATCAAAAACGTAATTAACAAAGGTGATTTAGCTCCAGAGCCTAGGAATACAACTGCTGCAACTTCTGAGCAGAACCCTCCCCTTCTTATGTTTTTAAATATTTTTGTGTTGGTACTGAATTTATTTGGTTGTATTGCTTCCCCCGGAGCTCCTACTTTTCATTCAAAGTGGAAATCTCTGCAGTATTTTCTTTTGTCCATGGAAGTTCCTAAGCTTGGTCTTTGATGCTTCCAGGACTCGTTAAAACACCTCACTTCTACATGTCTGAACTATAGCCCATTGACGTGGTAAGAAAGAAGCACAAAGAAATTGGGAAATAAATCACCACACTGATTTTCCAAATTAAAATACATTATATTTTGAATGTTTCACACCTGTCTGTATGGTTTTGTCACTGACAAAAAATAGGAGGTCTAAGGCAGTTTTAATGTTACATTAAACAATGTGTCCATAGTGAAATGTGATTAGTACATATTTCAGCAGCCCAAATTGCTGGGATAGGAAAAAAAAAGCACTGATCGTGGACCTATTTTGAAAAATGCACTAATGACTTTTCAAAGTAATAGTATTTTCATGGGACGTGAGATGTCTAAAATTCTGATGCTGAAATATCAACATAGAATCAGTACTTATTTTAGTCTCCTATGCCACATTAAAATTCAATTTCAAGTGTTAAGAAAAGGTTTTCCCTGTTACAATAAAGACCTTTCTGATCATAAAATGAAGCTTACATTGTCGCACTAGATTTCTTGATTCAATGCAGTACCCTCCCCAGCAATCCATCCAGAGTCCTCATTTTTAAATGCAGTGCTTAAAAGGACATGCCACTATGGCAAACCCAAAGACTCTCATTTGACAGAAAAGGAAATGAATCTCTGTTACCTACCTTTCTATCCCCTTCCTTTTGAATGGGCCATTTTTCTTCTTGAGTTGCTGGAATCTTCGGCACTGTCCAACTTTTCCGTAGGCAATCTTAAAGGGTTCTGGTAGATACAGCTGAGGTCGGGCCATTGCTGTCAACTTCACCTGTAGTAGCTGTTTTGGACTGTTTTAGTTCTTGAACTTACAGACTTCAATGCAAAAAATCATCCAGTGACTGAATGTACTGTCAAGGTGTGGGCTATTTGGAATAAAATATGTAGGAAATTTTTAGAGTCTTTCCCTTATTCCCTTCCAAGTGTCAGAGACATTATTTGTGGGACTGGCCCTGTTTACAACTTCACAGAGGTCACCAATGATGTATTTGACTGAGCTGTGTGAAATTCCATGGACCTTTGTGGAGCACTTCACAGATTCTTGAACAAGGCAAATGCAGAAATGATGATCTGATTGCATCAACACTGGCATTTGGATAGCAAAAAAACAAAACAAAACAACAGCAACAACAACAAAAAAACACCCATGCACTAATTGACCACCACATTCAGAAGTCATATTTGACCTCTGAAGGGGAAGGCACCTATAGCAATACGAACGATCTGTTGATTAACACAAGTTGAGCTTCTGTTAGATCTCTCAGTTACAGCTGGTGAATGTTCTCTGTGTCCTGTGGGACACATATGACAAGGCCAGTTGGTGTTTGGACATCTCAAAATGTACCCCAAAGGTGGTTTTCATTACGTCTTGGAATTTTGTAGTGGTCTCTCAAAGTACATTGGTGAATTGGAGACCTTGATCCACCCCTCCCTTCCAACATTGCCCAATTTATTTCGTGGTAAAGAGCAAATTCTGCCTGGGATGGAATTTCTTACCACAAGGTGGCAGCAGACACTAGGCTTTATTCTTGTCACCCTCTCGCGCTTTGAGTTGTTCAGTCAAATAACTAGATGCTTAACAAGAAAAACTCCTCTAGAAAGGTTCTAGGAGTTACAACAATTAATCTGCTTTCTGCGTTTGCATTAATCAATAATCTGGAGCATACTTCTCAAGCTTTCAAGTGCACACAAATTTCCTGGAGGTCTTTTTAAGATGCAGATTTCAATACAGTACATCTGGGGTGGGATCCAATAATTTGCACTCTTAGCAAACCCCCAGGTGATGCTGATGATGCCGGACGGCACTTGGAGTAGTGAGGGTCTTGTATGTTTCAGTACTGGGGGAAAGAGCTTTAAAATGCTCTAGAATGAAGTGTATAATGTTGAGGGGCTAAGAGAGTGGATTTGGGAATTATGCCTGAGTTCTCATTTCTAGCTTAGCTATGTGACCTTGGTCAATTCATTTTAAACTATCCATACTTGTTTTCTCATCCCTAAAGTGGGACTAATCATAGTGCCCAAGCCATAGTTTTACAGCAAAATTCAAGTGAAATAGAAATTCTGCTGCAGCAGGGAATGAGACCCAGGAATCCATATTTTAGGAGAGTGGGTGCAGATGTTCCTCTGTCCCTTATTTGAGAAGCGCTGGAGTGTATCTAATATGCCTTGGCCAAATGGACATGTGCTCCTCCCTGGTCTGTTTTTCCTCATCTGTTGGCATCCTCAGAGCACAATAAGTAATAGGTGCTTGAATAAATGAATAATTTCTTTAGCAACAGGGCAATATTTTTCATGCAATTATTGGCACTCCTGTCTGAATTCTGTTGTATTTCATCAATTATCTAGATAAATGAGATGAGTTTTATGCTAAGAAAGAGAGCTGTTTTTTATTTGTGCATAGGTGTCTATGTGCAAGTCTGTGTGTGTGCATGTCTGCATGTATGTGTGTATGTAATAGGCTGAAACATTTGCTGCTGTGGCATCTGTGACAAAACTTGTAGGTTCCCAAAGGAGTCCTGAAGCAAATGATAGAACTAGGAAGAGTGGGATGGGGGGAAAGAGTTGGAGTATAGAGAGACATCAATTTTGAGCTGTGTCTGGATTTGCATTCTAGATCTACCCCTTCCAAGCTTATGTGTCCTTGGGCAGGTAATGAAAGCCTCTTTGGACCTTCATTTTCTTGTTCATAAAATAGGAATAATAACTGCTACCTCCCAAGGTTCTTTGAGTCATTCAGTTATTCAACAAATATTTGAATGCCTATTGGTTGCCAGGCACCACCCTAGACACCAGGGATACTGCAGTGAACAACATACACAAAATCTCTGAACTCATATAACTTAATATGCTGTGGGAGATGCAGGTGACAAACAAGGAAATGAACATTTTAATTTCAGTTGGTAGTAAATGTTATGAAGAAAGTAGAAGAGGATGATGGGATAGAGTGACTGAGGATGAGGAGTGACTTCAGATGGGGCATTAGGAAAGCCTGCCCAATGAGGTCATTGGTCCCGAATGCTGAATGGAGAAAAGAGCCAATCGTGTGAAAATTTGTGTGACCCAGGCAGATGAAATAGGATATGCCAAAGCGCGGAGGTGGAAGAAGCCCAGTGTCTTTGAAAATGTGGAAGAAAGTGGCCAGGCGCGGTGGCTCACGCCTGTAATCCTAGCACTTTGGGAGGCCAAGGGGGGGCGGATCACAAGGTCAGCAGATAAACCCGGTCTCTACTAAAAATATAAAAAAGTTAGCTGGGTGTGCAGGCGCCTGTAGTCCCAGCTACTCGGGAGTCAAGATTGTGCCACTGCACTCCAGCCTGGGCGACAGAGCAAGACTGTCTAAAAAAAAAAAAAGAAAGACAAATGTGGAAGAAAGTTAGGGTGGCTAGAGCAAAGAGGTAGATGTGTGATAAGCTGGAGAGGGCCAAACCTCTTGAGTCCTATAAATCAGATTAAAGATTTTTGTCTTGCTCTTCAGAGCAATGGGGAGTTGTTGAGGTTTTTTTGTTTTTTTGTTTTGTTTTTTTGAAACAGCACCTTACTCTGTCACCCAGGTTGGAGTGCAGTGGCACCGTCTCAGCTCACTGCAACCTCTGCTTCATGGGTTCAAGCAATTCTTGTGCCTCAGCCTCCTGAGTAGCTGGGGTTACAGGCACGTGCCACCATGTCCAGCTAATTTTTTGTATTTTTAGTAGAAACAAGGTTTCACCATGTTGTCTAGGCTGGTCTTGAACTCCTGAGCTCAGGTGATCCACCTGCCTCAGCCTCCCAAAGTGCTGGGATTATAGGCTTATGGATGGTTTTTTAGGGAACTTCTTCATATATTTGTTCGGGGAAATGGGATTCAGTTGTGAAGAAAATGACTGGAATCCTTGCCCAGGAATTACAATTCTAGTGGAGGACACAGACACCAAATACGTTACCCAATGGAAAATTTTTTCAGGTACTGATAAAAAATGCTATGAGAAAAACAGAAAAACAAAAACAAAATAAAAAAGAAGAAGAAGAAAAGAGAATAAAAAATAAATAAATAAAAAGAAAAACAGGCCAGGCGCGGTGGCTCATGCCTGTAATCCCGGCACTTTGGGAGGCCGAGGCGGGCAGATCATGAGGTCAAGAGATCAAGACCATCCTGGCCAACATGGTGAAACCCTGTCTCTCCTAAAAATACAAAAATTAGCTGCGCATGGTGGTGCACGCCTGTAGTTCCAGCTACTCAGGAGGATGAGGGAAGAGAATTGCTTGAACCCAGGAGGCAGAGGTTACAGTGAGCTGAGATCAGGCCACTGCACTCCGGCCTGGCGACAGAGCGAGACTCCGTCTCAAAAAAAAAAAAAAAAAAAAAAAAGTAGAAAAACATGGTAGAAAGTGACTGGGAGTGGGCACTCCTCCAAAATGATCAATAAAGATCACTTAAGGAGGTGGTGTTTGAAGTGAGACATTTAATGTTGAAAAAGAGACAAAGTATGTTGAGATCTGGGAGAGGTATTTCCAAGGCAAAAAACTACATGAGCAAAGGTTCACAGGCAGGTGCAAACCAGCATGTTTGAGGGCAGGAAGAAGACCAGTGTGGTGGGAACATAGGTGACATGGGGAAGGCATAGTTATGCATATGTTTTTAAAAGGTTGCTGTGTGCAGCTTAGAGAATACATTGGGGAGGAAAAAGTGAGTGTTGAAAAGTCATTAGGTAGGCACTTAGTCCAGGCCGTCAACAGATGGGGGTGAGGAGTACCAGAAGTGTGCAGATCCAGGTTAATACGTAAGAAGTTAAATATTGAAATGAACTAGGATATGGGGGAGATACAGTTTGGATATGTGTCGCTGCCCAAACCTCACGTTGAAATGTAATTGCCAGTGTTGAAGGTGGGGCCTGGTGGGAAGTGATTGGATCATGGGGCAGTTTCTCACCCATGGTTTTGTACCATCCCCTGTTACTGTCCTCATGATATCAAGTGCATTCTTGCAAGATCCGGTTGTTTAAAAGTGCGTAGCACTCCCCGCCCTCTCTCTTGCCCCTGCTTTCACCTAGTGATGTGCAAGCTCCCACTTTGCCTTCAGCCAGGATTATGAGCTTCCAGAGGCATCCCAAAAATAGATGCTGGTGCCATGCTTCCTGTACAGCCTGCAGAACCATGAGCCAATTAAACATTTTTTTCTGGTAAATTACCCAGTCTCAGGTATTTCTTTATAGTAATGCAAGAACAGTCAACTATAGGGGATGAGTAGAGAGAAGGAGATACTAAGTTGGGGTGTTAAGTTGTTGCTGTAGTCCAGTGGTTTAGCTAAAGGGGGAACAGTGGAACTAAAGAGAAGGGCACCCATTCAGGAGTCCCCCATCAGTCAACTCTCCTTATCAACTACCCTTCACAGGACATGGCTTGGAGCTATCCCTGTGTGATCATTCCCTGGACATTTGTAAAGGTCCCTCTGAAAAGCCAAAAAGCCAGCTGTAACAGGAAAAAACCAGGTCAAAACACAATCTCCCTTGTTCTCAACATTATTCTTCCATTGAACATGTCTGAGATTGCATAATCCTATCAGGTAACCATGACAACAGTTGACTCCTATTGAGATAGCAATTGATTGAAACCTCTAAGTCAGAGATTGCAAACATGAATACCCGCAGGAGCCAAGCAGGGAAATGTGAGAAGCAGTGGGTGGGGTGTAAAAGGGAGGGGTTGGAATTGTGGTAAACTGTAGAGTACTGGACCAATCCAATTCTATTGAACTTCAAATCTTTAAGAAGCCTTACACATTTAAAAATGTGATCTGCAGGCCATATTTAACCTGCGGGTCACCAATTTGCTGCCTCCAGAGATGCTTTCATGTTAACTCTCTGTTGAGCCAGGTCTCTCTCGTCAGTGCTCCTAAAGCTGATTTTCCCCTAAGCTTTAACTTGAACATATTCACAAGCATTCAGTTGGCTACTGGCCCATTATTAGACTGCTTTTGCATCTTCTCACTATCTGGTTGCGTGCTAACCTTGCCTAGCAACTTGTAAGCCCTCTGCAAACTTGGTAAGCTGAGATTCTGGGTTTCTATTCCGAGTCTGGGTGAAGTAAATACATAGACTAGAGCAAGACAATGTCACTTTAGTGACCTGGAGTCATTATTAAGCATAATCCTTTGGAAAATACATGAGTTTCCTAAAGAGTCCTCACTAATTCTGGCTGCCCCAGCTTTACCGGGATTTGGGAGACCTTTGCATGTGGGGAAATAGCAACTGGGGGCTTTTCCACCTGGCTCAAGCAAATCCTCTTGCTGAAGCTTTTGCCCTTTTGAGAGAAGGAGGTATCATGTTACAGATCACTCAGCAAGAACTGTGTCACAGGAAGTATATACAGGGTGCCTGGCGACACAGTGTTTCTCCTGGGAAGACTCTTTACCAAGGGGTGAACTCCCCAGAAGTCAGCAAAGATGCAGCTGGAGTAAAGTGTCTTCGAAGAGCCAACAGGCTTTCAAGTTAAATCATGCCTTTTTTCATTTGTTTTTTGTGTTGGTTGCTGCCCCAGGTTAGTATTTCTAACTTATGACTCATAAATAGCTTTGAAATAATTATTTGGTAGTCTATCAGTTGGCATTTACTCTCTAACTTCTCAGTGTTGGTCTTTAAAATTGTCCAGTGCTCTGGGTTGTACCACACTGGAAAGTCAACATGTGAATCAAAATGTCCTCTCAGATGCTGTTGATATCAATAGGAGTAAGCTCTTTGGAGAGCAATTTGGAAATACCCGCCAACATCTGAAATCTCAAGCCTCAGAGCCAGCATTCCACCTCTGGAAAGGTATCCTACACAAGAACACAATAATATAAGGATATATGTAGGTGTATTTGTAATAACAAAAGCTAGAGGCAACCCATATGTCTACCAATGGAGGATTAAATAAATGGTGCTTCATGCATACTATGGATATTGGAGCCATTAAAAGAAGAAGGTTGGTGTGGGTGTTCTGACGCGCAGGTAAGGAGGTAATCTGTGGTGTACTGTGGAGGCAGGATGTGCTAAAACTATAAACACAAGAAGATCTTTTAAAAAACACCTATCTATATTCACATGCCAACAGGCATAGAAAATTCTGAAATAATGTATAACAAAGATTTGACTGATTATTCCTGGAGATTACAAGTGAAAGTGGTAGAGCAGCAGAGGTGGGGAGAAATATGTAGGAGATTTAAATTTTTTTACTTTATAGACTTTACTGTTTGACTTAGGAAAAGAATATAAATTACATTTATACTAAAAAATTGAACCCAAAAGTTTAGAAATGAATCACAAAAATTTTGAATGCATAGCAAGACAATGATTTAAATATTTTTTTCTCTCATTATGGGATGAATTGATTCATAAAATAACTCAACTGATGAATTCAACCATTTGCTTTAGAATCAACCACTTCTAGAATTGGAAAAGAGCCAAACTGTATTATTCACAACAAAAAAATCAAGTAAAATATGTTCACTCTTATAAGAATAAACGATGGGTATCTTAAAGACTGAAAGATCTAATGAAATGTAAGAAATATTTTATTTCAACTTAGTTTGTTATATTTTGACTTTTTTGTGTATTTGGGTAAAGATTGTTACCTTGAATCTGGAGTCGCATACTGGAAATGCTCAGACATGTTTGGCCTCTAGCAACTTTGTCCAGCGTGTGGCCCGTGGACCACATGCGACCCAGGACGGCTTTGGATGTGGCCCAACGCAAATTCATAAACTTTCTTAAAACATTATGAGTTTTTTTGGTGATCAAAAAAATTTTTTTTAGCTCATCAGCCATCATTTGTGTTAGTGCATTTTATGCGTGGCACAAGACAATTCTTCTTCCACTGTGGCTTAGGGAAGCCAAAAGATTGGACACCCCTGGCCTATAGGATGTCCATTTCAGGATCCTCATAAAAAATTAAGAGTCACTGGCAACTCGGCCCACATTCCCATATAGGCAGAGGAGTGGCAGCCCAGTTGGGTGAGAACAAGCTCTCAGTTTACCACAGTACCTACTGCTCCCAGTGCTCTACACCAGCCGTCAGGCATTATTTTACAATGTCCATGAACAGAGTTCAACTAGTTTTTTCTTTTTAATTTTAAATTAATTTTATTTTATATATTTTTTCTATTGGCTCTGTCTTTCTGGAGATGAATTTTTTTTTTTAATCTCCTCTTGTCCTTGAGTATGAAGAGGCAGCCTCTCAGTTTCCATCATTTCTATGCCAGCATTTTCACATAGCATTCCATATTTTTTCACAATTTGTCTCTGTGATACAGCTATAAGCCTACGATCATTTTTATTCTTTTTATTTTATTCTAGAGAAGGGGTCTTGCTATATACCTGCCAAGTTGAACTGAGGCTCAAGTGATCTTCCCATCTCAGACTCCCAAGTAGTTGGGACTACAGGTGTGGGCCAGTGTGCCTGGCTCTATTCTTTTTTTTTTTAATTTCGAGACGGAGTCTTGCTTTGTCGCCCAGGCTGGAGTGCAGTGGCGCCATCTCGGCTCACTGCAAGCTCCGCCTCCCGGGTTCACGACATTCTCCTGCGTCAACCTCCCGAGTAGCTGGCATTACAGGCGCCCGCCATCACGCACAGCTAATTGTTTTGTATTTTTAGTAGAGACGGGGTTTCACCATGTTAGCCAGGATGGTCTCGATCTGCTGACCTTGTGATCTGCCCGCCTCAGCCTCCCAAAGTGCTGGGATTACAGGTGTGAGTCACCGCACCTGGCCATGCCTGGCTCTATTCTTATTATTTTTACTTATTGACTTAATTTCAGAAAGTGAATAGTTTTTTTTTTAAGTAACTATTTTGACAGGAAATGCATAATAAAATGCCAGCTCTACTTACTTAACAGTTTGGGCTGAGTGTGGTGGCTCACACCTGCAATCTCAGCACTTTGGGAGGCCAAGGCAGGCGGATCACTTGAGGTTAGAAGTTTGAGACAAACCTGGGAAACATGGCAAAATCTCAT
The DNA here is from genome assembly GCF_007565055.1 of Rhinopithecus roxellana. Taxonomy (NCBI): domain Eukaryota; kingdom Metazoa; phylum Chordata; class Mammalia; order Primates; family Cercopithecidae; genus Rhinopithecus; species Rhinopithecus roxellana. The sequence goes on along the minus strand of NC_044549.1, from coordinate 71,006,053 downwards.
CTCTGCTGAAAATACAAAAATTAGCTAGGTGTGGTGCGCACGTCTGTAATTCCAGTTACTCGGGAGGCTGAGGCACAAGAATATCTTGAACTTGGTAGGTGGAGGTTGCAGTGACCCGAGATCACATCACTGCACTCCAGCCTGGGTGAGAGATTGAGACCCCGTCTCAAACAAAACAAAACCAGTTTGGTGGATGGGTTGATATTCTCGGAAAATTATGATCCCCTTTTCTAGAGATTATCATATGTTAAGGAATTGAGATTGTTTTTCAGAATATACCTTTAGTGGAAAACCAAATTATTCCCAAGTTTCTCAGCACATGCAAATATATTGAAGAAAAACCTAAAATCAATTCACTCTTTAATGCAATGGCAACAAGACGCCATCGAATACCGATATAAGCCGTCATTGACATGGCCCAACCTGTGGAATTGAATAGAGAATCCGAACCAACAAGATGACATGTAGTAGCAAGTTTTCAAGTGCATTCCTTGTGACAAAATAATAAGGTCTTGACCCATAGGTCAATAGGATTGATCTTCTTCAGTTAGCAAAAAAGGATAATTTTTCGTATTCATTTATTCACCTAATCATTCCACAAATACCTATTAAATGCCTACTATGGACAGACACTGTTCTTGGTACTGCGCATACAGTGAGGAACAGATGAAAGTTCCCAATTTCATGACACTTGTATTTTAAGTGGGAGGGGGATAGGGAGGGGGCAAAAAAAATTAACAAATAACGTGAAATTTGAAGAGATAGGAAGTGTCTGCAGGGATGGGAAATGTTTTTATTTGGCATGAGAAGACTTCTCTGCTATAGTGACATTATGTTAGGTTGGCACAAATGTAATTGAGGTTTTTACCATTACTTTTTTTTTTTTTTGAGATGGAGTCTTGCTCTGTCGCCCAGTTTGGAGCGCAGTGGTGGGATCTCGGCTCACTGCAAACTCCACATCCTGGGTTCAAATGATTCTCCTGTCTCAGCCTTCCAAGTAACTGGGAACCCGACACCATGCCTGGCTAATTTTTTGTATTTTTAGTAGAGACGTGATTTCACCATGTTGGCCAGGCTGATCTTGAACTACTGACCTCAAGTGATCCACCTGCCTCGGCCTCCCAAAGTGCTGGGATTACAGGCAGGAGCCACTGCGCCTGGCCTGCCATTACTTTTAATGGCAAAAACAGCAATTATGTTTATGCCAACTAATAGCAGAGACCTACAGGAAATGAGTAAATGAGTCATAGAGAGATCCAGGGAACATGCACCTTGGATGAGGAGAATGGTCAGAGCAAAGTCTCTGTGGCACAGACTGCTTGATATGTGCAAGGAACAGAAAGGCCTGTGTGGCTAGAACAGAAGGAGGGAGGGCAAGAGTGGTAGAATATGAGGCCAGACAGATAACAAAGGGCCTAGCATGTGGGATCTGGAGGCCATTGTAGGAGTTTAGCCTTTTGCTCTGTGTGAGATGAGAAGCTCTTAGAGGATTTTGAGAAAAGGAGTGATGCTAACTGATTTCAGGTTTAGTACACTGGCACATTCACTATGGGCAGCTCAATCATGTAAGATGTGCTTATTGATATTTTCTTACATAATTGAAATAACCCCTGTATTAATTTTCTTTTCACGCTGCAACAGATTATCCCAAACTTGATGATGCCTTTAAAACAGCGTAAATTTGTCTTACAGTTCTGTAGTTAAAAGTTCTGACATGGGTCTTATGGGGCAGAACTCAAAGTGTTGGCAAGGCTGTGCTTCCTTCTGGAGACTGGAGGGCTGAATCTGTTTCCTTGCCTGTTTCAGCTTCTTTAGGCTGCTTGCATTCCTTGGCTTATAACCCAACCCCCTTTGTCTATCCTAAAAGCCAGCAATGTTGCATCTTTCTGACCATGCTTCACTTCTCCTTCTGACTCTCTTCTTACTTTTAAGGACCCTTGTGATCACCCTGGGTCAATCCAGATCACCCAGTGTAGTTCCCCATCTCAAGACTCCTAATTTATTCACACTTGTGTTCCCTTTGTGATGTAAATTAACACATTCTGGCTGGGCACAGTGGCTCACGCCTGTAATCCCCGCACTTTGGGAGGCCAAGGTGAGTGGATTACCTAAGGTCAGGAGTTTGAGACCAGCCTGGGCAACATCTCTACTAAAAACACAAAAATTAGCCGGACGTGGTGGTGGGCACCTGTAATCCCAGCTACTTGAGAGGCTGACAGGAGAATCATTTGAATCTGGGAGGTGGAGGTTACAGTGAGCCGAGATCGCGCCACTGTACTCCAGCCTGGGTGACAGAGCAAGACTTTATCAAATTAAAAAATAAATAAATAAATAAATAAAATTAACACATTCCCAGGTTCTGGGGATTAGGAAGTACGTATCTTGACATAGAGAGTGGTAAGGGGAGGATTATTCTATCTCACCCCCCCAAGCATCATTACTTTGCTAAGTAACCATAGTCCCCCACCTCCAACATAGTCATATACCCCTAATAGAATGCAAATTTCGGCCATGGAGTAAACGTTCTGAATAAGGTTTTGCAATGTGACTTCCAGAGGGAAGTCAATGAGCAAAAACAGAAAATATCTAGTTATCAAATCTTATAGTTCAGAAATTTTCAGACCATTGTTTAAACAGAAAGGTTGTATGTATCCTAAAGCACACCTTTGGAAGTAGAAGATAATTTTTTGATTCAGGAAAGAGGATGGTGAAAATATACATGACTGGAGAGAGGCTTGCAGCCACCTTCATTGAGAGGCTTGCAGTCACCTTCATGAAATAGATTCATGAGGTTTTGGACAGGAAAGGCTCCTTTGATGGAGACCAAAAAAAAAAAAAAAAAAAAAAAAAAGCACATTAATTCTCCAGCACTTCAGTGCCAGAGAACACCACAGGTACCAACAGATGGAATTGGGCCAGTGTGCACTGAAAGGGTAAGAGTAAAAGGGATGTGGGTGGGTGGGGCACTGAGAGTGTCTGCCTCACTGCTGTTTCCTGGATACATCACATTTCCTCCTGGGCTGAGTGTACCTGGGCAGGGAGTGAAGGGGCAGGTAGGAGACCCTATTCATCCTTGTGAATTTTTTAAGTTATACCTAATGCCTAAGGACCAAACTTACCATTCAATAAAAGCTTGACCAACTAAATTGGAAGAGAAGTTTTAATTCGGGAATGAAGAGGCAATAGGACCTGAATTCAGGGTACTTTAAAAAAATTATTTGCTTTTTCCAAAGATGTTCTGAGAGTCGAGCCTTAGTTACCTTTGCTAAAACCTTCACTGTAAAGAAAAAGCTCAGCTGAAATTAAGGGGAGCAGAGAACAAATAAAAGAGAGAGAAAGAAGAAAAGAGAGAAAAATACAAAGTAAGCCAGCACAGTAGGACATATAATGACTTTTTGTTTCCAAATGCATTGTGACTTCAAACATTGAGTAATTTCATGACATCACAGGGTTAGACAGAAGTTGTATGGAATAACATCATTTAGGGATCTATTTTAACCCCCAGTTCATACATCCCATCTAATAAAACATAATGAATTTATGTACAAAGAAACTCTACATTTTCTGTGAGAATGAATGATAAATCATAGTGGCCAATAATCTGTATCACTTATCTTTTAAATAACATGAGCAGCTTCCTAACTGGTCCAGCCAGAGGCTTCTTATTGAGTGGCAGTTGTCTTCTAGCCTCAGAGAAGATGAGTGGCTTGTCCAAGTGGTCATGTGTCCAGTGAGACTCAGAATTAGGATCTGAGCCGAAATCTGCTTGATCAGAAAGTTCATTCATTATGTCGTTCTCCTCCTTCTTCCCCCGAGCTATTGTTCAGTTGCATGAGAACCTTCTCAAATTTTGATTCTGAAAACTTTCACTATTTCTTTCACTCTTTCTTTCTCTCTCTTTCTTTCTTTCTTTCTTTCTTTCTTTCTTTCTTTCTTTCTTTCTTTCTTTCTTTCTTTCTTTCTTTCTTTCTTTCTTTCTTCTTTCTTTTTCTTTTGAGATGAAGTTTCACTCTTGTTGTCCAGGCTGGAGTGCAATGGGGCAATCTGGGCTCACTGCAACCTCTGCCTCCCGGGTTCAAGTGATTCTCCTGTCTCAGCCTCTTGAGTAGCTGGAATTACAGGTGCCCACCACCACGCCTGACTAATTTTTGTGTTTTTAATAGAGACAGGGTTTCACCATGTTGACCAGGCTGTTCTCGAACTCCCAGACCTGAGGTGATTCACTGGCCTCGGCCTCCCAAAGTGCTGGGATTATGGGTATGAGTCACTTGCCCAGCCAACTTTTGCTTTTTCTAATTTTTACCCAAGAGAAGTTCATCCTGAATCATGAAGACATCTCAGTCATTTGAGAACGTGAGATTTGGCTCCAGCAAGTCAAGTTTTGGGTTCAAATCCCAACTCTGCCATCGATTAGCTGTATAACATAAGACCACTTGGTGTTTCTGTGGCTCAGCATTCTCATGTGGAAAATGTAAGCAAGAATAATAGTACCCTCACCCCAGGGTTGTTGTGAGGATTAAATGAAAAAAAAATGTGTGAAAGAATGTCCTACAAATGATCATTAATATTATTTATTATTCATTCAAAAAATATGTATGAGGGGCCGGGTGCGGTGGCTCACGCCTATAATCCCAGCACTTAGGGAGGCCAAGGCAGGTGGATCATGAGGTCAGGAGATCAAGATCATCCTGGTTAACACGGTGAAACCCCGTCTCTACTAAAAATACAAAAAATTAGCCAGGCGTGGTGGCGGGCTCCTGTAGTCCCAGCTACTGGGGAGGCTGAGGCAGGAGAATGGCGTGAACCTGGGAGGCGGAGCTTGCAGTGAGCCAAGATCGCGCCACTGCACTCCAGCCTGAGCCACAGAGCAAGACTCCATCTCAAAAAAAAAAAAAAAAAAAAAGTATGAGGTATTCTTATTCAGTTATCAAAATAAACACATTTTTTGCAGTTAGAGTAATGGTTCCCTGAGGAGTCACCCAAACTAAAGGCTGTCAAATGTTATGATGGGGTGACACACAGACACTGAGAAGGAATATTGAAGCAGAGTCAGGCAGGCCAGGAAAGGCTTTCTGAAGAAAGTGATGTCTACCGGCCAACTGAAGAATGGGTGAAATGTTAGTAAGTTAAAAGTGTAGGCCGGGCGCCGTGGCTCAAGCCTGTAATCCCAGCACTTTGGGAGGCCGAGACGGGCGGATCACGAGGTCAGGAGATCGAGACCATCCTGGCTAACACGGTGAAACCCCGTCTCTACTGAAAAATACAAAAAACAAAACTAGCCGGGCGAGGTGGCGGGCGCCTGTAGTCCCAGCTACTCACTAGGGAGGCTGAGGCAGGAGAATGGCGTAAACCCGGGAGGCGGAGCTTTCAGTGAGCTGAGATCGCGCCACTGGGCTCCAGCCTGGGCGACAGAGCGAGACTCCGTCTCCAAAAAAAAAAAAAAAAAAAATTGCTGTAGAAAAAATATATATAATTGTTTAGAGGTGGACTAGAGAAGTGGAAAGAAGTTCGGGATAATTGAAACAGAGCATATGAAAATGGACATATGGAGAGATGAGGCCAGAGACATGAACAAGGATCAGATATGGCAGGACAGAAGACCTTTCTAAACTTCAGTATTTATCTTAATTAACTAATGATATCCGATTTCCCTGATACTCTTCTCTTACTGGAGTGGCCAGTGCCATATTCTTTATGTTTTGTTGTACGTTGCGAAACATTATTATATCACATTGCCTTAGTTCAGATTCTCTTGAAAGCCAACACTAAGGGAAGGGTTCCAGTGCAAGTACTGCAATTAACTTGGGAGCTGATCCCAGGAAACACCCGGAGTGGGGTAAGGAAGCCAGACAACAAATGGTAGGCAATGGATAAAGGGTGTGTTAACAAGCGTGTTAGCACCAGGGGCAACCAGAGCTCAATTTCATTGGGGCACTCAGGAATCCAGTGTGGAAGCACAGCTCAGTGTTACTTATCCACGCTGAAGAGTGAGGAAGCTGAGGTATTTGATCACCATTCACCATATCCCTCTTGGCCATTGCGTGAGGACAGCTTCCAGGGGCCTTCACTCTCTGGCACTCTGGCTTATCCTTTGTGCAGGAGAAGCTGCTCTCCAGGCAGTTGTAGAAGTAGCATTTCACTTGCAGAGGTGAGTATGGAGGAAATGGGGGTGGGGCACTGAGCAGCTGCTACACATATTTTTTAAAGTATAAAAAAAACAAAAACAAAACAAAAGAAAAAAGACCAGCCCTTGCTGGGAGACAGTTCTCCATGGGTCTCTTGCACTTCTGTACATCTTGTGAGCAGAGGCACTGGCTGCCTTTGTTCTGGACAATTTGTTTCAAACGTGTTTAAGTAGTGATAGAGATACTATTTTCCTCTGAAGCAGAGGATGGTTTGTTTGGCATCCGGTATAATAAAGGTATTTTCTCCCTCCAGGTCAAAGTCAGGCAGGCTTACTGCTCATTTTATAACATGTGGGTTTGTAAGTTAAGGATTTCTCAACTGTAATACAAATGCAGACCCAAAGCATGTGTAGCATCTAGTTAGGCCATTTGTTTTTGCCCTCATGGGGCCTGAGGAACAAAGAGAAAGGATGTGAACATGAAGCTTATGCTGGTTGCTGAGCCATGATAATAAAATCCTTTGTCTCTGACCCAGAAGTCTTGTGTCTTCTGCCAGCCTCTGTGAAACTGCAGTATGGTAACTTGTAGGATAAGTTCTGAAACGTTTCTCAGCTCTCGATGACCCTACCAAGCCAACTCAACTGATTTTTGAGACATTTATAACTTCTAATTTAATAAAAAAGCATTTAATAAAAAAAAGAAAAAAGGGAAGTATTTATTGCACTTTTCCTTTGTGGTTTTAAAACACAAAATAGGTTAGGAAGCCATGTAGAAATCCTCATTAAAAAGCCAACTTTTGTGTTTCCTCTAAGATGTTCTAGCTTTTCCAAATTTTGTCATTGAGAATGCCAGCCCTCTTCTGGAAAATGCCTCTGAACATACACAGGTTGCCAAAATCACTGTGTCTGTCTCACCTCATGCTTCTCTGGTTGGAGATCCTGTTATTATTAATGCAAATCCTGCAGTCCATCCATTTGTGCTGTCTCGTAGATCCACACATCTTTGGGAAGTAAGTATGTTGGCAAACACTATTATCACTTGATACCACAAGGGCTTTAAGATGAAATATCATTCTCTTTTTTGTTACCTTCTACTGTATGTTATTAATTTAGTGACCACTCTTTGGAACCCTGTTATATGTCAGACACTCTAAAACTCCTTGGGGACATCAAGATCCATTTATTTCACAAGTAATTATTAAGAATCTACTGAGACACAGGGAATTCCTTGCCCTCATGGAATTGACTTGTTCATAGGGAGACATACTAATCAAGTGAACGTACCCAAAAGTATTAGGTTAGTGCAAATGTAATTGCGGTTTTTGCCATTACTTTCAATGGCAATTACATTTGCACCAACCTAACATAAAATTGTAAATGCAATAACAGCCAAGAAAGGCAGACTCACAGGTCTGTGGGAGCCCCTAAAGGGGACATTTTAACTAGTCAGTCTTCCCTGAGGAAGAGCTACATGAAAAGCAATCTGCAGAATGCATAGGAATTGAATAGATAAAGAAGAAGAGAAGAACATTCCAGGCAGAGAGAGAGCATGTGCGAAGTCCCTGTAGCAAGAAGGAGCATATTAGAAAGACAGGACTGAAGGATCAATGTGACAGGAGCCAAAGGGAAAGCATGATGGGAGATTATACTGCAAAGGAGATGGGGAAGGCAGAGCCTGCAGTGTCTGTGAGTCATGTTAGGAAGTTTTGTTTACCTAGATGGCTGTATCATACCTAGCTAGATATAATATAGCTAATTTTTCCCTCTGGATCAAAGTTTAGGCAGGCTGATTGTTCATTATAAGAAAGGGGTCCCCAACCCCCAGGCCACAAACTGGTACCAGTCCATGGCTTGTTAGGAACTGGGCCACACAACAGAAGGTGGGTGGCAGGCAAGCAAGTGAAGCTTCGTCTGTATTTACAGCTGTTCCCCATCAGTCTCAGTACCTCCTGAGCTCCACCTCCTGCCAGATCAGAGGCAGCATTAGATTCTCATAGGAGTGTGAACCCTACTGTGAACTGCTCATTCGAGGGATCTAGGTTGTGTGCTCCTTATGAGAACCTAATGCCTGATGATCTGTCATTGTCTCCCATCGCGGCCAGATGGGACCATCTAGTTGCAGGAAAACAAGTTTAGGACTCCCACTGATTCTACATTATGGTGAGTTGTATAATAATTTTATTATATATTATAAGGTAATAATAATAGAAATAAAGTGCACAGTAAATGTAATGATCTGAATTATCCCGAAACCATTCCCACCCAACCCTGCTCTGTGGAAATTGTCTTCCATGAAACCAGTCCCTGGTGCCAAAAAGGTTGGGGTCTGCTGTTATAAGAGCTCCGGATTCCCTAAGGTCGGCGTTTCTCAAACCTTGATACAAACCCACAGCATGCACAGCATTCAGCTGGGCTCCTCTACATGGTCCCCATGGCACATGAGAGCAAGGGAACCAATGTGAACATGAAGCTTATGCTGCTTTCTGTGCTGGAGTAATAAAGTCTTTGAGAGCAACATGTTGTTTAGCTGATCTCGCCTGGTTTGGCTCCAGTCTGCAGGTTGAGTTCAGGTCTGTCTCTTGTCCTTCCCATTCTCCTTGGGACACTGGCTAGCAGAGGGACATTCTTCTCCGGGCAAAAGGAGGAGAGCAAGAGGATATGCTCAACCCCACATGCACGTTTCAAGACCCACATCTACTCATATCATTGGCTAAAACAAGTGTCACATATCCAAGCCATGGGCTGAAGAAATATACCCTGTTTTTATTAGGAGGAATTGCAAAGGCACATGGCAAAAACATGAATATAGAAAAGATTAAAGAATTGGGGATATTAAATCCACCTCCCACACCTAAGAAACCACTGAGGAGTTTTGCAGGAAAGAGACATGATTTGCTTACAGCTTAAATTGCTATTGTAAAGAGAACAGAATTAAAAGGGTCAGGAAAGGTCTGTTATGAGCTCTTGAATATCCTTGCCAAACCTTGGTATTGTCAGACTTAAATGTGCTTCCAGCTTCAGTTTGGTGTAAAATGTTTTCTCCTGCTTGTTCTTTTTTTTTTTTTTTTTTTTTTTTGAGACGGAGTCTCGCTCCGTCGCCCAGGCTGGAGTGCCGTGGCCGGATCTCAGCTCACTGCAAGTTCCGCCTCCTGGGTTTACCCCATTCTCCTGCCTCAGCCTCCTGAGTAGCTGGGACTATAGGTGCCCACCACATTGCCCGGCTAGTTTTTTGTATTTTTTTTAGTAGAGACGGGGTTTCACTGTGTTAGCCAGGATGGTCTCGAGCTCCTGACCTCGTGATCCGCCCGTCTCGGCCTCCCAAAGTACTGGGATTACAGGCTTGAGCCACGGCGCCCGGCCCTCCTGCTTGTTCTTAATTAGATTTTTGTTATAAGTCTAAATAGCAGTGGAATGATGGCAAAGAGTGTTCAGTAGTTTTGCTTTGTGTATGTGTGTGTGCGTGTGTGTGTGTGTTTCTGTGTGTGAAGGTAGTGAGCACAGCTGCTCTACGCACTGATTTGGGGGTCTGATAAACTAATTTTCAACCACAGCTCCTTCAGTCAGTAGAAACATGACCTTGGGTAATATACTTGACTTTCTGTGCTTTATTATTTTTTCTATATAATGAGATTAACTATAATAATACCACCTCACTCAGGGATTAGCAAGAAGATTCTGAAAGATAATGTATGGAAAGTATTGTCTTACTGCTTTGTCCATAGCAAGCAGTCAATACATAGTAGCTGTTACTGTAATAAATATATTTCAATATTTAGCATTATTATAGCCAGATTACAGGTAATAAAAAACTAAGAAAGATGTGGCCACATAATCATAACTGTATTAAAGACAAGCTTTAGAAGTAGTTCAATTATGCAGCAGTTTCATAACATGCAAATACATCTGCAGATAAAGGCTAAAGAAATGAGTTAATAACTGTTTCTACAACATTGCAGTACAAGGACGGAAATACTGTTCTATTTGGGGTTTAGCATATCCCAGCATATCATTATCCTTTGTTGAACTTCTTTCCTTGCAGCATATATGCTTGTTTGTTTTGCAAAAGACTGATTGAGCTTAGGAAGGGCGATTGGTCAGGCAGTCAAACAAAAACCAACAACCACCAAATGAACACCGGCCTAGTCTCTGCAGAAACGATAGCAAAGCTTGAAGTGAACTGATTATATAGATAAATCAATGGAAATGAGACAAGGTACACTCCAGTTATGTAATCTTCAAATTGCTACCTGTCATTGAGCAACATAAGTGGGGTTGCATAGGCAGGTTGGAAAAATGAACCCAAGTTACCCTTTCTGTGTGCACCCTGCCTGTTCCCTGGGTGGGAGTAATCTGCCAGATGGAGACTTAAACCATCTTCCTGTTTTCTTCCAGTGTAAAGAATAGGCATTTGCATCGATTCAATAAATATTTGTTGAAAACGAATGGGAAGCCTGATACTAGGGAGCAAAGATGCTAGGGAGCAAAATGGATACACTTGCCGTCCCTTGGGGCTCCCAGGACAGAGGGAAACACACCTGAAGGGCCAGCTTGAGCCCAGGGTTGTACTTCTTGGTTAAGGGAGCTCCTTGAAGATAAGGTTGTGCTTAAGCAAAGCTGGAAAACCTTGTATATTTTAACACCAGGCTGTGGTATTAAATTAACTTATCAGGAAGCATTGGGCTATGATGAAAAGAAAAAAATTTAGAGTCAGAAAGACTTAACTTTAAATCTCAGCTCTGTCACTCAATAGCTGTGTTACCTTGAGCAAAGTATTTAACTTCTGAGCCTCAATTTCCTCATCAGTAGCATCGGGATTATAATAGCATTAATTTCTATGGGATGATTGTGAGAACTGAAGAGATAAAATGTCCAGTCTACCGTAAGTGCTCAGCAGAGTATAGCTATAAAATATCGATGTATTACTGACTTTTCATGTAATTGTGTGAAAAACAAGCAGGTGTGGCAGTCAGCTGATGCTGATAAGTGCAAGGGTTCTGGGGGCAGATTGACCCGGGTCAGGTCCAGGTTCTGCTTCTTCCTGCAGCATGGCTTTTTAGGATATATTTTATAATCTAAGCTTCAATTTCTTCATCTGTGAAATGGGGATGGTAGTAAGACTACCTTTCTCACAGGTTTGTTTTCATGATTAAGTGAGTTAAAGGGCTGAGACCAATGCCTAGTGCAAAGAAAGTGCTCAACAAATGTTAGCTTTTGTTAATATGATGTTGGTGGGGTGACATTATGCTTCTTTTTTCTGAGATTCGGTGATTCTATTACTGAGAAGGAGGCCACATTGGTAGTGTACGGCGTGGCTAAGAGCATGGATTTTGGTGGAAAGTCTGGATTCCTGTCCTTCCTCTCTGTTCCTTGTTAAGTGATCTCTTTAAGCCTCTGTTTCTTCATTTGTAAAATGGGTATAATAAAAGTATCAATCACAATGTTTTTCTAAGGGTTAAATAATGTAATCAATATTAAACACTTAGAGTTGGTACATAGTAAGTGCTCAGTACACATAAGCTATTAGTATTGCCTTAAAACCTGTAATCATTTTAGAAAGTGTTCGTGGTTTGACATAGAATGCCCAAAGACAAGTATTTAACCCCTTCCAGTGGCGTTTGCTATTCAATAAAATCTTTGCTTTCTGTTACTTAACTAATAAGAAAGCTTTAGAAACAAGCATTCCCTAACCTAGCTGCATCATGACAGACATGGGAAGGACATTAGCAACAGAACTTACAAGACTTTCATGTAAGGATGAAGACATCTAATCCAGAGACATCGAAGATCATGGCCAAAGTCTTAGGGCCATTTCATTCTAGAGGTGAAACTGAAACCCAGTCCTCTTGATATTCAACCTCAAGAGGACCCTGCACACAGCAGTTCAAAAAACACGTGAAAACCACAAAGGACCCAGGAAAGGGGTGATGTGGGTGACTGAATAGGGGAGGGAAAAGAGGAGCTCTTATCTGGCCCTTTCATCCATTTTGAGTGCTAAGCAGCTTAGACTCATGACGAAGAGCATGAACCTGAAGTCAGGGGAATCCAGATTCGTTGTATTTCTATCCGTGAAAACTTGGCCAAGAAGCTTAACTCTGCAAGTCTCAGCTTCTCCAACTGTAAAATGCATCCACTTGCAATTTCAAGGATGGAATGAAATGTTTGTAAAACACTCAGGATAATCCTTGACAAAGTGAGGAAGGGGTTCAATAAATGGTTAACTTTGTTATTAGGAAGAATCGTGGAAAGATGGAAAAATGAAGGAGAAACCATTGGATATAACGTAAGTGAATTCTCGGCTCATGGAAGTTTTTTAAAAAATCAGATCACCGTACTTTTTAAGTATAAGAGTTTTGTGTCTTTAAAAATGTACTGACTGATAATAGAGATTATAGACCTAAAATATTCCATCTACATCCTGATGAAGCCAGTCATTCACTCCATTATTCTTCATTTTTAAAAAATCTAGTTATTCACCACTGGAGTACCCAAGCTGGAGTTTGAGATAGTGACACTCTATTCCCTGATAATCTATGCCAAAGATAACCAAGGGGCAACAGCATCACAGACCATTTTAATCCAGATTGCAGATGTGAATGAACCGCCCACCTTCACTGGATCTCTTGCCCAGGGTGACCAAGGTACAGAGGCTCTTCTCGGGGAAAGAGGGCTCTAGTGGATATGTCTACATAGATGCTGTGCCCTGTGCCCCTTGTACTCTCAAAACATCATGGCTACAATAGTGATAAGAATGACAGTAACAATAGAAATGATAAATGGCTGACACTGGGCACTAGTGAAGACTAGGCACTGTCCTAAGAGCTTTAACTTGACTACTTTATTTAATGCTCACAGCACTAGAGGTAAGTTCTACTCTTAGTTCTATTACATAGACAACAGACTTAGAAAGGTGAAATAACTGTCTCAGTGTTGAGAATTATTCATTTATTTGTTTGATGATTGTGTACTAAAATTATTCTCTTATTTGTGTGATTATTTAATTAATGATGTGTTTATATCATTAAGCTAGAAGCTTCACCAAGGACAGGGATCATGGCTTTTTTGCTTCTTCTTGCTCTCTGTTTTTTTGTTTTTATTTTTTTCATCACGTATGTATCTCTTTCACTTTCTTCCTCATCTATGTCTCTTTCTATGTAGTCAAATATTTAATGCCTACATGTTCTCTACTATGAAAAAAATTGAGGCTCAGATATTGGAGTCACCACTAACTGGAGAGAACTACTTGTCCTATCTAAGCCTCAGTTTCCCCATTGATTAAATTGAGATATTAATCCCATCTTGATGAGGCTCAGGGTTTTAAAGTGCCAGGTACACAGTAGGTGCTCAACAAGTGTCTCCCTTTTTTCCCTTCCCCAGGGCAGACGGTAAACTCCTCCTGGGAAGATCCAAGGTGAAATTATGCTCTTCTGACTTCTAAAACTGTGAGCTTGGTGCCAGAGTGCTTGTGGACACTTGACGCGCATTTGCTCATCAGATGAGCAGGTCCTGGCTACCCCCTAAGCAGGCCCATGGACCCCTTGGCTATCCACAAATCCTGCCTTCTTGGCACAATGGTGCAGCAGTTTCCCCTGGGTGGTTCTTCCCCTCACACACTCAAGGATCTCTTACTTCCTCAAGGTTCCTGTTCCTTGGAAAAACTTGCAAACTGGCAAGTTTGCAAGTTTGTATTCCTCACTGTTTTAAGAACATATGGGAAGAGAGCAAAATTAAGGATAAGACAAACTTTAATAAAATAATTAGGCAATATTAACGTATTAGCTATGTGACCTTGAGCCAGTTATTCAATCTTTCTAAACCTTAGTAAAATGGAAATGATAATAAAGTCACCAGTGATGTTAAGTGCTTAGTAATTAATAAGCACTCAAAAAAGGTTCAACATTGTTCCTGTTTAAATGTATAAATCTCATTGCTCTATACTTGACACATAAGAGACACTTGACAAATGGTATATTATTATTATTATCATTATAGGTTTAATGGGAGTAGTGCTATAAAAACATTGTGCTAAGCAAGCACAATGCCTTAAGTTTTATCTGAAATTCAGATTGGATGAGGGGTTTCGGGCTTATGGTGGTGATGGTCATTCAAGCACATCTGTTGTACATTTTCTGGCAGTTCCTGAGATTTATATCCTGGAAGATACTGCCCCAGGCACAGTCATTTACCGAGCAGCAGCCAACGACCCAGAGGATGCTGTTTTGGAGGTAATTTATGCTTTGGGACAGAGAGTAACAGTGCCTAGTGGTTTTAGGTGTGATTGAATTTAAATGTAAAGCCATGGAGACAATCAAGTCAATTATACCCACAATTTAGGTTTCAAACATACCTTTGCCTCAATTATCAGGATACTTTAGGTGAAAATGATTAAGGTCTGGGTTGTCCGGGTAATTTCTTCCCTTCTAGTACATTCCATCCTGTGCACGCCGACCCAACCTAATCCTTAGGTAACTTTAGCAACAGATGTCATGATGTTTCATTTTGTTCTTAGGAATCTTGGCTGTATACAGGTAGCGAAAGAATCCAGCTTTCTGGCAGAATTAATTTGTATTTCAAAACTCTAGGTCTTGTCCTCAGGTTTTATAATGCCCTAGATGGAGAGGAAACTATGGGCTTGGTACCAAGAGGCTTGGGTTTAAGTTCTTACTCTACTACTGCAAATCACTTAACACTTCTGCTTTGCTGTTTCAACTGTAAATTTGGGAAAACGATATCTGCTTTGTCTTGTCTCATATTGCTTTCTCTCATTATAATTAAACATAATATTTGATTACATTTATATGAACACGAAAGTAGTTTTTAAACTACAGTTTAAAAATCAACATTTTGCAATTGATAGGCTTTACAATAATGTCTTAATTTTTGATGCCATATGGAATGGTTATGGTATTGTTAAACTATAATATTTTAGCTAATGAATTGATAGAAAAGAATATGTGTCTTTCATTTTTAGTGTTGTATTGCTTTCCCAGACTGGCTAAAAATTACAGAATTGTACGTGTTGATGCTGTACACTCAATACTTACAACTTTTGGTAATACTATTGGATACTTGCTCAAGGCAACTTGAGTCATACAAAATTTTCTTTAAGCAATAGATGACCACTAATATTTGAGGCATTGTCCACAAGGTTTTAAAGAGTATTGAGTATTCTTGAATAATTATGCAAGATTCCCCACACGCATTTGTCTACTCCTTCTCCCAATAGCACATCCAGGAAGGGACTGGAAATGTTACAGCTTTCTTTATAACATGCAATTAAACCACCTAATCATGCATATTGCTCCAAATCAACATGTTCAAGATTATAGGATGGATTGCAGCACTGAGCAGCTCCAGCCACACAGGAATCAGATATCATAACACAATTGCTTTCTTGGTATTCTCCATGGCATCTCACCCACCGAAAATGTTGACATTATAGGGCGTAAAACACATCACAGTCCAATAAGGTTTAGTTGTGACTCCATGTACAATCAAAATGACTTACTAGACAATTAATGCAAGTAATTCATTTGAAATAAAGGACTTCTAAATGCTTGCTTATAGAGATTAAATGTTTCTTGTTCCGGCCTTACACTTTTCACAGAAGAGAATTTGTTACTGGGCCATATTTGGAAGGCCTATGCAATGTTCTCTCAGAATTTCACCAATCATGGAATGACATTTCAGTGGTGACATAGGCTGTGGAAACTTACATTTAGACACACTCCCACACACATCATTCTGACACAGTAGATCAGGCCAGATGCTATTCATGTACTCATTACTGGATAACAATATTCATTTGTCTGAGTCTTTATAAATTGATTCAGAGAAAAACAGGTTCTAATATTAGGAAGAGGTTGCCACTGTTTTGGGGCCTGATGATGATGATGGTAGTAAAAATGATATTAATAACTATTAAGTGGTTATTATGTGATAGGCACATACTTTATATCATTGAATCCCCATGTTAATCCCTGAAGTAGATGCTATTGTTGCTATAGTATTACCTAATATATTGCTAAATGAAGTAATTTGCCTCAACAATAAGTAGTGGAGTTGCAATTCAAATTCATGTCCATCTTGCTCTAAATCTTGCATGTTTCCTATCATACCAACAGTTCCCAAAGTATTCCATAAAACACACATTTTACCAGAGGCTCTGTGAGAAAAATAAAAGATCCTGTAATAAAATTATTTTGGGAAATGATGTCTACACATCTCCCCTGAATTAACAATACACAGCACATTAAATTCCCCATGGAGTTGTCTAATAGAGAGATGTGTGTTTAATCAAAGTTGTTCCAATTATTTGTCCACTGCACTTAAAAAATGTAACACCTGTTAACATCTTATACAATGCCTAACTAGAATCCACAGAGTAGGAAGATTGTGCTAGATCCCTCTGCAAGGTTGATCTAATATGATCTATCTCTGGGCTTATTAGAAAGATGAAATATCAAATTCCATAGTAATTGCTGAATAAATGACAGTGTAATGAGTCTGGATTATATTCACTTCTAGACCTACCTACCTAAATTCCAGGGCCAAGGCTTTTCATACTTCACCACCATTACTACTCTACATGTTGAGAATCCCTGATGCTTGTTCTGAGATGTAGAAAAAGTGGGGCTTCTCATCTTCACAACAAAGAAAAGCTGAACAAAATGAAAATCAAAACTTTTCTTGGACACCTCAGGGCAAACTGCCACTCCAAAATCTGGAGTGACAGGTAAACAGAAGACTGATAGCCAACCTCTGCTTATTTGGCACAGAAGCTTCTGGAACCATAGACTGGTGGGAAGATTTACTTGGTAGCTTTGATGAATTACTGGAGGCTAAGTGTGGACTAGCAGGAGAGTGAGAAACTGTGTGTCACAGTCTTGTGGGGGTAGTCCTACACTTTCGTAAGTTTTACCGTTATGAACCCTACTAGGTTCTCACAGTAAAGATCCAAGAAAGAACACCTTGTGTCTCTGGGAGAGGGAGGAGAAGAGAATCATCGTGAAATAATCCCAGAGTTTTCTGCATGACAAAGGCCTACTCTACAAAGGAAAATACTTTGTCTGAGCCTTATATTATCTGGGATTCATCTACCAGATTTTATGTATGCACACAAACCTACATACACACACATACCCCTAGACATACCATATTCAAGCCTCAGAAGCCAAAGAGAAAGAGAAAATCTTGAAAGATGCCAGAGGGAAAAACACCTTACCTATAGAGGAACAGGATAAGAATTACAGCAGACTTTTCATTAGAAACCAAACAAAACGGGAGTGGAATGAAGTATTTAAAATGAAATTTTATTGATGTTTAAAAAAATATCCAATAAAATTACATCAAGTCATCAAATTCCATACCTTAGATATATCCAATTTTAAATTGAGGTCAAATGTACCTCAAATAAATAAAAAAAGCTAAGGAGAAATAAAGACTTTCTCAGACAAACAAAAACTGAGGAAATTCATGACCACCAGACACCTGTCCTGCAAAAAATGTTAAAGGAAGTTCCAGGGAGAAAGCAAATTATACGGCGCAGAAACTTGGATCTGCATAAAGAAGGATATAGAAGGAATAAATGAAGGTAAAGTACATGTATTTCTCTTTTTAGTTGATCTAAAAGATCACTTTAATAGTAACAGTGTATTGGGTGATTATATCACATGCATAAGTGAAATGAATGGCAGCAACATCATAAGTGACAAGAGGAAAAGCTGGAAATAAGAACTCTCTTATAAGATAACAACACTATAAAGACATATAGTGTTATTTGAAGCTACACTTAGATTAGTCAAAATTGTGTATTGCATATATCTTGGAGTAGAATGCGGCTGACAAAGGCCCCGAGGAAGAAACAGGCTTAGCATTTATTTGGAAGGCACCACAAAGATACCAATTTGACTGAAGAGCAAAGAGTGCGTGGGAGAATTAGAAAGACGACATTGGAGATGTAGCCAGCATCAGATTTTGTGGGTCTTTTCAAACATTGGTAAGGACTCTGGATCTTCTTTTGACTAATGTGGGATTAATCCCGTTGGAAAGTTCTGGTAGGGGAATAAATCATATTAATAACATTTTTAAAAGATCAAACTATCTTCTGTGTGAAAAAGTTGACTGTCAAGAGGCAAGACTGGAAGCAGGGAGACCATTTAGAGGTGACTGCCACAGTCCAGGTGAGAGATGATGCGGGCAGTTGGGGTGGTGAGAAGTTATTGCATTTTACATATTTTTCCCAACATTTCATTATAGAAAATTTTAAATATACCAAAAAGGTGAAAGAGCTGAAAAACTGAGAGTGAACAACCATATACCCACCACTAGATTCTATCATTAATATTTTACTGTCTCTGCATTATCACACCATTATCCGTTTTTGTGTCCATATATGAATTCCTCTTATTATATTTGTGCACTTCAAAGTAAGTTGCAAACATGGTTACCCTTTCCTCCTAAACAGGTTGACAGTTTGCATATATTTTGGAGGTAATGTTGACAGACTTGACAAATTGGGTGTGGGATATAATGGAAAGAGAGGGATCAAGATAGTTTCTAGGTTTTTGGCCTGAGCAACTCATTAAAGAGAAATGAGGTTGAGGAGGAAAATTGTGTGCTTTGTTTCGACCATGTTTAGATTGAGAAGCCAATTAGACATCCAGAAAGAGTAGGCAACTAGGTTTAAAAATATGTAGTTCATCAAAGACATGGGGGCTGGAGTGTCAATGTGGAATTACCAGTTTGTACACAGTGTTTACAGCCTGGAACCAAATGAGATTACCTCGGGCGATTAGAAGGAAGAGGAGGATTGAGCAAATGAGATTGAACAGGACCAGTAAGGTAAAAGGAAAATCAGGAGAGTGGAGTGTCTCCCAGAAGTATAGGGCTGTCACTGGTAGAGGGTCGTGACTGCAAGTTGTCCAGGTTCTTGGCATTTTGAACAAAGAATTGGACAAAACGCCCAGCAAAGCAAAGAATGAATGAGGCAAAGAAAGAACAAAGCAGGGATTAATTGAAAACAAAAGTACACTCCACAGTGTGGGAGCAGACCTGAGCAGCAGCTCGAGGGCAAGGATACAGGATCCTCTTGGGTTCAAATACTCCCTAGAAGTTTCCCATTGGCCACGTCCTGCTTACCTCATGTAAACAAAAATGGTAGTCCGCAATCAGTCTGATTTGTTGCAGAAAGCAACCAACCAGAGGCTGAAGTGAAGTTACAAAGGTCACATTCCTGTGCAAACATCTGATTGGTTGCAAAAAGTAACCAACAAGAGGCTAGGGTGAAGTTACAAAGTTATACTTCTATGCAAACAAAGGCGCTGCCCGCAATGAGTCTGGTTGTTGTGGACAGCAACCATTCAGAGGCTGGAGTGAAGTTAAAAAGTTGCAAAGGAAGACTGGACCCGCAATCAGGCTGATTGATTGCAGACAGGCAATTTTCCATCTGCAGTGCAGAAAAGGTGAGGGTGTTTGCAAAGGGTGAAGCCTCTGATCCTTTCGTTACTTAGGTGTGGAAAGTTAGAGATTTCCTTTCAATTTAGTTATAGGAAGTCGTCGTGAAACAGCCTTAGGTTGCCTTCCTCCAGACCCTATTTTCCTGCCTCAGGACGATGTATTTCAAGGAGAGATTGGTCAAGTGCAGCTGAGATGTTGAGGGAGATGAGAACTGAGATGACCAATCACTGAAGTGGCAAAATGCTAATTGCTAGAACTCAGACAAGTACCTGGCACATAGGAGGTGTTTAATGAGTGAATGAATGGAGATCTTTGGTGACCTTGATAAGTGGGTTCATTTGGTGAAGTGAGAATGAAAGTCTAATTGGAGAAGTTTCAAGAGAATGATAGATGAGGTAAGTAGCAATAGTGAGCAGAGACAACTTTCAAAGAATTTTCCTAAAAAGCAGAGCAGGGAAATAGGATAGTACGTAAAGGAGATTTTGGAATCAAGGGAAATTTTTACTTTGGAATGATGAGAAATATTATAGCATGCTCTATGTGGATAGGGATAATCCAATAGAGAGGAGAAAATGAATAATGCAGGAGTTAGTGACAACAGTTGTTGAAGTGATGGCATCCGGGCACGAGTGGAGGGCCTGCTGTCAGAAGCACAGTTTGTTTATAGAACCAGGGAAGAAGATGGGGTATCAGGGGACATATTCAAAAAGGCAAGTAGGGTAATTGCATGTTCATTCTGTTGCCCTTACAACAATTGTGTGTGTGTGTGTGTGTGTGTGTGTGTGTGTGTGTGTGTATTTGAGACAGAGTCTCGCTCTCTTGCCCAGGCTGGAATGCAGTGACATGATCATAGCTCATTGAAGTCTCAACCTCCCAGGCTCAGGTGATCCTCCCATCTCAGCTTCCTAAGTAGCTGGGACTACAGGTGCATGTCGCCACCACTGGCTAATTTTTTAAATTTTTGTAGAAACAGTGTCCTGCTATGTTTCCCAGGCTGGTGTCAAACTCCTGGGCTCAAGCGATTGTCCTGTTTGGCCTCTGTAAATGCTGGGATTACAGGTGTGAGCCACTATATCAGACCAAAAATTATTTATTGAGTGCTTATTTGTCCCAAGCAATGTTCTAAGAAGTGGGGCTTTAACAGTGAAGGAAACAGACAAAAATCTCTGCTCTCATGGAGCTGATATTCTAGTGGTAGGAAGATTGCCCATATATTTTGGTATATCAGATGCTGCCAAGTGTGATGGAGCAAAATAAAGCAGTGAAAAGGATAAGGAACTCTATAGAGGAATAGTTTGCAATTTTAAAACGATAATCAAAGATTTTAAATAGTGGCAGTGGATATTTTCTTCTGATTGTTTCCACTCCGTGAAATAAGAAATGAGGCCAGCAGCAGAGAGTGAGGAGAAGGAGCGGGCTGTGGGGAGTGCTGGAGACCTGAAGAAGGGGAAAAAGCATGAATTTGCTGCCTCCAAGAGAAGGAGAGGGAATTGTCCAGAGAAATGTGAAAGGGAAAGGGAACATTCAGAGAAGAGGTGGAGGATGTAGGGGAGATTGCTGATGAGAGACTGAATTTTGGGGACACATTGAAAGGGTTTGATGATGTCAGTGGGATAAGTGGTTGTCCTGGTGAGAAGGACTGAACTTCCTGGGATGACTGAAGTATGTGAGGTATGATGGATATGTCCCAGTGGTTGCTTAAAGGTGGTAAGAGGTGAATAGTCCTCACTGATTATAATTTATGCTTAAGACTAGTCTCTTAGGACATTTAATTGGTTGATATAGTCATTGCCCTTGAAGGACAATAAGGGTGGCTATCTTTTTGGGAACAGAAACAGCTCTTTGGGGTTTTCTTAAAACCCACTGTGGTCAGTGTCAAGAAGGAGAGGATGTGAAAGGGATGGGAACCCATTCAAAGAGTCACTACACATGAATCCATAATTTAAGTCTATTCACAGAAATAAAATGAAGATTTGTCAATAGTTAACCTGTTCAGAGCAAACAGCCAACAAAACAGGACAAACTGTTCATTACATGAACAGTTTTACTGTTCATGTAATACCACATCACTTGGGTGGTGCCGATGCACACAAATCTCTTCTCATATTTATTAAAAAGATGAGATTACATAGGGATGTAAACCTTTTGCGTATGTAGGATGTAAACCTTTTGCATATGTAGGATGTAAACCTTTTGCACCTAGTAGAAAAACTAACTCTTTGGGCTACTTGATGCCAATTTACATAGCAAGGGAATGGTTTGCTTTTACCTAATTGGTTTGTGGTCCTGTAGACATATCAATGCTCTTATAAAATTGTGTTATCTGTGTTCTTCCTTCACATAAACAGGCAGTGGGCCTTGTTTTTCTTAATTCATAGTAGACTCTCAGGAAATGTTTGCAGAATCACTTGAGAGATTAATTTCTGGGTTGCTCCCACTGTCCTGGTCTTCTACCCTAACGTCATCTTAAAATTTTATCTTTTTGTGACACCAAGAGAAAGGGGGGAAAGGTTTGAGTCACATGATATGATGTTAGATAATTTTCTTATATGATGAAATATCATTTAGTTTAGGCAGAGAGTGGCCAAATAAATGAGAATGGAGACAATTATCTGGGTGATTCAAGCTAAAAAACAATTTGGCTTGAAGTAGCTATATAATTTTGGAAAAGTGATTTCAAGAAGAGCTTTAATTATCTAGAAAACATCTTTAATTCTCCACATGAAAGTCAGGTATTTGGAGAAAACCACAATCATAGTTTTAACAAATATTTTTAGGGCAGTTGTTTACTTCATAGTTGTACAACTTGCAACATCCTCCACAAGATGGCATGCAAGTTTGTAACATACCTTAGCCAGTAGTCATGCCATTGCTAAATCATTTTGCTGCAAGCAATAAAGTCTGAACAATTGCACAATGAGTTATTATTTTCTGTGTTACACACTGCAAATGTATACATTCTGGCAATGTTTTCTGTAGGTAAAGATGATTGTTTTACAGAAGTATGTTTGTCTCTGAGTGTAATTATTTGAGGATATATGAAAAGAAATCAATAATTTAAGTCTTTTCATGCAAGATGAAGATTTAGTGTCAGCATGTTTAAGGTCAACACTTTGTTGAAGGCCCAAGACAAAACAAACAAAAATGTCCTGATGTTCACATTTGAAAAAGAAATTTTTATGAGACTAAGGAAGGAATTATAATAAAATATTTGTTTTTAGGAGGATTTATTTCATTGTTTTAACGTATTCCTGAAAATATTTCCTGGAACAACTGGGAAATAGCATGGCAATTCATAGTGCATGTTACTGTGGTTCTTTGTCTTGACTGCAACAATAGAACCAAGTGGGATGATTTTAATAAAACACAAATGCCAGGGCACCCTCTCAGACCAATTAAGTCAGAATCTGTGGGGATGGGCCCAGGCATCAGTATTGTTTAAAAGCTCCCTAGGCATTCTGATGGTACCTGAGGCATCAGTGTTCACTGACAGTATTGATTGCCTTCTCATTTGCTCATGGTAGGCATCACTAATTGATCCTGAGCTCACCTTTTCTCTCAGTACAATGCTCTGGGTAGCCCTTACCAATCAATTCAGAGATGAAATGAAGCCCACTTGCTATCAGACTTGTCAAAGAATATGGGAGGGACAGAATTAAATGCTACTCACATATAAGGTGATTGATTTCTTAATGTGGTAACTAACTCTGCTTTCTAGTATGATTCAGCCAAACAATTATTTCAGCCTTCTACAACAAAGGAAATTTTAGAGACTGTGCTGGACAATATCCATGCTCTTCCCATATCCCTTTGGATACCTTTTTGCCATTTTTGTGTGGTGCACCCCATTCCCCACCAATTTCAATGTGCTTCTGCTCTTCCATCAGCCAGAAGAGAGGGCTGCCTTTGGGTGTTTCTTGCAGGTTGAAAAAACAAAAAGTGCCTGGGATTTTACATCTCCCTGGAGTAACCCTTAACCACTGAATGAATATGAAAGCCCCATCTCTTTTCCTTGTGTGGGGACAACTCTGAGGCAGAACGTGCACTACTGAGCTTGCCTACAGGGCCAAGCTAAAGCTGCATCTGTGGTATTTTGCAATCACTCTTTTGCTTGGCCTCCTTGCCATCTCAATCCCTCTTCCACAGTTTTTCTGAAGCACTTACTAAATAACTTGCACACAAATTTTCATTTTAGGGTCTGTTTCTGGGGAAATCTTAAGATACATACCAAAAACGAAGGCCCCGGAGCTGCAAGAGAACCTATATAAACCAATGTGTTAAATCACGCAGAGTTAATCTGTCTAATGGGAACATGTGAAAGAATGATAAATACCGTTCTACTCACATCCATGAAAGATGTAGGTCTGAAATAGATTACTGGATTGAGTTGCCAAAAAAAAAAAAAGTAGATGTGCTAGAGCAAGATCCTAGACTTGGCTGCATGGTGAAATTATACACCGTTTAACAAATATTCGTTCCCAGGTTATACCCCCGAGATTCTGATTTCACTGGTCTCAGGTGTGTTCCGGACATTGTCCCATTTAAAGCTCTCCAGGTGGTTCTATTGTATAACCAAGGTTGAAAATCGCTTTAAAAGAACCAGATTTAGAGTACATAAACATTACTTTGGTCAGCCTGTTAGAAATTCACATTCCTGGGCCTGCCTACACGAGGAATTATGGTTCAATAATTCTGCATATTTTACAAATATTTGTTTTCGGATGTCTTAGCTGCCACCAGGGAAACAGTAAACACCTGGGTAAGTCCACTGAGAACATCTGGCTAGGTCAAGGATGGCAAATCCTATTCCACTTGCATACCCTCTCTTATTGATGCATAGAGGCTCTCAGGAGTGTTGAGAAGGATTCTGAGGCTGGGTCTGGGTTCAGAAAGCAAAGATACTACAGCGACTTGCATAGAGGTGTCTAGCTTTATAGCTAGCTATAAGGACAATGTATTAGAGTGATTAATAAGGATTTGTGCTAGGAAGGATAATGGCTCTAATAGTCCAGTGCAAGTGTATAGGTAAAAAACCTTTCCTACTGCTTATAAAGTGGATGTATGAGAGGGATCTAATATACTCTGGAGGAAAGGAAAAAGGATTTCATGTGAAGTCTCAAGCTTTCAAGGGCAAGCATATGTCCCATTGTACTTCCTTTTTTTTTTTTTTTTTGAGACAGAGTCTTTCTCTGTCGCCCAGGCTGGAGTACGGTGGCGCGATCTTGGCTCATTGCAACCTCTGCCCCCAGGGTTCAAGCAATTCTCCTGCTTTGGCCTCCCTAGTAGCTGGGATTACAGGTGTGTGCTACCACACCCGGTTAATTTACAAGTTTTAACATAGAAAGACATGTTGTATTTCTCCCAGGAACGTAGTCTTCCATGAGACCAGCAGAATAACACAATGGCTGTGGAGTCAGAAAGACTTGGGTTTGAATTTCAGCCTAACCACTCACTAGTTATGTGTTCGTGGGCCACTTCCTTAACATTTACAAGCCTCAGCTTCCTCACCTGTAAAATGGGCTAGCATTATCTCAAAGATTAAATGAATTCATTAAGGAAAAATCTGAGCACAGGATCAGAGTAACTGACAGCTATCACCATTGTTATTTTTATTATCAATGATGCTAAGAACCCAGAAGAATCCAGCCATGGTTCCTATGTCCCTGCTCTTGAAGCACCCAGCTTGCGAGCTGTCGGAGGGGCTCTAACTCTTCTCATTGTGTTTGACCTGAAGTTTGGGCACTGACATTTCCACTTCCCAAGATTCTTTAAAAGCAAATAGTCATGAACAAGGCTTTCAGAGAAGGGAATAAAGTGGCTTCTGTGGATAAGTCCATCCAGAAAAAACTGATGGCTCCTTTTGACACACATTCTCACCTGTAATCTGTTCTCATGCTTCAGAACCTGGGAGTTGTGTTGCTGTTGTTATTTTATAGCTCAAATATTTCTTCACCAGTTGATGGCATCATTACAGATACAATGGGAGGGGAAAAAACAAATAGAAAAAGAATCTTAGTTGCCTGGCCCACAGACAGTTAATTTCTCATTCCTAGGACTGCTTTCCTGCTCGGGGAATCTTTCATTTAGGTGGCTTTCCCAATGATGGCCCTGGCTGCCTAGCAACCACCATCTCCAGACCTTCCCTAAAAGACGGCGGGAGTTGTTCATATCAGTGTCATCAAATTTTTTTTTTAAAAAGGGTATTGAATTTTATGAAAAATTAAACCTCATGAAGATGTAGCTTCCCAATGCACATTGCTTCTCAAACAATTGTTGACAACTTTGTGACACTGAAATTGAATTTGGAACTGCAAATTTTGGAATGGCTACAAACATAAATGCAAGCATCTTTTAAAAATCATATATATTTATATATAACCAGACCCAGCGTGTGTGAGTGCTCTCAGGTAATTTAACCACAACCTCCTTTCAATCCTTTCTCCATGAAACAAGGATTATAATTCCTGTGTTTGACATAAAAGTAAATATATGGTGGATTTGCCTGTGTTCCTGAATGCTAATATTCTACACTGCTCTGCAGAAAGAACAGAAATCAAGTCCATCTTATTTATATGTATGGGAATGGAAGGTATGAATTAAAATGAATCAGAACATAATGATTCATCAGAAAGCTGATAAATTAAATGGTCACTCATTCCTCCAAAAGATTTTGAGGTTGCTTTGCAATTCTTCTGGGCTTAATCTTCTCTATTAAATGATCTCTGTGTCTACATAATTATTAAGTAAATAGCACTCAGGGTAATGAACTCTTGATATTAATCCTCTTATGGATTTTTGCCCTGGATTTTTCTGGTCATTTGATTCTCACCTAGATTAGAGACCCTGACTTCCACTGTTGTCTTTCTCGAGAAGTTTGTCTTAGGGATACAATGTAGAGAACAGAGAGGCACGATGTAAAGTGACTAAAGACTCAGCTCTCAAACTAGGGGCAAGTCACTTGAGTTTTCTAGGCCTCAGTGTTTCCTGTCTGTGAGATAGGGATAGTATTAGTACCTATGACATAGAGTTATTGTGAGAATTAAAAGACAACGTATTTGAAGCACTTAAGAGAATAACTGGAAGGTAGTATAAATTATAATCAATGAGAGGTTAAGAAAACAACTTGATAAAATATTGCCTGTGCCTACACATACAAATTCAGATGAACAGACGTCTCAGTATTTCATATTTTTTTCCTTCTTCAGCTCCATGACCTCCCTCCCCACAAAAGCCCATCCTTTCCATCAACATACAAACAAACAAAGTTATGCCTGAGTTCTTATTAAACAGTCAGCATGTTTCTCTAAATGTAAACTCCTTTTTATTTAATTTTAGCATTGGGGGAAGTGTTGTGAGAAATGTTCAGATAACATACTGAACATAAAAGAATAGGAAAATTCACTTTTCTATTCTTGAAAAGGAATAGAAACTTGAAAGAATTGAAGCTTGAAATTGGTTGAACAGATGTAATTTCATCATCATCATCATCATCATCATCATCCTCATCATCAGTTACAACCATTTACTGAGAGTCTATCATATATGGCTGGGGGTCAGGGGAGTGGGAATGGGCTCAGAGCACAAAGAGATTTCAGGCCTGGTTTTTAGAGATGTGTGGAACCTTGCCAGGGAAGTAGTTGATGTATCTGCAATATTTTGCTTTCTCTTTACTGTCCAATAAACAGTACTTCATTTTCCCGGAGGGCTCTGGCTTTACAATCAACAGCATCGGAACAATTTCCACAGCAGTAGTTTTTGATTTTGAAAGTGGATCTAGAAGGTAAATACTGCTACTGGGTTTTCATTCGAAATGCCAGTTCTATGGTTCGTATTTCTCTTTTCATGAATATTTTCCCTCCTCTGGCCTTGATGTGCTCCCAAAATTAAGATGCTCTTGATGTGTGTGTGTTTTTTTTAATGAAATCATTACTTAACCTATAGTTGCATGGTGGCTGGTTGATGCTAGACTTGGCTGTTGGGGCTCCTCTCTGCATCATCCTGTTTTCAGAGTGAAGCCATGATTATTTTGGGGGTGACATTTGCATCCTGCTGTGGAAGTAGGTGAGCACTCCTCTCTGGATACCTGTGACACAGAATTCATTCACAGTGTAATACAGTATCTTTAAAAAGTTAATGCACTGACATTACATCTGCCAAGTGAGTAGCCACTGGTTCAAGTTATTATTTTTATTTTATAGTGATTTTTGTGAACACCCTTTTCAGTAATATGTTCTGCATCAAGTTCCTATGTGCTTCATAGGAAAAGGAAATGGACCTTTAAACCCTTCCAATCAAATTGCTCCTGAATCTGATAAGAGATTCTTTTCTCTTATGAAAGCTGAGGATGGCATACATCCTAAGTGGTAGCATCTTTAGAAGAGAAGTCCAGTGGAGGCTGGACATGGTGGCTCACGCCTGTAATCCCAGCACTTTGGGAGGCCGAGGTGGGTGGATCACGAGGTCAGGAGATCAAGACCATCCTGGCTAGCATGGTGAAACCCCATCTCTACTAAAAATACAAAAAATTAGCTGGGCATAGTGGTGGGCGCCTGTAGTCCCAGCTACTTGCCATAACGCCCTCCATCGCCGCCCAACAACCCGAAAGAACTAATCAATCCACGACATCCTACACAGAAATAACTCCCCTAACGCAAGCAAGAAGACAGCCGTCAATCACGCCCGTCCCGAGCCGGCCGTCCTTGCCGTCCTGCCGTCCGGATTCTCCTGCAATTACATTGCCAGTGCACACCACACCTGCCACGCCTTATTCAGTCATTCCATCATTCTCTCTATCTCCCGCCCCGTCTACTCTCTCTCTTCTGCTTCCGTCTACGCTCTACCTTCCTTCCTTCCGTCTTCATTTCAGACGCTCCCCCTGCTCTCCATCCCTCCCTGCCCCCCCTCACTCCCTCCTTCCTTCATGCCTTCTTCCTTGCAGGGCATATACGTTCTTACTTCCTTACTTCCTGCCTGCCGTGTCCTTCCTTCCCCCCCACCCCCCACCTTTTACCCTTCACTTCCTACCCTCTAGCTCCCCTATCTCCCTGACGCCATCCCTACCCAATCCCTCCCTCCCTCCGCTCCCCTCCCTCCACTCCCTCCCTCCCTCCCTCCCTCCCTCCCTCCCTTCCCTCCCTCCATCTCTCTCTGCTCTCTTCCTTCCGTTAATTCCTTCCTCATTCGCTTCCTCCTTTTCTCAGCTCCCTTCATGCGTCCGTCCGTCCGTGCTTCCCTCTTTTCCTCTCTCTCCATCTCTCCCCCGCTCCTCCCTCCCCCCCCTCCCTTTCCCTCCCTACTCTCTCCCCCTCCCTCACTCTCCTTCCCTCACTCAAGCCCTCCACCTCCCTCCCGCCCATCTCCTCGCCCTAACTCTCTCCCCTCTCCCTCACATTCCATATGTGGGCTTTTACTTTTACCATTCTTTCCGCAGACCCTTTGTTCCTACGTTTATTTCCTATTGTCCTCTACTCTCCACCCACACCGGCGGCGTCGTAAAATAGAGAGATGACACTATAAATCAAACGTTAGACAAATGTTCTGAGGAAAGACTGGAAAAGTAAAAGCCCACATATTTGAATTTCTTTCTCTTTTCTATCTTTCTTTCTCTTATCTTTCTTTCTTTCTTTTCTTTCTTTCTTTCTTTCCTTCTCTTTCTTTCTTTTCTCTCTCTTTCTTTCCCTTTCTTTTTTGTCTTTCTTTCTTTGTTTCTCTCTTTCTCTCTTCCCTCTTTCCTCCTTCCTTCCTTCCTCCCTTCCTTTCTCTGTCTCCCCTTCCTTCCTCCCTCCTCTTCCTTCCTTCCTTCCTTCCTCTCTCTCTCTCTCTTTCTTTCTTTCTTTCTTTCTTTCTTTCTTTCTTTCTTTCTTTCTTTCTTTCTTTCTTTCTTTCTTCTTTTCTTCCTTTCTCTCTTTTTCTCTCTCTGTTCCTCCTTTCCTTTCCTTTCCTTCCTTCTTCCTTCTTCCTTCCTCCTTCCTTCCTTCCTTCCTTCCTCCTTCTTCCGTTCCTTCCTTCCTTCTTTCTTCTTTTTTCTTTCTTTCTTTCTCTCTTTTCTCTCTCCCTTCATTCCTTCCTTCCTTCCTTCTCTCTCTCTCCCTTCCTTCCTTCCTCCTCTCTCTCCTTCTTTCCTCTCTCTCCTTCCTTCTCCTTCCTTCCTTCCTTCCTTCCTTCCTTCCTTCCTTCCTTCCTTCCTTCTTCCTTCTCCTTTCCTTCCTTCTTCCTTTCTTTCTTTCTTTCTTTCTTCTTTCTTTCTTTCTTTCTTTCTTCTTTCTTTCTTTCTTTCTTCTTTCTTCTCTTTCTTCTTTCTTTCTTTCTTTCTTTCTTTTCTTTTTTCTTTCTTTCTTTCTTTCTTTCTTTCTTTCTTTCTTTCTTTTTCTTTCTTTTTCTTTCTTTCTTTCTTTCTTTCTTTCTTTCTTTCTTTCTTTCTTTCTTTCTTTCTTTCTTTCTTTCTTTCTTTCTTTCTTTCTTTCTTTCTTTCTTTCTTTCTTCTTTCTTCTTCTTTCTTTCTTTCTTTCTTCTTTCTT
Source organism: Rhinopithecus roxellana (assembly GCF_007565055.1). NCBI lineage: Eukaryota > Metazoa > Chordata > Mammalia > Primates > Cercopithecidae > Rhinopithecus > Rhinopithecus roxellana. Next base: position 70,975,957 of record NC_044549.1, on the reverse strand, counting down.
TCTTTCTTTCTTTCTTTCTTTCTTTCTTTCTTTCTTTCTTTCTTCTGTGTTGCCTAGGCTGGGGTGCAGTGGTGCAATCACGTTTTACTGCAGCCTCAAGTTCAAGCAATCATCCCATCTCAGGCCCCAAGTAGCTGGGACTACAGGTGGACACCACATGCCCAGCTAATTTTTGTATTTTTTGTAAGATGAGTTTTTCCATGTCGGCCAGCAGGGTCTTGAAATCCTGGTTCAAGCAATCCTCCTGCCCACCTCCCAAAGTGCTGGATTACAGGCATGAGCCACAATCTGGGCTGTATTTGGATTTCATTTTTTTTTTTGTTTTCCTCATGTGCAGCTTGGAGAAGTTCTAACTTCTCTGTGAAATAAATACACACCTATTATATCCTGGTCTGGAATATAATACAGTCTGATTTGTGCATTATGTAAGACAACAATCCAGAAAAGTTGCATGTAAATTGATTATTGTCAGAGTCTGGTCCCTCTCACCCTCCCACCCCCCATTCCACCTAGGGGCTTTTGGAAGTACTCAATATTGTTTTTGGTAGTCTTTTTATGATAGAGCCTCATACAGTAACTTCTTTCCTTTCTCATATTCCCAATTTCTCTGTAGTGGTCATAGTGTATCTTCTAGCTCCAGGGAGTTCTAGAGTTAAAAGAGCTGTGATGAGTCGAAGTTGAATAGTTCACATCATCTAATCATTTCCTGGCTTGTAAATCATAGATCTGGAGGCAGAGGGTGTGAACATGGGCTTTGAAACTCTGGGGAAAAGCCCATAGCCTTCATCAAGTTAACAAAGGGATTCCATGACCTCCCCAAAATTAACAGAACCAGCAAGATTTAAAATAGAGACTTCATTTTTTAAAAAAGAGCTGTTTTTTAGAGTGTTTTAGGTTCCAGGAAAATTGAGGAGAAACTACAGAGGTCCTATACACTCCTGTCGCCCCCACCCCCGACATGCACAGTTTCCCCCATTATCAACACCCCTTGCCAGAGTGGTGCATTTTACAATTGATGACTCTACAGGGACACATGATTATCACCCAACGTTAACAGTTTACATTGGGGTTCACCCTTGGCATTATATATCCATGGGTTTGGACAAATGTAAATGACATGTATCTACCTTTTTATGATTATACAGAGTAGTTTTTCACTATTCTAAAAATTCTGTTTTCCTTTTTATCTCCCCTTCCCCCAATCCCTAGCAACCACTGATCTTTTTATGTCTCCATAGGTTTGCCTTTGAGACTGGCATTTTTAAAAAACCATTTTAGGAGAAGTAGTGTTTCATCTCAGTTTCTTCCAACTAACTGAAGTTTTCCTGAAATTTATTTTTATGTTTAAAGGTAAACCTCTAAATGTATTGAACCACTTACATGTTTCTTAGGCATAATTTAATGTTTATTGTGGCAGCAAGGTGGAGTTTCAGTCATACATATTGTTGTTTGGTGGCGCGGATTCCCCCCTCTTTTTTTACCTTGATTGGAGTGGGAGAAAGAAATGTTTACTCAAAGTTACCGATATAATGGCAGTATATGGTAGCTAATGAAAACAT